>NC_136466.1:9638306-11097168 GCF_902686455.1 Sciurus vulgaris
AACACCCCCACGAAGATCCTCAACACCCCCACCAAGATCCTCTATATCCACCCAATGATCCTCAACATCCCCACCAAGATCCTCAACACCCACCACAATATCCTGAACACCCATCCCAATATCCTAAACACCCCCACCAAGATCCTCAAAACCCACCCCAAGATACTCAACACCCCCACCAAGATCCTCACCACTCCCACCAAGATCCTCAACACCCACCCCAAGATCCTCAACACCCCCACCGAGATCCTCAACACCCACCCCACGATCCTCAACCTCCACCCCAAGATTCTCAACAGCCCCACCAAGTTCCTCAACACCCTCACCAATATCCTCAAACCCACCCAATGATCCTCAACACCCCCACCAAGATCCTCAACACCCCCACCAAGATCCTCAAACCCACCCAATGATCCTCAACATCCCCACCAAGATCCAGAACACCCTCTCCAATATCCTCCACACCCAACCCAAGATTCTCAACACCCACCCCAAGGTCAACACCCCCACCAAGATCCTCAACACCCACCCCTAGATCCTCAACACCCACCCCAAGATCCTCAACCCCCCCACCAAGATCCTCAACACCCACCCCAAGATCCTCAACACCTCAACCGAGATCCTCAACATCCACCCACTATCCTCAACACCCCCACCAAGATCCTCAACACCCACCCCAGGATCCTGAACACCTCAACCGAGATCCTCAACATCCACCCCACTATCCTCAACACCCCACCAAGATCCTCAACACTCCCACCAAGATCCTCAACACCCACCCCAGGATCCTCAACACCCACCCCATCAACATCCTCGACACAGATTCCATCGCATCCTCAGCACACGGTTACACAATCTTCGCAGTTCCTTTACCTGTTCGCTTATCCCCCAAATATCTGCATAGCCGGCTCCAACACACCTTCTCTGACCACTTTACATGAAGCGTCACATACCTTTCAAAATATCTGCCCCTAAGATCTGCTTTTCTCTCTTCATGTCCCATACCGTGGTCTGTCACATTATATATTCATTTACTTTTGTCTGATAGAATACAATCTGCTTTGGTGACAGAACTTTTGTACTTTGTTCACTGCTTCATGCATATAATATATAATATGTGCTCTGCATTACTTACATTTAGTTCCTGCTCTAGTACTATCTCAGAGGAGTCGCTCACACACAATGGCACACAGGAAATACAATAGTTCTCCCTTTATACGTGGTTTACCTTCACAGGGTTTTAGTTACCCACAGTCAACCACAGTCCAAAAGTATTACATGGAAAACTCTGTAAATAAGCAATACTTAAGTTTTGAGTTGCACGCTGTCCTGAGCAGCATGATTAAATTGTGGGCCAGCCTGCCTAGGACAGAACCACTCCTTTGTCCAGAGTGTCCACACTGTATATGCTACTCACTCATAGGAGCTGTCTTGGTTATCAGATTGACTATTGCCATATCACAGTGTCTCTGGTTCAGGAACTCCTTATTTTACTTAATAATGGTCCCAAACTTCAAGAGTGGTGGGCAGGCAATTTTATTACAATATATTGTTATAATTATTGTTTTTTATTTTTGGTTATTGTTGTTCACCTTCTGCTGTTCCTAGTTTATAAATCAAACCTTATCATAGAAATATATGTATAGGAAAAACAGTATATAGAGGGTTTGGTATTGTTCGTAGTTTCAGGCATCCACTGGGGATTTTGCAATGTCCCCCAGCTGTCAGGGGGACTACTGTATTTGTGGAATGAATGAACGAACAAAGTTGTAAAGAACACACACTCTTTTGGACGCTCAGTGAGTAAACAAATCCTAAAGGCACTCGAGATGAATAAAAGGTAGTGCATAGCAACTCAGAGGAATGAATTCCCAACACAGAACAGGATGGATGTCCAGGGAGCAAGCGCGAGAGGCCAGACAGAAGTGTGCATGCGTCACCTTCGTGGAATTCCAGGACGTGCACCCTGACCTGCAGGGACAGAGAGCGGGTCAGCGGCTGCTTGGGGGAGACCCCACAGCACAGCGCCCTTCAGGAGCCGGAGACGTCCTTCCTGTACCTGGATCGTGGCCATGGTCTCGGGGCTCTGTACCTGTCAAAGCTCATCAAATTGTCCACTTCGGGTGGACGCAGTGTGTTGGGGAAGTCGTACCTCAATCCAGTTGATTGAAAAAGAAAAGAAAGCAGTTGATGAGTGGATCCACGATGGGTTCGCTGTCACCTCCCGTGCTGGCTCCTCCCCGGGCTCCGGGCTCCGTGCTCCCCACACGGGCCTCTCTGGCACTCTCTTCTTCCCCAGCCAGAACTTTCTCGAGTGAGGACGGGAATTGGTACTTGGCCGGTGCCTACCCCACGCCAGACGCCCCTTCCAAATATCTCCGTTCTTTCCCACCGATGCCTGTGGAGTGGGCAACACATTCCCGTTTGACAGATAAGGGCGCTGAGACGTCTCTGAAACCAGCCCCCAGACAGCAGCCCTGCTGCAGACCCGGGGCGATCAGATGGCTCGACTAAGCCACTGTTCTGGCTTGGGTATGCGGTGATCCCCAAAAGCTCAAATGGGAGACAATGCAAGAATGTTCAGACGTGAAACGGCTCGATTATGAGAGTTGTAACCTGATCAGTGGCTTGATTCACTGATGTGGATTCACCGCATCACAGTGAGCAGGTGGGGTGTGGCTGGAGGAAGCAGGTCGCTGGGTGTGTGACTTCGGGGTTTTATCCACGGTGGGCAGAGCTCTCTTTCTGCTTTCTGGCTGTCATGTCCTCGGCCACGCCCTTCTGCCAGGATGTTCTGCCTCAGCTTGGGCCGAGAGCTATGGAGTCAGCCCACCGCGAACTGAACCTCTGAAACCGTGAGCCAAAATAAACTTTGCCTCCTCTGAGTTGTTGCTGTCAGGTCTTTTGGTCACAGCGACGCAGAGTTGACAAAAACAACCACGAACTTCCTCCCCACCAAAGGTTCCAGCAGAAACGGGGTGTGTGTGTGTGTGTGTGTGTGTTCTGTGTGTGTGTATGCACAGTGTGTGTGTGTGCACACTGTGTGTCTGTGTGTGTGTGTGGTATGTGTGTGTGTTCTCTGTGTGTGTGTTGTGTGTGCACGCTATGTGTGTCTGTGTGTGTGTTATGTGTGTGTGTGTTCTGTGTGTGTGTGTTATGTGTGTGTGTGTGCACACTGTGTGTGTGTTATGTGTGTGTGTGTGTGTTCTCTGTGTGTGTGTGTGTTATGTGTGTGTGTGTGCACACTGTGTGTGTGTGTGTGTGTGTGTGTGTGCCTTGTTCTTCTCCCATCTTCCCATCTCTTGGAGAGAAAGTGCTGCTACCGCCAAGGAGACCACATGTGTTTGTCATCATGTTTGAGCATCATGAGAGGATTCAAGGAGAAGCAGTAGCCAGGCCAGATGTTGTCTCTGGTCCCTTGAGGACAAAGACATCATCCCAGCTGGATGGAGCAAGAAGTTCAGCCAGTGCTGTCCCTTTTGGAGGGAGAGAAATTGAAAGGCGATTTTCAATGCCCAAGTATGGGGCCAGGGCATTGTGTCAGCAACGTCAGTAGCTGTTTATAATAAAACAGGGAAAGAAAGACACAGAGGAGACCTCCATACAACCTCGCCCTGTAAACCAAGCCACACAAGTACCAGGAGGAAGAGAGAGGGGCAGAAAACCAACACCTCTGAGACCTTAACAACAGTCAGGGTGTCATGCAGACACTCACAGGCACACTTCACTGGGCCCCACGGTACCTGGTCAGGTAGAGAGTATTGTATTTCCCAGAAGAAACCAAGAAATGAAGGGACTTGTTCAAATCCCCTGAATGGTACAGGATGTGCTGCTTCTCCTCTACCAACCATTTCTCCCAGAAAACAGACCTTGCTGACTTCAGCCTTGCCCTGATTTAGCCTTTTCTCAATGAGAACTATAGATGCCCAAGCATCTGTTCACACACGCACACACTCACTCAGCCACCTTTCCATCTATTCATGTCTACCTCTTACACACCCAACCCTTCCATTGCCCATTAATCCACTCACCACACACCAGTGCTCACACAGCCCCCTCTGGCCTGTGCACATATGCTTCCATCCATGCTTCATCCAACCACAGGTCTCCTTAGTTAGAATGGAACTACCCACCGACCATTCAACCACCAATTGGTCCACCCATTCACACATTTACTAGCTAACCAATCACCCACCCAAACACACATCCAGCTATCTGGCTGTTTACCTACCTAGTCACTTAATCATTATTCTAGGACTTAACCACCCATCCACTCATCCATCTACCCATCATCTATCTATCCATTTATCCACTCATCCATTCATCCATTCTTCCATCCATCCACCCATCCACCCATCCATTCGCCCAACCATCCATCCACCCATTCACCTACCCGCCCATCCATCCATCCATCCATCCATCCATCCATCCATCCATCCATCTACTCATCCACCCATCTATCCACCCACCCACCCATCCATTCGCCCGCCCATCCATCCATCCATCCATCCATCCATCTACTCATCCACCCATCTATCCACCCACCCACCCATCCATTCACCCATCCATCCATCCATCCATCCATCCATCCATCCATCCATCCATCTACTCATCCACCCATCTATCCACCCACCCACCCATCCATTCGCCCATCCATCCATCCATCCATCCATCCATCCATCCATCTACTCATCCACCCATCTATCCACCCACCCACCCATCCATTCGCCCATCCATCCATCCATTCATCCATTCACACACATAACAAACCACATACTTTTTATCATCCCATCCACACCTCCGTCCACTCATCAATTCAGTCCTCCAGTTATCACAATCCATATGTACAAAAACGCACATACACTATGGTGCCTGATTTCACCTGTCAACCCGGCTAAGTCACATTCCCCAGACATTTGGTCCAACACTAGTCCAGATGTTGCTGTGAAGGTGTTGGGGAGGAGTCACTTTTGTTTGAGAAAAGATTGACATTTGGACCAGTAGCTTTGGAATAAAGCTGAACCCTCCGTCGGGTGGGTGGGTCTCATCCAACCCGCTGCAGGCCTTAAGAGAAAGAAGACTGAGGTTCCCCAGGAAAGAAAACATTCTCCAGAGGCCTTCAGAGCCCAATTCTCAGCTCTTCCTGGAGCCCCTGCTGCCTGTGGGTTCCGGTCTGCCAGCCTCCACAAGCTTGTGAGCCAATTCTTTAAAATCAATCTGCAAATCTCTATCTGTTTCTACGCCCTTCACCTATGTCCTGAGTATGTGGAGAACCCTAAGTAACACATGTGTACGCCACAACCAACTACCTATCCAGAGCGTCTACTCCGCTCACCTGGCTTTGGGTTTTGGGAACTTCCACGCGGGTCCCTGGAATGTCATGAGTATGAACCTAACAGGCTGATTTTCCTCCATGTCCTGGAGTCATGCTGATACTTCAGGGAGCTTCACCGTGCTTGCCAGTGACTTCCTGTGCTCCCTGAAAACCTGGGGGCATGGGTTCGAGAAGCACGGCCTGGTGACGAGGAGAACTGAAGAGGTGAGCCAGGCCATGAAATGTCCCCGCTGTGTTCCTAGGAGGTGGCCACCTGGAGCCAGGGGGAGTGGCGGGGATGGGAGGGTCTCTGGACCTGGGAGGCGTTTTCACAGAAGCACTGGCAGGACGCAACCGAGAGAAGGTGCTGGAGACCAGCAGGACCCTGTGGCTCCAGCTGGAGCAGCGGCCCTGTGAGGAGCCAGGCCCGAGTGCAGGACATGGCAGAGGAAGGGAAGCCACCAGCTAGCAGCTCTCAGCCTCTGCAGGGACCCCGCGCAGTGAGGAGACCTGCGAGGCCAGAGCTCACGGATCAGAGCTGAGGTGGACACCGAGTCAAGGAGAGAGTGGGCAACAGTCCCACATGAGCTGAGGGTCTCAGGGCCACCAACAGACTCCTGCACAGAGCAGTGAGGGGACCCACTTCCTGGGTCCTGCCCTCCCCCTGCTGGGAGCCCCTGGGAGAGTTGGACCCCTGTAAGGGGTTCCCCCAAGCAGCTGCCTCTCTCTGGGGCTCGGGAGGGCTCCCAGGAACAGGGCAGCTCCTGCGCAGATGGAAATGGGGCCACCTCGTGCTCTAGCAAGGGGTGGGCCCCACAGCTCCAGCTGGAAACCCCATTTGGGGGTTGCGGGTGTGTGTTGATCGGCCCCCTGGGTGGCTCGCTGGGCTGCTCAGAGCACAAACTGCTGTCTCTGCCATAAATTCCCCGGCCATAAGGTCCCTTCCCCTCTGACCCCTCGGCCGGTGTGAGAAACTGAGGGCAGGGCAGGGCGGGGCGGTGACCTCCTGACTCTAGGCCACCAGCCTCCCAGGCCACCATATCATTCCTTTCAAGGTTTCTAGAGTCCGGGCCCCAGCTCTGCGAGACACCGCCCTGGCCTGGACTCTGAGCCTAGCTCAAAGGCCAAGGAGGCCGCTCAGTCCCTGCCCACCCGGGCTCTAGCTGGGGGTCTTCACGAGGCCATTGTCTTAGGGAATTCCTACCTGGCCTCTGGAGGGGCCGGGGGGGCTCAGTGCCACAGGAAGTATCCATGTGAACCCTTCACCACACTTAATCGGAGCCTCAGGGCACTTACCTGCAGAACTGGGATCATCGTAAGACCTACCTCCAGGGGTGCTGGATAAAGGGGACACCTAATGAGGTCCCACCGGCCACGCGGAGCGCGGACCAGAGCTGGGAGGCCTCTGACAGAAAGACACGTGCCTCCCCCCACAAACGCTTAAAGGCTGGATGCTAAATCGGTTTGACGACACCGTGATGACCAGGGAAATATGACACAAAATGGCCTTATGAACCGGACATGGGTGCACACACCTGCAATTCCAGCGACTTGAGAAGCTGAGGC
Source organism: Sciurus vulgaris (assembly GCF_902686455.1). Lineage (NCBI taxonomy): Eukaryota > Metazoa > Chordata > Mammalia > Rodentia > Sciuridae > Sciurus > Sciurus vulgaris. Next base: position 9,645,187 of record NC_136466.1, read on the forward strand.
AGAAGGTCACAGGTTCAAAGCCAGCCTGGGCAACTTAGTGAACACTTGTCAGTAATAATAATAATAATGGCTGGGATGTAGCTCAGTGGTTAAGGGCCCCTGGGTTCAATCCCCAGTACCAAAAAAGAAAAAAGAAAAAGAAAAAAAAAAAAAAAACATACAGAGAAGGTTTGGAGGGCCTGCGTAAGTCCCTTGGGGACTGAAGCACTCCCAGCTGCCCAGTGTCCCCTGCACCTAGCTGAGTCCCTCTCCAGGAACGGCCCTCAGCCAAAATGAGCTTCCTCCCTCCAGGCTCTGCTCCTTCCTGGGGCAGGTGGCCCTGTGGGACTGCAGAGGCCTAGTCTCCACCCTGCTCCTTCCCCACCTGGGGAGGACGCCCTCCCCAGCCTGCAGCTGCGGCCTGCGCACCTGTCCAGCTAGCAGCACAGCCTTCTGCAGGTAGAAGGGAAGGTGTCGCAGGCTCTTCTGACTCAGGACTGTTGAGCGAGGCGCCTATCATAACAGAGGAATCGATGGCTGCCGCTGAGTGTCATGCATGCATTGGAAACAGACAATAAAAGGCCACAGCGGTTAAACACCCACGGAAGGAGAGGAGCGAGAGCCACACACTGTCCATGGCCACAGAAGAGCCTCCCCTCTCCCGAGCGCCAGCCCAGAGCTCCCCACAACGGAGCTGCAGGAAGGCCGAATCCTCAACGCCAACCCGTCAGCTCGGCCACACCCAGATCCTGCTTGGAAGGAGGGAGACCCTGCAGACTGCTTTGGGGACATCTGGATCAACACGCTTAAAACTCTTCAGCCCCTGGATTCCTGGGTGACGTGGCCCGCCACCCCTTACAGAGGGGACATTCCCCTCCTGTCTGAAGAAAATGCAGAGCCCTCTACTTCCAAAGACAGGACCCCCTCACTCAGAATCTACCCTCATCCCCTTCCTGGCCGCCAGACCCACAGGGAGGGTCAGTGACACCTGGACCCAGCCGGAGAGGCACCGGGAGGGACGCCACAAGCTCGGGCAGGCTGCTCCCGATGCACCTGCCACGCAGAGCACAGCAAACTGACACACGCGGTGCTTGGCCTGGGCCCCTGAGCCACCAGACACACGCACTTCTACCAGTTAGGAAGAAGGGCCAGAAAGAGATGTGACGGCGTGGTCCGGGCAGGCTCCCCAGGGCAGAGCCAATCCCCCTCGGTCGCAGTGCACGCCAGAGAGGCGCGACACCCAGACACCGCACACAACACCCTCAGCCCGCCATGTTAAAGAGCTTTAGCTTAATCACTTCAGTTAATTAAATAACAAGTGGCAAGTGTGTCGCAGACCTCAAGGAGACACACCTTTACAGAGGCAGGTGAGGACCGCACCACAGGGACCCCCATGTCAGGATGTTTTTAGGGGTCCGTAGTCTGGGGCTTGCTGAGTCACCCCACAAATGTAGAAAGGAACCCACTGCGTCTCACGGAGCCACCTGAAGAAGGAAACAGGGTGATAGGGCTCAAGGGTCCTGGAGGTGGTGAGCTTCATACCTGGGGACACTGGGGTCCTGGAGGTGGTGCGCTTCACACCTGGGGACACTGGGGTCCTGGAGGTGGTGCGCTTCACACCTGGGGACACTGGGGTCCTGGAGGTGGTGAGCTTCACACCTGGGGACACTGGGGTCCTGGAGGTGGTGAGCTTCACACCTGGGGACACTGGGGTCCTGGAGGTGGTGAGCTTCACACCTGGGGACACTGGGGTCCTGGAGGTGGTGAGCTTCACACCTGGGGACACTGGGGTCCTGGAGGTGGTGAGCTTCACACCTGGGGACACTGGGGTCCTGGAGGTGGTGAGCTTCACACCTGGGGACACTGGGGTCCAGGAGGTGATGCGCTTCACATCAGGGACACTGGGGATCTGGAGATGGCCTGCTTCACACGCGAAGCTCTGTCCTGACCTGCTCAGGAGCCAACGTGGGAGCTGCCGCCTGTGAGCGGGTCCCTGAGGCGAAAGGCCCTGCAGCTGCTGGGCTGTGGTTCCGAAGCTCTGCCCCCAGCCCCGGCCCTGTGCGCCATGCGGTCAGAAGGAGCTGCAGCGGAGGACGCAGCAGGTTGCTCCCAGAAGCCAGAGGCAATCCGGATGCAGACGTCAGGTCCAGAGCCAGCACGCGCCATCTCCAGCAGAGGACGGCCCGTTTCAAAGCAGCTGCTGACGGGCCACAGGGTCCTGGAAGAGAAGCCCGACAGGACATCCAGACACTGGAGACAGAGCAGCTCCTCAGGCACTGGGCTCCTCAGACTCACCAAGTCATAAGGGCGGAGGGCCAGGAAGAAGTCCCACGCCCAGACTTAGCAGAGGGCCCACGGGGCAGCTCCCGAAGCAGACCTCACCCCACGCTGCCTCTGAGTGTCCAGCGTGGGCCGTCCCGGAGCTGCCAGAGACACCCAGTGGGAGGACCTGAGAGCGCATGAGGCAGGGACAACAGACGCCAGGGAAGTAGCCACCTGGGAGCGTCACCTCCAGCATCCTAGGCGGGGGCGACCGGCCTTCAGCAGAGAAGGGTGTCGTGGGGACTGCCCCTCGGTCCCTGCAGCCCAGGGCCCGGCAAGCTCCCTCTGCTCCGTGCTCTGGAAGACACCAGCCTGCGGGCTGTCACCCAGCCTCAGCCAGCCCCTGTGTCCCTTCCTGTGCAGCCGTCCAGGAGGGGCTTTCTAAAGCACAGCCCTGACCACCGGCCACCACGACCCTCACGGTGTTCAGGTGGAGCCAATCCCCTCGCAAGACCACAGCTGACCAGGACCTCGAGCCTGTCACCGCCACCTTCCTCCACTCAGCCCTGCTCCGCCTGAACACACCCCACACACACACACACCACACCCCACACCCCCCCCACACACACACACACCCCACTTGTCCTTGACACTCCAGCCTCTCTGAACTTCCCTCAGTTTCAGAATACACCAGGCATCTCTCACTCTCCTGAGCCCCAGCACTTGCCGGGCTTTGGGCTGAAACAGCCTTCCCCACCGCACCCAGCTACCTTCTGCATGGTCCTCAGAGGCTGAGCTTAGACCCTGTCCCTCCCAGGAAGCTGACCATGGGCACCAGAAGGGGTAAGGGACCCCTCGTTTGCTTCTGCAGACTTCCGCGTCTTCACTCTGAACGGCTGCAAGTCCCTGAACTTGACACTCTGCTACACTGTGAAACACCAGTGGCTGTATCAGTTGAGGGTGTCCAGAGAAACAGGACCAGTAGGACCTACAGGGACAGAGCGCTATCACGAGGGCTTGAGTCACGTGACCGTGGAGGTGAGAGGCCCCTCCATCTGCCATTGGCAAGCGGGAGGCCCAGGAGACCCAGAGTCATGGTTCTCACACCCAAAGGCCTGAGGAGAACAATGGTGTTAGCCTGAGTCCAGGGCCTGAGAAGCAAGGGGGCCAGAACTGCAAGTCCTGGTCCAACACAGAGGCCCAAGGACAAAGTGCACTGCCATCTGAGAGCAGGAGAAGAAGAACCCCAGTTCCCGGAGAGACAGCAGAATTCACCCTCCTCCGCCGTTTCGTTCTATTCAGGCCCTCAACTCATGGGTCAAGGCCACCCCCTAGGGAGGGCAGTCTTCTAATTCAGATGTTAGTCCCTTCCGGACAGAAATAACGTTTCACCAGCTATCTGGTCAACTCTTAGCCCAGTCAACTTTACATAGAAGATTAATGACCGCAAACTTCTGCCCCAGATTCAGCCAAGATCCGCTCTTTGACTTCATGCTTGGCCTTGACTTTGGAAAGCAAATAGCCAACGGCAACTTGACGGTCATTCCTGACATCCCCAAGCTGTGCACAGTGTCTGGCCACGTGGTGTTTCCCATCACATGCGATCTCTGTGACAACTCAGTGCTACATACAAGGCATACTGCTCCCGCTTATTCTTGGCATCTGAACAGTTACTTTTAACCATCTAACTATCTTTTCACGCAAGACTGAATTCTATGAAGAGTCCTGGAAGATAAACATGGTGTCTTTCTCTGGAGCAAAGGCGCGCCTGTCTGCTGTGCACTGTAACAAACAGAACGTCTCTCTCCAGGGCAAAACTCAGCTGATCCCTGCCTATCATAAGGATTCAGTCCCTGGGCTCGGTCCCTTGGCCTGGACACAGACCCACTGCACGTGCCTCCTCCTGGATTCCTCCACATTGACCCCATCAGTGAAGGTCACCTGTCTGCTATGCCGTGAGTAATACTGTCCTTGTCTCGACCCGGGAGCCTGTGTCTTCTGCCAGCACCCATGAAGCGCACAGGCTAGCTTTTAGCTTATGAGTAGGGAAAATCTCCAACCCCTTATGGCTCTGCATTTGAATATGAAGACAGCGCATGCTTAGGTCCGGCTCCATGGGAAACTGGCTCTGAGACTGGAGGACCCATCTAGGGGATTCAGACAGAAGAGGTGACCCCTCGGCTGCCTCTCCTGGTCTGGGGAAGGAGCGGGGGACAAAGAAGCAGATGGGGGGTGGCTTCCAGAGGCAGCCCTCTGATCTGGCATTTCCCTTCCCAGCCTGCACACAGACCTCCTTCAAAGAGGGCTGCGGTTAAACCCTGCCAAACAGGAGCACTGAGACTGGGGACTGGACGGTGAACTGGCACGGGGGACCCAGCAGAGGTGGGGCGCTCCGCAGGGCCAGGCGCCAGCCTCCTGCATGGCGGAGGCTTTAATGTTTATGCAAATGGCCTTCCGCAGCCAGGTGCAACCACACAGAGCAGACCTCTGGGCCAGGGCTGGGCAGCCGAGGGCTCTCTGCTTCCCAGAGGAGAAGGTGAAGTGGGTCTGAGAAGAAAGGCAGGGCGGGCTCGTCCTCGCTGGGCACCCAGTGCACGTCAGGGACAGGTCAAGAGGGTGGCCTCTTGGCATGGCCCAAGCTCCACACGCAAGGGCCACCACGTGGGGGCTACTGATCACACCGGCAGCTCTGGTCAACACAAATCCTGATGGCAACAGACTGAAAGGGACCAGGGGAGCTGGCGAGCTCTCAGGGAAGAGACGTAGGGTTTGGGGTCTTGGGGTCCATGAGCCCTGCTATGAACTATTCAACTCTGCCATGGGTGTGATATGTGCCCATAAAACTGTATTTTTATCTATTAAATAGATTTTGTTTAGGACTGGACTTGACCCGCAGGCCCATACTTGCCAACTCAAATGTCAGAGTGAAATTACAACACACTGTAGCCTGTTTTAAATAGTTAGCACTGAACAAATTGAAGAGTTTTAACCTCCACAAAAGGCAAGATATTCCTAAGAAACTTAGGACTTCTTCAAAACATCAATCTATAAAACACTATAGGACACGTTGTGTAGTGAAGCTTGTCTTCTCTTATTTACATTAAGATGATTCTGAGGCAGTAGGTGAGCAGTTAACTTTGATTTCAGATCAACAATGCATAATGTTTTAGTGTAAGTATATCCCATGCAACATTTGGGATATACTTACACAAAAAAAATTTTGTTATTTATCTGACATTGAAATTTACCCAATGCCCTATATTTTTATTTGCTAAATCTGGCAAGCCTGTATGTGCAATCTCAATCGAAGAGAACGTTGCAAGTCTAAACCCAGCAGGGTGACGGTGATGCACAACTATAATCCCAGGAGCTTGGGAGGCTGACGCAGCAGGATGGCAAGTTTGAGACCAGCCTCAGCAACTTATTGAGAAACTATCTCAGGACAAAACACAAAAAGGGTTGGGGACACAGGTCAGTGACAGTCTACCCCTGGGTTTAATCCCCAGTCCCAAAGGAAAAAGAAAAAAAAGAAGTCTACATCTGGAGCACTTCATGATTGTAGGGCCAGAACCAAATGGTCCCAAACGGTCCATTACCACCCAGGAAAGCCTTGGAACCAGAACAGAAAAGTCACCTTTCGGGCTCATGGATCTAGGTCCACGCACAGTGGCTGGAACACGGGGTTCTCGGTTTCATTCATTTGCAATTTCTTAATGGGTTTTATTCGCCCTTCATAAGCTTCAGCACCAGCTGCATGACCTGGGCCAAGTTCTTGGACTTTTTCCGAGACTTGGTTTCCCTGTCCCGGCTGCGGTGATAACACCGTCGCCTCCTGCAGAGACCTGGGGTGTAAATCAAACGAGCCAAGGTGTGCTGAGAGCTTGGCCAGTGCCTGGCGACTGCAGCGCTCGCTGGAGGTGTCAACACAGCCGGTGACATCCCTCCCGAGCCCTCCAAACAGCTGGCCGGCCGGCCGAAGAGCCCATTTCAAAGGCAGCCCCACTGAGGCACTAAGGGGTGACGTCCCGAAGGAAGGAACAGAAGAGCTGGGTCTGAACGGGCGGCCGGCTGCGGTGCAGGCAGCCTCCGCAGGGCTGGGCCGCTCCACACAGCCTGGCCCAGAGGCAGAGACGCCGCTGCACGGTGGCCTCCTCAGGCACCATCTGCAGAGCAAGCTCCCAGCTGCCCGCCCAGTGACACTAACCTGCACGAGCCGCACGTTTGTTCCTGGGTTCGGAGCATTACTGGAGGCAGTTGGTTCCCAGTTGGGCCACTGGAGGCAGAACAGCAGGGGGGCCTGGGTATGAGCAGAGAAGAATCCCTCTGCCCCTCCAAATCCCTGGGCCTGAGCTCACCCCGCCCTGCTGGCCACTGCCTGGACAGCAGCTCCCTCAGGCCCAGGGGCTCCCAGACGCCGTGACCCACTTCCAGGTCTCCCAACCCCGCGCTTCTCCCCGCCAGTGCGAGGCCCGCTCACCGCCTGTCAGGGGCCATGTGTGATTCACTCAGGGCTCGTCTCCCCCTGAGCTTGCACAGGCGGAGGCCGGCCTCTCTCACACTGCACTTTTTCCTAAAAAGATTGGCCTGGCCTCGCAGGCCCTGCTCCATGGCACAGGCAGGCTGGCCGTCGATGCCCCACCTTAACAGCAAAGTGGAGGGGTGCTGCCCTTAGGCTGGGGCTGGGCAGCCTGTGCTGAGTGGGAACAGGGGAGGAGAGGAAAAGGAGAGGCCAAGGCCTGGACTCTGCACCAGGGTAGCCCTCTGCCTCTGTTCTTGCCCAACCCAGGAAAGCTTGACGGTGCCCTGGGCTAGACCCAAGGTCAGGGTGGATGGGCTGACCTAGGGCAGCCTTGGCCCCTCTGCCCTCAGCTCAGAAGTACAGTGGGTGTCCTGAGCTGGACACCCCTGGCCAAACCCCAGCTTACCCGCCCCTGCACAGGTGGCCTCGGGCAGCCCGCTAGGCCTTGGTCTCAGTTCTGCCCACAAAATGGGAAGCAGAAACACACCACCCGCTGCCAAGGGGGTCCAATAAAAGTCACCTCAGAACTGACAAGCCACGCAAGAGGAGCCCGTGCACATCTGGTGGACTTGCCCGTCCCCCGGCCACCCTCTGCCTCAGGTCTCTGCTCGTGGCTGGACAGGCACTGGAAGGTAGAAGCAGCCCATGTTGGAGGCAGCCCGGGCTCTGCAGAAAGGCTCTGGGGCCAAACACAACACCAGATGATTAAAACTGTGGACCGTAAACACCAGCGTCACCGGCCAGAGCACAGTGGCCAGCAGACCACGGCCCAGTTCTCCTCACGCCCGTGGCCACACCACCTGCTGCCCTGCATCTGGGATGGGCCCAGCTCCACAGGCACAGGGCAGACGGGCATGTTTTTCCTAGCTGAGCCGTGGGGCCTGGCCAAGCCCGGTCCTCACAGTGAGGCCTAAGAAACAGCGGGCCAGGCCCGCGCCAGAGGAGGAGCAGCCCACCCTGCCCTGCCCTCAGCCAGGCTGACCAGAGCCCGGCTGACAGGTGCTGCTTGGTGCACACAGGCCGGGGGGACCACGGTGTCACCCGGCGATTGTGGCAGGGTTGCTTTACCCGAGTCCCAGGGGTTTCATTCAAAACACAAGGACGTTAAGGGCCACTCTCTCTCCAAACAGTGGCGTGAGGGTTGGTGGGGGACAAACTCAAGGCCAGTGCCTGACAGAGTGGAAGGCGGGACTGACCCGCTCAGTGCCCACCTCAGCCCCACGCTGGACACCACAACGCTGGCTAGACCGGCCACGCACCCAGCACCTGAAGCTGAGCCGCCCCACTGAGGTGAGTGGGCAGGCCCGGGAGTCAAACAGCTGGAGTCGCGTCCCCACTCTGCAATGTCACTGTGGTCACTGTCCCAGATGAGCGCCCACGACACTCACTGCCTCAGGGACTCCTTCCCACCCTCAGGCCCTCAAGAAGATTCGAAGGGACACTGCTCCACCATGCCTGGCGTCTGCAAGGCCAGAGGTCGTCTTGGACACACTCGTTGATTTCCTACGTTAATTACCAGTTAATTAATTATTCCCCTCCCTCCGGGGAGCGAGTGGCCAGGCCCTGCGGGGGTCACCACGTAGACAGTGGGCAGGGGTCCAGCAGCTCCTTCCCCACACAGGTGCCATGCCCTTCTTGGCCCACACAGACCAGGACGCAGAAGAAGACAGCACGCGGCCCACCGGAGAGGGTCTGGAAAACAACTCGCTCCAGCCACCTCCGATCGCCCCAGGGTCGGGCCTGAGCTCACTCCAGCCCAGGAGATCTCAAGTCTCAGGTCCCGGGGGCAGGTGGGGCTGTGACCAGGGGCCTGGGGGCTGTTTGCTGCAGTGCAGGCCCTGGGGAAGCCCCCGTGGGGAGGAAGAGAGGCTGGTCTTGCCAGCTGAGGCTGTTCTGGCCTATTGGCACCTCAGGGTCACGACCCCACAGGGAGTGGGGTAGCAGCCCTGTCCCCGCTGGGCCACCCGGCCTGGCTGAAACCCGAACCAGAGAGATGGAGCCCAGGCCCAGCCGCCGTTACGTCGTGATGCGATTCCGCCTGATCACAGCGCGCCTTCCCTTGCTATAATTAGTAAAATGTGGTTGTTTTCTGTGTTCCTGGAAGATGTCCGCACTGGAGCCAGCTCCCCGGAGCTTCCCGACCAGCTCGCCCAAGGCCCGCCAGCAGCCCGGGCTCTCCAGTTCCCACCCCTAACCTGGTTCTCCCCAGCCTGGGCTGGAACCCAAACTCGTGGCGCCTGAGGACCAGCCCCAGGGTTTAGCACAGTGCTGGGCACGCTGGGGCTGCCCAGTGGACGGGGTGGGTGACCGAGGGGCCAAATCTACGACAGCAGGAGGCCTATAGGCAAAGGCCACTCGCTCAGGGTGTCTACAGGATACCAAGAAACACTTGTGTGGTTGTGTGTGTGTGTGTGTGTGTGTGCGCGCGCGCGCGCGCGCGATCCCTGGCCATCCTGCGATCTGCTTCCCACCTCCCCAGCCTTGGGTCATCTTCAGCACGACCCTCTGACCTTTGATCCAGGCATTTGACAGACAGAGGGGTCCAGCTGTGTGTCATGCCTGCACCCGGGTGGCTCCCCCCACCTCTCTGCCATTCTTACCCACCGCCCCCAACACACACACTTCATTCACTCGGTGAACACTTGTTAAATCATTACATGGGCTAAACGTTGGTTTTGTGGGTTTTCCTTTATTCCGCAAAAGGATCAAGATTCACATTTCCTGCCTTTGCCAAAGTTCCTCCCGCTGGGAGCGCTGTTTTGGGGTTCTGATTAGCACACCATGGTTGGCGATGTAGATTCAGTGGCCTTAGTCTGCTTTGTGTTGCAAGACACCTGAGGCTGGGCACATTATTTTTAAAAAGAGATTCCCTTGGCTCACAGTTACAGAGGTGCGAGGCCATGGGGCCGGTCTCTGCCTGGCTCTCGGGAGCACCTCATGGCAGATGGCAGCCCCATGCCAGAGTGGCTAGCGGCCTGCAGAAGAGGGACTCGGGAGATGCCAGGCGCACTTACAAACACCCATTCTTGCAGGAACTAATCCCGTCCCACGGGACCTGCCCACTCCAGCGTTGACCCTTTCTAAGGATGGACAGGCCCCAGTCGCCTCCCTCTAGGCCCACCCCTTGAAGGTCCCACCCCCCTCAGGAACCTTTGGGGACAAAGCACACCCACACCATAGCAGCAGGGTGACGGCACCCACCTCGTAGAGTCCTGAAGTCCTGAGCGCAGAATACGGCACGCAGGAAGCACGCTCTGAGCTCAGCCGTGGAGATGTCTGCCTCAGAGATGTCGTAGAACACCGTGGGGTGACTCTCGCTATGTGGCCTCAAGCAGCCTACTCAACCTCTCTGAGTGTCTCCATCAGCCTTTTCCCAAGCCTAGTGCCCCAAGTTCTGTTGTTGGCAGACCAGCTGAGCCCTGCATGAGAGGATGTAGCAGAAGGTGCCCAGCCTTGGTTGCTGCCTCAGCCGGGACCTGTTCCTGCTGCCTGGGACACCAGAGGTCCTGGCCAGGCCCTTAGCAGTAATTCTTGGAGGCAGACTTCAATCACCGATCTGACTTTTTACCTGGATTATTGTCCTTTTTATATTTTCTAAGGAAAGCTCACCACGTGTCCAACTTTATGCTTCCTGCAGAGAAACTCCTCCAACACATCTGCCCTTACCAAATGCAGAGAGGTGGCGGTGTGTACCCCACGTGCTGGTGGCTGAGCAGGCACACGCTGTGCGTGATGCAGAGTACTCTGGTGGTGGCAGCGGGGCCTGGCTGAGTCCTGGCACCAGCCCCTACCACGTGCAGAGCTTCCGGTTCTCCTTGCGGTAGGCAATTTTGTCTGCCTAGTTCTCTGGCTGAGCACAAGGAGAGAGTCACTTTTTTTTTTTTTTTTCAATTTGGTAAAATACACATACAGTTCACTCCTTCAACCATTTTAAGTTTAAATTCAAAAGCATGAAGTACATTCGCAATTGTGCAATCAACCTCCAGAACACTTCCTCTTGCAAACCTGAATCTCATGCCTATTAAACAACTCCCCAGTTCTCCCTGCCAGCACCCTGGGACCCTCCATCCTTCTTTCTGTCTCTATAAACTTGACTATCTATGGTGCCTCTTAAGTGGAATCATACGTTCTCCATCTTTAGCATAATGTCTTCAAGGCCCCGCCCTATGGTAGCAAGCATCAGAGTTTCCTCCCTGTTCAAGGCTGAATAATATTCCACTGTGTGTCTACACCATATTCTGTTTCTGTTTCCACCAGTTGTCCTGGGTTGCGACCAGCATTGGGCTATTGTGGACAACGTCGCTGTGGACATGGGTGTGTGGGTACATGTGTCAATCTTTGGGGAATCTACCCAGAAGCCAAATTGCTGGATCATACGGCAACTCCACTATTTATTTTTTCGAGGAACCCAACATATTGTTTTCCACAGCAGCTACATCATGCTACGTACCCCCCAACGCACCCGTTCTCATTTCCGCACGTGCTCACCAGTGCTATTTTCTGGAAGTTTCTGGGGTTTGGTTTGTTCCCTTGGCCGTAGCCATCCTAGGAGGTGTGAGGTCCCCTCTCCTGTGGCTTTGATCTCCATTTCCCAGGTTATCGATGTGGCTCAAGAGGTCCACTTCTGAACCATGAAACCAAATGGAGGCTTCTCCACCCACTACCATCCCTTGATCCAGAAGTGGTTGTGTGCTTTCACTCATTCGCACACTCCGCTGCTATGCCTAAAATGTTGTGCCAAGCTTCTAGCGGATATTTACAAGAATCACAACCCCACAGCCCAGACCTGGAGAGAAGACACGCTGTGGATGTGATGCGGAGAAGAATCCAAATACAGGCCAAATATGTGAAAAACTCCTTCCCCTCACTGGTCATCACAAAACCATATATACACATGAGGAGGACTCTTATTTTGTGCCTCACCTTTTGGGAAAGACTTAAAAAGCTGACCAGGTCCAAATGCCATCTCTAACACTTATCTGCTGTGCAAATTTATGCATGTCACTCACCCTCTCTGAGCCTCTATTTATTCCTCTGCATAAAGCAGGTAAAGCACAGGATGAGGTAAGGATTCAGGGTGGCTGAGCCCAGCACTGGGTCTGGTTCCCACTAAGTGCTCAGCACACATTTTTGGTTCTTGCGCCCCAGCCCCAGGAGGACCACCCAACAATATTCTCCCAATGCGGGGAATTTCTTGTACACATCGCGACTGCATCCAATGACCCCCACATCACAGCAGAAATCTGGAAACTTGAGAGATTTGGCCCCTACAAAGGAACAGGGTGGCCCCCAGGCAGGACCTAAGCCAGAAATTCACTCCATTTCACCCAAGGAGGGCCTCACAGGGAACAGGCCATGGCTCACCCTCATCCTCCCAAGCTGGGCGAGCTGCTAGAGACCCCAGGGCCGTGTTACCCCAGGGCTGGGGGTCTGGCCCTGAGCAGTGTTAAGATGGGGGCTTGTTTGGGATCTTGGGGGAAGGACAGAGAAAGACTGGGGGGCCCGGACCTCTCCCCAAAGCCAGCCCTTGTCTGCCACTGCCTTCCCCACCCATGTGTCCCAGAGTCTCCAGTCAGGGCCCAGACTCCCCATCAGGGGCGAGAAAGTCACTGTGCAGCAGCTGAGACCCAGGACTTACCCCAGTCATTCACCAGGCCTGGACCCAGAGGGGACGGTGCCCTCAGCAGGAAGCCAGTGCCGCAGGAGGTGTGAGCAGGCCCCAGGCTGGAGGGGCCTGGGCTCCGGCCCTCTGCGGCCTGGAGAGGGGTGCATGGGACAGGGTTTCTCAAAGCAGGACAGCTCTCCGTGTCGCACGCGTCGGCTCCCCATCCCCTTGCTTCCTTAAACCTTGGGATCCTGGCGAGACACAGCTAAAAGAAGAGGCGCGGCTGCAGAAGCCCAGAGTCAGGTGGACGGCCTGGGTGCCAAGGAGCAGCCTGGGCAGGACGGTCACCGGCCAGCCTCCACTTCCCCATCTGTAAGCTGGAGATGCAGCGAGAACACATCCCCGCGAGGCCGCTTCACGTGCAGTGGGCCTCTGCGACCGAGGGTCGTGCACAGTGACCAACTGCAGATGAGCAACGTGCAGGACAGGTAAGGAACAGGTGCTGTGCTGACCGCGCAGGCTGGTGTCCCCTGCCAGGCCCTGAGCAGAACGCCCACCTGAGCGCGCAGCACCCACGCCGTCAGGGGTCCTGAGCCTTTGCGGGCTGCGCTGAGTCCACACCAGGCCCCGCGCTGTCCTGAGCCCTGGCGTTTGGCATAAAGAAACCTAGCGCCAGCGGCCTGGAGAGGGGGTCCTGGAGCCATGCCGGGCCAACCGACTCTGCCAGACGAGCTGTCCCCAGCACGTGGTCGTACCCGGCACACCTCCAGTGCCCCCTGACTGTAACCCAGCACTGTCGCTGTTGAAGGAAACTGCCATAGGTTGGCGCCTGCCACAGGTTGGCGCCTGCCGCCATTTGCTTCGTTGGCCTCTGATGGGGGAGTCCTAGCACCCTGGCCACCTGCCCCAGCAGCGGCTCTGGGGTCACTGGGTCCTGAGCTCCAGGCTGGGATTGACCTTGGATGAATGTGGGGTTGGTCCCATGCCCGTCACCGACCAGCTGGGTGACCTTGGGTAAGTCATTCACCTCTCCAGACCTGTTGCATTAGGCTGAGTGGGACGATGGCATCATGGACGGCCGGGGGGGGCGTGCGGGGACTAGAACAGCACCCAACCGACAAGAAATGCACAAAAATACCGTCCCCACGTTTCATTGGGGTGAGCGTTTTTGTTTTTTCAATCATGTTGGGGGGGCGGGCGCCCTCTGGTGGTGGAGCCCTGCGGGGTGGGGTGCAGCCGCCTGGGGGGAGGAGGGTAGCGAAGGAGGACAGCGGGCTGGGCTCCAATGCGAGGTCACCATGGCTGAGCCCAGGACCAGTGATCCGTGCACAGGTTTGGCCAGAAGGGCAGAATAGAAAGTTCTGGCTTAGACTCCAGTGAGCTCTGCAGAGAGGAACAGAGACGGCCACAGAGTGGGAGACCAGCTTGGGGACACCGGGAAGCTCCCACCGTCCCCTCTTCCACAGGGAGACTCTCCCTCTCCTCCATCCTCCTGTTCCATTCACAGATGAGAAAACTGAGGCCCACAGAGCGAAGGGACTCTCCTGAGGCCACACAGGACACCCAGGGCAGAACACAGACCACACAGGTCCAGCGCTCTCGGCCTCGCATCGCGAAGTCGGCTCAGCCACGCCAGGCAGGGGGAAGCAGAGGACATTTCACTGAATCACAGAGGGAAGTTTCGAAGAAGGGAAAAGCAGCAGGCGGGGTTCCCAGGCTGGGCTGGAGCCATGCCCGGCCGGTCCCAGGGCTCAGGGAGGGGGGAAGATGCAGCCGGGCCAGGAAGTCTCAGGAGCACCATTCGCCGGGAATCCGTGGGCAGCGTCAGCCAGGAGGGCCGCAGAGGCTCTGGGCAGGACGGCTGAGCCCTGGCCCCGGTGGACTCCACGGGGGCTCCACACATGGGACAGTGTGCTAGGGATCTCCTATGTCACAACCAAGAAGACGCCACGCACGTGCGCATGCACACACACCCTGAATCACACAAGGCAGCACAGCAGCACCCCTGGGCACCAACAGAAGCCCGGACAGTGAGGAAGGGGTCAGCTTAGAGCAGAAAAGTCCCCAAAGACCGTGGGAGGGGGCGGCCAGGAGCAGCCGTCCAGGCCCAGCTGCGAGCTGAGGCCACGGGTCAAGGCTGTGGACATGGCCAGTTCCCTTCTCCCCTTAGAAAGGCCCCTTCCTGTCCCCCGACCTGGGGGATCCATCCTGCTATGACTGGTGATTTCAGCTCAGCTGAGATTCCCTGCGCCTTTGTTCCCCACCTACAGACGAAGAGGCTGAGGCTCCGGAAGGAAAGGCTGCAGGGCCGTTCTTGCCCAGCACGGCCGTCCGTCATGTGCCCTTGATATCTTCCCTTCTCCTCTTCCAGTGCTGGGGAGGGGCCCAGGGCCTCCCACACGCAAGGCTAGCGCTCCCACCGAGCCCCCGCCCACCCTTTCCTCATACCTCAAGGGCCGTGGAATTAGGCCACCAGGACAAGAGAAGCGATTCTGCTCACCCACAGCCTCCAGGACTCTTTAGAGATGCCAGCTCTAAGCCCACCACCCAGCCATGACTAACCACTGCGACCTAGAAATTGTGTACTCCCCAGGGCTACAGAGTGAGGTGACGCACGGGGACAGGAAGCAAGCAGATTTTGGCACCAGCTGGACCTATGTTCAAATGCTGCCTCTGCGGAACATTTGCTGTAAGATCTTGAACGTGTTGTCTCTCAGCTAACCTGCCTCCTGAACTGACCAAAAGGTGTCATGTCCTCTGCAAAGAGCACTATGGGAGGGGGTCTACCATTTTTGTACCCTCTGGGACCGGGCCGCACTGCCTGGTCTGATGCTTGCGTGACCCTCTGCTACAGTACTGCTGACAGCTCCCTTTGCTGGTAAGAAGCTGGGGCTAGGCAAAGCCGGGGCTCGAGCCAGCCCGCCTGGTCCCCAAACGCTACTCTGTTCACTTATCACACAGGAAAAACACACGGAAGACAGCAGAGGTAACCCGGGCTCTAGGCTGGCTTTGCGAGGAAGCCACAGGACGGTGTTGCTTCAGAACAAACACTCGGCCTGCGAGACCCAAAAGAAACTCAGGAAAGGGCTCTGGTTAGGGGCTGGGGTCCCGCACCAAATCATGACTCCAGTTGTCACTGAGGCACTCCTCTGGGTCAGGCTCAGGACTGGACACTCTTTACAAAGCAAATAAGGAACCCAGCTCCACAGTCCGCATGTGGCAGGGTCTGCTCCCCGACACCACAGTGGTGGGGAGGCAGGAACAAGGGCGTCTGCCCGGGAGAGAGGCACTCAGGTCAGACCCCACCCCCACCTGGCGGCTGAGGCCTCTCATCACCCCCGGCCCAGCCCTGGAGCTGTCCCTTTAAGAGGTCTAACTGGGCCCTTTAAAGAGGGAGGTGGGTGAGGCCACCCCCGTGCCCCCTCCAGCTGCAGCTGGAGAGTCCTGGCTTCTGGGCCCAGGCTGAGCGGGGCCCCTGACCTCCCAGCCACCCCTCCGCCCCCAGCCCAGGTCCCCGAGCCTGGGTCGGGCCCCTCCACAGCCCGTCGTCCCCG
This sequence comes from Sciurus vulgaris, assembly GCF_902686455.1. NCBI lineage: Eukaryota > Metazoa > Chordata > Mammalia > Rodentia > Sciuridae > Sciurus > Sciurus vulgaris. The sequence goes on from NC_136466.1 coordinate 9,661,106, forward strand.
CGGCTCTTGACCGTTCCCTGGCTGGGGCTCCTGGCTGGGGCTGCCGCAGCCCTTCCCTTCCCGCTCCGTGCTTGGCAGCGGGGTGAGTGTCTGTTCTCCAGCAGGGCCCAGGGGGCCGGCCCAGGCCAGCCAGTGCAAGGGGCGGAGGGCAGGGCAGTCCAAAGGGGACCCCCTTCCCCACGGCACTGGCTCCGCCCACCACGGGGATGGGGCTGAGGGCCACGGGAGCAGGACCAGCCGAACTTGAACGCTGGAGATCACCTCTGCACAGAGACCGAAGCCAGGGGCTCGGCTCCCAGCACTGACCAGCCAGGAGGAGGCCAGGCGCCTGCAGGAGCAGAAAGGCCCCGGCGGGCTTCCCTCCGAAGGGCCCGCAGCTACGGGTCCAAGCGAGCATCTTCTCTGCACCTGGCACCATGTCAGGCACCTCACAGACCTGAGACCAGTCCACCCCTGTGTCTGCCCTCCCTCCCGACAAATGGCATTTTCTGGTACCTAGAGAGCTGTGGTGAAGAGCTGGCACCAGGCTTCACGCCGCCCACGGCCTGCTTGCTCTGCCTCCCGCCCCAGCCCAGAGCCTCCGCCCCGCAGGAGCCCCAGGCGGGGGTCCGCAGACTTCCTTGGCGGTGGAAAAGCCCCTCCTCGCGCTCTGCCACCGTGCTCCCTGCTGGTGGAGGTTCCGCAGAGGATGCCGGGGACCACACCGCAGCTTCCTGCAGAGAGTCGGCCCGGGTCTCCTAAGCATCAGCTGTCACCCACCTGAATCAAAGGAGGTGTCGGGCCCTGAGAAGGGCGGCCAGGAGGCCCAGGGTCAGGTCTGTCGGCAGAGCGACCCCGGCCCTCCCGACCCTGTCTTCCCGTGGGAGGTGGGCTGCGCCGGAAGGCTGGAGCCGGGCCTCCATGGGCCTGGACCCAGGGAAGCCGGGAAAGGCAGCGCGGCCCTCGGGGCTGCCCTGGCCTTTGTTTGCTTTATTGAGTAAAAGAAAATACTTTGAACATTTTATGGGGATTTGGGGAGGGGAGGAGGGGTCAGGAGGAGGCTCCGTCCAAGAGAAACAGCCTCGGAGGAGGGCCGGCCAAGAACACCCGAGGGCAGGGCCGGGAGGGTTCTCCGAGCTCAGCCACGACGGGAGCCGAGGGGAGCCCGGAGCCAGAGAGAGGCGACGGGGAAGAGACCCGGGCTGCTGGGTCCCTCCCGTAGCAGCAAGGCAGTCCCCTGGCCCAGCTCCCCAGCACACCTCCTGCGCTCCTGTACGCGCTCAGGTCTCATCCATGCCTTCCCCCGGGATGGTCTCTGGGGGGAGCCCAGCAGAGGCAGAGGCCAGGGCCCACCAAGAAGGGGTGGGCTTCACTGAGGCAGGTGGCGGGCACGTGGTGGAGGGCCCGCGGCCAGGCCAGGGGAGGGCAGCCTGCTGTGCGCGGTCTCCAGGACTGAGGCCCTCCGCTGCCCCAGGCCAGGACCCATGCAGGCCCCCCGCACTCCCTGTGGCCTCTTCTCCAAGCTCCCGAGGGGCTCTGGTCAGACTCCAGCTGGGACCTCTCCCACCCAGCCGGGGAGACCCTCCCGCATCCTCAGCCTGGGTCACGGACCCCAAAGCCTTCCTCTGCCTCCTGCCCTCGGAGGCCAGGGGTCTAGCAGCTCCAGCTCAGAGGACTTCAGAGCGGCTGGGAGGCCGCGGAGCGCGTTCCACGAGGACCAGGAGGAAGCGAGGTGGAGCGAGGAGATGATCAGAGCGCCTGGGCCAGCCGGACCCCCATCCTGAGGCTGGACGCCACACAGCCCCCAGCAGGCGGGGCCCTCAGGCGGGGCCCTGGAATCCCATGGGAGCCCCAGCCGCGCCCTGGGTCCTCCAGGCTGGAGACATGGAGACATGGTTCCCGAGCCCTGAAGGGTCTTCCGGCCAAATGTGTGATGACCCCCAGGGGATCCCAAGGGCCCTTTGCCTCGAATTAGCACCCGAGGACATTCACGACTGCCAGATCAGCACTGTTGCGAAGGCCACTGTGGCCCAGGATGCCGGGGAGAGCAAGATGGCAGAGCAGCTGTCCACCCAACTCAGCACAGCAACGTCGGGCCTCTCGCCCCTGCCGGGTCACTGGGTCAGCCAAGCAACCTCTCTGAATTCCAGCACTATAATAAGTGGACGGCTGACCATAGTAAGAGACGTTTTATTGAGTGCTTACTGCTGGCCAGCTTCTGGACTAAACACATCACGGTTCTATGAAGCAAGCAGATCTCACCTCTTTACAGATTAGGGAAATAAACTCAGAGAAGTTAAGTAACTTGCCTGAGGTGACCAAGCAACAAGGGAATGAGGATTCTGTGTCAGCCGCTCTGACTCCAGAGCCAGCAGACTGAACTACTGGGCTGTCTCTTACAGTGTTTTGGTGTACTCACTGAACAAATGCACAACATCTTCTTGTGCTGGGCAAAGGACAAGGATTTATCAAAAGATAAATCTTGTAACTGCCCTGAAGGAGCTTCCAATCTAATGGGCAAGAAGATAAATACCTGAGTATTTAGTGCAGTGCAATTGCTGTTATTATAAATGGACATAAGATCTTGGATGTATTAGTCAGGTTATTCAATGCAAGCTGCTGTGACAAATAGCCCCAGCATCTCACTGTCTTAACAAGACATCACATGGTGCAATGCATTGGTGGGGCTTCTGCTCCATGCAAGCCTTCTGAGATCCAGGCCTCCCTGGAGTCTTCTACTGCAATCCTCTTCTAGAAGTCAGTCAACAAACAAGAGAAAGATGTCACAGAGGGCTGCATGAGCATTTTACAGCCTGGCCCAGAAACTGCAAGCCTTGCTTGCTTGTATTCCCCTGGCTAGAGCCAGTCACAACACCTCCACTCACCTGCAAGGGCAGCTGGGAACTCAGCCAGTACTGAGAAGCAAGTACGTAGCAGCTGTCTGTCACAATGGGGGAGACAATCCTGTGTGGACTGAGCATAGCCACTTTCAGGATGTGAGGATCAGTCTGGGCCCAGTGGTGAAGTAGGCGGTGGCCGAGGCATCCCTGGTGACCTGGAGCAGGTCTGGGCTTTGGCAAACTAGAGTAAGTAATGCAGACCCCACCCTAGGCCTCTGTAACTGCGGACAGAGCCACGGAGACGTGCCCAAGTGCCAGTCCTGGCTCTGCGCCTGCGAGCCCCGAAGGCACACAAGCCTCTCGCTCAGTGTCCTCCTGGGTAAAGGCCACCAGAGCGTCCATCCGGGTAAGGGGTGGAGTCGCAAGCAGGGGCACTCTCTAAGCAGAGGCCTCCTCCCCTGTGGGTCCTTGAATCCGCACACCCGTGAGGAAAACCTCATCTGCTTCCCAGCCCGTGATCTGACCACACCTGACGTTATTTAACAAACGGGAAACTGAAGTGCAGTGAAAGGAAGGTTTCCAGGCTCCACGGGCCCCAAAGCAGAGCCCGGGCGCCGACTCTGATCCATTGACTGTGGCTGCCCGAGGACTATGGTGAGAATTCTGGGGTCCAACCAGGGCTCCATGGAAAAGGGTGCTGGAATTAATCAGCCATGTCTGCCACGCGCGGGGCTTGGGAGCAGAGTGTAGGCATTACATTTGGAGGGAGACGACAAGGTTCCTGCCCCTCATCGACCTCTGCCATCTCCCTGAAAGCGGTAGCCACGGCTGCAGAAGACAGTTCCAAGGAACGTCCAACGTGCCCACTTGATGCAAGCAGAGTGCAGGAGCAGTGGCTGGCACTCCACTGCAGCAGGACCCTGGGACCCGGCAGGGGGCTGAGGTGCCTGAGGCCATAGCACACACTGGTTGTTGCCCTTTCCTGGGCCTTACAGCGGCCTGGTTTCCTCGTGAGGAATGTCTTCATCCCCATTACGCCTTGGCACCTCTTCTAACTTGCCCCCACACTGCCCGAACCTGGAACTCAAATCTTAAACCAGTGAGACACAGATGGGCAAGCCGGTGGGCTTGCTGCCCGGTGTCTAAGCTCAGAATGAAGAGGTGACACCCTGTCACAGATGTCTCCATCCACCCTGCTGCTGTTGGTGACCCAAAGTTCCCCAGGAATAGAGACCCTGCCTCACGCACTGGTGTACTACCAAGGTGTAGTGAGCTGTCTGCACACAGTAGGCGCTCAGTAATTTGATGGCTGAATAAGTGGCTGTAAGAAAACAGGTAAGTCCAGAATCAGATAACAAGACTGAAACGTAGGGTCTGCTTCTCAATTGCCATGTGACCTTGGGCAAACCTGTTACCTGAGACTCGATTCTCTCATATATAAACAGGAAACAATTACACACGGTCCCAGCATTGTTAACAGGTTTAAATGAGATAATGGATGTGAGATTCTTTGTAAACTCTAAGTGACGTGAGGGTGATTATTCTCATCACCAGGTACAGAAGATGCACAATACAAAGAGCAAGCTCACTTAGCAGGTGTTTTCTTAGTTCGAAACAGTCTTTATTAAACTGAAAGTTCCAGAAAACTTAATTCAAACCAGCTTAGTCAATAAGAAGAATCTATTGGCTCAAGACCTTGGAAATTTTTTGGCACTGGCTTCAAGTAAGGTTTGACCGAGTAATATAAATGATGTCACCAAAGACCTAGTTTCTAAGCACCAAAGACCCAGTATCTAAACACTAATTGGTGGCCCAGTTACTAATCACATGGTAAGAACTGAAAACATTTTTGTTGACAAAATAAACAAAATTAGCCTTACATATAAACTTCAATGATTCCGGAATCAGGGCCTTTGGTTGCAAGCAACAGAAACTAACTTAAGCAAAAGAAATGAATTGGAAGAAGTGATAGGGAGGCTGGAGAATAAGGCTTGGAACTGAGCAGGAATCAAAGATTGGAAGGGCCGGGTCAGAAGGGGCCTTATGAGCCATCACGGAGACCCAAGTTCAGCAGGAAAGCACCTAAGCAGGAGAGCAATCTGCTTCAGTCTGCATCGAAGAAAATTTCCTGCGGCCGCAGTCTGCAGGAAAGATGGAGAGAAGGGGGAAGGACATCAGGAATGAGGTGACGCTGGTTTGAAGGCCAGAGGCGGGGGAGGCCCCACTGGGGCTCAAGACCTGAGAACCATCAACAAAGGGGAATCAACAAGACATGGGGACCGGAAGTGGCAAGAGTCAAGACTCACCGCCAGGTCCCGAGCCTGGCACCTGGGCAGGCATCGACCTACTGGCTGAAACAGGAAGAGGAGAGGGGACGGTTCCTCCGACTGGGTCCCTGTGGAGCTGTGCCATGGTCCTGCACAAGGCCTCTGCCAGGCTGCCAGCCCAGGAACTGGCGGGGAGGAACCCGCCCCAGAAGGAAGCCCAGTTTGGCATCAGACGCCAGGGTAATTCCAAACTCTTTTGGGTACAGAGTGGAGATTCCAGAGCCAAGTTCTGGAATGCTCTTTGCCTCTGGCTTCCCGCCACAGGCATCATCTGCAGAGAATATTCAAAGATGTAAACATGATGATTCCATCAAGGTCCTCGTGTTAGGGGACACATGTGCAGGCGATGGCAGCCCATCAAACCGAGGAAACGCCGACCGGAGGCCGAGACACAACAATGCCGCCCCCTCCCCCCGCCCAACGTGGTTAATTAACGTAATGAATTAAGGCAAACCTGGATGGCGCCTCTGATCTGCTGACAGCTGATACAAACAGAGGCGGTGGCCAAGAATCCCAGGGTGTGCATCGCAGCGCGCGCACACACACACACACACACACACACACACACACAAAACTCCACCAAAAATAGCCTGCGACTGGGTTTGTAACTCGGTGACTTTTCCATCTGTGCTGGAACACGGCAAGAAATGACGGCTGCGGCCACTGCCAGGGGTGGAGGCGCTGGAGAACCTCACGACCCTGACGCGCGGGTCAGCGGGGCCCTGACCTATGGCAGGTCCCCGCAGCCAACCGGCATTCCCTGAAGGAAGGCAGGGACTCACGTGTTCTGAGGACCTACTGTGTGCCGGGGCTTTCTGCACCGAGCAGAACCTTTTGGTTGAAAGCAACAGCGCTGCAATTGAACCAGTCTAGGGGCCAACGATAGGGGATGGATGTGGGAAGGGCCTGGAAATACTTCACGTACTCAAGCAAAAATGGAATGCCCAAGCCAGAAGGACAGAGAGACGGCCAGAGCCAGGGCCCCGCCGACAGGACCGTCAACCGATTGTCGTCGCTCACAGACTCGGTGTTTGTGAATTCACCTACTCGCTAAAATATATCTTGACGCCCAAATAAACACCCGCAGCACCGTCCGGACACCCTGCCATCCATGCACCGGGCGTGGAAATTCCTGCTCACCTGAAGCAAACACTCCCCGCACCAGAATGATGAGCCCGAGTTTCCCCTTCGAGGTCCCCGGCTTGCTCGCCTTCGTGCTTTTCCTCGGTGCTTCTGCAGTTCCAGGTGGACACCAGCACAGCGCCCAAGCGCCCAGGGAACGGCGGAGCCGCGCGCCTCGCCCAGGCGGGCTGAAAGGTCCCGTCCGCCGCTAGGGAATCAACCACGCCTGTCCGGCAAGGAGTGCGAGCGCGCAGGCGCACAGCCGGGCTCTGGGTTGATCCGGTGATGAGGACAAGCAGACTCGGGGCTCGCAGGAGCCCACTGTGCGCACGGGCTCCGGGTTCGCTCATTTCTGCAGCGTGACGTCCAGCATTAGCAGGGGTCGGCTGCACCTCCTCATTTTAGCTCTCACCTGCCTCCCTCCCTCCAGCGCCCGGCCCTTAGGAGGGCAAGAAGCAGGCTGCCGACAGCTGCCCAGCCTGGTGCCTCCTGGCCTCCGCCACCAGAAAGGGCCTTCGTTTGAAAACGCCTGGACCACACAAGCGTAGCAGGACGAGCAGGACCGGGAAGGCCCTCTGCAGACGTGGCTTGCAATCACTCAAGATTCAGGAACTGTAGTTCCTAAAAGAACAGAGCCCTGCAGCAGAGGGAGGCTGAGGCAGGAGGATCGAGAGTTCAAATCCAGCCTCAGCAACTTAGTGAAATGCTAACTCAATGAGACCCTGTCTCTAAATAAAACTTTAACAAAAAAGGCTGGGGATGTGGCTCAGTGGTTAAGTGCCCCTGAGTCCAATCCCTGGTACCAAAAAAACCAACCAACCCACCAACCCAGAGCCCTGTTCTCATGTGACCGGGAAAGGCCTGAGCAGACAAGCAGCCGCTGCCTGCACAGGCACGCATGCGCACACGCAGGATCACGCGCACATTCGTTTCTTATTGCCCGAGTTTTACTACGTCCACATACCACCTGCCGCATTACCAACTAGTTTTCCTTAAATTCTTTTCCTTGCTTATATGTACTTAAAAGGAAAATTAAGATTTCTTCCATATATAGAAATCAAAATAAACTCATAATGTTAAAATAAAAAGCAAATGTTGGTCCTGGAGCTGGCTGACCCTCACCTACAGCTGAGCACATGTTTACAGACTGGCTCCCGTGCCTGCCGGGTTGCTGGAGCCCCACTCGGAGGGGACACACCTCTGGCACAGGGACTGGCCCAGAGGAATCCTGAAAGCACCCGAGGCTGTGCCTGCACCTCCCTCAGCCAGACCTGGAGAAAGGCAGAAGAGGGGCGAGGAGGGGGCACAGAGGAGAGGACGGGTATCACCTAGCAGAGCATCTGACCTCGCCTCTCCAGCTGGGACCTGTCCCTGAACTTAGGGTCCTGCCACGTGCTCTTTCTGTTCTTGCAGCCCCTTCCTGGTCAGTAGATCCCCTTATCCTTCAAATTCCACCCTTTTTCTGTATCAACTGGGAATTTTTCAAGCAATATGTAACAGAAAACCCAACTAAAAAAGGCTTATATACAAGAAATTTCATTATGAAACTTCAGACAATGAGAGGAGCCCAGACAGCTCAGCTCACCAGACGAAGGTCAGCAAGAACCCAGGTTCTTCCCATCTCTTTGCCATCCTCAGTGCAGCAGCTAACTTTCCTCATGGCTGCAAAATGGCTGCAACAGTTCCAGCCATCACATCCTCACCAAAATCCAAAATCCAAAATCCTGTGTCTGTTTTTAAGATTTAAGAAATTTCCTCAGAATTATACCCCAGCCCCCACAGATTTCCCCTCCTAGTTCACTGGCCAAAACATGATCCCTCTCCCTTTCTTAAGCCAATTACTGGCAAAAAAAGCAATTAACATGACTGGGTGAGAAATGAGGACCCACCCCCTGAGGATGAGGATGGAGGAGGGGTCTCTGAAGCTCACAACCCCACCAGGGAACACAGAATTTGAACCAAATCTGCATTCTGTAGCGAGAAGCCAGTCATATTCTTTTCCATGCCTCCTGTTAAGTGCTGCCCCTGCAGGACACTTGTATAAAACCCCTGTGGCCAGCCTTCTCTCCACTTCTAGACTCTTCCACACGAAGACCACTGCCCACCGTCTACCTCTTTCATCTAGATTTGTTGGATTACTTTACACAATGTAACAGATAGATGGCAGACACGTGTCACGCACCTGTGTGTGTGTGTGTGTGTGTCTGGTGCTGGGCTCCCACCAGGACTTGGACCTGCCGGGCAAATGCTCCAACCCTGACTGCATCCCAGTCCCAAATACAACAAAGAACTACTCTGCCCTGAACCTGTCCCAGCCACCAGGCTGGGAGACTCCTCTGAGGTGGGCCGCGGGGCCAAGGGACCCAGCGCCTCACAGAGGGGCTAGAACGGGCAGGCGGGGAAGAGCTCCTGGCACTGAGCTTGCTGAACTGCAGTGAAGGTGGAGGGGAGTGGGAGGCCGAGGGAGAGGAGGGGACGGGAACCAGGCTTTGGTCTCCGACAGAACACTCGGCCTGTAGGGCCAACTCACTGAGGGACCTGCAGTTTCCATTGTGGGAAGTAATCGTCTGCTAGCTTAACGACCCTTTCACCTGAATGACACGTACCAGACACAGGCACTGACTCAGGAGGGAGGCCGAAGTTCAAGCCCACCACCACGCTCTCCTGGGCAGGCACTAATTGCCCGAGGTTGAGGTCAAAGGTTACTGCAGGATTAAAATTGCCAGTAAAGTAAAAGCCAGTCCTGGACTCCCGAATTAGCTAATGGCTCTCGCCTTGGTGGGCTTCGCCCGGCCTCACTGCTAATGGGGGCCTTCTTCGGCGAGCAGGTGCCTCTGGCCCACAGAGCCTGATTTCCAGCCCTCTCCTCGCTGACCTCAGCCCCTTCTCCCCAGACGCCTCCCAGCCTGTTGAGGACGTTGGGTGGCTTTCGCAAAGGAGGGAGATGGAGCCCCCCAAGAGCTGACGCCTGTCCTTCAGCCTCCCAGGAGCGCCCCTGCTCTGGGAGCTGCACCAAGCCAGGCGCCCAGAACGACCCAGGCCAGGCAGGAAGAGAGGATCCCAGGTCAGCAGCGGGAAATGCAGGGCGGGTGGGGACCACCTGAGACCTCTTGCCACACCAGAAAGCAAAGAGGCCATCAAAGTACAGGGACGATGGGAAAAGGACATGTGGAGTCCTCAGCAGTCAGAGGTGGAGGAGTCCAACTGCAAAAAGAATAGCGACCCGTCAGGGAATGGAAGACGTTAAGTAAGTCTTCAAATACAGAAGTTCTTGGAAAGCGGGGCATACCTGGAATCCCAGTGACTCAGGAGGCTGAGGTAGGAGGATCACAAGTCTGAGACCAACCTCAGTAATTTAGCAAGGCCCTAAGGACTTAGCAAGACCCTGTCTCAAAATTAAAAATAAGAAGGGTTGGGGATGTGGCTCAGAGGTTAAGCACTGCTGGGTTCAATCTCTGGTATCAAAAAAAAAAAAGGAAAAGTTCTTGGAGACCCTTAAAAAGCACACTGGACATCTTTGGAGGATGCTAGTTTGCAAACTGGTAAATGAAGAGAATCAGACACTTGTGGAGTCTTTGGGGTAGGGACTGCGTACCCATTAGAGGGTAGCCCACCGGGACAGTTCTGCACAGAAGAAGGCTGTCAATAAACACAAGTGGGTGGAATCAAAAATTCATCTTGCCAGGCTCCCGAAATAAGGGATCCAGGCTACGGTGTCTCAACCTTGGCAGGGCTGACATTTGGGGCTGTCCAGCTCCTTGCTGTGCGGCCATCCTGTTTATGGTGCCCAGCAGGCTCCACCCACCAGGCAGTGGCCCTCCCTCCACAGATGTGACAACACACTGCTAAATGTCCCTGGGGACAAAATGACCCCCGCTGAGAATCACCAACCCACGCCACGGTCCCCAGTGGCTGCTCAGCCCCTTAGGTGACGCCAGTGAGGAGCTGACCTCGCCTGAGACAAAAGCAGCCCAGGGAAGCCCAGGGAGGCTGGACCCACGCCACCACCGATCTCCACGTGCCCTGGCCCAGGGGTCCCTAGCACGCCGGGGACCACTTCAGGTCCCCTACCAGCATCCCCACTCCCCGTTCTTCCCAAGAAAGTGGCCACTGCTCCTGTGTGGAGCTCAAGCCCTCCGCCCTGGCTCCGTCCCCCTCCTTGCAGCCGGGCTCTCTCGCTGGTCTCCGCCGGGCTGCAGCTTCTTCCCACGAGATTTCCCCGCTTCACAGCGCCTCTTCCTCCAGGCGGCCTTCCAGACCCCATCTTTCTCCCTGGTCACTCATCACAGTCACTGTCCACTGCCCTCCTCCACGAGACCTGTGGGGTCACAGAGCGCCAGGGCAGGGCAGGCACCAGAGACCGCAGCAGGCAGAGGGCGGAGGGAGACCGGGTGCCGCCGCGCTTGGCCTGTGCACAGGTGCGCCCTTGACCGTGCGTGGCCTTGCGTGGCCGAGAGAGCCGGTGATGGACAGCTGCGCAGGGTCACAGGGGCGGGGCTGCGGCTCCCTCCTGGCTCCACCCCCACACTGTACCCGCCCCCGGGCCGCCCCCACGTGGACCTTCGGACTCGCCTGCCCTGTCCACCTCCGGCCCGCCTCCTCCACACCCCGGCCCGTTTCTCGTGCAGTTAGCCCTTCGTGATCCTTCTGGACTCCCCGCGTCCCTTACTCTCCCCTGGCCTAGGTGACCTCTTCTCTGTGCAGCCAAAGCCTCGGCCTCCTCTACGCCCTCTTCTCAGCTGCGGTGCTCAGCCCTCCAGCCCGAGCTCCAGCTTCTGCAGGCCCCAGGGGTCGTGTGGAAGCAGCACAGCGCTGGTGGCCAGGAGGACATTTCCAACCTGGCGCTGTCCATCTGTGTGTGGGCACAGAGCACGCAGTTGCAGCCTGGACTAGCACAGGTCTAGACATTTTCTTGCTCGTGAGCCTCTTCCGATAATTTTGAAGCTTGCAGACGTGCTGTGGGATGGATCTCCCCTGCAACCTAGTGCAACTAAGTCGAATCTGCCTCTGAGGACGAGCACACGACAAGGACAGCAAATAAGAGATGCAAGCCCGCGCTCAAAAAGGGATGTGGACTTATAGCAGCCGGCAAACGACAGTACCTTCCCGCCAAGTCGGCGTGAGTGTTCAAGAAGAAAAAAAGCACCCATTTCCTCTTCCGGGGGAGGTTTGGCTCTAAGGCATCCTGCTGGCCAGGCTGGCATCCTGCTCGGCACTGCCCTCCACTTTGAAACGGGGAAAACCGCTCCACCCAGACCAGGACCACGAAAGAGATGGAGGAAAACGCCCACCAAGCTGCGGGTTCCCAGAGTGCCCTTTCCACGTCCTAAATATTGTTATTCTACCATGGCTCAGTTGACAGGTGGATGGATGGACAGTGGAGAGAGACAGACAGACAGACAGGTAGATAAGGTATGGAATTTAGCCTTGGAATTTGACCCAGTGCGTCGCTGGCTCTTTGCGGTTCCAAAATCCGTGGATATTTGTCACCGCCTGCAGCAACAACTTGCACAGGTCTTATGGGTGGTGGAGTGGAAACTGAGGCACTTCTATCTTTCTCTTTAGTGCACTGCTTTCTTGTTTGTTTATAGAGGATAGAGGAAATGAGGTTTACTTGCTTTGAGAGGAGAGAGAGAGAGACTTTGCTTATCAGAGAGAAAGAGACTTTGCTTAAGAGAGAAACTTGCTACGCCTTAAAGTCCTGCACCCTGTGAACTAAGGGTACGTCCACCTAAGGTGCCCTAGTGATGCGTCTCAGTTCTCCGTTCTGCGATCTGCCTTCCGCCGCTGCCTGCCAGCTGCTGTGCCGCTTTTCCCTACTAGCTGCCGTCGCGCGTTTCCTGGCTGCCTTCGTGTTTGAGTCTTCTTCTACTACTTTTCTGCTAATGGCTGCTGTAGTGTGTTTTTCCCTCTGGCTGCTGTGTGTGTCCTTCTTCTCCTGCTTTTCTTCTAATGGCTGCTGTTCTCTGTCTCGCTCCGCCTACGCTTATATCACCTCCAGGAGGCGGAGAGCAGGGCCACGCCTCTTACGCAAAGATTAGGCGAGTCGCTCGGAGCAGGCAATTAGTGCTCAGAACACATGCGCATCATTGTGTGCGTGGTCGAGAAAATCACCTGAGTGTGCTTATGTCAATTAACCTCCTCGCTGCCAATGTGATCAGGCGCCATCCCGGTGCCGCCAACATGGCACAGCCCCCAACATCAGTATTGGACCTTAGTTGGGTAGAATTGCTCTTCGCTTCCCCCACCCAGCTCCAGGGCCTGGCTCATGACCTGGGCCTGACCAGTTCAACTGTTCTGTCTCCCTGATCACAGTGGCTGGTTCAAGAATGTGCTAGAGAGTGAATCCAATCAGAGTCAGCCCTGGGACTTTTACTGGAGCCTCTGGGAAAGGCATGTTTCCGCAGAAGTGATTAATCCAGGAGAATGTAGGCCTGGAACCTCAGGGGAAATCTTCCCGAGAGTGAGGCGAACACAGCAGAGATCCAGGAGAGGAAACTGAGCACCTGGATCCAGCTTTATCTGACACCAGATGCCCAGGCACTTTCCTATTACTCAAGCTAATAAGTTTCCTTATTGACCGAAGTCAGTTTCCTTGTGTTTCAGTCTCCTATAGCCTGAGCCACACTGGAATGGGAGCAGAGGGGCGGCCTCCTCTCTTCAGAGAGGCAAGGTCAATTAACCCCATAGACATAGTTCCAAATCCTGGCTTCACAGCTGCTTAATAACTGTGTGACTTTGAGCAAGTCCCTGGGCCTTTCTGCTCCCCCTCCCGTGTAAAGAGGAATAACACCCACTCCTTGTGAGGGTGGGGCAGACCACTTTGTGGTGTCAGACAGATGACCCTGAGCAAGCGGCCGCCCTTCTCTGAGCCTCAGTTTCCTCACTGGCAGAACGCAGATAAAGGTAAGTCTCAGAGGACTGATCATGCTCCATGATCACAATTAGTCCTGACCCGGGTGGACCAAGGAGACTGAGGTCCAAGGCTGTCTTAACATTGGCTGGCACTTCTGACCCACCCGGGACAAGGGTCTGCAGCTGCGGAATGGTCAGCCCAGGAAGCAGAAACCTTAAAAGAGCTCTCCCTCCACAGTAGAGCTGAACAGAAATTCTAGCAAGTGCTAATTAGGTCTGTGAAGCCCACGGGAGGGGAGGGGAGCCGGGGTAATCACTGGCCTGCTCTGCAGGGGGCCCCAGGAAGGCCTACCTGCCGCCTCTCCTCCTGGCCAGGGCTGGAAACCTCAGCCAGGAAGCCAGGCCAGTCCCGGGCAGCCAGCAAGGCTGAGCCGTGCGGCCATCTGGTCCCCAACTCTGCCTAATGTCTCTAGCAGACCACTGACTAATTGCCTGGTGGCGCACCCTTCACATCTGTAACACCTCATTTACCATTGTTCCTTTGGAAGCCCGATCCCATGGTGAGGAGGGAGGTCTGCCCGGTTTACGGGGCTTTGAAGCCCGGGGCATGGCGGCCTGCCTGACCAAGCTGCAGCCGGCTGGGCAGCCAGGAGGGCATCCTCCATCCTCCCTGCAGCGTGCTCCCGAGCACGGCCTATGGTACTGAAGGATCCTCCCGCCCAGCCCACCAAGGCCGCGACGATGCCCCTGCCCTGACTTTGGAGCATTGTCCCGACTCCATCCTCAGCAGAGGCGGGAAGGAAAGGATCAAACGAGCAGCGAAGAGTGGGAACAGGTAGGCCTGGCCAGGCCTGGCCACTGCCTCTAGTCCCAGCTACCTGGGAGGCTGAGGCAGGAGGACCACTGGAGCCCAGGGACCCACCGCCAGCCTGGGCAACAGAGCAGACGCTGTCTCAAAGACAAAGAAGTCTTGGCTCTGCCACGTTCCCCGTGGGACCTGGGGTCTGTCCCATTCTTCTCGGGGCCTCGGGCTCTCAGGCTCTTGGGTCCATGGAATGGGCAGGCTCTGCCCGGGAGCCCCGCTCTGGGTCAGGGAGTGGGCACATCATATGACCCGAGGGCTGCTGTGGAGTAGGCAGAGGGGCCGTCACAGGGGCAGAAGACCCGTGATCCAAACGGTGCTCACGGGCAGGGTGGTGGTGAGGGCATCTCGTCCCCAAACCCACTCCACCCTGGACCTGGGGCTCACTCTGTTGTTCTCACCTCTTGAACAGCTGGGACCAGGGTCCGCCTGTCCTCGATCTGCATGCAGACCCTGGGCACCGATGCCAGGGTTGGGACCAAGGCTGAGGCCTAGCACCATGGGAGCTTGCTTGGACCCCAGAGGCCAACTTGGGAAGGATGCTGAGGGGTGTCCTGGTCCCCAGGCTTACCTTCTGCCACTCCCCAGGGGGTGACTACTAACTGGTCATCAAACAGGCTCTGTTGTCACTGCTATGTGACCTGGAGCAAGGCACTCCCCCTCTCTGAGCCTCAGCCACCTCCTCCCTGGAGAGAGAAGAGGGAGGAGGGGGAGCGAGCACCTGCAGGAGGCCTTTCCAGCAGGAAGAGCCCGGTCGTTCACCCTGCTGCTTTCCTCCAACATGACATCAGCCCCACAGTCAAAGGCCTCTAGGCCCCGAGAATACCACGCCCAGGAACCACGCGTGTGCCCAGGATTGCACAGCAGGTGAATCGGCCACAGATGCTGGCGCCAGGCCCCAGGTCTCTGTACACTCCGTGAAACAGTCACCTGGACGGTGTGGCGCAGGAACATGGCTTGTATGTGCTCTCCCTCGGGGGTTGGGAGCTGGTGGGTACTGAGGCAGAAGCCGAGTGTTGGCAGGGAGACACTGGGGCCCTGGAGAGACGGGAGCAGAAAGCGGCCAGACCTCGACCGAACTGGCGCTGCACAGGCTGGCCAGGTCCATAAGGCAGTTCCTCTGCTGACTGGCAGCGTGACCTCGGGCAAGTGCTCCGCCTCCGAGCCTGTCCTATAAAGCGGGGCTCACAACACCGCTGCACGCGGCCTGGGGATCCAGTAAGACGGCCCTGGACACATTGCCGCTAGCACTGGGGCTCCCTGCCCGGCTGACACAGGAGCCACAGCCTCCTCCCCAGCGAGTGTCCCGAAGAAGCCTCCATCCTGGCTGGGAGAGCTCCCTGCGGGCCACCGTGTTCAACATGAGCGTGCTGCTCACACCTCAGGGGTGCCCAGGAAGCTCTGTCCGAGGCAAACAGCTGAGGTCCCATCTTCCCCCGTCAGGGGCTCCAGACAGGCAAGACAAGGAAATGGCGGCCGGCTGGCCTCCCTGGCGGGGCAGGGACAGGCTTTCGGGAGGGCCTGGGCTCGCGCAGGGCAGGCGGCCCAAGGCAGCAGCAGTGGGCAGCCTAGGGCCAGGACGGGTGCCAGCTCAGGGCGTTGGGCAGTCCCCGCTGGCACCTGCCCTTCCTTCTCCCGTACAGTGCGAGGTCCAGCACTCAGGGCTCCTTCTCAGCCACGCCAAAGCCCAGGTCCCTGGGTCCCTGCAGGCCCCCTCCCCAACTCTGCTCCCACCCAGCCGCCCCTTACTCCATGATGCCCGCAGGCCCTCCCCCC
Source organism: Sciurus vulgaris (assembly GCF_902686455.1). NCBI lineage: Eukaryota > Metazoa > Chordata > Mammalia > Rodentia > Sciuridae > Sciurus > Sciurus vulgaris. Next base: position 9,676,867 of record NC_136466.1, read on the forward strand.
GCTCCCTCTGCGGGCATGCGTGTCCCCTCCTCAGGAGGTGGGTCCGCCCCTCCTTCAGTCCTTCTCCAGCCCCGAGCCCTCGCCCCCATCGGGGACAGCAGCATCCGCCAGCTGGCACCTGGCGTCACGTGCCCTGTGCTGGACTCACTGTCCCTCAGGGATCTGCCTGTCTGGTTCTGTCCATCTCCCCAGGGGAAGGCAAGTACCATGCCACCCGCGCTGGGCCTGGCGGGAGTGAGCCCTGCCTGTCGGGTGGGCGGGGAGGGGCTGGAAGCCAACCTTTGACCTTTGGCCTTTAGCTGGTGTGGCTTGGAGTGGTCACTTCGCTCCTCAGAAACTTCCAGTGCTAAAGCTACAAAGCACCACCTCACAGGGCTGTCACTCAGTTACACGAGGTGACAGGGTTCGGGGCTCAGAGGACGCTCTCCGAGGCTGACGAGCAGACCCCGAGCGCCCGTGCTTTGGGTCAGGACCTGAAGGCCCACGTGTTCCAGGCTTGGTCCTCCCCGGGGCACTGCCGTGAGGAGCGGGGTCCTGGGGAGGCCCTTGGTCTCTGGCCTCGGCCCCTTCCTCGTTCTCTCTCCTTTCCTGCCTGGGGGACAGCGGTTTGATCTGTATGCCGCCCCCCACGATGTGCTGTGTCACCACAAGCCCGAAACATTAGGGCCAACTGATCATGGACTGGACCCTTCGGCCCTGAGCCAGAACAAACCTTCCCAAGGTGATTATCTCAGGTCTCCTGTTACAGCGACAGAAAGGGGTGTCCCCGAGGGTCTTGGCTGTCACCTGCTTACTGAGAGGCCTTGGGCCAGTGGGTGACCTTTCTGGGTGGTCTCTTCCTCTGTCAGGTGTGGGGTGGGAACACCCGCCCCCACAGAGCGGTTGATGGACATGTTGACAGAGTGCCCAGGAAGCCACCTGCGTGGGCCTGAAGCAGAGGGGCCACCAAGCAGCAGGCACATGGCCACAGACTGGCCCTCAGACAGGGCCCACCACATCCCCATCCAGGGACCCCAGAGGCCTGGCTTGGTGTTTCCCAGCCTCTGTCTCCTCATCGGTCACTGGGGTAGTAACTGTGCCTTCCACACAGGCCCCTGAGGACCCAGGAGGCCGCGCACCTCAGGGCCTCACGAGCTCTTAGGAAAGGCGTGGAGTGGGCGGGAAGGAAGGCGACGCAGACGTGCAGGCAGGCCCGGGGAGAGGGGCTCTGCGCCTCCGTGCTGGCCCCACTCCCAGCAGGGGCCCTGCCCTGCCCGTCCCCTCCTCTCTGAGGGCCCTGTGGGGACCTCTCTGGCTGGTTTGTTTCAGGGAGGCGGATGACAGCAGCAGGACACCCTGGGGACCTTCTGCCTTGGTCACTCCCCTGCCCCACAAGGAACACGGTTGACAGGAGCGCCGTGGACTGGGAGCCAGGAGGAGCAAAAGACCACGAGTGTCCACTCGGCCCAGGCTCCGGGCAGGGCACTGGCGGCCTCTGTCCGCTCCGGCCGGGGCCACCTGGACAACGGGTGATTGTGCTGTACTCCCCGCCTCAGGTCTGAGAGTGAGGACAGAAATCCCAGGCCCCAAACCGCCCCGACCCGCTGACTCTATTCCCTTGTCCAGCCCGTCTGTGGGTGGACATCGTAGGTGACCTGATTCACCCTACCTTGCAGCCTCTGTGAGGAGGACTGTGTGTGTGTCTTAGATGACTTCCCAGGACCTAGGAGACTGCCCGGCACTTAGTAGGTGCTTAATAAACGTCTGAGCGGACGAAGCCTTCGCTCAATCTCGGACTGAAGGGAGGCTTCAGGGGGTTCCCGGAAGTGAGAACCGGGCCTTCAGTGGGCTGGGCCTGCTGGATAAACCCCAGGACCCCGAACAGAACCTCAGCACCCAGGCTGAACATGGGAAATGCTGGACAACAGAGTGGTCAGTGCTGGGTCCGACTGTCCTCCCTCCGAGGCTGCCTGGTCAGGGCTGAGCACCCAAAGAACCTAAAAATGAATGACTGGCCGGAGGGCCCCGCCCCTGTGCAAAGAGGACAGACCCACAAGGACACAGAGAAGTGCCCTGCCCAGCTTGCCCCAGGCACCACGCGCCTCACGGTTTTTTAAATAATTTGTCAGTTGTTTTTAATTGTTGAGGCAGTAATACTTGTTCATGAAACTGCAATATACAGAGAGGTGAAATAAATAGCTTATATATATAATATATATAATATAGCTGGTCTTAAAGTAACCCCTTATCATTGGTGCACTAGTCACGTGGTCAGCAAGGCCCATAGCAGCATCCTCCAGGACCGCCAGCAACCCAGGGGGCCATGGCTGGACGAGGCCGCCTGTCGTGGGGAGTCCGCGCGGGCGCCCCGGCACACCTTCCCTGCGCGGGTCTCGGGACAGCTTGCAGCAGACAATAAATAAATGACTGCAAACCAGAGAGCGATTCTTGTTGGAGTCCGGGGCAGGGCTGGGGTTGGGGACATGGGTTGTTGCAGGAAGGGGGACTACTTTCTCTGTTTTCTTTTTTTCCTTCTTTCTTTGCTTTCAGAACCTTTGGGAAAAGAACTTTGGTTTCTCGGAGTGTCGGCTCCCTCGTTGAGTCCTCTGGGGACAAGTCAGAGCTGCCACTCCTGGAGAGAGAGGGGCAGGCACCAGTGGGCTGGCAGCAGCCTCTGCGTGAGTCTTGTCCCGGGGTTTCAAGTCAACAGTAAAATCCCGTCGCCCCTCCCCCCAAGAGTTTTGGTTCAGTTTCTTGTCTTCTTTTAAACACAAATGTACAAAAATAGAGCTTCTTCCTTATTTTTCATGTAAAAATATTCCTCTGAGGCCATTCTCTGGGAGTGTGAGTGGGCCGTGGCCTGGGGCCCGGGCCTAGCCGGGGTGCGTGGGGCGGATCCGCCGGGACCGCTTGGTCACCGTTGTGTACTTGAAGGGCTTCTGCAGCTCTGCCTGCCCCTTGGGGTAGCGCTTCATGAAGTGCACATCCTGCTGGTTCTCCCTGGTCTTGGGGCCCTTGCGAGGCCGCCCCTTCTTGGTGAAGCCCACGTACCAGCCAGAGTACTTGGCCGACATCAGAGCCGTGTAGTTGTTCTCCAGAACCTTCTCAATGAACACGCACTCCTTGCTGGTGCCATCAGGCTGCAGGGGAGAGAGGAGGAGTGGTAAAGAAAAATGAGCCCGTGATCCTTGTGGACCCCAGTCCAGGGGCCATGGCAAAGGGGTTTGCAGCAGGGAGAGAGAGTAGGCTCAACGCCCAGCACATTGGAGGCAGGCCGGAGTTCACAGCCGAGGAGCAGAGTGGGTACAGAGCGGGGACGGTGACTGAGAGGAGATCCCTGCTGAAGACGGCCAGTGTGACCAGACATCAGCTGGGGGGCAGGGGGCTGCCAGAGACCAAGAGTGACCGAGAACCAAGGACAGAACTGGGCTGCACAGCGGGCCCCCCGGAAAACTTCAGAAGCCTGACCGAAGCCTGGCACTGCAGGGTCCATCGGTGGAGGAGACAGAGGAAAGGGCAGGAGCGAGGGGCAAAGCTGCGAGGGGCGGGCACGGCAAGTGGCCACACTGGGGCAGCACAGCGTAAGGCCTCATCTGCACTGTCCACTTCCTGCCCAGTGGACTTTTATCATTGGTCCCTGCATCTCCTCCTGTTCCCCAAGCAAGTCACAGACTCCTGCTGTCATTCGGGACTCCATTCTGTCCCCACTCTCCTGCCTCACGCCAGGGACCCCACCTGGTCCCCACTAGAACAGGAGACCACAGGCCAGCCAAACCTCAGTTCTCCTCAGACCTCCATGACCAGTTCACTGGTGGCCACCTGTCCCAGGTCATTCATTCGGAATGCTGCTGAGAACTTTGTATAAGTGAACTCGAAAAAGAGAGGCCAATTCAAACTTGAGGAATCTGTAAAGCTGAAACAGAGGCGGCCATCTTGCCACCCAAAGGGGAAATCGTGTCTGGCTGTGGTGCCAGAACAGAGCAAGCCACGCCAAGTAGAAGAGAATGACAGGCCCCAAGGCCTGAGTCCAGTCACGTGGGCTCTGGACACAGGCACGTCTGAAGTTCAAGTGACCTCATGGTTACGTGGGCCAACACTGTCTCACTTCCTCAGAACCAGCTGAGCCTGTGTTCCATCACATGCACCAGAAAGGAGCCAGGACAGGTTAGCGCCAATCCTGACATGAAGCAGCAACTCAACCTCGCTCAACCTCATGAGGCTGAAGTTAAATGTAAATTACATCCAACGTGGATGTGGCAAGTCTCAGTACTTGGTAGGTGGGAGTCTCACACGGCCAAACGCCAAAGCCTGTGCCCACCGCCCTGGGCCTCAGGCTCCCCAGCAGGCGTGCAAACCCGCTTGGCAGAACCAGAGCACTGGATTCAGAAGCAGAAGTCAAAGGAACCCTCACTTCCTGTGTCACCTCAGCTTGGCTAGCTGCACTCTCCAAGCCTCGGATCCCTCGCCTGTCAAGCGGGAACAATGACTTCTAAGCCACTGGGATGTCCTGAGGAGCATGCTTCTAAACAGGTCTGAGCCACAGTGGGAACCGGCTGGGGGAATCTCAAAGAGCAGGGGGTTTCTCAGGACTGGCCTGCCTCCTGGACAAAGGGCTGCAGGATTGCTCGGCGGGAGAGCGCAGGATGCAGGGAAGGCCTTTGTCAGATTTAGGCCGGGCCCACTCCTCGTTCCGCATGGCCGCCCAGCCAACTTGGAAGCCGGGAGGTCTGGCTGTGTGTGGAGACTGAGGTGCAGGTTCCAGCCTTTTGTTTGAAGTGGAAAGCGGGCTGGAGCTTCCAGGAACCTTCACCTTTGAGCAGAGAGCAAGCCTGGGCCCTGCAGACCCAGTGCTGAACTTTGCAGAAGGGAAGGCGGGTAAGGAAACACTCTCCAGGAGGCTGCAGAGGGGACAGGCACAGGCTTGGGAGATACCCGGAGGACGGTATGAGTGAGAAGGCCGTGAGGGACCCTTGCAGGGGAAGCCAGGAACGTGTAAAGGCAGCGGAGGGGAGTGGGCCCTGGGCTTTGGTCTCCCAAGGAAAATTCTGGAAGCTGCCCGTCTAATCTGAGTTCAGTTCTTCAACTGTTCTTCACAAAACAGTCAGAGCAAACAGGACAAAGGCTTCGCCATGCGCCTCCACCCTTGCTGGGCTCTTGCTGCTGCCTGGAGCTCAGCTTGCTTCCTTCGGGGACCTCTCCCTGGGGCCCCGCCTCTCCCTGCCAGGCCTCATTCGTGCGCCGTCCTCCACCTCCGAGCCCCCGGCACCCGCCCCACCGTGCTCCAGCATTCAGCACCTCCTCCCTCCTCCTGGCCCCAGAGCTTCCCACTCCAGGCTCAGCTTGACCTTAGCCCAAGCCAGGGATGCCCACCGAGTCTCACTGGGATGGACACAGCGGGTGACACGAACAAGTCTAAAGGAAAGCAGACTCTGCCTCCTGGAAGCTCTACTGTGCCCAGCGATGTCCTAGAACGCCGCTCCTGGGGACACAGTGATCAGAAGGCAGAGCAGAAAGAGGGCTGGAGACCCCTACCGGCCCCACCTGTCCCCTGCTCCTTCATTCAGCATTTATTTGTCACTGACCACAGGCCAGATATGGCCGCATCCAGATGTCACTTCATCCTCTCAACTGGCCGAGGTCGCCTCTGCCCACAGGATGAGGCAGAGCTCACAGCAAGCAGAGGCGCTTGCCCAAGGTCACGGGCCTGCACATGGCAGACTGGGCCCGCTCCAACCACTCCTGCTCACGTCCCCTCTGTCTGCTCCAGCGAGGCCAGTGGGGAGAGCAGACGGGGAGCAGACGCCGCCCACCAACCCTTGCCCCGACCCACAGAGCACCATCGGCACAGAGTGGGCTGCATGTTCAGGGCGCCAGAACAGCACCAGGCAAACAGGCTCAGCACGTGCCTGGGTGGAGCTCAGAGGGCGGCAGGCGGGCTGCCCAACCCCCAGAGCACAGGGGGGCCCTTGGGAACCAGCCAGAGGCCTCTGGCCATGCCAGGTGTGCCACCATGAACACAGGCAGCATGCCACACGCGAGCCTGACCCTCCCCTCTGCTCCTGACGCCTCTGTGGCCTGCTGATCCCCTGCAGAGATTTTAACACACCTGTGTGGGGGCCCCAACTCCAGAAGTACCAATTCAATTGGTCCAGGCAGACAGAGCGTCCACCGAGCCCGGAGTAAACAGCCTGACCCAGAACCTTGGTGAAGCGGAGTTCCATCCTTCGGCCCCGACTCCCGCCTCTGACCTCCTAGTCCTTCTGTTGGATCTGAAGACTGAATCCTGATAACGTCATCTGGTCCCTAGATCAGACCTTACCTAAAACCAGATCCCTAGACATTTTTAGCTAAATGCACCAAAAAATTCTGCTTAAAGCATTTTGAGTGGAGTTTCTGTTACTTACAACCTAAGTGGTCTTAAGGATGTGCTGGTGGGCTCTAAAAAGGGTCTGAAGCTCTACACTACCCCAAAGAGGACTCATCAATAATCACACGCTGGATCCTCAAAGCCACTTACGGAGTGAGAGAAAGTGCCCGCCTGGGCTTCAGAGCTGTGGCAAGGAGAGGGACTGCCCGAGCACACAGGGGCTCACAGGGAGGGCTTGGGGGCCACTGGCACAGGCAGCAGAGGGGGTGATGGCAGTGCAGGGCCCAGGGCATGGCAGGCCCCGGCCAGAGGTGTGCACGGCCGGCACCAGGGTCAGGAGGCCACAGGCGCTGTCCTGTTGAGCCGCTGCAAAGGTGCAAGGCCAGGGATCGCCACGGCTAAAGGAGCAGCTTCGTGACCCGGCTGTGAAGGGAAAGGAACTAACTTAGGGCCAGCAGCACATCCTCACTTCAGAACGAGGACACGGAGCCTCAGGCAGGTCGGGGCTCTCTGAGCCCCAGTCCTGACGGCTGTCATTCTGGCTGAAAGTCAGGTCAGCTCAGAAAGCCGGAAGTACATTTCTATTTCTTTGATGCTCTTTGCTGTACAAGGATGGACCCCACTGAGCACCCAGGCTGTTGGGGGACAGAGACAGGACAAAGACAACCAGGGGAGCAGATGAGCAAGAGGGGTGCAGGGAGGACTCTGGGGTGGGCGGGGGCAGACCCAGGGCCAGGGATGGCTAGAGGGAGTTGAAGGCTTGAACCAGAAGGAAGGCCACCATGCCAGGGGGCCTCCAGGGCCTCAAGTGTCCCTTGGAGGAGTGCGAGGCAGCCTCAAGGATGAGGTCCGGTGGCGTTGGGGGTGGAGGGCATCGGGAGACTACTGGCCGGCAGAGGGGAAAGCCTGGCTCACCGGAGCCCGGGAACCCACACCAGGAGGCGGCAGGAGAAGGAAGGACACACCCGGCCATCAGGGAGGGGGTCCCAGCACCTGCGGCTGCAGGGGCCAGGGAGACTGTGGCCGGGACAGCAGCCCAACGGCCTGGATCGCAGCTTTGGGGCCAGATGGGCCAGAGGGGCGGGGCCTGGTGGGACAGGGAGTGGGACAGGTGGATGCGGCGCCCTGGGCCGGGTCAGCACCGAAGAAAGGCGCTGGGGCGGCGCCTGGGCGAGGAGGGAGCGGCGGGGGCCGGGCCTCCTGCCGCAGCGCCAGCTGAACCGTCACCAATATTAATGACGGGAGAGAGGGCGAGGGGGCAGGAAATCGGAGCCGGCTCCTGTGGAAGCGGTGACTCAGCGGCCAGCCGGCGGGCGGAGGGCGGCAGGACGGCCGGGACGGCCGCTCCTCTGACCCCACGATGGCCCTGCCGGGGTCAGGCTGCCGGGAACAGCCAGGCGAGGCGGCATGGGCATCGGGCACGCGAGGTGCCGCCAGCCCCTTCTTTGGGGACCAAAAGAGAAAAATGAGCCTCAAACTCAAAGCAGGTTGGGCCTGGGAGGAGGCCCAGGCGGGCAGCAGAACAAAGCGCCTGAAGCAGGACTGGGCCCCCGCCGCAGGAAGCAGCCGGCCGGCCAGGGGACCCCGCCAGGCCAGGGGACCCGGCGCCCACAGCCCCAGCCCCAGCCGCGGCCCCGACCCCCTCGCCGGCCAGCCGCCTCGGGCCAGCCGAGTGAATCACTAATTAAAACCATCCCCACGGCTCTGGGGTTACTATTATTTTGTTCTCCGAGCGGCTTGGGTTGGTACGTGCAATGTGGCTGTAATCTTCTCCTTCCAAACTGGGCTTTGAATCCCGACTGGTTCTAGTGTGGGACCTGGGACAAGTGCCCCTGGTTGTGGCCAAGCCTCCACTTTCCCACCTGTGAAATGGGGATGGGGATAGTACCAACCTCTGGGATTACTGGGAAGCATTTTGCCAGAAGAAAGTAGGTGCTCAGTTAAAGGAAGCAGGTACCAGCATGTGTCAATTCTCTGCACCGCCCTGGCCCGGTATGGGTATGGGGCAGGGATAAGAGCGGGGGATTCAAGAAATCAAAACGGGCTTCACAGAGGTGCCCATCTCCCTTTTCCCCAACAAAACCTATGAGCCGCATAATCCCCCAGGCCCTTGTCCCCGGGAGGAAGCCCATCCCCCTTAGAATTGGACTGATCCCTTATATACTGAGTAGGGCGTGAGGAGAGCCCTGCGGGAGGAGGGCACCGCACGACCTCACAGAGCCACTCCAGCGGCAGGGGAAGCGCGTGGGACCGCCGCAATCGAGCAGCCCGCAGAGGGGCGGGCTCGGCGAAGCACCGCAGGACCCGCGCCCCGCCGCGGGCCACCGCGCCCGGCCCTAATTTGTTACATGCAGCTCTCCCGCCAGTTCCAAAGTAATAAAATCTTCCTGAAATGCTAGAACCGTGAGGCCCAGGGCTGACGAGGCGGCCGGCTTCCGGAGGCCGCTGCTGGGCGGCGCTGTGAACCCCTGGCGATTGTTAAAACGATCGCGCAGCCGCAGCCCTTGGCCCGCCGTCCCTCTCCCCAGACGTCAGGGACACGGAGGCAGGACGCTGCGGAGCCCCTTCCGTTCTCTCGCGGCTGAGCCAGCCAGGGCTCGCACCCGCCGGGAGACCCGGCTCTGCCTGCAACCCGGAGTGGCAGCCACCGCCAGGCCCGGCTGCTGCAGGTGCCAGCCCAAGAAGGGCGAAGGGAGGGACGTGGGGACTTGAGCCCCCTCGCGCACGCACACGCACGCTCACGGTCTGCTTTCCATAGGGGCCGACCGGACCCAGACACGCTCTCCCAGCTCCCGGGGAAGCGCAGGCGTCACTCACCTTCCCCACGAGCTTGCCTTTGCGGTTCATGCACAGGTAGAATTCCGTCTCCTTGCCCTTGATCCGCACTTGACTACCGAAGGTGTCTGTCTCCACTAGGAGCTGGGCTTGGAAGGGCAGGAGAATAAGACAGTTTTTAAAGTCTAGTCTAAAGGCTCAGCAGCCTGGTCCCTGACTCTATCCCTGGTCCCGCCGTCCCCAAATCAGGCCCGAGGCAGGCCTCTGACAGGTCCCACAGAAACACCCTGCCCCAGCGGGCAGAGAAGGTCGCTGCTGGCACCTGCTCCGCCTTCACGCCTCTCAGCTCCCTCCTGGGACTCAGAGGGCTCCTGCTGGAGTTCTGTCCCTGGTGGCTAAATACCCATGTCCCCTCCTCCCCATCATCCCTCTTCTGGAGTCCCACGACTCCACTCCCCAAAGCGGCTCAGACAGCTGTACAAATACCCGAGAAGTCGCCGTCCCTGAAGAGAGGGAAGCAGCAGACACGTGCGCGCACACACACACACACACACACACACACACACACACCTGACTTTGGGGCTCAAGCCATTTCCTCCAAAAGTTAGGTGGCAGTCCCCCCTCCCCCCCAAACATCTGGAACCCCTGCTGGTGCCTAGAGGCACCTCTGCCCTTGATGTAGCAGGACACCAGGAGGAGGCACAGCCCCAGGGAAAGGGGGTTCAGGATCTTCCACTTCCCTCCCTCCAGGCCACCAAAGCTAAAGGGCAACTAAGTCCCCAGGGCCAGAAGTCCCAATCAGGACCGATTCCTCCTCATCCAGGGTGGAGCACACCATGTTAGACCACCCATGTTCCACACACACGGCCTCCCTGTGGGTGTCCAGTACCACACCTCTAAACTCCTGACTGAACGGGGTCAAGAAGCTGAAGGGTGACTATTCCTCCACTAAGGCATGCTATGTCCAGACCATTCCCCTCCCTCTGCCAGTCCACATGTTTCCCCAGCGGGGTGCTGTGTGACTTTGAAAAGGTCACACAACCTCTCTGAGCTCTCTTTGCCTGCTGGACCTGACCCCCATGTCTGGTTCCCCCAGTACCACTTCCCCCCAAAAGCTGCTTTCTTTGGCTGTGGTAATTCTCAGGCTGCCCTCCCTGACCCTCTGCTTCCCAACACCTGCCCCTCCTTCACCCACAAAAGTTTAATTCCATTGACAAGGGACTTGCTCTCTATAACAAAAATCACAGCTCCAAATTCCTGTGTACAGGATCCTTGGAGCCACAAAATGTGTATCTCAGTGCCCCTAAAATACACTCGGTATGATTTTAATAAAAAAAAAAAAATCACAAATATAGACCCTGGTACCCTGTTGTGAAAATTGAAACCATGTGGAACTCAGGATTTCCAATAATTAATTCAGCGCTCCTTTGACACCATTACTAATTAAAATGCCATGCCCCCTTTCTAAGGGGAAAAAAAGAATCTACATAAAATTTAAAGATCTAACAAGGATTCAGAAACTCTGGGAGCAGGGAGGCACCCTCTTCCTCTACCTCCCCCAGGAAGCGCTGGGCCAGGAACCTGAACTGGGGCCAGGGGCGCAGGGGGCGGGGCGTGATGCAGGGGGCGGGGCGCGGCGCAGGGGCGGGGCGCGGCGCAGGGGCGGGGCGCGGCGCAGGGGCGGGGCGCGGCGCAGGGGCGGGGCGCGGGCCCTCCAGCGCAGGCCCTGGCACCCCGGGGCTGGGCAGGTCGGCAGCTCTGCCCGTTCACCAAGCTCCGGCCTGGCCGCGGTGAGGGCACGGGGTCCAGGGCAACCCCAGGAGCTTCCAACCCGGCAGCAGAGGCACAGGAGCGCCAGCTCTGGGGTGCACGGAGGCCGATGCCACCACAGGCCCATGCTGACCACAGGCCCGCAGGCCTTAGTCTCTTCACCTGTAAAATGGAACCACCCTGATTCTTCCCGGTGCCTGCAAGGATGATGCCACCTGGCTGCGCTCTACTCTCAGAGGATGGGGAGGCGAGGCAGCAAGAGTGGCTTAAGTTCCCTAAAAACTGAAAAAACAAACTGTTTTCCTAAAAGGAAAAAAAAAAAAAAACCAGTGGAAAACACCGCTACGCGCCCCGGGTGGCCTAGGACCTGCGCCCAGGTCGGCCGCTGACCGGCCTGCCTCTGGGGACAGCGGCCACCCAGGAAGCACGTGTGGAAGTGCCCGGGGCCCAGGCTGCTTGTTTCTGGCCTGGCCGTTCCAGGCTTTGGGACCACGGGGCTGGGACCCAGGACACCCCAAGTAAGTCCCAGGGGAGGCCCCCTCTGCCTGCCTCCCGCCAGCGCATGCTGGGCCGCGGGCTCAGAAGGGCTCCCCTCTGCACCTCCTCCAGCCAGCCCGCCGCAGTGCCGGGGCCCATTTTCTGGAGTAGCAACCGAGGGTCAGACGAGGCACCCTGCGGCAGGGCTGCCCCCTGCGCAGGACCCCGCGCTCAGGGACGAGGTCAGGGCTGCGGAGAGACCTGCCTCCAAGCAAACCCCCACCACTGGCAGCCAGGGCGCCGGCAGGGGCCTGGCGTCCGCTGGAGCTGCCCACAGGGCTGAGGCTGGACCGCGCTGGACTGCACTCCACCGCTGCAGCACAGGGGCTGCGCCTGGCGGCCACCGCGCAGGGAAGACAGCGTGTGCTCTTCCCGCCCTCCCCCACCCCAGCGGCAGCCAGTGACCTAGACTCACTGAGCACATGACATAATGAGGGACGCAGGCCAGAATTATGTAAAGTCTTCAGGGAGTAATAGCAGCAGCAGTTCTGGGAGCGAGAGGGAGACTCCACCCAGGCCAGGTCTGCGCCAGCGTCACCCCCCCCATCACCCAGTCCCCAGGAAGCAGCTCTCCGAAGTCAGAAGCCTGGGCTCAGTTCCATTCATGGGGCCTGCGGCAGGCGGGGTGGAGAGCGGATGACATTATCTTTCTCCCCTCCCTCCGAGCGGCAATTCAACAGGCGCCTTCCTCTGCCATTCTCGTCCCCACCTGTCTCCCCTGCACACACCAGCCACTATCAATTAAATTACAGCACTTCCCTGCCAAAGATCTCCTAGGGATCCTCAACCCACTTAGAAGAAAATCCGAACTCTTCCCTGGGACACATCCCCCCTGGACCCTGCTCTCTACCCACCTCCCCTCCTCCCACCCTGCCGCTGAGCCTCCTGTTCCTCCTCTAACACCCCAGCACACTCCCGCCTCAGGGCCTTTGCACTTGCTGTTCCCACTGCCTGGAGGCTGCTTTGCCCAGAGCTTCTCATAGGAGCTCCTAACCTCCCGTGACACTCACACATCACTCCTCAGTGAGGCCTTCCCTGACCACGCTGGGTAATGTTGCCGCCACCTCCTCCACCCAGCCGACCCCAAACCCCTGCACCACACTCCACAGCGCTCTCCCGTGTTATGGCTTAAATAAGGGCCCCCCAAAGGCCCATGGAAGAAAGGCTGGGTCCCCAGTCCCTGTTACTGTTGGGAGGTGGCAGAACCTGTAACGGGTGGGGAGGGCCAGTGGAGGAGGAGAGTCACTGGGAGTGTGTTGTGGAGGGGAAGTTGGGGCCTGCACCCCTTCCGCCTCTTTTTTGCTTCCAGACACCGTGAGTAAGCGGCCTCCTCTGCCTGCACTCCTGCTGGGACGCACTGCCTCACAGACGCCCAAAAGCAACGAGCCAACTGCAGTAGACTAAAACCTCCAAAACTGAGCCAAAATAAACCTTTCCTCTTTTCAAGTTGATTCTCTCAGGTGTGTTGTTACAGTGATGGAAAGCTAGCATAGTTCCTTACCCTTTCATTGTCTGTCCCCACTTACAAGAAGGTAAGTTCTATGGGGACAAGGTCCTATCTACTTACTCATCTCTGTGACTTCCGGCCCCTATCCCAGGACTTACCACCAGTAAGGAGTTCTAAAAAGTGCACAGACAGCCTTGCAATGGAGGTACACCTAACACCTGGGCGTGTGGCACATGCCTGTGACCCACCAACTGAGGAGGCCGAGGCAGGGGGAGCACAAGTTCAAGGCCAGCCTCAGCAGTTTGGTGAGGCCCTAAGCAACTTAGCAAGACCCTGTCTCAAAATTAAGAAGAAAAAGGACTGGGGATAGATAGAGCTCAGTGGTAAAGTGCCCCTGGGTTCAATTCCCAATACAAAAAAAAAAAAGCTAAAAAGGAGATGCAGTGAGGCGAAGGGACGTGCCCAAGGGCACTCGGCTGCGATGGTTAGGGTGAGGGTTTGAACCCAGCCTCTGATTTCACAGTCAGTGCCCTTAACCATTCTGCTCTCTCCTGCTGTGGTCCCTGTTATCACTCATGCCACTTGCTAGAATCCTGGGGACCCACTCACTCATCCTCAGTAGCAAAGACAAAAAACCTTGCTGTGCAAGAAAGGAAGAAACCCTGTCCCTCTCTGAACCAGGCTGAGGTAACCTGTACAGCCTCTTTAGCTATGTTCCACAGAACGTATTAGTAACTCACATTCATGGAGAGCTTCTGACATGCTGGACACTTTTCAAACTTCCTCACATGAGCTATCTCAGTAATCCTAACAAGCCATGTGAGGGCCGGGCGCAGTGGCGCACACCTGTAACCCAGCAGCTTGGGAGGCTGAGACAGGAGGATTGAGAGTTCAAAGCCAGCCTCAGCAACTCAGTGAGGTCCTAAGCAAGTCAGTGAGACCTTGTCTCCAAGTAAAGTGGAAGAAGGGCTGGGGATGCGCCTCCGTGCTCAGTCCCCCTGGGTCACCGGGACGTTAGGACTCTGGCCATCATCCCCATGTCACAGGCAGGAAAACAGTCCCCAGGGCCACAGCGATGGAGGCAGGACTCACACCCAGGCAGGCTGCCCCTGCAGCGGCTCTGCTGTCCACCTCTCCTCCTCGCACCGTCCTCCCGGGGAGAGCGAGTAACAGCACTGGGTGGTGGTGGGGTCTCCTCTCGGCCTCACTCAGTGGGCAGAACTCAGGGGGCAGAGAGGCCATCAGGGCAAGAGGCAGAGGCCCACCCCTCCCGCCTCCACTTCCAAGTGACCTTGAGGATGGAGGGGTCCCTAGGGTGACCTGGAGGAAGATGCAGGTGGGAAGCCCTGAGGGGCACCCAGGGCAGGACTGGACCATGGCCAGACGGCCTGGGGACGGGAGCGCTGCACAGACCAGGGGCCCAGGCTGGAGCCCCTGCCCCAGCTCCCCGGAAAGGAGAGCCCGAGAGCAGGCTTCCCAGGGCCCAGCACTGGGCAGCTGGCACGGCCACGCTGGGGCAGGACGTGCAGAGGCACAGGCTTGAAGACCAGGCCCCCCCGCACTGGGAGAGGGGCCGGAGGGAAGGAGCTTTCTAGAACGACACCTGGTCTCTCCTCCCCATCTCCTCACAAGCCTGAGGAGAAAAGGGACGCTGACCGTGGTGGAACATCTGCCGGGTGTCGGAGGCCGAGTGTCTGGAGACCGGACCATCTCACCCAGCCTCCACCCGCCTCTGAGGCAGAACTGTGATGCGTTTCCAGAAGAAGAAACCGAGGTCCCCAGAGTCATGCAGTAGGGCTACGCTGGAGCAGAGCAGCTCCCGAGCTGCAGATCTAGCCCCAGGGATGCAGGCGCAGGGGACCACGCAGCCCTGGCCTGCGGTGACAGGAAAGAGCAGGGGCTCAGGCGGCCCAGGGACGGGCAGGTCTCCCCAGCCCGGCTCCACGGTGACCCAGGACCTCGCCTGGAACACTCTGGGCTTGACGGGTGGGAAACAGAAGGGAAAGACACTGAGAGGCGACCAGAGACAGTCCTGCGAGAGACACAGGAGACAGGACCCGGAGAGGGGCCCCAGAGCACGAGCCAGAGAATGGCTGGCTCCCCAGGACCCCGCAGAGCACGAGTCAGAGGATGGCCGGCTCCCCAGGACCCCGGGCTCGGGGCTGCCAGGGCACGGGCGCTGCAGCCATCCAGCCACTGGAACTGCAGCACAGTTCCAGTGCTGACCAAGCTGCCGGCCCAGCGCCTGGCATCGTCCTCCAGGGAGGAACACCCTTGACCCCAGAGGCACTGGGAGGTCACACTGGGTCACCTGCCTGCTCTCTGAAGGCAGGCCAGGTGCAGATAAGGGAGGCCGCCAGGGGAGGGCAGAGGCCTCCTTCCCAGAGACGCTCCCCACTGTGCACGCTCTCACGTGTGCACACGCATGCACACATACACACACCCGCATGCACACGCACATACACGTGCGCACACGCATGCACCCGCATGCACACGCATGCACCCGCACGCACGCGCACGCACGCTGAGGCCCCTTCTCCAGTGCCTCTCCTGCAGTCCCTGGAGGAGAGTGCAGGCCACGTGGGCTCACCAGAAAGGAGCAGGGAAGAAAATCAATAGGGCTGATCAGAAGCTGCATTAACCCTAGCCGTCTCTCTAGCAGCCACAGCAGCCTTGGAGGGGACAAGACACGGGCGACCACTTCCCACTGGGGACAGAGGTCGTGTGACAGGAGCCCAGAGGGCAGGAGACGAAGCCTGAGATGTGAAGGTCAGGAGAGGGGACACGTCCCCAAGGCACACTCCAAGGATGGAGGAGGAAGGAGGGACCCCAACCCGCCACGTACGGACCCCACTACACAAAGCACTGAGCTGCGCACCCCACCAGTGGGAAAGAGGCCTCTGGCCGGTGCTGAGCGACAGTGACCCCGCCACGCTCCCAGGCACACACAGGACCCACACGTCACTTGCTCAGACACGTCCTGAGCGCCTCTGTGACAGGCTCTGCGCAAGGGGGCTATGGCACTGAGCAGAGTGGACACAAGCGCCCAGCGGGCAGCAGCACACACACCCAACCAGAGAGACCAGGAGCCAAGTACCAAGTGGACGACAGGCCGGCTGGCGGCCATGGCACTCAGAAGAAGCACTCCCTTGAAGGACGGAGATGGGGACCCCTGAGGAGGGCAACTGGACAGAAGCCTGAGGGGGAGCCACAGTCGCGGCCGTCTGGAGGTCAGTGTCCTCAGGCTGGGGTGCGAGTGGGCATGCTGGAGGAGCAGTGGCCAGGGCCCCGCAGTGGCGGGAGCAGCCTTGGGCGCTGGGCACGCAGGCCTGGGCTGACCAGGGCTCTCAGTCTAAGGGACCCAGCACCTCTGACCAGGCAGAGAGGCGTTCTGACTGGTGGGTGGAGAATGGACAGGGGTCGGACTCGGAGCAGCGATCCTGCAGCCTCCACCACCCGGTCAAACCATGAGCCCTCCAGCAAGTCCCAGCATGGGGACACAGGGACAGAGGTCCCCACCCCACCCATTCAGCAAAGAGCCCACCAGACCCCACATTCCTGGGCCCCCTTCCTGCTCTGTCTGAGGCCCTGCACTCAGAACCCCCTGCACCCCACATCCGAGCCTCACAGAGGGCGAGGAAGCTCCTTCTCCCGCGGGGCCTCCCCAGGGTCACTGGGTCACTGGGTCTTGTTTACTCAGGGCCTACTCTGCAGGCACAGGCACCCCCTGGGCGCTCTCATGCCCGCGACCAGAGAACAGGACCAGAGAGGCTAACTGGGGCCCACAGTCTGCCAGCTCCTGAGTGGCGGGGCCCAGGTTCCAATGGCTTTGGATTCCAGAGCGTGGAATCCCGTCCTTGGCCGGCTCTCCTGGCCTGCCGGGCCTGCCCTGGGGCTGCTCTGGGCCTTCTTGGCTGGAGCAGCTGGCCTGCTGCAGAATGGGGTTTTAAACTTTTTTTATTTATCCTCAAATAGAGAAGACCTTTGTGCAAATGAAGTAAGGCTGGACACCAATCCCAGGACTCACAGAAGCAGGGTTGCCACCGGCCCCTCCATGGCCGGGGCCCCTGACCACTCCCTGTGTGGGCTCCGTGGCCCCAGGCCTGCCCGCTGAGAGCCCAGCCCCACCCCTTAGCTGCCCACTGCCCATCACCTGCCAGAGCTGGCGGCTCCACCCCTCCACATTCTTGGCTCAGGCCCGTCCACCTGGGGAGCAGGTAAATCAGGGACTCCTGGTCTCCATGGGGCAGAAACTGAGTCTGGAGCCAGAGACACCTGCCCCAGGTTCCCGGGCTGCTCAGTAAGAGCCATGGCAGGAACCAGGTGTCCTGCTGTTCAAGGCAGTGCCCGCCTACAAGATGGAGGGGACCAGGACCAAGAGCAAGGAGAGAGGGTGTAGCCCACATGGCCAGGGTGGCTCCCCCAAACCCCTGCCTGCCAGCTACACTGCTCCTCAGCCTCCAGCCCTCTGGCCAGCTGTGTCCCCCTCTAGAGCAAAGCTATGAAAGCACCCTGCTCCTGGAACAGCCACCAGGGGCCCCCAGAGTGCTGGGAAAGCTTTAGGGGCAGCAGGGAGACCCTCCTGCAGAACACCCAGGGGCAGAAGCCCCAATGACACCTACAGGGATCTCCCAAAGGGCCACCTCAGCTGCACCTCTCCCCAAAGGCCTGGACGGGGGACTGCACCCGGCGCACAGGCAAGGGCCCCAGGGCCCCAGCTTCTCACGCCTGCCCCAGTGTCGGCGGGGACTCCTGATCCCAGGCCTTCAGAGGGATTCTGTTCCGATGTGGCGGCTGCTGAAGTCCCAGCAGCACGTTGTGAAGGCCGTGAGGCTACGTGGGCTTCACGAGTTCCCCGGCCGCAGCGCTCTGCCCACCGAACCCCATCCTGAGAAGAGGGAGCAGGTTCCGGAACAGCCCTGGGCCCAGGCCGCCCCTCCCCCAGGCAAGGCGGGCCCCTCCTGCAGCCCAGGCCTCATAAATCACCCTTCCAATAATATTTGTATCGATCATCTGGATCGGAAGCCTCAGTTGGCCCATTGTCTCCCTTCCTCTCCCAGGGCTCACAGATGGGGTCCCTCCCCTCATCTGCGTTTCTAATGGGACATTTCAACGGAACAGCAGCAGCCACAAGGGCCCTGGTCTCCCTGGGTGTTGGGGGCTTGGAGGAATACATAAATATATTCCTTGAGAGATGGGGATTCAGCTTGAGAGTTTGCAGAGGTGGAGAGCATCCAGGACAAGCTAGTTTCTAGCAATGCAGGGATGGGGTCTGTTGGCCGCACCCAAGGGCCCAGGCCACTGCAGACCCACCCAGTGGACACCGGCATTTGGACAAGACCCCTCAGAGACTCGCGTGCGTGTTAACATTAAAGAAGCCTACTCTAGGCCAAGCCTTCTAGTGTTCAGAAGAGAAACAGGCCCAGAGAAGGCAAAGAGCCTGTCTGAGGTCACACAGCAGGCAAGGCCGCCTGAGTTCCCAGTTCAGGCGGAGGAAATGGGAGGACAGGTGGCTTCAGAGTGAGAGGCCAGCCACCCCTGGGCTCCTCTCCCTCCTCAGCTCCTACCTCCTGTCCCAAAGTGTGGACAGATGGTTCAGGCCAGAGTCTGGCCCTTGCCAAACTCTTCCAGGCTGGAGGGGCCAGCAAGAGCTCCAGGGACTCCCCAGGAGGGCACCTCCTCCCGCCTGGCCAGCCAGCTGCCCCTTCCTGGCAGCCACTGGACAGAAGCTCCCAGGGAAAACCACCACCTGGGTTGGCCCAGCCCAGACCGGCATCTGCAGAGGGGCCCAGTGCAGTGACCAGCAGAGGGCCCAGGAGACGGGGGCAGAGTGAAGCTGTGGACAGAGGGAGGGACAGAGACAGACAGAAACAAAGAAGAGAAGGCGCCGGAACCAGGCAAGGAGAGGAGGGGAGGGCCAGGGAGCCAGCTAAGAGTGATGGGGCGCACGCAGCAGCAGCTGGCCCCGCAGTGAGGCCCAGCATGGCCCGGCCCTGCCCAGCCTGGCCTGCCCGGCCCAGCCCCCAGTGCCGCTGCAGCTGCCACACCAGGCCCTACCACGAGGTCAGCCCTGCCCTGGGGCTCAGGGAAAATAAATGGTGTCCAAGATAAAGGGTCCAAGAAATTATTTGTCTTGTTGTCACGTCCTGACTGCAATGGGCAGGCCTGCCGGGCAGGCGGGGCATCAGCCCAGGAAGACCAGGATGGCAGGCCCAGCCTCCTGCACGGCCACCCACAGCCCCACTCCAGTGGGCCTGGACACCTCTGGGGACCCCAGCCTGAGAAGGCAGGAACCCATGGGGCAGTGCTTTCCAAGAGGGCGAGGACCAGGAGGCCAGGTGGTGCCGAGCTCTTCCCGACTGGCGACTCTAAGTGACCGCTCTGCATGCTGAGTGTTTTTCTGTCCTGGCTGACCCCTCAGTGCTGAGCCCTGTCTGTCTTGCTTTCTGCTGAGGGTCTTGTGCCGGGGCCTGAGAAGCAGAGGGGAGAGGAACACCTCCTGCTCCCAGCACGGGGAGGGCATGAGGGCTCCCAGACTCCCCGAGGAGGACGAGGACGTCCCAGGGTCAAGGGCAGGTCAGCAAGACCAGAGTCCAGCGTGTTGAGTGTCCACACGCTCAAGCCTGAAACACACGTGCACATGTACACGCTCACACATGCTCACACACCCACCAGGCTGATTCCCCCCACAAGCAGCAGCATCCACAAAGCCTGACCCAGCGGCTCCCAGCCTGAGCCTGGGACTGAGCAGCAGCCTCAGGGGCTGCCACCTGCTGCAGGCCTCCCGATGCTCCCAACAACCGCCACTGACCGGGGCATTTGCCAGCCACAGCACCTGCTGTTCCCACGTTCGGCTAGGACCCTGCAGGGGCCTTGGGATCAGCACACCGGAAACCAAGGCCCAGACGGCTCAGTGCGAGGTCCGCGACCTTCCGCCAGCGCCAGTGCTGCAGAGCTGGGGTGCAGCCTGAGGCTCTGAGGGGCAGGAGGAGGGGCTTGGCACCTACCATACTTGTCCCCGTCCTCGCCGCGGGCGCTGATCCTGCGGCCCAGGACCTGGATGTGCTTCCCGCTGGTCCTGCTGTAGAGCTGGTACAAGCGCAGCTGCTTACGGCTCACATCGTCCCGAGCCCGTGTCTGGTTCTCCACGTGGATGCGGAAGTCCACGTTCTCCTCGGCCACCAGCACCTGACAGGGAAGGGGACAGTGGTCCAGCCGCGATCATGACAAAGGGCAAGGGCCGCCTCCACATGGGCCCTGGGCCAGGTCTGGCCATGGCCACCCCATTCCTCAGAGGTGAGGGCCAAGGTGGCCCAGCCAGGAAGCCAGCCCAGCCAAGAACCAGCCTCGGTGGACACACCCTGAAGCTGCTGGACCCGGCGCTGCAGCCCTGGAAAGCAAGAAGTCCTGGTTTGCCTGCCACCAGCTCCTCCTCAGCAAGGTGTTAAAGCAGAGCCCCTACCGGACGCAGCCTGCTGTGAGGACACAGCAAACGGAAGGCACGGGCCAGGCATCCAGAGGAGCGGGGAGGGCAGAGAGCTGCACCGGGGCCCAGCAGGTCCCGAGCTGGGAACAAGCAGGCCAGAGGCCATGGTGACTTCTTCCACCAGGTGACGATGCTGAGGCTCCTCCCCATCCCTGTTGGTCCCCCCACTAACTCCATGTCGATCTCCCATCTACGTTCCCTTTATCTCCCGGGGTTTAGCTCTGATTGCCCACCTCCTCCAGGAAGCCTTCTCTGGTCGCACTGACACACACCTCTCCAGTCTCCACCCCAGACACGGCCTCTCTTCTGGACAGTGTGCACTGGCCTCCTCATGGCCTCCTGCTAATCTGCTCTCCTCTCGCCACCTGCTAATCCACCCTCCACCAAACCTGGCCCTCCTGTAGAATCCACCTGGCCCCCTCCCACGTGGCCTCCAGGACCTGCAGGTGAGCCTCAAATGCTCGGCCATCTTCTCCCGCGCTCCCTCCCTGCCTGCCATGCTGACGCCCGCCTCAGGGCCATGCACGGGCTCTCCCCAGCTCCACGCCTTTCCCATCTCTACCCGGCACGTCCCTACTTCACCCGCATCTCTGCTGAAACAGGCCCTTCTGGGCCACCCTCCTGAGGCAGCCTCAACTGCCAGTCTCCACACCTGAGGTTCCCTGGGCTTCTCTGCAGCACGTGCCCTGACGTGCCGTCCAACGATCTGGTCCCTGTCTACCTGCCCCCACAGACTGTGGCACCACGCACGCTGCCACTGCCCAGCTCCCCTTGCCTGCAGCTCCTTCCCAGCACCAAAGGCCGTGGACACCCACCGCTCGTTAGAGGATAGACAGATGGGTGGATGGGTGGGTGGACAGTGGGCACTGCCAAGACGTGGAGTCCTGGCGTGTCACTTAGCACGACATCAAGTTTTCCCATGTCCTGCAGACTATGTGATGACCAAATCACCTTAACCATGAAGCTGAGCAGTCCTGAAACCCGCCGGCATTCTGGGTTTGCTGAGAACCCGCGTGTCTGACACAACGGGAGACACCCAGGACCCTATTCCTGGGACGCCCCACCCCACGCTGGCGCTTGTGGGACCCTGGCTGACAGAAGCATCATCTCACTCTCGGCTCGGGGCTCCCAGGGCAGGGGCCATGTTTTCCTCACGCTACAGCCCACACCCAGCCCAGGTGTCTGTCCCCACGCTGACCTGCACATCTCCTGCCCCAACCTGGACCACACCGTGCTAAGTGGGCCCACAGCACTGAGCCTCCACAGTGTCCTCCCACCGGGGCCTTATCCCACAAACAGAAATGAGAAAACAGGCGCCACAGCTGGACAGTCAGGAGAGGCCACTCACAGTTAACTAGGCCATGGGGCCCAGGACTGTGCTTCCTGTGCACAGCTCTGCAGGACAGCCACCCTGCTGGGCCCTGCCTGGCCCCAGCGCCATCAGGACCTGCCCCCATGCAAGGCCAGGGCATGCCACTCTCTAACAAGGGGACCAAAGGAAAGTCCCTGTCCTTTCTATGCCTCCGTCTCCTTACCTGTGCGATGAGGGTGTTACTGCCGACACCCCTCAGGGTGCTGGAAGATGAATATAAAAAGCAGCAGACAGTAGGTGCTCAGAGCTTTGTCCCCAGGTGCCAGCCAGTGTGGCCCCAGGAGGACCTGGGAAGCCTGACAAACCAGGGTACAGTTTGGGAAGGCACATGCCTTTGAGGGTTCCCACAACCCAATGTCATGGGAATGCATTTCACCCCCATTTCACAGATTTTAAAACTGAGACCCAAAAAAGTTAAGTCTGTTGCTCCAAGTCAGGCAGCCCAGGGACACGCGGGCTCCTCCTCATCTCCACCTGCCTCACTCCCGCCCTGATGCTCAGGGTAGAGGAACTCCTGCAGGACACGTGTCCCAAGACACCCACCCGCGGACTTCAGCCCTCCTGGAATGACTGCTGGGCGTGGCCTGCCTGGCCCTCCCCAAGGCAGGCGCCAGCATCCCGCCCAACGCCCCTCCTGCTCACAGGAGGCCTTATCGACCAGAGGTCAAACCAATCTCCTCACCCCGGGTCCCCAAGGGGAGCTGCCCTGCCCCAGAAGCTGGCCTCCCATTAATGATTTTCTCCCTGGCCCACTGGACAGAGGCAGCGTGGGTGACCCTGGGTCAGCAGGGGCTAGAGGGTGACCCTTCCACAGGACGTGGGGGGAACAATCCATCTTGCCAGCTTCCTGATTTAAGCCATACCCTGCGGCCTGAGCAATCCCAAGGGAGGGGGTGGGGGTGGCCTCTCCTGGAAACAGGGTCCAAGAGCCCCCAGGCTCCTGGGCAGGGCCTCTGGCGGGCTCAGGGCTGCCCGCATCCTTCAGCCTAGCTGTCACCTGCCTCAGGCACCTGCCTGGCCCCCGCCTCCAAGACTGGGGGGGGATCGCTGCACATGCGGCTGTCCCCAGGGTCAAGCTTGCCTGGTTCACCCCTGGGTTTCAGCTCTGCCTCCAGCAGGCCATCAGCAAATGCTTACCAAATGGCTGTGGCCAAAAATGAGGGACACCTGGGGCTCAATAGTGACCCTACTTCTTACCACCCAAACACACAGAGTGCCCAACACGGGGGATGGGAAGGAAGCTCTTTTGTTGTTGTTTTGTCTTTTTTGGTACCAGGGATTGAACCCAGGGGTGCCACATCCCCACCCCTTTTTATTTTTTATTTTGAGACTGGGTCTCCCTAAGTTTCTTAAGACCTTGCTAAGTGCTGAGCCTGGCCTCGAATATGTGATCCTCCTGCCTCAGCCTCCTGAGCCATTGGAATTGCAAGGGATGTTCTACGGCTACAGAGAGCCCTGCTGGCCTCCGCAGAGAAGCCCCCAGACAGCTTCTCTTCTGACTCCCTTGACCACTCCAGCAGCTGAGGCCTCTTCACAGAGGGACCTCAGGCCTCTGCCCAGGGCCACAGGGCTGGGCAGGCGAGCAGAGCCCCAGCTTCTGCCTCCATAGCACAGGCATGCAGGGCTTCCAGGCAGTGATGGCTCCTTTGCCTGTCCACTAGCTGGGTGGAGGTCACTGGCCTCAGTGCTGGAGCAGAACCTAGCACGGGCCTTCCCCGGACAGTTGGAGCTGTCGCCTGCCTGCTCACACCCTCCAGGAGTATAGTCCTCAGGGGTGCCAAAAAGTCACCAGGCAAACAATCCCATTCCACAACTCCCACAGGTGGAGGGAGGGGCCTGGGGCCCGCTGCACCCCCACCTCACACGTGGAAGTAGCTGTTCCCACCGTGGGGTGACCTACAGTCCCCTGGCAGCCCAAGACTCCAACTTCAGCCCCCTGCCTCTTCCCTGGGCCTGAGGCTTTGACGGTGGTGGAAATACTCTCAACCCAGGAACTGCACAGAGGCCACAGGGGCCCAGGTCTGCCAAGGATACGGAGACGCCAGCCTGGGCGCAGGGAACTCACCCAGCGTGGCTCGGACCGCACGCGGGGAGACAGTCCCTGCCCAGAGCCCCGCCCTGGCTCCCAACGCCTGCAGGACAACATCCAGGCGTCCAGCTGCTTAAGACCAGCCTCCTTCCCTAGGCAGCTGGTGGGACCCCTGCCGGGTCAGAGGTCTGGCCACCTTGCAGAGATGACCACAGTGTCACCCCACGGGGGGTCCAAGCCACCAGCGCTCCCTCTGGCTGGGGATTTCAGCCACTGCTCTGAAAGGCACATCGGTGGCTTCCTACTTCTTCCCAGGCCATGTGCCACCTCCACCAGCCTGCACCCCATCACACGCACTCTGCATGATCACCTGCTCCACACCAGGGCCACTACCAGCCCCAGGCTGCCCGGTCCAGCCGCATCACTGATTGCCTTACTCTGCTTTCCCCTGCGAAAAACAGCGTTAGTCTGTATCACTGACCTCGGAGAAGGGTAACCTCAGTGACAACTGCAACCTCGGTCTCCTTTCCGTGTGCTCTTTAAACAGCTGCGACATGCCGAGCACGGGCCGCCCTCCGCCGACGGCCCTCCGTAATCGCCACGGCAGCCCCGGGAGCTGGTGTGCTTATTATCCCCGTTTTACAGGTGGGGAACATGAGACTCAGGGCGGTGACATGGCTTGTCCTAAGTCACAGAGTCAGTGAGGAGAGGACCAGCTCCCCCTGCACCCCGAGCTCTCGCTGCCCGCCACTGCGCCCCACCTGCTCCCCTGGGCTCCTCCCTACCCAGCTCCCTGCTCGTCCTGGATCTCATTCTCCATGGTCTCCCTGGTTCACTGAGTCCCAAAAGCATTTAATGGGAAATTCCAGAGATAAACGATTCCTCACGTTTTACATTCTGTGCCATTTTGAGTAGCATGACCAAACCTCATGCCACCTGCTTGTCCAGCGTATCCATACCATGTACACTACCCACCAGTTGGTCACTCCGTAGCCGACTCAGCCGTCGGTCCACCGTCCCAGGACCACAATGCCTGCACCTGGGGTTTGGGGCCGTCCTCCACTGCGGGTCTTGGAACATATCCCCCAAGGATAAGGGGGGGTGACTGCATTCCAGGACAGCAGCTCGCTCTGAACAGAGCCCGAGTTGAGGGCTGAGGAAGCCTGTCCACAGAACGGCTGGAGACCCTGAACGCCTCCTTGCAAGAGAGTGGGATGGGAGCCCCTGCTCTCCCCACTCCACTCGGGCTCCCCAAACTCTTCCTTGAGCAGCCTGGACTCGGGCCCTGGGGCTGCTGCCAGCCATGGCGACCTGTCCATCACCACTGCTGTTGAGAGCAAATCTCACGTCGGCTCCGCTTCCCCGGGCTGTGCTCCGTGCCAGGACCCAGGACGCCCATATGCCAGCCACTGTCCTTACTCCTTATGTGATCCAAGCAGGTCAGAATGATGGCTATCCCCGTGCTCCAGGGGACACACGGAGACACAAAGAGGCCAAAGGACCTGCCAGAGTAGCACGGAAAGTGAGAGAGCCAAGGTCCGAGTCCATCTCTGACTCAAACCCACGAAGCTCCCGGCAGCTGGCGCTCCTGCACAGAAAGCAGAGGGGGAGACCCAGCCGCTCGCCCCCGGCTGGCTTGGCTCAGACGGGCACCCCCACCCTCAGCCCAAGTGTCTGGCTTCTCCCCTGTCACACTCCCCGTACCCAAGCCAGCCTGGAGAGCAAGCAAGGCTGCAAAGGGCCCTTCCCCACCCCCAGCCTATCCATTAAGCTCCCAGAGCTATCAACGTATTGATTGGCAGGGCCACACCATCAGCATGGCGGGGCGCGGCAGGATGGGGGCGGGTCCGAGGACCAGCCTCTCCCCCCCCATACATCAGCCTCTTCCTACAGATCATCCATATGGGTCTGCGGGGCAGGCGGCCATGCCTGGAGCCAGCCTGGGGACGGGCAGACCTGTCAAGCCCTGAGCCTGCTTCTCCTCCTCCCTTTTCGCTTCCAGGCAATGCTGGCTTCAGTTCCACCTCCCTCAAGCCTGGGGGCCGAGAACTGCCACTCGTGCCTGAGATAACGAGCAAGCCCTGCATTCTGGCATTCGATGCCCACAGGGTCTGTTCCAGCGCCTCCGTCCCTGTGCCCCCCGACAGGCTTGGAACCTGGGCCACACCAGGCCTTCCCTGCCGGAGGTTCAACAGGGCCTCGCCCTGGCCAGCCCTTCTGGGGTGGCTGGGCTTCAGGCCCTCAGCACGGTGCCCACAGCTGCGTGGGCTCCCGCTCCCCAACACCAGCCTTAGTCTCTTCTAAATCCCAAGGGCTGGCAGAGGCGCTGATGCCCTGTGCCCAGGCACCTGGAGAGCCGCCAGGGAAGCTTCATCCAGGTCCTCCACCCCCACACCAGTCGGAACCAGGCGTCACGGTGCCACGGCAGGGTCAGCCCTCCCTGGACTTCAAGAACTGCATGCTGGCCCCCCACAGGCCCAAGACACCTCAGAGCCAAGCAAGGACCACAGCTCACGTTTACCTCTCGCTTACGATGGGCCTGGGACTGCCCCTAGGGCTCCCCTGGGGGACCACAGCCCACTCTGGCCACAGCCCCAAGGAGCCATGTGAATGGAAAGGCCCTGAATTTGCCCAGTCACAGAGCCACTGAGGGGCCAAGATGGGAGCGACCCAGGGGGTTGGATCCAAGGCCTGAGCTAGCCTTCTGTCCCTGTAAGTTCTAGCAGAGAATACCAGGGTTGAGGACAGGGACAAAGCGCTGTGCTTCCAGGGTACGATGGCATGGGAGCCCGGGGGCGGGGGGAGGTGCTGGCAGGTAAGGCAGCCGGTGTCCGCCCAGGGAGCCCGGTTATCTCCTCTGGACCCTTCAAAGCCAGTCCAGCCAGACAGACAGCAGTGTCCCATAAGAGTTCATGGGTTGCTAATGAGGAACAGTGTCGCACATGAGCCCCTACTGCATACCTGTTTCAGGACTGGGCTTCCATTACTCCTACCAACAGGTCTGGGGAGTGGTAGTGTTAACCCTATGATATTCTGAGGCAGCAGACACTCAGAGCAGTTAAAGATGTTGCCCCAAGTCACACAGCCTGTGAGTGGTGGAATGGCAATTAAATGCAGACCTGAGTCCAAAGCCTGGAGGAGGAGGCCTGCCAGCAAGGTGCTGGCTGTCTAGCATGTTGTGTACCTGAGACGTGTACACACAGCATATAACTGACGTACTGTCAGCCGCGGTGCTAGCTGCTCTGTCTCCAACACCCCTAACGACCCTAAGGAGTAGGTGCTTCTCATGACCCCATTCTGCAGATGGGGACCACCACGGCACCGAGGCTGGAGATCAGGGGATGTTTGCTGATAAGCTGCAAAGCAGCACAGCTGAGATTGAGACCCAAGCCCAGGCATTGGAGCACCTCGGAAGCCACCACCCACCTTGCAGACACTCAGGCAGGTAAACCAAGGCTCAGAGGGAGGTCACTTCATAAGTCAGTGACAAAGCCAGGGCTGGCGTGTGGCTGGTCTCTGGCCCTGTTCTTGAGACAGCAGTGTTTTAAATGGGGCTGAACCAAGGCCCCTGAGACAGCAGAGCCTGACTAGGGCCCACCCACCTGCTGGTGTTCTGGGACAGACCCCACAGTCAGGCCCAAAGTGCCACCAGCAGGCCAAAGCCCATGCGGAGCCAGAGGGGCTGGGCACACCTCCTCCAGGGGTCGGCCCAGGGTCCCGGCAGACACTCCAGAGCACAGAGGCTCCATGGAGCGGCCCTTGCCCAGAGTC
Organism: Sciurus vulgaris; assembly: GCF_902686455.1. Classification (NCBI taxonomy): domain Eukaryota; kingdom Metazoa; phylum Chordata; class Mammalia; order Rodentia; family Sciuridae; genus Sciurus; species Sciurus vulgaris. The sequence continues at coordinate 9,704,400 of NC_136466.1, forward strand.
GATCCCCCACCGCAGTGCCCAGGAGGCGACAGCCCTAGGAAAGGACTGGCTGTAGCTGACAGGGCCAGAGGCTCCAGTCGGGAAGTAGGGCTGGTTTTCATTTCGTTTTCTGTGCTTTGTTTTTCCCCATTTTACACATGCAGAAACTAAGACCCAGGAAGGTAAAGGAACTTGAACCAGGTCACACAGCAAAGAGAAGGCGGAGCCATGGAACCAGGCTGGCGACTCTTAATGAGTCCAAGTCCTGAGCCAGCAGTCCCAGGACAGCATCCAGCTCTGCCCTCGCTGGCTGTGGGATCCAAGGCAGGCGACCATGGCCCCCGGGCCTCTGGTCCTTCCCCTTGGAATTCCCTACTTCCAACGGGTTGTGAGGCTCTGCCCAGACGCCCCGAGAAGCACCTGCATCTGAGAGCACCGTGCCTGCGGGGGGCACGGGCGGCTGCTGCTCTCTGCGACAGCCTGACGGGCCTGCGCCCCCACCTTCCACACCATGTTTTCCTGTCAGAGGACTAGGTCAGAGCCAAAAAGTCCTGCAGGGGAGGGACTTCCCTGACCCCTCCAGCCTCCTTCCGGGAGCCTCGGGCACCCACAGAGCTGCCCAGGAGGGTGAAGGCTGCCCACGCCGTCCAAGCCTGCTGATGCTGGCCGTGCCAACCACAACAAATTTTTTAAATCCACCTCTTATTGCCAAGCAGGTGACACATTGGGACATCTGGAATGCTGGCAGTGTACCTGCCTCTCTCCCCCTCCACCTGGGAAGGAGGCTAGAAGGAGAGTCTTGAATGCCCCCACCCCACCCCACAAAACACCCACCTCTACCTCGGGGACCCTCTTGGCAGCAAGTTCCCGGAGTATCAAGGTCCAGAGCCCTCAAGCCCAGAATCACCTCCCTCAGCCTTCCGGCTGGGACCGTTTCCCCACAGTGTTCTTTCTGATCAATGCCAGGGGTCTCTCTGGAAGTCAGCTTGCCATAGTGGCATCCAGAGGCTGGGATTCGGCCATACCCAGAGCAAATCCCTGCCTTGCGTTCTCCAAGTGTGAAGTAGGAATATCACTCCGTCCTACCCCGCTGTCTGAACAGTGGTTGGAAGATTGGAAACAGCTGCCCGAGGCCACAGACACTTTGAAACTCTGACAGGCATCTCCTTAGTGGAGGAAGATGTGCCCTGTCCCGCAGAGCAGGGAGCGGTAGTGGACAAACTCCTGCAGACCTGGCCATCTCCCTTCTGGGCGCAGAGGCTGGGGCCAGCTGCCCTCTAGGGCTTATTCTCGGGTCAGCAAGAAGCAGACTCCCCACAAGCAGCTGTCCAGTGAACACCGGCCTGAATGGGCAGATGCTGCTGCTATAAGAAATTAAAAGTGCCAAAAGTAAATAAATAAAAGTGCCACCCAATAGGACAGTTTTCCATCTTCCTCTTGCCCCAAAGGACATTGTCCCTGGTGTCTCCATACTAGCCCAGCTGAAAGGAAGAGTCCAAAGCCCATGGAGGAGGCTTGGTGTGGCAGGTGGTGGGACCGAGAGGAAGTGGAAGGAAACTCCCAGACTAGAACACCTCTCGCGGTGAGAGAGGAAGTGGCGGAGTGGGAAGGACCAGGGGCTGGGAGGGACAAGGGACCACCAGCGCAGCGTCCCCCTCCCCCACCCCGCCTGCTCAGGCCCGGCTTGTCTGGGGAAGGCGGGGACCTAGCTGCGCTGGCGGTGGGGACCATGTCAGGCAGGAGCCGCTGAGCCTCCTGAAAGGCCCGGCCGTGTCCTTGTCACAGCTCAGCCAAGTGCAGAAAAGCAATTTACTGGTCACGCCACCTGCTCCCGAGGACGTTTCTAAAATTCTTCCGATTGGAGCTATCCACAGTGCCTAAGTCCTGGGGAGAAGGGATGAAGGGATCTTATTAAATTCCCAGCTTCCCGCTTCCCAGGGTGGCCTCGGGTGAGGGTGGCGAGGACGGTGTCTGGCACTGAATGTGCTCAGGGAAACGTGGCTGGGGGGAGCCCATTCTGACTGGGGCTGAGGCCTGTGCGGTGGGACAGCCATTCCGAGACTGGACCAGGCCCCCAGAACAGCAAGGTAGAGGAGGGCAGGACACGCAGGCGCCCCTTTCCTGGGGGATGAGAAGTCATAAGACTGCTCTCACCCCGTCACATATCATTCCAACCCAGGGCCACCCACTGACAAAGGATGAAACTAAGAATCCCAGGGAGCCACAGACAGGGCACGACGGAGCTGGGGCCCAGGCCTGGCCCACCTGCCAGCACGGCTGGTGGCCTCGGCAGACACTGTTGGGGTGCACACTCCAGCACCGCCCAACACCACCTCCACTGCCCCCAACAGGGGCCCACCCTCATTTTGACCAAATAAGGGCCACACAACCTTTGCCCCTGCAATGTAAATGGGGCTGTGAGCCCGCCAACCTTACCTGAGCCCCCAGGGCACCACTACTCTACCTTTGAGGTGCTTTCAGGAATCTGTGGGTGCTGAGCACCCTCTTTCAGACACAGCACACTTGGGCTGATTTTTTGTGCACTGTTTCGAGGACACCCCTCCCCCCATAATCCCATTCTTAGATGTACTCCAAGGCGCACGAACCAGCCGGCTTGGCTTAGACGTGGAGATGCTGGAGGGGACAAAGGGGCAAAGGCAGGAGGGGCGCGATGAGTGGAGTGGAGAGGAGGCCCCTCACCTGCCAAGGCCTCCAGCCCTTTCCTCAGAGGCTGGCTCTAGCTCCAACCCAGAGGGGGAGGTGGGACATGTAGCCAAGGCTCCCTGCCTCACACTCCCCTTGAGAAAGACAAAGACCACCCAGCAGCCCCTCCCGGGCCTCATTCAAGAAGAACAAGAATGGGATGCACCCTGAAGCTTGGCACCCGTGTCCAAGGCCCCTCTCCTTGGCAAACAGCTCCAGGTATGGCACTCCAGAAAAGAGCTCTTGCCCAGGCCAGATAGGCAGACCTCCGCAGTGACCCTGGGCCTGCCCTCTGCTTGGGGACTCAGCTGCAGACCAGGCAGGCCATGCCTGGCACTGGCCTCTCACTCTCTGACACCAACCATTCCCCACCCGGTCCCCCACCCCCACCACCACACAGGGTCACATCTGCTTTGGCAAACAGCCAGTCTTAAGTTACTGACTCCAGTTGTATTGATTCAAGGAGTCACTGGGGACCCCAGCCTGGCCAACAGGAGGAAAGAACCCATCAGTCTGGCCCTCCAACCACCCTTCCAGCCTCCCCCCTGCGGCCCCAACTGGCTGCCCCCAGTTCACATCCATCCCAAGGGTACCAGTCCTCTCCCAGGAGCAGGAAGGGAGATAAGAGACCTGCCACCAGCACCACCGCAAGTGGCTGCTGAGTCTCACCAACCAGCACTCAGCACACGACATTCCTGGTACAAGAAATCAGAGAACGGCACTTTCCCAGTGTGAGGCCGTCTTTGGGCATCTCCAGAAGCCACAAGGCCCGACCGACGCACCTTCCCTAACCCTGCAGGGACACCTGCCTTTAAGGGAGAGGGGAAGGGGCAGATGATCCTCTTTGGGCCAGCGTCCAGCTCCCCCTAGACCCCCCTCCCTTGCGCTCTCGGTGGGTGGGGGCTCCGCAGCTGGGCTTCCTATTCCCCCTGCCCCCACCCACCATGCTGAGGCAGCCCTGGTCTGGTTCTAATCGGGGCTGAAGTCAGCTCCCTCTTCCCTCCCGCCCCCCTTTTCCTTCATTTCCACGGCTTTGGAAGCCAGCGCGTTCCAACTGTCTGCGTGCCAAGACCTTCCCGAGTCTGAAAGCTGCTGAAGTAACAGATCAGATTTTAGCAAGTGCTTTCCAGGCCGCGCGCCAAGCCCTCTTCTGATTCACGGAGAGCAAGAGTGAACGCGGAGCAGGCGGGAACCAGCGGCGGGCTGCAGCACCTTGGGCCAGGGCGTGCGGAGCGCCGCCTGTCCCGGAGCGGCCTCGCGGACAACCGCCCTCAGGCCCGCCGCCCAGCGCCTGCCGCGACCCAGACCCGGCGCTGGCTCTCCCTCTCTCGACGGTGCCCTCGCTCTTGCTCTCCTTCTCCATCATGCAAACGCCTTTGAAACCACAGAGTAATTTACAACTGCAGCTCTCTCCTTGGACTCCAAATCCACTCAACTGAAAGGAGTCTTTTTGTTTGAAAGAGCGAGCGGCGATGTTAAGGGACAGTTGGCAGAGAAAATCCCTAAGTCCCAACTCGCTGACTTTGGGCAGCGGTCTTGGGGGCAGGCACGTTGCTGGGGCTGAGCCCACTGGCTCCGCGGGATCTCGTCCCAATCGAGGCCGACAGGCGCTGCGACAACCCACAGCGGCTTGCGAGCGACAGCGGAGTCCCTTGCCCTTGGCCCATCCGCCAGCAGCGCAGGGAGCGCGCGGAACCGCCCTTTCGCGCCCTGGGAACAGGTGCACTGGGCTCGGCGCCCAGGAGGGTGGGGCACCCGGAGGGGGCGCGGCCTCGGCGGGGGGGGGTCGGCATTGCCGCGAGGCTGGGGGGGGGGGGGCAGTCAGGACCCACGTACCTGTACCTGGAAGCACAGCAGCAGGAAGTGTAAACACCTGCGGAGAGAGATGGAGAGGCGGTCAGTGGGACTCGAGGGAGGGGGTTTCGGACAGAGACCCCAGGCGGAGTCAGGAGCGCAGACGTGCGGGCGCGGGCGGACGGTCAGGCAGGGTGGGCAGCCCGCGCGGGCGCTTACAGGCAAGTGCAGGCGGAGGGCGCTGAATACATCGCTGGGCGGAGGGGAGGCGGCGGCTCCTAGCCCAGCCTGCACATGTCCGCTCCGCGCGGCCGGGACCGGGCGCCTCCGCCGCCGCCGCCGCCGCCGCCGCCGCTGCTGCTGCTCCCTCCTCGCCGGCTGCTGCTGCTGCAGACTCTGCTGCTCCGGGGCGCTCCGCGGCGCGCCCTGCGGCATCAGCGCCCCGCGCGGCTCCTCCCGAGCGCTGCGCCCTCCGGGCTGGCGCGGGGGCTGCGGGGCGGCCGCCGCTGTGCAGGGGGCGCCCGGTCGGTGCGGGGAAGCTTGCTCACTGCTGTCCGGCGGCCGGCAGCCGTCCAGGCGTCCGCGGAATGCTGGAGCCCGGCTCACTCCGGGGGCTGCATGCGCGACCGGGAGAAAAGCTGGGGCACGCTCTCTGGCCGGGGCGCGGCACTGCGCGAGGCCAGGGGTCAGCGCTCCGGGGCTGGGGCGCGCGGCTGCAGCGCGAGAGCGTCACGGCCGCTCCGTCTGGGCGCCCGCCGGCTCATGTCTCCTCCTCCGCGTCTCTCCGGCCGTGCGCATCGCCGCCTCCCACCACTGGCGGCGGCCGGGGCGTTTTCTACGCGCGGGCGGCGAGGGGGCGGGGGGCCGGGGGCGGGCCCGGGCCGAGCCGGCACAATGAGGATGCGGGGCTCGGGGCTCCCCCCTCGGGGCGCGGCCGGACGGGCGCTCAGCTCGCCTGGGTGCGCCGCGCCCACATCAAAGGCGGCCCTGCCTGCTCGCCTGCCTGCCGCGGCCTCTCCACCGCCGCCGCCTCCTTCTCCTGGCGGCTCCGGGTTGGAGGGGAGGTGCTCCCTCTCGGCGACGGCACCCGCAGCTCCGAAGGGGCAGAACCGGAGAGGCTGGAGCGGGTGAGCGCTGGAAGCCGTCGGAGCTTTGCAGCTGGGCGCAGTGACCCGCGCCACAGCGCAAACGTTGGCAGAAGCGGTCAGGCGGCGGTTCCCAAGAAGGCAGCTAGGTGCGGAGCCTCCTCACTCGCCCACACTCGCCGTTCGCACTCACACCCACCAGCGTTTGAGTGGGGAGCCGGGAGAGGGCGGGTCAGGCCCAGCCCCCGGGGCGGCTCCACTTGAGGGAGGTCGCTTTCACCGCCCGGAGTCCACACAAGACCGTGGTTTCCCAGCCACCCTCCCGGCGGAAAGCCCACGCTAAGTGAGCCGCCTTCCTCTCTTCTTTCCCTGCCGCCGTGAGTGGGGAGGGCTCCGGGGTGTCTCTCCCACTTCCCCCTCCAGGGCTCGGGGGTCGGTTCTCGGGATCCCAGCTGGGCTCTCGCGTAGGCGAGCTGGCTTTGGAAACACATGGCTACCACCTAGCGGTTCCAGAGCGTCACTGCAAGCCCAGTCTGTGCGGGCTACACGCTAGGGAGTAGCCAGCAGGACTCTGGTCAGCGACCACTCCAGGCCCTCTTCCAGCCTCTTCCCAACGGGCTGATTTGCTTCCATTTGTGTGCTATTAAGCGGCCTGGTTCCTTTGGCAGGATCCTTCTCCAAAGATTGGTTCGGCCGGTGCCCACTAAACCCCAAATGTAGCTGTTCCTGTTACAAGTCTGCCTCACACCCCCTTTAGAGTTTGCAGTCACCAAGACCTGACTAGGAAAAATAAAACAGGTCACAGTGGGAAAGACACTAGAGAACAAGCTCAAAAGGAAGAACTCAAGAATTTGGACTGCGTGGTTAAAAGCCTTGTGGTTGAGAGTTCCATCTTCACTCAAGCACAAAAAACTAGGTAGGTGCTGTCAAGCAGTGCTGTTTCCTGAAGCCACAGGGCTGAATATCAGTATACTGTGTTCCAAATATCAGGCCTCCCTGCAAGTTACTTTAAGTTCCTTTTCAATACTGAGGCTATTCTAAACAGCACTCTAGTCAAGTACAGAAAAACTTTATAACACCAGGTACCAAGGGAATGCCAAAAGTCCTTGCAAGTTGCTGGGCTGAATTTATGCAGTCGTTCTGCCAGAACTGGACTTGAGAAATTACTAACGTCCCAAGTTCTGGAGATAAACCAATCCAGACAGGATGAAATGACCCACCAGGAGGCTGACGCAGAGGATCAGAAGTTCCAGATCAGTCTGGACAACCTAGGGAGACCCTGTCTCAAAATTTTAAAAGGCCACAAGTGTGCTTAGTGGCTAAACACCCCTGGGTTTCACCCAAGTACCAAAAGGAAAAAAACAAAAGACCCGGAGACAGAAATGCTCCCACTGGACCTGAGCCATTACCATCATCTTTGATGTTTTATTAGGAAATATCCGAGTCAAGGTTTAGTTCTGGCCTCCCAAGACCTGTTTAGTAACTTATGGCTAAGACTCATACTTCCAGACTGTACTACTACTAATATTGTCAAGTTTTAATGGAAGGAGTACAAAACTATTGTCCTAAAAGGTTCCGTGATCTTTCTCAACTATTTGTCCTTCTTCCTCTACCACACAAATACGTCCAGACAGCAGTTCCCAGTAGCATAGTCCCAGGTCCTGGATTTGAATGTTGTTCCCATCACCTCCAGCAAGCAATCGGAGACTGCATCCTTGTCTACAGAATATGGCTCAGAACACAACTTTCACCAGGTCAGAGGATGAATGAAATTATGCTGGCATATACTAAGATTCCAAATGTTTTAGCCATTTTTAACTAATAATTCTGGTTTTAAGTTATCTCCACAATTTCAAGTGGGGAAGACTATTTCTAATTTAGAGTTGAAGCAGCACCTAACCAGAATCTTGACTCCAATTTAGTTTATTCCTTTTTTCCACCATTCATTTTCAAACTTTTCACACAGGTGTAGTGGCACCCTAGCAATAACCTACTTGCCATATGCATATCTTAAATGGATCCTATCTGGATTTGATGTGTTCACATGGCATTTAGCATACATATGTATAGCTAATTTGGTAGTTGATTGATTCCATCACCATTTATAGGGCTCTTAGTACTATGTCATTAGTCCTGGTTGCAGTAAAAAAGCATTTAGCTGCTACTAGATAAATTCTAGCTTGTTATCAGTGCTCCAAAAGAAACTAATGTGATGAGATGCAGGAACTGCAGTGGTCCAAAGGCCTCTAATATGTAAGCTAAGACACAAAGATAGACAGATATGCAAAGGAACACTCCAGGGAAAAGACGTCAAGTGCCTGGGATAGAAAAGGCTGGGCAACAGGTAGGAATAGCCAGGAGAATGACAGTGTAAACAGGCCAGTACTTAATGATGCCTAGTGATCAGACCCTCAGAGGGAAGGAAGCGCCCCACATTCGTTTACTGTACAGTATTCTTACTGTGTGTTTTAAGAGAGTTGAGATTTCTACAAATACCCATCATCTCAGGCCACTTTCCCACCCTGGTCCCTGTTCCAATTTCACATGAATGGAACCACACAGTATGTTGTTGAGATTTGCAGCTGTTGCATCCACTCGTTGGGATTTCATGGTAAGGATGTGCCACTTAACAATTCATCTAGAGGGCTTGGAAGCCAAAGATCAAAATCTAGCTACTCCATCAGTTACTAAGGAAAAAAACGAAGAACAGTTTAAAGTGGCAGCAAGGGGATCACTGAAGTCCCCAGTCCACTCTAGGCAAGTGTGGTAGGTGGACCAGGTGGCTAGCTTTGTGTGGCCCTGCCCACCTGCATTCGACTCCAGCTCTATGGTAGTCAGGGAAGTAGAGAATGTAAGTGGCTTTTCTTACAAATCCCTAAGCACCTAGAACTTTGGGAGGGTGTGTCTTCATGGTTAGGCCCCCTAAGCCTTCTGCAAGTGTGAAAGCAAACCAGAGAGCACAGCCTTCTGCCACACAGCAACTTCTCCATCTGAGAAAACCTGCTGATTCAGGAGACAGACACTGAGACAAAGCTGGAGAAGTTCTTGCCAAGAACACAGGATGTCTCCAACAGATCAAGAAGCCCCTTAGCACAGAGGAACTTGAAATCTGTCATGACATCACAGGTCCGGACCTCTACTGCCAAGTCAGTGAGTCAAGGAGGACCAGCACTTGGGTGCAGAACTGGCTAGAGGGTAGCCAGACTTTGTAACTTTAACCCTAGAATCCAGACCACTATCTTTGACCCAATACATCTGTGACCCTCAGCTTTTCTTCATGGCCAATTCTGAACAAATACCCCATGCCCTAGACAGTGCTTACTGCTCATTGAACTAGTAGTATCTGACTAGAATTTTTGACTTAAAAATCGGTTGGTAGCTTCTCCAAGTAAGACATTTCTTGCTATTGGCCATTTACACAATCTAGCCTGTTCTCTGGCTGAGACTGAAGGTAAAGCTCTGCAGGTTTCACCCAGGATCTGCCTTTACATAACCTGAAGCTTGACTTCAACCAACTGGTGCACCAATGGCCCTCTCTGTGCTCCTACGACTTTCTCCCTTGCTTCTCCAAATCACAGCCTGCTAACCAGAACCCAGTATTAAGCAACTCAACTAGGATCCTAATGCTATTTTTTAAAGTAGACAAACAGCACATTCCAAGCCTAAGAAAATGAACATGAAGAATCTAATCTGGGACATCTTGTCACACTAACAAGTAAGCCAGTGACCAAACCTGTTAACTGACTGCAGTTATGGAAGGGTCACCTTTTACACACGAACTCTCAGACATTCAGGGTACAGCACTGGATAAGGGACTTAATGGAACCTAGTAATGAGCAATCAAGCAAGGACAGTGTGGAGCAAATCTAACTCCTGCTAACTCTGCCAAGGTCTGTGATGGCAAAAGGGGACAAAAAGAGCAATTTTAGCACCAAAACTTGACAGTAGATTGAACAAATAATCTATGCAGGATAAACTCACTGGTTCCTTTCAAAGATTAAGACAAGGCATTATAATTGGTAAAAGAACCAAACATTTACACATTTTTCTCAAAGTGGGGAATCTGGCTTACTTGCTAAAAAATAAAAACTAAGCCCATTAAGCATTCATATTCAGCAGACTGGCTTAAGGGAAATACTTGTCTCAAAAGTACATAAAGTAAACTTCAGACCCTCCTGAACCAGTATTACTCCTGGTAAACATCCTATAAATTCCCAATTCTAAGCAAAATAAACCAGTTTATCTATTTTAGTAACAGAAAACAAAAGAAAGAGCTGCTTCTTATTGGGCTTTGAAAATTTCAACACTTACAGGAAACAAGTTTCAGACTAGGTAAATAGCTTAGCATAGAGCACTTGCCTAACATTCAAATCAATGGGTCCAAACCCAAGCATGCCCACACGCAAATTCATTTCTCCGAGTTCCTTATATAGTGCTTTTAATCAATTAAACTACACTGACCTAAATGTTAAATATCACCTAATAGTTTCCACTATAGTTTAAGATTAAGTTGAAAGTAGTTTCCCAAGTCTAGAAGGGAGTCAATTTCCAGATTGTCATACTGAGTTGGCTACCTAGTAGTACTATATATAGGTGACTTGAGATGAGCAGACAAGCCTTGTTTGCAACCTTTTCAAGGATGGATCTGATTAGATTTAACGAGGACCAAGAGGACAACCAGTGAGGCCAACTGCTTTCCTTCAATGGTAGCAGGAGTTCCAGGCCAGTGTAAGCAAAGAGCAGATCCGGTCTCAAAAAAACGTATAGGTCATCTTTCATACCCAAGTTACACAAATGTTCTTTAAAATGCAGCATATTCCAGCAGAGAACATTACCATCTCCTCCTACAATAAGCAACACAGATGTCCTACAGTGAATAATGGAGGAACCACCACCTCGATGACTAGAGGAGACAAGGAACTGGGAATGAGTGGAGTTGGTACGTCACCCAACCTTTTCCCCTCCTTAAAAATGAGGAAAATGAGTCAGAAAACATCACTTCAAAAATCACAACCTCCCCGAAATCTAGGTTTTGGTTACATCCAAAGAACCACCACTTGGGAAGTTAAAAAACAAAACTGGAAAAGAGAAGTCTTAAAAAAGTGTAAACAAAAAGGAATGAGGAAAAGCATCCAAGAGAATAAAGCCTAAATGGAAGGAAGTGGGACACCAGCCCAGGATCCAGGCAAGGAAACCGAACCTCAGAGAATCGGAGGGTAAGGAAACATTCGAACGGCAGAAGTCAAGGGTGCACTTAGAAGTCTGCAAGAAAAGCAGGCACGGCAGCACCGAGTTTGCTACACCCCACCAAAGACTACTTCAGAGGCTCAACATCGTCGTCCCTTGCAGTCACAGGTACATACCCTACAAGAAGGCAGACACAATAGTGTCCACCTTGGGCTGAAGGTGGAACAGCTGAGTGCTGAGAATCCACCCCTGATATCTTCATGTGACAAGTTAACTTTTCTCCCATTCCCATACAATTTTCGGCAAAAATAAGTCACTCATTTTGTTTGGAGCCAGGCCAAAGGCTGTTTTGACATACCACATTTCCTCTGAGACGCAAAGTTAGGTCGATGGGAGGTCTGATGTACCGTTTGGAAACATGATTAATAGTTTTGGTTGTAAACTATCAGGATCTGGATAGGAATGATCACTAAATGTTCATGATAAAAAATTGGTTTACTATGGGGAAAAATATTTGGCAGGGTACAGGTACTTTCCCCCTGGATTTTAGGATAACATTAGACAATTATGTACATTTACTTCTTTGACAAAGTATAAAAAGGCTAAATAATAGAAAGAAACAGTGCTACTTTATTAAAATACTGAGTTTATTTCACATGTATATTTTTGTCTCCCCACCATTTCCATGTCTGACCACCACTACTACTATGTCCTATCATAACATTCCATACATACTTAAAAACCAAGCAAAGGGTGGAGTTCCATCTTTAAAACTAAACAGGCATTTTGGACAACACATTCTTGGCAATGGAACCTGGACAACATTTATCAAACACGGTAGGGAAAGTTCTCACTTTGCATTATAAAAAGGACAGCCAGATATCAACTGTTACAGAAATGAAAGAAGACGGAAATTTTTAACAAACTGTTTAAACTATTTTCTTAAAGAGACTTCCTCCACTGCCAGAGATCTTGAATAGCCTGGAAAAAAAGAAAAAAAAGAACTGTGGTTAAAGAACCACAACACTTCACAGACGTCAATAAATTAACCATGTCTCTCCGCACGATTCAAAATCTATTTTTCATTCTGCCACAAAAAAGGTTCACACTGTAGGTAATTGAGAGCTAATTACAAGTTGATTTATACTCAGATATAAGTTTCAAATACTTTAATTCAGACTCAATCATGAGATTCTTTAATTATACTAATCAAACTTCACTGGCCCAGAGATCAGAGTGGCCAGTCACCAAATAAAATTTACATTTATTAATCTGTTGTGTTGTTTATCTGAAATAAACTAGATGTATCTAAACTACTTCTCTTTAGATTTCCCTCATGGTCTGAATTTCCTTAGTAAGTACTTTGATTTGCTTATAAAATTTCCTTAAAGGACATGCTCCACTTACACCATAATAGCTCCTACAGCACTGACATTCCAAACTTTTCAATAGAATATGCACGTTCTAATAAACTACCAGACTTTTTATCTGGTTTGAAGCACCTAATACCACCCCTGACATAATACTTTTTAAAATGTTCATTACAATTAGCCTTAATGACCCTCTCATAAGCTAGTCTTTTCCACAAGAAAAATATTGCACAAGCAACGGGAAGTTATACACACCAATTGCTTATATCTCTAGCTATGCTGTACGACTAATTCATATTTTAATTCTCAATGCAGGCTGAGTATCCCTCAATCTAAAATCCAAAACCCAAAATGTTTCTGGGGGTACTGACAAAGCTCAAATGGTTTCAAAAATTTGATTTGTGGATTAGGGATGCTCAAATGATTCTAAGACTTCTAAACTAGTAGTACAAAAGCACCACCTCCTCCAAATCAGAATTTGCAACACTTCTGATCCCAACATCTCAAATAAATAAAAGATTCTCAACCAGTTAATAGTAAATCAAACTACTGACATTTATCATTTACTACTGCACAAACTCCTTCCTGGCACTTGAAAACATGCTTTCAGGTTTCAGTCAGAAAATACCTTTGGGTAGCAGAGAGCTAACAGAAAAGCTCACACAGAATATGGAACTTCAGTTGTCTTGACACCTTCACTTGGATTTCCACCCCCACTACTGGGGACTGAACTCAGAGGTGCTCCCCAACTGAGTTACATCCCCAGCCCTTACTTTTTGTTTTAAGAGAGGGTCTTGCAATTGCCCAGGCTGGCCTCAGCCTCAAGTAGCTACTAGGATTACTACAGGCATGTGCCACTGCTTCCAACATGGATTTTTCTTAAAAAAAAAAAAAAAAAAAAATCTCTCATTTTGTTTCCCAACAGTTGAAGAAATGTCTCTTACGCTTAGTTTTCAGTACCTAGAGGTTTGTGACTGACTTTCCTCCATACTGAATATATGAGACAGGGAGTTCACTGAACAGGATCTATTTTATACATATGTTAAACCTTAGCAACCCGAGGTGACTGCTTTTACATTTTCCTTTGCAACTGGCTGACTTAAGTGAAAATGAGTACACTAAATGAATCAAAGGGCAGGGGCTGTAGCTTAGAGAGCACCTTGTCTAACATGAATGAGGCCCTAGTTTCCATCCACAGCCCAGCAAAAATACATAAATTATTTTCTATTAACAAAGTACTTTCATGGGGAAGAACTATAAAATATAACACTGAACTGAAGCTAAGAACATACAGAGTAATAAACCTCTTGCTTCCAAATTTCACCCTTTAGTTTGACTGTAGTGAAATGATTCTCATGTTTGGCCATCTATAAAGGAAGCATTCTTCTCTACTAAGTTCCAAGAAAGCAAATGGACCAGAGACTGTCCCATGCAGGCAACAGCATCAAGAAAACCCGGTTTACTTCCTTTGCCAAACAGTATCAAAATAGTTCAGCAACCAAAAGCCAATTCACCATCTATAGAAAAGCTGGGGAAAAAAATGTACTAAAAAGTTATCTTCTCAGTCTCTGCCAAGCAAATTCTTATGTGTTTCCATTTATTTAAGTATTGTCTGTAGTTAGGAAGCTTTTAAAAGGAGTCAACACTTAAGGAGACTAAAAGGATAATCCTAATGAATCAATGAAAAAACTGGATTTGTTCACATCCCCAGAAAAATCTTTACCTCCTGGTCAGTCATCCGGAAGCAATTCTTCACATAATTGACGAACTTGGCTTCCACTTTGGGAAGAGAACCACCCTATTGAGAAAAAAGCATTAAAAATAAGAACAGAAACATATTGCTTTAGAGATCTTTAGGAAATTCCTTTTAAGATCTGTTCCTTTACATGTTATCAGTTCATTTCTTGTTCCTTCAACATTTTCATTTTAAAAATACTGTTATTTTTAGGCCCAGAAAGACACGAGGCTATCTTGTAACAGGTTTGTTGACGGTTTAAGTCTCCCAACAGTCACTCTAGGCATCAGAGACATAAGCTATGTTCTACAGGTATGCAAATATGGCAACTGGGCTGCCTATAACAAAGCAGTTTTATCATCCTCTTCCACCCTGAACCAAATACAACGTACATATACATACCCCCTACTTTGAGAACACTGTGACCAAGTGATCAAAACTGTTTAAAAAAGTTAATATTTACCTAAAACCTAGGTTAGCACAACAGTAACTTGTACACCAATATTCAATATGTACAGCTGAATAGGAACCAATTTCTAACTATACCAATTATGAACATGAGCAAAAGACTATCAGCATCAGCAATACCTCAAAACTTTGTCACCAAAATTCTTAAGACACTATTATTAAATACCCTGAAGTATTTTATGATTATCTCATTTACTACATTAGACACTTTTGCCTGTTCTAAGTTAATTGGTTTTCTTTATCTGGGTATTTTTAATTACTTTAAGATTGAGAAGCTTCCAAATGCCAAAGGGACTATGCCAGAATCAGCTATCAAGTATTAAGATACTTAACTGCTTATCACCTAGATAAATAAAACCTCACTATAATAATTTCCCTTTTAAAATTATTGTCACATACATCCTTATTTCATTCATTCAAATATTTATTGAGCAGCTAAGGAGGAGATACAAAGGTGATTAAAACATGGTCCAAGAGATGATGAGGCATATGCACAAGTAAGAGCAATATAAGGTTCACTGAATTCACAGCAGTCAAAAGTGCTTTAGGAAATCAAGAGAGATTGCTTCCAGCCTGCAAGTGGGTGTGGGTGGCAAATCAGGAAAGGGGATTGAGATTAAAATAGAAGACTTCAGCCTGGATTGTTGATGATACTCAGTATGGACTATATTTGTCTCTCCTTTTCCTTTCTCCCCATCTTTGGGCTTAATTTACCAGTAGTGCCCAGGGCTGTTCAATGTGCCTGCAATTAAACCAAGGAGATAGGACCACATTAAAATGGAGGGGAGGGGCATCATTTTAGCACTGTATGCAAGGGATAAAAATAAATCAGTGATACCAGGAAGGCTAAGAGGTTACAGTGTTTGACTAAGCAAAACAATACATTCTGGTACTACAATGCTAATTTCCAATCCACTCATCACTGCATAAGGATATCTTCTGAAGCCAGGTAGAGCCTACAGAGCACAGGAGAAACATGGGAAAAGAGGTGGCAATTCCTCCTCACCACCTGCATTTATTCTCAAAAACTAGAGTCTCTATATATCATTTGTAGAATTAAAGATTCTCTCAAATGTGATTCCATGAAGTTTAAACCAATTATTCCATAGAACACAAATCCTGAGCTCACTAACGTGAGTTTCAGTCCCCAGTCAAGTAAGCAGCAAGACAAAAGAGCTAATCCTCTTCATGTTGCTTTTACTTAGGATTAAAGGAGATTATATGTAAGCCCATTTGTTATCCAGATTGAAGACAATACCTACGCATACTGACTGGGAACAACTTGGTGTAAAGGAGAAAATAAATGACTCAATGTACTAGAAAAATGTTGAGTAGAATTTTTATTTTCAAACTAACACCTAGCAGGCAAATCCAAAGTCTCTACTTTTCCAGCTGTTTACAACTGTACTGAAGATTCCTACGCCCTCTGCTGGTTGGGCAGCGTAACATAACCAGACGTATGTGAAAGATGCTCTCACTGATTTCATCTTAACCGGTTAAGATCAGAAATGCATCTCATAAAAAATGGGCCTGTTAGTTTTCAGTGGAAAGTACAAGCCAGTCTAGTGGAACACATCTGTAGTCCCAGTGACTCGGGAGGCTGAGGCAGGATTCCAAGTTGGAAGTCAGCCTTCGCCAACTTATGGAGACCTTGTCTCAAAATATAGCACAAAAAAAAATGGGGGCTGGGGATGTGGCTCAACGCCTCTTGGGTTCAATCACAGTACACACACAAGCTTCACATAAGAAAGATAAAAAAAGAAAACCAAACTTCAAAGCACAGAGTATATTAAAATGATAAAAAAGGAACAGTTTGTCCAAACCCCCAGAAAAATGTGCTTTTTTTGGAGGGGTATACCAGGGAGTAAACCCAGGGTAACTTTACCACTGAGCTATATGCTCTGCCCTCTTTTACTTTTTTGAGACAGGATCTCACTAAGTTGCTGAGGTTGGCCTCCAACTTGGTCATTCTCCTGCCTCACAGGTGTGTGCCACCACACCTAGACATAATGATTTGAGATTCTGAACTTATTAAGATCATTTTACTCACTTTCTCTATACTTGCTTGCATTTTTGCTTTAATGTCTTCTACAGAACTAGGTCCTTTTGGTGTTTTAGGAGTTTTTTCCTGTTTTTTGAAGGATTCTTGACCCTGTGGAAAAAGTTAATTTCAAAAGGTCATAATAGTGCTTAACTAAAACACACCTTCTGGATTTCCTGAATCATTCTTATAATCCTTATAAAACCAAGTACACAACCAGAATTGCTATTTAAGTACATGCCACACACTTATTTTGTTAGTCATTCCTTTAAGCAAGAAATATCCTTACGAGAGTATTAAATACATTCAACTAATAAAAACGGTTCCCAAGAATGAAGCAAGGCAGATCCCTGTACCCTGAAGCCTAGAAGCCACCCCAGCTGACTCCACAGGTAGAGCCTCCGCATTGGAGTTCTTTTCAACTCCCTATTACTATGCAGCTGGGGTTGCCAATCTCTGCTCTATGCTGATACATACACTAGACACATAGATGTATTGCAAGAAACAGTATACATAATCCCTCCACAGACAGAATATAGTGTACCCAGAACAATGAGCATATTTTAATTCTTTCAGATATCAAATTTGTGACAGACCATATTTTCCACAGTACAATTTCTGAACTATTTTTTAAGCCTGTTTTTATGTGTATGTTGTCACTTACTTTTGATCTTGGTGTTGATGGTTTTGAGTCTTTTCCATTCTGGTTTGATTTTTGTGCATTTTTGGCTGGAGTATCTCGTACAGACTGCAATTAGAAATTAGTGTCACCCTGTGTACACATTAGACAAGCCAATACAAATAAAGTACCCCACACCATGCTAAAAAATTAGCCTTTTAACACAAGGAAGGTTGTAAAGGGCTAACAAATTGTAGGCCACACATGGCTTAAAACCAAAAAACTATCCATTTCTCATCATTAAGTTTAGTCAGACACGTTAGCACATATTTATAATGTCAGGTTCAATCCCAAGTATCGGGAGTGCGGGAGTTCAGCAAAGCACTGAGAATCAATCTCAATCAAGTATGAGACCACCTCACTCAAGCTACAAATCAAGTGAAAAGCATTCAAAGAAAGAAAAACTCATCATTTTTGTATAAGATGCTTTTGATAACCTGCTACCATTTTATCTACTCACTTTCTTCACTGGAGCTTTTTCTTCAGTTTCCTCATCATCAAAATCATCATCATCATCACTACAAACAAAATAAGCCAAGATATTAAGAACTTTCAGAATCTTTGGGGAGAACTGATAAAAACTGAAAAAGCAAGATCTAAGACTGGAGAACCCTGGTTCACTCCAGTACTATTCCTTATAGGCAAGAGGTGGAAGCATCCACAGCTGTGGAATAAGAAAATGTCTATACATGCCACAAAATGTTATCTTAAAAAAAAAAAACTGCCACATGCTGCAACATGAATGACCACTGAGGATACAATGTTAGGTAAATAAGCCGGTCAACAAAGGATAACACTGTTACTTCATTTATAACAAAAAGCATAATTGTGGTTTCCAAGGGATGGGAAATGATGGTTTGTTCAATTGTTTTGCAGTAGGAATGGTTGAATAATCACTTTATTATCAATCAAATGGCAACGGATTCTAATGACATAGATAGACTTAACCCAAGTTCTAAGAACTCCAGCTGGCTTATTTTGTAAAAACCGATGCCATTTGGTGATTTCGAACAGTAGTTAAGTATAAGAGCTGAACTATAAATATAAAACTCAGAACAGATAAATTTTCAGCACAGTGGATTTGGCATAGTATCTTAGTTTTGACACCAAACCACAAGTGAAAATTAGAACTTAAAAAATTAACTTTTGTGTTTTGGCCACCTTCATGAATAAAGTCAACCCACAGAACAGGACAAATTTTTTAAATGACAAAGGACCAGAGCAGACATTTCACCAAATACATACAAATGGTCAGTAAATAACACAAAAAGATAATCACTAGGCATCAAGAAAAAGCAAACAAACCCATAGATACTTTACACCATGATGATGACTACATGCAAAAATAATGGCAAGTGTTAGAATGTGCATAAATTACAAGTGCCATACTTGGAAAACAAGCTAGGCAATTTCAAGCTAAACCCAGTTAGGACCTAGCTCAAAGTGTGTACGCAAGGAAAACAAAGTGTCCACTAATGTTCACAGCAGCCCAAAGTGAAATAACCTAAATGCTCATCCTGATGAATGTATAAAAACCAATAGATAAAGCCTATCCTCACAATGTATTATTCAGACATAAAAAGTCACAACTGACACATCCTCCTTCTTCAAGGAGGTAAAGAAGCCAGAAAACACATCACAATTCTATATGTGAAATATCTAAATAGGCAAATCTACAAAATTCATTAGTGGCTTAAAAGAGCTGAGGAACATGAGTGATGACTTACTGGGAACTGAGGGGAAAAAAGGAATCAAATTATTAAAGTCTACAGAAGTCTGCATTAAGTAAGAGCGGAAGTAATTCACGTTTGTATTCACAAATTCAACGTACAGGCCAAAATTTTCCACATATAGTCTAAATTCAAATCAGCAGCATCTTTGCCCATTTTTTCCGAGTACTGGGGGAAATCCTGTTAGTTGGGAACAAGTAACATGTCTAAAACCACATATGAATATAGTCCTTCAAGTGACTTTTTTAAATAGTGTTGTCAAAATAAAACTTTAGCCTTAGAATCTAAACTCTGCAAGTGCTTCTGTTACAAAGTTTCTAATATCAAGAGCTTTATAAGTACAGATATTCCTGAACAATTTTAACAAGGTGATGTTTAAAAGGACCACATTAATACAGTTGTGCATTGCCTAAAATGGCAACACCTTCTGAGAAACATGTTCTTAGTAGGTTTCAACCCTGCCTAAGTATACTCACAAACTAAGACTGCTATGTCACTAGGCAATATTACAGGGCCATCGTACAAGCAGTCTGTCATTTAATGTTTTGCAGCACATGACTTATAACCAAATCTATAAGATAATCTGCAGAGGCCAGTTCCAGGACCACCTCAGAGACCAAAATCCAGGGATCTTGAAGTTCATTCTGTAATTTCACACAGTATTTTCATGTTACCTGTGAACATCCTCCCATATACTTTTTTGAGGACTGCTGGGAATCAACACCAATAGGCTTTAAATCAGATTATTTATAATACCTAGTACAATATATACATACATATATATATATTCTGCATAGTATACTGAGAGGCAAGGGTGGTAGCTTAGAGGTAGTTATGTACCTACCAAGTGTACTGGGTTCCATTTCCAGCACAAAATTTTGTATGTAATGCTTCAGGAATGACAAACAAGTCTATGTACACGTTCGGTAAAGAAGCTACAGGTCTCTCTTCCTATCTCTGCTTGCTTTCTCTCATCTCTCACCCTGTGGGCAGACACTATGCCTATCTGCTTAATAAAATCTCTTGCGTGGGGGAAAAAAAAAAAAGCAAGCTATATTTTCTGAATAATTTTGATCATAGTTGAACCCAGACACAGAGGGTCAACCACACACACAAACTTGAAGAGGATGTTAAGGAGACTCAAAGACATTCCTTCTTACATTAACAAGTCAAATGGCCCCTACTATACTCTCTATCCTCAAACCAGGACCACAGATTTCCATTTGAGTTTTAGGAATTCTGGACTATGGCTGGGTACAGTGGTGCATGCCTGTAGTCCCAGCAACTCAGGAGGCTGAGGCAGGAGGTGTGCAAGTTCAAAGCCAGCCTCAGCAGTTCAGCAAGACCCTGTATCTCTATTTTGTAATATAAAAAAGGGCTGGGGATGTGGCTCAGTGGCTAACCTTCCCTGGGTTCAATCCCTGGTACAAAAAAAAAAAAAACCAACTGGGATTATATTTTAGATTTCCAAAATTAACTAACAAACCTTTGGTCATCACCTTTACATTTTCATTGCCATCTGTCAGGTTGTTACCATTTCACTAGTGGAAGAAAAGGTTTAGTAGAAACTTTTTCTCAGGATATCCGTTAACTATCTCTGCTATTCATACTTTCCTTATTAGCCTAAATTAGGCAGCTGCACTTCAGTTTCCCATTATACCCTACTCAGAAATAAGAGACCCAGAAGGGCACGAATGCAAATTCTTAATCATGGTCACGTCAGTCATCATATGCATTCTGAAGAGAAAAAACTTTGTAAGTCCCAACATAATCCAGTCCTACTCTAAAACCTTCCTGGAAAGAACTATGTCTCTTGGGTTTCAGTGAATATGCCATCAGATACTCAAATCTTTACAAAGGTAAACTTGATATGACCACACTAAATCTCTTTTGGGATGTTATTTTAAATCTGATGGTAAATATTCCTATAATAATGGCGAACATGCAGCTCATTTCTAAGTGCAATAAACAGGTATTCTGAAGTTCTAAGTATACAATTCTTTCAGTTTTTTTTTTTCATTTTCTCCCTTCATTGACATGTCCAGAGAATTAATTCCAGAAAAATCAGCTTGGCTATGCTACTAAAAAGCCTAATTTCCAGATTTGATCATTAGTATACATTCTCCTGAAGTTTTTCTTAAGATTCATTCCATCTACATTTAGTTTTCAATAAATACATATGAGCCAATCTGCAAACTTAGGGAATGTAACTAGACTCTGTTCTTTCACCCAAACCACTTATGTTTATGTTTAGCACAAAATACACCAGCCTTAATATTGTGTCCAATGGATTTTCATCAGGAGAAAGATGCCTTGTCAAATGAGAAATGCTACAAACAACTCCCTTTCTAAGAGTCAGTGCACAGCTGTAGTTTACTGGGAAATAATACCAGTATTCTTTTAACTCCACTCATATAAGTCTAACTCAGTCAAGCACTCACCCCCTTTTTATCCCATTATAAACTAGAGAGTGACTAATAAATTTTACAAACTCCTTCTCATTCACATAATCATGCTGCGGAGTTTCCAAGAGCATACTACTTACTCTTCATCATCATCATCATCATCTTCATCATCGTCGTCATCTTCATCAGCAGCAAGTTTTACTTTTTTCTAAAATAAATAAATAAATAAATAATATATGCACACATCTTATCACCAAACCAAAGGCTGTAATACACAATTATAGTACAATCACATCCCTACCTGGGGAACCTTGCTACCACCTCCAGGGGCAGATCGCTTTCCAGACACACTTAAGAGTTTTACATCCTCCTCCTCTTCATCTTCTGATTCTGCATCTTCCTCCACAGCTAAAATAGATTTACACACTATAAAACTCTAACAAGAACTCAAGAAAAAACGAGGTAAATACGCTGTATATGCTATATTATCTATCAAAAAAACAGATTTCACTAAAAAGACAGCAAATAGGGATCAGAAATTTGTTAAAATGGACATTTTGAGCAAATGTTCATTAAAAAGTATTAAAAGCAAAACTAGGCATTTCCAGATACAAATTCTAAATTCTCATTTAAACCTGTAAGGAAGACAGTAGTACAAGAACTAAGGATTCTTTAGAAAAATTCAAATTGGAAAGGAACGAAGTATCCAAATAAGTAGCACAATACGGTTTATACAAATAACTTACCTACTAAGTGCTGCCCACTAATATGCACAGGCCCTGAACCACACTTCAACCTTAAGACCACAGGTGGTGTGATTTCAAAGCCCCCAAGGGAAACCTAAAAGGGAGCAAAATTTTAATCATTAAACATTGTGAAGAAAATGTACACTAGGCATTATGGGCAAATTCATAACTAAATCAAACCAATAAATCTGTCTTTCCACCTGATAGAGAAGCAACTGTAACCATATTAAACAGCTGACATTCACATGTAGCTGTCTACTTAAAGAACCAAATAAAACACTCTTTAACAACTACCATAAAGCAACAGTTCTTAAACCTACATAAAAAATAAACTTCAAGTGCCCTTACCGTTGGCTGTACAGACATTTTCAATGTTGCCAATGTTACTTTAATAGGACTGCCTTCATAATTCATTGCCTCTGCTTCAACAATGTGCAATTCATCCTTTGCACCAGCCCCTAAACTGACCTGTTTAAAGGGGAAAAAAAAGTGCTTTATGGTCAAGTCCCATCTATTTTGCATTTTTTTTTTAAAAAGGTATAACCCTTTCATCGTTACCATCAATGAAAAACAAATCTGGCAAACATTAATTTATAAAACAGTCTGTGGGAGACATTAAAGATTACTGCTGCCCAGTAATCTTATATATAACCTTATAATGCAACTGATGAAGTAAAGCAATAACTACTTCGACTGGACTTCACATGAAACCCATGAATGGCAAAGATGCCAAGTTCTTTATCAAAGTTGTGGAGATGAGGTATATAACACCTAGTCATAAAAATACTATCTTACAAGCAGACAAGAAAGCCAAAGAAGTCTTAAACCACATTAATAGAAAGCTGAAAAGGGGTTATTTTGAAAGTTTAAGTACCGTTCTTAAGGATAACTGGTGTTCATTTTCATCATTATCCACCTTAAAGTGATAATCTTTGTCAGCCTTTAGTTCACAACCTGCACAGGGAAAAAAAAAAAAAAAAAGCAAACAAAACAAAGAGAAAAACAACACCAGAATATTAGTAACCCAAATGGTGCTGGTGAACTTTTGAACTACTTTTCACTACTCTAGCCACTCTGTAGAAGGGAAAAGCTCTCTTTCTGGATTTCCATGAATTCTATCTGCAAACACCAAGTAACAGCCATAAGACTTTAAACTCAACTTTCTTGTTACACAATTTCATTCTCAACTACAAGACAGACCCTACTGTCACTGGTTCAATGATTTAGTACCTTTGTATCTGAACCTGGTATCTAAAAACTAACCTAATGAATACTGATGATTTCCCGCTGTCTTAAAAGCTGAGTTACAGACCTAAACTTCGTAAAGAGGAAATTTACAAATGAGAGTGGCTGCACAACACCAATATGAACAGCTTAAAAATTAAAACCAAAAAAGTAAAACTAGGAAAAAAACCCCAAATTTGTAACAGTGGTTAATGTTCCAGTTCTGAAGCAACAGAATGTGATGGAAACATAAATTCAGACATTGTTTCTGGCAGTAGATCCAAAAGATGTTTCCAGTTTCCAACAGAAGAAGTTGCCAAAATTCATTTTGATATAAACTGAGGAATTTTCACTATCCTTACCATGTAGTGCACATATCCACTCCCACTCCATCAATGGAAAAATTGTTTTAATTACTGTCAGAATGAAACTAATAATTCCTACTAATCATCTAACAGTTTTACTGGTACATAGATTCTTAAATGTTATCTCAACGCAGATAACATTTAAAAGATAAAAGGTTAAAGATAAAATTATGATTTGAACTTACTTCAAAATCTGGCACAAAATCTTTTACAATTAAAATTTGAATTTGTGTGTGCTGAATAAAGGAGCCACGTGTAGGGTAGGAGTCCCCAAGTCCCTTAGTAGCCTCAAGTCATTAACTGAACTCGGTCTTAACGCCACACTAAAGTTGGCCTCTGCTGCCCTTTCTCCCCCCGAAGTAAACCTCATTTCTATTATTTGGAGTAAAGGATCTTGGTTCAAATTTTTTGTCACTCTCTTTGCAACAACCGTTCAACATTTCTATGGTCTTCAGTATCGTTGCCTGCAACATGGGGCTAACTCCATCTGCCGCACTGAAACACAGGCAGGCTCTAAATATGCGAACTACCATCACAGTCGATGTTGTAAGCATTAAACAAAGACTTTCAAAATCCTGGCACTACCAACCACTGCACCCCACATTTCCCATTCAACAATATCATCTAAGTCACCGGACCCCAGGCTCTGGGGTGACAAGACACCAGTGAGCCCCGGATGTGAAGCCCACACCTCCTCCCTCCCCCAACCACGTGGCAACCACGTGCTCCCAGCCTTAGCGGCCTGCTCACGCCCCGCCGCGCCTCCCTCCCCGGGTAACTGGCCGAAGCACCCCGAACCATTCTCGGCCCCAAGCTCGGGACCGTGCAGCAGATCAACGGCAGATTCTACCAATGTCCTCCCTCCACCAAGGCGGCCCAGGCCTAGCCGTGAACTGCACACAGCCGCCCAGGCCACCCGCCGCGGGCCCGGTAGCAAAAAATGCCACCGTGCAACCACAGGCCTACAACCTTACCCCTAGAAAGGAAAATAATGCCCGGGGCTGTGTCTCCCACCCCGGGAAAAGCTAACGTCCAGCCGACCGGTTCCGCATCACCTCAGGCCCTAGGCCTGGGGCCCTCCTCCCTCCCGCCCCTCCACGCCGCCACCTCCCCCAGCTCCCGCATCCTCCCATCGCCCGGCCCCCAGGGCCCGGGCAGCTCCTCCGACTCCGCAGGCATCCAGCCGGCTCAGCCTCTTCCACCAGCTCAGGCCTCAGTTGATTCCCGGCCCCCCAAGAGCCAGAAGGCCCTGTGCGGCCTCGCTTCAACGCTCCCTCCAAGCAGTTACCGAAAAGATAGTTCTGGGGCCTCAGGGGGCTCATGTCCATGTCCATCGAATCTTCCATGGGGTGGTAGCACGCACTTAGGTGGGAGAGAAGGCGGACGGAAAATAGGCTGCTGCCCTAGAGAAGAGACGCGCAGGACGGAATCACGCCAGGGAAAGGACGCGGGCTCCCCACGCATATATATGGCCCCCGAAGTTCTCGCGAGAGCCTTCCAAGTCCCGCCTCCGCGCGCGTACTCGGGAGGGCCCCCTCCCCGTACGGTCGCGCTCCTGCGCAAGCGCTCTTCAACCCTGCTCCTTTCTACCTCGCCCCCGACCTCCTCCAGGTACTTCGCGGGCTCCCACTGAGCACGCGCACTCGTACGGTGCGCCGCCTCTTCGCCGCCGTCTCTCGTGCGCACGCGCGCCGGCCCCTCGTACCGCGCGCTCCCACCTCCAACCCTTCCACGTCCTCTCCCGCTCTGCGCGCAGGCCTCGCGCCGAGAGCCTGCGCAGCCCACCCTGCAAGATGGCGACGGCGGTCTCTCGCCGCTCCATCCTCGGACCCCTCAGGCCTCCTGGGGTCACCGGCACCTCGGGATTTCTATTTTACCCGAAGGCCTGGGCTCAGTTAATCGTTTCCCCAAAGTTACAGCTTCAGGTGCCGGAGGCGGAGTAGATCGAGGCTTATTCTTTGTTGAGTAGGATGATGTAGCTGCTGGCCAGACTTGCTCAGCTCTTAGAGCTCTGCCCCTCCCGAGGAAACGTCCCCAGAGCCCAGGTTCTCATCTCCACGTCACTGGGGGCCAGAAGGGAACTGAGTCAGTCCCCTCCAAAGAGCAAATGACATGCGGGAAGGTCAGGAGGGCAGCCTCGGATAAGGCGCAGTCTGAGAAAGCAGGACTTGCAGGAGGCGCCCGAGGCCGAGTCCAGCCTTGGGAGTGCGCCTGGGGATCTGCGTAAACTGCAGCTGACACGACCCCCGCGGTCCCAAGCCTGGGACTTGGAGGAAACCGCCAATTACCTTTTCCACCCCAACCTATCAAACAAATGTAAGAAGTACTCAGGAATAAACGGTGATGCCAACGCCTCTACTCCCTCTTCCCCCTTTGAATGATAAGCTCTAATGCACGTGATCTGATACTAACAATTAAAATCCTAAATTTGGAGAAATCAGCATGGATACGTGAATGGGTCCAAGGACTTCCTCACCTTTTTCTAGCCCCCTACGAAAGAAAAGTCTTTACCCAGATTCTTGGATCCTTTGAGATGCAAAATATAAACAATTGCTAAAGAAATCTTGAGACTTGTGAGAACACCCACCTAAAGAAACAGGAAAGTTGGGAAAGGGGGAGGAGAAGAGGATGAACAGGATCTGTTCCGAAAGGGCAAGTGTGACCACTACAGGGAATGCAGGGGGAGACCCTAATGTCCTGTGCAAGTGAAAGTTGGAACTGCTTTGTAATTGCTCCCTGGATTCTGGACCCTAGTTATTTGAGCACAGCTCTATACAGAGCCTGAACCATATGGGAGCCATTGCTAATGTTTTTTTAAATAAACACATTTGTTTTGACATTTTAGGCACCTAGTCTGGGTATGAACTCAAAGAATCAAGATTTTTTTAAAAAGTGCACTTTTTCATATTTACAAATACAGTGAATGCTGTCTTTAAAATTATATAGACCTGTACAACTTGAAAAGGTAAAACTACACCTCTTTCCATTTCTCTTTTTCTAATCCCTAAGGATAATCGTTGTTAACAGTTGTGTGAATCTCCTTCCAAACATCCCCACCTCACTGGTGATTCTACCTCTGAGCCAAATCCCCAGCCCTTTTGATTTTTCAGCCAGAGTCTAAGTCATCCAGGCTGGCCTCCAATCCTCCTGCCTCAGCCTCCTAAATCACTAGAATTAGGGATGCACCACCATGCCCAGGCAGACGACTACTGTTTTTTGGTTTTTTTTTTTTTTTTTTGACTATTTTTTTAGTTGTCCATGGACCTTTATTTTTATTTATTTGTTTGTTTATTTATTTATCTATAAGCAGTGCTGAGAATCAAACCCAGTGCTACATGCTAGGAAAGCACTTTACCACTAAGCCACAACCCCAGCTCTCAGGCAGACTACTTTTTGAATGTATGTATGTATATATGTATATATAGAGAGAAAAGTAGTATGTTGGGGGGTGTATTTTTTTTATATGGGTGACACATAATAACTTGCTTTTAATACTCAAAAATATGTTTTGGACATTTGACCAAGTTAGTACATAATATGGATATGTTATAATTCAAAAGTTCACTGCATTGATGAAATTTTATTCATAATTTTGCTATTAGAAATAACGCCTAGCTGAGCATGGTGGTACACATGTAATCTCAGCTACTTGGGAGGCTGAGACAGGAGAATGGAAATTTTGAGCCCAGCCTGGGCAAGTTAGCAAGACCCTGTCTCAAAATTTAAAAAAAAATTTTAAAGGGTTGAGGGATTCCTGGGTTCAAACATCTAGTATAAGTGGGGAAGTCATGCATTAATAAACATCTTTGTACATATATCCATATGGATGTCTGAAAATACTTTTGTGGAACATAGTTTAAGACAGTTAAGTACCTGCCCTTTCACATGCACAGTGAAAGGGCAGAAACTTAAAATACATGTATATATAAATGCATTGTTATTGTTTATAGAAGTAGTCACATTTTATATAATGCTCTCCAGTTTTCCGTCTTCATGTGTCTTAGCTTTCTCTCCACTACTGAATTCTTCTTAGGAATTGTGTAGTGTTCCATTATGTAAACATGTATACTATTTTTAAATTCCAGGTTTTATTTTAATTCTTCATTTCTAACACCTTTTCTGAGAGAATTTTAAATATGAACAAAAATTGAATCCTACAATAAATGCCCACCTTCAACTGTTATAGATGCAGCCTGT
This sequence comes from Sciurus vulgaris, assembly GCF_902686455.1. Classification (NCBI taxonomy): domain Eukaryota; kingdom Metazoa; phylum Chordata; class Mammalia; order Rodentia; family Sciuridae; genus Sciurus; species Sciurus vulgaris. Next base: position 9,732,108 of record NC_136466.1, read on the forward strand.
CTTGCTTCATGTATGTTTTCCCATCTTTGGATTTTAGTATTGTAGGGTGGCAGCAGCAGGGGAGGGGGAGGGTGTCAGTTCTTAAAGTAATCTCTTGTGAACACTAAAGGACAACCGTATGACTGTATATCATATTACACCACATCACATCTAAATATGTGAGGACACGCCAATGCTAATGATTAATAGCTATGCCCTAATGTGTACGTGTTTCAAACCATCATGTTGTCGATCATAAATAGATCATAAGTGTCAATTAAAAGTAAATGAAGATGAATAAATATTTGCCCCCAAAATTGTGTGCATATTCATGGACAATGTTCATTCGTAAGCATATGCTTTTGGATGAATACATAGAAAAGAAAGACTAGGTCACCTGGGAAATCTACATTTAACTTTTTTAGAAACTGTCACGCTATTTTCCAAAGCTGTACCACTGTACGTTGCTAGCAGCAGTGCAGGAGAGTTGCACTTCCTACTCGTCCCTGCTGATACTTGGGAATTCTGGACAGTCTAGTGTGTGGAGGTGTCTTGTGGTTTTAATTCTTGTGAATTAAGTAACTAGCAAAGGCGAGCATCTCTGTGTGTTTATTTTATTGGCCATGCATCTTCCATGGTTGAGGTGTCTGATTTCATCTTTTGCCCTGCGTTCCCTGGTTTTTTTTTTTTATGCGTATGCTCTACCACTGAGTGACAACCCCTGGCGCAGGTTATTTGTTTCTGCTTATTAGTTTTGGGAGGTCTGTATAAATTCTAGATATGAGTCCTTTATCATCTCTTCAATTTGTAAACATTTTCTTCCAGTCTGTGACTTGTCTCTTCATTCCCTTAACAGTGTCTTTTGAAGAGCAAATGTTTTTAATTTTTAAGAACTCCCACACCAGCTTTTGTATGGATCATAGATTTGCTGTAACATGCCTACCCAAAAGGAAAAAAAAGCACCCCCCTCAAAAAAATTTTTAGAATTTTTTTTCAGTAGGTTTTTTCCCAGTAATTTAAAGATGTTGCCCACCATCTGAGTCTGCACGTTTTTTCTAACAGGAAGACAGTTGTCATTTGTATGTTTGTTCCTATGACATGCCTCCCACTGGCCCCCGACCCTCTGCAACTGCTTTTAAGATTTTCTGATGGGCCGGGCGCAGTAGCACACACCTGTAATCCCAGCAATTTGGGAGGCTGAGGCAGGAGGATCGAGAGTTCAAAGGCAGCCTCAGCAATTTAGTGAGGCCTTAAGCAACTCAATGAGACCCTGTCTCTAAATAAAATATAAAAAAGGGCCGGGATGGGACTCAGTGGTAAGCACCTCTGAGGATTTCATCCCCGATTTTAAGCAGAATGATCCTATCATCTTGGTATGGTTCCCTTCATGTTTCTTTTGTCTGGGGGTTCACCAAGTTTCCTGAACCAAGTTTCTGTAAATATATATATGTAGTTTCCATCAAATTAGAACATTTTGGAGCTGTTATTAGTTAAAATGTTTTTCTATCCTTTATTGTGTCTCCTAAGATTTCCCCTCAACCCCAGGAGAGAGGCTCTTGCCGTGTTGCCCAGCTGGTCCAGAATCCTGGGCTCAAGGGGACTCCCTCACTCAGCCTCCCCAGTAGCTGCACAGCAGGGACCCCTGTGCCAGCCTCTCGGGGATTCGAGCCACACACGTATCAGGCTATGCCAGTTATCCCCCGGCTTGGTGGTCCTCTATTCACTTTCTTCTAGTCTTTCTTTTCTCAATGTTTCGTATCTGATCATTTCTAATAGTATCTGCCGGGTCTTTTTGTCTGTTATCTAATCTGCTATTAATCCCATTCAACAGGACTCTCCCCTCAAAGATGTTCTTTTGAATCTCCACAAGTTCTGTTTTGATCTTTCTCTATCATTTGTGGTTTCCTGTAATTCCTGTTTTGCTCCACCCCGTTGACCATCTTATGCTTATTCTATCATTTGCATTATTTCTGAATCTGCGTAGGGGCTGCGCGCATGTGTTGTTTTGTCTTGCGCTGCTGGGCATCAAGCCCAGGGCCTCAGCGTGTGGAGCAAGTGCTCATGGGGGAGCACCACCATGCCCAGCAAGGCCACGGTCTTTTCCCCCTGTGGTGCTGGGGATCCAAATCACTTGCATATTATTATTTCAAAAGCCACATTTCAGAGGCCATTATCAATATAATATGGATAATATTTGTTTGATATAATTTTATTAAATGCCAAATATAAATGCCAGCCATTCTATGTAATTTTATTGAGTGTGAAATATTTACATCAGATACTGTGTGTTCACTCACTCAGCACCCATTTCTGACTTTGGTTTTCTCCTATACAATTTGGAAAACTAAATACTCCAAATCCCAGCCTCCCTCATGGTTAGGGTGACTAGGCAATGCATTCTGGGTAAGACAGATAGTAATATGATGGAAGGAGAGCTGCAAAAAATCTTTTACCCTCTCTCCTCTTTTCCTATAATGGAACAAAATTTCTGGAGTTGAAGTAGCTATTTTATGTCTATGAAATGACAACAACAACAACAAAAAGGATTAAAGCCAGTTGGCTAAAGATGGCAGAATGTAAAAATAAAAAGGGCTTGTTCCTGTATGGCATTGTGAAGTAGCTAGACCAAGCAAGCGATGCCTATTCTGAACTTGTGTGAGACTCTCTGTTCCCAAATTTAGGGTTTGGGGGCCACATTATGTCATCTGTACTGATTACTGTTCTTCTTTTGAGAAACAGCTAATGACTTACTACTGAGCAGCAATGGGGACTGGACACTTGACTCCAGGTGTGTGTCCCGAGATGTGTCCGGAGATGCCCACCATGAACTGGGTGTCAGACTCATCCAGTCGTGAACTTAGGCATGCACAAAAGCACTTCCTTTCCGGATGGCAGGGGCATATATAGACCAGGCTCAGGCAAATCCAGAAGACACAGGACATTTCATGGGAAAAGGCCCAGATGCCCAGGCCAGTACTTGCACTTTATTGTTCCTTTCTCCCAACCTGCACTGCAATGGACTGTATTTCTAGAGAAGGCCACAGTGACAGCTCTTGTCCTACATGCTCTTCTGTACCCTTAACTGACCCTCACCAAGAAGCAAAATCTAAGCAAGGCAGAGTGGGCCAGGTGTGTAATCCCAGTGACTCAGGAGGCTAAGGCAGGAGAATTGCAAGTTCTAGGTCAGCCTCAGAAAATTAGCAAGTCCCTCAGCATTAGTGAGACCCTCTCTCAAAACAAAAAAATAAAAAAGACTCGGGATGTGGCTCGGCGGTAAAGCACCCCTGGGTTCATTCCCTGGTATCAAAACAAAACAAAGGAAAAGGAGAATAAAAAGGAGGAGGAGGAAGAAGAAAGGAGGAGGAGGAAGAGGAAGAGGAAGAGGAAGGAGAAGGAAAGATTCTGTGCACCTTGTCCTGAATCTGTGCCTTGACCAGTGAGTAAAACAGAAGTGGTGTTCTTCAACTTCCAAGGTTCCTGGGCTTAGGGACTCTAGGAACCCACGCCATGCGAGCATGCCTGAGCAACCTCGGACTGGCCTGAATGGACAGCAGTGCCCTTCGGTCCTAGCTGATCCTCAGACAAACGCCAGCACCAACTTGCCAGCCAGAATGGGTCCAGTTGTAAGTCCCACTGACAGACCCTCATCATTTCCCAACTTACTGCGTGGAACGGGGGTGAGCCATCCTTGCCGAACCTTGCCCAGGTGGTAGATTCAGGAAACCAATACAGTATTGTTATTTCAAAATTGTTGTTTGAAAATTGTTATCAATTTTGGAATGGTTAGTTAGGTATAGATAACCGACACATCATCTCTGACCCTGAAAGACCATGAGAAGGGACACCCTCTCAGGGGGTAAACCTTGGAGCAGTACACCTGGACTTCCATTCTTCCCAGAAATGGAGATAGCCAGGGGTCCAAATGTGCAGTGATTCATGGGTGGAAATTCACTTTGGACAATGGTCAGAAACTTGGAAGGAGCATGATTAGAAAATTAGTGCCAAAGTCTGGGGATACAGCTCAATTGGTAGAGTACTTGCCTCACAAGCACAAGGTCCTGGGTTCAATCCCCAGCACCACACACACACACACACACACACACACACACACACACACAAAAGGAAGGAAGGAAGGAAGGAAGGAAGGAAGGAAGGAAGGAAGGAAGGAAAAGAAAGAAAAAGAAAGAAAGAAAGAAAGAAAATCAGTGCCAAAGTCTGGGGAATTCCTTTCTGAAAAGGGACCATGTGTTAAGGCATTTGTACTTCCTGTGACTGCTTATCAAAGAGCAGCCCCAGCAGAGAAGACTCCCAATCATCATGTGGACAAGAGGACCTGTTCTGTCAATTTTGGTCAGTCTCCTTCTCCAGTAACCCCTGTCCTTGCCCCCAGAACTCTTTTTTTTAATGATTTTTTTTAGTTGTCATTGGATCTTTATTTTGTTTATTTATTTATACGTGGTACTGAGGATCAAACCCAGGGCCTCACACATGCCAGGCAAGTGCTATACCACTGAGCCACAACTCTAGCCCCCAAAAAAACTCGTGAGGGAAAAAAAGAAATGGTCAAAATGGCAGAAATGGAAGACAGATGAGGTCTTACCAACGTGGACTTCTACGGCCCAACCCGTCTACAGCAATGACCAACGATGAGATTCCAAAGAGTCCTCATTCCAAGGGGGTCGGCCAGTCGCCAGATGGCTTTCATCAGGTCACTTCCCTATTGGAAGAAATGGCATTTTGTTCTGATTGGAATAGATGCCTCGTATATATGTTTGTTTTCCCTGCCAAAACCAAACTCCATGGATCTAGCACTTTTGCTATCTGCGTATCATAACGCATTGCTTCTGGGGAAGGAACTCACTTTACAGCAACTGAAGCACAGGAATGGGCTCATGCCTAGTCGACCATCTGGGTCTTTGTTCACTGTCTCCCTGAAGCAGCTGGCCTGGTAGAATGGTGGAGTGGCCTTAGAAAGATTCAGCCACATTCTCAGCTAGATGGAGACGCCTTGTTGGCCTGGGACAATGCTAAGTCAATGACCAGACACAGTCAGCCTTCACGAAGATCAAGGAATGAAGTGCAGATGGTGATTGTGAGAAGAGCCGCCGATTCCACCCCTCGTCCTCCCTGGTGGCTTACTTTGCTTCCCACTGTCTTAACTCCGGGCTCTGCGGGTCCAGAGGTCTCAGTGCCCAGGGAAGAATGGTCCCACCAAGGCTCACAGCGGTGCTGCCATTAAACTGGAAGGGGAGACTCTTGCCTGGCCGCTGCAGACCCTCAGGCACCAGGGGAGTATCTGCCCTAACTGGGATGATGGACTTGACCATCAGGGGGAGGCTGGGCTGGCGGCACACAACGGGGCTGAGGAGGGATCTATCCAGAACACAGCCGTTTTCTTGGGTTGCATCTTCATCCTCCCATGGCCTCCAGTAAAGCTGAATGAAAAGCTACAACTCAAAGGATCACAGGGTGCCAAAGCTGGGATATGACTCAGCAAGAAGTAACCCAAAGACCGGCCTGCACCTGCGCCCTCATTTTGAAAGCCAGTCAGTGTGCCTCTAATTGTGTGGCAGAGAGAGCTTATCGTGGGACTCTGCTGTGCTGTTGGCCCTGTTTGGAAGGTAAATAAGGTTAACCGAGGCGCAGGGACCGACGTGGTTTTCTACACCGGAGCCGCACTATCTGGTCCCCTTGGCTTAACTCCCAGGCTGACTGTCAAGGGGAAGAGCTGCGCGGTCTGCAGCCGCCAGCCCCACTGCTGGCTCCTCCCCTCTGGATCTCCTTCAGTTCCTCAGGGTTCCGGCCAGCAGCACCCGCAGCAGTGGCAAAGGGATGCGCTTCTTCTGCGGGTCGCCCAGGGAGGGCATCGAGGTTGGAGGCTTTGAAAAACAGACGTGGCTCCAGCGCCTTCGTGGGATCCCGTTTGTCCTCACTCTCCCCTGCTCCACAGCGAACTTGCGTTCCAATCTGCTGATCCTGGTGACCGGCCGCGGCTCTACCCTGCCACCAGGCACACAGCCTCCTATAGACCTAGTCCCCGCTGCCCCTCGCCGCCCCTGGCTGAACCACTTCTCTCTCCTCTTCCAGGTTTTCCTAGCCACCCCTAGCCCACCCCTGCCCCTGCCCCCAAGCCTGAAAATTTCAATTATACTTCTATACAAGATTGTTTACCTAAAGTTCTGATTTAACTCACACAAAGTTTTAAAAGTTTAAAAAGAAAACAAAAGAGGAAATGAAACTGCCTGGTATGTGTCCAGTTCTGTAATAATACACACATACACAGAAAAGAGGCTTCAAATGCAGCAAAATGAGAAAGATTAGTGATGTCCAGCATTGAGGGTGAGAGAGGAGTAAATGGGCAGAGAATTTTTAGGGCAGTGGGACTACATATTACAGGAGCAAGCTGGGCAGGTGCGGTGGCACACACCTGTAATCCCATCGGCTCAGGAGACTAGGCGAGGCGGGAGAATCTCAAGTTCAAAGCCAGCCTCAGCAGATTAGCGAGGTGCTAAGCAACTCAGTGGGACCCTGTCTCTAAATAAAATACAAAATAGGGCTGCGGATGTGGCTCAATGGTTGAGTACCCCTGGATTCAATCCCCTTACCCCACCACCATCAAAAAAAATTATAGTAGCAAATACATGACCTTGTATATATGTCAAAACCCATGAACTTGTACAACACCAAGAGGAACCTTAAAGTGACCTACAGGTTTGGGTGATAGGATGTCAGCACAGGCTCACCAGCTGCAGCAAGTGCACTACTCTGGACAGCACGTGGAGCCGGGCGTGGGGCAGGGTGCATGGGGGCGCTCTCTGCTGTCCACTTTGCAATGAACCCCAAAGTGCTCTGAAAAACAAAGTCTATTGGATGCCACAAAAGCAACACCAAGAGGAAAGTGCATAAAAGTAAAGGCCTATATTAAAAAATTAAGAGAGTTCCCAAATAAGACCTAACATTACACTTCAAAGAACTAGAAATATAAGAAAAAACTAAGCCCAAAGTTAGCAGAAGGAAGAAGATAGTAAAGGTTAGAGTAGAAATAAATCAAGTAGAGAATAGAAAAATAACAGAAGGAAATCAACAAAACTGGACAGGGAGATAGCTCAGTCGGTAGAGTGCTTGCCTCATAAGCACAAGGCCCTGGGTTCGATCCCCAGCACCGAAAAAAAAATCAACAAATCTAAGAGTTGAGATTCAAAAATAATAATAATAATAATTCAATAGACCTTTAGTTAGACTAAGAAAAAAGTGACACTCAGATAAATAATATCAGGAAAGAAAGAGGAGACATTATAATGGCAGCCTCAGAAACAAAGGATCATAGGGACTGTTATTAATAATTACATGTCAATAGATTTGCTATCCTAGATGAAAGGATAAAGAATAAAGAAGAAATACAAAGTCTGACAGACCAATAACAAATAAAGAGGTTGAATCACTAATCAAAAATCTCTCAATACAAGAAAGGGCCAGGACCACGTGAATTCACAAGTGAATTCTACCAAACATTCAAAGGATGCAGACCAATCCTTAAATTCTACCAAAATATAGAGGAAGAGGTAGCACTTCCAAAGTCATTTACAAGGCAGCATGATCCTGACCCCAAAGTCAGACAAAGACACCATGAGAAACGAAAAGTACAGGCCGGTATCCCTGATGAACACAGATGCAAAATCCTCAATAAAACGCTAGCCAACCAAATTCAACAGGACATAAAGCAGTTATATACCATGACCAAGTGGGATTTATCCCCAGGATGCAAGAATGGTCTCAACAAACACAAAGCCATCAATGGGATAACCACACCAACAGAAAGATAAAAGCCACATGATCCTCTCAATGGATGCAGAAAAGGCGTTTGACAAAACTCAGCATCCATGCATGATAAAAAGAAAAAGAATTCTCAACAAAATAGGTAACAGAAGCAATTTATCCCAACTGGGTAAAGACCATTTGTGAAAAGCCATCAGCTCACATCAGCCTCAGTGGGAAAAACTGAAAGTGGTCCTTCTAAAATGTGGCCAAGACCAGCCTACCACTCTCCTCTCTTCTGTTAACATTCACTGTTGGTCAGTCTTTCATCACTGGGACCAAAATACCCAACAGGAACAACTGAGAGGAGGAAAGGTTTATGTTGGTTCGCTGGTCCAGAGGTTCAGTCCATCGTCGGCTGAGTTCGCTGCTCTGGGCCCAAAACGAGGCTGAATATCATGGCGGAAGGAAATGGTGGAGGGGTGCTGCTTTGTCCTTGGCAGCCAGGAAGCAGAGAGCACGCATGAGCGGAAGGGGGCAGGGAAGGGTCACCCCTCCCGGACACACTGCCTGTGTACCACCTCTGCCAGCCATGCCCCACCTGCCTACAACTACCACCCCATCCATTCAAACTAGCATGGACTCACTAGGTCACACAATCCACCCATTTTACCTGGGAACATGCTTGCTTCTGGGGGCACTCCATATCCAAGCCATAACAGCATAGAACCAGAGCAAGTAGACAAGATTTTTAAAAAGAAAAACAAAAGAAATAAAAGGCACGCAGATCAGAAATAAGTTAAATTATCTCTACTCGTGGGTGACATATGGTGCAGAGAATTCTAAAGATTGGACAACCTTACTGAATCTGTTTATTAGTACTAACAAGGTTTTGTTGTTGAATCTTTATGATTTTCTACATGATATCATGTCATCTTCAGAAAATTAAGAAAACAATGCTATTTAAAATAAAAATAAAAACTGGCTCAGTGGTCCACACCTGTAATCCCAGTGACTCAGGAGGCTGAGGCAGAAGGGTTACATGTTCAAGGCCAGCCTCAGCAACTTATCAAGGTCCTAAGCAACTCAGTGAGACCCTGTCTCAAAATAAAATATTTTTTAAAAAGTCTGGGAATGTGGTTCAGTGGGTTGCCCCGGGTTCAATCCTCAGTACCAATAAATAAACAAACAAACAAATAAATAGCAATAAAAAGAAAAATATTTACAAATAGAGGTGAAAGACTCATATACTGAAACTTATCAAATACTGAGGTAAATGGAATGACATTCTGTGTTCATAGATTGGAAGAATTAATACTTTTAAAAATTTCCATAGTTTCTGAAATGATCTATGGATTCAATGCAATCCCTATAAAAATTCAAATGACCCCCCTGTTTGTTTATAGAAATAGAAAAAAATAGTCCTTAAATAACCAAAGCAATCTTGAACAAGAACAACAGAACTTCAAAATATACTACAAAACTATAGTAACTGAAACAGTATGGTACAGACATAAAATCAGACATATAGACCAATAGAACCATTTATGTAATTTTATAAAAATTATAAACATTTGTCAATTATACCTTGAGAAAGCTTTTAATAAGAAGACAAGGAAAGTGACCAGAGAGAAGGTCACAGTATGGGCTAGCCCAGAATCTAACAGAAAGGACACAAAATGTTAATAAGTCACTTCCGAGTGCTGGGATTAGCCATTGCTATTCTGTGTGTGTGGGCACATGGGATTGATCCCAGGTGCTCCTGTGCTAGTCAAGGGTTTGATCCCTGACCTACACTCCAACCAGTTAATTTGTTCAGTGACATCCATGTGGACAAAATGTGTAGTAGTAGCTGGGTGTGGTGACACATGCCTGTAATCCCAGCAGCTTGGGAGGCTGAGGCAGGAGGATCATGAGTTCAAAGCCAGCCTCAACAAATGCTAGGCACTAAGCAACTCAGTGAGATCCTGTCTCTAAATAAAATACAAAATAGGGCTGGGGATGTGGCTCAGTGGTCAAGTGCCCCTGAGTTGAATTCCAGGTACCCAAAGGAAAAACAAAAATGTGTATTAGTGGTACAGACTTTAAATCAGCGTACTTGCTCAATTGAACTATTCAAGGAAATTTAGGAAATACTTCTCCTTATAAAATATATTGATTAGTCCATTTAAAAGATAAAGAAGAGTGGCCAAAGTGTTTCCCAGAACAAGGAAAAAGCGGAACTATTTTTTTCTCCAGTGCTGGGATGGAACCAGCCACCTGAGGGCTCAGTAAGTGCCCTACTGCTGAGCCACAGCCCTGGCCCAGGGCTCCCCAAGACAAGGAAGATGTCGCCATCAGCAAGCCACACTGCAAGACTCCGCACCCGTGGCCAGCGAGCTGCTTTGAAGGTGTGAACCCGTCATGCGCTGGCCACCAACGTGGGCTGGCAGGGTGAAGGACAGCCACTTCCACGGGAGGCCTTGTCCTTCAGAGGCATTTCCCGTCTTCCACGCCAATCAACCTGCTGCCACAGGCTTCAGTATCTGCCTCCTCCGTCATTAGTGGATATTTGAAGGGCTCCTCCATGCCCAGTGATTGCAAGAGAGAGATCCCAGGCCTGTGGGGCTGAGCCGCTGGGCCAGCGGTGATCCACTACCAGAGGCAAGAAGACCGCTCAGTCCCGCTGCTGGACTGGCCACGAGGGATCAAGGTGGAGTGTGATCGCTAAGCGTGAGGTGCCTGCTGGAGGCTCAGTGGAGGCAGGCAGGCTCCAAAACCTAAGGGAGGGAGCCGGGGACCAGGAGAGGGTCCTGGGTTCCGCCAGTGAGCACGGTCTCCAGCCTGCCTGCGTTTGGCCTTGCGGTCAGCATGCAAGTTCTGAACCCTCAACTCTGACCTCCCGGCCGGCCCTGGCCGGGGAAGGCCTGTCTCCCGGCTCTCCTGTCTCCTCTGGCAAGTGAGAAGAACGCGATCAACTTGTGGAGTAACAGCAGAGGGCGCTGTGAATCCAGACGGCTCCCGGGCTCGGAAAGGTTTCGGCCGGGCTGATGGATTTCAGCCTCCAGTGGATGAGAATAAACAAGAAAGGATCTAGTCCTTATCTTGTCTTATAATGTAAAACAAATCAGAATCTATAATGTTTTACCTTGAACTATCACCAACTTTGCATTTTGAAATGCAAATAATACAAATAACATAGATTGAAGAGCAAATGGATGATTTAAGTTATAGTTTATGATTTTATGAGTTCTTTAATTTCTAATGATTAGCAAAAAGTCAGTACTATAGGGAAGATAAATCTTATGCCTAACTATGTGCAGAATGAAATTCCAATCAAGTATTCTTTTAAGAGTTAAAAATAGATAAGATGTGGACACTGTCATTGCAGTATTTTCATTGATAAGTGATATTAGCAAATCTTCCTTCCCAGCCAGATACGAAATACTTTTGATGGTACAAATTACCCGTAGAACTTAAACTGCATGCACCAAAGGAAAACAAAGGACAAAATAGTAAATACGTGTGCACTTTGACATTTAAAAATAAATGTTTTCACTTTGCAGTTTTATGTAGGATTAAGTAAGAGAGTCTGACAATATTTCTGAATACCACAGTGCTTGATATTCAGAAGGCACTCAATAAATGCTAGTTCTTTTCTTCTTTTGCTCCTTTATTGAATTTTCTTCTCAGTTTACTTCTTAAGAAAATATTGTGTTTCCCACAAAGATTGACCACATTAAATATCATTCTCAGTTATTGATTTGGGATGTTAGAAATGCAAAAGATAAAACATAGGGGCTCGTGTAGTTAGAAAGTAAATCTACAACTGAGAAACCGCTCTGTGGGTTTGCTGTTGCTGCTGTTTGTTTTTGATAATGTGCAATTGCAGAAATTTATGAAGATCCTTTCAAGAGGGCAACGTCCTGCCTGCAGAGGCGATTGGCTTGGGCATGGATGGACTCCGAGACTGACTGTCGCCCTGCTATTGAATTAGAGCTATTATTTTTGACAAGTACGGCAGTTGTATCATCACTTTAATCACCCAATAATCCACTGTGTCTCTTTATGCTAATAAATAAAACATCCCTCGTTAAAATTTCCTAGTAAGCAAAAGCAGACCTGTAATCTCCTCCCCCCCATATGTTACAAAGTAAAATGATATAACAGTAATCAAATCAAATCAAATCATGTCTAGGAGTTTTATAGACAACTAATAGCTGCGATTGCAAAGTGCACATCAGATACCAATTGAAGCGTACTTCTCTCTTTAATGTAATATACTATACATATTTCACTAACTGTCTCATGATATCAAATGAATTTAACAAGATGATTATGTAGGTCAAATTACTTAGTAAGTTCTTTTAAGAATGGCTTTTAGACCCATTATGACTTTTAATGGTGCAATTTGTTAAATGATTGGAATTTCTAGAATCCTGCCTGCTAGTGCCGGTCAGGAACACTCACTCTGCCCTGGTGATCTATTTTTAAAACTTACTTCTCGCTTGTGGCGACTGAAACAAAAATGACCACCAAAGAGCAACTTCTTGAAGCTCAATTTCTCATTTTTAATTATTGAAACTACTTTCTTACTGCCAGATTATAATTTGAATATTCTAATTTCGATAACCTTCTGACCAAATTTCCTTCCGCTCTGTACAAAGGTGTCTGTCCTGCAAGTCCTTTCTTCCTCTTTTCCCCTCAAATATTAAATATGGCCCTTCTTATTTTTTGTCAGACGCTATGGACCAAATAGGTATGATGGAAGTGTAAACTTTTTTAAATGGTGAGTTTGTTTTTTAAATCTTTTTCCACTTTCCTTTTGCTTAGTTATCTTTTTGCAGTGCTGGGGTGGAGCAGAGGGCCCAGCAGGCAAGCGCTCTGCCAGCGAGCCACGTCCCCAGCCTGAGCCCGTTTCTTTATTGTACGTCCCAAACAGTAGACAGAAAAGCCAAAGGCACATGATGGAAATACGCCTGTCTCTGTCCAGGTTGCCTTTTGTCATTTATTTTACTCAGCTTGAGAAAGCTTAGTATTCAAGGTAATCTTTAAATAAATTGCCTGCATATCAATCCCATAGCAATTTCCTTTTCTTTTCTTTCAATGGGGTCTCACTCTGTTGCCCAGGCTGGTCTTGAACGGGCTCAAGCTTCCTCTTGCTTCAGCCTCCTAAGTGGCTGGGACCCCAGATGCATCCATGTGCCTGGAACATGGGTGAGTTCTTGGTTCCTTCCCTTTAAAGATGATCATCTGGCTTCGCATGCCCTCGGTAATAACTGATCTTACAAATCAACATCTTTGAAAAACTAATCTTACATCTCTGGTTGGCAAAGACCTTCCACTGAAATTCTCCTAAACCCCAAGTTCCTAATGAGGACACTGGTTCCGTTCTTTTCTCACTTGGGCTTTCGCATCCAGGTGACCCCAGAAGCTAGTCCCTCAGCTTCTCAGAAACCCGGTCGCAGCCCTGAAATGAGGCTGACGACTCTTGATAGCCGCTCCTTGGGGCGGTGCTGGGGTTTAATGGGTCCACCGCACACATCCTCATTTTCTGCTCATGCCTTCAGTGAGCTGTAGGTGGGCAGAGTAGATGGAATACGGGAGCCTGCCTGTAAGTCTGGCTGAAAGTCACTCCAGAACAGTGTTATTTAATTTTTCTGCTTCTTTTAGTTCAATGGATGTAACATCCACAATCCTCTCTCAGCCCATCAACCACAAAAACTTAATTAGATATTATATCTCCTTGGTTTAAAATAGTATTTAATTTTACATAATGTGTTCAGCCAAAATATTAGGATTCCCTAAACAGAAATGTTCTCTCTATTTTTTTCCCTGGGGCTTTTCTTTCAATTTTTTTTTTTTTTTTTTTTTTTTTTGTAGCTTTTAAAAAAATTATTCTCCTTAAAGTATGATTTCGGCAGTTTCCCTCTGTGAAACATCACTAACTCCCCCGCTGCCACTACTTAATTGAAGATGTAATCCCCACTTAGCGACTTTGGAGCCTCCCAGATACCAAGCGCAGCAACGAGTAAATATTAACATTCCCGTTAAACGCGCTGCCTCTTATTCCTTTCCCCCACAAATTGTCTTCCTGTTCCTCCGAGTGTCATCTGAAGTGAGATCATATTAACTGTGCCTTATATGGGGCCGGGAGCGCCGGAGTCGAAATTAATGGGCAAATATCCTTTTCACTTACAGAGTAAATGAACACTTGGTCTTTGAGCCAGGGCCAGGTGTGACAGGAAGTCGCAGGCCACCCAACCAAGAGCACGGCCTTCCAAGCATTTTGTTGCTTGATGGGCAAAAAAATGGAATCAAAGGAAATTTTTAGAATGACTAACCCTTGGATCACAACAGTGCAGGGCCGTAGAAAATCAGGCTGGGGCTACCCTCTTAGAAGATGTTGCCAAACACTGCTTCAGTCCCTGCGAGCGCTAGCATTGGGTCCACTTGGGGTTCTGTTCCAAGATAACCCAATTCTGGAACAGGACTCCCAGGCGGCATGGGAGAATCCTGGCCCCCAACCCCCCAAACTCAAAGCAGTAGTAGGACCAAATTCAAGTGGAAACTTTGGACACGTGATAACTGCAGGTGTCGCGGGTCAGTGTGAGGGTTCTACACGTGCATACGATGCGTGGCCGTCGAGCAGCCCACGTGGTTCCTTGTGTGGGCCACCTGAAGCATGCGATGACTTGTCGTGGCCACCGTCATCCTGCTGAGCTGCAGTCTGGCCAACTACGACGTTAAGTGAACCCGGTCAGGTGGAAGCTGGAGAGAAGGAAAGCAGCTCATTTTCCTTCCTTGCGCAGACATTTATGGCTCCCTGAAGAAGCGTTTGTTTCTCGAATGACAGCAGAGGGCACCAGAGACTAGGGCACCGCCAGCTCACAGCCTCTTACTGCCCGGCTACGGCGCCCTCCACACAGGTGTTTGGCACCCAAAGGTCACGAACGCCTCGATGTTGTTCTTGCTGTGGGTTTTTAGTGAAGATTGTCTTCCCCCCTGTGCTTGCCCTTGGTGCTGCGGGGAGCCCTGCTATGGGGAGGCCAACCTTCTCTGCCGATGCGTCTGGAGCCGTTCCGAATGCGCATGTCCCCATTAGCGCTGACACATTTGTGCACATAGATGCGCATGTATCATTTTTTAATCAAAACTAGAAGGAAAAATTATTACATAACAACAATCTCAGTCCTACTGAGGGACCTGTCACGGCGATCCTAGGGGGCTTTGTGAACATCTGTTCAGCATCAGTCCCCCACCAAGAAATTATTCTTATGCTCATTTGAAAGACAGGTAACGCCACGGTCAGACTGATAAGACAGCTCGGGACAGATGACGACACGGTCCTCCCTCAGCCAGATGACAGAGCTGGGGAGCAGGGCCGGAGGACGCTTTCGGGGGCAGACAAGCATTCATTTGCTATTCCAAACAGCATTTAAGGATGACATCAACTACAGAAGCCAAAAATCTTGGTTAAAATGCTGTTTCTTTGCTGCAGCATCTGGGAAGCTTCCAGGCCATTTCCTGTACCTGGTGGCTGCCGGCTCCTCCATTTGATTCAGAAAGCATGGGCTGCAGAGGAAGAAGTGCCAAGAGACCCAGGTGACTTCCTGATCCTACAGAATGTGGGAAAGGAGGCAGGTCTAGCTGCATCTCAGGAATAAAGAATCTAGAACTAATTAGAACTCATTTTTTAAAAAAAGAATAAAGAATCTGTCCTTATCAGAGGGTCCATCCTCAGGCTCCCAAGGAGGCAGTATGTCCTGGGGTTCCCTCTGATGGAAGGATCTAGAAAGGATTCATTTTAGAATAAGACTTTTTGCTGCTTTGATTTGTCTCTCCGCTCTGTTCCTTTGAGGGGCTCAGAGAATTAACATTTGCAAATTCAGGTTCGAAAGATATATAATTATTCTCTCCAAGGCGACTCAGTTTCTTTTACGAGCATTATTCTGCTAACAAGCAGAATGCTGGTCTAAGCTGAGTTCAGTCTCAGTTCTGGAGGCCACGAGGCAGGAAGGGCCTGCGTGCTGGCATCTGGGGTGATGACCACCTGCCCTTGGTCTCTCGTCCATAGAGACGACCCTCCTTCCAACCACGGAACCTCCAGACGCTCTCTCAGCAACTCCAGACTCCCCTCCTCGGGACATGGGAGTCATTTTGCATGGTCCCTATGCCCTCTGGGACTCGGTCTCACGCCCCTCTGTCTAACTGCACAGCCACTTCCCTGGGCGTTGGTGGGGGGAGTCAGATGGGGTCCCTCTGGGACAGGTTTCTCCGGGAAGTCTGGGCTCTCTGCCCCCCTCTTATCCCCGCTTCCTTTACCCCCGCTAGACCAGCCTGAGAAGCGGGCGCTGCGGCCTCCAGGCTGTCGGCTCGGCCCCTCCTCTCCTACCGAGGGCTTGGGCCCTGTCCCTCAGGGCCTGGGCTCTGAAGCCCAGAGGATTTTCCTCACCCCTCTTTGTGACACTGCTTCCTTTAGGCAAGGACACCACCTGGTCTCACAAGGGGGCGAGGGAGTGCAGGGAGGAAAAGCATCCTTTGGAGATGCTAAATATTGTCTCAGCCTATACACAGTAAAGCCAGTCCAGCTTGAAACCAAGAAGCCAGAACAGGTGTGAGAACCGGAAAGTCAAGTCCAGAGGACAGCAAGATGCTTCAGACAGCCCGCTTGGCCGACAGGCGACGAAGCCTCGGGTCTGTCTCTGTGCTTCCTGGGGCCGAAAGGGGGGCAGGAAAGGAGACACTGTCCCTCACATTCTCATTTTCTAACGAGGGAAGAGGTACGAATTCATCAAGAGAAATAAAGATGGTTCCTTTGGCTCTGAGTTCAAACAGATCATCACTTGGGGCCCTAGGATGACAGCCCTGGGGAAAGGTGAGCTTGACATCCGGGTGATCCAGAGACGAGCCCCAGCAGCCCTGGGTCCTGCGGCTCCCGACCGGAAGCTTGAAGCAGGAGGGCGGCTTGGCCGGCTGGCACCCTCGCCAAGCACTGAGTGTTTGGAATCGATGGAAGCACACGGAGAAAGGAAGGAAATCCAAATACTCCAAAGGGGCGTAAGTGCAGGGTCCCCCTCACCCACGCCCCCGTGAGTGCTTGAAAATGCAGGTGGTTCTGAACCCTGCGCACTGATGTGGTGTCTGTTCCCGTGACCTGCGGTGATGCCACACACACCAGAGTTGATCCGTCCTTCCGCATTTCGGGACCCGGTGCCGCCTTTGAGTCACTACTCTTTCACTTTGGGGCCACTGTGAAGTCAAATGAAGGTTAATTAAGTACAAACTTGCAACACCGCCACAATCAAGACGGCTGCTGAGCAAGCGATGGGCAGGCAGCACATACAACATGGACACGCTGGACAAAGGAACGACTGACACCTCGGGTGGGACGAAACAGGACAGCATGAGGGGTCATCATGCTTCTCAGGAGGGCATACAACTTATGAGTTTATTTCTGGAATTTTCTATTTAATATTTTGGACTGCGGTTGACTATGGAAAGTGAAACTAGAGATAAAGGCCAATGACTACAGTGAAAAACCTACTGCCCTCCCCTGACCTTCACCCACTCTCCAGCGTCCTCCCGGAGCCTCGGGACCCCAGCTCCCCACCCACCCTTCCAGAGTTGACCCATGTCTACGTGAAGGGTAGTTTGCCCCCTCATCCTTTTATACAGATACAAGTTACTATGCGCACGGTTCTGTACCCTGCTGTTCACGATAGATCTGGAGACAGTTACATGCCAGTGTTTTTATTTTTTGATGTTTACATGGTATTTCATGACATAGGGAGTCTGTGTTATAAGATCAGTCCCTAATGAGACTCATTCCGTCATTTTCAACCAATCACTTCTCCCTCCTTCCCTCCTTCCCTCCTTCCCTCCTTCCCTCCTTCCCTCCTTCCTTCCTTCCTTTTTTCCCATTTCTTTCTTTCCAATCCTGGGGATTGAATCCAGGGGTGCTCTACCACTGAGCTACACCCAAGACCTTTTTGTTTTTTATTGTGAGACAGGGCCTCACTAAATTGCCCAAGCTGGCCTTAAACTTGTGATCCTCCAGCCTCAGCCTCCTGAGTTGCTGGGATCACAGGGGTACGCCACTGCACCCGGCTCCAGTTGCTTTGTTAAGTGACATGGCAGTGAATTACCCTGCACAGACTACTTAGAGTAAACGTAAGTGTTGGATAAAAATCTGTTTGTGAGATCATTCAGTTAAAGGGAACAGATATTCTAAGTTAGGCAATTTATCATCGAATTGAACTACAAGAGTTTTAACAATTAACTTTGCCACAAACACTGTATAAAACTACCTGTTTTCCTTACTCTTGCCAACAGGATACATCATTAATTTTTTTTTTATCTTGGTCTATTGGATAATATTCTCTTTCTCAATTATTCTCACTGTCATATTTATAGAGAAGGAAGCCTGGGTTGGGGAAAATGCCCCACATCAGGGTCATCTGAAGGACACAGGCAGGACCAGCGATATAACTTGCAAAAGGGAAATGTAGAATCCCTTCTTCAGAAATTACCAAGGGCTGGGGGTGGCTCAGTGGCAAACTCTCATCCAGTATGCATGAGACCCTGGGTTCAACCCCAGCATCAAAAAAGGAGGGAAAAAATGACGTTAAGGATTTTCAGATGGCAGCAGGAGACCATCAACCTCAGGGCAGGACTTTCCTAAGCCTGCAGCCCGGGTGAAGGGTCAGGCTGAACCTCATGACGCTTCCCTTGCGGCAGCTTATCAGACAGTCATTAAAAACGACCAGCTGGAGACGTCCATCAGGGTGGGAAGACATACATGAAAAGGGAAACGTCAAGTTGTTCTTGGACGCAACATGGACATGCTTGAGCGACCAACGTGTGGCTCTGGCATCTCAGTACCGAGCCGGTGTGCCCAGGATGAAGGTTAAACCATGCGAACTTGCTGTGGTTGTAGGTGGTGGTCTCAGATGGCTCTGTGTGGCCAGCGCTCTCCTCCCATTCAGCCTCCCTGCAAAGCAGACTCAGAGGTTGGTGGGATTCAGGACACAGTGGCACTAAGACAGGAGGGGAAGGGGGCTTGGTCCAGCTGTTCCCACGGGGTAGGGGGCTGGAGCTCAATCTTGGGGGCAGGAGCCTGGGGATGTCAGAAGGTGCCTCTCACCGGACCACATGCTGGGGTACTAGGCGGCTGGCTCCCTGTGCATCGCAGTGGAAGGCAACAGTAGTAACTCTGGCCTTCCCAGCATGCCCTGCCTGCAGGGGGTCAGGGAGAGCCCGGGGCGAGGCACAGGGGCAACCCAGCAGCAGCAGCAGTGGTCCCGCCCACGTCCAGCCCAGCCCAGTCCACCAGGCGCTCACTCCGGGGTACCTCGCAGGGGCTGGCTCCAACAGGGGCGCATAAACCGCACTCCAGCGCTGGCGAGGGGCCCTCTGTCACGCAGTAGGATGGCACTGCCCCATGAATGGAGGACTCAGCAGGTGGGAGGGTGGCGCCCCGTGCTGGGCGAGGGTCTTGGCCACTTCCTGTTGCTAATAGCACCATTTGACTCCTCAGTTTGAGTCCATTACACAGAGGAGGTTGATTCTGACGCACGGCTCTGGCCCAGGCTGAGGGGCAGGCCCGGAGTGGGCCTCTCTGCTGCCAGGGTCTGAAGCAGTGGGGACATCCTGAGTGACAGCGTGAGAGCGCATGTGTGTGTCCTCCCTCTTCCTCCTAGAAGGGCCTGACTCAAGGTCAGGGCCCCTCTAAACACCACAGCCTGCTAAGCTCCCACCCTGCGGGATCTCACAGGGGGATTGGGCTCCCATTTAAATTCTGGGAGCTCCCGGCAGGAGGGAGGAGGAGCTGAGGACCTGGGCAGCGGGAGGCCTGGCTTTGCAAGGGAGTGGAGCAGCACAGAGCTGGAGGGACGGCCTCTGGATTTCCCTTTTGCTGTGTTTCTCTGTTGGGACTGAACACTCAGCGTCCCCTGCTAACTGCATGACCGTTGGCCGGGTTGGTCAGTGAGTGACAGGCCTGTCCTCCCAGCCTGCCGCCTTCCCAGGGAGCCTGCAGGCGCCTTCGGGGAAGTGTGACTTCCGCAGTCAGTTTCTGCAGATCCCCCAAAGCCTCCCTGTTTTTGGGGAGAACAAGAAATCCTTTGACTTTTCCTTAAAGGAAACATTGGATGTTGCAATCAGATTTATAAGTTTTTTTTTTTTTTTTTTTTTTTTTTTTTTTTTTTTTGAGAGGAATGTTCCTGGGGTTCTTTGAACATTGAAGACCTTTAAGAGAAATCAAATATACAGGTACAAATCTTTAATAACTCAGTGATCCTGTTTCTAAAGACCTTTGAAAACTTTGGATCAGCCCTGGCCCCAGTTGTTCTCAGGAGCTGAGGACGGAGGTGGCCTGTCAGGAGGGGGCTCCCTTCCCAAAGTTACCCACTGGCTCCTTTCTGAGGTCTGGCCACCCGAGTCGCCCTTGCCTCTCTGGAGTCGGCTGACAGTTTCAAAGCCAAGACTCCTGAAAGGAGCCAGAGGGAGAGGGGTGGCGGGCTTGGCCGGCCGGCGCCGAGGGCATCTGTGGTCTTGAGTGCTCCTGCCAGATCCGTCACTCGGCTGCCTCCCGCCCCGCCACCTCTTTGACAAGAGTCTGCTTGGAAATGCATGCAGACTGGTCGTGACTCTCTCACTCTTCTTCAAGGGTCTCCTCCTTCAGGAGGGCTTCCATGATTGACCCCACAGCCCTGGCCGGTCCTCAGATCCCGACTGAAGGGCTCTGTGTCCTGGGACGTTCCTCTGCAGATGTGTGGCAGAGCCGCTGGCTGCACTGCGGATCAGTCCTCCCCGGCTCCGCAGCTGATGTGCTGGCAGATCCACGCAGAGAGGGTGTCCTCGCGGCCCGTCGCAGGGACGCGACCTGTGCTTCAGACGGTGGCGGTGCTGAGGTTTGAGCCTGCTGGGTCTCACGCCCACTCCTGCCTCCGCGTCGGGGTGCCTTGCGTGCCCTCCTCGGGTCCCTGTCGCCAGCCTCCCACGCACACCGCAGAGCTGCTGCACGGAGAGGGGCCTCTGGATCCCGGCTGGGAACCCGTCCCCCACAGCGCGGCCCTTCATTCCTGCAAGCGGTCTCTGCCAACCCCCGTCCCCTGCAGCCGCCCAAAGCCGTCCCTGGAACTCAACCCCCGCCGCCCCCGCCCGCGAAAACACCCACTGCGACCGCCTGCCGCCCCTCCTCACCCACGGCTCCTTCCACGTGCCACACGGCCTCCAGCCCCGGCCCAGAGGCCCGTCCCACGCCCGAGCTGGGGCGCCTGCGCCTCTGGGAGGCGCTGAGATGATGTCTGTCCTCCGCCTTCCTGCGAGCCGATCTGCATGCTCTGCACTCCTGGTGAACATCTGCCCGCCCCACCCCCTGCCGGGAGCCTCTGGAGCAGGAGTGTGTGTGTGTGTGTGTGTGTGTGTGTGTGTGTGTGTGTGTGTTTATTGTGTTTCTTTTTAATTGACAAATAATAATGGTACATTTTTATGAGGTACAATGTGATGTTCTGAAACACGTATGCATTAAGGAATGATTAAATAAGCCAATTAACTCTCACCTCATCTTCTTATCACTGTTTTGTGGTGAAAGCATTTCAAATCTACTCCTTCAGCAACTTTGAAATACACAATATATTATTACTAACTATAGTCTGCATGTTGTGCAAGAGATGGCTAAAACATATTCCTCTTGTCCGACTAAAATGTTGTACCCTTGGACCCTGTCACCCCACCCTGTCCCCACCCCCTCTGGTGACCACCATTCTTTTCTATGAGTTCCATGCTAGAGCTTCCACAGGTAAGTGACCTCATGCACTGTGTCTTTCTGTGCCTGGCTTCTTTCACTTAGCACCATGTCCCCCAGGTCCATCCATGATCTCACAAATGACAAGATTTCCTTCTGTTTCAGAGCTGAATAGTATTCTACCCCATATACCTACCATTGTCTTTATTTATTCATCCATTGAACGTGAAGTTTGCCTCCACATATTGGCTATTGGGAATCCTTCCCCCAGTCCTCCTTGGTGCTTGGTGCTGGGGACTGTGTTTATCGAACACAAAGTTGAATGAACTGACTTCAAAGTTAACTTCACTTTTTGAAAGTTCCAATTCCTGCTCTACTCCTTTAGGGGAAAGTTTTGACAGAAGATTTTGACAAAGGAAGGGGACTACTGGGAAATGTCATTAAGAAGATAACTGAAAGCTGAGCACAGTGGTGCACACCAGTAATCCCGGCAACTTGGGAGGCTGAGGCAGGAGGATCACAAGCTCGAGGCCAGCCTCTGCAACTTAGTGAGGCCCTCAGCACCTTAGCAAGGCCCTGCCTCAAAATAAAAAGGCTGGGATGGAGCTCATGGTGGAGTGGTTGGGAGCCTTCCCGGCCCAGGGCTCTGTATGCAGTCTCCAGCACCACACGCACATGCACCCCCTCTTGAATCCTCCTGCCCCTACCTTGCCTTTTCATGTCTCGCTCTGGCTCGCTGACGGGTCCAAGATGGCTCTGGGCACCGGGCAGGGTCTTCTCTCTAAGTCACCTTCCAAGCACCTGCCCTTCTGCTTGTGGACATCTCTCCTGTGTCACCACCCCAGTGCCCACCGAGCACTCTGCGTGGCCGGGCGGGTAGACACAGCCCAACTTCACGTGGAGCTGAATCCCCTCGTTACTGAAAAGTTATCGGTGTTGACATGAAGGAACATCTATTTTAATTATGGAAAAGGGCCTCCTTATCAATTATTTAGATCCCATGGAAAATAATACACTGGAAACAAGAGGAAAACCAGCTCGCTCCCCTGCTACAGGCTCGTGACACGGAGCTGCCACAGCGCGCGCAGACGTGACTTCATTCAAATCACATCGACTTAGCCAGGTGTGGTGGCCCACGCCTGCAATCCCAGCAGCTTGGGAGGCTGAGGCAGGAGGACCCCAAGTTCATAAGCCAGCCCCAGCAAATTAGCAAAGCATAAGAAGGGCTGGGGACAAAGCTCAGTGGTCAAGCGTCCCTGGTTCAATCTCCAGGACCCAAACAAACACCAACAAAAAAATGCACTTATTTTCCAAAAGACTTTAATTCTTTGCAATTCACAGTGTACTAGTGTAAAAGGTGGCAGTCTCCTCAAGCTGGCACTCCCTCCTCCGCCGTGTCCTGAGGTCTTCAGCTGGGTGTCTGTCTTTGCAGGCGTTTGTCTTACATGTACATGAGGCACCCCTGTGTGTGGTATTTTTTAAATTTTATTTATTTATTTTTTTTGGTGGTATGTGGCTACAACATCTTCCTTTCATTTATTTATCTTTATGTTGTGCTGAGGATGGAGCCCAGGGCCTCACACGTGCCAGGCAAGTGCTCTACCACTGAGCCACGACCCCAGCCCAATGTGTGGTGTTTTAATGGGACAGAATTTACAATTATTTTGCCACTAAATGGTTCACTTTGTAATGCATCATGGACGTCTCCCGGTATCGGTATCGATTTCCCCACCGCTGTTGATACCTGCCATAGTACAATGGGTGTTGTGTGACCAATCTCTAAATGATGGTCGTATGGTTATTTCCAATTTTTCTCTTAGAGCTGCTGCTAAGATGAACAACCAGGGATAGGTAGCTTTGGACACTTAGACTAGTACTCCTAAAATGTCTTTTTAAAAAATTAGGTGAAGTTCACAAGACCTACAATTAACTTTTTTTTTCTTTTCTTTTCTTTTTTTAGATGCTGAGGACGGAACCCAGGGCCTCGCACATGCTGGGCAAGTGCTCTACCACTGAGCCACATCCCGGTCCTACAACTAACTATTTTAAAGGGTGCCAATCAGTGACAGTACATTTAAAATGTTGTGCAACTACCACCCTAAAGACCCCGTAACTAGTGGGTAATCACTCCCAGTTTCCCCTTCTCCTGTCTCCTGGTAAGCACGATCTGCTTTCTGTCTCTGTGGATTTACCTGTTCAGGACATTTCACCTGTGTCTTTGTTTGTTTTGGTGATTTGGGGATTGAACCCAGGGTGCTCTACCACCGAGTTACATTCCCAGCACCTTTTAAAATTTTATTTTCAGACAGAGTATCACTAAGTTGCTAAGGATGGCCTCAAACTCATGATCCTCCTGTCTCAGCCTCCCGAGTGGCTGGGATCACAGGTGTGCCACTGTGTGCCTGGCTAGACGGCTCAAGTAAACGGAGCCATCCCACCATGGTCTTCTGGGTGGTCTTCTTTTCCATGTGGCCTCAGGGGTTCAAGGTTCTCACATGTTGCTGCATGAACTGGCTGAACGATATTCCACGTGTGTGGGTATCACGATCTGTGTGTCCATTCGTCTGCTCCCTTCTCAGGGAGCTGTCCTGAGGGCGGGTGCTCAGGGCAGCCTCCCTGGCCCTTCCACAGTGACCCTGGTCTCAGGCATCCTGTCTCACTTTCTAGAAGCGGCCCAGGCTGTTTTGCCCTGGAAACTGCCGTCCACTTTTGGCTGTCCCTGTTTGTTTGTTTTTTAATCACGGGTAGTGTTCTGGTTTGGATGTGGTGTCCCTCGAAAGCTCCTGTGTGAGGCAATGCAAGAAGGTTTAGAGGAGAAATGACTGGGTGATAGCCTGGACCTAATCAGCGAATTCATCCCGGATGGGATTCAGTGGTAACTGGAGGCGGGTGGGTGTGGCTTTGGGGTACGTGTTTTGTATCAGGAGAGTTGAGTCTCGCCCTGCTTCCTGATGGCCATGTGAGCTGCTTCCCTCTGCCTCACTCTCCTGCGAGCCCTGAGGAATGGAGCCTCTGAAACCCTGAGCTCCTAGATAAACTCCTCCTCCTCTGCGATTGTTCTGGTGGGGTCCTTTAGTCACAGCGGCGAGAGCACTAAGACCGGTAGGAGAGAGGAGCCAGTGTTCCTCAAGCGCCTCGGGATGTGGGGGCTTGGAACTGGAGAGAACATCAGGAGGTCATTGGTTCCGTCAGGCTTTATTACGTGCGCAGGAAAGAATCAGCTCACTCTCCAAAGGATTCCCGCTGCTCCTAGACCTGGCCCTTGGGGCTGGACAAAATGGCAACAGCAAGAACCCCTACACTTCAGCCAGCGTGCGAGGGCTGGGTGGCCGGGACTGGGGCGCTTTCCCGCATACACTGCAGCGCGGCTGTCCAGGGCCAGGGTTTCTCCTACCCGTGCAGACTGAGGATGGACCGTTTCTGCCTCTCATTCCTTCTTTTCCTTGGCTCCTCAGTCTCTCTAAGCCGGCACTGAGGATCTAGAGCGGCTGAGAGGTGCCCCGGCCCTGCCTTGCTGCTCTCGCTCCAGCAAGAAGACGAGGCCTAAAGGAAGACTGCCACCCCTGTGGGGCAAGTGGGCCAACAGAAGGTGGGACACCACCCGTGCAGATGGCAGCGGGGCTCTGACTGCTTTTCTGGGTGCCCCGCCCCCAACCTGGAGGCTCACCTGGCTGAGGTCCTGTGTCCTGTGGGCCAAACCTGCAGACGGAGAGCAGGGTCACTCCTCACACAGGCGAGCCGGTGAGTGCTGAGGCCTCCAGGCGCCTGGGTTCACATCCTCTCTGTCCACTAGCATGTGGCCCTGGGGCTTCCTTCCTCAGCCCCCAAATGAGGACAGCACTATCTCCCTGCTGTGGACATGAAGCCGGGTGCAGAAGCACCTACAGTAGGTCTCAGGAAGCGCCTGCATCCTTTTCCCAGGTTCTGCTCCACCCACTTCCCCCGTGACAGCATCCAGCTTCCTTCTCCAAGACCTGCTCCCAAGTGGGAGCAAAGGCCCAGGATGTTCCAGGATGTGTCCAGGAGGGCCCCCGGCCGGCCCGTCTTTCCTCTCCTACTTTGCAGAGAACCAGTTCCCATCAGCGCCCTGCACCCTGGTCCCCAGTTCCCCTCCCCTAGCTGGGCTCTCTCTGTTCAGCTCCGTGCCAACCTGTTTTACAGACACAACTTGCTCTCTCGGCCTGTCCCCCCAGGAGCCCCCAGAAATGCCTGAGCATCACCCGAATCTGGTCTCCGCCAAAGGCTGCAGCCGCCGTTGTACTCTCTTGACAAATTGAGCCCGAAGCATTAAGATCGCTTCTGTTAGAACTTTCTAACGGTGTCATAAATCTTTTATTAACATTTGGTATTATACTAATTAAAACTGTTCTCTGTATGTATTATTAATTTCTGTAGCACTTCTTGCTGGGGTGACATTTTTAGCCAGCTAAGCAGAATGTAGCACAGTAAATAAGAAGAAACTCATTTCCAGACAATTAGCCTTGCAGAAAAATAAGTTGGTTAATGGAAGGCATGATGATTACAAATTTTACCTAAATAAACAGGGTATCTTAATGGTAACTCTTCAAGCTAAGTAAACAGATTGGGGTGGTAATGTCCTAAGCAATACTTAAATGTAACTGTTTAATAAATTGGTAAATTACTCATTTCATCTTAGAACAAAATGGTAATACTGTAGTAATAACCTAGTATATATTCCGTAAATATGAAGCATTATCACTTTAGCTCTGTAGAAATCACCACAGTGATATGTCAGCATTGATCTAAAACTGCAGCATTTTATCTCAAGTTTATTACCCATTTTTGAGAATCGCTGAGATTTTCAGAGCATAATGGCAATAAAAGAAGAATTTAAAAAGCGCTTTAATGTGCATAAGTTAATCAGAGGTATCCTCGGGGGGAAAAGGAAATTTGGTAAAACATGAATTATAAGCATCATTTAAACTTACTTTGGACACTAGAGATAATAAATGGCACCATAATTTAGAAATAGCTTTTAACATCAATGACGGTAAGTACCACTTTACTGTTCATAAGAATTGCAGAGCGGCGGTGCTGAGGCCAATTTTATTAGCCATTTTTTTCTTTATAAAAGCAATCCAGCCCTTTCCACAACTGAGGAGACAGGAACAAGAGTTACGTGCTAATATGCAAAATGCATTTAAGTTTTTTGAAATAGAGAATAATAAATTGTGCCAAAAGATAGAGTCTGGAGACAAATGAATGATCATTTAAAAAGAATAAGGCACTCTCAGAGTTTACATATTTGGGGAAACTTGATCAAAAAAAAAAAAGCCAACAAATTGTTCATACATTTTCCCATTTGCTGGAGCATGCGGGGGTGCTTTCAAATCTGGGAGATGAAGTCATAAATCGCAGCGACTGGAGATGCTGTAACAGGAATGTATTTCTGTAAATTGTCGCCGTGGACAAATCACTTTCAAACTCCAGACAGAGCAGATCTAACTTTCTCCTCAGAGGAGGACAGCAACCTTCCTGCAGGGAAGCCTGCCGTTGGACCTCCACTCCCCAAGCACACGAAGCCATAAAGCCTAAAGGTGGGGACCTCACGCTACTGCACTGACAGGCGCCAGGACTCCATGGGCCACCTACTCAGCGCACAGTGCTGTGCTGAGCATGATGGGGCCTTGGGAGAAGCTCGTCTGGAACAGCACATAGCTAGGTTGGTAAAACCTGGTTGATGTGGAAGAAGCAAGTCTAAGATGTCAGCGCAGACCCTGCCTTTCTGGGTTTAATAACTCCAGGTTCCAGGTCTTTTGCTTTTCCACCTGACAAATTTGACAAAAAAGAGTCCACTTTGCTTGATTGCAAAATCATAGGTGCATCTAGCACAGATGTCCCTTCCCTCCTCTGCTCTAGAATGTGACCTGTGCAAAAGGCCTGGGGACTTCACAAAGGCAGCTCCCTCTGGAGGCTGGTGGGTACGAAAGGGCAGTGAGGAGAGAGGAGGGCAGGGGAGGGGGGACCAGGCAATAAGGAGCAGCTCCCAGCAAGCCATCTCCTCTGTGTCCTGTAGGCAGAGAGCAAGTCCCCAAGTCCTCAGTGTGCTCAGCCCTGAGTTCTCTGTGTCCTCTGGTCTCCAGACACCTGTCATTGTCCACTCACTGAATTTCAGGCTGTCAGAGACAGCTCAGGAAATACCACGTTTGTCTGGCCTCCTCTGGGGAGCAGCGACATTTTGTGCAAGAACAACCTGCCATCTAATTGCATCCGCCTCTCCTCCCAAGAGCGCCCGGCTGTGGTTGGAGCACCCGGTTGTGGTTGGAGACTTTGGGGCCAAATTTTGAGACACACTAGGGCATCTAGACTAGAAGTTAGAGGACTGTTATGTTCACATAGCTACTTGGGCAAGTATGCTAGGAAGTTGCTCTCAGCCTCAGTTTTTTCATCTGCAAAATGGGGTTTCCAAACTGTTTTATATGATTATCTTGAGGGCAAAGTGAGATCTCAGGTACAGAGCTTGGCACACAGTAGGTGCTCAACACTTGCTAGGATTCTTCTCTCTGGAGTCAAAACACCTGGATTCCAACCCATACTGTAGGTGACATCAGTAGATAATTTAACATCACCAAACCTCAAATTTCTCATGGAATATTAGGTTCTATCAGCTTTCCAGCCTTGTTCCGAGGGCTAAGTGGGTAAAATGCTTAGTCCCCAACCTGGCTCACAGTAGGTGTTCTATAAATGCTACTTATTATTATTGTTTAACGAACAGGTACTAAGTACCTGCATTGTGCTAAACATCAGCCACCCAAGTAAACTGAAGCCAGAGTGCAGCAGAGCCCTTGTTGCTCTTAGAATAATCGGCAACCGTTTCTGAGGAAAACAAGAACAATATTTATGTTGTGAGGGTTCACCTACCACTGGTGGTAACAGGAGGGGATACATCCTGAGGTGCAGGAGGGAACACGGAGACTCCGGAGGTAAAGTGGAATTGCAAAGCTGGGATTTTAACCCAGTTCTATAAAAAGACCCATGGATGTTGTGGGCATTTTGGTGCAGGATGTAAAAGCCCGTTAGGTGCCATCTTTCCTCCCTAGGGCTGGAAGTCCTCAGCTCCCACAGACAAGCTGTCACATGCCACTGGCAAGGTTTCACTAGAGGTCGCTTTTAGCCTGGGCTGGGCAGGGGCTAGGTAGCGGAAGTTTCCAGAATCCCTTAGACAAGCCACAGGAACCAGCACCTTCCACCCACCTTCAGGAGGCTCAATAGAGAAATGAAAAGGGCATAGTGGCAGTAGCAAAATACTAGAAAAAAAAATTTGAAAAGTAATGCAGGACTGTCTGCTTTCTATCTGAATTTAAGGATGACAATATTCAAACAGGTCTGAAGTCCGTTAGGCAGTCACAGGAGACCCTGGCTTCAGGGACTAGAGTTTTGAGGGCCTCAGTGGATAGAAGCCAATGAGCTGGAGTCACTCAGCTCAGCTCCCATATAAAGTCCTGACACCAGACGGGCCTTCGAAAGGGCCGTCGCTTCTCAGAACATGGGTTTCCTTGTCTGCAAAATGGGGGTTATGATGACCATATCTCCTAGGGTTCCCGCAAGGTCTCCCTGAGATTGCACAGGTGCTGTCAACAGACTCCTGCTGTGCACGGAAAGCCTGCTCTCCGGACCACCACAGGAGGGAGGGAGGGTACAGGTGGCCACATCCCCAAGGGGGTCTCAGAGCTGAGGACTGGGCACCCTTGCTATCTCTGCTCAGAGAGGCCCCAGCAGCACCTTCCAACAAACTTGAAACTGGAGGCATTAATTAAGTGTCCCCCACCCCCAGGGCATTCCCTGTGTCCCTGGTTTTAGATTCCCTCTCTCCCCGCCCCCACCTAACTTGGTCTCTATGTCCTAGAAACCAAAGTGCCCCAGCAGTGGCCCAAGCAGCAGAGGCGAACTTGGTTGCTTAGCATGCTGGTGCCCACCAGCGTACAGCACCACCTTCTCCAGCCCCGGGGACCCTGCTTCGGGGACCCTCCAGGGTTACCTTCCCCACCTCCAGCTAGAAGAGGGAAGGCCTGAAGGCCAGGTCTTTTCCTGCTACTTCCTCCAGCAGGGGCGAGGAATGGATTCTTCCCCAGTGGGGAGGAAGGAGGTAAGGGGTGTCCAGCCGACTCAAGTTCCAGGACCTCAAGAGTTTGAGTGCCTCCCGCCTCCCTTCCGGATGAGTCGTTGATCAATAGGGCTTGAGAGCAACGCCAATGCATTGCAGGTAGTGGGTAGCGCCTGAGGCCTGGAGGCTTTTAAAGGCAATCTGAGGTTCTCGCTCTGCTTGACGATTTGGCTTCTTAAAATCAGGGGAGTCTGGGTCAGCACAAATCTCTCTAATGAACCCGCGGCGGGTGGCGCTTTTCCAGGCTGTGATCTGAGTTCGGATCTGTGCTGGGCTCAGGCTTCACACGCCCAGCCCGCCCTGTCTTTGGGTGCACCTTACAGTCTAGAGGCAAGCTCGAGTCAGGGTGGACCTCTTGCGTCTGTCTTTTCAGCTTCTCAACTTTGATTATAAAATGGAAACCCAAGACCTTTCTGGGGACTTGATGGGGTGGAAGGTGGGGCCGGAAAGCAGCTCAAATACCCTGTTCAAATGTTTTCTCCCATTCCACCTCCTCTTTGCCCCTATTGGAAGCATACCAAACCGTTTAATAACTTACTCCTTAATTAGAGGCCGGCCTTGCTGAGAACAGTTGTTTCAACTGAAGTGAGGGCAGATACCACCAGTGGCTCCAATGCCATAGCAGGATATTCACAAGTTTGACAGATCAAGCCAGGCCTGGTTTCCAAATGATTTTGCCACCGTTGATACCGTTAAAGGAGGAGGAGAGCTGACAGTGGAGGTCATTGCTCCATGTCTGCCCTTTCCTCCAAAAGAGTGACACGTCTGATTAACCCCCATATCATTAGAAGGTACTTAATTAGATTTTTATCCGGGAATAGATTTTAAATGCTTTTAAAATGATAAATTGATAACTAGCTGTACGGAAGTCACCCCCCCCCCCCGCACTTTCTCTGGGACAGTCTTTAACCACTATTTTTACAGTTTCAGAAACCAAGATGCAGAGAGAAGCCACTGACTCAGGGACACACAGGAAGGGAACAATAGCACTGAACGGAGAACTGCCACGGGTGGCCCTGCGAGGCGGGAGAAAAGGCAGGGATGGCTGCAGCAATTCCGCGAGGACTTTGGAAGTCGGACTAAGGAAGTGGGCGCCTGGTCTGGGCGTCGCTGAGAGGAGACCTCCTAACGCGGTGGCTGCTGGGGTGGACTTGGCAGAGGAAAGCCGCTCTCGGACGGAGAAACCTTCACTTGGCGGGCACGCAGGCGCCTGGCCCTGGCCGTGGCTCTCCTGCCTGCGTCCACTGCGTTTCAGTTGTGCCCAGGCGAGATGAGGACTTTGTCTAGGGTTCTCTGGAACCTTCAGCCCAGGGACTAATTTAAGTCCTCCAGGAAGGCGAAGGCCACATTCTGCCGCCCCTAACCCGAGCACCCGCGGGCTGCCTTGAAGCCAGGCGCACGGCTTTCCACAGCAGGACTCGGGTGGCGGAAATGGCTCAGCTGGCGGCCGATCCCTCACCGCCGAGTCCTTGGACCCCGGGCGTCTCCGCCCCAGCTGCGCGCCACCCTTCCAGAAGCTGCCAAGGCCGACAGGCGAAGTGCCCGCCTCCGAGGAGCAGCGGGGCCACCGGGCCTCCCGCTCGAACTCCCGGCGGCCGCGACCAAGTGTCACCATTTCTGCACCGATGGCAAACGTGGCCCATCGCGCAAGTCCGTGAGGCAAGAGATCTGGGAGACCGAGTCCACCGCCTAAGCCGGTGCAGGAAGGCCCTTTCGCCCCACTGGGCCCCGGGAACCCAGAGTCGGGTGGCTGCAGGAGTCCCCGAGCGCCTCCAGCCTTCACTGGCCAAGCTCCATTCTCCCCGACACGCACCCCCAGCGCCCGCCGCTGCAGGGAGCGACTGCGTTGGGAACAAGAACGTCGGGCCGCCACGGCCACGCGCCCCAAGACCAGTCTCGGAACCTCTCTGAGCCATTTTGCGTCCGCCGTGCAAACTGGGGAGGGGCGGCCAAACCTGGCGGGTGTGCGAGTCGCGCGGAGCCCCCGCCCGGCCTTCGCAGTACCAGGAGCCGCTGAAGGGGCACCAGTCCCACTTGCAGAGGCGGGCGGTGCCCCCAAGTTCCCCGCGCCCCTTCTTGAGAGCGTCCCCAATCCCGGCCTCTACCAGTTGCACAGCCTCCGGAGGAGAGCGGAGCGAGGCCTAGCTCCCCGCGCCGGCCTGGAAGCCGCGCCCCGCCTTGCGGACGTCTTGGTCCAGGCCTGCCCGCCCGCGTACAGCCGCAGAGCCCGCGCGACTAGTGGGTGCGAGGCTGCCTCTGGTCTCCGGTCCTGCATCTGTAGAATGGGCGTGGCTTGGGAGCCGCGGGACCCCGGGCAGAGGAAGGCCCGGGGAAGCGGACGAGGCGACGTCTCCAGCTTGCCTAGACGCGCGCCGCTTCTGGCTCTCAATTCTCTCGGCCGCCAGCCTGGGAGCCCGCACACCCGCGGGCCTCCCGACGCTCCAGGACCTGAGGCTGGAGGGAATCGCTAAGGAGGCGCACCTTCCAGGCCTCCCGGACTCCTCCTAAGCTCGGCCTCCAGAGGGCTGGCGCGATCTGGACAGGAACGCGCCAGGAGCGGGGACCCGAGCGCCCTTAGACTCCCAGCAGAAACGACTGCCTGGCGCTGTCGCACGTCGGGAGACAGCGGTAAGCGCCACGCGGCCTTGCGCTTCTCGGCCACCGCTCCTACCCACTGGGGGCGCCCACACCGCTCTGGCCACACGTGAGGGCTCAGTCCTCTGACTCCAAGAGACCCCTCGCCTGGCTCTGGCTCGGCAAAGTGCTCAGAGACGGCGGGCACTGGGTGGAGGAGAGTCAGGCGCCCCGAGGGCCGCAGAGAACACGGGCTCCTCATCCCCTCGCCTGCCTGGACGCAGAGCGCAGGCGGACCTCTCCGCCAGACACCTTTTGTGCAAAGCGAGGGGCCTGAATAAAACAAAAAGACAATGTGGGTGTGTCCCCAAAGAGTTCTAAGAAACAGGAGCACCGCCCTGGCAAAAGAACACAAATAGCTTAGAAAAATAAAACAGTAGACCTTATTAGGAAGCAACAGAATTGAACGGAGGGGGACTGAGAAGTGACGCCAGGCCCCGAGGAAGGGGCTACTTAGCCAGCAAAGAAGGTCCCTCTCGTCCCTAAAGGGCCAACCTTTTCCGTAGGGCTTTTTGGCGAGAAAACAAATCATTTCAGGAAAACGCCCATGGAAAAAACCCGAAGCCCCGTGTCACCCCTGGTTCCTCCCTGTGTCTCTGAATATCCCCAGAGGCGCAGCTCCAGATTAGTCGGGCTTTGGGGTGAGGGCGAAGGCAGGAGAGCTGAGAGTTTGGGGGCGTGTTTCCTGGCCGCCCTCCCCTTCCTCCAGCCCTGCAGGTGCACACAGTCTTTCGGCCCGCGTATAACGAAGACGCCCAAACACCACGCCCGCAGGAAGGCGCGGGGCGGTGAAGTGAGGCGCCCGGGGCTGCCCCGGGGCCTCTGGGCATCGCCCCGAAAAAGCGCTTGGCCCTGGGGAGCTACTGGCAGCCAGGCCTGGAGGAGGGAGAGAGAGGCAGAAAAGGAAGGAAAAAGAGACAAAGTCAGAACCAGAAGCAAAGAGTTTCTGGGAGAGGAGGAACCAGGACAGAAAGAGAGAATGCGGGTGGAGGAGAAGGCAGACCGGGAGAGGCCGAGAGAGGAGAAGATGCAACAAAGAGACGGGCTCAGAGGAGTTAAAACAGAGAGGGGACCACACGGACAAGCAAAACTATGAGGAACGGAAAGAGATAAAGTAATCCAAGACCGAGAGTAACAAGCCAAGAAAGTAGAGAATGGCGGAGAGACAGAAAAAAGGAGGCCAAAAACAAGAAAGTCTTCTAAAAGAAACAATGATTAAAAAACAAAAACAACAACAAAAAAAGGGGGTAGGAGAAAAATTTACGGCCGCCTTGGGTGTATGCTTGTCGTTGTTAGAAGGGGCCTCCTGCGCCCGATCTCGCAATCCCGAAACTTCCAACCTCCCAGCAGCTGTAGACTTGGGAGGACGCGGCCGAGCGGCTGTCCCCCGCAGGCTTTGGGTTTCGGGTGTTCCGGGCGCCCCGCCCCCTCCGGTCCAGTGAAGGCTGCAGTGACGTCACAGGACGTCACACCCCACCTGGGGTCTCTTGCGAGCCGGGACCCTGGGGTTGTGCTCTGCGCTCGCTCCCCAGGCGTTTGGACACCCGGGACGTGCACCCGCTCTGCGCTCACAGTGCCAGAGTCAGGTCTGGGAGTCAGGCCCGCGGCCTCCTTGAGGCCCAGCTGGAAAGTCCAAAGTGGGCTCTGGGATGTTAGAAGGCTCCGTGTTTTCTCCTGCCTTCCCAGAAGTTCGATGCTATTCCGTGTTCCTCCCGCCAGGAGAATGTGACCCGGGGGTGGCCTAGATACCAGCCCAGGCCTGGCCTGTCTCTCCTGAGCTCTCCTCCCCGCTGGTCTTTGACCTTTCGGCCTCTAGTGGCTTCCTCACGTCCCCTACCCATCCCGCGCGCACCCGGCTGCGGGCGGCGGACACGGACTGACCTGCACTGCGCATCCTCCGCGGGGCCCCGGGGCTGGGGTTGGAGTTGAGGCGAACACCGGAGAACCTCGCAGAAGTGGACGCGCCCCGCGCACCACCGCTCGGCTGCTACCGCGCAAGGCCGGGGGTCGCAGAGCATTATTGGAACGAAAACGAAATAAAAGCGGCGTTAAGTGAAATAGCTAACTTTTTTATTAAATAAAACGACTTAAATAAAAGGAACGGAAAAGGAGAGGCGTGAACCCAGGCTAAACCCAGGGTGCCCCGGCCCCTGGCGCTTCCCCCAACCGCCAGGTCGGCTGCCCCTCCTCCAGCGGCCCCTGCAGGGGAAGCAGGTGGCCGGTTTCTAAAGAAAAAAGCCAAAACTTTTTATTATTTACACGTTTGGGCAAAAGTACAAAGTATAATACAGGCGCCCAGCCCGGGGGTGCGGGCGGGGGGCGGAGAAACGTAAGGCGCTTTCTTTGTCAGGCCCGGGCCTGGGCGGACGGGGCGCGGGGCGGGGGCTCGGATTGTGCAGCCGCGCGGAGCCCGGCCCAGCCCCCTTGGTGGCCGGCCTGTGTGCGGCCGCGCCCCGGGGCCTACTCGAGCTTGGCGGCCCCTTCCCCTTTCGGCCCCGGTTCCCCCCCAGCCCGGCTGAGGGTCCAGGGCGCCCCGCCAGGTGGGGCGGCGATCCGTGGCGACGTGGAACGCTGGTGGCTCACACCAGTGAGGTGACGGCGGGGACCTTGGAACTATCCTCCTCCCAGGGTTGCAGATTCTGCAGAGCAAAGAGCGATGAGTTGTGCAGGCAGAGCGGGTCGGGCTGGATGGAGTCGTTGAGGCTCTTTTGGAAGGCGTCGTGTTGCAGCTGCAGCATGAGCCGGCTCGCCTGCTGCCGCTCCGCCTCCCTCTCCTCCGCCGTCTGCCGCCTGCACCGGGGGAGGGAGAGGGACAGTGCTGTCAAGCTCCCGGCACCGCGGGGCCACCGGCGGGGCCCCAGCGCTCCCGGGAGCGGAGGCCAGCCAGGAACCTCGAGGCACAGAGCCCGCCTGTCGCGGGGCTCGACACGCCGGGGCCTGCGCGTAGGGACACTGGACCCCGACCGTTTGTTTTTGTTGTGCACCGCCGGGGCGCCGGGAGGGAACGCTGCCCGACACCCACCTGCACGCTCGGATACTGCGGCTTCGCCAACAATAAAGACCGTTTCTTTCGCGGGGTAACAAGGGAAGGGCGTGTGTGTAACTGACTCGGCCCTGCCGGCAGCAGGGTCACGGGGATCCGCGGATGGACGAACTGGCTGTGCACAGCCAGCGCGGTCCCCCGGAGGGTCGGTCTGATCCCGTTCTCCCAGGCCCTGCTGGGAACCCCTTTCCGGGGCTCCATGGCTTCGCATTTATCGGTTAGATCGAAAAAAGGCTTGGATAAAATGGGGCTGGAATGGGGACTCAAGCTGAAGGGGGCCGCCAGCCCTCGGGGACAGTTGGAAATCCGAGAGGGTGGAGCAGAATGGGGGAGAGAGGGAGCATGGGAGGCCCGTGTGTGTGTGTGTGTGTGTGTGTGTGTGTGTGTGTGTGTGTGGCGAGGGCAGGTGAGGGGGACCCGAGTGGGTGCAGGGATGGAACAAGGGACTCGGGAGAGATGCAGATGGAGAAGGAAGAGGAGCCGAGGCGTGGAAGAGACGGAGACAGCAACAAGCCAGGAAGGCGGCCGGGTGGGGAAGAAATGTGGCAGGGCGAGGGTGGGCACAGCCCTCGGGGGAGCGGCAGGGAGGCGCGCGGGTAAGTGGGGAGAGCCGGGCAGCCGCGCGGGGCGGGGCAGGTGCCAGGTGGGCCGGGCCGGGCCTCTCTCACCGCCACTTGGTCCTCCGGTTTTGGAACCAGGTCTTGACCTGCGCGTCTGTCATTTTGAGGGACTTGGCGAGCGCCGCCCTCTCGGCCGAGGCCAGGTACTTCTGGCGATGGAAGCGCTTTTCCAGCTCGCAGATCTGCACCCGGGAAAAGGATGTCCGAGGCTTCTTGCGCTTGGGCGGCGTCCGGTTCTGGTAGGGGTGGCCGATGCGCCGGGTCACCGTGAAGGGCGTGAGCGCGGCGGCCGCTGCGGAGACACATGAGGCCCCCTGAAGCCCGGCCCGGCTCGGCCACCGTCAGGCCTCGTGTGGACCGGCGGGGCCCCGCTGGACAGAGTACTCCGGTGTTTTGCGGGTCCCCAGCGGCACCAGACCAGTCGGGAGAAGCCCCCGCCCCCGTCCTCCTTCCCCGGGACGCCGGTTTATTTTCCCGCGACTCTCCGATTCCCCTCCCCGCCAAGGCGGACTGGGGCCCTGGACACTGAGGCCTCCGCCGCGCTTGGCCTCTGGAATCGTTTCCGGGAGTGGAGCGCATAGGGCGCGGCTCCTCTGGCCCCGGGAGGGCCGAGGCCTGGCCTGTTCACCCGTTCTGCTCACCTGTGAAGCGGTCTTTCACAAAGCGGCGGCTGCTCTCCATCCAGGGGAAATTGAGGCCGCCCAGACTGGAGACTGTGGGCACGGAGGGCATGGCGGGCAGCGCGCTGGGCAGAGGCGGCGGCACGGCCCCGGGCAGCGGCCTGTGCGCTGGCACCCGGATCACGCCGGCGGGCGCTAGGCTCAGGTTGACACTGTAAGATCCCGCGTCCTCGAACGGCGCGCCGAGGCCGGCAAAGGAGGCGGGCAGAGACGGATATGTGGCGCCCGGACGGCCCCCGGGGGGCCCTCCCAGGTAGCTGGCGCCGTCGGGGCCCCGCGGGGCGGGTGCGCTGTCCTGGTCCGGGCTGTTGAGGATCTGGTCGATGCCGAAACTGATGGGCTCGTGCGGGTGCGGGGTCTGCGCGCTGGCGGGCGCCTCCATCCTGGGTGGGCGGAAGGGCTGGGCCGGGCTGGGCGGGGAGGCGGCTGGATCCCCGTTACCGCGCGGCCATGGAGCGCCCGGCGCCTCTCGTCGCACTGAAACTTTGCCAAGAGTGCGCGGGCCCGACAGGCTCTGTGTCATCTTTCTTGAACCGAACCTGGAGTTTCCGCTGCTAATTCCTCTCCCGCCGCAGCCATTGGCTGCGATCAACAAGCCTCTCTTCTCTCATTGGCTCCCGGCTTTCAATAAAGGCCTAATTCATGGAAATAGGAGCTTAGGGACTGTTCCAAGGTGACATCATTTTAACAAACGAACAATAGGTCAAATTTATTAGCCGGGATAATGGGCGGCGGATATTAGCGCCCGAACCGCAGCCTCCCCAACCCGAAATCTAACGAAGCTGCAATTAGCAGACGCTCCCCGCTCCTCCGGGCCGGGCCGCTTCCTGGCCGCCGCGTGCGGCGGGCTGGGCGCTCTGCTCGCGAAATTCTTCAGCCGAGGGGGTTTTCGTTTTCTTCTCAAATGTTTCATCTGAGCAAAAACCAACCCAAACGCGTCTTTTCAGTTACGATGGCGTTGCAACCCCGGAACGCTCCTGCGACACCCGCGCAGCCCCTCGGACCCGGCCTCCGCCGAGCAACGAAAGGGGCGCATCCCCGGGCGCGAGCTCCGCGCGCCCCGAGCGCCGGGTGAGGGGAGCACCGTGGCGACTCCACGCGACCGAGGACACCGACCCGCGTGGGGAGAATTCGCCCCAGCTGGGGCTTCGGCCGCGGCGTCGCGGCCACTTTGGAGACGCTCCCTGGCTCCGGCCAGGCGGACCGAGGCGTGACTTGCAGGTGCCCACGCGTGCGGGACGGGCTGGGCGGGGGACCCGAGAGCAACCAGTGGGGAGCGGAGATCCGGCCGCTCGAAATTCGTTGCCAGAGAGATGGGGCTGTGGTCGCGCGAGGCGACCCGTCCGAGGTTCGGCAGGTTCCGGGACCTCGGATTCCCGAGTGGCAAAGGCAGGGGCGGCTCGTGTTTGGAGCGGACCGCGGGATTGTCCAGGCGATGCGACCCGCCAGCCCCTCCCGGCTGCCGCCCAGCCGGGGCGGGGACCACTCCCTGTACTGCCGGCGTCCCTGGGGACTCTGCAGCGGGCCGGGGGCACAGTGCACAGAATCGCCCGCGGGGCGGTCACCTTCCGTCCAGCCGGGGGAGACGCACAATTGTTTTCCTGCGGCTGTTTCTAAAATCGTTAGTGGCCGCCGCCGGGTCTCCCCTCTGGCCCGGCCTCTTCCTAGCGCTCCGGGTCTGCGGACCATGGCGAGAGCGGGCATTTGCTGTTGGCCAGGGTGTGTTCAAATTTGGGTCGGTCACTTCCTAACTGAGTAACCTTGAGCAAGTGACTCCGTCTTTTTAGGCTCTCTTTTTTTTTTTTTTTTTTTTTTTAATGGAAAATAATGTGCGCATTGCCAGATGTTGGTGAGCTGTGAGCAAGATGTTGACGGAGTGCAGAGCACAGGTCCTGGCACACAGGGGCATGGGCAGCCGCCACTGTCCTCCCAACCCTCCTCCCAGCGTGGTGGTTGGTGTATTACTGTCAGGGTCCTTGTTTTATTTTCTTCCTAGTTTTCTTTTATTTGTAGAGGCTCAGTATCTTGGAGAGAAAGATTTATTTGTCCACTGGTGGGGTCAGTTTGAGAGATCAGGAGGCTGTAGGTTGGGGACTCCTCCTTTCTGCTCCCCAAAATCCAGGGGGTCAGCATTTGCATGCAGAATGTCCTGGCCTGGGTCTGGAGTTAAGTCATTTGCCTGCTGTGTGACCTTGGGCAAGTTGCTGGCCTTTGCAGAATCTCTGCTTTGGGTGGAGATTGTAAGACCTGGGAACAGCGAGGGCAGGATGCCTGGGGGCTTGGCTAGGGTCCCTCATCCGTGCTGGGACAAGCACCCTCAGATGGGGTCCATATCACTGTCCCGGCTCTCCGGGTTGGGGCCTGTGCTTCTAACTCAGGCACCCCAGGGGCAGTCAGAGGGATGTGGGGTCCCTTTCTGCCCCTCCTGGAGACTCATTTTCCTTATTTGTAAAACAGAGGGTGGTGGCCACCCCCAGGGTGGCTGTGAGGACTGAAGCAGAGACGTCTATGGCAGAGCTGGGGCAGCTCTGGCGGTGACATAATCCCTCTGATAGCAAGCGTTGTCCCTGTCCGTGGAGCTCAGTGCCAGACGGTGGACCCTGTCCTTCGCAACAGCCCTGTGAGGAAGGGGCCTGTGCACCCAGTTGTTTTTTATTTACTAAATTAACCAGCAAATTGTTCCAGGGACCCAATATTTGGCTGGGGAGGGAGCTGAGGCTGAGTTTGCTACGGGCCCACGTGGGGCTGGAGCCGGCACCTCACTGCCCCCCCCCCCCCCCCCCCCCCCCCCCCCCCGTCCCTCCCAGCTGCCAGGCCCTGCTCTTGCCACTTCCAGGCCCTGTTAAAACAGGATCGCGAGGCCCACCCCCAAGAGGCCTGTGGCACAGAATTAAGGAGAAGGATGGGCCCCTGATTAAGCAGTTGGTTCCCACGGCAGTTTGCCAGCCGGGGACACAGAAGTCATGTCGTCTTTGTGCCTGTCTAGTAGAGAAGCAGTCCCAGCCTCATGGAGGAAGTGAGCTGGTGTGGGTAAAAGCCCTGAACCCAGTGCCCGGTGTGGGTTAGGGCTCTGTCTCACTGATTGGGTCTCAGCTTCCTGAGGCCCCTTGTCCCTCAGTCATCTGACTACAGGACCTTTGGGCCACTGATCACAAATCTCATTTCCATGGCAAACAGAAGCAGCAGTTTGGTGGCTCAGGAAGGTCAATAAGTTGGGGAAAGCAGAGGTCTAGGTCAGTGACTCTTCTATTTGTGTGTGTGAGGGGTACCAGGAACTGAACTCAGAGACACCCGACCACTGAGCCACATTCTCAGCCCTAGTTTGTATTTTATTTAGAGTCAGGGTCTCACTGCATTGCTTAGTACCCCTGTTCTGCTGAAGCTGGCTTTGAACCCACGATCCTCCTGTCTCAGTCTTCCGAGATGCTGGGATCACAGGCGTGTGCCAGCACAACTGGCTTAGGCCAGTGGTTCTTGAAGTGAGTTCTGTACCCCCCGGGAGTTTCTCAGACATGCACCTTCCTGGATGCCAGCCCAGGCCCAAGGAATCAGAAACTCTGGGGCAGGTCTCAGCAACCTGTGTTTAACAAGTCCTCCAGGTGCTTCTGACGCCTGCTCAAGTCTGGAAACCAGTGCCTAGAATATTGTCCATCTCATCGTAGTTTTCTAATTTATTCTTCTGACACTTGGAAATCTCGCGTAATTTGAAACTCTCGCGTGACTACTAACACCCTCTGCTTTTCATTCGGAGTTGTGTTTGAGCCTTCTCTTGA
The DNA here is from genome assembly GCF_902686455.1 of Sciurus vulgaris. Taxonomy (NCBI): domain Eukaryota; kingdom Metazoa; phylum Chordata; class Mammalia; order Rodentia; family Sciuridae; genus Sciurus; species Sciurus vulgaris. The sequence goes on from NC_136466.1 coordinate 9,772,446, forward strand.
TCACCTTGCTAAAGCCATGGCTTATCTTATTGGTCCTTAAAAAATGCCCTTGATTTCATTATCTATGTTGTGTCATCTCTCCTGAGTGTTTAATTTTTTTCAAATTAATTTCTTCTTTCTTTGAATTGAAAATTTATGTTGCCATTTTTCTTTCTTTTTAAAAATAAATGCATCAAAAGCTATACATTTTCCTGTGAGCACTGGCTTGACCAAATAAGTTTTGATATGATATGCCAGCATAGGCACATGCTATAATCCCAGAGACTCAGGAGGCTAAGGCAGGAGGATCACGAGTTCAAAGCCAGCCTCAGCAACTTAGCGAGAACCTCAAAAGAAGAAAAGGGCTGCAGGGAGGGGCTGGGAATGTAGCTCAGTGGTGAGCACGGTTGTATTTAATTACCAGTACCAGAAAAAAAGTTTTGACATGTATTTGGTGTCTCTGATATTGTGCTTATTTGCTGCCTCGTGTCTCTGCTATCAACTAAACGATGAGAAAGACACACCGAAAGAGAGCTTGGAAAATCAAATTCCAAGAACTCGGGGAACCGGGGCAAGGCCTGCTGGGGATGCAGAAGCTTCTAGGCCACAGCACACCTGCTGCTAGGCCCCTTGGGGGAAGCTGGTGGAGGCCTTCCTGGGAATCAGGTAGGAGAGGGCAGGGCTTCTGGGAGAGGCAGGATGCTGGGATTTCCAACTGGCCAATGAACTGGGATGCGGGAGGCCCAGATTCCTCCAGGTTAACTCCGGCACTGGCTTGTGTGTGAACTGGGATTCAACTGCCCTGCCTGTGAAGTGGGGTAGAGATTAGATTCGTGCGTTTGGTGGTCCACTCTGAAAGACTGATGAGAAGACACCAGCACACAGGTCACGTCCACGCAGCCTAGGTGGGAGGCCTGCGGGCCTCCAGGGGTCATGATGGAGGCTCTGAGGACACCTGCCCAAATCCATTCACCCCCTCGTCCGCTCGCCCATTCACTCTCCCAATGCTTGTCTATGGAGCGCCTCTGGAATGTCCTGGACGGTGTCCCAGCCTGGGGGCTCCGTTTCCCCTGCTGATGTGGGACAGTGCAGCGAGCCTGTCCTGTCGTCAGGAGTTCTCAAGGACTCAGTGTGCCAGCCCGAGGCAGGGACAAGCCACCAGGTGCTGGGATTTGAACCCAGGACTGTCTGCTCCCTTTGCCTCACCCCCATTCCTACTCTGGAGGAGGTGGTAAAGATTCTAAGTCCCGGCCCGGGGGGAGGTGGTACAGGAGCCCGGGAGTGGGTGAGGGCTGGCCATCTGGGGTTGCCTTCATCTCCCCTGCTGGCTTGGGAGTTCCTTAGCGCAGAAGGGTGTGGTGGCCCTCAACTCCACGTCCTGGGGCTGGGTCCAGGGCCTGGTCCACTGCAGGGTCACCATCAAGTCTGTTGAGTTTGTCAAATTGCACTGCACGCGGCCAGGGCGGATGAGGCGGACGGAGGAGGGGTCAGATTTGGGTGGAGGAATGTGTGTGCTCATTTTGGCTCTTACCGAGGCTGGTGCCTGTGTACCCTTGGGCGAGACCCTGGCCAGCCGTCACCTCTCTGCTGGTCCTCCAAAGCCAAGCATCCCTCGTCCACTTCCCTCCCTGTTTAGCTCCACCGTCAGCCCTGAGCTTGCTGGTCCTGCGCGCTGGCTCTGAGGGCGGAGATGGGGCCTGGTTCACTGGCTTCTCTGTCTGGGTGACTGAATGAGCCCAGGATGATTTCCAGGTTCCTGGACTGGGTCTACCCTGCTGTGGCTCCGAGGGGACCATGCCTGGCAGGGAGGCTGGGGTTAGACAGGGTGCAGGGCAGGGACCCCTCCCCCACGTGGGGCTGCTGGGGGCGCAGAGGGCATTCCAGCGGCCTCGCAGTGCAGCGTGCTGGGGATTAGGTCATCCCTGGGGACAAGTGTGTGCGTGGCCTTCCCCTCCTGGGGACCTCCAGCTTGATCTCCCTCCGTTTCCTCCCCCACCATGGGCCATTTTTCCCATTTTGTGCTGTACGACTCTCCTTCCTTCCTGACAGATTTCTCTACTAAATTTGACTTCGTTTCAACACTGTTGTTGGGCAAATTACATTAAGATGGATGTTGCAGGTACCCTTTATGGTTTATTTATTGTGATACTGTTTGTATCTCACGCTTATAAATAACTTATGTTATAGCTTTTGTTTGTGGAAATGTAACTTACATATTTTATTACGCTTTCTGTAAACCTCAAAAAGAATCTTGTCAAGGAAGCGCTCTTATCAGCAATCCAAACTACGGGACGTAAAAACCGACACTAACATTATTTTTTAATATGCCAAGGAGGCAGGTTACTCTGGCTGTAGTTGGAAAGGTTTGCTGTCATCGTAAACTTGCACCTCAATAAAACATTAAGAAGTCTCAGGAACGATTTTATAAAGTTCAGGGAGGAGGATGAATCGGTGGCCGCACCCACAGACACAACACAAAGGGCCCAGGGACTGGACGGGCCTTTCTGTGACAGTGCCCTGTCTCCTCTCCTCAGGGGGCAGGTGTACCTCTGCCACCCAACTGTCCTGCAAGCCCAGTTGTGAAGGACCTTGCTCAAGGGATCAGAGGAGAAAAGGAACACGAGTTTCTGGGTCAGAAGGTCCTGACTTTGAATCCTGGCTTGTCCATTTTCTTTCTAATCCTTGTAGTCTTGGGTCAGTCTGTTAGTCTCAGTTTTCTCATCTCTAAAATGGGGATAATACTGGACATTCTTATTGGGAAGCATTAAATGAGAAACATTTGGAAAGGGGCCCCACTTCCCGAGCCCCATGGTGCACCTAAGCAGTCAGGGTCAGGGGAAGGGGGTCCAGTGGGCCAAGAGAGCTCCTCTGGGCCATGCAGGTCACTATGCAGTGCAAGGACCCTATGCTCCTGCCTCCCATCTTAGAAGGTGGCTGGCTGGAGGGCCCAGCACAGCAAAATAGTGACGTAGAGAACACCGTCAGGTGCTGAAGTCTGCGTGGAAGGCAGAAACGGGGCCAAGTCGAGACCCTTCACCTGGCTTCGTCCTGGAGCACAGGCTTGACCCCAAGTTCTGCCCGATCTCCGAGGCACATCTGTGTGCCCTAGCACCCCCCAGAGCTGGCTGCGTGACTGTAGGACGTGGGTTCTGCGGCAGGCTGGCGGGACTGAGCGCCGTTCTCCCTGCTGCGGGAGGACCAGCCATGCCGCACGTGTTCAGACCACTGCGTTTGTCCTTGAGAGCTTGCTTTAATCTCGGGCGAGAATGTCCCTACAGAGACGGTTCCCACACGGGTATCTGGCAAACTCTCCAGGCTTGGGGGCCACAGCCCCAGGCCAGCTTCTCACGGCTGCAGGAAAAATGTGATCCTCACACCACTTCCCTTTCTCCCTTAGCATCAGAATGGAATGTACCCTCTAGGGAACATCGCAGTTCCTTCCCAGTTTTAAGGGACAAGCCTGTGGCCAAAACTCCACCTGTGTGGCAAAGGGCGGGCAGGAGCTATGGCGGACAGCTCTGAACAGGTCATTCCCAGCTGTAGTTCCCGCTGCCTTTGTGAGCCCTCCCCCGGGCCAGGATGAGCTCAGTGATGTCCTCACAGGGTCAGGACATGGCAAGTGCCGGGGTCTGTCACACGACTAGGCCAACTTGCAGCTGGTGGCACTCTTGCCAGCTCCTCTGAGAAGCGCGATGCCACACTGGGAGCTGCCCTTGAGGACCTGGCTCCGGCTAACAGTGACAGCCCTGTGCAGCCCCAGGAGACCCCGATCCAGGGGACCCAACCACTGGTTCTTGACTAGCAGGAGCTGAGAAAATAAAAATGATTTCAAGCCACTAAGTTCTGGGGTGATCTGTTACGTAACAACAGGATTCTGAAAGGCAAGCGGAAATGGGCCTAAATGTTAAGCAGTTTCATTGGCCATTGGAGGCGGCCAGGGATGCCTCTGTGACTTACGTGACCTACAAACCACCTTTGAGCCTAGCTTCTGAGTCTGCACAGTGGGGCCAATGACACCACCTTTACGGGGCTGTGATGAGGACCGAGGGAGGTGCTGTCAGGGCCTGCTGGGTGCTCCAGCTCCTGAGCGCGTCCCCGTCTGCGCACGCAGCCTCGTGTGCTCTGCGAGCCACGGCTACCAGCCCGGCCCAGGCCCTGCTGACGTCAGCGGTGGGAGCAGCCCTCCACGGCCAAGCCTGACAGCCTTGCTTGGCTGCTGCGAAACCCCCAGATGACCTCTGGTAGTATGGCAAAGAGAAGTGGGTGCACACTGTCATTTTCTTGTGAACATTTTAATGCAAACAATAGAGTGCTTTTAGATCCCAGACATTTGTAAAGAAAACAGTGCTGAACAGGATAGATAAGCCTTCGCGGATGCGTTTCTGTGGGATGAGTGCAGTTATAGCCCCCAAGAACAGGAATTCTTGTCACGTTTCTCTTGACCACTGACGTGTAGAGTTCGGAATCTGCCTTCGCAAGGACAACTGGATTTCCTTATGGAACACAGTAAGGCCCGGCCTTCCTTACCGTCGAACACTAGAAGGACCCCCACCGGTAAGTCTCCCAAGTTCACTGCGAGATAAACCGGGTGACTGTGCTTGTACGTGACAGGCCTGCCGCAGAACTCAGCTATCAAGAAAGGTTCTGAGAAACACTGGTCTGAGAAACGGGTCTGCGCGGGAGCTGTGGGCTCACCGGGGTTCACCGGTGAGGCCTACCTTTCCTGCCTTGTCAGAAATAAAGGGCACCACAAGTATTAGAAGCCTGAGCCGCGAACAGAGCAGGGAGACACGGGAGCCGTCTGACGGTGGCGAGCTCGGGTCAACAGCCCCGCTGCACACGTGGGGGGCTCGCCAGGCCCCCCTCACTTCCTGGTCCCAACAGCAGGGCGAGTCTGTGGGGGGATGGAAGTAGGTGCTCCTCACCCCGAAACCTGGGCTTTAGCACCTGGAACTGATCTGGGTGGCCCGAGAGGGCGGAGCTGCTCTCATGTTATATCTTAGTCACCTTGAGCTTCGCTTACAACTGAATGGAGCCAGGAGGACTGGGTGCCGGTGGGCCCGGAACTGCCTACTGGCCCACCGGACTCTGCAGAGCTCTCTGCGGGCAGCAATGGCACGGCTCAACTGCAGATGAGCACTCAGTCAAGCCAGGGACAGACACGCGCCTGCACGTCAGTGTCTCTCAGAGGCTGCGGAGGCAGAGCCTGCTCGCTCCCGGGGGAGGCTCTGCGCTGCTCCCAGGCTCCTTCCAAACGCCCACAGCCCTGAGTCCCCAACGCGGCTTCTTGCACACGCAGAGCCAAACACTAGTTTCACAGGTCAAATGGCATCTGTCTCAACCCAAGGTTCACACTGAGGTCTGCATGGCCAACACACCTTGATCGCAGAGCCGCCACGAGCACAGCTTAGGCAGAGCTGGTTTACTAGGTTCTTTGGTTAAACATGGCTTCTGCACCCTCGCGGGGCATTGTGGGAACCGAGAGAACACTCTGGCAGAAAGACTGAAACACGTTTTCTGCTGCCGGAGCAAGGACTGCGGTACATTGCTTGTGTACCGTTACAAACTCTTGTCATTAGGCCAGACTTATAAAATGGCAGGGCGCTGCCATCTGCAGAGCAGAATCCCCTGGGCTAGCCGGTGTGGCTGTCCTGGCGGAGGCTGCTCGGCGCCCAGCAGGACACGGGTCAGCTCATCATGTCCAGACCGCATGGCTCCGTGAGCCCATGGCAGCGCAGGGCCTCCGCCATGTCTCTCCTGAAGACCGAGAGGTTCTGGGTGAACCTGCAGAGAGAAGCAGCACAGTCAGAGCTGGTGTGTGCCTCTGGACCAAAGGCCGGGGCGGGGTCAGGACTGCTGGCCCCCCCACTCCTGCCACCTCTGTCCCGCCAGCAGCACCTAGGAAACAAGGTCACCACCACACCCACCGAGGGCTGGGGCTGTGTGCAGGAGCATTTGTGGTTCTGCGTTCAAAACGTTTGTTAAAAAGTCCAGTTCCATACGGGGAGGAGTAAAAAGAAAGGAACGGAAGTTTAGGGGCCAGGAGCTGGACTGAGCTTGCACATGACCTCGATCACAGATCTTTTCAAAGGCAGGCGGGAGCATCCCCAGTGTACAAGGGAAATCGAATTCAGAGGTTGACAAAGAGGGGTGCTGGGCTGACTGGCTGGGTGCAAACCCTGGCTCCCCACTTGCCAGCTGGGTGAATACTTGGTGCCAACACGAGTAGCTACTTTAGGGGGCTGCAGGACCGGAATTGAGCGAGCCGTCTGCGACAACGCCCGCAGACCTCAACACAGCGGCAGGCACAGGAAAACAGTCCCTGCTGCCACTGCTCTCGAAACCGGGGCCGCCCGGCGCCACAGGGAGCAGCTCAGGGGGCTACTCCGAGCTCCTGGCCCAGGCCCAGCCTTTCCTACTTCCATCTGCTCTGTGGGCTTCTGAGGCTGGTCAACGGAAGGTCAAGGACAGGTCTGCACGCCCGCCCGACCTGGCCTGGTGGCCAGAGTACACTGCTGATGGAGGACTAGTGACAGGCGTCCCAGTGCCCGTTGGAGGGTGGCGTGGGCAGCTCCCCCGAGTGCGTGTCCTCCCCCAGAATGCCAGCCCAGGAGCACCTGGCGGACCACAGGCGCCCCGGTGCCTGCCCACAGGAGGCTCAGTGAGCTACGTGAATGAGTGACCAAGTGCTCAAAGCCTCTTAGTTAGAGATCACTGGCAATGGCCATGCCCGCGGCCCCTAAAGGACAGGCAGGGGGGAACTAACACTTCCTGCAGGTACGTGCCCATGCGCCACGCGTTACTCCATCCTGTCACTTGAACACCACCGTCGATGGTCACTGGCTCCATTTTACTGCTGAAGAAACTGAGGAGCGGGGGAGTTACTGGCCTGTGCCAGGTGGCCTGCGAGGGGCAGGGGTAGCTTCTAACTGGAGTCTGCGTCAGCCCTGAAGACCTTCTGATCCTCCTGGAAGCTCTGGGCCTCCTTCTTTTGACCTTCCCAATGATAGGAATTCCTTGTCTCTCCTGTTGGGTTATCAACTACTTAAAGGCAAAGCCTGCACTTTGTTCACGTCTGCATCTCTCTCTGGTACCCAGCACTTGGAAGAAAGCAGAGGGCAGGCCTGTGTCCTGGAGGGAACTGAGCTGCCTCTGGGATCACCAGGGTAACGGACGACCCGTCGACCTGCAGGCCGTGTCAAGCAGTCTCGCTGTTTTCAACAAACCTGCAGTGTCTGCCTCCCCGAGGTGCCCTGCTGGGCCACGCTCACCTGTCTCTGTTCTTGATGGACAGGCTCTGCTCCACTCCTTCCATGAGGGTCCTGAAGCACTGGGCAAGGACTTCCTGCTTGGGGAGAGGCAGGCTGTTTATCAGACTTGCTCGGAGTTCACTGAAATGCTGTTGAGGACAGAAGAGTGTCAGGTCTCCCACCCCAAGTTGTGTAGGACGGCCAGGGCCACTCGGATCCACGCAGGGCCTGCTCAGCTGGGAGTTTTTGTCTAAGTCTGTGAAAATCTAGACCCTTGGAGAAAACCTCCGCCTCAGCGCAGACACACTTCCAGGTGTGGATTGTATTGTCCCTTCTCATAACAATCTCTACATCTCCTGCTGTGGGGCCGGGGATGTGGCTCAGTGGCAGAGCGCCTGCCTGGCCTTGAGCCCCGGGCAATCCCCAGCACATAAGACAGCATCAAACTCTGCGGTCCTCTGTTCCACAGTCACTGCTGAGGCTGAGTCCTTGACCCCTCTGGGGGGACTGACCCACATCTTCCCCAGCTCATCTCCAAGTATCACAGGAAGGCTGAAAGGAAGGGCCCCAGGCCGAGGGAAGAACTTAGCTGCAGGACCAGGGAGCCCTCCGGGTGCTTGAAGGCAGGGCCAAGGGAAAGTTTCCCTCAGGCCTCGCCATCTTCCTGGCTTTCAGTGAGTCACCTCTCAAATGCCTCGGGGCTGTGTTCCAAGTCTGTCCTGGGCTTTCTCTGCTGAGGCAGGGGACAGGAGGGCTTTGCTTAGCTCTGGGGAGATCACTGGCACTAAGGAAAAAAATCTGTCTCACCTACTCACAAATAACTACCCAGCCCCTTCTTCTCTGCTGGGGTCTGTCGGCTTTTGTACAAACAGCTCGGAGGCTGAGCACAGCTCCTAATCACTGCAAACAGCATAATTTCAGCACAAAGACTACGTTTTGCCAGTCGTGTGTTTATCCTTCCAAGCCCAAGCAGCATGATATTTAATTTCCATCATACATTAAAACAGCTCACATCAAAAACACACATAATTAATATGTAGTCAGACTAATACTTAAATACTATATATCAGAGGCATCACACTTAAACCACAGTGTCTTCCTGAACAAGATCGGGAATGCACAAAACGACTTATTTTTCCCTCTTATAATGATGCAGTGACTCACACCAAATAGAAAATTATTAGTTTTTCATCCCAAACCATGAAATATTGCCTCCATCAGTAAAGTATAATATTGTGATGTCATAAGCTTTTTCTAAACACTGAATTTGCCCTTATTCCCTCTCAATCATTTTAAAAGAACTGCTCTCTTTTATAGAGCCTGGATTTAAATCACAATCACACCGAGGGAAGATGAATGGCAGTGCTATTGAATGTGGCTAAAATTGGCTGCTTCAGCACAGGTGAGTGATGGGACAGCTCTGCTCTTTTTGATATATTTTCTTCTTCTATTAGTTTCCTTCCAAGGCTGGGATTTTGTTTGAATTTTAATGTGTGCGGCTGCCTCTAATCTCTCGGTCCTTTTCCCCAGTACTACCTTACCGTGCGGACAATTCATTCTCCCCAGCAGTAACGTACTGCTCCCACTGACTGCCGGGAGCCGGTGGGGTCAGGGGCAAGCTGGAGAGGCTGGGAGGCGCCCCGGAGTCGGCGCTTCGGAACCTGCGGACTGCGCTCTCCCATGAAGGGCGCCGGCTCGCCCAGTGAATCTCTGAAGGGCTGCTGCCACCACCTAGGGCACTGGGACCCAGGTGTAAAAGGAAGCCACTGAGGAGGCAAAGGGGCTGACGCTCAGAATTCCCCTGGGGTGGGAGAGGGAAGGGAGGGCGACCCTAAAACACTCCTTGTCAAACCACCCGCTTCGCTTCATGCAGGGGGTGCCTGGGCTGGGAGAGCCAGTCTCGAGGCCTCTGGGGAAGGACCTCCTGGGGACAGAGGCCTTCCTAGACCTATCAGGGTCCTAGCTCCCTCAGGTGGCTCCCGTCCCTCACTGTCACAGCTGGGCCTGGAGAATGGCTTCCCCACCCCTACTCACCTTCTCGTTGAGCAGGATGAGCCCCAGGAGAGGCCTGGACACCGACCACTGGTTCCGACAGTCTTCGAAGACAATGGTGTTCATGAGGACAGACATCATCTAGAGACAGAGGCCCACAGGATTGGCCCAGAGCTCCCCTGAACCCAGGCCTTTATGTGCTCATCTTGCTAGAGCCACGAGGGCACTTCCTGAGTGCGGCTGCCTGTATGAACTCTGGGCAAGACGCCCACCTGTGAGCACAAGTCCCCACCACGAAAGGCGTAGTGAGAGCCTTAAGTCAGAGCCACAGAGCCAAGAGGGCCGGTCTCTGCCTCTGGACCCTGATACAGAGGCCCAGCTCACCTCTCATTTCACCTGAGGGGTCATGTCAGGGAGGGGTGACGTCTTCCCATAGCTCACTGGGACAGTGGAATGGGACACATTGCACCTGATCATGGAACGCCATGTTTCCAGATGGCTCAGATGGTCAAATGCGTCTCAGTCATCCTTCATTCGGAGCACGGACGCACTCACTGCTTCTCCCGTGCACACACACTCATCCACTCTTCAGTGCGAAGTCTGTGGGACACACGGGGGTCAGAGAGCTCTGCACGTGGGAAGACCACCCAGAGAGCAGTGATAGGAAGCAGGACCCGGGAAAGGGCTGTGGCGCGGGAGGGGGAGGGCCGCCTCTGCATCCTTGAGGAGAAGTCGGGGACTCCAGGGCGGAGGCGGCCTTTAAGGAGTCCACCATCAATGTGTCTAAGCAGAGAGAGAAAAGCCAGAGGACTGAGTGAGCATGATGGTTTCTGCGATGAAGGGGCTCATGAGATGGGAGGGGACAGCAAGCCAGAAGTGAGACCCGCAGTCAGGCTGGAAGATGGCGTGAGAAGCGCACTTCACCCAGACAGCAGGTAGGAAAGGTTCCCTGCAGACACGGAGAGCGCAGAGCGTGCCCTGTGCAGGTGAGATGCAGGAGGTGGCCGGGACAGGCTGTGGGACAGAGCAGGCATCATGTGGAGCTGATGATACGCCCTGCTTCCCCAAGTCCATCTCCCCTGGGCCTGCTGTTCCCACAGCTCCAGACCTCTTTCTCCCAAGGGGGCAGGGAAATTGGCAATTAGGTGGCAGACAACCACACATACTACCCCAACTGGGCTCTGGTGACTTGGCTTCCTCTGAAACGCTGGCTTCTGACCTTGGCACTTCTGCAGTCCAGTCCCCTCTGTGATCTCTGCCAAGTTCTGGACTCTCTCCCTGTGTCTCTAAAGAGGGAGCAGTGATCGGACACAGGAAGCCGGGCATGGAACGAAATGGCGTGGATGCAAAGTGCCCCAGGAGCCAACAGTGTGGTCGGCCACCCACGAACACCTGCAGCCCTCGACGTCCACCAGCCACGTGGCACCACCCCGTTGTCCACCAGGAGGCTCATGTCCGTCTGCTGGAGAGAGGCTGGGCCTGAGCCGGCACGCCGAACAGCATTCGCAGAGCCCGTGTTTCCGTGCACAAGCTGACAACCACCGAAGTCACGGAGCCACAAATTAAATTGACAAGCAAAACTAACAGATCCATGGAGACGGTCTAAAATATTATGGGCTTCACAATCTGAAGGCAGAATGGATATTTTAATGGAGAAGATTAAAGTTGGAGGCACCAAATTCCTCCAGTAACTGACAAAGCATCCTGAAGTGATGTGCCAATTACTTTATACGGGTCTCCTGTGTATTCATTTGTCTGAATGCACGTATTTATGTCTGTAATAAGTAAGGGGATGTTTGAATAAAATACTTTTCTAAAAATAAAGTTGGCTAAAATGGATGATTTTTTCCCTTTTTCACTTTTCTGGCAATATGTAAAGTAGCAAGCAATCTGCTTGAATGGCATTGTTGTGGCAGCCCTTTTCCAGAATTATTTTTCTAATAATCCCCGAGTAGGGTTATGGGGGAAAACGGCCCAACTGATGGGGTGAGTTCCTCCGGGACCTGGGTTCTCTCTTCTCCCTACATGGGAGAACCCTCTGAGGTGGTGCGCAGTCCCCATGGCAGACCTCAGCAGCCGAGGACGAGAGGAGGAGGACACGGAATGAGGAGCGCGCTGGGCAACTCTGCCCCTGTCCTGGGTCCAGGAAAGGCTGCGAGAGCTGGGGCAGCACTGCCCGTCTTCTGAGGGGATGGCTGGGATGGCACTTCAGATCCGCCCAGCACTGGGACACTTCCTGGGGCCTACGTCCGAAAGCACACGGCTCTGCAGTGCTGTTATCCGAGGCAGCTGTTTTGCCAAAGCACGGGCAGTCAGTGGGCAAGGAGGGCTGTGTGACTTGGTCTGTTCAAGAGGGTCACCCGCACACCACCTGGGGAGCCTCCTCCTCCAGAGCTGTGGCAGGAGCTTGAGGAAACCTCTCCATGAACGGAAACCAACACAGTGTGGCAGGCGCAGGCTTTGCACTCAGGATTCAGCCCAAATCTGGCTCCAGCATTTAGCACACGGCACTGGGCTAGTCTGTGAACTTTTACAGCCTCACATATAAAACGAGGACCCCAGAAACGTCTCTGAGGGTCTGCTGTGAGCTCCGACTTCCTTTGAGCTAGTCAGCATGCTTCACTGAGCTTGCCGCACAGTAGGCTTTCACTACGATGCTCGCGTACTGCAACTGGCAACCCCTCTGGCTTAATCCGGGGGGACCTGTGGCTGCTGTCTTGGCTGGGTGTGGATCCGCGAGACTCTGGCCTCCGCACAATGAGCTGACTTCACTGTGAGCTGCAGGAAGCAGTCCAGAAAGCATCCCTGTTTGGTCTTCCCAAGTGACAGTGTGGATTCTGAATGACAGAGACCTGAAAGCTTGTAGTCTTCTATGGAGAACAAAGCAGTGTTGTGCACAGGCCTACTCATCCCCAGGTCGTCTCCTGCTCGGCCCTAGCAGGAGATGGAGAGAGGAGCAAAGGCCACCATGTGGACTTCCCTGCCTGAACCCACCAGGCCACACTTTGTCCACAGTTAGAGTGACCAAACGCTCTCCCTTCTTGGTGAAGCTGTGCTTTCAGCAGGCAGTGAGGTTGGGCCTTCCTGCCCCGGCACGGACTCTTCCTCAGGAAGGTGAGGCTCAGGGGGTCTAAAGGAGGACAGCTGTGGAGATGTGAGCAGAGGCAGGGGGACAGAAGACCAGAACAGAGAAGGCTGCACGGTGGGGCAGAGACCAGTGGCCAGGACATTGGAGCTTCCCCACCGTGTCCCTCGTGCCGAGTCTGGCACCTGGCACAGATCAGAGGCTTAAGGTTAGCTGCTAATGAAATGGCGAAGACACAAAGGGACAGGTGAAAGGATGAAAGGACCAATGAAGAGTCAAGCTACAGCCTGAAGCACTGAAGGGCCGACATGGCACTGTCCAGAAGAGGGAGATGCCTGGCTCCATCCGTGCTGGAGCCTGAAACGGTGAATTAGCTAAAGCACTTCGCTGCCCGTTTCCAGGGCTCTGGCTCCTGTGTGCAGAGCCCAAGGACGCCTCTAAGTCTTGCTGGCTCTGAAGCAGGCAGCTCCCAGGGAGAGCCTCCGCTGGGGCTTCCAGGTTGCCAAGGCCAAGAGCAGAGAAATGCCATCTTCTCTAAGGACAAGAGCTTCCCTAAGACTCCGCTGTGCTTGAAGAGTTTTTCACCACCTACTGATAATAAAAGCTGTCATCTGTGGAGTCTGCAGGGCACAGGGCGTCCTGGGCAGGAGCACAGGCTGTCGCGAGTCCTCGACTAACGCTGGGAAGGAGGCACCACCTCCTGCTTCACACAGGGGTCTGAGAATCCTGCAGTGGTACGCGCTCGCTCGAGGAGCTGCAGCCCCCAGGACGTGGGCCTCGGGCTAGTCTGCGCCTGCCACCCTCAGGCTGGAGGCCTGTGGTGACGGAGGCCCACTGACCTCTGGGGGCACTGATGGTGTGCGATGAAGGCTCCTCCTGGGCGCGTTCACTCTCCCACTTTCACAGACGCGTCGCCAGGTGGCCCTCTGCGTAGCCACCGTGCCGCCTGCCGATAAGCCAGGCAGCTGCTGCCACTCCTGCGACTAGAGTCCAGGGCAGTGGTTGCTGAGCGTTCTCAGCAGACCCTCCTGCCTCCCACCTAAAGCTTTTACAAATTTGGTTAACATATTTTCAGACTCTCCAGGTGAAGAGCATCAGACTTAATTAATAGATTGTCTCTGGAAAATGGTTCACTGAACATCTTTATAAAAATGATTTTCCACCAACGGTCCCACGAACACAGCAATTTAACATCACAGAAAACATCAGTAAATTAAGCTGCTTTGGTCGTATCCCTTCTTTCTATGCCCCTATTTTTGTAAATGGAAATGTTTACTCAGTACCTTTATATGTTGGATATTTGTAAATTGCTTTTAATTTTATAGAAGCTCACAATGCAAGATTCCTTGAGCCTCAGAGAAGACTGTGGGCTTGAACTCTGAGTAATCCCTGAACTATTGAGATCTCAGGGACTTTTGAAAATGGACTAAATATTTTTGCATTGTCAGATGAGTGTGAGCTTTTGGGGGCCAGGGGCAGAATGTTATGGTTTGGATGTGAGGCGTCCCCCAAAAGCTTACACGTGAGACAATGCAGGAAGGTTCAGAGAAGAAATGACTGGGTTGTAAGAGTCTTAATCTAATCAGTGAATTAATTCTGATGGGATTAACTGAAGTGGCAAGGTGTGGCTGGAGGAGATTGGAATTGGGTCGTGGCTTTGGGGTGTATATTTCATATCTGGAGAGTGGAGTCTCTCTCTCTCTCTCTCTGCTTCCTGATGATGTGAGCTGCTTCCCTCTGCCACACTCTTCCGCCATGATGTTCTGCCTCACCTGGAGTCCCGGGGAATGGAGCCGGCCATCTATGGACTTGGACCTCTGAAACCTCAAATAAACCTTTCCTCCTTTACAGTTGTGCTGGTTGGGTCATTTTGTCACAGCTGTGAAACAGCTGACGGAAACACCAGCTAATTTTTTCTGAGTTGTATATTCCCTGTAAAGCGAACACTTCCCATTACTAATATTCAAGGTGAATGATGTGACTAAAGATATTCCATAAAGTTGGAAAAAGGTGAAAAAATTACAACTCCTCCCCCTGCTTTCCATCTGTACCACAAAGACAAGACGGCCCGAGGAGGTGATGTCGGTCTGCTCCTATGGGGATCAGTCTCAGTATGTGCCGCACACTGCAGCTCTCCCCTCCCCAGCCCAGACTGTGTGCCTACAGTTGCATGATGTTTTAGTTGTACTGAAAACTTCCTGCCTGTTGATCAGAGAAACGGAAGATGGCCAGAGTAATCTGCCTTGTTCAAAGGGCTAAGGAGGTGGCTCTGGTTCAGGTAGAGGAAAGAGAGACCAAAAAACACAGACCAAAGAAAAGGGGAAAGACCAAATTAAAAACCTTTCTGTGGCTAGACCTTGCGTGCGTGGGAGGCAGAACAGACTGGACGATCGGGGCCTGGACAAAGGAGGTGCGTGCTGCAGGAGGAGGCGCTTCAATCTGAGATCTGTGGCGTGTATGTGTCTGTACCTCTGGCCAAGCGAGGGTGTCCTTGTTCTGAGGCAATGAAGTGGTGGTGTTCTAAGGGGCAGCCAGTGAGAAGTGAGCCCGCTCTCAGAGCTGCCTGTCTCTGGGGTCGTCTGGCACAGGAAGCTGGCCTTCACAGCAACACCACACAACACGTGGCCAGCAGGACCTGAAGAAGTGGAGAACTGTCCCCCGTCCACAGTAGTTTCCCCAGAGCTCTGTGCCCTGGTCAGAGGTCTGATGCCACCACAGAGGAAAAGCCTCCAGGTTTCAGGGCTGGCAAGTCAGGGGGTTTCTGCCATTACCAAGTGCGGTTCCCAAGGCCACGTGCACAGCTGATACTGAAATGTGATCCTGCTCAAATTAGATACTAGTCATCTTTGGGGAAAAGGAATCAATTGTTCTCTTCGTCTGCTGTCTACCTGGGTGACTTAGTGGGATGTTATGAAAACTGAATGTCATGGACAAATATGCATATATTTAGTTATGCCGTTCTGCCTGGATTAACTGAGCTCTACCGTCTTAAGTTACATTTAAAACCATCTGTACATATTAAGCACACTCATACATGCTTACAGTGCTTTTTCAGCCTCACAGTAGACGTTTTTAGCATTTTAAATGAAAATAAAACAAAAACAAAACAAAAAACAAGGTGAGATGAGTCTCTCTTTTTAAAGAAACAAGACTGCCACCAGTGGTCGACCTCTCTCCCCTGGAGCCACCTGCAGGCCCAGCCTGCACAGCCACTGCACAGTATCAGCCTTGCTCGAACCTGAGAAGCAGGAGCTTCTCCCTCCTGGGCACCCCTGCTGGGTACTCAGGGGCCTGGGCCTGCCCGCGCTGCCTGCTGCACACTGACGCTGCCGCACCCGCCACCTCCTCCTGACTCAGAGTGATGAACAGCCTGGAACGCTGAGACCTCTTCACCCAGTGTAAAATCTAAGGGAAAACACAACCCAGTTTTGCTGTTCTTTCAGTTTTCTCCATTACCAACTTTACCCTTAGTTCTCCAAACATTCATTTTAATCATGGTTTATTGGGGGAAGAATTACCTGCCAGTCTCCCCGCTTGTAAGAAAGAAGATAAACTTAGACCGAAACTTCAGGATTAATTAATTGAGAGTACTGTGTGTAATGTGTCTATTCTGAACATTACAGCACACATCACAATGAAAACAGTTTTATTTTCCAGGGTTGAAATAAATTATAATAAATAATTCATTTCAGTGGCAGAGATGTACTGGAGAGCAAAGCAACAAAATTGACTACACTACACTGTGAGCTTCATTCTTGAATCTTCATTATCCATTTGAAACTTTTTACGAGTAGTAAATCATATTTCAAGTGGCTGCAGATCTCATAAAGCGGCTTGCTGCATTAAAATAAAACCAGAAAACCTGGGGCTGGATGCTACAGGGTTTGCCACTCAGCACTATTTGGGAAACACTTTCTCACTCCTATTTTGCCAACATCAAAAAGAACACTTTTCAATTTGATGTCAAAATTAAGCACCATTTGTCAAAAATGTCATCCAAATTTCTTTTGGGTAGGAAGGGTGAGAAAATCTGTATGTTGTGGAATAGCTTTCCACTCCAAACTGTTTTTCCCTAATTTTTATTCAAGTGACATGGTGCTGCCTAAATGATTAACAGAGTCACATTCTAGAACCTTCACCAGCCTCAGAGGGTGTCTGAACCAGCAAAAGTGTGCAAGCTTGAGAGAGACCAGCAGAGGCACCAGCTATGTCTAAAAGGACCAGCTTGTGCCCAGAACAGGTGACAGCTGAGTTTTAAAAAGGTACATATAAACCAGGCATGGTGCACATGCCTGTTATCCCAGAGCCTCGGGAGGCTGAGGAAGGAGGATCACAAATTCGAGGCCAGCCTCAACAACTTAGTAGGACCTGGTATCAAGATAAGTAGTAAAAAAGGGTTGGGGAGAGAGAGATACAGCTTAGTGTTAGAGAACCCCTGCTGGGTTTCATGTTCAGTCAAAAAAAAAAAAAAAAAAAAACCAGAGCATATAGTCTAACATAGGAAAGAGGATATATCAAGAAGAGGAAATCAAATGAGGATGGCCCAAGAGACCTGGGCATGTTTAAGGAATGAATAACCCCCCCAACAGGAAGCTTTGGAGCAGCAGAGAACAGTGAGGGATGAAGGGAGAAGACCTGGCCAGGTCCAGGCTATACGAGGCCTGTATGCGGTGAGTGTGGGAAAGAATTTCCAGAGCAGCCTTCACAGAATGTTTAAGGAAGAAGTGAGATGACAAGGCCCACTGTTTAGAAAGAGGCAAGGATGAGGTTCTGGAGACGGTGATCCAGGAACGACGCCACAGCCACGTCAGTGGAGAAATGATGAGGCCTCAAGGCCACCGCAGCAGACAGAGAGGCCCGATCCTTGAGGGCACACCTGCCCTCCCCTCCGTCCATGAATTCCTTCTAAGGAGGACAGTGGTGCTGCAGCTGAGGATTGATCCAGAACATTAAGGACACAGCCTTAAATTCAAGAGTGCCCGCTGAGAGAAGGGCTGGATGCCAGGCAGCCTCAGGTGCTGCCCGCATGGGCCGTGCTGCTCGGCAGTCCGACAGGCACGAGGTCCACCCTGGGACACCGGCAAAGCAGCGCAGCCTCGCTGGGCACAGCCACAGACACCTAGCGACGGGGAGCCCTGGTGCAGGCCGAGCAGCCCCACGGATTCCAAGTCTCAGATTTTGCCCAGAGCGCACACTGCGGTGCGGGGCGCCTCCCGTGGCGAAGACGCCACCCTGACGTAGAGGTCAAGGTCTCCCTGCCTCTCACCGTCACTCCATTCGCCCTGATCTCCTGAAGGGACGTGGGTAAATGGACCTAAAAATATTCAAAAGCACCAGCGGAGGATTCTTTTACTTATATTCAAAATGCTTTTGTGGAGAGAAAAGAAGTATTTTTGTCCACAATTCATGGGGCCCCTCCAGAGCACTTTCCATTAAAGCGTTCACATTTAAACCAGGGGAGGGCACGCTGCCATCAGGCTGAGGGCTCCCTCTTAAGAGCTGTGTAAATGGCAATGCAAAGTGCTGGCCAAGAGCGGGGATGAGTCAAAGAAGCTACCGGGATGTGGAAGTTCTTTTCCCTAAGTAGGTCCCCAGGGCCCAAGGAATGATCCAGAATGAGTGCTGGGCATAGACCCTCATTCCTGACCACGTGCTTGGCCAGGCTCAGGGTCAGACCCTGGCGACTGACAGGCGAACGGGCAACAGTGCCAGCCCTCAGAGCCACAGTACGGAAGGACGACGGGACAGTGTTCTGAGAGCCAGAGGCCAGTACAGGAAGCTTCGAGGCTAGAGGAGTTTGCCTGCTCCTGCGAGGGGCAGGGGCAGGCAGGGGGCTTCGCAGAGAGGGAACCATGATCTGCCGTGGAGAACAAGCAAAGTTTGACAGGTGGGAAGGAGGGCAGGTGCGTGCACAGGTCTGGCGACCTGCAGGGAAGGTCCTGGGAGGCTGTGGAGGTGGGCAGCCGGTGCCTGTGAAAGCCCAGTAACCTGCACAGAGAATGGGATTCTATCCTGCAGGAAGCGAGGTCACTGAGCCGTCAGGCTTTGTGGCAGTGATGCAGTACTGGGCTGCGGTCTGACCGACCTCCACGGGGCCCAGGCCCAGGAGCTCTGGACCATACGGTGGCTCCTGGAAGTAGCAGGTCACCTGCCTGGCTCATGCTCCTGCCTTGCTGGCTCTGTGGCCAGGACTCTGAGACGCGGCCCGACGTTGCTTCCCTGGGCCTGCAGTGCGTAACTTCCCAGTGGCCCCTGTCAGGAAGCGTTTTATTGATGTTCAGCCTCCACTTTCCTTTCTTAATATTCTCCCATTATGCCAATACGCCACCGTGCCATGCTAAGTAATTCCCCTTCCTCCTTGGCATGTCCATCTTCCAAGTATTTATGGACTTATCAAGGGCCCCATTTAGTTGTCACTTAGGCGAGCTATACATATTTAGCTTCTCTAATCTGCCCCATAAGCCAGCCCTTCCATTCTCCTAAATCACTTGAGGTACTTTCCTCCAGACTTCTGTCAATTTGTTTCCGGCCTCTGTCTAATGCAGGGGCTGAGAAAACGACGGGGTGCGGGGGAGGGCTCACTCCTCTGTGGGACGAGTCCTTCAGTATGTAGGTGGGACTTTCCAGGCGCCACGCTGGGCTGGGCCTCTGAGGACTGTGACTCCCTCTTGTTATCTGAAAGGTCACTTTGCCTGTGCACATCTCGGGTCAACCCCATCGATGGCATCAGAGGCCCACTTGTGACATGTGCTTAGAGAGCCTGCTGTGTGCCAGGACTCCTTGTCCCTGTCCTTCCTTGCCTCCCTCCCTTTTCACTTCTCACACTTCACTTCCTCCCGTGTGTCGGGCCCACTGGTGTGGAGGCCAGCAGAGTGGCCTCTGGGCTTCAGGGGCTCAGGGAGCCTGTGTAGCTACTGCCTCCTCCCTGCCACCCAGCAGCTGGCATCCTTGCAGACTGCAGGGTTGCAGAGAAGCCAGCCGAAAGCACTTATCTCTAATTGACGCACTTCTGTTCCATCTAGGATGAGATGCCACGCTAAGCGCGGGCACCAGCACAGCTTGGATGTGGCCTGCCTTGGGGTCCAAGAGGTGCTTTCCCGGGCCTGGCACCTTCTATCCTCGGCAGTTTACTGGATGTGCTTCCTTCACAGGACCTCCATCAGCTGCGTACGGACTGTGGTGCTTTTCCTCTCCATGGGACCAGTGGCCAGGGAGTGCTAGGGCTGGGGAGAGAGCAGGCCAGGGGGTCTCAACGGCAGGCCTGGGGAATCTGGGCAGGAACTGACAGGGACGGAGGGCTCAGCTGTCTGACTGAGCCAGTTCTAGTGAGCCGTGGACTCGGGTGGCTGCCATGGTGTGGTCTTCAAGAGGTGAAGTACCGAGTCAGGGACACAGAAGTGGCCTGACGGGAATTCAAGTCAGGTAGGCTGGGTGCAAAACCTGCCTGCTCTGTTACACATACTGAGCATCTGCAATCAACTCTCTGAAAGGAGGACTGAATGCAGCAGCTCAGGAGTGCAGTTTCTCCTCTCCTCAGTGTGACAGAATCAACGAGTGAGAGTTCTGGGGTGCAAAGTGAGATGGCTGAGCTCCCGAGAGGTTCAGGGAACCACATTTCGCCCTATTCTGCACCTCGTATCACACCGAGAGGTCCTTGCACACCCATCACTCACAGCCCCTCAACGGCTGCTGCGGGCTCGCCTTTCTGAGAGTGAGAGAGCAGTGACCGCGAAGGTCGGATTCTCATCCGGGCAGAGTGCATACTTTGGGAATCACATGGCGTGCCCTGCAGGTGATCTGAAAAACCAGTAACAACTGCAGACTGAACCAAGCGGCCACTGCAAAGCCAATCCTCACGTTATACTGTGCCAGCCTTCAAAAAGCGCAGAGGCTTCTCAGCATTCACAGTGCCAGCCAGCGAGATGAAGGCAGGAGAAATGTGTCATCTGTTGCCCTGCTGTCTCCTCGATGCGGTGAAGGGGTAAGAAGAGACGACAGGAAACGTGGTAGGGCGCCCGGGAAGCCTTGGTGTGGTGGAAACTGTGCACTGGAGACAGAGTCCCCAGCGAGAATCTGAACGAGTCTGCTTTCTGTCACTGCGAGGAGATTCCTGAGGCAAGCTACCTGCGGAGGAAGGCTTACTTAGCCTATGGTTCTGGATGTTTGAAGCCGAAGGTCGGAAGGGTGGACGACATGCACTGCGGCCAAGGAGCCAGGCCTGCTCCTGTGTGACACTCGAGCTCCGCCAGGCCCGCCTCCATGGGTTCCACATTGCCTCCCAACATGGCTACCCGGGGCTTGTGGAGTCAAAGCACAGCAAGTGGCTCTTCACTGGCTGTGCGACTGTTGGGGACCCATGACCAGGCAGTGCAGCCGGGCCTCTCAAGGGCTCAGAAGCACAGATGTGGCGGCTGGCAGGCCATTCTAGTCTCTTCCTGGGGCGGCAGGGCTCTCTTTGAGGTCCTCTCAGCACGTCCGGTTCTTTCCTCTCCCTTGGCAGACTAGCTGCCTCTGTGCACGTGGCAGGGAATGGCTGCTCTGCCACTCTTGAGTCTTCACCTGAAGTGAGGACGACCGGCTGGCGAGCACTTAGGTGCCAGCTGCTAAATCCAGGAGAAAGCATGCATGAGGCTCAGGCGGAGAGGCCCTGGGCTCCGCCCGAGCACCAAAGGGCAGGGCGGGAGCAACCTAGCAGCCTGGCAACCAGTCCTCACAGAAAGGCGCTGAGGCTCAGTCTGGAATTTGTGAATGAAGACCACTCCATGTCTCTGCCCAGGCAACCCTGCTCCTGAGCCATGGCGGAACGGTAGAGTGGCTAAGTAAAGCTCACCAGCTGTGTGCACGGGGCGAGTTCTGGGGCTTCGAGTCTCCATTAGAATATTTTGATTATAAAATAAATAAGAATACCTTACGGCGTTGAGAAGCTTAACTACAGAGGTACGTGCGCACGGCGTGGCCAGCGCACGAGAGCTTCTCCGCTCCTCTCTCATCACCGTCAGGCACCACCAACACTCCTGCCGGAAGTCTTCACCGCCAGGAGGGCCCAGGGAGGGCCGCCTGTAGGGGGCGTGGCGTGAGGAAATGCTCCTAACCAGATCTCTTCTGGGCAGAAGAGCCAGCCTCCGCGGGGTACCCTGACAGACGTGGGGTGGCGCTGGGCGAGGTGGGTGGGAGGCAGGGAGATGAGCCTCAGTGCCTCCTTCATACATCCGCTACCCCTTTCTGGGGGTGGAAAGACCGCCCTGTGTCAAACTTGGGGGTGCAACTGAGATCCCAGATCATCCGTGAAACGTGGATAATGTTGCCTCCTGTGTACACCAGCACAGAAACGCCGACGTCCTCTCCCGTGCTCTTCCTGAGAATTCTCAAAAAACCAACCAACATACACCACGACAAGAAAAATCACCAGAACCCCGAAGTCCCAAGAGTCAGCTTCTGATCAGCGTTAAACACCCTGGCAGCCGTGCAGTCGCTATTTCATCCACGGGTCGCTGCTACAGCAAAGTGTGGTGCAGAGATTACAAAAAAGGACACCTTCACTGGATCCTTTTTAGTCCTACTCTATTATGACGGCCAGTGATGCCAACCACCATCATGGAGAGGGAGGACCATCATGGAGAGGGAGGACCATCTTGCTTGCCTTGACCACCCTGAAAGCACGCAGGCCGGGCCTTTTCGCTGGGGAAACATCCTCTATCTGCTTTGCATGAGTGTGAGGGAGAGGCAGGGCCATTGTTCACTGTTTACAACTCCTCGGCCATTCTGAGAACCTTGGCTCTAGACTAATAGCAGAACTGAGTGTGCTAAACTGTAGGCAGAGGAACAAGGATGGACTGCAGTCACTGCAATTCATAAAGAGAACATTTGGAGCCCCTGGGAATGCCAAACCCAGCCACTGGCACCCGTGGTTTCATGCTACGTCCAAACACATCATATTTTTTAGTTTAAAGACAAAGTCTAATGGATATGTGACTTATTTATTTCAAATTCCTCTTTATGAAGAGCTGCTTTTTTTTTTTTAAAGGACCTTGGAAAACATTATAATTCCCCTCTTCTATAAACACACAAATATAATTGTAAAATGACATCATTCTGTTTTCATTTAATTACTCCTGAAATGCTTTCTATTTAATATTCATTACTCAAAAGCTAATTTAAAAGAGAAAGAGATGCGACTTATTCAAAAAGATGTACTGTCATTCACAGCAATAGTTATCTAATATACAGAAGTTAATAAAGCAGATTAATCTACAAGTCCCTTTAAGCCATTCTTGAGTTTTGGACAACTGCCTCTTTGACCTTTCACCCTCATGCTGTGCACCAGTAGCAGGTGCCAGCTGTACAGAAATTATGGCTGCCGCCTTTGGACGCAAAATCTTTTCTTACTTTGCTTCTGACCAGCAGCTGACCCTGTAGGAGTGATTGTTTCTGGTGGCGGCCTAAAGGCTACATAAACCAGTAGCAGATAAACAAAAGGCTACATACACCAGCTGCCTTGCCTAAGGGTACCATCCTGGGCTGACACCTCCACTCCTTCTCCAGCGTCCCAAATTGCTCCTTGTTTGTTTCTAAACATGCATTTCATCCTTGTTGTGTGAGGGGCCAGGGTAGTAGAAAACCCCCCAAAACAACAACGAAAAACCCCTCCCTTCCCTCGAACTTGACTTTTGAGTATTCCATGTCAAACTGTGCCATTATAATGCTAATCTAGGCCTGATTTAGCAACTTTAATAAGAGGCTAAACCCTCTTGTAATTAGATAATAAAATTTTATTATGTATTTTAATATTAAAAGTCTTAAAATCAAACTCTTCAAATCATACAGTGGTACAAAAACTAAGGTACTTAAATATCATGGCCCCAGAAAATGGGAACGTGAAAAGCACATTGTGGCTAATTTCTCATTCTCAGAAATGTAAACATGGAATTCCTACGTGGTGGAGGGAAAGCGCCACACTCTTAATTGCGAGCAGGGAAGAATGAATCTATTCAAGTATGAAGCACACGGTACCATTTCCAGCAACAGCGTGAGATGGCTTTGACAGTTATTTCTTGGATACAAATTACACAAGTATAAAAACAATCCCCATAATGATTAAATGCAGTTATGTACATAGGAGAATACCAGTGCAAATGGTAACATATTTAAATGGTTTTCCTTCATTAAAAAAATTATATATGATATTAAACCATCAATCACTGCTGAGGCACAGGAGTTTAAATGTATTGTCACTGGCTGAAATAAATGACTTGGAGACTGGATTCTGGCTCACTCAATATGGTGTCTCTGCGTTGCCTAGCCACCCAACTCTCTGCTGGCTGGGGCTACATCTGGTGGATCCCACCCCTTTCAATTAAGAAGGCAAGTCATGCCACCAATGGATTACATCCTTACGCTGTGCTTAGAGGTAGGAAAACACACGTCCTCATGGGGTGGGAGGGCCTCTCTGTTCTGTCAATGATTTGCAAGAAATCTGAAGTACTTTTTTCTTTCTTCACACGTTTACAAAATTTTCTTGTGGAATTTCCTCAGGGCTAATCCATAGGGTATTATGACATAATCTTTCCTTAGCACTACCGCCTGGCTTACTATGCAGCAGCAGTCCAAGAACGTGCTAGACTAAACAGCTAAAACTGTACTTCTCAACATTATTTTGGGGGGTTTGCTATGCAGACATTCACTGATGGTCACAGGTGTCAGGTTCTGTTGGGGCTGAGACAAGCATCAAGATGAAGGTGGTTTTATTTTTATTTTTACGAAGGTGATTTTTTGAGGGCAAAAACACTGAAAATATATCACTACGGTTACATTAATTTGATAATTCATAAATCAAGAATGGGTTTTTATTTTAACTGTTTTTTCTGTTTAAAAATACCATTTTTTGTTATAGTTGAAATAGTCATCCAACAAATATTTATATAATAAAAGTGAAATCAAGATGGTAAAGATATTTTTAACAAAAAGGATCTAGGCTGGGTGGTGGTGGCACACACCTGTAATCCCAGTGGCTCGGGAGGCTGAGGAAGGAAGATTGTGAGTTCAAAGCCAGCCTCAGCAAAAGTGAGGCACTAAGCAACTCAGTGAGACCCTGTCTCTAAATAAAATACAAAACAGGGCTGGGGATGTGGCTCAGTGGTTGAGTGTCCCTGAGTTCAATCCCAACACCTGCCCCCCCACCAAAAATAAGGTTTTAGACTAGAATCACCCTTCTAAAAATGAAAAATTTTATAATATCACAGTTAAAATGCCACTTTAATTTTAAAATAACTAGTGTTTTTCTATTTTTAAAACTAAACCAGTGGGCTGGGGCTGTAACTCAGTGGCAGAGTGCTTGCCTAGCATGTGTGAGGCACGTTTGATCCTCAGCACATTAAAAAAACATAAACAAATAAAATAAAGGAATGCTGTCCATCTACAACTACAAAACAATTAAAAAAAACTCAACTTGTCTTTGGGAACAGCAGACACCAGTTTTTCATTCTCTGAGGGTTACTCCCTTTTGGAGTTTTATTGCTGGTTGTCACCTAAATACTTTTTATTCAGTCAAGGTCCTCCTAGATATTCTGGTTTTATCATCAGTAATTAGTTTGTATACACATTCTCTGTCACACACAGATGCACACACACAACCAAACTCAATTTTATTTTTACCTCAAACAAATTTGGTTATTTAAACAACAAACCCCCAAAAGTTTGGAAAGTGTTAACTGAGTTTCACTGAACCCCTTCAGTATGCAAAGACACAACCAAATGTGCTAAAACACCCTCTTTAAGTTTCAGTTGTTTTAAGTATAGCAAAAGCAAAATAAAAAATTCAGTGAAACCAAAATAACTACATTCTTTTAAAACTACAATCTAGAAAGTTTGCTTGAAAAATTATCAAAAAGTCAGCTGGGAACAGCATTGCCGTAGCAGTGCCACATGGGATGTCCCTGAGGAAGACACTTAAGGGGACGTCCGGGGGACCTCGGCTCTGAAGTTCCTCAGGACCACACAACACAATGACAGCTGACAGCCAGACATGCGGGGATGGCCTGCCAACTCTTTCTGTTTTTGTCTTTTTAATTTTTAATCAGTGGCCAACACTTAAGAATCTGAATTTCTGGCTTTTCTTCAGGACAGAAATTTCACTTTCTGGGGAGAGTGGGCTTCCCTTCTTGTGACAATTAGCCAGAGCTGTGTTGCAGCTGCCTGCCGTGGACGGGCATGAGCACCAGAGGATTCTGGCTGTCCACCTCATTCAGGCTGACTGCTGGCCTTACAGGTGCCTTAGCAGGGCTTGAGGGAATCCAGGCGTCAGACTGGGGAGAACACCAGTAGAACTAACGGTACTGGTCAGCAGAAGTGTCCTTAAGGAGACTACACCGCGAAGAGGCGACGGGCGGCGCTCCATGCTGCTGGATAAGCAGGGAGAGTCACGCGCAGAGCTGCAGGGCCGGGCACAAGTGCGAAGCTCCTGCCTGATCCACACGGTCACTGCTGCTGCCTGGAGCAGACACCGTGAAGCAGACCTCAAGGCCTCCGGGAAAAGCCCCCAACACTACCAGACTCAGGCCTCCTTGAGGACACATGTCCTCCTCAACCTCATGCCCTGGGCGCCTGGCTATGGGAGGAGAGGGAGTGCCTGAGGGCCTTGCCTTAGTGGTGGAGGGAGCCACAGGGCTCCTTCTGCACCGGCTGGCAACGTCACTTGCCAGCATCACTTCCCTCTGCTTTGCCCGCTGCCTCCACAGGTCACTGCCCATCTGCTCTGTCCCAGCTGCAGGACGAAGTTGGGGTATCGGATGACTACTCTAAAGCACTTCACCTTAAGGATGGCCCCGTGGGACTTACTGGGCACTCAGCCTGCCCCCGGAACTGTGCAAAAC
Source organism: Sciurus vulgaris (assembly GCF_902686455.1). Lineage (NCBI taxonomy): Eukaryota > Metazoa > Chordata > Mammalia > Rodentia > Sciuridae > Sciurus > Sciurus vulgaris. The sequence goes on from NC_136466.1 coordinate 9,798,620, forward strand.
CCATGTGCTGGGCCATGAGCTCTGCAGGTCGAGGTTCAGGCTGAGACCCTGTCCCTCCACAGGCTCTGTGACCCTGGTATAGTTGGTCTTCTCCTGCTTCGATGACAAGGTCGCACCGTCACAGGGATGCTGTGAGGAGGTCAGGAGTCTCACCGAGTCCCTTCAGTAGGCAAAGACAGCCCAAATGGGCTTCGCTTCTCCCAGGAGTGCACAGCATGTGTGTGCACGGTGTGTGGACAAGACCGGGAACACAGGAGGGGCTCCTGTTTTCCAGGGTCTAATGACGGGCCCCTGGCTGCCTTCAAACGCTGATCGAATCGTGAACATTCTTTCAACTCATTTTTGAGATCTACTGACATATTTTTGTTAATAAAACTACAAATCAACCAGGCTGAGCTATTTAGTTACGCAGAAGGCACACTTTCTGTTTAAGAAACATGAGAAATAGTTTTTAGTAATATCAGAAAATCTGGCTAATTATTTTTGAAAGAGGGTAAGAGATGTGACACATTTCACCTGCCTAGTTGTTTTCTACTGTGAGAACTTGCTGAGGTTCCAAGGTCAAAGTCTCAACAGCAGTTAAAGATGCGACTGCACTTTCTCCTACTCACTGTTATGGAATGGCATCTTAAGTATGAAAGATGTCTCGTATAGTATGTCACAATGTTGAGCAATAGCGTTTCAATCTAAACACAGAAATGAAAAAAGAGCAGATGATTTCCCTTTTGCTGTAATTCACTTTGGGATGCATGTCATGAAGAGCACTAGGCAAAAGCAATTTTCATTGATTGACTGACTGATTGAGGAAAAGGGTGAATGTTCTTTCAGTTACGTCCCCTACTGGAGTAGGATTCTCACAGCTCCTGACAGCTCTTCACAATGTGTAGTTAACCGCCGTGTTAGCAAAAATAAATAAATAAAAAACGAAATGAAAGAGAGGGAGAGAGAAGAAATCACAATGAGAACTTCTTTGGGTCTTCAGTCAGCTGGCTTGAGTTAAATAGATAAATAGAGGAGGGCAACAAATTCAAATCTAACAGCTCTAGTCCTCGCACAAAGGATCTGGGTGTTGGATACTCTTAATTACTGAAAAGTTCTGGAGCTAATTGCATAATCTAATCAGTAATACTGACAATCACTTTGTGCTTGTTCTACTTCTGTGGAAGCTACTATATTACTAGAGTGACTAGTTTTAAATGAAATTCTGATTTAGAGATGAATTCCTACACATCAGCCTCCTATTCTTATTTCAAATAGAATCAGCCCCATCTCTGAAATGCTCCTCTACTTCTACAAAACATGTGAATCTGTGATATAACTCAGGATATAACTAAGTGGATGCTGATCCACACCCTGACCAGCTCTGAAACATTTCATGTATGAATATTATTTTCCCAATTATTGTAGCAGATCAGTGCCTGATCCACCGCCCTTTGGGGTGCTCGGTGACCTGATCCCTGTTACTGCTGGTCTGTTGGGAAGATTCTAGTTTATTCACCTACTAGCACAACAGCACTGGGGACATCACACCCCCCCATGTAAACTGGACTCTTCTCAGCTGCTGGGTCAAAGCAGTGCCGGTGAGGTGAGAATCCTTACTTGATACAGATTCACCTACAGCGAATCTTCAAGTGGACTAGACTTTAATGCTTGCCAAGTTAGATTTGGTTGCAAATATGGAAGATGGCTTATTTGAAGAACATCTAGAGAAGATCGAAAGCCACTGTAGTTTGTAACAAACACATTTCCAGGTGAGAGGCACTTAACAAGTCCTTCCCAGGCTGTGGCATGCAAATGGGAAAGCCTGTGGGTCAGCAGGACCTGGCGTGACACTGCAAGTGGAAGGAGCTGTACCGTGCTGCAGCTGGGAACTGACACTCTTCATGCAGCTACACTTCCAGCAAAACAGGTCCAGGTTGGAGGAAAGCAGTTCAAAGTAGTAAATAATTGCAGAATCATTACATCAGTTTAGTTTAAAGAGCTGACAAACCCCCTCTAAACTCCAAGCACAATTAGTCATTAGGGTCTAGTTTTTCAGCACTGTTAAGCAATTTGTAACCCATTCCTTTTAATAGGGTTAGGCATTACTTAACCACACAGATGCCCTGAAAACTGAAACCTCAAGATATGAAGCAACAACCTTGTTCATTACCTTCTCTGATAGGCAAATCAGCTATAAAAACAGATTTTAATGGGCAACCAATGAATAATCAATGGCTCACTTTTCATCTGAGTGTGAGAATGAGAATAATCTAATACAAAGTCCCTCCGGTAAGAGGCCGAATCTTGGGCCTTGCTGCTCTTCAGGGCTGATTTATAAGGTTTTGGAAAGCTGATGTAAACAGATGATCAATGGGACCCATCCTGCTCCTAATAACCCCCAACTGGCTCACTCCCTCTTTTCCAGGTCCATCCCTCAGGCTATGCGCTCTGTCCGGCTAATTCTTCCCACTGCCCCTGCCTGCTGCTTTTACTCTGGCCATCCGTTCAGGCCAGCCGACTCACAAGTAATTTTATACGCAGCAGAGAGCGGGTGGAATTGATTTTTCACTCAGCACTCAGTTCCCATCTGAATAATTATCAATTTTACTGCCTCATAAAGGGAAGAGTCAAAATTTCAAATCAATTCAAAAGAGCTTTTGAGACGACAGAAACTGTGCATAAGAATAGAGGTCAAAGTTGTCAGTGACCTGAGGAGATGATGTCAGATATTACTATACCCAACAGTTGACATCAGAGCACTCAAGATGATACAACCTAGTGCTAATGCAAATCATATTTATGCTGACTACCAGAGACCAGTCATTAATATTTAAAATGCTATCTGAAAGCCTACATTCCAAATAAATAGAATGGATTCCACTGTTAATAAAGATATATCACTACTTAGTCATATGCTGCAAAGTGAAGAATTACCAAGTGTCATTAACACACAGAAATGACTTAAGCCGGCAGACACAGGGGAACCCAGGAAGACCCTCGGCTCCTGGCTACAGCTCTCACGCACAGCCTCCTCACTTTGCTTGCATTTTCTACCAACTTAGAAGTGTCTGCTGAACTGGGCCTTATGGCTGAATGCTGGCAGGAGGACCTGGTGGTGGACTTGTTCCCTGCCACGGTAGGGTGGGGCTCGGTCTGCTTTCTGGCCCTCCACCGATATCTATCTTCCTCAGCGAGGATGTGCCGAGTCAGCGGCTCTCGACCTTCTCCACGGAGCTCACCGAGGGCTGCGGCCCTCCCGACCCCACCAGACTCCACTGCTTCTGGCTGGGATGGAGACAGCTGGTGGCAGAGGGCAGCACCAAAACCTGACAGGGAAGATGTTCCAAGGGACACAGGGACATTCAAGAATCAACAGTGGGAGGAGTGAGGACCCAGGTTTTCGCACTCAACACCCCTGGGTCAAGTTCCACTCCTGTGCAAGCTTGCTGCACCTCAGCCTGCTCATCTGTCAAGTGGGGTGGCGGCACCCACTTCCCAGGGCTGTTGTGGGTCTAAGCGGGAAGCCCTCCCCTGTCGCTGTCATCGCTTTGTCATGGTATTACCAAAATGCCGGTGATTCTGTTTCCTTCACAACAGGGAACTTTTTACGGAGAGAAATCAGGTCTTCCGTGTCTGAATGGTTCCTGCCCCTTGCACGTGGCGAGTCCTCAACAGACGAGAGCCAGACATTACCATCCTGCCCAAACAGCTCTGGGCCACAGCCTGTGCTAATTCTCACTATGTCCCCTCTCCCTCCTCAGAAAGGAACTGGTTAAATGAAATGTTACCACAGACAAAGTTCACACGATTTCATTTCAATGTCAGCAAAGACGAGAGCCAGGAAGGAGGCCTCTCACGCCGTCTCGTGCTATTCTCATCATTTCTCACACACAGTGACATTTCCTGCGGATTGCAGGTGACGTGTCGCTCACTAAGGACACCATAGCAGGACACTACTGAAATATTTATATTTGCAAATCAAAGACTATTATGGTTATAATTGGGTAAAAGAAAACAACATGAAATATTATTTTCTAGACTTAGTGGAAGTAGGGTAGTGACAGTATAGCCATGAACAATGGCATCCTTCTCTTGGAAACACGCTGGTTGTTGCTACGGTGGCCTGCAGGAACAGTGCTGACTCTGACCCATGTCCGCCAATTAGAAAACAGATTTGAAAATAAAGAAACTGGTTTTACAACTTACTAATTAAAAATGTTCCTGGGAATATTACCTAATCTATCTGATCTGTGATTCCTCATCTGAAATTGGGAACAACACTAACTATAATCTGATGAGTGGATAGTTCCTAGCTAGCTGCCTGGCACAGACAAGGAGTCCAGCAAAGGGAAGCGTCCTCAAGACTTATCAGAGCCCACACAGGGCAACTACCGACATCATCAGAGGCTCCAGGAAAGAAATCAGTTTCTAGTTCCAGTTTTGCCCTATTTTTCTCGGACCTCTGAGTTCCTTTCCGAGGAAGGGCTGGGGAGCATTGTTTTTTTGAATTCTAGCCTCACTAAGGTGAGATGAAGGACATCTGGATTTTTTGAGGGTGGGAAGCCTGAGGCCACTTCCACTCTCAAGGAAAATACTCGGAAATAATTGCTAAAGACTCTTGGCAAGAACAGTTGTTCTCATAACTTTCCCGTGTCCATATATGAGTACACGACCGTGAAACTCCGTATCGGTAGGTATGGTACAGCCATAAGACTCGGATCCTGATTAGGATAAGTTGTGTATAAGGCATCAAATACACTCTACTGCCTTGTATATATAAAAAGAACAAATAAAAAAAACAACAAAGAAGAACAGTTGTTCTAGGGACGTTCAGGACCAGGTTGGCTTCTGGGTCACTGTTTCCTAAGTTAGGTTACCTGCTGCAGGACGTCTGGGTTTTGCTGCATAAAGTGTAAGAGTCTCTGACCAGCCTGGGCAGCCTCTCTGCATCGAAGTGGCTTCTTGCCCTCTTTTGCTATGTGCTTGAAGAGGTAGGTGACGATGTGGTCCAAACTGGTACAGCAGCTGGAGGAGACAACTGTATCTGGACGAACGACAAAAAGAAATTCATCTGCATGAGGGAAGTGTTTGTGGCAATGGATTCTACTGTCTCCATTAAAAAAGAATCACCATCTGCTTTCAAAACACTTCCACCAAACTCCAAGTTCCTCGAGGGCAGAGTGCCTGGCTTCTTTCTTTAAGCCAAGTGCTGATCACAGGGTCTGGCACGGAGACACCGCAGTAAGCAAATGATTCCTAGCCGGTACAGGACAGAGGTCTCTGGGACTTAACAGCATCTGTTCAAGTGACTGTTTATTAAACATCTATGGTGCAAAGAGCTCTGAGCTTCAGGGGAAACCCACCCAGGGGTCAAACAGCTTACACTTTGGCACATAAGTCACCATAACACAATGCTATGGAGAAATGGGTAACACTGCTGTGGGGATTCGGAGGGAGATCACACTCAGATGGGAGTCCGGGAGAGTTTGGTGAAGAAGGCAGACCCTGAACCAGGCTTGCAAAGATTACTCCAGCTAGACATAAGGAAGAACACTTTTCAGGTAGAGAGATCAGCATGAGGCAAGACAGTGTGGTGGGAGAGGCTTGGATTTTGGAGTCAGACACTCTGGTTTCAAATCCCATTGTTTCCGGTCACCTGCTGTGTTGGAACTACAAAAGCACCATGTAACTTTTCTCACTGTTTGTAAACTATCTTGTCAGCTGAATGAGAAGAAAATGAGAAGCTCATTGTAATAACAACAGTATTTACTGAGAGTTAACTGCGTGTCAGTTACAGTGTTCAGTGATTTGCATGGATTATTATTTTCAATCCTCACAACAGCACCATGATAATTTACAGGCCAGGACGGTGAGGCTTAGAGAGATAAAGTGACTTGTCCAATGACACCCAGCTGGAGCACTGTGCAGCCATGGTATGAAAATAAGCCAGGAGGAGAACTCTGGACCCAGATGCTTAACCACTTAAAACTAGGTATTAAGTGAAAATGTCTGTAAGCATCCGAGACCTTACAGCACAGCGAGCACTCAAGAACTTGCATGACTTGCTGGCCTGCCCTACAGAGAAGGACGTACTCAGGGAGTGGGATCCTGGCTGGAGTGAGAGGACCTGCAGGGGAGTCGGCGGGCAGGCCGACCCGGTAGGCTGGGGTCTTACTCCTTGGCATGCAAACAGGGGGCTGAGATAGCAACGTTTAATTTGAAAATCAAGGGAGGCACCACTGACGGCCCGAGCAAGCGCTGACACAGTCGAGCAGCCATAGAGTGTCTCCTTCGTACACTAAAACTGTCATCTCACTTGATTTTTTTTTTTCCAAATGGAGTTGTTTTTGTATTGACTTTGAATTTAGTAATTAAAATTTTTGGTTGTAAAGACTTTTTAAAAAATTTTTAAGATTTGTTCTAATTAGTTGTACATGACTGTAGAATGCATTTATACATTTTGATAAATCATACATAAATGGAGTGTAATCTCTCATTTTTCTGATTGTATACATTGCAGGATCACATCAGTCATGCAGTCATATATGTACAAGAGGTAATAATGTCTGTTTCACTCTACTTCCTTCCTACCCTCATACCCCTTCATATATATACGATGGAATATTACCTTTAAAGAAGAATCTCATTTGATTTTAATAACGGTTTTGTAATTAGGTATTGTTTACATTTTTAAAATGGGAAAAACTAAGGGCTGGGGATCTAACACAGTGGTAGAGAGTTTGCCTAGTATGTACAGAGCCCTGGGTTTATTCCAGCATTGTAGAGAGAGGTGGAAGAGAGAGAGACACACACTATTAAAACTCAATAGTGAAGTAGTTTATCCAAACTCCATGATTTAAACTCACAGCATGACACTGCCCATATTTTCAGGCTAACAATGGCATCTAGATCAACCCCTGGAAGTTTATGATTAGTAAAAGAAACAATTAAAAATGGTGAAAGCCCGTGGCGCACGCTTGTAGTCCCAGTGGCTCAGGAGGCTGAGGCAGGAAGATCACAAGTTCAAAGTCAGCATCAGCAACAGTGAGGTGCTAAGCAACTCAGTGAGATCCTGTCTTTTAATACAACACAAAACAGGGCTGGAGATGTGGCTCAGTGGTCGAGTGCTCCTGAGTTCAGTTCCCATACCCCCCAATCCCCTGCAAAATGGTAAATACAGTAGAAGTAGACCAAGAAAGTAGAGCTGGGGGAGGTGGGTTATAAACTCTGCAAGGGAAGAGTTTCTAATTCATGTCTAATATTCTGAGACACATGTACGTCCAATGTAGATAAAAGTTGAAATATTAGCTGAGTTACATAAAGAATGGGAAACTAAAGCTGTCCTGAAAAAGTTTTCCAGAGAAGATCTTGAGTTGTATTTAGTATAATACCTAAGACTGACACAACACTACAGTTAAAGACACATCATTTCAGAGACAGGCCATAGAAGAACGAAGAAGGAGGTTTTAGGCAGGTTATGAAATATAGGAGACAACAGGAGCTGATGCAGGAGCGGGGGCCAGAGGCTGAATGAAAGCCTACAGACAGGCCTGGGCAACAGTTCTGGAAAACTGCAGGGCTATGAGGCTTTTAAGAAAGAAGTCTCTTTCTCCCCTACTAAAGTTATGGCATCCGACTCATTGATTAATTGGCAAATGGGCTGCTTATCTCTCCGCTGACCGGGTTACTGTGTAGGAAAGGGAGCTTGGTTTTACAGTCCTGGGAGATAGACAGGCTGAGGAGTCAGACTTATCTGCTTTCCTTTTCCCTTCATATTTCTACACTTGAAGTCCCAACCATGAAGTAAACAGATACGTACCCTAACACCTACAAAGTCAAGGGGGAAATAGATATGGCTCCCCTCCCAGTGAAGAGCAATATGCTATCAATCAAACACAAATTCTAAAGACTTCCCATAGATGTGGCGACAACATGCCATGCAGGTTGCATTAACAGGCTCCAGTCCCCTGAATCAGTGTGAGAAAGCCAGGTAAACGCTTCAGAGGCAAAGGCCGAGCTCACGTCCTCGCAAGGAGAGCTTCCATTACAGCTGATTTATGGTTGGGGGCTTTGAAAAACAGAAATGATATTTCCAGGTGAACTGAAAAGTATGGAATCCCAAGGATCAAGGGCATTTGGTCAAAAGCAGAATGAACAGTGCCGAGGACTCTGCATTCTTATTGGTTTCATTACCAGCAGTGCAAGCTATTGTGTGAGACTCAGATACTGAGACTCTCCTGACATGAAGGCCAGGAGGATGTCACGAATTTTCAAATTTTGTCCTAGTTCTTGGTGTTCAGAAATCTTTTCAAAAGGATTACAGCCAACATTTAGACAATTTTGGAAGTAATTTTTAGCCTAGTAGGTACTCCGTCCTTTCTGGCAACTTGTTTTTTGGCACTGAGAAGCCAAGTACTCCTTTCTCCTGCAGTGGCCTCTGCAGGAAGCACATGCATCATTAATAGCCTCCGTTTACCAAGACCCAGCACCAGAGCAGTTCTGGAAAGTTAACTATGCAGCAAAGAGTGCTTAACTCAGGGTCAGGAAGAGCGATAATGGGTTTAGCTGCCTTGGCTTCAGCTCAAAATTCACCACTGCACAAGAGAGGATGAAGGTCTTAGAAAAATAAGGTCTGAAAGGCAATTTCCAAGACAAAAGGCCTATCTGGGAGGTGTAGTAGTTTCGGAAATGGGAGAGTAGGTCTAAATCTATATTTTTTAGGTGTCTGACTTCAACTGAGCTTCAACTGCACAATCTGTGAAAAGTGTTCACATGCTGTCTACTTTGCACAGGCTGTGAAACATTAACGAGGTGGTGTGTGTGAAGCTGGACCCAGCACTCAGCACGTGGCCAGGGTTTCCTTTCCCACTTCCTGTTTACTTCCCTGGCTGTTGACCCCTTCAGGACCAAGCCTGGTAGACTGCCAGGGTAGCTCTCCTCTCTCATTAGCATGCTGGGATGGGAAAAACTAATGGACAGCATCTCGAACTTCTACCGAGTCCCTGCATATTTTGCTCCCGTAGTACATTCATATCATGGACTTAGGAATGTGCTGAAAATTACAAGATGCCCACTCTTATTCTTCACATACATTTTATTAAGAATGAACTTCACGGGGAAGTTCCAGAAGCCTCCAGCAGGCTCAGTGCTTGCTCCTCAGCTCTCCCAGCCGAGTGCTCTACCCCAGCTGCGCCCCAGCACCCTTTCCTTGTGGAGCTTCCCCACCATCCTTTGCTTCTACTTAGACCGTGTTCCCATGGCAGGGCCAGTCTTCAGGGGTGTCGCCTGCTCCCACCCCTGCAGCAGTGCACCTGGTCCCTCTGCTCATCACCCCATTGTCCTGATTCATCTGGCACTTATTGTGACCAGGCATTGTGACTTGGCAGCGTGTGTCCTCCTTTAGTTTATGTTTATCTTTCCCCATTAAAACACGAGCTTCTGCATGAGCAGGGACCATACCCGCCTGGCGCCCTTCAATCCCTTCGGTGCCCAGGTCTAGAATAGTACTTGGTTCACGGTATGTGCAAAACTAATAATTACTGAATAATCAAGTTAAGACTCATTATTAAGGGCGGCTTCTGGTGAGCCCTGGTCTTTATGTATGAGAGCATGCATGGGGTGTAGGGTGGATGGCTGATTAAAAAAGAGCCTGAAGTTAAAAATGCTGAAAATGCTAATTAAGTAAATTTTAAAGTCACGTTCAGGATATTAGGCAAGTCACTAATTTATCACTGATGGAACTTTTCTGTTCTCCCCTTCTGTTCTTTTTCCCCATTGAGGCTATGGTAAAACTGAAATCCACTTATAACCCAAATAAAGCCAATAAATGCCTCTTGGCCACTGTATCACTGTTGCAAAAGAAAAACCCAACTGGCTACTTTGAATACTCTTTTGTCTTTCTGGAAGAGGACAGGATTCACCCATGGAGTCACCTAATGTCTGTAACATCAATTTGCAACAGTGTAAGAGGCTGAAGATAAAATGATTAATTATAGGAAAACCTTTTCTGTCAGGGACCTAGCTGTCCAAGCTGCACCCTTCCTCAGGTGGCTGCTGTAAGGAGGTGAGGGAAGAAGGGAAACTCTTACCTGTTGTACATCTTAGGTGAACTGCTTCACCATTCTGAAGACACATCCTGCTCATCTGTACAATGAAGATGATATCACCTAATTAATTAATCAATAAATATTTAGGGAACACTTACTGTATGCCAGGAACTGAGAATAAAGCAGTGCTCAGGACACTGCTCTGTCCTTGAGGAGCTTACAGTCAATATAGATAAGGATGACCAGCCTCCCAGAGCACTGCCCACCTGTGGTGTGCAGGTGGTTCTGAGAAGGCAGAGGTGGACACGGAGGGCCTATGCAGATCGGCACAGGCTGTGCCTACCACACATTAATGAGGCAGAACTGGACTTAAAGCCACGATCAGCCTTCCCTCTGCAAGTCTACTCTGGCAAGAGTCCTTGGGTTTCATTAGAATGCAGACTCCAGGCCTGATCAAGATCACGCTTTGAGAATAACACAGCTGCTTCCAAGTAATTCAAAATCTTTAGTATTACTATGACGTGAGATAAAAAAGACTGTCAAGATAAACTGTAATAACAAAAGACAAGACTTCTTGCCCATGAAGAATCAGCTGCTATGAGAATTTGCCCGCTTGCCATAAACAAGAAAACAGGACAAAATATATGAAACAACGATTTTCAATTATTGCACAACAAGCAGTATAGGACTACTAAACCAGAGAGGAGGGAAATAAATGAGGTGATACTGACAAGGGCGGAAGCTCACTGCCCAAAGCAGCTTCCAGGCTGCAGGCCAGGAAGAGAAACCAAGCAAAGCCAGGGACCTCCGGAGCTGGAGAGAGAGACTGGGATCTGGGAGCCGAAGCAGCTGGAACTTGTTGTGCAGACGACCAGCATGTGGGGCCTGTAGAAGACAAGAGTTCCAGAGCTCCAGAGAACTGCAAGGGAGTCCCTGCCAGTGTGTCTGCACAGTGACTGTGCAATGTGAGCAAAAGCTCCCCACGGCTGAAAAGCAGTGGGCTGGACAATCCCCGAAGGTCACACGGAGCTGGGAAAAACTCCCAACACAGGCAGCACCGACGTGTCTTCCCAGGGCCACACCTCCTAGAGGGGCTCAGTCACTCCAAAATAAAGGCTGCTACTCGATCTCAAACTGACCGAAAAGGTACTCAACTGAAAGAACAAAATCCAAAAATCTTGAAAAAAATGTTAAAATTTACACTAAACAACAAAAAATTCACAATGTCTGGCATCAATAAAAAAATCACAAGGCACAGAAAATGAAAAAATATGAGCCACAAAGAAGAAAAATATAAATTGACAGAAAAAGATCTAGAAATGACTTTAGTAGACAAGGACTTTTAAAAAGTTGTTACAAATCTTATAAATATGATCAAGGTTAAAATAAAACATGAATTTGATGAGGAAAAAATGGAAGATATAGAAAAGGCCTGAACACAGGCATGGTGAAAACTGCCTATCCACTTAGGTGGTCAAGGCAGGAGGATCACTTGAGCCCAGGAGTTGAGGGCCAGCCTGCACAAAAAGCGAGATCTCTCATCTCTTAAAAAAAAAAAAAAAAAAAAAAAAAAGACCAAAATTCAATTTCTAGAGAATAAAACTACGATGTCTAAAATGAAAGAAATACTGGATTAACAAAGCAGATTAGTTAATGTAAAAACGAAGATCAGTGAACTTGCTATACAGTTCTAGAAACTACTCAAAATCAAGAATAGAGAGGCAAAAAGTGAACAGAACAAACAGACAAAACCCCTAAACCAGACAGTGCGTCCCTGACCTGTGGGCCAAGAGCAAGGGGAACACAGCACACGTGGACCTGGAGCCAGAACTAACGGAAAGGGAGGGGCAGATGGCGATTCCTTAGGAGTAAACAGGGATGACATTATTTGAAGATGCAGATTTTTTTTTTATTTTATTTTATTTTTTTTGTTTTTTTTTGAAGATGCAGATTTTAAAGACCTAGACCACCACTGAAAAATGAAGAGGCAAGGCTAAAGACCACAGGGGGCGTAAGAGGGACTCGAGAAATGGTCAATTCATCCAAAGTAAAATAATGCAGGAAAAAGGCAAAAAACAGAGAGGCAGAGACAATAAGGAGAAAACAAACAATGCCAGTTACAGTAACTGGCTGAAATACTCTTCAAAGGCAGCGGCAGTCAGATTTGATCTAAAAGTCTGACTCCACTATATGCTGTGTGTTGGAAAATGTCCTTGTTCTATCCCCAAAAACTGAATGTGAGGTTAAAGGATAGGGAATTACGATTGCGGATGGAATAAAGTTTGCTAATCAGGAAGATTATCCTGGATTTACTAGGTGAGCCCACTCTAAACCTTAAACTTGAGAAGGAGAGGCAGAAGAGGTCAGTCAGAGGAGATGCTTGTGACTCCGAAAGCTGAGGCAGGAGGATTCCAAGTTAAAGGTCAGCCTTAGCACTAAGCAAGACCCTGTCTCAAAAACAAAACAAACAAACAAAAACAGGGACGGGAGGGTGTAGCTCAGAGGTAAAATACCCCTGGGTAAAACCCCAGTACCCCAAATCAGTAAACAAACAAGTAACAACAACAAAAAACCCTACATTTCTTAAAAAGTAAAGGATGGAAAAGGAGACAAGGCTAAATAAAAAGAAAGCTGGAGAAGTTATGAAAAATTTCAGAGGAAAGAATATTACCAGAGACAAAGAGGATGATTTTGTAATGATAAAAGGGTAAGTTCATCAAAGGAATATAATAATTCTAAATATATGTACCTAATAACAGAGCTATTTGAACAGAAATATTGATACAAAACCTGATAGAACTGGAAGACAGGACAGATCTATAACTGTAGTTGGAGACCTAAGCCTTTCTCTTTGGTTCATGCATAGAAAAAAACAGCATCATCCAACCAACCAGCCAGCCAGCCAGCCAGCCAGGAAGAACAGAGAGGACGGGAAGGTCACTATTGACTGGAGCTGGCACAGGGCACTCCCCAGCAATGACACACACATTAGGTTACGTATCCTTGAAGCATTCACTACAGTGCAGATCATAAAGAGGTCTTAATAAATGATTTTTTACCTTTTAAAATTTACTAAAAATCAAAAATTACTACATATTCGATGATACAATGGAATAAAACTCGAATCAATCACAGACAAGTATCAGGATCCTCTCCAACTACTGGAAAATTAAACAATATGCTTCTAGATAACAATCTACTGCTTGAAGAAAAAAATCAGCAGGACAATTGGAAAACACTCTTGAACTGAATATAAACAGAAGCAAAATACACCTTAATTTGTTAGATATAGCTATAGTAGTGCTCAGATTAAAGCATTAAAAGTACATATTAAAAAGGAAGAAAGGCCTAAAATCAATGATCTAAGCTTCCATCTGAAGAAAAAATAAACTAGAAAAGGTAAAAATCAAGTGGAGAAAGGAAATGAAGGTCATACTTGAAATCAGTGAAATAAAAATAACAGAAAAAAAATCAATGAACAATGAAAATAATTCTTTGCAATAAAACTGATAAACTATAGCTGGAATGATCAAAGAAGAAAAACAGACAAAAGAGAGGAGAAAGAGAGAAGAAGAGAGGAGGAGGAAGAGGGGAAGGGCAAAGGGAAGGTGGGAGGGGGATAAGAATAAGGATAATATAATGCAAACTGCCAATATCAGGAATGGAAGAGGGACATCATTACAGGTCCCACAGAGGTAAAACTGGAGAGCAAGGGGATACTATTAACAATTTCATGTCAATAAAGTTAGATGAAATGGACAAATTCTTTTAAAGACACAAACAACTAAATAGTCTCAAGATGAAATGGACAAATGGAATAGCTATATGTCTATTAAAGAAATTTAATTTAATTTGTGGTTAAAAACCTTCCAAAGAAAACTTTAAGTTTGATGGTTTCATTGGGAAATTCTATCAAATGTTTAAGATAAAATAAATAAACATTCTATACAAACATGAGGAACAGGAGAGAACATTTCTTAGCTAGTCTCATGAGGACACCAGACTGACTAAAACAAGGCGAGGATATGAAAATGGAAAGTTCCACAAGAACCACAGAGGAACATGTCAATGCCCGTCAACAGTAGGATGCAAGAAGGTGGACCAGAATTCTAGCAAACTGAATCCAAAAATATGCATTGGCTATGTGTCACAGCCAATATGGAATGCAAAGTTGATTTATATTGTGGTTTGGACTGAATATTGTTGGTTTGAATACTGTTTAATGTGCTCATTAACATTTTATGTAATCTATTAACAGACAAAAAGGAAATACTATATGATCACATCAGTAGATACAGAAAAAGCACCTGATAAAATTCAACACTCATTCATAATAATAATCTCAGAAAACTACGAACAGAAAGAATTTCTTCCAAAGGCAGCTATGAGAAACCTAACATTATACTGAATAGCATGAAACAGAATACTTGCCTCCGGAACTGGAGATAAGAAAAAATGATGTTTGCTATACACTTCTATTCAATATTTTATTGCAGGTTCTAGCCAATGTGATAAGACAAGAAAAAAAAAAAAAAAAGGCACATGGATTGGAAAGGATAGGATAAAACCTCTTCATTTGCTAATACAACTACGTAGAAAATCTTAAGAAATCTACAAAAAGTTGGCAGAACAAGTGAGTTTAGTAAGGCTATAGGCTATAGTCAATAAATTAAAAAAAATAATTTTGATTCTATATCAAAGCAAAACAGGGGGCTGGAGTTATGACTCAGTGATAGAGCACTTGCCTGGCATGTGTAAGGACCTGGGTTAAATACTCAGCACCACATATAAATAAATAAAATAAAAGATCTATTGACAACTAAAAATAAAATTAAAAAAAGAAAGACAACTTAAAATGCCACTGATAATAGCATAAAAACCATAAAGTATTTAATTATAATAAAATATGCACAAGACTCAAATTCAAAGCTATAAAAATGCTGTTGAGAGAAGTTAAAGAAGACCTAAATGAATAGAGAGATAATTTTCAGGAATTGAACACTGAATAGTATTAATATGTCAATATTGATGTCATATCCAAATAGAGTTATAGATTTAATGCAAACCCAAACAAAATTCCCCTTTTTTGTTTTGCTTTTATTATTATGTTATAGTTGTACATAATGGTTGGGTTCATTTTGACATAATCATACATGGAATTCAATTTACTCCATTTTGGTCCCTGGTTCCCTTGTTTGTCCTCCCCTCCTCCCTCTTCCTACTCCCCTTCTTTTACTCTATTGGTCTACTTTCCACTCATTTAGTTTTAATTGGTGATATGTACGCATATGTGTGTGTGTATGTGTGTATATATAAACTATGACATTCATCGTGGTATATCTATACATGCCCGTAGTGTGATTTTGTCAAATTAAGTCCATATTTCCTTCCCGTTACCATTCCTCCTCCCTCACAATCTCCTCCTACTACACTGACCTTCCCTCTATCTTAATGATATTCAATTCCCTCTCCCTGCCCCCTTATTTTGCTCTAGCTTCCACATATGAAAGAAAACATTCAATTTTTGATTTTCTGAGTCTGGCTTATTTTACTTAGTATGATGTTCTCCAGTTCATTCTTCTTTATGGCTGAGTAAAACTCCGTTATGTACACGTACCACATTTTCTTTATTCATTAGTCTATTGATGGGCATCTGGGCTGGTTCCAGATCCTGCTATTTTGAGTTGTGTTGCTATAAACATTGATATGGCTGTATCACTACAGTATGCTGATTTTAGTTCTTTTGGATAAATACAGAGATTACTATCCAGAATATATAAAGAATTCAAAAGCTTAACACCAAAAAAACAAAAACAAAAAAAAAAAAAAAAAAAAAAAAAAAACCCCAAAAACAAATAAACAAAAAACAACCCAATCAAGAAATGGGCAAAAGAACTCAATAGATATTTCTTAAAAATAAAAAACAAAAAACCACAAATGGTCCACAAATACATGAAAAAACGTTCAACATTCCTAGCAATTAGGGAAATGCAAATCATAATTATACTGATAGTTCATCTTACTCCCATCAGAATGGCAATTATGAAGAATACAAATACTGGTGAGGATGTGGGGAAAGAGGTGCAACCATATATTGTTGGTGGGACTGCAAATCAGTACAACCACTCTGGAAAGCAGTATGGAGATTCCTCGAAAAGCTAGGAATAGAACTACCATATGAGCCAGCTCCCCGACTCCTCAGCATTTATCCAAAAGAACCAAAATCAGCATACTCTTTTCCTTTAAACTTGAGAAATGAAGAAGTTGATTCTAAAATATCTATAAAAAGGTAAAGGACCCAGAATAATTAAACTAATTTTTAAAAGAGAAAAACAACACTAAAAGGCTAAAATACAGGATTTTAAGACCCCTGATAAAATTATGACATATACTATTGGCACAAGATGAGCAAATAGGTAAGGATGTTCATCAACAAAAGGGACTAGAACAATTGGCTGTCCATCTGTTAAAAAAATCATCTGAGCTTTTCCTGCATACCATACATAAAAATTAAATTGAAATATATCACAGACTTTGACATTGGAGGTAAACCCATCAAACTTCTAGAAGAAAACCTAGAAGAAATCTTTATGGCCTTGGCTAAGCATAGATTTCTTTGAACCATCACTACCACTACAAAAGATAACTTGGACTTCCTCAAAACTAAACATCTGTTCTTTAGAAAATGCTGTTAGGAAAACACAAAGACAATCGCAGGCTGAAACATATCCGCAGAACTTATATCTGAGGAAGGATCTGTATTCAGAATATACAACTCCTCTCACTGCTCAGTAACAAAATAACCCAGTTAAAAAAGTTAGTAAAAGGTTTGAACAAACACCTCACCAAGAGGATATGTGAAAGGTAAAGAAGCACAAGAAAATGCGTACATCTTTGTTAGTGGAATGCAGATTAAAACCCCAGTGAGATTCCACTTCACATCTTGGCATCAGATCTGCTATTTTGCTGTCGCCATTATTCTCCCTCCCCCCACAACACTTTACAACCTAGACTGCGAGCCCCAACTTCCTAGCCAGTCACGGGTCCAGATTGTTAGCCCACGAACCTCCTCGCCAGCCACTGGTCCATTGTTATTAGCCCATGAAATTCCACTACTTAAGAATGGCTCCCCCGCCATTCTCTCTCTCTCTTGCTCTTACATGTGCTGTCACTCTCTCTCTCTCATTTTCTCTCTCTCTCTCCTCCTCACTCTTGCTCACTCTCGGTCTCTCTCTCACCCTGCAGGCAGACTCTCTGCCTGTCCGCTTTATAAAATCTCCTGTGTGAGTTCCCGCGTCCAGAGGTTTCTGTGTGCTTTCGCATATGCTACATGGTGAGATCACAGACACAAGCAGCAAGTGCTGGTGAGGGTGAGGAGCGAATGGACCCCTTCTACAGTGCTAGAACCAAATGGTGCAGTCACCTTGGGTAACAGTTGCTTCAGATTTTAAAAATATACTTAGCATGAAACCCAGAGAGTCTATTCTAGCAATCTAGACAAGGGAAATAATGACCTTATGATTGATCTATTTATCATCTATCTGCCTGCATACCTGCTTACCTCCTTACTGATCTACCCATCTACCTATCTATCTCAATCACAAAAGAACTTATGCATGAATGTTCACAGTGGCAATATTCAAAATAGTCAAAGACGAGAAGCAACTCCAATGTCTACCAGTTAGTGAACGGACAAACACTGAGGTAGTCCACATGATGAAATAATACTCAGCAAGAGAAAGAGAGAAACTGAGCCAGGTGTGGTGGCACATGCTTGTAACTTCATGACGTGGGAGGCTCAGGCAGGATGACAGCAAGTTTGAGGCCAACCTCAGCAACTCAGTGAGGAGACACTGTCTCAAAATAAAATAAAAAAGATTGGGATGTAGCTCAGAGGAAGAGCCCTGGTACCAAAAACCAAAAAAAAATTAATGAAAAGCCAAATAAAAGCACAACACAACAAAACAAAGACAAAACCCCAAGACAAACAACGGTGACAACAAACCCCAAGACAAACAACAAAAACCCCACTGGCCTGCAGAACAATACGGATGACTGTCAAAGGCATCATGCTAAATGAAAGAAGCCAGACACAAACAACTTCATATCCCGAGTCCACTTACATGGAATTCTGGAAAAGGCGAAGACAAAGCAGACAGCAGTCCTTTGAGATGGGCAGGGAGAAGGAACTGATTTGAGGGGACATAAAGGAGCTTTTGGTGATGATGAAAGCATTCTACACATTGATTGTGGGGGCTCATTTGTCAGGACTGATCATACTATTCATGTAAAATCAGTGATTTTTACTGCATATAAATTACACTTCAATAAAATTGATTATAAAATGACAAACTATATCAAAATGTATTTTTCCCACTTGCAAATAAGAGTTCTAAAATAATCTTTCAGTTTGCGTTCACAATACCTCTTTCTCTTTTGGAGGATGAATGTCAACGAGCACACAGATGAAGAGACTGTGAGTTTTGCTAGGCAACAATGTTCTCCACGATCCTTACCGAGAGTAGTAAGTCCTTCTGAGATAGAAGTGAGGACATACAGGAGCACAGGAGGCTCCAGGTTGGTGATGAAGCTCATGTGGTCCTGGGTGAGACACTCCAGGAGTGGGTAGTAAGACTGGCTCAGCTTCCGATATTGCTACAACACAGAGAGACCACACGTCAAGCCACAGGGAACAAAGAGTCACGTACAGTACTCTGGAAATGCCTCTTATAACACTGGAAATGGTAAACTTATTTTAAAATACAAGGTCAATAAATATATAAAACAAATGGCATAATGATTCCCAATTCAGCATTTAAAGGGGTTCTAACAGGAATCCCTGGATCTCTAGAAACATTAATATGAAGCTATAACGTGAAATGTCATTTCAATTTTACTCTATATGGCTAACACCTAAATGCAAGTAAACATTCAGAAGACTGAATATTTTCCTGGACTGGAAATATTATAGCAATGCATAGTGCTAAATAGTGGCTAGGCAACCTTATTATTTTTTGTTTTTTTAAGCCCGAAGAAATCTGCTGTTATAAGAGGACTTGGCATCATAGTCTGATATATTTAAACAATGCCAACCCATTTTACTAAATCATTATTTGGTAAATGGCTTCATATTTGCCATATACATAAGAAACATACCTGGAAAATCTCAAATGCAACCCAAATTGATGTCAAAGAGGCATGCCACTCATAAGACAGATAAAGCAGAACAGCATTTCCTAAAGTGAGATGAAGCCTACCTCTATAAGAATCACTTGGGGTGCTTTTTAAAACACAGCATTCTGATCCCCACTCCAGACTCACTGAGTGAAAGGTTCTCAGGTGAGGTCCTGAAATGTGCACTTTAACATACATATGACATAGAATCTTATGTAGCCTCAAGTTTGAGAATTACTGAATTGCAGGTTTGCTTTACCATTTAAAAAAAAAAGTGAGAGAAAGATTTCTGGAAGGACACCATTTTTCTTGGTTGGGGGACCACAACTGTAGAGAGGAGTCCCCTCAAAGAGGAGGCTGTAACATATGGCCAACTGGACCTGAGTGTCTCCTGTGTAATGTCTGGCCTCCAGGCACAGCTTTCAGGGAGCGTTCTACACCACTGGGAGGATGCCTGGCAACTTCGGCTGGAGATGCGGTTCCACGGAGGCTGGCGCTAGATGGTGGGGGACTCCCTGAGCCCAGGAGTACTTCCCACAAAGGCTGATCAGCTTGTAACCCTGGGGTGGGAGCAGGTGGGAAGGCCTGACTGAATCTAAGGATGAACTATTTGGCTGTGTTACCCAAGAAATCACTGCAAACATGCTGGGCATGCAATGGTTTCTAGGTAATCCGGCAGATGTTAAAAAAAGTTCTGATAATGAGAGTCAAGTGAAGGAAATCGCATTGAAATTTCTAAGAAGCACCCCTGCAGGTGCTCCGATGGATTCAGACACACATCAGAGGAATTAGGTGGCAGAGCAGGGAAGGGCTCGGAGTTCACTTGGTCAGTCCACTTGTTTTGGAGAAAAACAGAGGAGAGCCATTCAAGGTGACCAGGCAGTCTACACATCGTGTGGCTCAACCTGCGGTTCTGCACTCTGTCTGCGCCCCACCAGAATTTTAATGGAAAAAAAAAGCCAAAACACAGGACAAGTTAGAAGAGAATGGAAGGACGGGAAGACCTCGAAGCAATCCTGTTTCTGCTGTAGGAAACACAGGCGTTTTGGAATGAAGGATCTGGTCCTAAGCGATCGGCTGAAATTGCTCATTATGTTTTGCTACAGCAGAACCTGGAGCACTCTGGATGACCAAGCTGGCAGAAGGTGGCAGCTGCTGCTTCGAACCTGCAGCATGATCACTAGGGTTGTCTAAATGTGGTAAGTGAGACCAAGCATGCTGTCCTCAAGGGCACACTGTCCTGGGGCTGCTCCAGCTCCCCAGCCCTCCTCCTACAGTTGGAGGCCTGCGGTGTTACTGCACACTTCACCAAGACACCCGCGTTACGACTGCTTACTAGCAAGTCACTGTGGGACACCGACAGCAGCATTTTGACAAAGGCCTGGAGTACGTTGTCAAAATGGTTGTCCCCATACAACTTGAAGACGCCAAAGCTGACATAATTTCCACATAAGGCAGATTTGAGAGCTGAATAGCAGATGGAGATGCCCTTGAGTTTCATTGGATAAATCTGATCTTTTGAGAGGCTCCCAAGGGACAGGATCTGGTTACCTGTTTTAGGGTAAAAGCAGAAAGAGAAAGTGCCGTAAGTAGATGTAATTCAAATCAGCTACGGGCACATCGTTAAACATTTCACTTGTGAAAGTTCACTTCCCTTCAGTATTGTTCCCAAAATGGAACCCTCCACTGAAATGAAAAATCTAAGTGCATGAGGCCATTTACCGGAGAAGTACAAAGGGTCCAAGGATAATCAATCCAGGGCACGAGAAAGTCTGATATTTTTATCTGGATGACGATTACATGGAAATACACAGGAATATGCAAAAATTCATTGAGTTATACTCTTAAGATTAAATAACTTTTGTTCTCTAATACAGATGTATCCTTTCAATAAAAGTTTTTTAAAAAGTATGATAAAATAACTCACTAAGTCAGAGAAAAAGATAATCTGATTAAGATGCAAGTAACTAAGTTCTGGGTGAACTGCCCACCTTTTTATATGAACTTGATCTTGAATTACTTTGCTTTTAGGAGTCTCACAGGTTTGATTTATGAATTAAATAAGACAAATATTTTTGGCACAGTGCATAACAAACATTACTTCCTTTTTCTCCTTAGCTGTTGTTTTCAGAAGACTTCAAGAGATGACTGTTTTTAAAACTATTTCAATTCTGTTTGACCATCCAAAGACAAAGAAATGTTTGTATAATCACTTAAAAATTTTCTATTGTAGTCATTAGATTTACATCAATATTTATTTGTTTTTGGGTGTCAGGGACTGAACCCAAGGGTGCTTAACAGCTGAGCCACATCCCCAGCCCTTTTAATATTTTATTTTGAGACATGATCTCCCTAAGGTTGCTTACAGCCTCACTAAGTTGTTGAGGCTGGCTTTAAACCTATGATCCTCCTGCCTCAGCCTCCCGAGCTGCTGGGATTACAGGTGTGCACCACCATGCCCAGCAACACCTTCTTTTTGAAATGTGTGCTACTAAGGCATGTTACTAGGCAATATCCAAGCATGCTTTTTTAAGAAATATAGTCATACTGCTTCTTAGCTCTGCTTTTTCCTGTTCAAGTGAGCACTGCTTCTAAAAGTGACCTAGATTGAGTTCATAAAGGTTTAGAGGCATAGAGTCTTATCCAGTGTCAACCTGGTTAGACAAGAATGAAACCCATTTCTCTGCATGTCTGTGGGTGAAGGGGCCCAAAGAGAGATCTGGAAGGTAGCTGCCCCAAGTTTCTTCAAACTTTGACTAGAAGTGGTGACAACTAGGATGTGGAAATGCCTCTGGATCCAGTTTGGGACTACTAGTCCTGCAGACCAAGGACCCCACACCCACCAATCCACATACTTGGCAGTGAATTTACAGAAGCAGCTCTGCAGAGGCAATGGCCTTCCATTGACTTTAACAGAAGTCTATTAGTGCATGTAGTTATCCATAATGGTGGGGTTTATTCTGACATATTCATAATTGCATATAACATCTCAATTCCAAGTACTTCCTCTTTCCTTCCTTCATCCTTCCCTGATTCCCTTCCTCTGCTTTATGGGTCTTCTATTTATTTATTTATTTTTCACCGGCGCATTACAGTTCGACGTGGGAATAGAACACACTGGGACATATTCACACAGGCACACAGCACGTTCTGTCAACTGCATTCTCCACCACTTTTCCTTTCCCTCCGCTCCTCCCCCCTTGGTCTTTCACATCTACTCTACAGCTCTCCCTTCTATTTTTGTGAGATCCCCTTTTTCATGCCTTTCTTCTCTTTAGGTTCCACATTCTTAAGTTTCTGAAGAGGCCTTTCGTTGTGAGCTTCCAGCACTCAAGAGTACCCCTCGTAGATGAGCTGACACAAAATGTCTGAGCCTTGACTTTCTGAGTCTGGCTTATTTCACTTACCTGATGTTCTCCAGTTCTACCCATTTATCAGCAAATGCCATAATTTCAGTCTTCTTTACGGCTGAGTAGAACTCCATCATATTTACACACAGACCCCGCATTTCTTTATCCATTAGTCTATCAGTGGGCACCTAGGCTGGATCTATAACTTGGCAACTGTGAATTGTATTGCTATAAACCTTGGTACGATGTATCTCTATGATATGCTGATTTTAGATCTTTTGGATAAATGCCAAGGAGTGGGTCATATGGTGGTTTCATTCTTAGTCTTCTGAGGAATCCCCACACTGCTTCCCAGAGTGGTTGTACTAATTTGTAGTTCCTCTAACAATGTATGAATGTAGATTTCCCCCATATCCTTACCAGCAACTATCATTATTTGTATTCTTCATGATTATCATTCTAAATGGGGTGAAACGAAATCTCAGTGTAGTTTTAATTTGTATCTCTGATTGCTAAGGATGTTAAACTTTTTTTTCCATATATTTGCTGGTTATTTGTATTTCTTCTTTTGAGAAATGTCTCTTTAGATCTTTTGCTCATTAACTGAGTGAACTGTTAGTTTTTCTGATGTTGTTTGTGTTCTTTATGTAATCTGGTTATTAATCCCCCGATGGAAAAGAAGCCTGCAAAGGTTTTTCTTCCATTTGTAAGCTCTCTCTTCATGCTCTTGTTTCCTCTGCTCTATGGAAGTTTTAATCTGATGCCCTCCCACTCGATCTTTGGTTTTATACCATGATATCTGTCACTCCTCACTCCCCACCCCTCTTTCATGGTCCCAATCCAGCACCTGGTGTTCCTACCCTCTAGAGCTCCCTGTAGGCATGGACATCTCTATCCTGCCATTATTTCTGAAGAGCTGATGAGTCAAGTTTTCCCCTGAACCTCCAACTCTCCCCTTTGGACCCATTTCCTCATCTTCACCCAAGATTGTAAAAGGTATAATTCCAAAAATACATTCTCTGTTCCATATAGCTCTTGTTCCCTGCCTGCCTGTATCAGTCACATTACTGTGAAGAGAAGTAACAGGGTATCCATGTGCCTCTTTAGCAGGGAACACTGTCTTCCCTGCTGCACTGCACACCTGGCAAGTCCCACCCTTCCCTCCTGGCACTTCCTGGCATCTGCACTGCCCTGTGAATCACTGGGAGATGGTGGCATTGCCAGGTGGGCAGCCATGGAAGCTGGTGATAGTTGCTTCTTCGGCATTACTGTCAAAGCACTGAAAGAAATGACGTTTTCCTGAGTGAAATAAAACACTTTTGAAGGTTAGAACCACAAGGAAAATCTCTGTTTCCTAGTGGCTGTGTTGACTTAATTGGGGATGGGAAAAGCCCCATCCTTAGTCTTACATCCTTAACACTGGTCGTGAACAAGATGGACGCTGAGGCTACATTGAAACTCAGGAAAGGAACAGTGTGAACTGAACGGCTGACGCCACCGAAGGCGATAACGGGGGACAGTCACAAGCAATACAAAACTGCTGATGTCACTGTACATGCTGAGGCAGTCCCAGAGAGCTCATTAAATATAAAGGAAAACAACTGAGAAGTAAGAAAGGGAACTCCTTATCTACATCATCTGGGTTACTAGAAATATCTTCCTCATTATTAACCTCTATTTACTGCTGTTTCTCCTTCTTAACTTCTATTCTGCCCTTCATGGAGAGGCCTATCATTGTTGTTAGCTTCCAGAACTCAAGAGTACACCTTCCAGATGAGTCTCAAGACTTGGATTCAGAAAAGGATATACAGTAAAACGATGCAAAGTCTCTTCTGCTCACTTGAATCCATTTCCAGGTCTATTTCTGTAAGCCCTTTTCCCTCCAAGTCCCTAACTCTTCCCTGGGTGACTGACTGCAGGTATCCTCTTTAGAATAGAGTTCCTATATCTAAGAGGAATGGTCTCAGCTGAAGAACTATATAACAAGATAATGCTCTAACGAAAGATAAATGCACAGTCCAGAGGCTGCAATGAACCGGGTGGGTTTCTGAGTCGCACTGACCTGCTGTGAATCCTCGCTCTTTCCTGCTATCTGGGTATCTGAGCAGATAATCAACCTCTGTAAGTCACTGTTTCCTTATGCGTAAAATGAGGACAATAACTCCTTTGACTCTCAGGGCTCTCTTGTGGAGTAAGGGGGGCAACAAACGCCTGGTCTTGTACACCCTCGGGTTTGGGCAAACGTATAATGATGTATGTCTACCATTACAGATTCCCTGCTCTAAAGACCCCCTGGTTCTGCCTATTCACCATTTCCTTCCCTGTCCACGGATCTTTGTGTCATCTTAATAGTTCCTCTTAGTCCAGAAGGTCACAGAGTTGGAATCACAGTTACGTAGCCTTTTCAGATGGACGTCTTTTACTTGGTAACAGGCATTTGAGGTTTCTTGGATTGACAGCTTATTTTCTTCCCCTCCAGCTTCTTCGCTGGTGCATTACAGTTGAACATACTGGCGGGATCTGTTGTTACACATTATACCTGCACACACTATTACAATACAATTTGGCCAATAACCCCCACCCCAAAAGCTTCCCGCTCCCTCCCACCCTGGTCCCTTTCCTCTGTTCGGCTGATCTCCCTTTGATTTTCATGAGAAGCTTCCTTTTCCCTCTCTATCTTCCACATATGAGAGAAAACATAAAACTCTTGACCTTCTGAGTCTGGCTTATTTTGCTTAACATAATGATCTCAAGTTCCATCCATTTTTCTGAAAATGCCATAATTTCATTTTTTTGGGGGGGCTGAGTAAACTCCTCTGCGTATATATACCACATTTTCTCTATCTATTTATCCACTGAGCATCACCTGCTAAAGATGTTGAAACTTTTTTCCATATATTGGTTTGGCCATTTGTATTTTGTCTTTTGAGAGTGTCTGTTTAATTAATTTGCCCACTTACTAACTGGATTATTTGTTTTTTGGCATTAAATTTTTGAGTTCTTCATATATTCTAGACATTAGTCCTCTTGACAGCTCAGTTTGCAGTAGCACTGAGTAACATTCCAAGTCTTTTTGTGCAAGTCTCCTTAATGATTCACCTGGTGAGGGTTATCTTGGTTGTCTCCAGGTTTTGGTAGTTGGAAACAAAGCTGCTATAAACCTGTATGCAGGTTTTGTGTACACATGGGTTTTCAACTCCTCTGGGTAGATACCCAGGAGCAGGACTGCTGGATTGCACGGTAAGAGTGTGTGAGGGGCAAGGAGCTGCGGCACTGTCTTCCAGAGTGGCTGTGCCGTTCGGCATTCCCATGGGTGAGCCAGAGCCCCTGCGCTCCACTCCCTGGTGCCCAGGTGGTCCTCTTCCCGACTTCCTCTCCCCTTCCAGCCACTGGACAGCTCCTTTCCAGCATGCTTACAGATGTATCCGAAGATGTTGGAGCAGGCACAGCTGTTCTTAATACAGATTTGTTGAATGAATGGGTAAAGTTCATAAAGCTGACGGTACAAAGCGATTGACTCAAGCTCTATGTGTGATAGTGGAAAATTATATGCTTAGAAAAAGGTAAATAATAAATTATTATATGACGATAAAATAAAATACTCTGTAGCTGTTTAAAAAGGCAAGAAGGTGAGGTAGGGAGACAAATGTAGCTTGGATTCAATCCTAGCACCACCAAAAAAAAAAACCAACAACAAAAAAAAGAGGTAGATTTATATATTAACATGAAGCAATAGCCAAGACACAACTAAAAACCAGCAAATTCTAGAATAGCAAGTATTTTAGGATACCACTTATGACAAAATGTGCATATATAGACATTAAAAATATGGAAGGAGATATACACTGCACTCAACTGTTAATATTACTGGGTTTTTCTGCCCACAAGCGCATGGTGTCATGGATTTTTGCAGTGCTGGGGTGGAACATCATGCACTCTAGGCAGGCACTCTACCACTGAGCTATGGTCCCAGTCTCTAAGCATGCTATTTAATGATTAGAAAAAAAAGAAAAAAAAAAAAGATATTTCTATTTTGAAAGAAAAAAGATGGGAAAGAAAATGATGGATACGAAAAGTATGATAGAGAAAGATGTGGCAGTGTAACTGACCCAGGCTGCTCCAAACAGTGACCTCATGGTGCTGAGGTGACAACCTTCCCCAACTGCATCAAGGTCTACAAGCCAACGACACGAAAGACAGACTCGCGCGCTGAGGTAACTGCTCTCAGGACTTGCACCGTCCTGAGTAATGCTGTCCAATAATTTAATTACAAATTCAGTAACTAACAAAGTATGTTTCATTTTCTTTTTTGAATAAAATATTTTGCACAGGTTATTTTATAAACACATTAGTGGAGAAAAATATTAAAAACTCATTAACTTACAACCAAACTATTTACAATTTTCTGTGTTTTCTTTCAATTCTCACCATGTGTATAAATTTTATATTACCTACAACACAGGTACAATTTGAATTCTACTTTTACATAGCATTACATGTATATATTTCCTATAAGCTAGGCAATCTTAAAGCATAATTTTAATGGCTACATGTTAGTCCATTCAATTGATATATCTTTAAGCATGTTATATTCAAAACACTGTTTTCCAGTTTTTCATAATTATGAATAATGCTCCAAAGATTTTTATGTAGTTAGCTATCCTGTATCTTTGAATTATTTCCTTAGAAGAAAAATAAAAATATGGTTATATAAAGAGTATAAACTTTTTTTTTTAATTGATAGGACTAGGAATTGAACTCAGGCATGCTGTACAACTGAGCTACATCTCCAGTTCTCCTTTATTTTGGGACAGGGTCTCAGTAAGTTGCTGAGGCTGACCTGGAACTTGTGATCCTCCTGCCTCAGCCTCCTGAGTCACTGGGATTACAGGCATGTGCCAGCAGAGTATAGACATTTTTATGACTCTTTTCCATAAAGCCACACCAAGTAACAGAAAGAAAACAGAGAAAAATGAAATAATTCCTAATATTTAAAGCTCATGGAGTTTATTATATAACCATTATATATATATGTGTGTGTGTGTTTATGTTTTCTTACTAGTTGACTGTGAATCTAACTAAAGCCACGATCTTCAGCTGGAAACCTCCTCTGGACCCTACTTCTCTGGATGGTCGAGCTTCCCAGTCAGCCGCCACCACTTCTTGAATGATATTATATACAAATAATAGACTTAGGTGAGGGGGCAAGTCTTGTCCCAGGCTGAATACTAACAAAAAGAAAATTACTGTTTGAAGAAGGCAAGGACCATTAGTATGTGCAAAGTAGTAAACTTGGTTCTTTAAGTTCTCCAGAACGGACACGCCTTTTTTCTGTGTATGATGGCGGGAATTCTGTAAGACTGTACCATGAGGTAGGAGAGAATCGTTGACAGGCAAGGGGCAGTAACAGGATACTCCCACGCTGAGGGCTAACTTAGGTGACTTATTCTGTCCCTTTCTGTTCTAGCTCTGTATGAGACAAGCCATCTACAATGCCCACTATTAAAGTGGTTTCACAAAAATATAAATATATCACACCACTTTGTTTAGAACCATTCAGCATTTTCCTTAAGGAAAATATATCCTTACCGATAAAGTTGAAAGAACACTGAAAACCATAAAACATTGATAAAAGCAACTGAAGAAAACAAATAAATGAAAATATATCCCATGCCTGAATATTGGAAGAATACTCTGAAAATGTCCACACTACCCAAAGCATTACACAGATTCACTGTGACCCCTGTCAAAATCCCAGTGACATTCTTCACTGAAATAGAAAAAAAATCTTACAATTCACATGAAGCCATAAAATGCCCTGAACAGCCAGAATGATATGGAGAAAGACAGGGTTGGAGACATCACACGTCCCCACTCAAAGCTGATGACAGAGCTACAGTCATCAAAACAACGCGACACTGGCAGAAAGGCAGACACGCAGACAAGGGGGAAAGAAGAGTCCAGAAATAAATCCAAACACACGGGCAACTAAGTTCTGATAGGGGCACCAAAGGACCCAATGGGGAAAGGCCAACCTCTTCAATAAAGGTCCCAGGAAGACTGGCCTTCCAACCTACGAGAGATGAAACTGGGCCTCCACCTTATGCAACACACAAGAACCAAGTCCAAATGGATGGCAGACCTAAACATAAGAGAAGGACTGCAAAACTCCTCGGAGCTACACAGGGACAAGCTCCTCAGCACCGGCCTTGGTGACGACTTTATTTTTGATCACACTAAAAGTTCAGGCCACAAAGGCCAAAATGGGACTTTCTTAAACTAAAAAGCTTCAGCACAGCAAAGGAAATGAACAAAATGAAATGTGTTCAACTGAACAAGAAACGTATCTGCCAACTATTCATCTGATAAAGAGGTAACATACAACATTTATACAGAACCTGTACAACTCAATCATGGACAAACAACACAATTAAAAATAGGACAAATGACTGGAATGGACATTCCTTCAAAACACACATAGAAATGGCCACCAGGTACATGGGAAGGGCTCGGCATGGTTCCTTGCTAGATAAAGGCAAGTTGAGCCCACAGAGGCACCTCACACCCGTCAGGAAGGCTGTTCTCAAAGTGTGTCTATACATACACACACATACACACACCTATATACAGATACTCACACAGTGGAATATTATTCAGCCCCCAAAAGGAACAAGATCTTGCATTTTGCCACAATTTGGATAAGTCTGGAGGACCTCCCACTAAATGAAATAAGCCAAATACAGTAAGCAAAATATTGTATGATTTCACTAATATGTGAAACCAGAAAAAAATCTGCTGGTTACCAGGGGTAGTAGAGGAGGGGGAAGAAACGGGGAGTTGCAAGTCAAGTATACAGAGAAGTATGCAGGTAAGTGGGATGAATAAGTCTAGTCATCTAAGGTGCACGATGATGTATGATAAAAGTGTACGCTATCCAGGGTCCATGCTAAATGAGTGGATTCTTAGCTCTCTCCTCACACACACAAAAGGGTAAGTATGTGAGAGCATGGGCATGTTTACTTGCTTCACTAAAGTAACCTCTACTATTTGTATCCCATGCTGTATGCCTTAAATATACATTTATTTAAGAAAGAATAAAACTGTAATTCCTCGTTTTGATCCAGGTATTACTTGATATTTGTTCAGTTCATTGCCTAAAACTCTCTAGTATTTGCTTTGGTCTCTGGTAATTTTGAAACCCCTGCAGTTTCCTAATATGCTGTGCTGTTTTACATTTATGTGCTTTGTAAAAGCTATCCTTTGCTTTAAATGCCCTTTTCAAACTTCTGGGCCCTACTCCTTCAAGAACCCCGGCTCCTCTGACCCTCGGTCTGCATCGCAGTCTCTTCTGGGCTCCACAGCACTCTCAATACCTTTCAAGCCAACGCGGAGCAGAATGCATCGTGATTCTTCATTTCCTGTCTGAATTCCTGCTGGACTCGAGTTCCTCAAGGGAAGATCACTGAGCTGCTTCTTCTGTGTGGCGTGTGTATTTCCTAACCCTTGTAACACTCACAGTATCAGGCATAGTAACTGCTCAATAAACGGGAGCTGCTTAGATGAGGGAGTCCATTAGCATTTTTTGCCTGTATGTGAAAAAGGTTTACTTTCACTGTGGAGTGACGAAAGGGGATTCTCAAACGCCAGCAGGCTCCTGGATTTCTGGAATGTGTTTCTCAAGGCCTTGCTGACCTTGGTTTTAGGGTCCTGCTGGGTCCAGTATTCCATGCTACTTTGTTCACAGCTCCTGGATCATCTGTTTTGAAGAACTACTCAACTCCCTGCTGGCATTCACTGAGTTTCTGGTTACTTCAAGCCCAAAGCAGTCCTTCCCTAGCTTGGAATGATCTAAATGTGTGTGTGCAGCCATGACCCTCTGTTCTCACAGTGCTTCTAACGGAACATGTCCTTCATCTTCATGATCTTTAATTTTCTCTTTGAAGGTGAGACCTTTTACAAGTACATCTTGTGCGACTCTTGTGAGTGGTTCTGGCCAAAGTGGCAGCAGAGTCCTTCCTCTTCTTTCTGGAAAGCCCACATGGCACTGGCAGACTTCAAGGGCTCTGCAAAACCCAGTGTGCAAGCCACTGGTCTGTCATCCGGTCACCAGGACTAACAGTGGCTTAGACAGCACCCTGCAGTCCGGTTTATGCACATTAAGTTACACGGACTGCTTGAAAGATGCAAACTCTTAGGTTTCATGAATGATCTCGCATGTTCTGCCCATTTTTAAAGTTCAGTTTTCAACACTGAGCTTTCTGACATCAGGCACTGAGGGAAGGGAAGGCGCAGCCCGCCCCGACAGCTACGGAGATGCCTGCCACTCCTCCCTCCGTGCACACTCTGGCCAACAGATGTCACCAAAGATACCAGCACCCCGAGGCGCAGGGAGAGATCAGACGAATGGAAATTGAGCATAAAAAACATCCAGTTCTTAAAACTAAGAAGTAGGTTTCTAAAGTAATAAAATTTATTACACTGCATGCAACATTTTAACCAAAAATTTAAGAAAGAAATTTCTTTTATTAAGTTGCTCAGGCTGAACGGATCACAGCACTAAGTTTTGAAATACATGTTCTTGAAGCAATTTAAAACTCATTAGAAATAATAGGCCTGGGCTAGTAGAAAATGTGGTAAAATTTAATCCTCATCCAAATGTTACCTGGGCTGTACAAACAGGAAATTGTTTTGTGCTACTGTGGCTAACCTCACTGCTGACCCTGAGCTGTAAAGGCAAGAGCAGCGGAGAGCCAAGGCGAAATTAAAAACTTACATCAAAGTATATCATGACAGAATGTAGATAAATAAAACAGCATATCAGAAGTATTATTTTTCTGCCAGTCTCACAGAGTGTGAGGGTGGAGGTAGTCCACAAAACATCAAACAAATCGGGAGCATCAGGTAAGGGGTCCTTTCCCCTCCACACCGCCCAGATCACTGACCACCTGAACGCCACCCAGGAGGGGTGAGCAGAGAGGACAGGGACAGAAAGGATCCCAGAGCGTTCTGGCCTGTTTCCTCCATGGGTCTCCCCTTCCTTCACCTTGCCTTACCACAGAGATAAATAACGCTGACTCTGTGTGTCCTTCCAGTCATGCCGTCCCTCAGCCTCAGACTCCTGAAGGCCACCCTGCTCCCTCCAGTGAGCATGCAAGACTCTTCAGAGGTAAAAGCACAGGTGACAGAACATCACACAAGGCAAGAGACCCAGCAGCCTGCTGGGAGCCAGCCTGGGGATGGCTGGAGCGTGGAGGAACTCTGCAGTGCCCAGAAAGGGCACGTGTTAGTTGCTGTACACATTGAAGGACACTTTCCCATCAATCCTTTGGTGTCCCTTAAGTTTTGGGTCACTGCTTCACCTAAACCTCCAAGGCACCGTATTCCTGTGGCACTCCCTGGAGGCAGGAAGGAGGGCAGAAAGACTCCTGGTCTAAAGTCACACTGACTTGGAATGAAGTCCCAACTCACCTCCCTGCCAGCTGCATCGTATCTGGCTCGCCCCCGAACCCCACGAGCTTATGGGACTTACGGTTAACCGGCCGAAGGCTTCCATACATTATCTAATGATCCTGCAAGTAGGCGTATTTCCCCATTTAAGCAAGGCACGTGGACAACTCGGCCAAGGTCATGTAAGGTGGGAGCTGCAGATGATGCCACCCATCCTGAGGAGTCAACAGGGATGTATGAAGAGTGACCTAATTCAGAAGGAGCAGGCGTGTCACGGCTGGTGGAAACCGGAAGTCACAGCACCAGTGGGTCACGGTGGGAAGCAGAGCCTTTTTTCAGGTAGAGGAGCACCTGACTGGCTCCTCGAGGATGCCCGCGGGTCTCTCTCTCGTCAGCCTTGCCTCTCCCCCTCCAGCCTCTCTCCTTTGGTCTCCCTCCTGCACCTCTCCACCTCCACTGTAGCACCTGGTCTCTGGAAGACAACCCGGCGGGAGACAGGGTGCGTCTGAAGCCCACGGAGTTTCCCCGTGTCACTTGCTGGACATCCGTGCTATCCAAGACAGCCAGTGGTACTGCGAGAGGACAAGGCACTGTTCTTATTAGCCCCACTGCCTGTGAACAAGCCCGAAAGGAACAAGTGCCTTTATGAGAGAAATGAGGCAGCAAAGAGCGCTGTGACCAACAACAGGAGCCTGACATTGGCCCAGGCCGAGTCCTCCCGACGGCCGTTCTGCCAATGCACTGTGCCATAACGGGGCTGTCTCCTTTAACAAAATAAGGAAACTGTCACCCAGTGCTCATCACAGGCAGTGTGGATCAGGCAGGATGCACCCTGGATGACGAAGATCCGGAGGCCACCGCCAGTGAGCACCCATTCCACGCTCCCCCGCACCAGGCCTCCACCTGAGAAGCCCAGTGAACCCCTGATCCTACACAAGCACGAGGTCAGTAGGTCTTTATTATTCCTGATTGTATACATGAGAAAATTGGCAAGGAGGTGTTGTTCATCACTTAAGTCCTGGAGTTGGTAAATACCGGGACTAGGATTGGAACCCAGACCTTCTAATCTCCAAAAACTGTGCTTTTAAAAATACGCCATGCTCTTCTTGGAACCATACATCTTAGTATGACAAGACATGGACAGGACACGAAGCTCAACTCAAGTGGATCAAGGACCTAGGCACTGGACCAGAGACCCTGCGTCTCCTAGAAGAAAAAGGAGGCCCAACTCTCCATTGCGTCGGCTTAGGAACCAACTTCCTCAACAAGAGCCCTGAAGCGCAGAAGTAAAATCAAGAACCAATAAATGGGATGGTATCAAACGAAAAAGCTTCCTCACGGCAAAGGAAACAATCAAAAACACAAACAGTGGACCTACAGAATGGGAGAAAATCCTTACCACCTGCACCTCAGATAGTACATCAATCTCCAGGATATATAAAGAACTCAAACTTAACGCCAAAAAACCAAATCAATAAATGGGCAAAGGAACAGAACAGGCACTTACAGAAGAAATACAAATGGTCAAAAAATATATGGAAAAACGTTCATCATCTCTAGTAATTAGAGAACTGCAAAATGAAACTACACTGAGATTCCATCTCGCTCTAGTCAGAACAGCAATTATCAAGAATACAAGTAATGATAAATGTTGGCGAGGATGTGGGAAAAAAGGTGCACTTGTATATTGCTGGTGGGAATACAGATTGGTGCAAATACTCTGGAAAGCTCTATGGAGATTCCGCAGAAAACTTGCAATGGAACCACCATTTGACCCAGTTATCCCACTCAGTATATATGCAAAGAATTTAAAATCAGCAAAGTGCAGTGTAATGGCCACATCAATGTTTACAGCAGCTCAATTCACAATAGCTAAGCTATGGAACCAACCTAGGTGCTCTTCAACAGATGAATGGATAGAGAAAATGTGGTGTGTGTATATATGTATATATACACATTCACACACATTACACACACTGGAATATCACTCAGCCATAAAGAAGAATGACATTATGGCATTTGCTGGTAAATGTATGGACATGAAGACTATCATGCTAAATGAAATAAGCAAATACCCAAAACACCAAAGGCCGAATGTTCTCTCTGTTATGTGGATGCTACCACACAAAAAGGGAGGGAAAGGAAGAACAGAAGTTCATTGGATTAGACAAAGGGGAATAAAGGGAAGGGAAGGGGGATGGGAATAGGAAAGACAGCAGGATGAACTGGACATAACTTTCCTATGTTCACATATGAATATACCACCAGTGAAACTGCACATCATGTACACCCACAAGAAAGGGAAGTTATATTTCACTTATGTACACTGTGTCAAAATACATTCTACTGTCATGTGTATCTAAAAAGAACAATAAACAAAAGACAGAGACAAGAATTAGATACACATGGAAAGTAAGGCGAACTGCATTTAGAACACATAAAAGGGGTCTGTTTGCCTCTAGGAGGCAAAGTGTTTCTGTTTTGTATGATTCTAATGTGTCTATTTTCAAGTAGATAAAAAGCAGTGGCAATGTTGTGGCTGGTTCACATGAAAACAAGAGTGAATTCTCTGTCGTAAATAGGTGATTTCTAGTTTCTACACACTTATACCTCAAGCTCTACAAATCAAACGTGCAGTGAAAACATCTGACGTTTAGCTACAGCAGAGGCCTATAGTGTTTACAGACACAAGCTGTAGGACGTGTTTCTAACTGAACTAAAAGCAACTTAAAACACCTATTTTTTTCTGTATTTTTAAACAATAGGCTTTTAGTTTTCAAAAAAATAATGTTTTGAATGGTTGTTCCTACACACACATGTACAAACCATGAGCCCAAATAAACCTTTCCTCATTAAAAATAAATAAATAAAATAAAGGGGCTTCAAAAATTTTTGTAAAATCTGTTCCTAGGTACTCAAAAAAGGAATCAGGGGCAATTTTCTTTCTTTCTTTTTTTCTCTCTGTCTTTCTAGGACTAGAACGCAGGGGCACTACACCATTGAGCTATATCCCCTGCCCTTTTTCATTTTATTTTCTGACATAGTATCCCACTGACTTACTAAGGCTGGCCTCGAACTTGCAATCCTCCTGCCTCAGCCTCTCAAGTAATTACATTATAGGAGTGTGCCTCTGTGCCCCATTGAGAATCACAGGCAATTTCTGAGTTAAAATGTACTTGAGAGTGAGGAAAATGAGATTAGGCAGGCAAGAGGAAGACAATGAAGAAAAAGAGGACACAAGGAAACATGGCTTGGGTAGGAATGCACTGCAGAGTCTGCCCAGCATGTGCCAGACTCGAGGATCCTGCCCACCCTGTGCCCATACCCTATACATAAATCCTAGAGTGCAGAGAATTCCGTGGATGAAGTTGTCAGAACTGGCAAGTATTAGGGTGTATGGTAGTTCGTTGGTCCAAAATGATAACTAAATTCCAAAACTTTGAGACTCTGATCTAATAGGGCAACCTTCACTAGAGAACTCTGCTTCAAGTAGGGCCATGTCCCAAAACCCCCGTCATAAAACGTTACTGTTCTTTACAAGGACATTTCCCCCAAATTCCGGAACATACTGGTCTAAGCATTCCTTGACCCAAGATAGCAAACGCCCTGATGCAAGTTTGAGTGATTTCGAGTATGCTACGACTTTTTAATATTCTATCTAGCACATTCTCCTTGCCTCCTGACACTGCGAGTCCATCCAAATGAGAGCCATCAGGCTGGTCAGGCGGGCCCGACTCCCTCCATGCCAGCATGATGGCCCCTGGCTTCCTGCACTCCCTTTAGCCACTGCACAAATTCATACAGATATGAAGCCTTGAAAGAACAAAATAACCAACATCTTTCTTTTCTCCAAAGAGATAAAAGTTATATTGCAAGACAAATATGGAAAAGGATACTCACCATAAGTGCAAATCATTTTACTAGCTTCTCTGAAGAGAAGAATTCCATTAGGAGATGATACATCAAAATTCAAACGCTGGGACCTAGGAAGTAGAGCAAGAAATTAAACTATATGTGCAGATAAAGAAACCAAATATAGGTTGAAAATGTCCAGCATTTTCATTTATTGGAAGCAGCAGTACAATTATCTCCTACACTGCCACTGCAATCAACAACTGTTGATAAAATATGTATGCTAATCTTCTCACTACAAAGATACTAGGACAATTAAGAAGGGTTATTTTCTTTTATTTGCTGATTTAAAGAGTTTATAAACATGGTATCCTGATACGCTGGATCACAGATTTTTTTATCCTCTTCCTTTCATGCAAAGTGGTTGGTGGAAATAAAAACCCCATGTGTACATGTATAAGTTTATATGGAAACTTGGACAGAGTTATATTTATACATCTGACATCTTCTACAGTGTCTGGTACATATTTTTAAAGCAAATTCCAAGCAACAGGAAATGCAGGTACCTTTAATACTGCACAAATTCATAATGAATCGTGTCGCACTTCAAGCAAATTTCAAACACGTGAAATCACGTCACACATGACAGTTTCCAGTGCCCATGGATTACGTGAAGAGAAGCAAATGTCAGAAGTTCTCTGATTCCACTTCCCTGGTTCCTGACAGGTGTGAAACAGGGTAAGAACTGACAAGCCATCCTGACTCTGTTCTACTTTTAAAACATCTGTCTTTAGTTGGCTCTGATATACCCTCTTGGTGTGCTATCAAGATATAATGAATTAAAAAGAAAACCGGCAACAAACCAAAAATCCAAAAGCAAACACGTTGCTGAAGTCCATTTGCCACAAATAGAACTGATGTTTCCCCGTGTTTCCAAAATAGTATCATGTGCAATGGTAATGTCTGAAAAATATTTTGTATGCAAACACATACAATTCCTGATTAAAGAAATGCATATGTGTGTGTGTGTGTGTCTATTTGCATTACATTCTAGAGAAATACAAGATAACATATTTTCACTAGATGATTCTTAGAACATTTGTGCTACATATGAAATATCTGTCTATGTCAGACATAAAAAGCTAAACAATATAAAATGCAATGATTTCTCCTTTAGTATGAAATGCTATATCAGTAACATAGTATCGATAATCTGATTAAAAAATTGACATTTAATAGAAAAATTTCTAATATAAAATACAAAGCCAATCTTCTTTTAGTATTCAAAGCACCCACAAGAATGGTTTTCAAAAAACTAACAGTTTTCAAAAGAAAAATACTCACGTCTTTGCCAGGTCTTTCCGCCTTGTTTTAGAGGAAAGATTTTAAAGCACGGTGGTGAACGATTCAGCAACAGAGAGAAAATTAGAGCTGCACCGGCCCCTCCCTCCCTGCCTGGCATCTCCCTTCCCTGGCGCTGTTTACAAAGAGGCACTGATGGAGCAAGATGGCTAAGTGACAGGTAATTTGGTGCTAAGCAATATCCACAATGACATATTTTAAAGAGGTAAACACAATTAGCTTGCTGCAGTTTTTGTCTTTTAGCTACATTTTGTTAACATTTATATGCAGGGTCTGTGAATCTCTGCTGGTCTATGCAAATTATAAGGGCACCCAGGCAATTTCTGTGAAGTGTCACGGCTGCTATTTCAATGAGAACTGTGAGTGCATAAATCATCCAAACACGTCCTGGCACCAAGGAAGAGACGCAGCATCCAAGTGGAAGCGGGACAATCCCCAGAGCTTCTGAGGCAACAGCCACGTGCCCACGCACTGCTCTGAGATGCAGGTTCTCATGCACGAAGTGGAGACCCCCTAAACTTCCTTCTTGCTCTAAAGTTCCTTAGGATCACAGTGGAGCAGTGACAGAGCTGAAAGGGCTGTCCTTCCCTTCGTCTTGTGCCTGAGTGCTTTAGATCACGTGGGTGCTCTAGTCTTCTCATGGGTTTCCATTTCCCTACGTCTCCACCAGGCCAAGGTCAGAGCACCTCTCCCTCCCTCATACCCACCTGAGTGCCCCACACCGTTGTTCCTCCTCTGCCTCCTCTCCCCAGCCCTCGCTCTCTATTCCATGGCTGTCCCTGGGTCTGACATGCGGACATGGGAACAGTTAGGTTGCCCACCTGTTCTGCATCAGTTCTGCCATAAGCTTCAGGATAGGAGTGGTGCAGGCCGGCTCCGCATACCACTGCTCAACGGCCCTCTGGAGAACTGGAAGATACGCCGGGTACCTGTTATGAAGCCCGTTAAGGAATTTAAGGGTCAAAAAAACTAGTTCCTGGAAATTGATGCCACTTCAGAGTAAATCCAGGAAATCCACGTTTGTTCCATGTTTAGTATTCAGTGGCAGTGGTTCTAGGAATGAGTCTTTCCAACCTCTATGCCTCTACTTTTGGTGGCTGCAAACAATTTGCATTTGTTTGTAACACATCCCATTGATTATGCTGTATTTGGTATTGTTTATAAATGGAAGATATGCTTTTAAAATATCATGTAAGTAACATCTTTAAGGAATTATGCTAATGTTGTAGGAAAAGAAAATTAATTGAGTTAAAGAGGAATAAAGATAAACTTGAGTCATTATTATCAGGGTTTCTTGGGAACTATACAGAGGAAAATATTATGAAATTTTAAGAATACATAGAGATAGTAACCTTAGATCTCATGTACCTATCTCCCGGCTTCAAGACTACCCACGCTGCTTTTAAGTTGCTGACTTGCTTTGCTTGGTCCCACTACAGCTCCCAGAAGCATCTGGGAAGCCAGCTCAAAGGAAAGCTGAGCCCTACTAGTCTGCTCAGGGTCTGTGATGCTGAGAGGTAGTCGGTCCCACGTGCGCGCAAGAGGAAACTCTCAGACATCCTGGTGAACACCATGAACGCACGCCCTCCGACAGGCCCAAGCCAAGGACATGAGAACCTGGACACTCCCGAGCCAGCGTCACCAGCCCTGGAGTCCTCAGGTTACCTGGTCCTGGCCAAACAGACACAGAAACACAGGATCGAGGCCTCATGCTCCGCAGAACAACTTCAACAATGCCGCTGCTTTCGTTTCTCTTTCTTTCCCCATCTTTTTCTCTTTCTTATGTTGTCCAATGTGCTTGTCTGCTTCAGGTGAAGGTGCTGAAAAGAACGGCTGAACAGCCTTCTTCTGTGTGACGGTAGGGGCCTCCAGGTGAGAAGCTTCACCGTGACTTGCTGTCTTGCTCTTGGGACACTCTACTTCTTTAGCAGGCTCACAAGGCCCTTTAAGATCTGGCCCTGTCACCTGCAGCTCACCACGGGGCACTAGTGCTCTACCTACAGCCGCTCATAGCTCCCTGAAAACCCACGAATGCCACTGTGTCGCCTCTCCTCCTGACACTGCTTCCTTCTGCCCCACACAGCCCTGTCCTTCAACACCTACCTCCAGTTTCACCTCTTCGGGCATCTTTTCCTATTGTGTCAAGGGGCAAGAGTCTCTTCCTCATCTCTGTTCAGGGGCACTCTTGACCACATCCGTTACAACACAGTGACTCAAGGCTGGCTGCTTCTAACTATCTGTCCCCTAAGACAGGGCGTTTCCAAAGGGACAAAACCTGTGCCTCCCTACCTCTCCCTCAGGTCTCGGTGCACGTCAGTTATTCCAGGAAGCCTTTTCTGACACCATGCAGGCACCACCCCAGCCTGGCTTGGGCGTGACTCCCGGGAGTGGCTTTGGGATCCTGGGCTAGCACTACACAGCACTTCAGCACCAGCTTTCTGAGGGCAGGGACTAGGCACTGACTGTATGCACAGGCCTGGCACAACGGGGATCTTAGTAAATATTAGTTGCACAAACCAGCCGACTTACAGATGAGGTACAAGTTGCTTACTTAGAACTTGTTAACTGTGCATTACACTTTGAAGCTTCAGAAAATAATTCACATAAAAAATAAGTCCTCTAAAGCCTTAAGACTGTTTTCCCCTAAAAATGCAAAAAGCAATGTTTTCCCCATTACGATTGCCATGTTAAAGCTGTCTTTGTTTATAATGAAACAAATCCCAAACTAGAAGTCCTGTTCTGCAATGAACACTTTTAAGAGTCACCAGACACCAAAGGTCAAAACATTAGAGAAATCCTTGCCCTCATGGAATCTATATTCTAATAGTATAAAAAACAAAATAAATACATAATATGTTCTAGGATAGGCAGAATTAATATTGTCAAAATGGCCATATTACCAAAAGTGCTATACAGATTCAATGCAATTCCAATTAAAATCCCAATGACGTACCTTAAAGAAATAGAGCAAGCAATCATGAAATTCATCTGGAAGAATAAGAAACCCAGAATAGCTAAAGCAATCCTTAGCAGGAAGAATGAAACAGGGGGTATCGCAATACCAGAACTTCAACTATACTACAAAGCAATAGTAACAAAAACAGCATGGTATTGGCACCAAAATAGACAGGTAGATCAAGGGTACAGAATAGAGGACACAGACACAAACCCAAATAAATACAATTTTCTAATACTAGACAAAGGTGCCAAAAATATGCAATGGAGAAAAGATAGCCTCTTCAACCAATGGTACTGGGAAAACTGGAAATCCACATGCAACAGAATAAACCCCT
The DNA here is from genome assembly GCF_902686455.1 of Sciurus vulgaris. NCBI lineage: Eukaryota > Metazoa > Chordata > Mammalia > Rodentia > Sciuridae > Sciurus > Sciurus vulgaris. The sequence continues at coordinate 9,839,126 of NC_136466.1, forward strand.
ATCTCTCACCCTGCACAAAAATCAACTCACAATGGATCAAGGACCCTGAAACCAGACCAGAGACCCTGCATCTTATAGAAGAAAAAGTAGGTCCAAATCTTCACCTTGTTGGCTTAGGATCAGACTTCCTTAACAGGACTCCCATAGCACAAGAAATAAAAGCAAGAATCAATAACTGGGATAGATTCAAACTAAATAGCTTTTCTTCAGCAAAGGAAACTAACAGCAATGCGAAGAGAGAGCCTACAGAGTGGGAGAATATCGTTGCCTCTCATACTTCAGATAGAGCACTAATTTCCAGAATATATAAAGAACTCAAAAAACTCTACATGAAGAATACAAATAACCCAATCAACAAATGGGCTAAGGATATGAACAGGCACTTTACAGAAGAAGATCTACAAGCAATCAACAAACATATAAAAATCTGTTCACCGTCTTTAGTAATAAGAGAAATGCAAATCAAAACTACACTAAGATTCCATCTCACCCCAATTAGAATGGCGATTATCAAGAATAAAAGCAACAATAGGTGTTGGAGAGGATGTGGGGAAAAGGTACACTCATACATTGCTGGTGGGGATGCAAATTAGTGCAGCCACTCTGGAAAGCAGTGTGGAGATTCCTTAGAAAACTTGGAATGGACCTACCATTTGACCCAGCTATCTCACTCCTCGGCCTATACCCAAAGGACTTAAAATCAGCACACTACAGAGATACAGCCACATCAATGTTCATAGCTGCTCAATTCACAATAGCCATACTGTGGAACCAACCTAGATGCCCTTCAATTGATGAATGGATAAAGAAATTGTTGTATATATATATACATATATATATATATATACACACACACACACACACACAATGGAGTATTACTCAGCTATAAAGAATAATAAAATTATGGCATTTGCAGGCAAATGGATGAAATTGTAGAATATCATGCTAAGTGAGATAAGCCAATCTCAAAAATCCAAAAGACGGATGATCTCACTGATAAGTGGATGATGACACATAATGGGGGGTGGGAGGGGGGCAAGAATGGAGGAAGGAGGGACTGTATAGTGAGAAAAGAGGGGTGGGAGGGGTGGGGGGGAAGGAAAAAATAACAGAATGAATCAAACCTCATTACCGTATGTGAATGTATGATTATGCAAATGGTATGCTGTTACTCCATGTACAAACAGAAACAACATGTATCCCATTTGTTTACACTAAAAAAAATAAATAAAAAATAGATAAGCTTTTTCACATATCTAATTTGAGACTAAATGGGAAATAATGGGTTCAATGAAAGTACATTATTTATTAAATTATCTAACTGGTTTTAATATTTGGACAGGTTAAACCTTTTATTTCCCTGTTTGGGCAACTGTTGCTCAAGAAAACTGTAAAAAAAAAAAAAATAAATAAAATAAAAAAATTAAAAAAAATTAAAAAAAGTACTATGTGGAACACAGATAACAGTGTGTGTGTGCACGGGCAGGAGGGTGATACAAATATACTGAAAGAGCTGGGCCATGAACTTATTTAGGCTCTAGTCGAATACCTTACTTCTCTATGAACTGAGAGCTGATTCTTGATAGATGATACGCTATGTGCTGTGTACTGTGCTGGGGGCCCGGGACCTGGAATTAAGGAAGACGCAGTGTCCACTCACTGGCAGCTCATGCTTTATCAGGTGGCACAGGCGTAAGGAACACAGAGAGTACGCGAATTCTGAGGCAGAGCCGAGGAGCACAGGTGAGAAAGTATTCCATCAAAAGCTCATCTGCGGGAGCATTAGTGGGAAAACATCCAGAGGCCCACCAGGAAACCGCAGAGATCCAAATATCAGAACCACGCACAGCAGAGGCACACATGTCCCGTGCCAAGCACGCTAACGCCATTAGGACCATGGTCGTGTTCAGAGCATACTGCGTTCACAATGGACAAAGCCAGGGGACACGAGGGGATGCTCTTCTTTTCTGTGTGGAATGAGAGTGGTGACAATTCTAATATGCTTCTGACAGGGGTGACTGCCACAGAGAGAATGAGTGATTACTGGAAAGCAGAGCAGAGGTCTACCAAGCAGAGAGGTGAAAGGGCTTCAGAGCGAGAGCAGCAGGTTCAGACTACAGGTGAGCCTGGGAACCCACCCCAGGAGTTTAATTTTCCAGTGGCTTGTGAGACTGCACATATAGGACAGGAGGAGGAGGGCGAGCCCTCAGGTAGATGAGGCACAGACCTGATTTCCCCTAGATCTTCTCAATGAATTCTGAAGGTCCTCACCAAATAAGTGAAAAACAATGGCATACAGTAACGCCTGACTGTACACCAAGTCTAAAAATGTGAAAAGTATCAGATTTTCCTCTACAGTATCCACCCATCCATGCATGCAGTAGCCAGCAGAGAAAGCACCAGAATGCACCAGAAGGCAACACCAGAGTCCTCGCTAAAACCACCAGGAGATAAGAATTTGAGGATGTGATTCCTCAACAGAAACAGCCTGCCAGCTCGGTTCATTTAAAGGTTCTCCAGGAAGATGCAAACACCTGGACCTTTGTTCACGAAGGCAACTGTGCTCCTGGAACCCCCCCCCCCCCCCCCCCCCCCCCCGTTGGGAAAATGCCTGTCCACTCTCTGAAGCTCAGCACAACCGCTACTCTCCCGGGAAGCCTCCCCATTTGGCCAAAACCAATAACCTCTTCCTCAACTGTGTTCACCTAGCCTGTTGCAGGTGTCTTTGTGTGTGTGTGTGGGGGGGGGTGGGGGGGGAGGGTATTGGGGATTGAACCCAGAAGCACTTTACCACGGACAACATCCCCAGTTCTTATTTTTTTATTTTAAGACAGGGTTTCACTAAGGTGCTCAGGGACTTGCTAAATTGCCTGAGGATGGCCTCAAATTTATAATACTCCTGCCTCAGTCTCCAGAGCTGAGGGGATTACAGGTGAGCATCACCATGCCTGGCTTGTGGCATGCATCTTTATCTTAACCTATCGATGTCTATTGTTCATTTGGTTTTGTGTCTACTAGACTGTGAGTTTCTGAAGAGCATCATTCACCCTTGTGTCTGGCACAAAACACACTCAAAACATTCCTGATCCACAGTGAATTTTCAGGCTTACTTTCTTCCCTTGTTTCTATCTGTCCAACATGACATTGCCAATTACTTTCTTCCTGACTCATCCTTCTGCTGGGTGTAGTCCCAGCTACTTGGGGAGGCTAAGGCAGGAGGATCACTTAAGACCAGCACGGGCAACAATATAAAAAACAAAAGAAATACATTTCTGATTTTTATTTTTTAGGTACCAGGGATTGAACCTAAGGACATTTAACCACTGAGTCACATTGTTTTTTGTTTTTTATTTGGAGATAGGTTCACACCAAGTTGCTTAGAGCCTCACTAAGTTGCAGAGGCTGGTTTTGAACTTGCACTGCTCCTGCCTCAGTCTCCCAAGCTGCTGGGGTTACAGGTGTGTGCCACCACACCTGGCAATAGCTCTGATTGTTGGTCAATCAAAACTTATTCCTATAGAATGAGGATCTACATTTCTGTAGTTTGGTATTCAAGGGTCCCAGACAATCTATGTTTCCAAGCATTAAGTGAGTATTATCTACAATAAACACCTTCTCTACTGTTTCCTTTCTAAGTCTGGGATTAGGTTAACTGAAAATCAGCCTTTTCCCATTTCCCTGTGGGCCAGCCCTACTTATTTGGTAAGATTCAGGGCCAAGTCTTCATGTTTACAAAGGCATTCCTGACTCCCAGCTAAACACCATCAACTTCCTACTAGTACTTTGTTACATCATTTACCACTTTCTATGTTACTACAAGTCATTTATGTAGATGGCTGAGTCTGCTGAACTAAAGCTCATTTGGGGGTAGCCTTTGGGTCTAAATAATCTATACCCCTCAAGAGGCCTAGGACACTGGACTAAGAAAGCCCAATTTGTTAAGTGAACCAAGGGGATTCGCTCGTCTCATTCTGTTATTAGGAAAGGAAGTAAGGACAGCGGTGGAGTACGTACTTTGTGACAGACACTGTACCAGGACCTTTATATGATCACAACATTTCTCCCAATAGAACTACCCGACAGCTACTACCAGCCCTGTTCTCTGGAGGTGAAAACTGATACAGAGACATGAGGTAATTCGCCCACGACCCACAGGCTCTCAGGAGGTGAAACCAGGCCTGGGATCTAAGACTGTCTACCCTAAGGTCTGTGCTCTTCTGCACATTACCTCTCCTGCTGTCTTTGCATGATGTTCTTATGCACATTAGTAAACAGCAACGATGGCCTGATCAGGAATCAGCGAGCTCAAAGAGCATGACAATTAAGACGGGGTCAGGAAATAACATCAATATGCATTCCCTTCCCACCCCCCCATTTTCCTTCTGGATTTTTGATACTTCAGTCTAAAGACAGTCTGGGAGAAATTTAAACAAGGTGATTAAATGCACTGCAAGAGAAGGAGTTTCCTCATTGTTGCACTCACTATGAGGCAAAGAAGATACCAACGATTCTCTTCGATTCTCTATTGTGGAAACGATTTATCAAGATGGTTGCTGCGTACTTTGAGGCAATTTAGTTTTGGAAGGACAGAGTGATAAGCAATGTAGTTTGTGTAGCAGTTAATGCAGTCAGTGTTTGTAGAAATGTTTTTGAATTAAATAGCTAACCACTAAAATAGCTTTTTATCAAATAATTGTCATAAATAAAATGCATTTTGACTTTAAGATGACATGTACTCTTATAGGAATGTTTCTTCTGCATGCTAAGGATTGTATAACAAATTAAAGAACACACGTTTATGCGGATAAAAGGCAAATAAACTTTCCCCAGCAGTAATGTGGGAATCATCACTGACGGTTTGACATATCAATATTTCAGGAAGAATAAATGACTTTCATATCCATGGTTTTTTTTTTATCATACACTTATTCATTTTTGCATTACTGAATACTTTGGAAAGAATCTGTACTTTATCACCTGAAACTGCTTAAAGTATTTCGAAATATTTTAATAAAGCTTTTTGAATTATCAAATAATGTAACTTTTAAACAAATTTTACTATTATTATAAATATTTGCTCTTCATCCCTTGCCCAAAGGAAAACTATAAATCTTGTCTCAACTGAATGAACACCATTTATCATATTCATTTCGTTGTCAATACAATTATGAAAAGCCTTTGGCCTTTTCCCAAGGAAGCTGATTTGCTACAGAAACTCAATTATTATAAGCAAGGCCAGCACCAAACCACTGCATTTGGCAATCTAACACAGCTTCCCGCATGATTGACACTTCGCCCTCCGCCCCTGACCCTCATAACTCCAACACCCATGGTCAAATGGAGGAGACAATGATTTCTGGCGCAAAATGAAACAGTAAGTCCCAAGATTTTCCATTTGCTATTTTCTGCCATCTGCTGGACAAAAGTCTCATTTCACAGAGGTGCCAGAAAGAAGGAGCAAAGCTAAGAAACGGAAAACAGGCTTTATCCTTTGGTGCTCCGAGGGGAAGTTCTTGACCTTGGTTGTTAGTTAAAACTGCTGAAGACAAGATGTACAGCGCTAATCGTGGGAGGGGCTGGGCTGTGGCTGAGTTTCAAGAGTGCTACCAATTCTAGAGCGCCCAGACTGGACTTTTGTAATTTTCCAAATAAAAGAAAAGTTTTGACCTTGGTAGCTGCCATTTCTGTCTAGAGGAACGGAAGGGGCATAGGTTACTGTAGTTTGCCCTTTAAAGTTAGAAGAATTATGCCTTTCCATGTTAAAATCTACAATCTCTGGGGCTGGAGTAGTGGCTCAGTGGTAGAGCACTGGCCTGGCACATGTGAGGCCCTGGGTTCGATCCTCAGCACGATGTATAAATAAATAAATTAAATAAATGTAAAAAATTAAAAAAATAATTGACAATCCCCATACATGTACAGTATATGCTTATGTAAACAACACATTTGATTCTCCAGAGACATGGAAAAATCTTACCTCTAAACCTTCCCTGGGCACATAAATCTGAGTAGGTGTTAATTAACTAAAAAAACAAGGCTGCACTAAAATTAATGTTTAAAATATTTGATAATGTACAGAGTTCTATGAACATGCCCATCTCCCCTGCTAGTTATGCCTCTGGCCTTAACCGTGACACGGCAGTTGAAGAGTGCTTTTGAGAAGTTTCGTTTGCAATTTATGAAGAAAGGGTAAGAAAGGTCTGACTAAAAGCAAGTCGAAGTGTGACTTAAAAAGCAGGTTAGCTTTAAACTAGAATTTTTTCTCACGTGTTCTGAAGATGGCACGTATAAAAGGAAGGAAGCCATCATTAATACTTACGTGACTTGTGTAAGTTGTCACTTCTCCTAGCATCAAAGATGATTCACACACCACTATTAAAATGTTGGTAACTACTGATGACTAGTGAATATGTGCCAGACATTATAGAAAAGGCATCATACAGTTCAACGGGCATAATGAGCCATGGCACTGGATAGCCTCCTTTTTCAGATGATGAAACCAGGTCTCAGAGAGAGAAACGACTTGGCCAGGTTCACACAGTCAAGGAGGGGCTGGATCTCCAGCCTCATCCATCTGGCACCAAAGCCTGTGCTCTGCTCTCTTGCACATGATGGGCATTTTTGTGGGAGATTTCTTCCTTGTGTGCTGAATCTTGGCCATGGCAAATTTAAATTTTAACCCAAATGACAAATTCTGTCCACTGACTACCCACTTCACGTCCATAATATTTTCATGGGAAGAAATGTAGCGTGATGTTAAGCCCTCTCAGCTCTGCTCCTTGAGATGGAGTAGCCAGAGATTCAAATCCCTCAAAAGTGACAAACGGCAGGACCCACCGATATCAAGTAAAGATGCCAGTAGGAGCTTCCCTGCACCCCCAACATAAACAATCATTTTGGGGAAGCAATTTTTAAGTTGTTGATATTTAATGGCACCAAAAAATTGACCTCTCTGAGCTGGGTCTCTGAACGCTGTGCTCAGTTATCTGCACGCTGCCACTGTGCTGTAATTTTTAGCTGATTACACATTAGTTCATTTAGCTTTGTTTCCTCTTCCCTACTGTGCCATACTATTAAACGAAAGCGAGGGGCCTGGCATCCCTCTGTGCACAGAGCTGGTATTGTCACAGTGTAATAAGGATACATCCAGTCAAACAGCATGGTGTAGCTGGTCTTTGTGTTCAGTGCAAAGGCAATCCCTCGAAGATCTCGTGCCAGCCCGATCAACATACGCTGTCAGTGGGAAAGAGACACAGTAATTGATTTTCACGTTAGCGCAGAGCAGATGGAGTAATAATCAGGCAATAATGACCACATATCTGATTTTGATTCATTAGCTAAAATGTCTCGTTCGGATCCCTTTCTAAAGAAAACCATAGACTCTTTAAACAAACAGACCATCAATCTGCTGACCAACTCTGCTTTGCTTCTTATAAATTGAGCTATGTCATAATTCTAGAAGCTTAGGAGCATTTAGATTCTTAACGTATTTTATTTCTGAACATGCCAAGTTGGGGAGGGGGGGGCGGGAACAACCAGGATTGATAATTTCACAAATCAGATATGCACAGGGTCTAGACGTTATTTAACAATAGCAAAACTTAATACCAACTTGCATAAAATCATTCCAACTATACAATTTAGAATCTACCCTGGAAACACACTGATATTTAAAGATTCCTAAGAACTGTCTTTAATAACTTAGGACAAAATAAAACTGGCTAGGTGACCTACTGGTACCATGGCATGCCCAGAATGGCAGTCACAGTACTCAAGTAAGGAAGAGAGCTTTTCAGTCAATGTCATGAGACTTGAATTTGAATTCCAGGTTCACTTAACTCTTAAAGGCAAGTCAATTTATCTGTCTCAGTTTTCTCATCTACAAGAGGGGTGAACAGAGGCACTCTGAGGAATAAACTTGAAAAATGCCTAAGCAAGAGAATGAAACAGTAAATGGCCCTTGGTTTTATAGCGGGAGAAAAAAAAAAGAAAAAAAGTAAAGTGAAAAAGAAGAACAAAAAAAAATCCTTGTCTTGAATAAAAGAGATCTGACTTGTACTCTTAATTAAGCTGTCCTTAGGATGATGCTTGGAAAGAGAAAAAGAAAACCCATGAACAGATGCTAGAATGTCAGAACAAAGAGCACAAATAAACATAATTGCAGAACAAGGGGGCGGGATAATTGAGATATGCAACCGTGACTTCTAAAGATACTGTTTCAGGAAAAAATTGCCAGAAATGGCCTCTGAACGTCTCTTTTTATCAGGTTTCTCTTTCTCCCTCATACCCTGGTGTCAATGAGACCCATCTTCAGGAAGGAGTTTAAATTATCATTAAGGAGGCGGAGGATACTGTCATCTGAACGGCTGAAGCACACTTCAAGGGAGCAAGTGACAGTTGTCACAAGTCTCCCTTCTTTTCCTAACAGCTGACTCAACATACCTGGATGCTGTTCCTAAGAATAAGCACTTACTACTGTCTAACGGTGTATGGGAGGCCGCGTTCTGAGGCTGAACAAACCTGTCTTTAAGGTAATGACAATGACCTGCTGCTTTCCCTTCTCATCTCCCATCCTGCTTTTCTGTAACTGGCTGGCCTCGGGTAGTTGCCACCAACGGCCTGCTGTTGCTTTAAGCACTCTGCCTGGGACACAGCCTTTCTGCACCACCCGAAACTGTTCTGCTCTTCTGTCTGAGCGTTGCACATTTCTGACAGCCTCCAGAACGAATCGTATCTTCTAGGAAAGGCTTCTTGGAACGGTTCTGCTGCGGTTACGGTCTGTGCAGTCCGGGGATTCTCCGTGGGCTTCTGCCACCCATCAAGGTGGCCTTTTTGCTATTTTTACTATGTACACTTACATGTTACAGGCTGTGCCTCAAAATCTTCCGCTTACGTACAAGAGGCCCACCACTCAACTCTAAATGAGTTAGCAAGAACCATGAATCCTGCTTTCTTTATACCTAAAAAGAGCTTTTAATAAAATATTTTCAACTATTATTTTACAAAAGCAGTTAATTTTTATCAGATTTTTCTTTCTTAAAATATACCGAGTTAGCAGAACTCTTCTAATTAACTTAAATCCACATTTTTTTTTTTAATGCACTGGTCATGAAATGCTATCAATGTTTCATTTTATAAAACATTACTACTGAGCAGAGGAAGCATAAAATAACTACATGTAAGTTTTAAATAGATTTAACTGAGCAGGAAAGTACAGTGTTAAAGTGATTAAGAAATAGATTTCTTAAGAGTCAAAGGTATCTTTTACCTCCGAGCAGCACAGAGCGCTGCAAGAGTCCGCATAGCACAGAGTGCTGCAAGAGTCCACACAGCTAGGGTATTTTCTCCCTAGCCAAAACACACCCGGCTCTGGAATGAGACAGGGGGGCCTCAACTAGGAGCTCAACTCCAGGCTACCGAAGGCCTGGAGAGTAAGAGGTGATCTGATTGGAGTCAATCAGAGGAGAGGAGAACCACGATTTACCATCTCATTTAAAACAGGACAAAGAGGTCCATTTTTTAAAAGTTGCCCTTCTCCTGTGGCTGGTCAACACTGATTGATCTGCGATGTGACAGGCTCCTGCATCTGCAGCGAGGCAGTTTGTGGAGCGGGGCAGGCCTGGCGATCTAACCCTGTGGCTTCCCGTTTAGATCGCTCAGGAGAAACTGCTGAGTGCTTCCTTCCATTGCATGGCGAACGGTTGTCTGTGTGCCAAGCGTGAGACGGATGGGCTGGGAAACAGCTGAACTGCGGCTCCTTCCACCCTGACCCCCAAAACAGGGTTTCTAATGGAAAGTCTGACAGACCCTTTACTGTAGTGGCACTACTGGGGGCAGCTATAATATTATCCTCATAATTCTACCATATAATAACAACAAAGAAAAAGGAGGTGAAGGGTCAGTGTGCTTTGTCTTCGGAATTAAGATGGCTGTCTCCATCCTTACAGCACGCTCTTAATTCTGGAGACACATCTTAATAACCTCTAAATAGTTCCAACAAAAGAGCCGTGTCAGAGGAACGAGCAGGCCCCAAGGTGTTTCAACTGGAGTGTTTTCATCTGCCTTTATTGCTCTATCCCTCTCCAGAATTAAGGCAATAACCTGTGATAAATTATTCAGGAACTGCTACAGGGATCAAAGCAAAATCATTCTGTTAAAGTGCTGTTTGCAACATTTGGCACTTAGTGCGAAAACTTTTAATGTGCGCATGCTGAAAATCAAGGATTTTAAATAATTTAACATTGTGGAGTTTTTACGAAGGGACTAAAGATAGTAGGTTCCTATTTAACTGCTCCTCTTCCTCTGAGAAGTTTCCATTCATTTTCCTTAAAACTGATGACGTCACAGCCAAATAAAAAATAATGCATGAATTCAGGAAGTAATGGACTTGACTTTGTTCTACAATGGGGAAAGTTACAGGGGAAAAATGGCATTTTTGGAAATAATACCCCAGGGCCAGGATTTGTTACAGTCTTTCCCCTCTTATCCCCTTTACTGTGGAGAGAAAAAACCAGAGACAAAAATTCAATGTTCTCTTCAATTTTATTAGGACTAAGTAGGAAAACAAAACTATAAATTTAAGAGTTTTGTAGCATTTCCTCTCCTCACAACGATATTTCAATTTGGCAACACTGGTCCTTCATGTTTCAGTTCATCCTGAAATCTGCATTTGCAAAATATCTATAAATAGGGAGTTAGAAAATCCTGGTAAGGATTGCAAATTAAATGAATTTGGCAGTCCTGAGGCATTTTCATAGAGATATTTTAACAGCATCACCTCCTGTGGATTGGAATACTAAATACTTTATTGAAGAACAAAACAGAACTGTTTTTATCTCTAGTACTTGCAAAATGAAGTACCTGAAAGCACTTTTGCATGTATTATTTATTCCTAGTGATAGAAAAATAGCCTTAACCTAATAAATTACATTTAAAAGCATTTAGTGCAAAAGTTTTGTTTATGATAAAGCAACAGATTTAGTTCTTTATTGGTGGCTTAAAGCACCAAGTTTTCTTTATACAAATTAGACAGATGGTGCTTACAGTAGAATTTACTAAAGGTCTGTCACAACAAATGCAGCCAAGCTGCATATTTAATCACTGCAGAATCTTGTCTACCTGCAGCTGCCAACTGCTAATCCAATTTCCCTGATAAATGTGGCAAGAGACACGATCAGCAATAAAGAGCATCTAACTCCATTTTCCTGCAGGGCGTCTTTTGATGAACATTTAGGACGGAAGCACGGAGTGCACTGTGTGGCCTTGGTTCGTGGCAGCTGCATGCATTCTGAGGCACAGTTCTCAGGTTACTCACTTAATTCTGCCACTATCATTACGTTGCTATTGATCTCAGTAGCTGTTGCCTACACAGCATTACTCTAGATGAAGCTGAATCAGGCAGTTATCATGCATCAAACTTGCTCAAAAGCCTGGAGATTTCCCCTTAATTACTTGTGATTTTATTTGCAAATACCGTTAAAGTGTAATCAAGCAGTCACTTTCCAGGGTCGTTAAGAACTTGCTGGTTTAGGGATATATCACTGGAACTCCATTAAAAATGACTCTAGGAAGATGGTTTCTATCAAACTAGATGGGATTACATCAAACCAGGCTTTGAACATAATGAAATCTTCAAATGAGACAAATGTAATTTTTATAAAGATGGTGTTTTTGAACCGCATTGCTTCTTTTTGATAAAGGGCAGCAACAACCATCTTAAAGCAAAAAGACTTATTTGGTCAGTAAAAATATTTGGAAGACATCTAAAACATACAGTTAAATACAGTGGAAACTGACAAATTCGGCAAGACTATAAACAAAGAAAATCTGTAAGATCTTTTTTGGTTCAAAAAAATTTTAAAAAAGCATCCCGATAAGCATTTATTTCAAAAACCCCATTTTAAATTAAAAGGTACAGCATTTGGCTAGTTGCTTTTTGGCAGAATTACACATATAGCATCAAAGGCCATCATTTTTCTATTTGACCTCGGTTAATTTTTTTGTGTGTGCATGTGGAGAGGAGCCATCATGCAAAAGGTGGTAAATATTCCAACATATTTCAAATAATAAAATATGACTCAGCCTCACCAACGAAGGTGCCTATATTCTCCAGAGTGCACTTATTAGTCTTTTAAAAATAATAATCAGTGTCAATCTATTTAATATAGCTCTGCTACATTATAATTTCAGGAGATACTATTGCTATTTACAGAGCTACGCTTCCCATCCCCCATGTAAAATATGGGGCTGTTTTGTCACAAACAGCTTGCTACACTTAAGGATTTTACTAATAAAACATAATGTTGTCTTAGATATTATGACTGTTGCCACAGCTGAACTGACTTGTCAAATCAATCCTAATATGGCTCCCACAGGCACATAAAAACCTTATTTAGCTATCAGTTATCCTAATCACTTTGTTCAGTTTAAGAATGCAATACTTCAAGACCAGCTCCTATTTATACATATATGCCTAGCCATTTAATAAAGTCTTGATTTATATAAATTCTTGTTTAAAAAATATTTAGAGATGAAAGGTTTTAGCATGTGTATATTTGTGCGTTTCTGCATATGGGTAAGTTGAAACATACAATGCAGAGTAGATGAGGGAATCGAGACGTTTAAAGTGGTGTGCCCAGGAGAAATGTCCTATTAAAGAGAGTAACTGCCACAAGAGACAAATCTGTACCATCTAATCCTGAACAGACTGTCTAAAACCATTCACTGACCTCGGAGTCCATTTGTATAAAAAACTAGAAAAGGGCTTATATGACAAGTAAAATGTGAAGACACATGTGTTTGGGAACACTGGCCTATGCATACAGATGCAGGTCTGAGGAGCACAGAGCACACACAGATCCAAATACCTGGATCCGGATATTCTAGAGGGGTCAAAATTGTCTTTCTTCATGCATGTGTGGAAACAAACCCACCTTTACATCTTCTTGCTTAAAGTTGTTGTTGAATATTTGTAATACTGTTTCAAAAGAGACTGTAAGAGGCAGCATGAAATTCTCAAATTCGTCCTCATCTTCGCCTATTAAAGAAACAAAAGGGTCACCATGGTTTAACATGCAGGCATGGTACACTAGCCTCACACTGAGCTCCACGCAGGCTGAGATGTTCCAGAGGAGGTCAGCCTGCATCCACCTCCATGCCACACCTTGTGCTCTAGCTCATTGAATATTCTGGTACTTTGCCTTCTCTTTTGCACCAAATGAAATAGCAACATTACTTACCATCCATTTTTTTTTCTGGCTCTTTATTGGATCTAACAGACTCATGCCCCAGGCATTTCAGCTCGTTAGCTTCTGGGGCCCCCAGAGCTTCCCTGATGCTTCAAGGAAGGCCACTTTCAAAGCCTCAGAGACAAGGGTCCCCCCCTTCTTTTTAGGTGCCAAGGCCCTACGGGGCTCACAGACTCAGGTGCCCTGATAGCTCTAAGTTATTATTCTTTTTTATTTATGTTATTTTAAAAATTTAATTTATTAAATAGATGGCAGGGAAAATTTTAATCTGACAGAAAGGATAGGGTCCCTTAAGGGTCATTTTGGATTTTAACTACATGCTTCAGGGGCACACATCTTCCTACACCAAGCTTCCTCTACAAATGGACAAGAGGAAAAAGAGAGTTCCTATTAATTTTTCACTTTGAAGGTAGACTGTACTTTTCTCAAGGATTCTGCCCAAACAGAACCTTCGCACGTAGATATAGATATGTACAACTGATAATTTATATAGTTTTTTTTTTTTTTCAAAAGCAATTTCTTCTAAATGAGACTGGATTCCCTCATTTGTCCCAGGCCACAGGGAACCACTTTACTGATAAAGAAACAGCAAGGTAAGTGTCTTGCTAGAGAGGCGATGTAGCTGAAGGTGGCCCAGACCTCCCAAAGTCTACAGTATTAGGAGAGGCTTGACTCAGAGCATGAGTGAGGATCCAAGGTCTCAGAGAAGAGACCAGTGGTCCTCAGTTGCTGCTTGACCAAGCAGCATGAACACCAGCTGGGGACAAGTTAGAAGTAAATTTCCAGATTCCATCCCAGATCAGCAGTTCTATTCTAACAAGCTCTCCAGGTGATTCAGATGCCTATAACATTTGAGGAACACTACTGTCTACATTATTTTACAGGTAAGGAAACTGAGGGTCAAGGCCACAAATGCAAGTGATCCATGCCAGGATTCTTTGACTCTTGAGAAATGGCTGATCTAACTGACTCCAATATTCCAGGATTTCTCTCTGCCCTTCAATTTCACATACTTTGTTTCATGAGTCCAACAGAACCAGGGACTTAGCTTGCTCACAGAGATGCCGACAGGCCAATGAGTCTTTTCTAGTGTGTTGTTCTGACCACACAAGGCAGACCAAATTACAATCCCTGCTGTCAGCTGGCTCTGTGACCAGGTGAGACTGCTTAGATGAGCCCTCTTCTGTCCACTGGTGATGACATTAGACCTATATGGAAGTTGTTCTCATTTTTCAAGGCCTGCATCAAGGAACAGCTTCTCAATGTCTGAGTTAAGATGTCCCCAGTCCCTCTGCAAGATTCCCTTCTCCCTTTGGATTTCCAGGGCCTTTGGCCTCTTTCCACACCACATTTTTGTCTGGTGCATTTGAGTTGTAATAATGATGGAATTTGTTGTTACGAATTTATACGTGCACACAATCTAATGACATAATTTGGCCAATATCCCTTCCTAGTGCTTCCCCTTCCCTCATTGTCTCCAAACCCCTTGGGCCCTTTCCTCTACTCCTCTCTCTTTGATTTTTAGGAGACCCACACCCACCTTTCTTTTCTTTTTCCCTCTCTAGCTTTTGCATGAGAGAAAACATATGACCCTTCACCTTCTGAGTATGACTTACTTTGCTTAACATGATTTCTAGTTCTACCCATTTCCCTGCGAATGCCTTAATTTCAATTTTCTTTGTGACTAAATAAAATTCCATTTTGTGTATACACACCACATTTTCTTTATCCATTCATCTGAAGATGGACGCCTAGACTGGTTCCATAGTTTTTGCCTGACTTCATTTTATAAATTTTCAGGGCCTTGGGCACACTGAGCACACGCTCTACTTCCAGCCTTGTCTGACTTTTTATTAGAGCACAGAATTCCTAGAGTTCCAGGTCCCTAAGGGTGTATCTAGTATTAGCACACTGTGATGCCACCTCCATCATACGATCCCCGTTTGATCAGGGATCCTGAAGGGACCGAATGAGTTAAAGTTCATGTGCAGGGGGTGCGGCTTAGTGGCAGAGGCTAGCCGAGATGCACAAGACCTCAGTTTGATCTCCACCACCACACGCATACAAAGATAAAATTCGTACACACATATGTAGATTGTCAATTACCAGCCTACCAGGATCTAGGGCTTAGCTTTGGGAGAGGTGAGACTCTACCTCTTTGTGTTTCTCTGTGAAAGAGAATGATACAGGCTTTTGCAGTCAACAGACCCAGATGTGTGATTCCTCGATAGACTGTTTAACTTTGGATATTTCATTGATGATTCATCCGTAGTTTCCTCATCTATCAAATATGGATAAAAATACCTATCTTTGAGGTTGTGGTAAAAATTAATTGCTATAAAATATGCAAAAGAGAAGATGTTCAATTAATAGTAGGGATGGTACTGGTATTAAGTCTTTATTTTCTTCATACCTGATATAGACTAGCAGGCAAAGAGCTGAAGAAGACATGATGGAGTCCTGTGTAACACACGTACATTATATTTAACCCACACAATCCTACTCTAATAAGATAAAGTGCTTTCTAAACGTGGAGTTCTTAATGAGAACAGTCATAATTATCATTGTAAGCAGATAAGGCTGCTGGAAATGGGGAGGTCTATCTAAGCTTGAATCCTGGCTCTGCCTCCATTAACTGTCTGGGCCTTTGTGTCCTCATTTGTGATGAAGAGACAAGATATTTAGTTCATAAAGTCAGCAGTGAGGACTCAATGACAACACATGTGGCACTCTTCTTTGCTGGCACTTCATAAATGATAGTTATCAGCATTTTTTGTTGCCTTAAGTTTAACCGTACTTAGTGACTGGTAATCGAAAGAAGCAAGCTGAGAATGTGAGCTCAGAATCCTTTCTCCAGGAAGCTTCTCCAACAAAGCTTTTATTTTTCCAAGGGTAAGATGTTTACTCACAAGACAGATTCAGAGCTTTAACATCTTAACCCCTCACTTAATATTCTGAGCTACAGATCAAAAGACTTCCTGGCTCCACCACTTTCTCCAGCCAGATTTTGAGGCAAATGGATATAAGGAACACAAGAGATTGGACACTATGAAAGACAGCAGTGTGAGCAGCAAGTCCTGCTGAATATCACTTCCTCAGAAAGACCTTTCCTGACCACTCAATCTAGAGTAGTACCCACAGTATCCTTTCCCCCACGATACTTTAATCCCATAAATGACCTTACTTTTCTTATGGGACTTGCCTGCAAATCTACACATTTAGGCATTTCTTGTTTGTCTTCTCTATTAGAATATAAGCTTTGTGGAAGGAACTCAAATCTATTTTGATCATGGTTGTATTCCTCGTGCCTAGAAAAGTACTTGGCGCTCAAGAAATACTTTTGGTGTGACTGAATAACAGGAGTTAATTCCTGAGTGCCTATTATGTGCATGCAATGGATTTGGTACTGAATTTCTTGAAAAACATCTATGTGGCTCATACGCTACTCTATTGCACTGGTGCAAGTAATGAATAGTCACAAACAATCCCATGAAGTTGCATGATTTCCTTCATTAGCGAGTGAACAGAGAGGCTTCAATAGCTTGCCCAACATCTGCCAGCTGACACACGTCCGTGAGCTGGGGTCCCCAGGCAGGGCTGCTTCATTGCAGGCACATGCTCTTCCCCTGAATCTCTGCTGGGGCAGAAGGTGCCAGAGGTGTGGACTGAACTCAGCGCCACACAATCTTGAGTTCTGATCTGTGTCAAGTCAGAACAGGGCCAGGAACAGTCAGCTTGGTTCTGGTGAGGCACATGGACCCTGCTTCCTGTCGCCTCGGCAACTACAGGAGTTTGAGGTAGGCAAGCACCAGAAACTGTGCCTCACTGCTGCAAAGTCCACAATTCAGTTATCATTGTACTTCTGTTACTGGGACTTGATATATTTATCATCTAAGTTGGAAAACTGGCCATTTTTGCTTATATCACACAAACAACTTTATACAAACTCTATTAAAGATTTTTTCCTCATTTGTATTACCCACTTATTGTTTCTGATGCAAAAGGAGAAAACATGAGCTATCTTATGACTTCACATTCAAGTATATAGTCATATATTTAGTATGCCAAATGTATAACTCATGAATCATAATTGAAGCTGCTAATTTTTTTTCTAATGAAACAAGGGCTCAAAACCCAACATGATTTGAAGGTATAGTGTTAATTTACAGTATTTATTTTCATTGGAAAGTAAATACTAACATAACATTGTAAGTTCTCAGTAATCTATAAAAAGAAACAATGAATTCATTGGCTTTCAGGTAAAACCAAAGCTAATCATCTCTACTGGCTTTTCTGGGGATATGATTCAATAGGAAGTTACTATTTTTATAAGTTCCAAACATTTTTTTCCTTCAGATATTACATTAAAACAGAACAGTAAACCTTTTAGTATGTTGGCTATCATATTTTATTCGTAGGACATATCATTCACTATTTTGCACAGTGAAAACCTCAAGTGGTAGAACCACAGACTGGTACAGCCACGTACAATGGTGCAGCTACTGTGGACAAGTCTGGCATTTATCAAATCATTGGAATTGCCATTTGTCTCAGCAACTCCACTCCAAAAGAACCGAAAGCATATATTCACACAAACATTTACACAAATGCTCATAGTAGCATTATTTCATAATACCCCAAAGTGGAAACAAATAAAAGTCTAAACTGTTTATCCAAACTGATGAATGGAAAAGCAAAATGTGGTATAGCCATACAAGGGACTATTATTCAGTCACATAAAGGGACAAACTGCCAATGTGTGCTAAAGCATGGATGAACCTAGAAAACATGCTAGTGAAATCAGACAGACACTAAGGCCGCATACTGTATGATGTCATTAACAATAAATATCCAGTACAGGGCAGATCCATAGAGACAGAAAGCCATTAGTGGCAGGCAGGGGATGGGGACAGAGAAACAGGAGTGACTGTAAAGGCACAAGCTTTCTTTCTGGGGAGATGAAAATGTTCTGTAATTGCATGAGGTCATGGCTCCACAACTTTGTGAATATTCTAGACACAATACCACTGCAGTATACATTTAAAAGGGTGGATTTTGGCAACAGAATCTAAAACAACAACAATAAACCCCACAACAACAGTCTGGGTTTGCTCTCCCTTCCCATTTTAAATGTGTACAGAACATTGAAACTTCTCATTTCCTCAAACATGAGTGTAAATGGCAGCTAGATTACAGGGATCTGGGGAATCTGGCAAGGAGAAGCAAGTTATGGAAATAATTATGGTAATCATACATAGCAGTAGCCAACGGTTCCCTAGGATTTTCTATATGGTAAAATATGTGTGAAATACTTTAGCATTACTGATATATTAGTTTGGTAGGCAGAATAATCCCTCAAATATGTCCACACTCTCATCATCCAGACCTGGGAGTTTAATGCTATAAAGGCAAACTGAGGTATAGTTTGCTAACCAACTGATTTTAAATTAGAAAATTACTTGGGGTATCCAGGTTGGAGTGCAAAGTCATAAAGGTCCTTAAAAGTGGGAGAGAAGTTTTGAAGTGGGAGAACCACAAAGATGGCAGCCTGAGGAAGACAAGCGGAGGTAGCTGGACCCTGAGCCAAGGAAGGCAGGTGCCCTCTAGAAGCTATAAAAGGCTCTTCCCTAGAGTCTTCAGGAAGGAACAATTCTTTGGCCAATACCTTGGTTTTAGTTCACCGAGTCCCACTTGGACATCTAACCTCAAAAACTGTAAAACAGTACTGTGGTATTGTTTAAGTCACTAAATTGCAGTAGTTTGTTATAGCAGTATTAGGAAACTGGTAGATGAAGATCTGGTCCAAACTAAAAAAAATGAAAAGGGGCAAACAAGGAGACAGAGAGGCAGTGGTGAAGCCAATCCACTCAAAACTAAGCAACATGGGTGATCTGGAGGAGTCAGTGGCTTTTGCAGGTCTGGGCTCATACCGGCTTCCCACTGCTTCATAAGGCCCCACTCCTAAATTCCGAAGTCTAGTAGCATAAGGTTGTGGAGACATGTGCTTAGCTTGTCGTTGAAGGTAGTCCAGGTTGGGGCTTCATTCCAGTTTCCCTCTCAAGTGACTAGAGTTTGAGTCACCTCTGAAATGACTGGTGGCTTCAGACAGGACTGGACATTTAGTGTCCATCAGGAAGTGCCCTCAGTTCTCTGCCTCTGTTGGAAACAGCCCCTAATGCAGAGGGCAGAGCAGACTCATTAAGCAGCGAAGCTGCCACACCCTGAGTCCAGGTGTTGCTTGGTTGGCATTTACTAAAAGTGCTTACTCTGTGCCAGGCGTTGCTCTAGGTTCTTTCATATTTCTTTATCTTATTTAAATAACAAGATAACAACTCTTCAAGACAGATATTTCCATTTAATAGATGAGAAAAGTGAGGCTTCCTGAAATTCTGCTCCCTAGGGAACCAGGATGTTTACTTAAGTTCCTAGAGGAAAAACACACTGCCCAGTGCAGAGGATTGCTACTCCTTTTCTAACAAGCCTACCCTGCAAGTTTCACCCCTGGAGCATCTCATTCCCTGGGGTGCTCTGGACTCTCTACCCTCAAATCCAGGTAAGTTATTAAAACTGGATCTGGACTTAATGGGCTGCTTTCTGCCTACAGGGCCATCTAATTAGTCTTAATTATCTCATTATGGATTCTAAGTATTTCCAGCTGCTTCTTTACCCCTACTGCCCACTTCCTCCCCATCCCCCATGTCTATTTTCCAGAGAGTCTCTGCCAAGTCACGGACACAGGTGATAAAATGATGTATTCTATCTATCAGAGCATTCGTTATTTCTGATCAAGCCCCTCACTTGCTAAATCTTCCTGGGATCTATGTTCCTTAATCCATGAGAACAGGCTTTGCCCAATTATTAGACATAAGAACAAAGTTTTAAAATTACATCTGACTTTCACTAATCCTCAAACTGTAACATACCTACAGGGCAAATAATAAACATGAATCTGCTTATTGCAGGAAAGTTCAGAAAATAATCCTTTCTCTTTTCCTCTTGCTACCCCCAAGCCCTAAACCAATCATTTGGTCTAAATGGTTAAAATGAAAATAAAGCAGAAAAAGTTACATATCTTAACTGATTGAGAGGGTAAAAGTTGAAGGAAAAATTCATCAAAAGTGGGTATAGACATGTGGCCAGCTAGCTACCAGTTACATGACAGACCTTGGGCAAGTCATTTCATCTCTCTGAGACTCAGATTTCCAATGGAGAGAGAGCAGAATAAGACCTATTTAATATAGCCTATAATGAGAATTAAATAGGATAAGGGACATTAAAGTGTTTACAAACCAGTCTTGTAAACAAATGTTACCTATCAGTAATAAAGAAAAGGAAAAGCTCCCTTCCTCTGTGTATTTTTAATCCAATCTTTATTTACTATTTCTAGAATACATATTCAAGTCATTTACTTGCTATCCATAATTTCTCAAATTTAAGCAAGCGGTATCTTCAGGCACCAATTACCTGTTACAAGTCACAAAAGCGAGTGAAGAGCATGCTCCCTTCCTTTCTTGAGGTAGAATCATCTCTAAACATCCATAAGCACCATTTTAATATCAGTCTCCCCTGTCATAAAAAAAAAGACTGCTTCTTAAATACCTGAGGAATGCAAGGCTCACTCAAATGCTATCCACATGCTTCTCATCTAGGGAGTTCAATTTAAGGTGAAATTATGAAGTATTCAAGGAAAACAACCACTGGGGACACTGAGCAATTCCAAATTTGTAAGTGGTAAAAACTTAATTTGCAACTAATAATATTTGGTCCTCCACAAAAAGGAATGGCTTCATTACCGCTTCCCCACATCTACCCTCTTTGATATTTGTCAACTGAATTCACCTCCATTCAAATTAAACAAAATAGGAGGTATTTATTTATTCAACTATTTTATACTGAACAGCTCCCTGGAGGATCTCCATTTTCTGGCATGGGTAATATGCTTTCCCTTCGTTTATTAGATTGACAAAGCTAATTTTAAAATAACCCAGGGAGCTTTAAGTGATTCTTGGAAGGGCGAACACGCGTGCACATATGGTTGGTTACCTGTTCCTTTCTGCATGTGTGCTACTTTTGGAGAAGACTTTCTAGCATTTATTTTAATAATTTCTTAGACTACAAAAAGGATATGGACAACAACTTCCATGTTTTGAAACTTCATCATTCTAATGATGAAATGATTTCAATTCTGTTCTTCATACCAGTGAACATTTTGCCTATGTTAGTTAAAGCAATTTGATAAAACTGTACAACTGTTGATTGCCAAAAACCTCCCATTTTCATCTGAAATACAACCTGGGGCACATAGCATCTAATTAAATTCATACAAAGTGCAAATTATTGAATAGAAACCAAAAAGCATTTCAAAGTAAATACCAATTAACATGACACCCAATTTCTTTCTCCTTTTCTAATCACTCCAATGTGCATGGCTTATATACAAACATATCCCATTTATTTTGTAGGATTCAATTAGAATATGCTTTATATTTTAATCACAAGAACCATATCCAATGCTTCTGTAAGCAGGTTGGTGAGGTGTTTTTTCTATTTGATTCTTATCCCCATCCACGCATTCCCAAGATCAGGGATTGTAAAAAGCTTGCCTTGAGGCTGAGGGGGTGTGGCTCCTGCTTGAGACTTGCCTACTTGCCTAGCATGGGCAAGGCCTTGGCTTTAATCCCTTTTAAAGAAAAGTACGTCCTCAGATTTTTTGGTTTGAGAAGGATTCTTTTTCTCTTTACTTATATTTTGATTTCTTTCAGTTAACACATGGATCGGTACTGTTCTTGACAACAGCACTATCTTTTGCTCCTTCCTTCTGTGACGGAACACAGGATACAAAGCTCCTGAGCCATAGGTACAGAAACTCTAACAGCAACGTTCCGTCAACCTCGCTTGTGAGACAAGGCTTCAAACAACAAAAGAAAAACTGTACTCAACAGTCCTAGGCAAATGATCACCTGCATACTAAGAAAAAGCTGGAGAGCAACAGATGACACTGGAGTGGCCAAGTACAGCTCTTGCTCTGTCCAGGAGAGGCCAGTGATCCAGATTCTCCAGAGACCCTGCAGGCAGCTGATGCAGCCGTGAGGGTGATGGCATCTTTGTTACTGTGTACTTATATCTGCCCTTCATTCAACAAGCATTTAGTGAACAGCTACAACCGAGAGACACTGATGCTAGAAAAGCAGGAAAAAGACAAGATCAATGCCCAGAAGGATCCCAATGTATTTTGGGAAGAAAAGCAACCCTGGTTCTTGACATGAGAAAAGTGGCTCTAGTAATTTATACCAGAAACCACTGGATGCTTGCAATACATATTTAACTACTTAAAAAGGTAAAACTACTGATAAACATGGAAGCAGCTTCTTTGCAAGCAGTGTGAAAGTTTCCTGGGGTAGTTGCTCCGGTGTCCTCTGTATGTCAGACACCCCCGACCTATCCCAAGACCTCTGCGCACCAGGCTCTCCCACTGCAGTCTGCCTCTGTCTGTCTCACTCAGAATATCTAAAAAGTACTGCAACAGGACTTTTTATTACTAAACTAAAAATGTCAATTTATACTTCACATTATTCTGGCTTAAATATTTCAAAGGAATCTAATCCTGGCAAACTTAGTAAGATCTTATTCGTTATTCAAATAATGTGCTTACTTCAGTTTCTCATACCTCAATTTACTTTAAGCAATATTAAATAAAAGCAAATATACCTTCAAAAAAGTGCAACCCATCAAGATAAGTATCAATCAGCAGTGCGAGGAGGGAGCCTGCACACAGTGGGTGCGACCCTTTGTTTAAGCTACTAGAGAAGAAGGGGTTCCTTTGTGTGTGACAACCACATATGACAAAGGAGATCTTGGCCCACCCCACTTCCAGGTTCTCAAGATGAGAGACATGGGCCTATTTCTAGGAAACCGCTCCAGACTTTTCTCTTTAACTTTGGTGGCTCCTTTTCTTTCCTGAGTGAGACACTGCAATAGCATTTTTCGGGGTGGGAAACGGATTAAGTTGTAGAGAAGGTGTCATGATCTTCTTTAATGCCTGGAAAAAGAGGAAGACAAGAAAGGCAAGCTCCTCGAGGCCAGGGCCCAGCCGCCATTCACCTCGGTCTTGCGCCAGTGCGCAGCACAGTGTGCAATGCTCAGTGGCTGCGGAGCACAAGGACCGAGTCTGGGCTGCTCCTCTTCTTTCCAAGGAAACAGCCAAGAGGTAAAACAGGGCAGTGTGCAGGATGAAAAGCTGTCACTCAGTTAGATCTCCCACTTGCCTACGGTAGCAGATGACTGGGTTTTGCATGCCTGGTTTACACTCTTCAAATATTTATAGACAGTTCTCTTTGCCTCCAGCCTTAGTTGTCACTTAGCCAAGTTATACATACATGGTTCTTTTAATCTTTCCTTAGAAATCAATCCCACTAAGCTCCTTAATCATTCCAGTTGCATTTCTCTCAACTTTTGGCTGTTTGTCTTTCTGGTGATTTATTCTGCTGATATACATGAAAATAATAAGGATGAAGAACGTGGAGGGGTTTTAGTCGCCCTTCCATTTCAAGGTTCGATGTCTTTTTTTGTACAAAATAAAATTATTTATCTTCTTTCCTTTTGTATGATCACATTTGAAAACATTCGTATTTACGTTGACGGATCAATCAATACATTGCAAGAGAAAGGACGAAAAAACATCGTCAGTGTTATATACTCTAAGGATGATACTACTATTGATTGAACCTTCTCATGTGTCTATAACTGATTGATCTAACCCGAAGTATCCAAATATGGGGGAAGTGGGAACCCAGAGTCACATGGTCACCCAGAGAGGCTCATGTGCCCATCCTAAGGTTCTGTCTACCTGTGTATGCTTCTCATTAAATTCATTTTAAAAATAAAAAAGGCAAGACTTTTTTCTGGACAAGACCCCAAAAGCAAAAATAGATGAACGGGATTACCTCACACCAAAAGGCTTCTCCACGACAAAGGAAGCCATCTACAGAAAATAGGTACCAACCTATATATCTGAGTTCATATCCAGAATATATAAGGAACTCTAAAAACTCAGTAGCAAAAAACAACCTGATTTAAAAATGTGCAATTGATCTAAATAGACATTTCTCAAAAGAAGACACACAGAACAACAGACATGAAAAAATGCTCAACATCCTATTCATCAGGAAAATGAATATCAAAACCACAATGAGATACTACCTCACACTACTAAGGATGACTCTTATAAAAAATTTAAAAACCAAGTGCTGGTAAGAATGTGGAGAAAAGGGAACCTTTCACATTGCAGGTAGAAATGTAAACTAGTACAGTCATCATGGAAAACAATAGGGGATTCCTTAAATATTTAAAAATGGAACTACTATACGACTACCACATATACCCTTGGTATATATCCAAGGAAACAAAATCTCTATGTAGAAGAGACACCTGCACTCCCATGCCCAATGTAGTTCAATTCAAGCCAGGAAAAGGAAACAACCAAGTGTCCATCAGCTAGGGAATGGATAAAGAAAATGTCGTACTGGTACACAACGGAGCACTATTCAGCCATAAAAAGAAGGAAATCCTGCATTTGAGACAACATGGATGGAAATGGAGATCTTTTTAAGTGAAATAAGCCAGTCACAGGAAGACTACTACCATGTGATCTTACTCACAGGTCACAGAATTTGAGTGTAGAGTGGTGGTTACCAGAGACCAGGGAGAGCTGGGCAGTGAGCAGTGGATAGAGAAAGACATTCTAGTGGCTACTGCACAGGATGGTGACTACAGATGCCACGGTAGACACTTCAGAGAACTGGAAGAAAGGATATTCAAAGTTTTCACCAAAAAACCCCGAAGTAAATAAAATGAAAAAAAGAGTTTAACCTGACTTACACATTACACAATGTATACATGTATTGAAACATTAAGTGGCATCCCATTAACATACATAATTTTTGTTTCTCTACATTAGTTAAAAATAAATTTAAAAAAATTTAAATTAGAAATGTTAAAAATTTTACCATTATAAAAATAAAACATTCAAGAAAACTTCAAACAATATCTGGGGGAAAATTACCTATACACTACCGCCCAAAGACAAAATTTAGCATTTTTAAGTTATAGTTATCATTTTTAGAGTGCATACGCTTATTACCCACTTTATCATTTTAAAAGAACAAACTGTCACTGACGATAGCCATTATGTGGTAAAACAAATCTGAGCTTTATTCCTATCTACCTAAAATTTTACATCAACACATGGACCAACATCACCTGCACTGCCTCCCTATCTGCCCCAGCCCTTGGTAGCTACCCTTCTGTTCTCCAATTCTATAAGCTCAGTCCTTTTGGATTCCCTATTTGAGTGAGACCATGTAGTGCCTGGCTTATTGTACTTAACACAGTGCCCTCCAGATTCACTCACACTGTTGCAAGTGGCAAGGTTCCTTTGCTTTTACAGCTGAATGGCACTCTACTGTGTACACACGCCTCGCTTTCTTGACCCACTCCTCCACTGACAGATGCTCACGTCACTCCCATCCCTTGGCTACTGTGAACGGAGCTGCAGTGAGCGCGGGAATGCAGATGCTGCTCCTATATACTCATTTCACTTCCTTCGGAAGCACACCCTGCAGCGGGACTGCTGGGTCAGAAGGTAGTTGTGTTTTGAAAATTTTCAGGAACTTCCATACTGTTTTCCAAAATGCTTATTATAAAATGTAGCATTTTTGAACAATTTCATTTAAGCCTTTTTTTGCTGCATCTCCCCAGAATGTAAATGATCATACCATTTTCATTGTCTAATACTCTGCGCCTTTTACTTGATATTGTAACACAAAATTTCATGTATAGAATTTTCTTCAAATCATCATGTTTAATGATTACAGACCTTTTCATTAAGTAAGTGGATGTGCCATGATTTTATGATTCCCCATTGTTGAACATTAACATTGTTTTCATTTTTTCTCTAGTTTAAATATCACTAAAAAAATTCATAAAACTTTTCTGTATTTAAGATTATTCCTAGATCTGTAATTTTAAAATGAATGGATCAAAGGATACACAGATAATAAATTTTGAGGTAAAGAATCAAGAGAAGTGAAGTGAAAAATACCACCTAAGTACAAAGATTTGTCTTTTGGCTGTGATGTTAACCAGTGAACGCTCCAATCTTAGGAAGGCATAAACAACTGTCAGAGATGGAGAATTCTAACAAATTAAAGGTTATACCCACGCCGTCCCACTCTTCTCGTTGACTGAGCTGAAACTGAACCTTACCTAGATCTACCATCAGAAGGCGAGTGAGGGCTGTGTAGAAGGTTGTTCGGCACCTGAAGTCACTGAGACTGTAACTGTCACTGATGCCAAGAAAGGGGAAGTGTTCATTCTAATGAAAGCAAAAAGCATCCAAAGTTACCAATGCTTGACCTAAACTATCCAGAATATTCTAGTCATTGATTAAGACTTAAGACTTACCGTGTGGTTTTTCAGCATGAACTTCACAGCATCTATTTTCACAAGTTTTTTTAAGAGGATATAGGTATTAGAAGTTAAGGAATCCAGGGAAATATATTTGTCTTATCAGTATGTAATAAGTTACAAAATAATACTAAAATGGCATCGATTTGTACTTATGAAGAATAAATATTATTTCAAGAGCATTCCCATAGAAACATTTTTCATTCTGTTAAGAATGATAATCCATTATTAACCAGTGCAATTACTTTTCTATTTTATACATATTCTAGTTATGGAAAGGAAGAATGAATTTTATAATTAAGACAAGAACTACTTTACTGTTAATGTCTTGATAGTGGAAAATTAAAACTGACCCTTTTACATTTTAGGTATAACTTGAGAATTTCTTTTCACTTAATGTTATTTCATAATAAAATAATTATAAAATACCCACAAGAGGCTATCAAGGAAGAGAAAATTATTAAATTCTAAGAAACAATGAACTCAGTTAGCAGAAGGCTAAGATGAGAACATGGCAGAAGGAGAACTAACAGTTCTCAAGTGGAGTGGAAGGCGTTTTTCCTGTTATTCCACCTCATCTTCACAATTATACTGTTAAAGATTATTTATTATTTCTATTATGTAGAGAAGGAAACAAGCTCAGAGAATTGAGTTGCTTGCCCAAGACTACACAGTTGTGGGTTGGCAGTGCTGAGATTTAAGCTGAGGCTGAGCTCGGAAGACCATGCTCCATCCACTGTATTACACTGTACAGCTGAACTCAGAATAAGAACCTGAGAAAGCATAAACATGAACATAGGGCTTAAGTAATTTCTACTGAGATGTGGGTTCCAAGCACATCTACTCCATATGCAAACGCCCCTTTTCTTACTTGACTGTAGTCACTGGTTTCCTACCACAGCTGGAGCATCCTGGCCCTTCTCTACATTCCTGCTCTTGTCTTTCTTGAAGGCTGGCTCCATTCATGTCACAGTGAAAACCCTGGCTCCTTTCCTTCACATCATCTCCAAATACAGAACTCTGTACAGTGGCACTGAAAAGCGTAATTCTAAATTTTAGTAGCTGAGGTGTGGCTATAAGAGGACAGGAAACATGGGAGAACGCGGGTCAGAAAACCTGGGCTTTGGTCCCACTATACCATTCAATCAGCTGGATGAGCCTTGAGTGGTATACTCAGCCCAAACCTGAGATTCCCTCGTCAACAAACAAGGAGGAAACCCCTGCCCCAGCGGAACCTATGGGATTGTTTTCAGGATCAAAAGATGCAAATGTCTTTGCCATCTATGTTAGGGAAGACATAAAGATTCACAGACTTTACAGAATGGGTACTATTTGAAAGACTAATTTTCACAATCCCATGAGATAGGTAGTATCACTTCTTTTTTCAGATGACAAACTAAAAAAAAAAAAAAATTCCAAAACAAAAACAGTAGGCATGATTTAGAGTCAAGTCCCTCTGACTCCAAGGTGACTGCTACAGGTGCACATTAAGCACGTCTATGTGGCTCACCTTCATATTAGACTGACAACCTCCTCAGGGCAGGGCCTGCATCCATGCACTGCTCAGTGGGATTCTTGATGCATGTTTTCCTGGCAGGCTGAAGGGCAAAAGATCAGATCTGACAGGGAGCAAGTCTTCCTCTGCATTCAAAGATGCAGATTTGATGATTTTCCAAAATCATCAATCACTGAATAGAACTGTCACTCAAGCTTCACTCAGTTAAATAGGGGTGGGGATCAATAAACTTAGAAATATCTTAAGTAATTACCAAATACAAATCTCTTACAATTGCAAAGTTAAAAGTGACAGGGTCTATGGGTAATACAAATGCTGCCATTAACAGGAATCTTCCTGTCAGTGCTGTTAATAAACAGTAAGTCATGTTTTGACAATAGAATATTTATGGAAGCAATAAACAGAACATTCACAGGAAGAATCTCATCTGCCAAAGACACATTTTCTGCAGAACTGCATCTGTGCACTTTGTACCAAGGCCAGCTTCACTGCCTTTTAATTAAACTCTTAAAAAAAAAAAAAAGATAAAGAATTTTTACTTTTTTCAATGAACAAAAAAATGAGAATTCATCTGAATATTTATATTTCCTTAAAGCTAGATATGGTCTTAAAAGGACTTGTGATGTTTAAAAAAAAAAAAAAGGCAAACGGACACACCTTCATGATCTTTATGCTTTCATCTCATTCTTCTCTAAGAACTAGGGCTCTTGTAAGTTGTGCCATTTTAACAGGGTGGGAGCACTAGCTGGACTCCGGCAGCACCAGTTTAGATTTCGGAGGCTGCAGCTCAGAGCAGTAACCATGGCAAAGGTGCTAACTGCAATGGCAGTTGTATCAGAAGTCTTAAGTAGTCAGAGAATTCAGCAAAGGCCACACATGGAACTTTTAAGTGGTAGAGCCAAGATTCCTACCTAGGTCTGTCTTAAGGCAGAAACTCTCTTCACTAGGTTCCAACACCTCCATAGGATTTTAGAGAGGCTAGTGTTCGTTCCTTCAAAGATCTAACTAGCTCCTTGAAATACAACTGAAACTGGAACTAGGTCCAAAAGAGTCAGGGAAATCTCTTTTAGGAGGAACCAATTAGTTAGTGGGACACTCTCACGTTCAACTGAGCAAAGCTCACAGTTTGGCTAATATTAACCCACTAACCGAAATTTCCAGAAATTTCCTCTATCCCTGTGGTTATAAAAACAGAGAAAGGTGGAGGTGGTCTTCTTCAGGTTAGCATGACCAATGGAGAAAGGCCAAAAGAATGGTTTATCTTACAGAGGCTGAAAATTTGGAAAATGTGTATCCTTTGAAGAGGAGGATAACTAGTTGAGAATGCACTGGTTTCTTTGCACACAGAAGAACTACACACACTGCCATTACTATCTACACAGCAGTACAAAGTACAGTCTCAACTTATGATATGAAACCTTCGCTGACATCGACCACATTTCACCAAGCCTAAAGTGCCATCAACGTACAAGTATCATTGTTTTAGGTATATTAAAATAGAAAAACGTTATTTAAAATACCATCAACTCTAAGACATATCCTATTTACAAAAGTGTTAAAATGTGAAAAGTCTGAGAACTGGAATAGGATACTAAGTGTAAGGAGGTGGATAAAAGTTGATGAGAGAAATATTTAGTAAGCACTAAACAGGAGAAGGATTACAACTATTTCAGTTTGGGTTTACTAAATCTTTAGCAAGAACTGAAACTGTGAAAGAGACCTAGTTGTTTACAATGTGCCAAAGAAGGGAGCACAGTACCCTGTGTGATTCAGTGAGAGGTAAGGGCATCAAAAGAAAGGTACATAAGTGTCCTTGGCCCAAGTACAGAGCACAAATTGAGGGTGAATGGTAGATCAGGAAATCAGTTATGGGAACTCAACGTCAAGTACCATTAAAGGACTTGAATTCAAATCAATGATTTTACTTTGACCCAAGAATCAAGTGGAAGTGATTCTGCACTT
The DNA here is from genome assembly GCF_902686455.1 of Sciurus vulgaris. Taxonomy (NCBI): domain Eukaryota; kingdom Metazoa; phylum Chordata; class Mammalia; order Rodentia; family Sciuridae; genus Sciurus; species Sciurus vulgaris. The sequence continues at coordinate 9,869,315 of NC_136466.1, forward strand.
TTGGGAAGCAAAATGATCAGATCAAAAATACTTGAGGAAGGTAATTGTGTGGAGCAAAGAATCTGAAGAACTTGGAGAAGGCCTAAATAAGGTTACAGAAGACAGGTAGAGGGGAGTCCCACACTTGACCCTGCCACAGAAGTGAACAGAGGAGAGAGCTTATGGGGCGACGTTTCCATGGTTGACAGAAAGCAAATCAACATTTCTTTTGATGATAAATGTTAATGGAAGTACGCCTGAGGGATGTATGCTGAGACTAGTTTTATTTAACATTCTCACAAACCATCTGGAGATGGTGGTATATTCAGCAGAATGAGTCAGTGCGTTTTAACACCGTTTCACAAAAGCAGAATTACTAGTGTTTACTACTATCTTCCTGTGACAGTCACCCCCCTTTTACTGCCACCTATCACTGTCATCTCATTCTGGACCTTCGCTTCAGCTCTCATCGTCTATTCTGTCTTGGCCATCATCACATTCAGGATCCCCAGCCTCAACGGTGGGAAGGTCAAGGACACGCTTGGGTGACTGGTTTGCACGTTACTTGGTAATTTAAAAAATGTTACACTTGATGGTTTGTACATCAGGCATACCTAAATAACCTTGAATAAAAGGGCTCCCTTTAAGTAGTCATATCATAATGTTAAATAACCACACTGTTTTTATGTGTAGAATTTCAGAAAATAAATATACAATTTATTTGTGTTAAATAAAAAAACTATTTTAGTAAAACAACTGACTTTGGGCTCTTAGGAAAGGAAGTCTGGAATCAGGGTCAAGTCGGCTAGAATTTAAAATCTGTGAGGGGAGAGTCTGTGTTCTATTTGTTCTTTTGTGCTGTCCTTAGTAAGCAAACACTTAATATTTGCTGAACTGAAAGAGGCCAATAAGATAGTCAATTATTAACATGAGTATGGAATTAATCTAAAAATCATCATTTTGTTCTTATTCATTGTTAAATCTAGTAAGTATGCATATCTGGTTATTTCATGTAAATGAAGAAGCAAAGCAAAGACAAATGAAGTCAGGAAAGATAGGGAGGTGGAAAAAAATAAAATCATCATGATGAATACATAAGTTGCTTTGATAGGAAACTGACTCTGGCTTGCAAAACCCAAAACAACTGAAATAAACTGACAGATTTATAATACATGTGGAAAGGAGTAAACTTCGCCAAATTCCAGTGTAAAGGCACTGAGGGAGAGTCCCAAAGTCTTAGAGTGAGATGGAAGCCAGGTGGAAGGGGTCCTTCCTTCCCACCACAGGCAGGCAGGCCAGCTCCCCAGGGTGCGGGTTGCACCTTCGAACAGGGCCCTGCGCCTAGGAAGGCCTGATCTTGGTTTACCACTCAGACTTAGAGGACTTGAATTATTAGGTAATTTTGCAGTAACATAAGAATTACTGAGGCTAGCAGCACTAATAAAGTAAGATTCATGAAGTGATATAGCACCCTTTTTATGGGACCTGTTATTTTGGGTTTTCTCAGTTTTGAGGATTATGTAGTAAAGGACAACTGCCAATAGTGGCCTGACGCCTTGTTACCAGATACTTGAAACTCAAAGTAAGACTTCATATTGCTTCATATTCAAATAACAATAGAAATATTGATCAATTATTTGAGAATAACCTCAAATCACAGTTAATGAACAAACAATTTTGAATCAGATTCAACATTTTCTTTTCCTCAGCATGTAAAATTGGTGATCTGATTACTCTTGTTCGATCCTTATTTTCTCTCCACTTTCCCCTGAAGCCTCTCTATCCCAGTCACTTGAATAATCTCATCCCTTTCCCATTTAGAAAGAAATTAGAACTTCAGACAGGAAGACGTTTCAGAGGGGAAGAATCGCCATGTAGGAAACGGTGTTGCGGAGGGCTGGCCCAGGACAGAGCTGCACTAGCTCTGCACATGTCAGAAAGAGCTACTCACGATGAGGAATTCTTGAAATTTCATCTTGGAAGTTTGAAGAGTATGTTAAAATGCTAAATGTATTATATATACCCTGCAATGAATCTGATAGAAAAATATGTTTTCTTTAAAAAGGGTAAATGGATTTTAAAATTACAATAGTCTTAGCAATTTAGAAAGTTCAAATTTGGCAAATGGCAACTTTGGGTTAAAAGGCAACAGGCTATTTCATTTCAGCCTGGGAGTTCATGGAAAGGCACCTTACCGTTTAGGGGATTCTCTCAAAAAAATGTCACGCCCGCCTATTACTGGTGTGGACAAAGTCCTAAGAAGAAACGAACATCTGTGGGAAAGTGCCTGGCTTTATGCTTAGGACATATAATTCAGCTCTATTTTCTAATTACCTTGAGGCAGAAATTCTCAAAGTATGATCAATTCCTGAGCCTATATCACGTGCCACTTGTTAAAATGCAAATTCTCAGGCCAGGGCCTAAGGCCTCCAGAGAAAGGAACTCTGAAGGGTGGGGCCTGACATCTGTCCTAAGGAGCACTCACATCCCAGTGCTCACTAAAGTTCAAGGGCATTGCTTGAAGGCAACTGAGGGCTTCTCAGCAATTTGTAAAATTGAAGATCTTTGGCGATTTCAATTTTGAAACAAGTGATCAGATAAAAGAACAACAAAATTCAGGGACTGGCTTTGGGCACCATAAACACCAAGGTCAGTTCACCAAAGCAGATAAAAACAGCAAATCCAAAACAAAGTATCTGAAGACAAGTACTAAAAAGCAATAAGGAACATTTAAAAACTTATGAAGACAATATGTTTTTCATTTACCTAATACCAATATTTTAAATAAAAACATTTTCAATATTAATATGTAAACATTTCCACTAATTGAGGCCAATAAGTGATCATTTTTATTTTGCATGACTTTCCACTGCTGAAGAATGCTATCTTAATTTTAACACAGAAATGACGCTTGCTTTAAAATCAAAATAAAAAGCTAAATTATAATGAAGAAATCATTTGGAAACAACAAAACATACATTAGGTAACCAGTGACTGCACTGAAATAGATACACCACTCACATATTCCATTATGTAAATGAACTCAAAGATATTTCATGACTGATCAGCTAGAAGGGACATAATGATTTATAATTCAAATAACTGAGCACTGAAATCAAATTGGGCTAATATATATTTCTAAATATGCAAACCTGAAATAATTGTTAAAAAATATAAATCAATGTACCCACGTTGAGATCATTTGTATCCCTTGCTTTAAAATGTTATAGCTTTTAAACTTTTATCTAGTAAGTTTTCTGAAAATATCTTTTTTTAACTTCAAGAAGTATTCAGAAGCAATAAACAGCTTGTAAAATAAAAGGTTATAATATTTGGATTAAAGAATATATAATAGGTATAATGTGATAGAAAAAGAATCTTAAACAGCAGAAACAAATAAATTAGGCATTATGCAAATTATACTAAAAAGAATACAAATCAAATTAATTTTATATTAAATATCAATTTCAACCTAAAAAAATGGGATAAATCTAAACAATAGCTATGTGCTATAAAATAACCAAGGCTTCCTTCCACATAATATGCTCTCCAAGTAATTCATTGTGAAAAGGCCGGAGTTTGCAATACTAGAAGTACTTATAAACCACTTCATATGTTAGAAATAAAGAGTATTTCAGCATTATTATTAGAAAAAAATATATAGGTTGAGTTTTTTTTTAATAAGAAAAAATACATATCTTAAAAAGCCAAAATGACCACTGGAATTGGGTTGTACATCACTTTCCAGTAAAAAGGAAAAACAGCCTGGACAGGTGTAATTTATCATTTTTCTGATTTAATATCAAAGAAATATATTAAAATAATAAAAAGAATCCTGAAATCCTCAAAATTTGTAGTGATAAATAGCCCTCCCTGTCTTTATTGCATTATACCTACTAACAGAAATATTGCATGGTGGATTTTGCCAGACAAGGACGATTATTTTCCAATAAAAAGTTGCATATTAAATTCCAGCACAAAAGTGGGTGTCTAATACTTTGGAAATCTTTCACGGTTTACCAAGGAACACAATTTTAAACTTAACTAATACAAACATGTTCCTGGAACGAACCTACATTAAAGGTTTCCATCCAAAGTTACCCATTTTCAGAATTTGTCCTCGTATTAAAATATTAGCTAATTTTAGTGGTTAACTGAACCAGCATTTATTTTTCATAACACCTATATATTTGACAACAGACATATACCAGACAATCTACATGGTTCATTCTCACTGATATGACCACAATATCAACTATGATCTAGTATAAAAAAAATCATTTCTGGTTTTAGGTTTTATAAAAACAAATGTGCTAGAGAGAGCAATCTAAATATTTAACGTGGTACAGGAAATTGACTTTAGGATAGGAGATTAATTCAGTGTGCCAATAATCAAAGTAGTTAAAAAGCCTATCATTTCTTCCTATTACTCCTTTGTGCTTCTCAATGAACAAAAATCATGTTCTTTTCAACCGAGAAAAGTAGAGAGATATTTACTCTTACATACTCAGTAATTATAAGGTAATATTTTTAGAACATTTTGATCTTCTTAAAATTAGTTATGTGCTTTCTTTTAGAAAATGGTATTTTAGACCATTATGAAAAAGATGGACTCAAGTATACATGGATGCACGCTCTCTATGTAGCCTCTCATTACCCTGGTGACTATACACAAAGATGACCACTTAGGAATCTACATATCCATACACATTCAACTAGGACTCTGAATAAAAACCTCATGGTATGCAATTGTTGTAAATCTTTAAAAAACATGCATTTATAGATAATGCTAAATGAAAAGAATTCTTATTTTTAAAAACCTTGCAAAATTATAAAAAAGGAAAACACGCGGCCAACAGAAAGCACTTTTTAGATAATTAATAGGTAATATCAGATGTACAATGAAAAGGATATCCAACAGAAAGGTCATTTAGGAACTGGAGAGTCCTTGAAATTACAGGCTCACATCTTCCCCAGTATTTAAGGTTTGTAACACTAAATGTGAAAGAAAAGTTTTATCTTATAAGTAAGATACTTGCTTCAGCAGGGAGAACATAAAAACATATATTTATGTAAGTTAGATGATCTAAATGACAAAATGAAAAGCAGGTTCCAATTCCAATGGAACATGTTCTATTCTATACTTTTTATAGCATTTGAAATTTTATACAGTCAATCCACAATAAACTTGGCTCTCCAAATAGTATATGACTCTATAAATCTAGTTTTGTAAATTAAAAAGTTGTTTAAGTGTTTCGCAGAAGAAATATTAAGTGTGTAACCAAAACTAGGGAGTGAAAGCAGGAATCACAAAGGAAGTCAGATAGAGGCTCACGGTTATTGCTAAAAAATGAGCCATAAGATTGTGGTTTTAAAACTCACTTCCCATGATCCCAACTGTTTATCTAGCTTCGTTGTCTGCAAGCAAAGCAGTGCTATCAGTAAAACAGATAAAAGTTTCCAAGTGGAGACACACAACAAATTTAGGCTAAATATACCAAGTTATGTCTATGACTAGAAAGCAGTTAATTCTGCTAGGACTAAGAATAATTCAGGAGACTTCTGGTGAACAGGTCTCCGAGTGTCGCAGGTTCTTGTGTGAAACTACGAATGTCCTGTCTTAAGACACCTGGACCTCTCTCAATGTCCCAACTCGCAAAGAACTCTAGTTGGCGTTTGAAATTCAGTGTTTTTATGTTAATTAAAAGAAGAAGAATGAAAAGCTGCCCTCAAGAGTCAGTGCCTATAACTCCTTTTAGACCACATGGTGCTGCTGCTACGACTACGGCTGTACAGGATCATGTCTTCTGGACTGCGAGGTTTAAATATGTGAACTTAATGCTAACACTGTAAGAATTAAAGCGAAATTTAAAATTTTTACTAAAAATTAATATATGTAAAGAGACTGAAATACAGTAAGAGGATCTATGAGGTTTAAAGCAACAGAAGAAAAATTAAAAACCAAAACAGAAACTCACATTTTCGTCATGAATGTTTCTAGAACATGGTTGTCATCTGTTATTCCTAATACTTCTGACATACGGGCATACACCTGCATGAAAAATTTGTTTTTAAAAAGCTTTATCATTGACATGTATTTTCAAAAGAGTATTCAAATTGAACAAGGTGAGGTTTAATACACTGTTATATCCACAATGAGGCAGGGAGTGGGTGGAGGGAGTAAAACAAAGAGTGTTTGGAAAATTCTAAGTTTAAAATTTATTAACTTTTCCCTCCAAAGGTTACCTCTGATTTGAAGTCATTACACACCTATACACAAACACACTCACAGATCCATTCTAATCCCACCACACCACGACTCCTTTTTGCTCAGAGTGGAAAAGTATGCCATTCCTGATGATAGGGGTTGTGCAGAGGGCTGGGGAGGGGACATTTCCATCTCTCCAGATCCAACAGTGCACCAGCTAACTCCAGGTAACAGGTATTAAAATAAAAGATTTCAAAACTAAAAATGAAATTCATATAAATTCTCCTCAAATATACCCAAATATAGAAGTAGGTCTTACTTTAATGCTGAAACTGAAATCCCAAGCTCAGGGATTCTGTTGCAAACATCAGCCTGGGAATCCGCTAAGCTTCCAATCAACATTATGTTGGTTCCAGAGTTGGGGTGCAACGTTCAGTCCCAACCCAAGCCAGCTGAGCTTATAAGCACAGCCCACCTCCAGTGGGAGAATGTCACCAGCAGCCAATGGAACAGTCCCTGGTAGCCTGGCAGAGCTGGAGGTGGGTTGACACCTCTATACTCCCTGATGCTCTGGTGTGATTCCAGGTTGTCCCTGCCAGACACCAGCTGCATGGGATTTCTCCTCTGCGTTTTGATCCCCTGTGATTGTGTTCTCCCACCTTCTCCTGATCCGCTTATTTCCTGAGGATGGCAACGGAGCTTTCACTCCTTCTGCTTTCTGTTTTCATATTTAAACACCAGCCTAATATTCTGCCACAGGTCACAAAGGCAATATAATATATAGAGCACTACAAATCTCCCGGAACTATAGAACCACACAGGGGAGAGGAGCTGTTCATGGCAGAAACCTCATTTCTGGATTTCAAATGCTGTTGGAGTGGGAAATTTGCATTGCTTCTGACCTGAGCAATGTTGGGAAGGCTCCTGCTGGAGCCGGGAGGGCCAGTGGGAAGGAGGGAGAGGAGAACAGGAGGGGAGAGAAGAACAAAGGGGGCAGAATGATGGAGAGAAGTGGGGTGGTGGAGACCTACTAACATTTCTGCTCTTTTCAGCTAACAACTGAGCCCTACAGAAAAGGGTTTCGATGACTATGTATCTGTGCCTTTGCCCAGGAGAGCTGGACTTTATCTCTTATAAGACTGAAGCAGTCATGGAGCTTCCAAAGATGTTTGCATCAAAGGGAAAGCTAGGGAGAAGCTGGTTACCACAATCATCAAAGATCAGAAACCTTTAAGAACAAAGAGGGCTCAAAGGAAGAATGGTGTAAAGAAAGGGAAGTTTCCCTTAGTTTGCCATGATTCAAAACTTCTCATGGTTCTGAGCATTCAAACAGGGTCCGCTGGGAAACCTGTAACTGAGGTGATTTATGGCATGCGAATCCTTTCTGCCTTGGCCCCAACCTATCTCATCTTCTACCCCCTGTGTCCACCTCAGGTCACAATGAACTTCTGAGGGTTACAGAGACTTTTCATGCCATTTCAGATCTTTCTGTTCACAGGCTTTTCATTTTGCCTGGATCAGAATCCTTCCTCCTCTTCCTGATTCCCATTCCAAAGTCCTCTCCTCTGAGGCCTGACTAGCCCTCCAGGCAGAGTGAGCTGCCGACCCCATGATGTTCCCACAGGAATCCTCCTCTGTGGTGTGCTTTCACACTGTAACTGCCTGGATGTTCATGTCCCCCACTGCACTGGCAGGTCCTGGAGGGTGACACTACCCCTTATTCTTTGTGTCCAACACCTGAGATGATATTTCATGTGATTACTACGTGTGTGCTTGATATGTAATACCAAAAATCATCGTTTGGATCCACAGGACTATGGATCCTGATGTGAATGTTACACAATGAACAATGAAGATCCTTCTTATGAAACAGATATTGCATTCTATGAACAAAAGATGAGAACCATAAATTACAAGAGAAAAATAAAAAGCAGTTACAAAGATTGGTTTGCACTGTTATTTTAACATGTGAATTTCTAGCAGCTGATTACAGCAGTAGTCTTTGAACTTCATTTTTAGTAGAACCCTTGGTCAAAGGACATCTTTCCAGTAAGCTGAGATCGTAAAACCAGACAACAGTGGGGACAGGCACCCTGCCACCTGTTTCTCTGCCCACGATGCTCTTTTCCAGAGACGCAGACTGCATCCTCATCTCTGGACGGCATCTAAGGTACTTTCACTTGACAAGGAGGAAGGAATGCATGGATATGCTCAAACTGGCCCGACCACAACTCAGAGCATAAATTCTCCTGATGGCACACAGGGCTGTCTTTACATATACATGAAATTAACCATAAACTTCATATGATGATTTTTGGAAAGGACATGACCGTGGCATTATCTCAACTGGCCTATTTTATTTTTGTTATATTTACATCTTTTTTTCTCTGTTATCTCCTGGTTAATTTTCTTGTTTTGGACCACAGGATGACTATCCTATACGTTTGTAAAATCAAATTTTACATTTTCAAGACTATAAATGATACATTTTCATGGCAAAACAGCATTAATCCAAGTTTTATTTTAACTAGGCCACACTGAGTAACAAAATGTAGTAACTAAAATGTGATTAACATTTAAAACATAAAAAAGGTGTATCTTGTAAAAACTGATGGGTCCTACCAGAAGTTTCCTGTTGTGACCCTGGTTGGCGTGCAAGAAGGGAAGCAAGCAGGCAGGTCTGTTGGGCTCTGCTGTCAAAACAGATTCTCAAAGCACCGGATTTGAACCAATAACACATCAGAGGAGAGTCAACACTGACACATGGCAGTGCTTTAATCCACAATTACCCTGTAACTTGCGCCTTCCTTTTATCATCCATTAGCTTTGATTCCCATTATCCCATCGAGAACTGTGTCAACGCTTTTGTCCTTGGGGACTTCTCTCCACTACCCGGATCTGACAGTCAAGCTTGAGTACTAAACAGGATCATTACCTCTTAAATCCACTTATCTGATCTACTGAATAGTAAATTGAAAACCTCATTAAGAGCAACAATCTGATTTGTTTTCACGTGTGACAGGGTCATTTAAAATCAATGTATGATTACAGCATTTCTTTTAAAAGACTGTCTCACATTTTCTAAGGCATCTTATCATTCAAAGAACATGCAGATAATATGAAAATGTCTCCAATACAATTTAATTAGATCACAGACAGATAATTTGGGGGGTGGATGTAATTTGTTCAGTGAGGAAATATCTACAAAATTCTTCATAAAGCACAAGTCAAGGAAAATTTCTGCAGAAAATAATTCTAACACAAGATAGAGAGTTTTTAACATTTTCTACAACTTTTTTTTTACTACTTCACCAAAAATACTTTTTAATGATAGTAAGAAGAAACCACAGCACAATATCCATTTTAAGGAAGCATATGGGAGCTGGTGTAGGGATGAAAAAAAAAAAAAATAACCCTCACTTTCAGTTCACAGAGTCCTAGTCTTTTATTTTCAGAATCTTTAAGATAGTTTGATCATAATGAGAAGTAAGCAAAAATCTAAGAAAGGCGAGACCAAGTCACTAGCCCTTCAGAGGTGTGTGGAGGATACAGTGACAAAGTACAGGGCTGTGCTGTGGTTCGGTCCCATGCAGGGCTGGCAAATTCCTACCTGCCTGGGCCTCCTCTCTTTCCCTGTCTTTATTAGATGACTGCTCCCTGCGGGCAGGGAGAAGGCGTGGGTCTTTCTGGACCATGCCTACTACTTCAAACGTATAAAAGGGTTGTACTGGTAAAATGTACATTTCATTCAATTTCATTTCATTCCTAATCTTTTTTTAACAAAAGGAAAATAACTCATAAAAGCATGTTTTGCTTGCTTTGTTTTCACAAAGAATTTTTTTTCTTGTAAAAATAATATATTCAAAATCCAGCTCACAAGGAGTAAACAGTAGCAAACTTTTGTTATTTAAAAAGGTGTGGTTTTAATGCTTGCAGTTTCCTGGAGAAGGCATCCTGCAGATTCAGTAGGAAGAGCTCATCTTTAACTGCCCGGGTGACAGAAGGTGACTCAGTACTGTTTTTCCCCGGGGCCACTTCAAGCGTGTGCTCCCGGAGGGCAGGGGAGGGGTCTGTTTCAGTCATACTTTAAACACTGTCTTGATGAACTTAGCAAAGGAGAAAAAGCATAGGTTTTGGTCCCAAAGATATCCGGATTTGAATTCTGGATCTGCCACTAACTAGGTGTTGCTTCAAGTCTCTGACTCGTCGTTTCTTATCTGTCAACGGGAATGATAATTATATACTTCATACTCTATGGGTTTTTTGGAAAGATTAAATGATAAGAGTTCCTGGCATTTACTAGTTACTCAACAAATGCTAGGTTCCCCTCTGTCCCCTCTCATGGACCCTTCTGCACAGCAGGTGCTACAACTGTCAACTAATGCCTTTTCAGGGCCACGTCCTTCAGACAAACAATAACAGGAAGGTAGGAGTACTTCTCTTGGAGCCATCCACACAGCAGAAAGGCAACCATCAAAACCAAACCTTGAAATTTGTGTTAAAAACTGGAATCTTTATGTAAATGTTCAGTGAACACATTCTAGTCTCGGAACCACATTCACTAAAGGCACAAAGCAACCGCTTCAAATTTTCATGATATAAAACCCCTATTCTATATAGTTCTAAATGGTTATATTCTTAGAAGCTGGAAAAAAAAAAAAAAAAAGTCACCCATTTTCAACAGTCACCCATCTGTCCAGCTCTTGAAATAGAGGATGTTGTTAGAAATGTTAAGAAATCATCACTACAGACTTGAGATGACATACTCTTAAAAAACATTTTAATACACTTGCTATCTTATCTCTATTTGTTTTTCTACAAATATTCTTATAAATTTCAGAAAAGAAAACTTGGACATGCACACAATGTTTTGGTGATCCAGCATATTCTCTAACTTCTGAACCAATCCCATGATAAACGTTGCCTTTGCAGGTAGCTTCGGTGAGCTCCTATACAGTGCTCACAGGGAACCAGAGAAGGCAGCCAGTGAGCGCACACACACACACAAACAGCAACACAATTCTGAGTCGTAAGTTTAATTTAATAGGGAATAAAAGCATGTGCTGTGATAATTTTCAAAATTGCTTTCTTTTTCCAATCCTAATCCTTGGTCTTGAGTATCTGCAGCACTGCCTCTGATGTTCTGGTTATAACTCTGAAGAAACTAATTATGTCAATCCTTAAATTTGAAGTAGATTACAGAACTGGGAAACCCAGAATATTAGTTCCTAAAGGTTGTATGGATATATAATGACAGTCACTGAAATTCAATAACAGCCCTCTATGAAATGCACTCAAAAGCACCACATGAAACAAATTAAAAAGAACAATGAATCTCTCATTCTGTGCAAATAAGAAAATAAGAGAAAACACTGGTTCTATAGGTTTTCATAAGAGCTGTTATAATGAATTAAGATTTTGGATAATGAATTTTTAGAAAATTACAGCAGCTTAATACCCTTAGGCCTTCTATAAATGTTTAAGATGTTGTAGCTTCTCAAAGAGCTTTAGTACATCATAAGCAGGCTCAATGCAGAAAATCAGCAATGCTGTGGAATCAGCAACCAAGCACCTGCCATCGATGCTCTATCTCCACAGAACCAGGTTCTTCTCAAAACTCACATCAAATAATACAAAACTGATACCATGACCCCTCAAACTGTTGTGAGTTTAAAGTATTATTTCAATCTATTGAAACGACTTCTCAATTTAGGTGGTAAATTGGTTGTCATTTGGTAAAACAAAATCCATCACTGGAAAAGACCCAAAATGATGGAAGCACGGACAGTTCTGAGGTAGAGAATTTAGGAACTGAACGTGAAATCAGTTATTATAAGCAAGAAAGCAATTTTCAGATTTTTGTTGTAGACTTCTGGTGTCCTTGAGGTCAATTCAGTGCTTTCTAGAAGGAAGACTCAAGAAAGGTGCTGGGAGCAGGGGTAGAAGGAGCATATTAGGAGGAACTAACGGAGCATTAAATGACTTGGGAGTTAAGATCCTGAGCTCTTTCATTAACATCTGAAGCAGAATAAAACATGAATGCCACAATTAACTTAGTGCCACATCGAGAGAAGAATGGCACGACATCAGTGCCGCACACTAAATACACAAACTTGGTGATAGGGCGTAGATTCAGATTAATCTTGGCAGACCAATTTTTCCATATCATTTAAGATAACATCACTAAATATCGGGGTAAAATTAGGTAGAAAAATCTTTTGCCAGAAATGTTAAAACCATCATTTATGTTAGAACCCAACAGCAAAAAGTGAGGAATCTGCTCAATTGGGGGAATATTGAATGGCATCGGATAAAGAAACACTGGCTATGGAAGTATAAAATAAATATGAACGTCAAATTTTCATTTCAATTAGAATAGCTGAAGCCGCCATCTGTGGTGGCCATCTTGCTGAGGGACATGTACCTAACAAATCTCTTAAGAGGCATTCCCAATCTGCTTGAATCGGCTATTGTGTAAAAAAACTTGGAGCGGCCACTTTGGCCTCACATTTCCTTCGCTCCACATCCTATGGCACAAAGCAGGGACTCAGCAGGCTGGGGTGCAGGGCTGCCTGCTGCTGGTGATAATCCCCTCTCCCAGTAGGGGCCTCCACTGATGCATGGCTAAGAACATGCTTCCTCTTTGGCTTGCACCCCAGTGGGGTTTCCATTCCTGACTTGGGCCCAAATCCAGACTGCTAAGGAAGGTGGAAAAGTTAGAGGGCTCCAGATGCTGCCAGAGATATTTCTGGGGTACTTTCTAAACAGCCATTTATCAGAGAAGTACAGGTGTAGTGTGAAGACCAGCAAGACTGGTAATTTTGGAGAGGCTCTTTCCCTGCCCCCAGCCAGGTGGAGGGTCTAACTACCACCTGTTCAACAGAAGCTGGCCCATAGCCCATTTTCCTTCAGGGAGCCACTGACTACGGATCTTCACCAGCGTGGACCTAATGCCTCCCGACAGGCCTTCACCAGCCAAGAGGGACCTGGGTCGAGTGCACCAGTTATTGGTCACAGGATACACAGTCCATAGAAGGACTCCCGTGGCGCAACCAGCTGAAAGCCAACCAGAGAGGATGGAGAATGTGCACTTGTCCTGCCGGCTGCCAACTCACTCCATGTCTGGGGCCAGGCTTCTGTTAGACGAGTCTTCTGTGGATGAAGCCATGGTAAAGCCCTGAGTGTATATATCATCTTCCCAAGTCCATTAACAAAGAAGCTGACAATGGCTATGACCAGGCTATTGGGACGGTTTGATTTTGTAGAGGGTTAAGACCATGGTTTGAAGGAACATGTCAGGATCTTAAAGAAATATTTATAATTATTTGTACTAGCAAGATGACATGATTAGACTTTAGAGCAAAAAAGTTTGTGAGGGGTGATGGCACAAGTGGGGGACTGGAAAACAAAACGTTTTTGTTCACTCTAATGGCCCCCACCCCTGCCCACTGCCACGCCTCTCCAAGGTGTCTGCCGGAAACACATGCTGGCACAAGAAGTATGTGTTGTCTAGACAGCACCAATAATGTGCTACTCAGTGAAGCGAGGTCCTGCCCTCTTATTTCAAGTGTTGGACCTGGCCACTCAGAAATGTTGTGATCAAGAAACTAAGGCTGCTTTCATATGGCGCAATCACACAGAATACAGTCTCTGCAGTGAATACAGAACGCAAGCTGACTACTGAACATCTGGCTGTAAAACATGCATGCTGTAGGATTATATACTATATAAAAATGGAAATAAAGATAACACACCCCTATGCTTATCACCATGTACACATGTCTATTTTAGTAATAAGAATCTGGGGCTGTAGTGAGATAAGCAATAAGAACTAGAGATCCCACCATAACCAGCAACTCAACTCACCTTAACTATTTTCTAGGCCTTCTCTGGATAAATCACTCCTCAGTTATACAACCTACAAAGCATAGAGTTTAGGGAACTGCACCCTAGTTTAGGAACTACCACCTGGTACCAGGGATCAGAGAAGGGCAGAAAAAGCCTTCCCAATCTTAGATCCAGGGAGAAAGTAGCTCAGGATCTTTGTGGCTGCCACTTAAAATATCTTTGGGACTTTGATTTTATTCTGGAGTCCATAGCAGAAGCATAGTGAAGTCCTGTTCAAACTCTGAATGCAGTTACATGGATTACAATGGGTTTGCTTCAATGGAATAATTAAAAAAACTAATAACTAAAGGTTAGCCCTAAAAAGAATAAATCATAATAATATTTTACAGGACTGTTTTTAGGAATCCATAGTTCTGTTGTCTTCCATGTGGTACTTTTTTATACAAGTGTGGCAGGTGGAACTAATGATTTCAGTGGGCCAAGTCATCTTCAGAGGGGCAAAAGCACAAACTTTAATAAATTTGTTTCTGTAGTCATTCAGGAGGTTAAGGACATCATACCGAGTCTTCCTCACTAAATCTTATTCTTGCACTCTGTCCTCCACCCCGTGCATCCAAATCCTCTATAAAAGCACACCAAGTTATAGTTATAGGTATTTTTTGTTTGTTTTGGAGACCATGGATTAAATGCTTGGGTGCTCTACCGCTGAGTTACATCCCTGGCCCTTTTTATTTTTTGAGAAAGGGGCTCAGTAAGGTGCTGAGGGTCTTGCTAAGTTGCTGAGGCTGGCCTCAAACTTGTGATCCTTCAGTCTCAGCCTTCCGAGTTGCTGGGATCATTACAGGTGTGCACCATCGCGCTGGCTACAGTGGGTGTTAAGAACATTACCAGTCTCCATGTTTACTCACAACATGTTTATTTTATTCATACATATTTCCTATTAATATAATTCTATTTGTTTCCACACTGCTTATCTGAAACCAAGTCCTATTTCCTATATCTAAGACAACTTCTGTGCCTTCCTAAGAGATCCTCAACGCTATCCCTCTAGAAGAAAAAAATGTGACATGAAGAGTTCATAATTTTAAGATTTTACTATATGATGCTCCTTTGTACCGTTGGCTCTCTCTCTTTCAAACCAGCCTGATGAGTGAAACTTCAACTTTCCCACAGCACGGTGCATCGGGGCTCACCTTTGGATGGCCCAGCTCCTCGACTCAGAGCAGTGATGGGCTAAGTTCTCTTCCATGTTAGTCTTCTGTGTTCAGAGTTAGCTAGCATGTATGCAAAAGTCCAACTGATGGACCAAACAATATGCAGTTGCTCAGGAAGCATATGCTCCTCTTACTAAGAAGACAGAAATGAGCAAATTTATTGACTATGCATCTTAGGTGAGATCAGCTAGGAGGAAACAGAATGTTATATGTATTGTAAGGCACACAAGATTTTGAGAGAGACTATGATTTGCTAACAAGCATAGTGTGTAGTAGATATCAAGCATCCAATAAATGTTTTCACTGAATGAATTAATTCTATAACCTTAGTTAAATTATTTGGTTTCTCAGAACCTTTGTTTCTTTATTTAATAGAGAATAGTAAAATAAAGAAGAACATCACAAAATTTGCAGGTGGTCTAGTGAGGTGGCTGGAGATGGACTCTAAAGTTCAAGACTAATGGGATTCTGCTCCTTACAGAGTGATTTTGAGTCAGTTTCTTATCCTCTAAACCTTGGTTTCCTAAACTGTTAAATGAAGATGACAGCAGAACCTCATTTATGGAATCTGTGTGGGTATTAAAGTAGTTATTTATGTGGAGTACTGAGAACGCCTTGGCAGGTAGTAAAATTTCCTTGAGTGTAAGCTATTGTCACAATTGCGTGCATCGATCAGACAGTCCCTTTTCTTTGTACTTTATCTGAATCAGACACTGGAAAAGAGATACATGTTCTAAATTGGCCTGTGAATAGCTTTAGTAATGGGTAAAGAAGAAGAGTTAGAAGAAAGAGAGCCCTAATGAAAGGTAGCATAACTAGTCCTCCAGTTCTCTTAAGAAACAGAAGAAGCAGGAAAAGAGATGGGAAAGGAGACAGAAAGAAAACAGAATGGTCTGTGACAGCTGGTAAGCTGGCGATGTTAATCTCGTCTACATCACCTGAGTTCCCAATGTTGAAGCCTCGTCCTCATTTGAGTCATCTTAAGTTCCTGCTTCATGTTTCCATGGTATGTTTTCAACTCACTTGGTGAATATCACCATGTCCAATAAATCATCAAAGCTTCCCAAGTCAGACCCATGAGCCAACCCAATTTTCCAAGTTGTCTTTTCCTTTCTTTTCTTTTTCTTCCTTTCCTCTCTCCCTCTTCTTTCCTGTCCATTTTTTCTATTTCAATTAATGCACACAGGCAAGGGGTTCTAGAACATCATCACTAGGGTTTAAAATTATTAGAACATTTTGTGTGAGGGCCTCAAAGGGGCATTCTTTCACATTAAGAATAGAAAGGGCCTGCCTGCCACATATAAACATCACTGATCTCTCACACTAGACATAGGTTCTGAATTACTATCCCTGTTGTAGAACAGATTATATCAAATATCTAGGATCTAGCTTAATTCTCTTGTAACTGATGGCCAGTAACAAGAGATGAGTTTTTTTCTCCTTGGGCGATAACAGCCAATATGGAGATGAAACTTGTGATGCTGGTCTTATCATTCAACCCTCTGAAACTGATCAAGCCTGACCTCATACCTAAATACACATATAGGCAGTACTGTATACTGGAAAGCAAACTGAATTTTGAATTAGATGGTTTGATTGAAGCTCAGTGTCTGACACTAAGTTCTTAATTTTCTGAAATCTGTTTCATATCAGTATAATAAAGATAATTGTATCTACTAAATAAAAGATTGTTGAGAAGACTAAATGAGAAAAAGTAATGAATAACTCAGCAAAGTGGTTAAAAAGTAGAAAATCAATACAAATAGATTAAGGTTGAAGACAAAACTGTATTCTCAAATGTTTCCCAGGCATTTTTCCTTCTACATTACTTGAAATCAGAATTTGAACTAACAGCATGGATAATGTTTTACAGCTCCTGCCGTAAACCTCAAGGTTGGAGCATGTCAGGTGCCGGGCAGCTGTACCCTATGAGTGTGGCATCACAGCCCATGTACCCTAAAGGTAACTGGTCTGATAAAAAAGGAGGTCAGCTGCACCTGTACCACCAAGCACGGGAACACTTCCAATGAGTCAGCAAAGAGGGCCAGGAGCAAGCAGGGTAGGAAGCCTGGAGATCAGAAAGGACATTAAGGACAAAAGCTTAAAGGGAAGGAAGTTGAGGACAAAACAAAAACAAAAACAAAAAAAAAAAACAAACAAGAAAAGAAAAAAAAAAAAACTTAGAATCGTAATTCTTGGCGAATGTAAAGCCATCAGTGTATTAAGGTGTTTGAAACCTTTCAGCATTTTCTAGTTTTATAATTTTCCCCATTAAAAGTTTCCAACTCAACTTACTAGATGTGAGAAATTTTTCCATGGAAATGCATTTCCAATTTTGTGCTGGGAGTCAATCAGAAAATATAATACACATTGGAGAAACCTGCTTCAAAGCCAACTTGCTTAAACACATCTATTCAGTAAAGCAAGGGAGACTGGCACTGGGGAGCCACGCAGGCCTAGGGGAAACAAAATCCCAATAAGTGTGCCAAATGTGCTTTTATATTTCAAGACTCCTTCAACAGAAACATTATGGGAAGATAAAAATTAGGAAAACACTGAACTTAACTAATTTAAAACGTTGAAAAAATATTTTGCATTTATGTTTTATAACCAAGTGCTTTTCCCACATTTGTCCCAAGGCAGCAGATGAGGCGCTATATCTACCACTGCTAATACTAGCAATTGGAACATGCTCTTTGGCAAGGCAGAAATAAGATAATTGTTCAATATAGGCTGGCTTTTCAGAAATACTGGAAGCATTGCCTGTAATTATAGACATCTGTCACTGCTAGCCACTCAGTACTAACCCTGACATCAATATACAACCATAGCACTGAACTGCCTGCAGGCATAGCAATGGAGACCAGATACGCTAGGCAGGCAATCATCTGCTTCATCCAAACTATCTGTCAAAGGTTCCCAACCACAAATAGCTCTTACATTTTGTATCCTTAGGATAATATGTTGATTTATTTTAGATTCTCTAATATTTACAGTCTAGGCCATCTACTAAAATAAAGAAACAAAACTTATGGCTAATGGAGGCAGTTACTGTTCACAGTCATCATAAAAGGTCATAGCTCAACCCTCAAATGTTAAAAATTGATGGCAGCTTTAACCATGTGCTATCATACAGATGTTTCCTTTTGTAGAGGCAATTATTTTCAATAGCAATTCAAAATGGTAAATACAATCTTTCATCAGCAACTATGTTGCCACATTGATCTAATAGAAATGCTCATATTTTAAAGCCTTTTTTGAGACATAAAGGTAAGTTTTAACGTTGAATACAGAAGAATCCAGATTGTCAGTCTGGGTTTAGCTTTATATATAGTACCTTATCTGGCAATATTTTTAACATAAGCAAACAATGTGATGTCCAAAAACTGGATAATGATATTGAAGGATAAAATACTCAGTTAATGAATGAGTCAAATGACATATAATCTTGCTGGATGTAAACTTATGGAAATACACTTGCATACATACTTTGATATTTTTAAAAGCCCAAAGACACACTGTGGTTCTAAACATCACTTTTTTTTAAAGTAGTCAGAGAAACAAACTGAAAATCATTAGACATTCAGACTAATTACAAATAAAGACTCACAATTATCATAATGTGTTACTAAAACCCAGATATTTCTTGGTCTGATCACAACAGCCTGTGCTGAAGAAAAACTATTAATTACTGACAGACAGTTAGCTTACAAGTGAGCTGCATTTTAAAAACCTCCTTTAAAATACAATTGCTAAATGCCTTACAGTGCTGTAATGTGAGACAGGTTCAAATCTTATTACTTCACTGAAATTAAAACCTAAGTTTTAATACTGTTCAAGTCGAACAATGATTCCACACTTTATTGCTTTTGAAATCCCTTGATGATCATAGGAAAAAATGCCCCGGAGAAAAAAAGACTGTTTTCGATAAACAGAAAATACAGTTTGCACTCTTAGCCTCTTTGTCATCACAAAAAAAGGATTTAATGCCAATTCTTTAAAAAAAGACTTTTTCCCCACAAAATGTGCACCTTGTGTGCCATTTGTAAAATCAGTTCACTTTCTTTTATTTATTACTGCAGCGCGGCAAGGCAATAAAGAAGCTACCGATAGCTAATAAATTACATGCCTTTTAAAACAATTCTCTTGCTACAAAAACATGTAACTACAAAGGTTTACATTTACATGGTACAGCACATGAAATGTCTATATTTGTGTCCTATTAACCATTTTGGCAAATTGAGGACTTTTTCCAAATAGCTGATAGGAAAAATAATAAAGTGATCCACAATGTTCACACAACATAAAATAAAAGCCGTTCAAGAAAACTGTTCTTATACTGTTTGTACTTCCTAAAAATCCTCCAAAATTTATTTTAAAAATGTTTTGATAAATTACTTTATGCACCAAAAAGGTATTTAAGGGTTTCTAATCGGGATTAATTTGAACTTTATTCAGTTACCAAGAACTAAGAAAGGCAACCCCCCCACCCCACCAATTTATGGTCTTAAGTGTCAGGCAGTCTTTTAAAAACCACAGCTCCTAGCACTTAGTTAAAACAAATTATAAAAGGCAAGATTACTGGACGTCAGGCAAAATGCCCCAATTCTGTTCCTTAATGTATATGGGATTTTAGAAAGATACAAAAACTGTTTATTTAGAAAACACCCATCAAACATGTTTTGCTCAGTTAAAATCTCTTTTTTAAAAAATATCCTCTTTACATATCCTTAGGAATGGCTTTTAAAATCTTTATTTTGTCTCTCTGGATTGTCTACGTACAAATAAATTCTGAAATATCCATACTCCAATTCCAGGATTAAATTGTTAAATTAATCAGGGTATCTGCTTAATGCTCTCATCCTCTATTCTGGTAAGAATATATTCATGAGGTAATGTATCGCCTTTTATTATTAATTTCCTCCATTTCCTGTAACAGCTATCATAGCTGTGGCTTTGTTTGTTTCAAACCTACAAAATTTCAAGTGTGTTCAATTATGCATGAGAAATAATGTTTCAATTTTCAAAGCGCAAACAACTTTTTTTCCATTTCATCTTTACTTCAAGATGATGATCTACTATATAAAGAATAAAAATTTATATTCTGTAGAACTCCTTTCAGATCTCCTTTTTATGCCTTCTCTTTTGAAATCAACTTGATTATTATGACTAATACTTAGAAATTTGTGGGGAACACATTTTTTGAAGAGTTCAATAAATAAATTTATTTCATCTTCCCAGATTATTTAGAGGAAAATTATTACTATCATGAATAGTAGGATTCTATAACATACATTTACCTATGTAGGAAACCCTAATATATTTCCTAACTTATTTTGTCTCTTTTTAATATGAAGTAACTTTGTTTGCTGAAATCATGACTTTCCTCATATTGCAGTAGACTTCAAATGATAATATTCATAATTACTGACTAGAAAAAGAACTAAATATTTACTTTCTCCATGTTTCCCTCCTCTGTTTCCTGAATCTCATTCATAAAATTTTATTTTAAGTCTTATTTACTTTGGATTATCCTCCTTTGGCTGAGGGAACATCATTCATCATATTTTCTCTTGGATCACTTGGATCATTAGGAATGTATATTTGAAGCAGGTATGACCAGGTACCATTAATATTTAGATTTGCAATTTTGAATGGGCAAGTAGAAACCATAAAGCTGAAGATGAAATAAATTTATTTCATCCTCACAAATTATTTAGAGGGAAATCATTACCGTCATAAATAGCAGTATTCTATAATATATACCTATGTACATAGGGAACAGTAGTATATTTCCCAACTTATCTTTGCTTCTTTTTAATATTAAATGCTCATGATTGATCCACCACTCTATGATAGAAGAACTATCTGTAGTCAATATCGTGGTCCATTTGCACATAGTAGACAATTAAATGTATTTATAATTGTAAATACATGTATAATGCAAGAAAATAAGTGAGAGTGATCTAGTCCAAAATAACATTGTTACTGACACTGAGATCCTTTCCTTAGTTTACAATCCTTAAAAACAGAACACTGGCTGGTTCCAATCCACTGTCTCCTAATAAAATATTGCTCATATTAACAACACCTACATCAGAAAAATGGCTATGAAAGATCAGAATTAAATTAATTTCTGTCTCCATAAAATCTGACCATCTCACCCTACCCGATCTGTATCCAATCAATCAAAAAGAAAACAGTTGATGATCTGTCACTGCCCTAATTGTATTGGTACATACAGGATATGTATAGACATTGCCCCTGTCGTCAAGAATCTCACACTTTCCTAGGAAAATAAGAACACGGAGCACAAAATGCTTAAGGAGCAAGACTGGGAAGTCTACTTCACCATTTAATGGATAACAGGCTCAGAGCCACACAGATCTAAGGTCAAATCTTGTACGTGCTACTAGGTTTTTGTTTTTTTTTTTTTTGGGTGGTGCTGGGGATTGAACTGAGGGCCGTGCACATGCTAGACAACTGCCCTACCTCCTAGCTACATCCTCAATCCTTTCTAAAAATTCTATTTGGAGACAGGGTCTCACTAAGTTGCCAAGGCTGGCCTTGAACTTGCAATCCTCCCACCATCTCCAAAGTAGCTGGGAGTACAGGTGTGCACCACCACATCTGAGTCTACCTGTGTATTTCAGTTGAGTCGGTATGCTGCAGAGTTGGGGTAAACAACACCTTAGTCATAAGATTATTTTGAAGCTTACAAAATATAATGGACATAAAAGGTTTGTCATAGAGTCTTACATGTAAAAAAAATTTATGCTGGCATTATCATGAAGGGTTTTAATCAGATGTTTTAACAGATGTGATCCAGACACTAAGAACCATAAGTATGCATGTTTGAACAGAAACTGAAGAACTGGCATCTTGTGTTTGGGCCAAGGAGGAAGAGGACAACACAATCCGAGTTGCAGGTGATGAGAGGACGATAGAGGGAGCTGTGGGAACTAAAACTGGACAATGGGGGGAGCCAGGTCACATGGCCCACAGAAGCTGAAGAGCCCTGGTGGGAAGTGGTGGGCTACAGCAGGTTGTGCCCTGTGTGGGCGGAGTCCAGAGCTGAAAGTTCTGTAGTTCCCTCTGCCTGCGGTGTGCATAATGGACCGGAGCAGAGAGGCATGCTTTATCGTTCGGGGCCCCTAGCTGCCTCTGACAGCATTCCCGCCCCTTGATACCCTGGGCTTCAGAGACATCTTGCTTTTTCATGTTGCAGTTTGTCAGTGAGAAATCTCTATTTCCTACATTCTTGAACTGAAAGTACGCTCCATCCTCATACACCCATTCTGAGAGAGGTCATGTGCTCACAAAAGTTCCACTAAATACACCAGGTACAAACCTGTCAGCCCAGCCACTCAGATGGCTGAGGGAGGAGGATTGCAAGTTCAAGGCCAGCCTGGGCAACTTCACAAGACCCTTTCTCAAAAAATAAAAAGGGATAGGAATGCAGCTCAGTGGTAAAGTGTCCTGAGATCAATTACCCACTCCCAAAGAAATACATACTAAAAATACTAACTCCACAGCTCCAGAAGTAGCCCTTAAGCCTCAACTGTTACCTAAGAAAAGTAATTAGGGCTTGAATTGAAAGAAATGCCAACATGGCACAACTGTGACAGTTTTGGCTCTCTTTCCTTGAACCAGGGGAAGGGCTTGGGTAGGACAGGCACTTGAAGGACATTCCTACTGCTAAGTTATTAAGTAAGAACAAAATGTACCCGTTTAATGGCTCATTTTGTTATTACTGTCTCTTATTAAGGTACCCATGAACTACCCTCCACCAAGTATCACTGATTTCATAAAAAAGTTGGAGAGGTAGTTATTTCTATCTTTTTAAAAATCCACATTTATTAAGTAAACAAATAGAGAATCTTCAATGCATGAACTTATTAAGCCTATCTGCATTTTTAGTTCATGCAAGTGCTTGGAAAAACAAGTTTCATAAATTTTACTGTCCATAACAATTGTAATTTCTTCTTATTTTCTCTAAATTTAATGTAGATTTAAGGAGCCTCTTGAATTTAAATATTACAGAAATGCTCAGATCCTCCAACTGGACAACAACAACAAAGCAAAACAGAACAAAAAAATCCCCCCAAACCTGATCTTCCCTTTTAAGTATAAAACATCCTGGGCCAAGGAGACCTAGAGCTGTGCTGACTCCTATGATCAATATGTGAGCTCTGCTCTCAAAAAGTGAAATATAAATCTAGATTACAACTACTAATACTGTGCTTTTAAATGATTTGAATTGAACCTTTACCTACTATCTCAGTTTACCTGGACCACTATTAACGGTAGTGAGAAAGGTCTCAAAGAAAGTAACTAGTTCAAGGCCAGCCTCAGCAACTTAGTGAGACCCTTTCTCAAAATAAAAAATAAAAAGGGCTGGGGGTGTAGCTCAGTGGTTGAGCACCTGGGGTTGAATCCCTGGTACAAAAAATTAAAAAAAATAAATAAAGAAAGAAAGAAAAAAGGAAAACAAAAAAGCAGTGTATGAGAGCTGGAGAAACCACAGTCTAGCCTCGAGTGTGGTCCACAACAGTTTTCTCAGCTTCTCTGAGAATGTTTCACCTCTAAGATGATGACAAAAGGCTGTGGACAGGACTGTGGAAGTGTGGACAAAAGGTCTAGCGCAGTACCTGTTACCCAGGAGGAACTACTTAAATTGAGAACAACAGCTGTATATCTAGAAAATAACTAAGCTTATAAAGAAGTAGAAGCTTTCATTTTATTAAATTGTATAATGCCTGTCATTTATTTCCCCTCAATGAGAAGGGATGTCATCACTGTGTGTCTGTTGTTGTGTTTTATACTATGGATGAATAGCTATTTAGACAATTTAAATTTTGATATCTTGAACAAATAATTGGGAAAGGAGAAGAACATCTTAATTGCATACATATAACATACTACACCTACATTAAAAAGTCACTATTCCCTTGAGGACTAAATGAGAATACCCAAAAGATTTTTTAAAGAGTGGCATGGATTCCTGGCTTATTGTAAAATATTCCCAGTTACTTTTAAAGTCTTTTAAAAGTCTAGAATGGCCGACAGTAGGTAAGGAGAATATAAAAGCAGATGGTTCAAACAGTCTGAATACAAACAAGCAGGTGCTTAGCAAAACAGACGAAGCTGCCAGTTTGCCAGCGCTGCTGGTTCCTGCCTCCACACCCCTTCGCCTCTCCCCCTCCGCCCACATCTGCTCACTGGTGCTCGTGTGATACGCTCGACTGACACCGAGGAGGAAGACCAGCACCCTGCCAACCAAGGGCTTACTGAGGAGAGCTGTGACTTTAAAAGGGGATTTTTCTCTTCTTTGTAGCTTCTTCTCACAGTCTTAGAGAGGTAGAAAAATTTATCTTTCTTCAAAATTAAGATACATTCCTTAGATTTAAGTGATTATTTTTAAAAGAGCTCAATAAAAGGATATTAAGTCTTGATTTTAGAACACATTAATATAGACAGACGCAAACTAACTCCAAGCTTAAACTATGCTGCAGATTATATTGTCCAGGGCTCAAGTATAGTAAGAGAAGAAATTACTAAAAATGAGCTCCGAGCAAGGGAACACAATTACAGTGTCCTCCACATGTGGGACCAAACTACACATTAGTATGTCTCACACAGTCTCACATTTTATTTAGCCTCAACAAATTGAGGAAGGGACTTCAAGAGAGATTATGATATCATTTAGAAGGAGGCTGAAAATATAGCTGAGTTAAAAGAATATAATTATCCATCTTATGATGAGAAAACCAAGGTAGAAAACAATTCTCCTGCTCAGATTTCCTTGTTGGTGTGACATGGGACTTTTTTGGGGGTAGAGGGAGATAAATGTTTATATAACTACTTGGCACTTTAAGGAACACTTGTGAGAAATGGGCACCACTCAAACCTCAATAAAGAAAGAGTAGTGTTTAAGACCTCAGGTCTCTCCTTAGGCTGGGGATGCTGAGAGTGGTTGCAATGAATATTGAACTGGGAGCAAGACCTATCCAGTGGCCAGGGTCGTCAACGGGTTCTACAGTATTGGTGAAATTAGCATGTAAAGTTAGATGGCCCAGCTCTCGTAGCTGCAGAGCCCGTGATCAGGGTCACTTCACTAACCATCAGTCTCTCAGCTGCTGCTCTAGTTCCTAACCACTTCTCTTGGGTGTACTGCAGGTCCAGGAACGGATGATTGACAATGATGAGGGTAACACGAGTAGCTACCTCTCCCAAGTGCACACAGAGTGCTAAGCACATGTCCCATTTAGTGAGTGTGGTCATTTCATGAAGCAAGACATTAATATCACAATTTTACCACTAAAGAAACTGAGGCTCAGGGAATTAGGTGCTTCTTAAGTTACACCGTATGTTCATAACATTGCTGGGCTCTGAGCCCAGGTCAGAATAATGTCAATGATCACACCCTTGAACACTTACTTTTGTGGGGGCAGTAGTGGGGACTGAGGAGCTTTACCACTGCACTACATCCCCAGTCCTTCTTATTTTTTGAGACAGGGTCTTGCTAAGTTGCTTAGGGCCTCACTAAGTTGCTGAGGCTGGCCTTGGATTTGCCATCCTCCTGCCTCAGCCTCCTGAGTTGCTGGGATTACAGGCCTGTACTACTATGTCTGGCAAGTAATTACATTTATAAATAACTGTTCTAAAAGATGCACATAAGCATATCAATATTAGAATTAAATTACAAAACTGCTTACAAAGCATATCTCATGGCCTCAGATATGGTTTCATATTCACTGATTAAAAATTCACATTCTTTAAATAGGTTTTTCCACATATTGAAGTTCTATTAATTAAAAGTATTTACTATCAGGGATTAAAATTTCTACTTTTCTTTAGCTGCTTAGAAGAGTGTGTCATAATTTCATTTATTCTTCCATGTTTTTCCTAAACATTAACCAAACACTACCTAAGCGTATCTGTCGGCCTAGTGCTCACCAGGGTTTCTAGACCTCCTCACCGCCAGACAGCTCAGGCAATTCTTTGTGGTGGGGCTGGTTTGTGCACAGTGAAGTCACAGTCATAGCATCTCTTTCCCAAATTATGACAACCAAAACTGTCTTTGAGAAGTCAGAGGTCCTCTGGGAAGAACCGGCGCCAGTGCCGAGCAACCCGTGGGCACTTGCTAACTCAGTGCTCCTGCCTGTCACGTGGCAGGTGCCATCCCAGCTTACTGATGGAGGCTGTGGGTGTGCTAGGTGCCCCTGTGAGGCAAGAGCAAAGACGTGGTGGAGTTGGAATTCAGGCAGTTCGTGCCAACACCCGCACTCCTGCCCAGTACACCACAGCGCTACACTCCTCTAGCAAAATAAGTTAGGATTTTTAGTCCTGAAGAGCTACGAAGGACCTCTCTCCCTCTCTCTCTCTCTCTCTCCCTCTGTGTACGTTCCTATTACCTGAGAAAAAGTTTGAGAGGGGAATACAACTTAAGGCTCACAGAGCCCTAATCTTCTGCAGGGCTACACGCTCTTCTGTAAATCTGATCAGAGGTGACCCTCTCCCAGAAAAACACACACTGTAGGTCAAACGTTTTCTCTTGCTGCCGGAGGATGCTACATGTGGAGCCTGAGTTTAATCCCTACACCAACAGTTACTGGCTTTATGACTGAGAAAGCAGCATGTGACCAGGATGACCTCCAGGTTCTCGCCAGTGCAAGAGAAGAGAGCACTTACACATGACTGTGTGAAGTTCAAGTTGGCGCCCTGTGGCAAGCACCGAGCAGAGACTGGCATTGGCACTATTGCAATAAGTGGCATTCCTGTTCTTGAGAATCCCATCGAGCATTTTCTTGCTCTGCTTTTTCTATAAAGGAAAGCCTCACCTCATTTTCAGTAAGTCCTGAATCTTTTGGGCCTGCTGCTTATCCTCTGTATCTTCCTTCCACTCTTTTATGCATGTCTTTTAAATTTGATCTTTGTCCTTTTGAATTAGCTGTGATTACTATTTGCTCATTTCACCCCAATGCCCAAGGTGAAGGGTGAAAAGGAAGGCCAATCTTGGATGCATTCCCTTTCTAATGTTTGAGGTAAATTTTCATGCAATTGTTGGAAGGAATAAGGAAAATTAATGTAAAATGTTTGGCATTCCTGTTATGGGTCATTAATAAATGCTATTCTTTCTCTTGGGAACGATTACCCATAATATGAGATTTCCCCCAAAACCTTACCCAAAGGGTACCTAAAAATCCACTTTACCAATTAAATAATTAATTAGGTTCTTCCCTATCTTTTTTTCTTTTTTTTTTAATGTTAAAGGAGAGGTAAGGTGCTATGCAATGTGGAATGATGTCTAGACCCACTATGTGGTCTTCAGGAGAGAGAGAGACGACATGTACTTTGGGCCTGTCCCAGTTGACAATTTCACTACTGTCATGAGCAACTTCTGGTATGAGACTTCTTAAAGCTCTCATCAGTTCTTGCTTATTATGCAATCTTTATTGCTGTGAAAAGACAACATTTATTTATTTTTACTAGTACCAAAACATTCAGAAATCTCTAAAAAAGCTGCTGAGTAAAGTAGGGAGGGCCAGGGAACCGAGGAACCCTGGAGAGAAGCAAGGGCAAGTCAACTCTTTTTGAGCTTTCAGAATACGAATTATGATGCTAGGAATTTATATAAAAAGTTTCTGTTCCTGCTCTGTGTTTCATTAAAAAAATAAATGACTGTTGTTAGGACAAGTAAAATAAACATTTTATTTTAAAGCACAGGTGGGTTATGGATGCATCCAGGCTTTGGAGATGGATGGTTAAGATGCTGGCTTACCCGGAACACTGGTTGAGTCCAGAGCACAATGCCAACAAAAATGGCCTCCAAAGATCACCTGTTTGGGGCTTCGGATCAGAAAGAAAGACTTTAAAGAGCTATCTAAAGTAATCCAAACTAAGAAATTTACCTGGACTTTTCTATACACAGAGAAACTCGTGTATTTAATGCTTAGCCTTCATAGTCTATACTAAAGCACTTTTTGATAAAATAATAGCCCTTTCGATTTAATATCATGCAAGCACCACACAAATCATCTCATACTGTATTTAGTCACAGAGAAGCCAAGTGAAACATAAAATGCTCTCCCAACAGCCTGCTTCTCCAGACATCCTTGTGCCTGGAGCCAGAATCCATCACAAGCAAGAACACTCAAGAGAAAGGATAATATAAAATCCATGTGTCCTTCCCATTCCCAATTCCTCTGAGCCAATACAGAGCACTGCATGGTCTGTGACATCCACAGAAGATGATGACAAAAGAAACTACAAATTATCCTGTCTTACAGCAAGTCACAGTGTCATTTCAAGTGAAGCAAACACAGAAAAGGATTACTCAGAGAGTCAAACACTCAGTTCTAAAAGGTTTTCCAAATCTCATCTGTGCTGTTGTGGCAGGCGGACACACTGGGAACAAAATACCTTCAACAGAGCAAGAAGACACCTAGACGCTTACCATGGAGGAGGGTTTAAGGGCACCTCTGCAGGCACCAGGCCGTGAAGGGACAAGAGGGCTCAAGGGGAATCTGGAGTTTGTATTTTTTGTTTTTTAACTCCAGGACTAGGTAGGGTACTGCCACCAGAATATTTTTGAAATACACAGATGATCAATCACTTCTCTTGGTAATTAAAAATCCTCAGGGACACTGTTCTACAGGATAAGCCTTCCCTACCTTGCTATGGTGCACTCTTCTTGGCCTGGCCCTCCCTACCTGCAGGGGACCTGTCCCCTCGCCTTCTGCATCTCCAGAAATGGGCCTTCCTGAGCCCTCAGAGTGGCTGTGCCTCTTGGTCCTCATCCTGTCTGCTTTGGTGTCTACCTTCCCTCAGCAAGGAATAATTACCCTCTCCTTTCAACCTGGCAAAATCATCTCTACCTTTAAGACCTAGTTCAAATATAATTCCTCATGGGATGTGTGTCTTGACTTCCTTCATATGGCACTTCATAAATTCCTTTTCCACTCAGGGCTGTCAATCATTTATTTAACTGTCTCCTCTGTCAATCCAAGAGCCCTAAGTGTAGGAATTGGGGTATAGCAACTAGTCAGTAAAGGTTTATGGAAGGTGAATAAACCATGGCACTGGAAATCCTAGTCCAGCAAAAGCAAAATTACCTTGGGAAGGTCATTTGCCTCCCTGGGCCTTAAACTGCCATCTGTAAGATTAAGAAATGGTGAAAAAAAAATCAAGATGCAAAATCATTTCTCAGCACTTACCTAAAGACCAACATGAGGAATAGATTAAGGGGAGTGCTCTCCTCTATGAAGGGGAAGATAGCCTGTCAAAATCCCCTGCTCCTGAACCACACAGAGTGAGCTAAAAGACCATTAGACTACATATTTTATGATCTCTTTCAGTTTCAATATTCTATGATTTTTTTGATACTGGGGATTGAACCCAGAGGGCACTGAGCCACATCCCCAGTCCCCACACCCTTTTGTTGTGTTTTATTTTGAGATGGGGTCTTGCTAGGTTGCTTAGGGCTCCGCTAAATTGCTGAGACTGGCCTCAAACTTGGGATCCTCCTGCATCAGCCCCCCGAGTCTGAGACTACAGGTGTGCACCACTACACCCTGATGATTTCTGGATGTTATTCAACACTGTTTCAAAGCAACATGTATAAAGTTAAAAAGTAGAAAAAGTCCATTGTTCAACTGTCTTAAGGTACAAAGAACTATATCTTAGAACTTCATCTTAGAACTATATTTTCCCATGATGAATCGTTTTGTGTGGTACCTCAAATCTAGACTAGCTGTGCTAAACACCTCTAGTAACCATGAAGTCATTTACCCCACTAACTTGCCAGATAAAAGCAGCAGTCTGGGGGTCATTAATTTTAGTCACAACATACTACAATTAGGTATAAAATATTGTAATTCATTTAAAATAAAAAATGAAATGAGCTGTAGAATAATATTTTAACAAACCAGGCAGGTATAAAATGTTGAAATTTATTTAAAATTAAAAAAAAAAAAAGCTACTGAATTATCTTTTAAGAAACCAGAAAAAAAAAAAAAAAAAAAAAAAAAAAAAAAAAAAGAAACCAGGTCATTATTACCTATGCCTAGAAAGAAAATGTAAACGCTTATAATATCCATCTTCATGTGTCTCTGTTATAAAGCATTCTAGGTCCAAGACGATTCTCTATGATTCATTAGTTACCACTGACAGCCATTTAGTATCAGGCTTAATTTCCTCGTCTCTAAAACTGGTACAAAACTTGCTTCGCATAGTTGTTACAAGAACCAAAGTGAATAAAGTGTCTACCATGCTGACTGGTACATGGGAGGCCCTGAAATACCCTATACTTCATTCCCTAATAAAGGTGAATAAATTGAAAAAAGGCTTTCCCAGAGTTCTAATATTTTTAAAAAAAATCTTTGGTTTGGGCATAGATACTCATAATCAGTAATACTCCCACTGGTAATTTGTTAATATAATCAGATCATGCCTGAATATACCCCAAACCTGAAGTATAACTGAAGAAGCAAGTTTGGAATAGTACCCTACTTTTGTGGTGGTGCATGCCTGTAATTCCAGCAGCTCAGGAGGCAGACAGGAGGATCAAGACTTCAAAGTCAGCCTCAGCAACAGCAAGGTGCTGCTAAGCAACTCAGTGAGATCCTGTCTCTAAATAAAATACAAAACAGAGCTGGGGATGTGACTCAGTGGTTGAGTGACCCTGAGTTCAATCCCTGGTACCAAAAACAAAACAAAATAAAACTTTATAAGGAGTGCAGTAGAACATCTGATTCGGATTACCTCACCAGTGATCACAGTCTGAATTCCAAGGCCTTGACATCTCACTCGCATTTACTGGATATCCAGATGGGAACATACCGTAGATTGCCCTCTAGTAATATTTTTTCCCACAAATGTAGTCTGAACAATTGAAACTACACACACAGAAAATGCTATGAAGAAAGTGATCAGTCTGGTTTTTAAGAATCACCTAGTATCTTGAAAGAGGGACTCTACAAACATTCCAAAAGAGATGCAGGGCACAGAAACCAAAATTAATAGCCCTGTTAAAGACAGAGCCAACGGTCAAATTGGGCAGAAATTTTCGACTCTTTGATTTCTGACATCAGTGTATAAGAAAGACTCTGAAGTAATGATAGCACTTTGACAATTTCAAGCAGTTAACATCTGTTGGTAATTGGCCCAAAATAGTGAAATTTCTTAATTTTGATTTTACTGTGAGGCAACATATCTTATACTTTTTTATTTTTACATGTACACTAAATAGAAATCAAAAATTTAACAAAATAAAAAAAGTCTGAAAACCCATGATGAAGGTGGCAAGTATTCTATGCTACAGGTATTATTTAGCAATAGGTCATCATTCATAATTTTAAAAATGAACTCTTAAGTAAGCAGTTGATTGTCTTGACGGAATGTTCGTAGTAGCAAAAGTAAGAATAGCTATTTCTGCAAAATAATCATTGTGATTTTAGCCTTCTCTAAATTAGGCAGTTTTCCAGTTTAGGCTTTATGCTCAATCAAAGTGTGTATCGTTTGCCTTTCAATAGTAGCTATGCTGGTAGGGAAAAGAGGAAGTAAAGAGAAACCACCAGAGACTCTGTAAGGTTCCTACAAGGAATGGTAAGAGGAAGAATCAGGTGGAGGGGTGTAGGAAACAGTGGCCTCGAGGCTGTCCTAATATGACCAAGCAGTCAACAAGTTTGTTTTCATTTACTCCTTCAATTTCATGAAGAAAGACTGAGATAGAGGGCAGTGAGCAGACAGTGTGGAATATCATGGACTATGAATAGCTTTTCATATCTTCATGACACACGGATCCACCCTCTGCAATTCGTAAGGACAAGATCATGAGGTTCTTGAGTAAAGAGCAAATGCCTCCTTCAAAATACCTGTGGATTTTTAAAAAGTTGAGTATAATTTATATACAATAAAATTCAACCTTATCAAAAGTATATAGTTTTGTGAGTTGACAAATACATAGAGATGTAACCACCACAACAATCAAAACATCCCTCACTTAAGAAAATCCCCTGTGTCTTGAATTCAACATGTTACTGCACAACTATTCCTGAACCCAGGACCTGTTATTAAACAGGCAAACAGAAGATTTACCACCAAAAGGGCTGGGTAGCACTTTTCAAACTGGATAATAACATGATATGTGTTCTTTATAATCCAAGCTTTGCTCAAGAGAAGAGATGCTCTCAAGAATTACAGGCACATCGATTCAGTCACAGTTCTAGCTCTACAGTATATTCTTTTATTTAATAAATGTTCAACTGAATTTAATAAATGAGCTTGATAAATATTCCAACATATGTCAGACACTGTGCCAGATGCTAGCATATACAAAATACCACGATCCCTATCCCCATGGAGGTTACAGTTCTAGTAATATACATATTAATAAAATAATCACACAAACGTCACTGGGATTTGCATGTTCCCCATCCTCCTCCCTCTCTATCTGCTGACATTACAGGATGATGCAGGCTGATCTGAGATTTTCCCTGATACAGTCCCAGAATGAACCACATCTCCAGGAAGCCACAGTTACTTTTACTGGAAAATGGAATTTTTAGAAATCAAGGTCTGAGTATTGCTTTGAGGCTCTTTCAATGCTAAAGCATGTGTAATTATTAACATACATGTACATATATGTGTATATATGCACATACACATATTTACATTTATTTTGTATCTATTTGTAAATGTATAAAAGAAAAACATGAATCTGATTCAGTACCAGAGTTCACTTTAGCCTTACCATTTCCATAACAGTGACAAACTGAGCTCATATAGTCTACAATGCTTGGTATTAGGAGTTTCTTTTTAAAACTTAAAACATTCTATTATTTATGGTTACTCATTATATTTTTAATTTATATTTTCCTCGTGATAATAATATTGAACTTTTCATATGCTTATTTATTACTTATAGACCTTCATCACTGAAGTGTGTTTACATTTTTTGTCCATTTATTGAATGTGGTGTTTTCTTACAGTTCAATTTCAAAACTGTGTATTATTCAGATACAATTTGTCAGAAATGTTACTTGCAAATAAACATTTTCTCCTAATTATTGACTTGTTTTTTAAACTATTTTCACCTAACTTATATAAGATGTGAAATATGGGTAGAAAATATTTTTACATATGGTCAATTCAATGATCTAGAACCACTTGTTGAAAAAGACCAGCCTTTCTCCACTGAACTTCCTTTGCACCTTTGTAAAAAAAAAAAAAAAAAAAAATTAGCAAACTATATTTGTTTGAGTCTGTTTCTATGTGTGCAAACTTTAGCCAGCATGTATTCTTGTCCCTGATCCTCTCTGTGGGCAGAGAAGATCTCCCTCCCCTACATTTCCCTTCCTTCACTGCAATGACTTTTCATTGTTTGCCTTTCATACTATATAAATTAACTTTTTTTTCTAGTAGAGGAAATAGGAAAGAAAGGCTCAGTTGGTTCCACTGTTTCTTCCCCTCCCCAGAAAGGACACCTTTTCTCATTTCTCTCTTCCACCCACACTTTCTGCAAGAAAGTATACAATCCCACCTAAGGCTACCTGGGGCTCCACTTTCTCTTGCTGGTCCACACTTGGCTTCCACCAATTCATTATCTAATCCAATTCTTCTCAGTATTGGGCCAGTCTCTCAGGTAGGAAGTGTTCATTTTCCTTTTTTCCTAGCAGCAATGATTTCTTCTAAGATTCCTGGCTCTCTGGTTGCCCTGTGACCTCAGCTCTCTACAGGTTCAAGGACAGCCCCAGGTCTGCAGTGCCTGCAGCTCTGGGCTGAGGTAAGTGGGAAAGTGATGCTCTTTCCACTTTCCAAAGTGGAACCCAGAAATCCTTTGTGTGTTTTAATCCTAGAGTCAAAAGGGTCTCAGAAACAATCTAGGCTATTCTTTATTTTACAAATGGGAATACTAAATCCTTAAAAGAACAGAACTGACTTTTTTGAATATTTAGTGACACAGGGCAATTCTATGTATTTACACAGTGACTCATCATACACAGTATTTAGGGTGACATATAGCATGTCAAAAAAGTAAAAGATGAATTAAAATGAAACGTAAGAACCAGGCATAATATAAAGCTGAGTAAAGGGGAGAAGGGAAATGAACAAAATTCATGAAAGCAGATAAAATGATCATACACAATCGTATACAGCTGAGCAATGAACTGGTGCCAAATTTCCAGATGGTCAAAGTGTAAAGGGAAAGTTGATTTCATAATTAATCTGCTATAGGAATGATCTCTTTCTCTCTTCCCTTCCCTACTCTCTCTCTCTCTCTCTCTCTCACACACACACACACACACACACACACACACACACACACACACACACACACACAGGTATTTCTTAAGCAAAATTTCTCTTTGGTGGCTTCATGTAGAAGCCTCTAAGAAATACAATGGGATGGTATTTTCAACAGCACCCCTAGGCAAATGTTGTCATCATTTGTATAAGTACTATAGTTAAACCCTGGAGGACAGTGACGATTTTCAAACCTAAGCTTATTTTTCCTCTGCAGCGTGGTCTATACCACAGCAGCTCAGCAAGACAGTCAGCTGCTGTGCTAACTACCAATGGTACTTGTGATGCAGTGTCTGTTAAAATAGGAACGCCTGTGTTTAAAAACTCTTTCAGACTGGGAGGGATCTCAGTACCTCGTCCCAACATCTCAATTAAGAAATCAAAGAGACCATGATAAATATTTTCATGTGAAAACAAATATGTAAACATGGGCAAGCTAAATTCCTATCCGATTTAAAAAGAAGTCTTAAATCCCAGTCAATGTGACAAGATATTCTCCTTTTAGGAAGATATTGAAATCAATAATGGAACTTTTTAAATATTTTAAAGTAACTCAGGAAGAGGAAGAGGAAGAAGTGGAGGAGGAAGAAGAGGAGGAGGAGGAAGAAGCAGCAGCAGTAGCAGTAGCAGCAGCAGCAGCAGCAGCCACCGCCGCCACCGCCAGTCAAAAACCCTCCTGGCACTGCCAGCAATTTACTGAAGTGAAAAAGGGTCAAGATCCAGACAGAAAGACCAAGAGAAACCATGATGGAAAGGAGGGGAAGAGTCGCTCCAGGGATCAGATTTTCTATATCTGCTCCGACTATATAACTTACTGCTCCAGGTTTCAAGTCTGTGATGAATTTTCACTTAATTCTACATATCAAATGGAAAACCACTGCTTTCTAAATTGCTCATTAGCCACTAAAGACAGCTAAAAAAGACCTAGGCTAGGAAGTAATGCCTATCTACATATTCCAAAAACATTTTAAAAAGCTCATGACTATAACTAGAAATAAGAAACTCAGCTAAAATGATACTCTGAGTCTTACTGTAAAAAGAATCCTAACAGCACAGTTTCTAAAAACAAGATTGGTTTTGGATCCTGTTCAAAACGTGTTTGCTGCTAAAAGTGCTGGGAAAACCACCTCTTTATAACACAGTCCTATCTAAAACGAGTCTTGCATTATAAACTGAGACAGAAAGGGACACAGATTCCAGTTCTTCCTCTCTTTAGAAAAAGAAAAACAGGTGGAGAGATTTAAATAAACTGAAAATTTTATATAAATACGTAGATATATACAGACATCTCTTACACATATAAATACCCAGTTAATATTCGTGGACATCTTGACACGAAGAAAAATTTACTTCACCTCCCATTTGGCATTAGCCAACTCATGTTTGAAAAAAAATTACTAATAATATTTATGTGAGCATACACTTATACAAATTAAAGTGGAAAATGTTACTGTGGATCTATAATCCTGCAGCCTTTCGGTTGTGATGCTAGTTGACCTTAATGAGATAAATTATTTGATTCAAATATCAGTGAAATCGAAATCAAGATGAACATAAATGCATGAAACCAAAACTAACAGTAGACGGCAAGTGCATGCCTCATGGCACCTGTCCTCACATGTAGAAAAGAACATCAGCCTTTGACTGATTATTTCTTTTTGACATGATTTATCACTGGTATTCTTTAAACTTGATAAAGCAAATTAATCTTTGATTGCAGGCGGCACTGGAGGTTGCCATTAGTCATGTAGTTTGGTGAGGTTCCTTGTGTTTCATTTACCAGGCACATAGAGAGCGAGCCCAGGAGCAATTGCCTCAGCTTTCACTTCTTCCCCAATCCACCCAGGAGAAATGATCAAAGAATTCAATATACAGTATTTTAAATTACTTCTACAGAACTGACCAACAAAGAGAAAAGAATTTTCTCTTTACCTCATTTTTATAATTATTTTTTAACCAAGGACAAAGGAACACTTGTATCTTGTGATCTCAACATTAACAACTCAAATAGACTTCTGTTTCTTTGTTGTGGGGGCAAAGGGGTAGGGGTGTAGGAGAGTTAAGACGTGCTCTTTTTAAATACTCTTAAGAAAGGGTGTTTAAGAATTGACTGCCTTGAATGATCTCGCTGGTAAGCGGATGATGACACATAATGGGGGGTGGGAGGGGGGCAAGAATGGAAGAAGGAAGGACTGTATAGAGGAAAAGAGGGGTGGGGGGAAGGGAAAAAGTAACAGAATGAATCAAACATTACCCTATGTAAATGTATGATTACACAAATGGTATGACTTTATTCCATGTACAGAGAAACATGTATCCCATTTGTTTACAAAAAAAAAAAAAAAAGAGTTGACTGCAAGAGTACAGGAAGGCAAATAGATATTCAATGCTGAAAATACTCGCAGAGGCTCAGCACCAAAATGCTTATTGACACTAACATGGCCATCTTCCAAGCTGCAGAAAGGGAATATCTTCTAGATCAGTAGAACCTCCATCCTAAAGTATTATGCAATTTTTACTTTTTAAAAAATCAGTACACAAGGACAGGAAATGTGTCATGGCTTTCTTAACTCTTTTTGGGGGCTTCTCATTCTATAATTTAACACTCAAAGAGCACTGCATTGGCTTAACCCCATTAGTCATCCCGACGCCTCAGTGTGCAAAACACAGACCAACGTGACTATGGGGAAGCAAACCCGAACCAGAGCCAGGGCTTTCTGCTCGAGGTCCTTGAGTTAACTAACAATGCCCATCAGAGACATTTCTCACAATCCCATAAGCAGTTTCTTTCTTATGCTACCATTAACAAGTCATCACTCTATATGTAATCTAGTAAATTCAACAAAAATTTCTTCAACCCTAGCCTCAAGTACAGGATTGAAAATTCAATAGCTAAGTAAGGTAATGATCTCTATTAGGCCAAACACTAAATCTTCTAAAGTTGTAGGAAAAACAATTTGAGCACATTTGTAGAGAATTTAATTACCCCTTGATATTTATGGCAAGCTCAATTTTCAGTGCGTATGCATGACATTTCCACACCTAAAGGGGATGCAGGGTTCACCGTGTAGTCTAAACCCACCATGTAACAACAATTTATTCTTTTAGAAAGGACCCAAAGAACACATAACAACCATTAAAAATGTGAAATTCCATTTAGGATTTATGCAATAAGCATTCATTTTTAAATAATAATGTTTTATTAAAATTAACTGACGGAGGAAGGCTTGCTATCAATGTTTTGAACATTAAATCTTAGGTGATACCATCTGTTAATAGAACAAAATTCTGCAAATGATGCAAATGTGCACATAAAGGCATCATGGGTAGGTGTTCAAAAGACCTTTTACTTAAGTGAAATGTAAAAGCAGCTCCAAATCCAGTACTGTGCATGAAAACAAAATCGAAGTTCAAGAACGACAGTGTCTGTTTTCCAGCAAAGAGAGTAACTGCAATTAAACAACTAGGTTTCCTTCACTTCCCACCATCTATACATGAACTGAAAATTCTCGGCAGTCTACATAGACAGATACTGATGGACAAGCATTTATAAAAATAGTGTCAAAATGTAATCTAAAAATAATCCTCTATTTTCTCTTGGTATACTTGAAAATTTATTGAATTATAGCTTCATAAATAAACTATAAATAGACAGTAATAAACCTTTACATAATGATTATTTAAAAAGCATGAACTTGGCATATACTGCCTCTTAAATGCAAACAAAATATATCAGTTGATTTGGCATCATTTATAGAGACTTAACTATGAATTATATAATACATCAGATTTCTGAAAACTATATCTCTCCTTCAGCAAATAGTGTCAGACACATGCAAATAAAAATGCATATTATTTTTCAAAAAACATATGTAACTATAATTTCCATGTTTTAGCTTAATATATAAAAAGTTTAATCCCATGGCTTATTTTACAAACAATTTAGTTGAAAAATTTTCCTTCTGAAATTGCTATGCTTAATTATAGTTTGGAAAATCAGAGACATGAGAAGAACCAAAGAACTGTCAGAACCGGATGACTGAAAGAATTTCAAATATGCCATACTAAAACAGACGTTAGTCTTGTCCCCGTAGATAACTCAAAGAAAAGTGAGAAAAACAACCTGCTCAGTAACAAAGATTTAAGCCTGCTCCCTCTCTCTCTGATGGAGGAGTGGAGCAGAAACTCCAGGAAAGAGCAAATTCAGCGTGCCAATTACAAGTATCTTTTCCTTTTTATTACTGTTAGTTCTTACTTGTACATTTACTTAAAGCAGGTCCACATGTAACAACTTACTGTTTATATTAGAATATATACTTACTGCTTGGCTCCATTGAGAAACTATAAATTTCATCTATTGAACATTAGCAAAAAATTACATGTGTTTATCATCTGGATTATTCTCAGATTAATAGAGATAAATGACAAAACATAATCAGTAGCAGCTCTGCAACTTAATCATTGCATCTGAGCTATAGGAAGCACTTAATTACTCTCATTTACTAGGTTCAATCTAATGAGAAAGCATTAGCCAAATGAAAAGAAAGCAGTACAAACAAACAAAATAGTTATACCATCATTAAAAAGAAACTCTGACAGTGCAGGTGACAGCATAGGCAGGATAAATTACCATAATGTTCTAAATGCTGAGCTGTCAGCATGCTAATGCCATGATCAGATACCCTGGGAATCTCTGCACTATAGCTGTCAGAAACAGGTATCATAAATCACCTCTCTCTACTGTACTGCTCATTATCACAGCTATAGTGTGCATGTTTTTCAGCATACTTCAGTACAAATCTGAAGGCAACACTTATTCTTACGAGTGAGTCTGTTTACTCTCACAGACACTGTAGACAATCCTAGCCTAATAAATGGATATTTTATTTTGCAATAATGAACTACTGGATCTTAGAACATGATAGGCCTCTGCTTTTAATTCATAAACCATTTGAATGAACAGACTGCAAAAACAGCACATTTTCCCAAGCTGTACAACACTGTAGCAGCAAGCTAGATAAATTAACATTACTCCATTTAAAGGAATATCATTATTTGGAAGCTATTCATAGATCTGGGGGGGGGAACAACAGCAGATACAAATAAGAACCACCTCCAATGCCTAGGAATATTAAGGCATAATCATTGTTTTTAAGGGTGATTCCATATATCATAGGAAAAATATTTTTGACTTTACGATAGGTAATCTCCTATAATCCTGACAACAACCTTGTGCATAAAACACTATTATTCTAACTTGAAAGACAGGAAAGCTCAGTATTGTAAGAGTCTGAGCAATCTGACAGAACCCCAGTCCATGTAGTTGAAAAGTTCATACCCTTAGCACTAGCAGAGCTGGTAAAAAGAATTTTGGAGACAAGTCTACGGACATATGACACACGAAGGATTTCACAAATGAACTGTGTGAATATATATACTAAAATTCTATCAAATTACTAATTTCCATTGACCAAAAGGAACAACTAGAAGGGAAGCAAGATTTTCATCCTCAGAACTTAGACTGTAATATAATTAATTACGCAAAGGCAACAGGCTCTATGATTGCAGATTCGTATTTTCTAACTGGCTCTTAAAAAAAGTATGTGGTACCTTTAAGAAATAAAATGGTGTTTCACACAAACAAAAACATATTTTCCCATGTTTTATTGGTGCATTATACTTGTAAGTAATGATGGGATTTGTTGTTACGTATTTGCACATGCACACATTATTTTTCCACAACAAAAATGTATTTTAAGGTATTTTAAAATGTAGTATTTTAAAAATGCAATAAAAATAAGATAACATTACGGTATACTCGGGAAGAAAAGCACAATTCCAAAAAAAAATGAAGAATGGCATTTTCTTATACTCTGATGTCTCTCTTGTGCTTAGTCCAAGAAAAAAAAAAAATGGTGTTCTTTCTGTCCGGGTTTCTTGGGTATTGCTGGAAGGTAAGTGATGGGGGAGGAGAGAGTATCAAGGATTGTTATAACGTTCTTTTGCAAAGTGTAATTTATTACATGTTGAAACTTTTACTTCAACAATGATATAGTTCTACTATGCTTTGACCAGAATACACAGCAATTAATTTGACAGTAAGTCCTTCTCTGATTTATATACACAACACTTTTAAAAAGTGGAGTCCTGATACCAAGTTGATTTGCTTAATATTTATTTTCTTTCCTTACGTTATGCAAACTGCCTTCATTATTTTTGTAGAATTTGGACTCTTTTCTGAGTCTATCATATTTGCATCCGTATCCAGAAATATGATCCATTTCTGGTGGCATCTCTGTTCCAAGCTCTTTGCACATTACAACAGAAAAGCTCAATAAGGCCAAGGTGGATGTAAACCTGGGACAAGCCTGTATGATACCATGCACAGTGTAACACTGCCTTCGTCACAGGAATTTACTTATTTTCTTAGATGGACATTGGGAGAATATTCTCTATTAGTCTCATACTAATTTCCTTCTTTGACATGACTTACAGAATTGCTATCTGGGACTGGGAGCTCTGGTGGCTACTGGCTACCTCAGCACCATTAGACATCTCTGAAAATGAAGAGGAGCACTCACTGTAAATGTATGATTACACAAATGGTATGCCTCTACTTCATGGACAAACAGAGAAACAAGTTGTACTCCATTTGTTTACAATATTAAAAAAAAAAAAAAAAAAAAAAAAAAAAAAAGGAAAGAAAGCCTGGGCAGAAGGTGCAGGCCCCCCCTCCGTGCCTTCCCCGGCCCCTAGATGGCACTGTGGGCTCAACTGCAGTGCCAGGTAGAAGTTAATGGTGGAGGGGGGCATGGGGTGAAGAGAAGGCGGAGAATATCTTTTCTAGGTTAAAAGTTCACAGCTTTCCTTAACTCTGACTCAGCTATCAGAAGTACCATCTGAGTCAAGCACAGGTAGAGCTATATTTTATTTCTGTAACAAATATATGGCCATAGAATTGTTATGAATTGATTCCTTCTGACCTACATTGTAATTTCAGAGGTGAGATTGATAAAATTCATTTTCATTTTCATTGATTTTCAGAAACAAGAACTGCTAGGCTTGTAGTTTTATGTATCTTTATCCATTCCTCCTCTTTCCTTTTCACCATGGTTAATGTTTAAAAACAACTTTAAGACACAGGGCAGACTCTGCTAGAGGAGAGAAAGAGAGAGCACACCACACATAGTTACTATCCTCAAGGAATTCACCTCCCAAAATAAGCAGCTGCCTGGTGTTGTGGCGCATAACTATGATCTCAGCTGCTCAGAAGGCTGAGGCAGGAGGCTCAAAAGTTCAGGGTCAGCCTGGGCAAGTTAGCAAGAACCTGTCTCAAAAATCAGCGAAGTGCTGGAGGCATAGCTCATGAGCAAAGAGCACCCGCGTTCAGTCTAGTATGGGGTGGGGGGGGGTCTATCTTTCCATCTAGATTATAAAGGCTCTGAGGGCAGGGCCAGGACTAATTCATTTATTCTAGTATTCTTCCCAGACACTCAATAAGCAGCTGTTGGAAGAGCAGCAGAGGCACATGGCATTCATGGCCATTTAGGAGCTCAGAGGGCAGAACTTTCAGCACTGCGATTCACTTTAAAAAACCTTCTGAACACCCAGGTTGGAGGGGGCATCAGGGCCTGGTCCTGCTCTGCTGCCCTGGGTTACTGCGCTCAACCCTGCACTGGCCACACCGCTCCTTCCCTCGACGCCCGACCCTTCTCATGAAGCTCGCAGAGCCTCCAGAGACACCTAGCCTCTCAGTAGACGTGGGCGGAAGAGAACTTGCCCTTTACCCAGAGAAAAGCCACAGCAGTGTCTCCAGTCAAGAGGATTTTTTGAGCTTTTTCTTTCAATAATAGCTGGTATTATAAAAAAAAACCAGACATTTTACTGAGCTAAAAATTAGCAATATGATATTGAACTTTTCTAACTATGTCTCCTTCCACACATAACGAACAGTAAAACCAAGAAGAAAAATGTTAAGCCCACTTGCCTTCAGTTCTCAGTTAGTGAAACAGACTATTAATCCACATGACATTTTAAAATTCATGTTACAGCCACAATTTCATTAAAATGTAACTCTTTGTTATGTCCATTTTCACTGGCCTCCAGAAATTCTACACAACCTGAATAGTTAGGCCAGGATTCAGATACTGTTGTAGGTTAGCTCGACTCTGTACCTCAAAAGATCGGACCTAATTTTAGGTTCTACCAGCTCATTAGAATACATTTTTTTACTAATCAATATTTTACTAGGAGGTTTTTAAGATATTTTAAACTTCATTCTGGGCAAACTATCCCCTATGAATTCCAGGTGAATGATATTCACGTGGGGTTCCCAAAGTCCCTTTAACTATAAAAGGCCAGTACTACTTGCTGGAATGCTGTTGGGCTGAGCAGCTGGTAAGGATGAAACGGGGAGAGAAGAAAAGCACTCCCCACTGCACAAGCAGAGTCAGAGACCACGGCTTCTAACACAGAGGTGGCACATACATACCAGAATACTGGGACACAGAGTCCAGGCAAGTAAGTACAAGCTACCCTTGCGTGTTCCTTAACTTTCTCAGTAATGTAGGGGATTGCTCTCTTTTCATGATTGCGTGTACAAACTTCACTTGGCCTTCAACTTTGTCTTAGGGTGAACATTCTCCCACGGCCACTATATAATTAAAGCAGACATTTGCTCATGTTACCTTGAGCGAGACTGAAGATCACTTAAGTCATTGTTTTAAAAATACTTCAGCATTATATTAGATCTAAATGATCTCCATTTCATAATGAGGGTAAAATTTAATTACTAATTAAATTATACTCACACCAAAAAGGCTTCAACTATCTATTCCAACTGAATCAAAGCATTTATGTTGTTCTCATTTCATCACTATTACTAAAATATCACAATAAACATATCTGAACACATTCTTTTTGTGTATAATCAATTTAAAGGTAAATTATTCAAAGACAGATGATAATTTGAAGACAATATGTACAGACTGCAATGGATAACAATTACAAATAGAACACAAGTGCAACTTTTTCAAGAAGAAACTTCCAGAACATATTGACATTATTAATTTTACCAAAATTATTTCAAAAAAATGATAGTCAACATATAAAAGAATAAACAGAAATATAGTTACAACACATAGCTTTAAATTTTTTTGTTGTTGTTGTGATGGGCACAATCCCTTTATTTTATTGGTTTATTTTTATGTGGTGCTGAGGATGGACCTAGTGCCTCACACGAGCCAGGCAAACGCTCTGCCACTGGATCGTGGCCCCAGCCCAACAGATGCTTCTTAATTTAAATAGTTTTCTTTAAGTTGTAATGTTTAGTTGAAATGCATTAAAACAAAAGTCCCCTTCATTTGGACTGGCAATTAATATATTCAGTTTAATTTAATTAAAACACTTATTAAGCTTTTCTTAAAATGCGTAAAATTCTTAGCTGATATTATTTGGTTTGAATGAAATATTGGATAGAAAAAGTGTAAGATGTAAGGAATTTAACAACTACATGGTTTTACCTGAACCTTAATCTTCTGAACTTATTTGAACACATTGTTATGGTGTGTATTTTCTACACAACTCTGACATATGTAATTCTGAAAATCCCGTTAGTAGCTACATTTCTTCATACTTAAGAATCTGAAAATACTGAAAACAGACCAAAAAAACTGTGACAATGAAAACACCTGCTACTTATATAACTGCCAAGGTATATAGCCGACAAAAATTTCTCCCTCCAAAAGCAAAATGAAATGCTTTGCCACATCACCTTTATGACATAATGGGAAGATGAGTAAATTATAATATCCATCACCAATAAGCCTTCTTTGAGTACCAATTGACTCTGACCATAATTGATAAGTTAAGCCAA
This sequence comes from Sciurus vulgaris, assembly GCF_902686455.1. Taxonomy (NCBI): domain Eukaryota; kingdom Metazoa; phylum Chordata; class Mammalia; order Rodentia; family Sciuridae; genus Sciurus; species Sciurus vulgaris. The sequence continues at coordinate 9,913,746 of NC_136466.1, forward strand.
TAGTGCGTTCTGTTACAATTTCAAGTTCAAAAGGTTAATTATGGCCTGGCCACAGGCTCATCCAGAAACCTGAAATGGACAGCTCTCTGCCTTCCTAATGAAGATGCACTGCATTATTACAGGAGCACACTGACGAGGGATTGGGACCTCCGACATCAATGCAGCAGGCAGGCATTAACCTTCAACATGTCAATTTCACTGTCATTCCCACAGTTTATATCCCGCCAGGTCCTTCTATTCTACGAGGAAGAAAGCATCTGATAACCATATTTCCCTTGCAAAGGCAAGATTTCCCTTTTCATTCTAATGAACACAGGAATCAATAACGGTAAGTCAATTCAGACTATGTTATGAATCAACACTACCCAGGAAAGTTAGGAAGGGATAGAGTGGTGAGGGGCTATCATTGGTCACTCAAATCTTTAATGTGCACGCAGATTCACTGCGCAGTGCGCACGGTATTCAAGAAGCATCAGCACCTTTCCTTCTGAGGCGCTTCTGCCACTCCCTTCTTACCTGTAGGCCGTGAAAGGCAAAGGGCAGCTGCACCATGAGCACTCGCTCCCCCAGACCTGAGGCTTGTGTCAAGCGCGAGCGCCGGCCTGAGGAGGAACAGGGAGCAGGAATGCTCCAGAGGAGTCGGGGCTAAGGTATCCTCAACACAGCACAGTTTCGCACACACCACGTGGCAACACCTAGCAACAAGATCATTCCTTTGATGGTGAGCGACGAGAGGCACAGTGGTGCAAAACAAGAAGCACTAGAATGTGAGGCCGAAGTGCCCTGGCTGTGTTCCTCACTGCCTGCATGGCCTTTAACAAAAACACAGCCTTTCTGACAGTTTCCCTCCCTGCAAAGTAAGAGTAATAATTCCTTCTTTATCTATATCATAAAGCAAGAATTTTCGACCATGACACACTAGAATCACTTCAAACTTAAAAAAAAAAAAAAAAAAAAAAAAAAAAAAGATGTCGGAGTCCTACCCTGAGAAATCCTGAATTAGCTGGGTTAGGGTGGAGCCAGGCATAAGTTTTTCAGAAAAACAACTTCTGACTTCATTTTCCAAATTTTTGTTTTTCAAATGCTCAAACATATATAAACATATTGGGAATAGATTATCAAGCTTCAGTGATTAGCAATATTTTACTAATCTTGTATCATCTATTCTCTGATCTACCAGAATCTAAAAAAATTCCCACTGGAGTATTTTATAGCAAGTTCACAATAGGATTTAACAACAACACATCGCTCCATGTGATTACACCGTACACGAGGTTTGAGAATCACATGAAACTGTACAAGTGTTTTTCCAAATTACAAAGGAGCAACAATGAAGAACAAATCCATGTCCAAATGGATTATCAGGCTCAAGAGTTTTTACTAAACTGAATGAACAAGTTCACAGTTGGAAAAATTTGGTTTAGTGAATACTACTTCCCAGTCACTTTCCTCCTCTAAACTAATTAGATTTCGTGTCCACAAAAAGTTTCTCTAAATTATGGTATAAAAAGGTTACAGCTAGAAAAAACCTCATTGCTCCCTCATGCTCATGATTTTTAGCCTTACTGTGCCATCTTACAGTTCCCCAAGTGTGCTGCTCTCTCAAAGTAGAAAGACTTACTGGCTCTCTGCAACCCACCTACCAGGCCAACCCCCACTTGCCCTTGGAGGCATAGAGGGATATTCTTGTCCTGGAGGCCTCCTCAAGTCTGGGGTTGAGCCTGCCTCTGGGGACTCCTGCACCCTGTGTTCTCTTTAGTCACAGCTTTAGCACGTTTTCTCATCTGTCTTGCCACTAAATACAGGATTCTTAAAGACAATGAGTCTGGTCCACAACTGTCATCTAATATATGAGTTTTCAAAATTATAGGTCAGCCTACAATTTTGAAACAAAGGAGGTATGCTCAACAGGTGGCCAAGGGCTTTCACAAGGCACAGGACACCGACACCCTGGAGCTGCTCCTCAGTTGAGAGCCTGAAGCAAGGAGGCAGAGGTGACTAAATAAAACACAAAGAAAGACAGGAATGCACACTGACTCCTCATCACCTCCCCAAAATGCCCCCAAACTCAGAAAGGTTTGCTGCAGATAACCCTGATTTCTGTACCAGGCTACCATTTAAAGATACAAATTCTAAAAACATACACAGGTGTTTGCTACTCAAAGATATGAAAGAGAAGAAATTCTTTTTTCCCCCTTTTTATTAAAATACAATCTTTCCTCTCCAAAATTCTGGTTTAAAGAAAATACCTGCTTCTGAGAAGCTGGGTTCATTAGTGTATGATATATAATACACGGCTACCGCTTACATAAACATATCCCCCGTGATTATTTCCCAGTGATTTCTCTTTGATTTAGGAGACCAACGGGAAAAGGAAATGACTGTGTTCAAGGATGAGAATGATAACAGCTGGAATAACAGCAGCAACAGCAGCAGCAGATCCTTCAGCACTCCTTGGTCCCAGGTATGTGCCAGTCACCTCCCTCCTCCGCTCATCCAGCAGCAGGGGTTACTGCTTTCACACTCTGGCCAAGCTGAAGCTTGGAGGGGCTGAGCTCCTGGCCTTAGGAGCTAGTGAGTAGCAGCACTGGGACAGCCTGGCCCTGAGTCCAAGGTCTGACTACTGTTGTTCACAGACAGGCCGTCTTTACTCTGTGGAAAAGAACTCTCAGGCAAGGCTGTGACTCACCTACTCATAATGCAACAGAGAAATGAATAAAAAGGCAACACTGTGAACAGCTCTCTACAGCTCAATGTACTGAACATCAGAACTCCTGATACTTCCATTTCTCTATCTGAATGCATACCTGAATGCTGAAAATTAAGCTAAAATTTACATACCCAAGATAATTAAAAAGTGCAAATAGGTAAAGCTTTGCCATTTAGTAGCTATGGGGCCACTGAGAAACGTCTTCTCAGACCCTTCATTTCTATTTCTCTCAAACTAAGGATAATACTCCATAGGCTCCTTCACTAACTCATTTATTTATCCATCAACCGTGAGCACAGTTAATGCAGAGATGATGTAAATGGGGACCGAAAGCTGTGCTCTCAGCAGGCTGGTGGAGGGTCTGAGGACTCGATGATACGCTAACATCCAGCACTTAGCTAATGAGACACTCCATGGCCGCTGATCTCCCCTTTCTTCTACCTGGTGACTGTCATTCCTGCCTTGTTCTTCCTATGCTTTCTGTATGAAATTAGAATGAAAAATTACACAGATACAGCAAATCTAGGAAATGCCTCAACTGAAGGAAGGAAAAAGCTGAAAAGACACTGACAGGGAGCCAACGAGATTCCCGTTTCCTCCCTCCGTTTCTCACTCGTGGCCCGAACAGTTTCAGCACCAAAGCTGGAAAACTGAAGGGCAATGTTGGCAGGGCCTCATGAAAAAGGAAGCTGAGAATCACAAGGTTTAATTACATGGTCAAGATTAACATCTCACAACTTTAACCTATACTGTTAGAAATTTTTTTAACATTAATTAATGTTTTTTTAACATTAATTAATGTAAGAATTTCTCAAAGCTCCCCTGGTGCTTAAAACTTCCACTAGGCTCTGGGAAGTAACTAAGCATCCCTCCTTGCCCTCCTTCACTCACAGCTTTGTTGATAAACTAGTCTGGAAGGCAGAGGCTGATCTTCACAAAAGCTAATAAGAAATTAACCCAGTAAAGTGAAACGGACATTATCACTGCACGTACGTGACTGCAGGACCAATGTGAGCCTACAACATGTATAACCAGAAAAAGGAGAAATCACACTCCATTTATGTATGAGCTATCAAAATGTATAAATGCATTCTACTGTCATGTACAACAAATTAGGACAAACAAAAAAACTTAAAAGAAAGAAATTAACTCCTTTTAAAGATGCAAAATTCAGGCCCCATCCTGGTTGTATTATTCTTTTCTTAAAATTATTCTTTCCCAGTAAGTTGCAACTTCAGGAAGTCAGAGTGAAATAAAATAATGTATGATTTCTTATGCTACCTAAAATAACAAACCTCCATGGCATGATAAGTTATTTGTTGAGAATAGATCTGAAATTCACACAGCTGACCATACTGGAACTAATGGAGTACTACATTATATAAATATATATAAAAAATAAGGAGAAATGAAATTATTACAGGAAAAGAAAAAGTAGAGACAAAATAATAAAAATCTGCCAATATGAGTAAATTAGAACTGATAATCATAAAAAGGCTGCATAAAATGAATGCATTCCTGTTGGGCAAATTTACACTAAAATAATAATGTCCTCTATGTCTCATCTACATGAAGAGAACATGGTTCTGAAAGACCAAAAGAGGTGGTGTGAGAAGACAAGCCCAGAGAACAGCAAACAGTCCGTGCCTACAGACCCTCATGAGGCCGTGCTGCTCTCAGATACATGACAGCGGCTGTGGTTATTCACAGGACCTGTTTTCAAGAGACAGAAACACTGGGAATCCACTCCTTTAGATGCAAAGATCATTACGTGAAGATGATGGTGGTGATGATGATGATGATGAGGGCAAGAAAAAGATTCAGGTTACAGAAGCATTTTCCAAATGCCAGGCACTGGGCACTTCCCAGACCTAATCGTCAATCCTCTGATAACTTTGCAACACAGCTCTCACTGGCCTTCAAAATAGTCACTCAAGAAAAAGTAACCTTAAGAGTTGGTGAACAGTACTTTGTGACTTGCCTAAGGCATTAAATCTATGGTCTCCAACACATACAATTAAAAATCACAGCCTGCCCCAATCCGCTGTCATCTTCAATTAAAAGCACCCAGCCTTGCTGGAGCGTTAGCTGGTTCTTTCATTCCTGTCCTGTTTCGGGCCTTCTAAGGCAGGCATGCCTCTGCAGAACTCACACATGCCATCAAAACATAAGTGTTTCCACACAGTGTTTATTTTTTAACAAAGCATCTTTAAGCTAAGATAACACTGATAATCATTTATAGAGTAACTTACCATGAGCCAGACATGGTAGTTGGTGTTTTAGATGTTAACTCAATTAACTGGGAACCAAGTCCACCCAGTTACAAACCCAAGTGTCTTTCCAACTCACCACCATGGCTCAGGCGCAGCTTTGATTTGGCCAGCACTGCCCAGAGAACTAGATCAGACTGATGCAGATAGGCGATCACTGCTACAAGACTCTGCATAAAGCCCAGACTAAAAATGACCAGTAAATGTCCAGTCACCTAAAAACACAGAACTGTGTAGAGTTCTTATAGCTGCACTTGTGACTATATATGTCCTTATCCCTGAAAAAATCATGACAATCAGCAGGTGCTTTTCCAAAGTTCCTCACCACAGACTACTTGACATTTTCTTGTAAGAGAGATCATTATGAAGGCAGCATTTTTCATCAACAATTCAGTTACAATACCATATGTATGAGTTGTATAATTATCCACTAGTAAACATAAGTGACTGTCCAATATAAGTTTAGAAGTAAACACTGGAGAGAGATTAAAAAAAAATGCATAAAGCAGAGTGTCTGAGCTCAAGTGGCATATAGTCCATGGGAAACAAGGTCATGTATACACAGATATTATCTATGATATGCAGAAAAGTACATAACTAATTTGGGACACTAAAGCACACTTTAAGGACTTAGCATTGGTAGAAAGCAGAAGAGCCAGGAAGTTGTCTTTTCACAACTACCTAGACACAAGTGTAGACATTATATATAGATAAGTACTGTCCATTACATGGAACCCAAGCCAAGCAAAACATTAGTGGGCATTCACCAGATGCCAAGTACTGGGCTCAAGTACTATATATCAAAAGTGAGTAATGATTCTTGGGATATAGGGAGCTCCTCTCAGCACACAGAACAGGTTCCCTTGCTATGAGGGGTGAACAACATTTGGGTTTCCTGGATTTTGTTAGACACTAGATGAACTTCAGGATGAACAAGTCACTATGATATGAGAAACAGCTCTTAGAAAAAATAAATGTAGGTGACAAATACTGTTAAGCTCTCCTATTTGAGAATTTCTCCAGCTAGACAGAACCTTAGCAATAATCCAGCGTCAGCTCTCATTTTAAAAAATAAGATCTTAACAGGGTAAGGTCACACAGCTAACTGTGTGCCAAGCCTCAAACCTGGTTTATCCAAATGGCTGGAAGAAGAGACTCAGTAAATCCCTTTTATCTTAGTTTATTATTCTGACACATCATGAAAGATGATTTACTTCTGTGTATAATAGAAGTAAATATGACAAAAACCATCAGTAACAAATTGGGAATATTTCTGTTTTAAGACTCACCTCAGAAGAATTTGTCCAGGTAGTCAAAGAGCAATTTGGCCAAGGATGTTCACGCCTTCAACATAATTTGAAATAGTCTTTGAAATACTGAGTTCACTAAAAGTCAAATGCTAAGCTTGAGAACCAGAGCCCAAAAGTAAAAAAAAAAAAAAAAAAAACATTTTCAGAACTTAAGAATTCCTTTTAAGAATACTGGAAAAACATGTAAATGTGCAACAAATTGCTACAATAGAAGAATGTATAATAAGCTATTAGAAGAGAAAAAAAGACCAATTTTTGGGAATATAGCTTGCATCTTGGTAGAGATTGATGAATCTTACTCAGTATTTTAGTGAGCTCAAGAACAGAACTTTTAACTAGCTCAAAAACAGAATATGCAACTTTAGATTTCACCAAGGAAAGAGGAAACCTGTGGGTTCTTTAGAGGTAAAAAACATACTAGGGGACCAATAGGGAAATAATAATTTACAAATGCTTAACACTAGGTCAGAGATTTTGGCATATTTTTTTTCTTTGGCATTACTACAATTTTTCAGGTTTCAGATCACACCTTTCACTGACTTTAACAAATTTAAAGCATGTCCTTGAGAAAATCTGGTCCTCAAAACAGATGTTAAAAGAATAAACCATTAAAAAAGATCATCTCACAAAATAAAACATAAAAGCCTAAGCAAACCCTGTTTAGCAGGTACTACTACCCTAACTTTGTGGGGTCTTGAAAGAGAACATGACCTTCCAATTTATGTGACCAGAAAATTAGGGGAAGAGACAGATTAAAACAGGATTCTTGATTTCTACTACACTCTCTCTTTAGAGGTCAGTGTAAATACCGCATCTGTATCTGAAGTATGCACGTCTCATAGACTTTTTTACATTGAAACTACCTGAGTCTCATATTCTCTCCACACGTTCAGTGGTGTCCTACAGGCCCTGCAGTTAATTACCTATTCAGCTTACTACTTTATCAAATTCAGAATTAATATCATGTACTTGAAAACTTCAGGCAGCCAGAGAACATGTGAAAATGGCTGATCGATTATTCTTTGGCAACTTCAGAATGTCTGGGCTAACAATAGTTTTAAAAAATTTTGATTTTTTAATATGAGAAAAGGTCATGTCTCTCTATTTGAGGTGAGTACAGGCCAGGTGGGAAACTGCATCGCCAATTCAGAGAAAGTTCCTGGATATTAGAAGACCCAGCTTTAAAAGAAGGGAGAGCAACAATTAGGAATACTGTAACCAAATCTTTAATAAACCCTACAAAATGAAAAAATGACTTCAAACCAAAATTATAAACCTGAAGAGTGAAAGTGTGAGAAGGATTCTGAGACCACATAGTTTACTCCAATTTTTAATAAAGAAACCAAGGCTGATTAGTTAAGTAACTGCCCATTTCTAATAGGAAAGTGGGGAATGTGCCACGAGTCTGATCCTGTTTGTGTTCAAGGCAGTTAACGCATGTCACAATCAACTGGTAAGCACCAGTCTTCTGATTCCTACATAAGTCTTCCAATTAACTAACTAAAATAGTGTGTCCTTAAATCTAGACTCACAACAAATTAGGTTGTATATGAAAATTTTTATTTACCAGTATATGTTTCACGGCATTTATGATCACAAAACTGAGTTGATATTCTGTGTGAATTATAAAGAATATTTCCAAATCACACAATAAATATCTAACTTTCTCCAAAGGTAACAGTTGTGCAGTGAGATGTATGAATTACCTGAGTAGCTGGACAGTCAATTGTTCTGTAATGGCAAGGTTACCATGTTTTAAAGTATTTAGGGCAGAAGTATTTTTTACAATAAGATCCATAATTCTATACCTTGAAACAAAGGACACTGTAAGACATATTTAGTTAATATTTGAACACTTGGATCTGATTGCAGCTGATTGTGAATATACCACAAAATGCTGTATCAATCTAATAGTTCATAAATCATTCATAAAAAACAAATCTGTGGAGTATACTGGCAAGCAGTTCTCAGCCATCTCCTTTTATCCAATGACCATGGTGCCGTTCTTATCCGCTTATTAAATGACTTGAAGGTCTGTCGCTAAAGTTAGCCCTACTGACCAGGGGAAAAAGAGGAGAGAGACAATAAGAGATTCCACTGCTAAAGAAAGAGTCAAGAGTCAAGGTGAGAATGTCAACTGAGTGACTGGCCCCAGAGATATACTTCTGAAAGTAGTGAAAGCACAAGCTTCAGACTAGACGGGTCTGGATTTTAAACACCAGTCACCAGAGGAGGAAGCCCAGCGCCTCCAGGCTTCAGCTTCGTCATGGAGAAAATGGAGTCACAGCACATCGTCACCTGAACACCCCACACAGTCAAGGTCCACTCCAGCGTAGGTTCTCAATCTACAACATCTATTACTGTTCTGCTGAGGAAAAAGTTTAGCATATAAACTACACTTAAGAATAAAGCAAAATTGTGAGATATGGGCCTCTTTTTTCATACAAAAATTCCCCAAAAGGCTCTCTATTACCATGGCCAGTCACATACAGTTTCTTTCTTATAATAATGATGAAGAGTGTTCTATGCAGAATTCTCTATTTACAGCAGCGATTCATTGCATACACGGAAAAAATTGCTGACATGTTGAGAAGATATTTTCCCGTAAAAGGTTGAAGTCCTTAAGCAGCAAAAAACACCAACGTCCATCATCTTTAAACCCTATTGATTTCTGGTGAAGATTTAAAAGGCTGTTTACTTATTTCCCATCATTTCTGTCAGAGCTGTAACAGTTCTCTTCCCACTGAATAAACCTCTCATGATCCTCCTGGTGATTAAGGTCAGACAAAATGTCAAACTCCTAATGCTAAGTGCTTTCGCATTAAAAATTCATGTCAAATCACCAAGTAAAATCCAAACAAGAAGTCAGACATGTAAACAGCTCACAAAAAAGGGCTGTAGTGACCATTAGAGAGCACAGGTGCATCGCAGATGTGGAAAAAAGGCTTGGCAACAGGTTCTAACGAGCCTCGTCCTCGGGCGTGATCACCGACTTTTCCTATTTTAGAGCTGGTAGGCCACGCTGCATTCGAGGTGTGTGTGTGCGTGTGCATGTGAGAGAGAGAATGAATATTTCACCTGGGCCACTTCCGACCATTAAGAAGGGGCAGGGAAGCAAGGAGAAAAGGCCTGCAGAAACTGGGATTCCAGCAGAAATAACACTGGAGAGGACAGGCAAGTTCAGACAGATCCCAGAAACCAAAATGTGGAAAGGAGGATGGCGAGGGAGCTGAGGAAAGAGAAGGCAGAAAGCACTGTACAGAGGGGGAAACCTGGAAAAGAAATCACAAGGGAAGAGGACTTCAGGAATGAAGACCTCCTTGGCTGTTCCCAACGCTTAGGTACTATCAACCCAAAGATTAAAAGTGCTTCCTACAGATGACATACAGAAATCCTCCAGGAATCCAGTAAAAACTATTAAGACTAAAAAATGCATTCAGCAAAGCTGCAGGAAGATTGATATATGAAAATCATATTTTACATCAATGAACAAACCAAAACTGAAATTAAGAAAACAATTTCATTTCAACAGCATCAAACAGAACAGACACTTAGAAAATAAATTTAACAAAGTATAAAACTACTGTGAAAATTTTAGAACACTGTTGAAAGAAATTAATAAAGACCTAAATAAATGGAAAGACATCCCACATTCAGAGGCTGGAAGACAGCACTGAGGTGGTAACCTCTTTAAATTAATCAACAGACTCAGTACTGTCCTCATCGGAATCCCAGCTAACTTCTTGAGAGCAACTGCTAAGTTGATCCTAAAAAAAACAAGAGAAGTGAAAGAATCCAGAATAGCCAGAAAGATTTTGAAAAAGAATAATGCCTTCTTAATTTCAAAGTGTACTACAAAGCAAGTCATCAAGACCGTTGGCCTAAGGACAGACATGCAGGTCAATGGAAAAGAACTCAGAGCCCAGAAATAAATCCCCATGTTTGCAGTCAACCAGTTTTGCCAAGTGAGGGAAAGTCAACCAGTTTTTCGAATGAGGGAAAGAATGTTTTTCAACAAATGGATATTCACATGCAGAAGAATGAAGCTAGACCTTAACCTCATACCACGAACCAAAATTAAGTTAAAATGAGTCAGTGACTCGAAGTAAAAGTTAGAACTATAAAACTCATAGAAGAAAGCACAGTTGTCAATCTCCATCACCTTGGAGGAAACAGCGGCGTCTTAGATTGAGTGCTGAAAGCTTGAGCAATGAAAGAAAAAAAATTAAGTAAGCTGGATTTCACCACACTTAACTGTGCTTCAACGGAATCAGCATGGAAGTGAAAAGACGACTCACAGAATCAAAGTAAACATTAGCAGTCAACTGTCTGATCAGGGATATGTGTATGGAATATGTCAAGAATTCTTACAAGTCTGTAATAAAAAGATAAATAACCCAATTTAAAAATGAGCAATAGACAATGAATACGGTCACCCTCCATGTTGGTGGGTTCCACATCTGCACTCAATTACCTGCAGATTGAAATTACTCAGAAAAAAAAGTGCACCTGTACTGAATATGTATCAACTTTTTCTCCTTGTTATTGTTCTCTAACAATATAGCATGATAACTATTCACATAGCATTGACATCGCATTAGGTTATTATGGATCATCAAGAGATGACAAAGCATAAGGGAGGAAGTATGCAGGGTAGATGCAATTACTAGGCTATTTTACACAGGGACGTGAGTATCCTGGGATTTTGGTGTCCATGGGGGCCCTGGAACTAATCTCCTGTGGATACTGAAGGATGAGTGTACTTACTTCTCCACAGAAGGCATAAAAATGGACAATGGGCATCTGAACATTGTTAGTCATCAGGCAAATGCAAATAAAAACCACAATACACCACTTCACACTTACTAGGATAGATGTAATAAAATAGATAATGACATAGGTTGGCAAAGATCTGAAGAAAAAGGAACACTCCTACACTGCTGGTGGGAACGGAAAATGTGCCACAACACTGGAGAAGAGTCTGGCAGTTCATCATGTTTCACCCATCTGCCATACGCTCCATCAATTCCACTTCTAGACAGAGACCCAAGAGAAATGAAAACAGATATCCACTCAAAAGCTTGTACATGAATGTTTACAGCAGCATTATGTCTAATACCCCTAAAGTGGAAACAACCCTAATTTCTATCAACTGATTAATGGATAAATAAAATGTGGTATAGTCATTCAAGGGAATATTACTTAATACTAAAAAGAAACGATTTACTCAAATATGCGACAACAACATGAATTAACTTTGAAAAACCAGTAAGTGAAATAAGTCACAAAGGATGATGTATAGATTTCATTTAAATGAAATGTCAAGAATGGGCAAATCTACAGAGACAGAGTAGATTATCGGGTGCCCATGGTGGGGAAGACGGGAGGCTTCGAGAGTGATGGTGAAGGAGGAATGCTGTTATTTTCTGGGGTGATGAAGAAGCTGACTGGTGAAGGACGCACAACTCTGAATATACTTCAAGCCACCGGACTGAACACTTTAAGTGCATTGTATAGTATAGGAACTGTATCTTGATAAAGCTGTTAAAAGTGAGTAACTTCAAAAAACAGAGATGTGCATGCCAGGTTATGCACTGCAGCACTTATAATGACAGAATATCCAAAACAGTCCCAAGGTCCAACAAGAGTTTGACTCTAGAGGGATACACACCCTAAGGACAAAAATAACTTTAAAAACAAAAAATTGCTTTCTTCAATCACATCATTGACAGTAAAGTTGATACTATTATTCTAAGATTACAAGATATACTTTGTGATATAATAATGAGAAATTATGTTGGTATAACAACAGGGATTTGGGGCTCTCAAGAAGGAAGGAATAATGAAAGAATTCAGAGGCTCAGTACCCTGAAGTGCTGAATATCTATTGGGTTTCTATGAGTAGGATCTCACATTGATTTTACTTTCAAAACAAATGTATATAGCTTAGCTTACTGAACAGGCCCAGAAACAAGGACCACCTCGGCAACAGTGAAAACGTGAGTCCCAGGTTGGGTCTATAAGAACCATTTTGCAGTAATTTGAATAAGGGCTTCTGGATGAAATGGCAGACTCCAGATCTGTGGCAGGAAACAGGCAACATCCGCCTAGAAAATTTTGTCAAACCAGACAGAAAGGAAGCGTTCTGAGTGCTGGTCTGTGACAAAAGGATTCAAGAGAGGTTGTTCTAGAGTTGGATCTGATTTGAAGAGGCTTCTAAGAGCCAAAGGGGAACAACTGAGAGTATCCATACTACCTTCAGGGATGTTTAAATCATGTGTTCATAATAGAGAAAAGCTCAACTGAAAGATATTAGGGAAATTGATATCTAATTTGACTGTACCAATTGTACTTTGGAGTAAGCAAAGAACTGAACAGAGAACACTTCTCATTATGGACATACCTGGCAAATAAACAAGAATTTGTATAACATTGTTTTTGGAATACTTATAAAACAATAGTCCAGGCTGTGATCATTTGTGCTTGCTAACATTAGTAATGGGCGGTCAAAGAAGTCAAGAAGCAAAGAAGTCAAGTGTGGTCTTTAGATCCTATACATTCATGCTTTGCTTAATAGCAGCGATAACCTCTCAGAAACAGTTAGCCAATTCTGTCCTTGTGCAAACATCACATCGTTCACTTACATAAAGCAAGACAACTTCGACCAACTAGTTGACACAATCTCATGGGATCACTGTTGTATGTACAGTCCATCTTTGACCAAAAGATCATTATACAGCGTGTGACTACTGATGAACTGGAAAAGCAGGGACAGAGGAACACACTAAACTAAACCATGGAGACATAACCAGCAAAATCTAGACTGTGAGAAGCTCTACAGGACAGACCAGGTTCCAGGATTAAACACATGTTTAAAATCCCTTTAAAAGTGAAAACACTATAAGCCAAATTAGAAAACACATAGCACAAACATGTACAGTTCTATAAAATACACAAGAACTTGACTGGCTATGGTTTCTGGGAGCAAGACTGTGATGTCTGCCAGGCAGAGGGAAAAGGGAAATTCTCTGTCACTGCACACTTCTCTATTCTGAATTTTCTATCACATGACTGTGTTGCTTTGTAGAAAAAGTAGGGGAATATATGTTTTTCAAACACAAGAAGAGCATCAATACACTTAAAACTACAGAAGCAATCACAAAGTCTTATTTTGTAATGGAATGCTAGTTGGATCTGTATACTCCTCCACCCAGAGGGTTCGAGGCAACCTGGAGACAGTCCCAGAGGCAGACAGAGATACAAGGTGGGAGGAAGGCCTCAGACAGGGATCAAGAGCACTGGGGTGAAGGTGGGGATGAACTGCAGAGGAGCGTGGCCTAGGGTAAGATTTTGTCCATTCATTACCTGTTTGAATATTTACTGAATGACTACTCTGAGAACAAGGGTACTGTGGCACAAAAAAACACAACCTCTGCTCTGTCAGTTCATCAACTTTGAGGGTCCCAGGTGAATGAAAAGGGCCATCATTTACTGAAGGTACTTGTGCAAGGAGTTCATGTGCACAACTGGCCTTTGCAAATGCAGAGGTTGAACTTTGCCTGACAGGGCCCTGCCTGTCAGAGCATAGTGGCTTGCCCTGCAAATATGCCACGTGTACTTATTAAATTATTTCAGCTCAATCAGTAAACGCCTCATCTAAAGCAGCAAAGGGATAGGGGATAAGTAACAAGAGGGGTAGTGAATTTATAGTTTGAAAACAAAGCAGTATCTGGTCCCATTGTTTTGATTATTTTTTGCCACATTTCACTTGACTTGAAATTTCTAAATAATGTAAATAAAGACAGGAAATTTCATATTAAAAGAAGGTCATTTTTTTTTTCCCTAAAGGTTAATAGTAGTGCATATATCCCTTCCCTCCTGGTTTGGGTGGAAAATTGGTCACTGAAGATGCAAAACCAGGTACCACTCCTTAAAGTCTTTCCCGCCTCCTCCATGAGAACCAGCAGCAGTTATGAATTCCTTGGTATCTGGCATCAGAGAGTCAAGACCTTGAATTAAGCACTACATGTTTTTAAAATAAAATCCTACCTAAAATCACTTCCAAGACAACTGTAAAACCCATTTGTCTCTTTCTCACTGGACTGTCTGCTCTTGGGGTGTTGGCACTGGTAGGACTAACCCCATACCCAATGAACCCTAAATCACACCAGAGGCTCCATGAATGAGAAGCAGAAAATAATCCACAGTTGAGCTTTAGGGGCCTGATGGGTAATGTTGCTTAGATATGATCTCATCAGTCACACCTTCAAGTGGCAATATCACCATCAACAGGATTAACGCCAAGGGCAGAGAACACCCGGGCATAAAAATAACAAAAGACTCTTTGATGACAAACTGGGAAAGAAGAGCCCGGCATCTCCAAAGGGTCTGTCTAACCATCACTATTCTAATGCTACACTTTTAGACTCTTGGCTATAAAATGCCCTTGTGTGTGTCACCAGTGTGTCCACCTCAGCTGGACTTCAGAGCTGCTTGCAAACTTTCTGGTTTTAATGCCTAGGTTTCTGCTGAATTCCCAGGGCCGCTGTCCTCTCCCTGCCTCCCCTTCCCTTCCCACCATTCCAGGCTGGTGTGCCTACTTCCGGTGGAGGACTGCCCTTACTAGGCTGAGACATCCAGGCTAGCCCCTCCCTTCCCCTCCCCCTCTTACTTCCCTCTGTCACCTGTCTTTGTGGATGACTTTGGTTTCCTCACAAGCTACCGCTGCCATCTCTTCTCCCTCCTTCCTCTCCCCTCTCAAAAAGTCGTCTGGCACAACCTGCACCCTGACATTAGGTGACACCAACACAAATTTAAAAGGAACAAAGCTATCCCCTAGGGCAGCTCAGTCTGAAGGGGACACAAATAAGAAAAGCCCATTGCAATGCACACTGTCAGTTTAACACGTGATATTTTCCCCACGCCTCACCAGGCCCAGACACGCTGCCCAGGCACCAAGAACTCCAGTGTGGTAAGGTGGTCTTACTTCAGTTTCCCTTTACCCCCTCACCTCCTGGTGACGTGCTAACATTTAAACCACCAGTGGAATTCCTCTGTGCATTTTGTTGTATATTCCATGCTGACCCCTAACACAGATGCCTGCCTGGGTGTCCTTGCTGTCTCCCTACTGGAGCAGTGATCCCTTCCTGGCATGTGGTGATTGTGTTCCTTCAAGGTCCATGAGAAGAACAAACTTTTCTCCCTGTGCTTTTCCTGTGTCCCTTCTGGTGGCTGCACCTGCCTGACCATCTCATTAGAAAACACAAACCACAAAGTATCATCTAGTTTCTGTCATTAAGTATTTCACTCAAAGGCTCTCTTCACAGGCAGATTCAACAGACTTCTTTTCAGGCTTCACCTTATTTGACAATCAAGGTTACTGGACAACGCCATCCTCCATATATATAAACCCTCTTCTTTCAATTTCCTTTGGTGTTGAGGATACCGGATTATCTGGATCCTTTGAAGCTACTACTTAAGCAGTCCTTAATAATTAATGGAAAGAAAAGGTACTAAATCCTAGGGAAGGCAGCTGCCATACCCCACCCACAGGAAGGTATTTATTGTCTAAGATAGTTAAGTGAATTTTTGCTGGTGCCAAAGGAAGAAAATACTTTGTCCTAGCAAAGATTACATTACCTACTTGATATTTATTTCTTTAACTTTAAAAATGTGATTTAAAAATGTGATAAAATTGTGTACTATATGAGCATATTCCTAGGAAGCTCCTCCTTAGAATACTGGTTTCCAACCATAAAGACTGTCCTTTATTAGGTGGAGGTAGAACTTAGGCATGAATAAGAGATTCTTAGAGATCATTCACAACATTAAAATCTGATGAAACGAAAAACCTTTTTTCTTTGGAGTCTCAAATAGGAGAGTAAAGTGTATGCATGAATTTCTGCTCTATTTCCAACAAGGTAGCTTGTACAGATAAGCTATCACTACTTCCAAGGAGGAGCCAGCAGACACACACAAACATTAACACAACGGACTGAGACACAGAGCTGGGACTCAAGACAATGGCTGATTCTAATTCTTGCAGTAAACTGCCTTCAGAAAGTCAGGCCTGGGGTGCAGCTCAGTGGTGAACACTTGCCTGCATGCTCAAGGCCCTGGGTTCCACCCATCACCACAAACAGAAAGTCAAGGTCTTAAATTCCAGAGTAGCTATATTTGAACCAATAAGTAACACCACGGTCTCAGAGTACAAGTTCAAACAGATATTATACTGTCTTTCTTTTCCTATCCTGAAATTCAACAAACCACAACCAATGCCCATGCTGTTATTAACTTCAAATTCCTCAAAACCCAGTGGTATACTATTTTATTACTATATTGCTTTCTCACAAAAAGTAAAAAGTACGATAGATTTTCTGACAACTTGTTCAACTAGAGATTACTAGTTCAATAGTATTTTCTTATTTAGTTTACTTGACCAACCTAGTTTTTAATTTTTCTTAAAACCTGCTTTAATTAAGTAGTCATGCTTACACACAGAAAAGAACTTGCAATCTTTGATTTTACACTTTGATTTAAAATAGTAAGAAGTAATTTCTCTGAAGTTCTCCTACTAGAGAAAAGGCAATTTACCATAGAAAGAAAGGAGACTAAAGCAGGACCTAGATTTACCTGCTAAACTTGATTTCTGGCAAGTATCCGTTTTTTAATCTGAAAAACGGATAAACACCAGGTATTCAACAAGGACCAAGTGAGGTAGTATATAAAAGTTTCAAGCATCTAAAGCAGCAATGGCAACAAGAGAAAGGCTCTAAAATCAGCTTTCCTTTAGAAAATCAGTCTCAAAATCTGCGTGCAAACCCACGCAGACCAGCTTCTTCTGTTGTTGACAGAAAATAGACCTGAAAACAAGTACCTGCGGTGATGAAGCACTGGCAGCAGTAACGTGTGAAAGAGCGTCAGACCAGGGAAACAGTCAATGATCACAAGAGGCAGTTAATAAAAGGATCCTCAATAAACAAAGTAATGTCACTTACATAAGTATGTACTTTGACAATGTATCTGTATTTGACATTTGATCTTAGAATAATTTTAAATATAAAGGGAGTTGCAAAGACAGCATACCGAGTTCCCATACACCCTTCACCCAGCTTCGCCAAAGGTTACTATCTTGTAATCGAAGCCAATCTGTCCAGTTAAATCATTAATACAATAAAGCTATTAATAATCAATAGACTTTTTTTGGCTTCCACCAGTCTGCCCACTAAGGTCCTCCTCTCTATTCTAGGGTCCGGGTCAGGATTCTAGCTTGCATTTATCTGTCAAGTCTCCCTGGGCTCTCCATTCTGGGACAGCTGGTCAGACTTGCCCTGACTTTTATCACTTTGGTGCTTTTGAAGAATGCTTGGTCAGGTATTCTATATACTTTCCTTCAATTTGGGTTTGCTTGATATTTCCTCACCTAAGACTGGGATGTGGACCCAGGAAGAATACCACAGGTTCACAAGCCTCCTAAGTTGCCTGTGGTAATTTTAACCTTGAACATCTGAATGGTAGTCTGCTGCTTTCTCACTGTAAAGTTACTTCTTTCACTCTATCCACATTCTGCTGTTTAGAAGCAAATCATTAAGGCCAGCCCACTTTCAGAGAGAGGAACTAAGCTTCATCTTCCAAGGGGTCAGTTATATAGATATTGGGAATTCTTTCATAAAGAGGGTTTGGCTGTTTTCCCCAATAAATCAATTCACTTGTTTACATCAATACGGACCCAAGGATATTTATTCTTTGAGTTGTAATGTAATAATATCATATTTTATGGCTCAAACTCTTCCCTTTCCCCCTTTCCTTCACAGTATCTTCCTTCTTCGGGTCCCGAAAGCTACTCTGGGTTCATCTTGTATTTTCCCTGTCTCATATCTAGAATTAGTTTGTCTTCCCACTAGCAAGGAATGAGAGTTCCTGTTGATCCAGATCTTCATCAAGTTTTTTGTTTTTAATAATTCTAACAAGTATATAGTAGTATCTCATTGTGGTTTCAAATTTCATTTTGTAATTATAAATGATGTGAATCTTTTCATATTCTCATTTGCCACACACATACCTTCTCTGGTGAAATTATCTATTCAGATCCTTTGACCATTATTTTTTTTTTTAAAAAACCGGACTGTTTTCTTACTGTATTAATTACTGTGTTAATTTTCTATTGCTGTTGGTTCAGCAAATTATCACAAACTTGGTGTCCTAAAACAATACAAATTTATCTTTATCTTTATCTTAACAATTCTTTAAGTTAGAAGTTTGTCTCAGGTCTCGGGACTAAAACCAAGATGGCAGCAAGACTATGTTCCCGCCAGGAGGTTCTGGGGGAATCATTTTCAGGCCCTTTCTAGGCGTGAGAGACTAGTCAGTGATCCTTGGCTCATCTTGCTCTTCATTCAAAGCCAGCAACACCAGACTGAGGGCTTTTCATGCCACAGCCCTCTGACCTCTTCAGCCACTCCATTCTTAATCCACTCATCATTTACTGCTCTCCCACACAACAGGATAGTCTCTCTTCTCGCAGTCTGACGCTGAACCTTAAGATTACGACCAGAGATAATTTTACTTCCCCTCTGTCATATAAGGTAACAGATTCACAGGTTAAAATTAGGAAATGAACGTCTTTGGGGTGGGCATTATTTTGTCTATCATAATTACTATAATTCTAATAGTTCTATGCACATTCTGGAAATGAGTCTTTTGTTGGAAATGAAGTTCCCAAATATTTACTCCCATTCTGTGGTTGTCTTTTCATTCTTGTAACAGTGTCTTTTACAAAGCAATAATCCAAAATTCTGATTAGGTCCAATTTATCATTTTTTTCTTTTTTATGGATTATGCTTTTCATGTTGATTTTAAACACCTAATTCAAAGTTGTGGAAATTTCCTGTATCATCTTCTAGAAGTTTTACAATTCTATGTTATACTAGGTTTTACAGATTTATGGTAGGTCTATGATCTACTATGAGTTAAATGTCTTTGATTTGGTACTGGGGATTAATCCCAGGGGCACTTAACCACTGAGTCATATCTCAGCCCTTTTTTAAAAAAATTGAGACAGGGTCTTAGTAAGTCCCTTAGGGACTAAGTTGCTGATGCTGGCTTTGCACTTGGATCCTCCTGCCTCAACCTCCTGAGCTGCTGGGATTTCAGGCATGTGTCATCACACCAAGCAACAAGTTCATTTTTATATAAGGTGTGTGGTATGTGGCGAGATTCATTTTTTTTGCACAGGCTTATTCAATTGTTCCAGAACCATTTGTTGAAAAGATTGTTCCCCCGCCCCGCCCCCCCGTAAATTTCTTTTAAACCTCTGCCAGCAATCAGTAGAGAACCAGCAATAAGTTGATTTGTGTGGCTCTATTCTGCACTCTTACTTCTGTCCCATGAATTTTATGTCTAAACTCTGGCCAGCACCACACGGGCTTGACGTATGTAGCTTTGAAGCATGTCTTAAAATTGGACAGTGTAAATCCTTAACTTGTTCTTTTTATTCAAAGTTTAAATTCTTGGGGGGGGGGTCCTTTTCTAGTTTGCCTTTCCACAGAAATTTTAGAATTAGTCTGTTAATATCTACAAAAATACTTTCTGGAATTTTGATAATGATTTTTACTAAATAAATGTCACTTTGAGGTGAACTCGCATCTTAATATTGAATTCAGCTGCACTAATGCTTAATAAAACACAAATTAAAATAAAAGTAAAATATTTTCAGTTATCAGATTGGCAAAAAACATACAAAGAGGGTAACAAAAGGCAAAGTTACAGTGGAACACTAACTACACGTGCTTCGTTGGTGAGGTGCAAATTGGCTCAATCATCTTGGACGGCTAACTACAGTTCATACAAAAAATTTCTGACAAATTTCTAAGAAATGAAAGCATTTATCTACTAGGATATACACCTGCAGAATAGCTATGTACCTGAACATTTACTGTAGCACTGAATGCATTTAAAAAAAAAAAAATCAAAGCTTCTATATCATGGAGACAGGTTAAACTACAAGTGGTGTATACATAAAATGGGATACAAAGCAGTCATTAAAAAGACAGAACAATTTTTGTGAATGGAGTAAAACTAAAGTTCTAACTGTGATGGGGATTAGTCTATGGCAGAAATTCAGTCTCCACCCAAGAGATGCCACGGTAAATGGTTATTAGTATTGCTATGTCAGTATGGGAGAGGGGCAGACAAATAAGAAAGAAAACTGCTTTAGCAATTTATAAAGAAGTTAACTATAAGAGACCTTCTAAATGACCTACATTTAGATTTGGAAAAATAACTCTTCCTATCTCTGAGTCTCTGGCCTCTTCATCAATTTCAGGAATTGTTTGCTTACAATGATCAATGGTCCATGGATGGGGCAGAGAGAAAAAGTTTTATTCAATTCTCAATGGAATCTTTCATCTCCAAAAGTTTAAGACCAGCCCATCTCTTTGAACTTTTCCAGCTTTAACATATCTATTCAGACTACAGGTAGAAACAAACAACGGAAGCAATTCCAAAGAAAAGAATCTATTTTGGCTTAAAAGTTTCTTTTGAGGTATTCAGGAGGGAGGGTGCTTCAGCATACCAAAAAAAGAACCCAAATAGTAAATAGGATATTTGGTTTGTTTACAGAATTAATCTTTTAGGCTCTATCTAGGCTTCCTCGCCTATAACATTAGAAGACTGAATTAACAAATTTTATTTAAAGTCTTCTACAAGGAAGAACATTCTCATATAGTCTGTCCTATCAGACTTCAGTTCTCTGGTAAGGAGAATTTGCTTGGTTTGATTGATGGAGGATTGGATTTTTTTCCTTAAAGATAGGAGAAATACTGAGATATTCGGCCTTTAAAGTGATCTTTAAGATTCTGTTTATTAAATGGCAAGAGCTTCCTTTTTTAAATTTTATATTCTTAAAAAAATTTTTTTTTCACTTGTAGACAGACACAATACCTGGATATTCTTTATTTTCATGTGGTGCTAAGGCTTGAACCCAGTGCCTCACATGCGCTAGGCAAGCGCTCTACCACTGAGCTACACTCCAGTCCTAATTTTATGTTCTTGATAATAATAGTGTTGCCTTTGTGTATTTTTTATTAGGAAGGGCAGATCCCAGGATGGGTGACTCTTTTTGGAAGGCTAGGCTTCATCAGTATTATGGTAACTCTACTTACAATTATCCTTCTTTCTGATTTTGTCACCTTATGACCATATTAGTTTTTCAAAATTATTTTGTACTGTGGCTGTATTTCCATTTTATACTGTGGCTTTTCAGAATTTAAGTCACAAATCAAAGTCTTCATCCCTGACCTAACCAGAATAAATTATGCTCTGTCTTCTCCACAGTGTCCCAATTTAGGGGCAGTACATCTGCTGTGTGGCAAAGTCCTCACTCTTTGCATGCTTTCTCACTTAGTAGCAAGAGTTCCTCAGCTTCAGGTGAGAAGTCTTATGCCTATGTCACTGGTACCTAGAGTATAAGACTTGGCACAAAATTAGTGTTCAATGAAGACTGGTTAAACCAAACTGTGGATTGGACTCGAGCAGTTTGAAGTACCCTTTAATGGTGTGCTAAGAAATGGAAACATCTCAACAATAATCCTGTGGCCAGAGGAGGAGGAAAAAAATGGCTAACTAATCAAGATCTGACTCATTAGAGGAAACTTGGCTCTAGGAAAATATACTGAAATATGAAGAGTATCCTGGAGAAGTTGAAGAAATGTCAATGTGTAGAACCCCAAAATGCTAAGATCAAACTCTGATCAAGCTATAGACTAAGGGAGGTCCTGGTGCACTGTCTGACCCTGGGATTTTTTAAGAAAATTTCCATCTAAAGTTTCTATGAGTGAATCATTTCTGTATGATATCCAACCTGAAGAGCAAGCTGATTTTAATTATGGAGATAATCCTGAATTACATAAAACCATTAGAATCTCACACTGCATAAAATGTGTCACATTTCGTAAATAACCACTAGCATATATATATTTGTTTCTAAACTTTATGTTTTTTTCTTGAGACTATCAGTAGCTAAATTTTTAATTTAATGAACTGTTAGCTATATCAATTTAAAACTTGTACTTCTATTCTCATAATCCGCCCCCTACCCCCACCCCACCCAGTGCTGGGGATGGAAAACAGTGCCTTGAACATGCTAGGCATGTACCCTGAACCACACACACCAAGCCTCAGGAAACAGCTTCAGGAAACACTGTTTATGCTTACCTGAAAAAAAAAAAAAATCAACTAACCCTTTATTTAAAATAGTAACAAAATATTTTTTATATTTTCTTTTCTTGGGACATATGTACATATGGTTTCTTTAAACAATGAATTCTCAGATTAAACTTTTAAAGTTCTTTATCAAAGGAAGCACATCTTAATCATGTTTATTATGAACATAAACATTTAAAAATGATTCATATTCACTAAACATCAAATATTTCCATTAATTACTCATAAAAATTTTATGATTTTTAGTTCTTAGAAGAAATGTACACATTAATGATGTTAAAATAAATGCCAGATGGTCCATAACATTACAAAGACATACATACACATTACATAAATACAGAATGTTACCCTGATACCCTCTTGTTTACGCACATTTACCTGACACTGCATGTAAATATATCTTCATTAACATCACAAAGCAATAACTGAATGGGATAATCAATCAGTAAATACTTGCAGTTTCCTATGTACCATGTGACAAACAGTCTAAAAAATGAAAAGCTTTTTTTTCTTTTTCCTAAACCAGGGAGTCATAAAACTTAACTCCAAAGAATAAAAATTATTTTTTGGGTGGTTTCAAATCTGGATGAGACTACTTTCTTTCCCACTGAGTGAAAATATAAATCCTGGGAAGATAGTACAGAGAAGAGACTTCTAGACCATGAAAAATAAACAAGAGTGGGCAGACAGGGGACAAGATCAAAATTCAAACTACTGCTGAGTAGTAAGTTCTATTTTTTTGTCCAGTAGTGGCCCAAGGTAGCCTTAAGCCTAAGAACATGTCACAATGCATTCCAATTTTGTATATAACTATAATGTACCAATTAAAAATAAATAAGTAATATAGAGACAAGGAAGACCAAGAGAGTAGAGGAAGAGCGTCAGGGACAGAGGAGGGGAAGGAAAGAAAACCTACTGGGGATGGAAATGGAAAAAACTGTTATATGCAATTATGAATATGGCAAAATAAACCCCACTATTGTTTACGACTATAATGCACTAAAGTGGGGGGGGGGGCAGAGATAGACAGACGTACCGGATATGAAGGAAAAAAATTCAAGAGAAGCCTAGGCTTTTTGTGGTTTTTGGGATTCATGAGGTTCATAGGAAAAATCCTGTTTTTTTTTTTTTTTTTAATTCATTTTTTTCTAAGTACCCAATATGATGGAAGCCCAGGAACATGGAAGCTTGGAAGAACCTAAAAGAATTCCTCTCTGACCAGAAAAGTCAGGTTGTAAGAGGGTGGAGCACATGCCCACTGTGTTCCCTCCCTCTCTGCCCTCCTGTTCCTTGACCCTGGATGCCCATGTGATTACAGGAAATACGTGGCACAATGTTAAACTAAGTCTCCGACCTAACAGCCACACAACTACAAAATGCCCCAGGAACAGCAAAGTGCTGAAGATACTACATAAAAGAGGGAGGTTAAAAAGCTATCCCATGAAGATCTGAAAGTCGAGGCTCAGCCATTACCTAAACCTGTGTAAATCTAACACTGAACAGCATACCAAAAGCTCTGAGGACTTACAGGGTTAGAACACTTAACTAGGTCCCAAATGCGCCGCTGGGCAGCGGAGACACTGAACAGATCCTAATAACACTGCAACAGCTTTAAACACTGCATGACAGTGGAACCACAAACCATAACAAGTGGATAAAAACTGTCCCGAGGCCAACCAGGTCAAGTACTGGCTAAAACAAACAAAGAGTGAACCTTCTCCTAAACCTTTAAATAATTTCTACGATTTCATCATGTAATAATTTTTAAAAAGGTTCAGGATATAATCCAAACTCATGTTTCACACAAACAATTAAGGCAATTTCCAAATTTCAAAGGAACAAAAAATCAACGACAATAACAATTGTAACTATTCCAATCATGCTCCAAAAAGTAAGGAAGAACCCTCTTGAAATGAATAGAAAGATGAGAATCCTCATTCAAATGAGGATACAAGCAAGAATCAAATAAAAAAAGACACTGAAATTAAAAATTTCCTTGATGGGCTCAATTGCAGAATGACAATGACTGAGGAAGGTCAGTGAAATGGAAGCGATCAACAGAAATTATCCGATTTGAACAGGGGTTGAAATGATAAACAGAACCTCAGAGTCTTGCAGGAAAATACCAATGACATTGCATTTCAAGAGGGAGAAGACAGAGTGTGAAGCAGAAAAAAGAGTGCAAAGTACAGGAATTGATCCTTTCACTACAACTACTAAGCTCGCAAAACCTATCAGAATCAAGCATTTCAGAACACTGGAGTCTGGCTGAATACTTTTGGCAGCCAGGGGAGAGTTGGATAAAGAAAGCAGCTGGTAAATCTCACTGAATTTCAGTGTACTGCACAGCATTTACCACCTCAAACCTCTGCATCAGGCATCAGGCAGCAAGGAGACAGGAGCCTGAATTCCTGCTATGCTTTGCTGTTGCCAGGGTGGCAATAAGGACCCTGTCCACCAACAATCAGAGCTGAGTGTTGGACCTGCCTGTTGGTTCATGAGAAGTCAGTGATGGCATTGTTTCAATCTTGAATGGATTCTCTAGAGACCTCTGTTGTCAAAAAATTGAAAGAAATAGAAAAACTATCTTCCTCCCTCTTTTCTATTGGATCTAGGAGTTGAAGTAAACCTATGTCAGGTCAACAGTTGGCTGTAGACAATGCAGTACAGAAACTTTAGTGACCACACACAATGAGAAGTCACTTTTGTAAAAGCAGTTTGGAAACCCACCTAGCAGATGACCACAGCCCTCAATAGGCAAAAGCAGCAACCCCTGGGGGAAAAATAAGACTGACTTGCAGTTATTTCACCATAATATTCACATTGTCCTCTTCTAAATAAGAAATGACAAAGCACACAAAGAAACAGGAAAGTATGATCCATTATTAGGAAAAAATAAATCAACAAAAATAATTCCTGAGGGAAGACTCTACATTGCCTAACTAGACAAAGCCTTTGACTGTTAAATATGCTCCAAGAGCTAAGGGAAAACAAAGAACTCAAAGAATCAGGGGAACAATAACAGGACAAGTAGGGAAAACTAATTAAAAAGTAGCAATTATAAAAAGGAACCAAAGAGAAATCTGGAAGCTGCAAAGTACAATGGCTGCAATGAAATGAAATCACAAGAGCTGAAATGAAAACTCACTACAGGGGTTCAACAGCAGATCCAAGTAAGCAGAAAAAAGAATCTAGTACTCAGTCTGGGGTTAGGAAGTAGAGAGCAGGGGAGATCATCACCTAAGGGACCTAGGAGTAACCATTAAACATACCAGCACACACCTTATAGGAATTAAAGGAGGAGAGAAGAAAAATGGCTCAAAAGTCCCAAATTGATTTAAAAAAAGTAGACACCCAGGAAACTCAACAAACTTGATAGACAATGAATCAAGAGAGATCTATACAAGGCACAGTGGTGCATGCCTATCATCCCAGCTACTCAGGAGGCTGAGGCAGGAGGCAGCATGCTTAAGGTCAGCCTGGGCAACTCTCGAGAGATCTCAAAATAAAAGCTAAAAAGGGCTGAGTAGAGGGCTCTGGGTTCAAGCCCCAGTAGAGACAGATCAAGAAGAAAGGCAGACAGAAAAAACAAACCACAAGGGGATGTATTATAAAGAAACTGTTGAAAGATAAAATCTTGAAAGTAGCAAAAGAGGAGGGACTCATCATGTACAAAGATCCTTAAGATAAACCACAGATTTCTCATCAGAAACCACGGAGGTCAGAAAGCTGTAGGATCACATACTTAAAAGTGCTGAAAGAGAAGAAATGTCAACCAGAGGTTCTATATACAGTAAAGCACTCGTTCAAACATGAAGAAAAATTAAGACATTCCAGATAGAAGAAAAGGAGGAGGAGGAGCAAGGTAAGAAAGTTCACTGCTAGTTTATCTGCCCTATAAGAAATGCTAAAGGAAGTTCTTCAGAGTGAAACAAGAGGACACTACACTATAACTCAAAAGATATATAAAGAGAGCAATCTCTGGCAAGGGTAACTATGTAGGTATACATGTATACATATAAAAGCTAGTATTATTGTATTTTTTGTTTGTAACCCTTATTTTTGTTTTCAATGATTTAAAAGGCAATGCCTAAAATATTAAGTCTATGGTAATGTATACAGATATAATCTGTTATAATAACATAAAGGAAGAGGGGAAAGATCTATACAAGATCAAGTTAATCTATGCTATTTAAGTTAACTTGGTTATCAATTCAAATTGGATTGTTATAAATTCAGGATGTTAACTGTCAATCCCCATGGCAACCATTAAGAAAAAAACCTTAAAATTTACAGAAAAGGAATTGAAGAATGAATAAAAATTGGCACTAGGAAAAAAATCAAACAAGAAGGCAGTATGAGAAGAACTAAGTAACAAAAAAGATGTAAAATATACAGAAAACCAAGAACAAAATGGCAGAACTCACCAATTAAAATACGGAGATAGAAGAATGAATTTTAAAAAAACTTTCCATGTATGGCTCTGAGTTACAGTATAGTGTCCCTGCATTTCAGCTTAAAGGACTTCCTGCAACAATTTTTTTAGGGCAGGTCTATTAGTGATGGATTCCCTTAGCTTTTATCTATTTTTAAATTGGGAAATGTCTATAAAATCAAGGCAAAAATTGTAACATTATCTCAGGGGTTTTCCACCTACAAAAAAATTCATGAAAATTCATGTACTACATCACCTACATTTGTAATCTATATAATACATAATGCAACTATGACATAAAAAGTGTAAGAAAAAGAGACATATCCTATTAAAGTAGTTCAGTATTAATTATAAGCAGATTGTTAATGGTTAAATATGTACCCCAGCATTACAAAATTAAATATGCATACTATAATTTCTAAAGTAATCATGAAAATATCCACTTGAGGATATATAGCAAAAAACTGAACAGACAAAAATAAAACAAAAAACTACAAATATTTCAGTGATTTAAAAAGGAGGTGGGAAAGAAGAAACAAATTAAATGCAGGGGGAACAAACTAAATAAGGGTAAACCTAAATTCAGACAATAATAATCACATACAATGGGCCTGAATATATCAATTAAGAGAGATTTTGTGACTGTATAAAAAACAGGTCTCAAAGATATGGCGTCTACAAGAAATCCATATTAAACATGAAGATACATGTAGCTTAAAGCAAAAGGATGGCAAATAGATATTCCAAAGACATATGCACAACAGTGTAACTTTAGGAGAAAGAATTTGTGACCTGGACTTAGGCAAAGATTCAGACATGACATCAAAAGTATGATCCAGAAAAGCAAAAAACTAGTCAATTAGGCTTCATCAAGATAAAAATGTTTTTGCTGTTTAATGGACACTAAACGGTGAAAAGATAAGCTACATACCAAGAGAAAATACTTGCAAATCACCTATCAACGGACTTGGATCCAAAAAGCTATAAAGTATTCTCCAACTCAACAGCAAGAAAACATATGACCTTATTTTAAAACAGGGAAAAGACATGAACACTTTTTCAGAGGATATTTGGAAGGTAATTAAGCACATGAAAAAATGTTGAACATTATTCACTGCTCATTAAGAAAACACAAAACTATGAGAAATCTAATCCTATTAAAATGGCAAAGAAAAAAGTCCCACAAAATCCAAACCAAATGAATAAAAATCTTGCTGGGATTTATAAAAATTAAGATTGTGTTGAATTATATATCAAGTTGCAGAGAACTGACTTAACAGTATTGAGTTCAAATGTTCTAATATGTAATGAAATACAAATTAAAAGAGTCTTTCAATTACTAGACTTCCAAAGATTATAAAGAATAATGAAGACAAAGAGTGAGGTTTGAGTTGGTTCCATTTTTTGAAAGGTGAACAGTAATTCATATATTTTTTTGGTTTTTAACTTAGCAATTTTATTTCTAGAAAGTGTGAGGCACATATGCTTGCAGAATGGATATGTACAGACACATTTCCTACAGCACTGAATGTAGTGACTCAGACCTCTGGGCATCTCTGTTGGAGACAGGTTAAGGAGCAGTGCTTCCATTCAACCACAATGCGCCCATTAAGAGGCAGAACTTCCTGGGTGAATGACAGGGAAGTCAAGTTCTAGGTATGATGGCGATACTCTGAAGGAGAAACTAAGTTCCGTACACCACTTATATTTTACGTTAACTCAAAAACTGTTATGAATATTGCTAAATTCAATTTGGAGGGGGGCAGGCAGGAAACAAACCATAGGGTAAAAACTTGGATGAATTTCAAAGGTAGCAGAGTGAAAGATAGTTTCAAAAGGTCAGATTCAAGGATTCCATTTATACTATACTGGAGACAGCCATGGATCAGGGGCTGCTGGGGTCAGGGACAGAGGGAGGTGCAGTAGCAGGAGAGGGGGTTTTACTTTTAGGAGAAGGAATTGTTCTCTGTCCTCAATGCATACCACCTGGGTTAAAATTCAGAACTGTGTACCAAAGTGAAGACGATAATGATGGTGATGTGAATTTTGCTATACATTAATTTAAAAGGAAGAATGGTCTAGGCTGCATATGCTCATGGAGGCTATTATGTTCTAGGAAGAATAAATCTTTACTATAAAAGCCTTTGTTCATTAATTTCTGACTCAAAGACAATTAGTCTGCAATCACAATTAGTGATTAAGAAACATTATTTTTGACATCCACAACAAGTTATTAACATAAACCTTTCTGTTTGAGAATGAGAATAGAGAAGAAAATTCTTCTATCTTGTAAAGTAAGAATCAAATCTCCTATGCTATACCATATTTTAAGATAAACTAAAAAGTTTTATCTTCTGAGTAGATTCTGTTCATTCTTCTCGTACACATAATTATGTGAAGCATTAAATTGTATATTGAGAGGGTTTTCTTTACAGATATATTATCATTTTTTGGTCTGAATTTGTGTCAAACCTCTATCTTCAAGCGAACTAGAAATAATGTGTTCTCTTGCACAAGAGAGAAAAGCATTATAAGCATTACAAAACTGTTGAAATTGTTTGTTAAGTTATACATTATAATTAGTTTGGCAGAGCTAATACAAATCACATTTACAGACTAACAATAATAAAATTGAAGTACCAGTTAAATATCCAAAATAATTAAAGGAATCATTTTTAGCCTGGTATAATTAGCTAATTCACTTTACAAGCATTTATTAAAATGAATTCACATGTTATTATTCCATAGGTAGTTACACACAATAGTGTTTATACAGGAAAAAATAATGAACCAAACTCTTTGTATCCAGCACTCCACAATTAAAACGAAGACTCCCCAAGTAATATCAATCTAGGATAGACTAATTAAGTTTGGTTTGATAACCATTCATTTCTTCTATTGCCTCTGAGCAAATTGTTTATTAGAGAAAGTTATTTTACACAAATCAAATCAAACTGGGTAAACCATTATATTTGAGAGAAACTTTAGCCATCAGTCAATTAATCCATCATTTTCTCAAGACACTATTGCTTAACGAGCAGATCATATTATCAACAATTTAGATATCATATGATTAAATTATAACACTAAATTTATTGACAGTTTCTCTAATACTTTTATTATGAGTAAATTTGAAATTCTCTTTACCTTTGTGAGTAAAGCAAAACCAATTCAGGTATTGTGGTCAAATATCAAATAAATATAAAATTCTCTATAAATTTTGTAATAGTTTTGAAGTACAGTATCACAAAAGGAAAATAAGCTTTAATAAATTAAAATTGCCAATAAAGTAAAATCTAATTTCAGCATAAAATCATATTTCTTTAGTATGCTAAAATAAGAGTGGTATAAAGTTATATTGAAACTTCATTTTAAGAAGGGACACAGGAAATAATTAATTTGGACTCAAAAATAAGGAAAAACCTCTCACTTCACTATTAGTATTCAAGCCATATGCCAAAAGAATTCATGTAGCCTGTTAAAGCCTAAGAACACAGGTTTTTAACTCTATTTTTAAAAACACTGCTTTCACAGGCATCATTAAACTAAAATATCATATATTAATATTTATACAGAGCTTGAGAAAGAAAATAACACCTTTCTACATCTGCTCAAAAGTTCATTTAAAATCATGTACAATAAGACTGATTTTTAGTTCTCGCAGGAAATGCACACATGTATAATTTGTTAGTTCACCAAAATTGGATGAAACTTCAAACAAGAATATTTTCGTTCAAAGATTTAAAAATAGTTCCTGTCTCTATACATTTGCCTTTTAGAAGCTTGCATTTTAGAGCCCCAAACATTTTATTAATAATTTATCCACAAATTGTCTTTAACAGTCGTATGTTGGCTAGTTTTCATCTCACCATTCTGAGTTTAAATCCCTCTGAGTTACGAACCACAGTGTAAGATGTTTTCTCTACCTCGTAACAGGGAAGTTGAAGATTTTCCATTGAGGTTCAATAAATATTTCCTCTCAGAATAGCAGATAGGTCAGTGCTAGGCTTCTAATTTGACCTAGCTGAACGCCCTCTTATTATATAAATACAAAAAGGTTGGGAACTGGAAGTGTCCGACCCCACATCAGTGTTGAACAGATAAACAAACTAGCATTAACTTGGATATAATTAATAGCAGTAATTAGTAACTCCTGTTCAGCACCTGCAGTTCCCATGGGCTGGTCTAGCAATCTAACAGTGACACAAGCAGTGTCAGCCAAAGTTACAGGTTCCTACGCTTCTTCAGATGTCACCTTCAGAGGCACCACAGACAGGAAGGGTTGAACCAAGGGAACATCTGGCTCCCTCCAGTCCCCCATCCTCACTTCTGTGAGAGCCAGTTGCTTCTGCAAGATCTCATTTCCACTGGTTGTAAAGCAGTTTGCAACCACTATCTTATCCAATGTATATTCCTGGAATCTTCAAAATAAAGTTTTGTTTGTTTGTTTGTTTGTTTTTGCAATGCTGGGGATTGAACCCAGGGCCTTGTGCTTAAGAGGCAAGCACTCTACCAACTGAGCTATCTCCCCAGCTCAAAATAAAGTATTTTAAGTTAAAAGACTCTAGTTTTAGTTTTTAAAGACTACTGCTTCATTTTATATACTTGCCTCAAAAAGAATTACTTATTACCAAAGTAATTACAGGGAATACATCTACCTGACAAGCAGTCAGTCACTAGATAGAGATCAATATTTGCACAGTACAAACTGTTTAACATGAAGTCATCAGTCAATAGCCAACATCAGCTCTATCTTTTTTCCTGTAGACTTTTTATATTCATCCACTTGTATGCCTATTAAATTCATTCTTATTATTTACTCATTTTAAGCCAAATACAATAACCTTTTTAAAAAATCACATAAAAGACTTTATGTGTAACTATTTCTCCAAATATTTATAATCTTGCACAAAGCACAAATTTAAGAGGAAGAGGGGTCTTTGGGCAAACTTGGTTTTCCTGACAAAAAGATGATGCCCCCCCCATAGTGGGTTATTATAATCACTAAGTGGTTCCTAGAAAACACTTCACCCACTGTAGTTTTACATGTTTTGATTTGTAGTTATAATTAAGAAGAGTAATGCATAAAGGACGTTACTGAGAACCATTTAATCCAAAGATGACTCAAATGTGTTACTGCAGTGAAATTATTCTTGATGTTCCTGATCATCCTCAAGATATTAACAGAAGAATTTCTCTATGATTCAAATAACTCACCAGAAATGATTGATCAATTCAACTCTCTTACCACAAATATTTTATTAACATGGAAAACAATGAATGTACTTAAGTATAGCATTTACCTATAACAATTCCCTTAAATATGATTTCAACTAGGATGTCAACACAGGATTTCCTTTAACAAATAAGAAATGCATTTTCATACTTTATCAAAAGTCAAACTGTGAAGGAGGTGGTGACAGCATGGCTTGTGCTGGGAGATTTTACATTTTGACCTAAGATGATAGTTCATAAAAAATGAGGAATCACAATAAAAATGAAGCCAATGGGTGACATCAATTACTGAAATGGCCCACTATTCATTAAATATTACATAACTCGACGCCAAGTTTTTACAGTAGCTTTCTATGGGGTAACTCAAATAATTTTACATATTCAATATTTACCACTGTTTCAAACCATGGAAAATGAAGCATGACAGGACTTGGACTATGGTTCAAGGTCATCACTGGAAAAAATCAGGATTTCAATCTAGACATCCAGTTTCCCAACATTAAGAATTTTCTTTTTTTTTATTAAATTTTTTTACTTTTACAGACTGCATTTTGATTCACTGTACACAAATGGGGTACAACTTTTCATTTCTATGGCTGTACACAATGTAGATTCACACCATTCATGCAATCATAAATCTACATAGGGTAATACTGTCTGTCTCAGTCTACTATCTTTCCATCCCCCACCCCCACCCACCCCACCCACCCCATTTTCCTCTACATCATCCAAAGTTCCTTCATTATTCTCTCCCCCCCCCCCGCTCCCCCCCCCCCCATTATGTATCGTCATCCACTTATCAGAGAAAACATTCGGCCTTTAGTTTTTTTGGGCTTGGCCTATTTCACTTAGCATATTTTCCAACTTCATCCACTTACCAGCAAATGCCACAATTTTATTATTCTATTATTATTTATTATTATTATTAAATTTATTATTCTATTATATATTTTATTATGGCTGAGTAATATTCCATTGTGTGTATATACTAGTTTCTTTAGCTATTCATTAATTGAAGGGCATCTAGGCTGGTTCCACAATCTAGCTATTGTGAATTGAGCTGATATAAACATTGAAGTGGCTGTGTCACTGTAGTGTGCTGATGGTAAGTCCTTTGGGTATAAACTGAGAAGTGGGATAGGTGGATCAAATGGTGGGTCCATTCCAAGTTTTCTGAGGAATCTCCATACTGCTTTTCAAGATTAAGGAGTTTCTTACAGATCATGTACCATTCTCAATGAACACATGGTGTCCATTTATGCACAAAAATCAGAGTACCTATGATAGGCCTTGGAAGTGTAAGAGAGAGATTTACCTACATCCTCACTTCAGGTTTTCAATGTACCTCTGTTGTTACTAGCTTCAGGTACCTCTATTTCCAAATAAATGTTAAGTATCCTAAAGTTCAGAGAGGTAACAAAGCTACTATTTCCTGCTTCATCTTCAATTAATTTCAGACTTACAAAAATAAGTTCAAAAATGATTATAAAAAATTCCTATATATCATTCATTTACATTCCCTTTATGGACATGAAGATTTTAAAAGATGTGCTAGAACCTAAAACAGCTTTCTTTTAAAATTTTTAATTTGTTCTAATTAATTATACATAATAGAATTCATTTATGCATTTTGATAAATCATACATAAATGGAGTATAATTTCTCATTTTTCTGATTGTACATATTGTAGGATCACGTCAGTCATGCAGTCATATATGTACATGAGGTAATAACCTGTTTCATTCTACTATCCTTCCTGCCTCCATGCCCCCTTAACTCCCCTCTACTTAATATAAAGTAACTCTTTATTCTTTCCTAGCACAACCCCCGCTGCTTATTGTAAATGAGCATCCATATATCACAATAGCTAAACTATAGAACCAACCTAGGTGTCCTTCAAGAGATGAATGGATAAAGAAAATGTGATATATATATATATATATATTACTCAGCTTTAAAAAGAATGAAATTATGGTATTTGCTGGTAAATGGATGGAACTGGAGAATATCATGCTAAGCAAAATAAGCCAAACCCAAACAACGGAAACAGCTTTCTGATGCTGAGTGATACAGCTCTTTCAACTACACAATTATTTTGTCTGTCATGAGCCATGGAGGTGCAAGAAACTGTAAGACTATATTGAAAGGTCACTGATGATATCAAGGCTCTTTGCATTAACTATGCTAATGGAAACAATCAAATACTGAATCCAAAACTATATGTAGTGATTTCAATACAATGAGATTTTTATTAGAACCATCAGTAAGAAACAAAATTACTGTGCCAGTTTCTTCATCTGTTAATTTCTGACATCTTCGGATTTTTGTAGGTCAAGGTGATAATAGAAAAGTCCAGTACAGTGTTTGAGACGCAGCACTCAGTCTGATGTTTCATAATGGGCAGTCTGCATAAATACACTTTGTGCCTCAGGTGGTAGGGCACAGAAAGACGCCAGAGCTGTACTTTCAAAAAGGGCTGAGCTAAATCCCACTCCTTCTGAGTATGGGCTACACTTAGTGACTCACTCCCAACACACAGAATAAGGGGGCAGAGACAACATGTTGCTTCTCAGGACCAGGTCATGACAAGCACAGTGGCTAACGTTGGATTCACTCAGTGAAACCTGCTCCCAAATGACTATTCCTCAGGAACTCTGTGGAATAAAATGTGGTTTGTCTAAAACGGCTAAGTTTTGGAATTATTTACAACACAAACAAAGGATGCAACTAGGAAGAATTTCTGCTTCAGCAGCTTCCCCTTCTCTGTTTTAAATCTTAACTTTCACATGTTTTTAACTTCTTCCTTATCTCTGAACTTCCGGCTTCCCCTGAGGCCTTCTCTACTAAAGTTTTACCACGTTTGGATCCTCTGTTCCTCTCCATCAACCTTAGAAGAAAGCAACTAGTTTTCATTTGTTTTTTACAATTGAAGGACCCCTTTTTCAAAATTATGGATCTCCAAACTTCACATTTCACTTCTTTTCATTTGTCAGCAACCCAAATAAACAGAATAACAAGACTTTAAGCTTGATGGAGCCATGGACTATTTTGGAAGGGCAACTAAATGAAATGATGTTTGCTTTTACTGAGTGCTAGAAGTAAACTAAAAACTATTCATGCCAGCAGCAACACACAAACACTTGCCAGTTATAAGATCTAAAAAGCACATATGAAAGAACGTGGCTCATGCTCTTGAAACATTTTGCCACAACTTGTCCTCAAACAAACTCTATATCTTCACAAACAATTTATAACAAAGGGTTAATATGCAAAAAATGTAATTGAATAGTTAAGAACTAAGTCATTTCCAGTATATTTAGAAAAGCTATTGAAAGCATCATTTGACTTTGGACTTTAATAGCAAAAATGTAACCAAACAACAAACTATAATGTTATTAAATTCAATATGAATCTTGAACATTACTAAGGTATTAGTTTTAATTTATTATGTTTCCCCCCTTAATCTACTGTGCTGAGCCTAAGTAGCCTTGCTACTCTGTAAACACAACAACCATGTTTCGTTTCAGAAGTTTTGCATTCACTGTTCTTGGCATATTTTTGCCACACGTAACCATCATGGCTGTCCTGCACTTCATTCAGATTTTTGTTTAAATATCATCTCGCTGAAAGCCTCCCCTGATAAGCCACATAAAACAATGTGTCCAGCACTCACTGTACTCCATATCCTACTTTATTTTTGTTTTCTTATTCAATTTATTTTTGATTTTTAAATTATAATTTCTATCTATCCAACTAACCTATTTTTAAAAAAAACACTTGAAAGTATTTTTTTCCTTTTCCCCCAAGATTTTGAAGCAGATCAAAGTAACAGATGATTTTAAAGATTGAAAACACATCCTTGGCTAAGCCTTGAGCCCCTCAATCGTCCTCGGCATAATGCTTTTGCACGGCTGGTTTTGCTTTTCACATGGAAGGCTCCTAAGAAGTGATGAAATGTTCCAAGAGAAAATCCAAAATACCTTCATATAATGCAAAATGGCTGCAGACATTGGCAAGCGTGGCATGAAGCTGGTTGGGCAGAAGGCTGTACATTTCTTACATTTGAGAGATTTCGCCCCTCAGCCAGTTCTGAGCTCACCTTTCATGCACCTCTCTGTGCAGTCAGACCTCCCTAGAAAGCATTCTGGTTTTATTCCACTGCAACCACCTTCAGTGTCATCAACAATGCCTGACAAAGGGGGTGATAATCACAGCATGATAGGAGTGATGAGTAGGTAGCCTGTAAGGGTACTAAGACTTGGGAATAAGTGTCCTCATTTGGAAAATTATGTTGCCATTTCTAATTCTGCAGGTGGTTACTAAGGCTTTGGTTAAGAATGTGTATGTGAATTATTTTATAATCATGACTATATTTTCTATTAGCCTCTAGTTTTCAGCTGTATTATTATTCAATATTTAAATTGTCATGGTGCCAAATCACAATGAGGCTGAGATCAGAAAGCAATTCTGCACTGAGCAGAACTCTGAATCCTTTAAAATGACCTTGTCTCAAAAGTCAGTCTACTGGGCTTTCTACAGTTCTAAACTATGATCTCCTTGCTCTAACTCATACAGAAGAGCCAACAGAGTGGGTGAATATATGCATGATTTAACTAACGAGTTTTAATGCTGTGGGATTTTTTCTTTACTACAGACACAACAGTCCTTGTATTTTCCTCTCTGAAACATCAAAAGTCTTGGTGACCAGGTCCCAGGCAGCTGTTCCACATTTTACCTCTCTTCCTTGCTCAGAATATTGCGGCCTTCAAGCCATTCTTTCCACTGAAGAGCCCGAAGAACACTGACCTCATCACCTGAATAAATGTCAGGCTCGGCAGAACAGTGTCTAATCTTACAAGTGACAAAATGCAAATTCCAGGTCCCAGCCAAGCATTCAAAGTATGTTAGACCTCAAACTTTGAAAGAATACAATTAGGAAGAAAGAGAAAAAAATGTTAGAAAATACCAAGAGGCTACGATTCATGTAATACATAAACAATAACCTGCACCTAACAAATATATTTGACCTTTAAAGTAATAAAAACAAATGTAAAAAGAGTCTCCCGTTTTCTATTACTGCCAAGTTTATTTTCCTCATAAGTTTCACCCCATTACAGTACAATAATCCCTCATTACTGCAGCACAATAATGCACAGTCTATACTCCACCTATAGTTGTCTTGTGTCTATTTAGTTTTATAGCAAGCAAGCAATTTGAGAATATGGTAATAAAGCCTCAATCACAGTAATGATGTACGATGGGCTGTAATTTCTCTGTGCTAATGGGTTACAAACAGTATTACAGAGATGACGGGAAGCTCATTGATTCATTATATGACTGCAATAATATCAAAATGACTTAATATAGATCACTATTAAGTCATGCACATGCTACTAACAACCTCTATATTTCACTATATAGATATATAGGGAAATAAAATTAATATTAGTCTTTCTATATAAAAGTTCACACAGCACAAAACATTTTGTGTTGAGTACCCTAAATCAATGTTTAAAGTTGGAATTACTGCATTGAACTGGTTCTTTGAAAAGAAAACCATTGATTTTAATCTGCTTGAAGCAATCAATTACTCCCTGTCCTCTTTATTCCAAACTGTAATGAAAACTAAACTGCGTTGTCTTGAAAACTAAATGTGAAGATGATCATAAACAGAATTTAAACTCCATGGATTATTCATATCTACCCATTTAGATTTGCCATTTCCATTATGAGTACATTTGCCACGAGCATTTAATGGACATCTAAAAGGGAATTCATTAAAGCAGGAGCTGTTGGCAGCACTTATGGGCTTCAGACTGCTTTATGCTTGCCTTTAATAGCTCACTATTATAAAAGTGATATATGGTGTTCATCCCATTAGTAGTTTGCAGAAAGGTCTGCAAGAGATAACAAATCCTTCTGAATATTTTCAGAACTGAAAGTAAATCATTGTTTGTTATAAGCAGCATATCCTAACAATATACAATTTTAGAGTCAACTAAATTTAGTTGTTCCAAGCCAAGTAAGATTTTAGCAACCACAGATGCATTTTATGAAGCAAGCACCACCTTTTTGAAATATTCTGCGGTTATTAACTTGAGACATTAGCTGCCCTCAGGCAATCTAACCAGTGACATGAAGGTATGGTAGAGATAATAGTAGGATGCACACTTCTGTGAATTAACGGTAGACACTACCAACAGAAAAGCAAGGTGGAACATCCCTAGACAACTGCATGCTGAAGGAGAAGACTGTTTCCAGACTCCTGGATCATTAAAAGGGGGTTCCTGGAAGAAATGGCATTCATTGGTCCTTTAAATTTCTTTTCTTTTTTTGTTACTCTTAGGTCAGAAAATGCACATGAAGAAATGTAAAACATGATCTTAATGTTTATTACAGTAATGCAATCAAATCCTAAGAAAGAATGAGGAAAGGAGCCCTTCAACACGTCATCTCCATAATGCCTGGCTTTTGGCTATGCTTTATTTCCAACACAACATGTTTTACCTAAAAAGGAGTTCAAAGCTTATGGAACGTCAGCAACAGGCCCTTGTATTAGAAAAGGCAGATCAAAACTATCAATATGCCGAAGAATCCCATAGCCATGTATTTGGTTTTAGAATTCGTTAATTATTTTTTTAGCAAATTTGCCTTTCTGATTTTGTTTTGCTTACGTCAAGGTAAAATCAGCTATCATGTACGCCCCTTATTACACATATCAGCTGACTCTGCAAAGGACAGAATAGAAGTGCTATTGCAGGTAATCTAAACCTATATGAAGTCCACAAATCTTTGTGTAGATGATTAAAAGATGATTCCATTTTGGTATTTTAAAGACATAAAACTGATTGTTTAAGCCTCTAAATTTTAGTTCATTTGTTTATTAAAATAGATACAATTATTTCACAATATAACTTTGAAAATGGGCAAAGATCACATATGCACCTACCCAAAAAACTACTGGTTACAAAAGTAAGATTATGTAAAGGATAGAGATAAGAAAACAAAATAGGAAAGGTTATTTACAACTCGAAATCTTTTTACATATATAACTGCTCCCAAAGTGGTCAAGGGTAACCCTCAAGTTTCATTCTTTCACAGTTTGCTAATGTCTTCAAAATTACAGCCCTTCAACAACATAACTGATTTGCCCAGCCCAAGAGCATCATGGGAAATCACTGTGGCTTCCTAAGCCTTTGAAACATTCCCACTGTGTTCATTACAGTGCAGATTCTTATATTTAATATACATTTTAACATGAATGATACTCCTGGCTTGGTAATG
Source organism: Sciurus vulgaris (assembly GCF_902686455.1). NCBI lineage: Eukaryota > Metazoa > Chordata > Mammalia > Rodentia > Sciuridae > Sciurus > Sciurus vulgaris. Next base: position 9,953,211 of record NC_136466.1, read on the forward strand.
TGATTCAGATTTCTAAACATTTAAATTACATATTTACATGATTGGGTTAGGGTATGTTTACACACTCAATACGATCCACATATAGAAACCTAATCATCTTAAAACAGTTATAATCTAGTGGGAAATATCTTTCTATTAGAATAGGAAACAGTTAAGTAAGTGTCTTCTCTGTTCAAAATATCACTGGAAACATTTTCTAATACCCAGCAAAAATTTTCTGTTCTTTTGCACAAATTAGGGGATAGGAGCATAAGGGGCATAAACAGGACTTGTACCTAAACATTCTGTGTCTGAGTCCATACTGACTTAATTGTATGGATATAGAACCAAATAAACAATATTTTATTTAGGCTCCAGTGATAAAATATCAGGCAATTCCAAATAAAAAATGCTTAAAAAGTTGGCCTTTCAGCCAAGAAAAGTGCTCTTGATGAAAACTAGTACAGACATTTTAGTTAAAACAATGTGTCTCAAGAAGCCAGTAAGTAATAAATAAAGGGTGATATACAACCATTTAGCTTCATGGATGGCAAAATTTCAGAGAAAGACAATCTCTCTTCTTTCTAGTGTGAGGGATCACTCTATTTTAGCAAATTCATTGAAGCATATTAACTTTAGTTTATAATTTATGAGTCATTTGGAGAACTGGCCAACAGGAAGGAATAAACACCCAATCTACTTCTACCTCTGTGTTGGCGAATGGCAGAGACAAGGTTTATTAGCGCAGTATTTTTGTGATCCTCATAATCAAAACACAAGGTCATCATGATAGAATAAATGAACATTTTATAAGATTGACAGCTAATTTGCTATGGTACATAAAACATCACCTATAAATCAAATGACACGTGATGCACAAGTGCACTCTGAAGGAGATGATGAATGTCAGAATACAAGGCAGACTTTTTCCCCAATTACAACAGCTTCTAGAAAATAAGTTTTCTACAGAATAGCCTCATACCCAGTCCCAATTCACATCCCAACTCACACGATAGAATCAAGGTGCAAAACAGACGACAACTAGCAAAGACCACCTGTCTGAGAAGCATAATAAATTTCTTCTTGTAATGAGCACATGAAAGCTGAATATAGAACAGGAAAATTCTTGTCTGTCCTTAATCATTCTGATAGTAAATGTAGGACTCCATGGCAAAACAACAAAGACCTTTGTGTGACATTGGTACAAATGTTAGCTCCAATATTCTGAGTCTACTTCTGGTTTCAAGTCATCTATAAACACAATTAATAAGCTATTAAAATCATAAGGGTACAAGACTATAAATTCTAGACTAATTTTAAGTTGCTATCAATCCTTACAAGTTCAGTAAAATGGAGATAAGGATCAGCACTAAAATTACAATTACAAATACCTGTCTGGTTTAAATATCTTTCTCTTAACACATATGTTAAGATTTCTGGAATTTATGATGAGCCAGTGTCCTGACAATAATTACACTGTATAGCAGAAGAATTTTTAATGATGTGATGAATCATTAATTGCTTAGGTGCATCCTAGAACAAATGGGCAAATGAATTGTGTCTGTTTTGGGGGACCAAAAAACTTAAAAAAAAAAAAACCTAAGGCTAACTGCTGCTGAGTGAGAGCATGTCTTCATGTGACTTACCTGACCGAAAAGAAACTGGCTTAGCATACAGACTGACCTGCCCTCACCTGGACCCTTACACCGTGATCCCTGGTTCAGATGATGATGGATCAGATCGTTCTCAAGGAGGAAGAAACCCGAGTTGGATAGGTTTGCCACAAGCCCTTCACAGGAAGATGTCAGTCTTCTGTGCAAGACAAAAAAAAGAAAAGAAAAAAAGGTACAGTGGCAGTGGATGAATCCTCCTTTCTTAGGAGAGGGGGAAAAAATCAGGTATGCATATTTTCCATTAGTTACTAGCTCTTTTCTGTACACAAGGCAAAGAAAAGTCTCTGCAAAAGTTGGGAAGAGACCAAAAGTCTCAAATCACTTTGGAATGGAGGTTACAAAATAAAGATGATAATTTGAATTAATTATTGACATGGCCCCTCAGAAGTTCATTTTGAGAATATCAATAATCAAAATACTGCTTCCATGGAGAAAATAGAGTCCTAAACATTTTTTAAAAATGTTTAAGGTTGGATATAGAAGATGTCCACAATCTAGCCTCAGTCCCAATGATTAAACTGGTATCACATATTGTATTTACTCTAGTGGGAAAGTAGAGGAATATGACATATCTTTTAAAATTGTCCAGCATTTCAAAGGCCAGTACTTGATATGTTTTTAACATATTTCAATCAGATTTTCCATACATATAAAAAACCCTTACTGAAGTTTCCGAATAAGATTCCTAAAAATGTTGTGCTTCATCTCCAAAATTTGTATTTCATTTAATGTTAGAATCTATATGTAAAAATATTATGCCAGTCTTTCTTACATACACATACAAATTTAGAGAATCAATATGCTCCAGGATTTAACAATTGCTCACTCAACACTACTAGCTTTTTGTTTTGTTTTGAATTAAGATGTATTACATTCTTTTGGTTTTTGTTGTTTTTCAATGCCTCATATATCTAGTATTAATTTAACTGTTCTCTCAAAGGGTAAATCTGAAATTTAAGGCTCTGTGTTTAGGAGTACCATTTAAATTTTTTTAAAACAATAAGCAAAACATTCCATTTCACAGGAATAAGATAATATGGTGAGATTGTAAGGGAAGCTAATAAATGATACTTTAATAAAAAGTACTCGGAATAAGAATGGTTGCAAAAGTTCAATAGCTACTATAAAAATTTAATAGGCTAATTAATAGCAGAAAAATTTATATGAAATAAAAAATCCCTTCCTTGAATCTAGGTATCACTTCACATTCTATAAAACAACTAGATATTACTAGGTGTACTGATTGATCTATGTCCTTCTGCATAGTTCAAGAGGCAGACAGCAAAGTTGATCTTTGTAATGAAAATCACTAACTACATCACACTACAAAATTTAGTAGTCAAACCTACCTGTGAAAGAAAATAATTATAAAGGAAGCCCTAATGGCAGTAATATTATCATTAACTATAATATAATGCTACTGAGTTAATTCAAATGCTTCATGGGCTCTCTTTGCATATGCAAACAGATGAATTTCTTAGGAAAACTACGTGGCTCTATCAAAATGTCACAGGTAATTCTACTTATATTTCATGGACATGATATAGATATAAAAGGTTCCATGACAAAAATGAATTTGCCAATGCTGAAAGAAAAGACAAAAATAATTCTTCATGATTAACATAGCTGAATCTTTAAGAATCCTGAACCATGAATTAATAACAGAAAAAAGCAAAGGTGCACTTTTTCAAAGCAGTGTCTTGCCTTATGTGATAAACTTATTTCAAAAATAGACTCTTAAAAATTGATTTAAGGGGCCAGAGGTGTAGCTCAGTGGTAGGGTACTTGCCTTGCATGCACAAAGCTCTGGAGTCAATCTCCAAAATCACCAAAAAAAAAAAAAAAGAAAAGAAAAGAAACGAAAAAGAAAGAAATCAATTCTAGTTTAACTCCATGTTCTAAAGGAAAGAAAGTATGAAATATTCTTTTGTTTAACCTGAATGTGAATAATTTTTCATCTTAGTGCCAAACCTATTAATGACAATTAAAGAAAAAACTAAATGTCAAATGGACTAAATTCATTTGCAACTCCTGTGTAATTTCTGCAATGTTATTCCAGATCATTTCTTTAGAGATCAAAACCAAATGAATAAATTTCAGTATTTCTTTGGTATTTCAGATGTGTGGTAAATTAAGAAACACATGCTTATCTACAATCACTACATGATTAACTATTAATGAATATGTGCACTAGTATTTGTAGAGAGTAACTATAATCCATTCATTTAAATACAGTAAAAAGGGGCAAAATTAGCTGGAGACCTATGATAAAACAAAAAACTAGGAGACGTCCCAGTAATCACTGATTAGGAAACAGCAACACAAAGTGATAAACGTTAAGTGCCCTTTCAGAAAGACCAGCCGGATTTGAATCATGGCTCTGTCACTTACATGTGACCTTTTGCAAGTGACATAACCTCTCTGAGCCTCAGTGTCCCCAGGTAAAAAGTGAGAACGAGGCTATATCACAGGGTGATTTTAAGGGTTAAACTAAGATTGTGCCTGTAGCACAGTGAAAACTAACACATGGGAGTTGCTCCACAAATGGCAGCTGTTATCATTATTCTTTACCAAATTTCTCCCAAGGAATTTAAAGCCTCCCAAAGAGAAATTGTAAATTATAGGGTTTTGTGATAATTAAAAGACATAATATACTCATTATTTCATTTCACAAATATTTGCTGACTGCCAGAAAATGTGCTTGGTGCTGGGGATACAATGGTAAACAAAACAGACACAATTCCTTCCCTTACGAAATTTATAATTTTGTAAGGAAGACAAATAATTACATTAATTATACTTATGATTAATCACAGTTATGGTAACTTCATTAAAGACTAAGGACAAAGTAATACAACATCATATAACTGGAGGCCTTAAAATGGGGAGTGAGGAAGGCCGACTGGAGAAAACAGAATAGGAATTAGGCCAGGAAGAGACGAAAGTAATCATTCCATGGAGAAGAAACAGGAAGTGCAACGATCCTGATAAGACATTTGGAGAATTTAGGAAGTCAAAGAAACACCAGAGTGCCTACAAAAGAAAAAAGGAAAATGGCATAGGGTAAGGCTGGCGAGGGAGACAGAGGACAGTGTTTTCAGTAGATGCTATAAACCATGAAAAGGATTTTAGTCTAGGCTATGAAATTATAATCCTTATCCTAAAAGCAATGGGAAGCCATGTGTTTTCATTTCAAAACAAACATTCTATGTGGTCCAATGAACCAGACTGAGGAATGCAGTAGAGGATAAATGGGGAACATCAGAAAGCAACCAAAAAGGTCCTGGATAGCTAGCGTGGATGAGGAATGTGGAATCACAGAATGATAACTGATAAAATACTGAAGAGGGGAACTGGAAAGGTCTTGGAGACTGACTGGCTACAATGCTGAATTCTAGGTCATCAACGAGAGCAACAGAGAAACCCAAAGGTAAAAAGCAGCTTTTGAGGGGGACATCTCAAGTTTTGAATAAAACCTACTGAATTACGGTATTAAAGGGATCTCAAGCAGACAGTGACTTGGAAACTTAAACATCAGACAAGAGGACTAGCTAGCTATACATCTGGGAGTCGTCAGCAAACAGAGGGTCACTGGAGACACAGAACTACATGAAACTAGGGCAAAAGCAGAAGACACAGAGGCCTGGCCCCAGGAAACTGCAAGATTAAAGGTCAGACTCAGGAGGATCAGTTCACAAAAGAAGCAGAGAGATCAGAGAGAAGGACAGTATGGTATCAGAGAAGCTGAGGGGAAAAAACTATTTCAAGGAGGGGGTTGAGATTAGTTAAGCTGAATGTGGTGGCTACAAGTCCATTAAGATATAGGTAGAAAGCATGTATGAGCTTTGTGAGCAAACAGTGTGGACCTCAGCTCAAGCAGCACGTGATGCGGGTCCTTTAAATGTCAGGAGTTGGCAAACATTTTTGAAATGATCATATAAGAAATATTTTATACTTGTGAGCCAACTCTCAACTGTCAGGGTTGCTCCAGAGCAGCTGTAGACTGTGTATCAAGGAATGAGCATGGTCGCATTCAAATAGGATTTTATTTACAAAACAGACACCAGCACTCAGACTACAACCAGGCTAATGTGTAGCAATCAAGTCTCAGATCAGATATCACGACCTCAGCAAGACTTCAGGGCTCCTCTAATCCACAGTACACTTTTCCCCATCACTCCCTCCCACGGAGCTGTCCTTACAGCTAATCTATTAACTTAAATTGCCTTACTGATTTATTTACTTAGTTATTAAATGTTTCTCTTCTTCTGGAATGTAAGCTTCATGAGAATGGAGACCAAACCTTTACTATTCATATTTTGATACTTGCAGCATCTAAAGCAGGGATGCATGTTTAAACTTTCTGAAGGAATGAACTTGTTCCTCTAGTCACAACACAGTAACAGGTCCAGATTTATCCTATGTCTTATGCAACAAGAAAACTGGACTGAATAAATCAAGCAACGGTTTTGAAATAATGGCAAACAAGCAGTGTAGGACTGAAGTCCATGTGAAAAAGGAAACAAATAGAATACCCATTCCTAACTGCAGAGAATAAGGTGGGATCCCAGATACAGCACAGCACAGCAATCCCCTAACAGCAATGTCACTGAGTTCTAGAGAAGACAGAGGTAAGTCTCTTAGGCAACTTGAATTTTCAAGGCAGAGTTCAGACTGTCTGAAGACTTCTTGTCTGAAACTATGAAAGCCAAAAGACAATGGAATACATTTTTAAATACTTGAAGAAAACACAAAACTGGAATTCTATATCCAGTAAAAAGATCTTTCAAAGGGCAAAATAAACGACATTTCACCCACAAGGAAAACTGTTGAGAGAATCCATTTCCACCAGATCTGCATATAAGATATGTTACAGGAAGTTTTTTTTTTTTTTAAACAAATGTAAAATTAAAAAGATAGTACGTGGAAACTTAAGATCTATACAAAGAAATGAAAAGTGTCAAATAGTACATATATGAGTAAATATAAAAACTTTCCCCCATTCTTCAATTTCTTTAAAAGATGATAAACAATTAAAAATCATAACATGTTCAGAAGTTTATAAACACAGATGTAAAAGCTGAGAACAACTGCATAAAGGATAAAAAGATTTAAAGAAAAATTTATTGTTATAAACTTCTTACATAATACATGTAGTGCTATACTATCAATGGGGGGTATATAAGTTAAAGACACATATTACAAACCAAAGAGAAGCTACTGAACAGGTATAGCTAATAAACCAATACTAAAGACCAATGGGAATAATAAAAAATGCTCAATTAAAAGGAACAAAGGACAGATGGGATGAACAAAAAACAAAGAGCAAGACCGCAGCCATATTGGTTATTATATTAAAAGGAACTAGTCTAGAGAAAGAGGTTAGCAAACAGCAGATCACAGGCTAAATCCAGGTTACTACCTATTTCTTTATGGTTTATGGCTTTTCCATTTACAGAAATTTTTTAAAAGTTATTTTTTGGGAAAAAATGATATTTCGTGACACATAAAAGTTATAATAAAAATTAAATTTCAATACCTACATATATAGTTTTATTGTAACACAACCAGACCTAATCATTTATGCATTATCTATTGCAGCTTTTGTACTGCCATGACAGAGTTGAGCAGTTTTGAGAGACCATATGGCCTACAAGGCCTGAAATACTTATTATCTGGCCCTTAATAGAAAGTTTGCTGATCTGGTCTAAAGGCTTCAATTAAAACATTTGTGAGAATAAAAAAGCAAGACCATTGGTACTGTCTCTGTTAAACCTATTTAAAACTTAAAGAAATAGGTACATTAAAAGGATAGAAAAAATAACACAGATGCTAATTCACAATGGTGGGTGCTAGGGAATAACACAGTTACTTTAGGTAGAGAGGAGTGAAGGGAGGGGATGGGGGACAGGGGTAAGAAGGGCAGTAGAACAAATCAGACATTACCCCATGTACATATATAACTATACAACCAGTGGGATTCTACATCATGTATAACAAGAAGAATGAGAAATTACACTCCATTATGTATGATGTATCAAAGTGCATTCTACTATCATGTATAACTAAATAAAACAAAAATAGAGAAAAAATAAAATCTGGACTTCTGCAAATGGAGTAACAGGGACTGTATTTACCCTCTTAAACTAGACAATTTAGACATGTGAACTAAAAATTTTCAAAATGCTTGAGTCCGACAACAAAACCAATGACTTCTGAGAATCAGAAACAACCATGAAGAGCAATGAGATTGGCCCAGATAGGCAGAACCCTGGTGGAGCCCAGCAGACTTCCTGAGTCAGGGGAGGGGAGGGAGAATACAGAAGATCAAAGCAGCCACAGCGTGCAGGAAAAAGTCCTGGAAAAAGAGAGAGCTCCAGAGAGGATCAACTCTGCAACTTACCCATCATCATGTGGCACATGTGAGAACTGTCCAACATCAGGAAAAAAAAATCTACCAAAAGGATTAGAGAAAACAATATCTGGGGTTCAGAGAGAATCAGAAATAGTGCCTGAATCATCCACCATAATGGAAAACCTCAAAATTCATTGTGCACTGGATTTTATTTCTCATTGCGGCAAAATTAGTCCTAGACTACATGTTCTTCTGGTCCTGCATAACAAAGTTAAAAAGCAAGATCTAAAAGGAACATAATATTTCTAAGTAATTTAACCATCTCCCAGAACAAAACACAAAAGTATTTACAGGAATACAATATGACTGTCATCCAACAGAAAACTCACCTAGGCTTGCAGAGAATAAAATTCTACAGATGATAGAATTACTAGACAAAGATATTAAAAAGCTATGACAACACATACTTCATATGTTCAAACAATCAGAGAAAAGAGTTAAGTAGATACATGGAAGATATAAAAACAGTCCAAAGTGGACTATTAGAGAAGAAAACCACAATGTCTGTTTGGAAAATGCAGTTGGATATGCTCAACAAGAAATTAGACATGCAGAGGAATATCTTAGCAAACCAAAAGAAATCAAGAGAAATTATCCAAGACAAATTACATAGGGAAAAGTGACATCACAAGCTATTGGGCAACTTCAAGTAGTCTCAAGAAAGAGAAAAGAGAAAGGTACTGGGGATGTGGCTCAGTTGTAGAGCATTTGCCTAGCACATGCAAGGCCCTGGGTTCAATCCCCAGCATCACACACACACACACACAAAATTAAAAAAAAAGGGGGGGGGAATATATACCTGGACAAACAAAAGCCAAAAGTTTTCCAAATTTTATGAAACTTTTAAAACCTACAGATACAAATTCCAAGCAAAAAAATATTAAGAAACAACATTCTCTTTGGGTCTGAATAAAGGAAATTTCTCAATTGATTACTTCACAATTTCCACTTTCACTTATGAAAAGCATACTTATCAAAGGGCCAGACACTTTGCCCAGTGCCAGTTTAACTGAAAAGAGATTTCTTAAAAACATCCTAGGAATTGCAAAATAATATTATTATTATAATTGAGGCAGATTTTTCTGTAAGAATACATGTGAACTGAAAAGACTATAGAAATTTACAAGAGCTGTAGCATTTTACCTTGAACAAATACTAAAAAAGAAGAGCTCACTTTCAATACATATGAGACCAGTTAAATGACAGAGGCAATAATTAGGTAACACAGAATTGACCTGTATCCTGTATGGGATGCCCACGTGGAATCCAGGGTACTGTGCCATTTGATTTATTTGCTCCATGGTTCATTATTGGTAGGGTATGCTCCTCTTGCAAAAACTTTATTAACAATTACTTTTCCTTAGCTATGCAGTATTCTTGACAATATTGTTTAGTTTTAATACTCACACAATCACTAGAAAAATACAAATTGCAGAATTTTGTAAAAACAACTGGTTTTGACTTTTCAAAAATGTCAACATAATGAAAACAAAACAAAACAAAAAGGCACCAAAAAGGTTTTAGAGACTAATAACTGAACATAATGTGTATCTTCGGTTCCTGCATTTTGAAAAAAAGCTTCCAGGACATTATTGGAACAAATGGAGAAACTCAATTATGAACCATATATTAAATAATATTCTTACATCATTAAAACATGAGTGTAATAACTGTATTCTGTTTGTGTATGAGAGTATCTCCATACTCAAGAGTATGTGCAAAGTATCAGGGACAACTCTCATGATATATCTTCAAATGGTCTGGCAAAAAAAAAAAAAAAAAAAAAAAAAAAAAGGTTGATATACATACAGCATATAACACATATTGTGTATGTGTGAACAGACATAGAAAAAAAGAGCAAATGTGCAGAAGGTATGGCATAAAGGCATTTGTTATACTGTGCTTTAAACTTCTCTAGCTTTGAAAATTTTTTAAATATGTAACTGAAAAAACTATTTTCTGTACCATGAAAAGAATGGGTTAAAATCAATATAAAAAAGAAAATGAAGAATATACTGTTCATTAGGAAAGAGTGAGTGGACACTGCAGAGGCCACAGACTCTCCTGTCTGTCCTCACTCATCACGTTCTGTGCATGTGCCAACATGGCATAACAACCCCATCACAGAAAACCAAACAGTGGTGCTATTTCTTCCAGTAGCATCTGACAAGATCTACCACTAAACCCATATGGGCCTGGAATTTTCTTCATGACAAGATTTATATATTTAATTCCTTTTATTAAAATGCAAAACATTTAGATTTTCTCTTTTCAGTTTTGATGTTGTTTAAAAAGACTGTGTCATGTCCCCTAAGCTCTCAAACCTTCTGGTATGAAGTTATCCATAAGGTTCCCCAATTATCCACTTATTGCCTGGAACCTTTATATTTACGTCCCTTCATTCATTCCTGACACTGGTCATTTGTGGGGAGGGAAGCTGTTTCCTCTCTTACCTTCCTTAATCTGTCTTACAGGCTTGTTAAGCATTTTATTAATTTTTTCAAATAACCATCTTTTCATGTCATCAATGCTTTCTTTTGACTATATTTTTGTATTTCATTAATTTCTATTTGCATTTTAATGATTTCCTGTCTTCCACTTATTTTAATTTGTCCATATTTTCTGGCAACACAAGGCTGAAATATACCTAGCTGGTTTTAAACTTCTTTAATAATAAAACACTGATTTAGTTTTATTCAAAAATCTGAGGTATGTCTCACTGTCCAGCTGAAACCTAACTTCTATGTGCGCTTCTCTGAATGGCTGAGAGCAGTATTCCACCTGCTGCCCAGAGCCACTCTCGACCACGGGTGAGCGGAGAATAGCTTGGACCATGTTCCTTTCGTTCTGGGGCCCTCCCACCTCCCTTCAGGAATCAATCACACGTGTCAGGCTGCCTGCCCTCCTGTCTCCTGGTCACCTCTTCATTCTTTTCCTCCAATATTATTCTCTCTGTGCTTTAGTTTTGATTATATATACTGATCGGTTTATAAGATTACTGGCCCTTTCTTCTGTTGTGTTTACACTTCTGATAATCCCATTTGAGGAATTTTTTATTTCAGAAATTCAAGTCAGTTTTAGGCTTTTCACTTGATTTTTTTAGATAGAATTCTCATATTTGTTCTGAATTCCTCACTTCTTCACCCATTACTTCTTTCTTTCATGTAGATTCTTCAATGTGTTTGTCATAAAGTTCTTGTCTAACACTTTTAACTTCTGGTTAACTGCTGATCTCTTTCTGTAGACTTTTCCCCCTGACCATGGGTACCCCTTTCCTATTTATTCACACATTCTATTTTCTGACTATAAACTGTTTAATTACTGAATTCTGTAATGCATTAGCTTCTTCTCAAAAAATTAGTAGAGGATCACCCTGACCTTGTAAAGGCTTATGCATCTGTTGTGATGCATTTATTTTAGTTTGTATTGGTTTTATCACAAAGATCTAGCATAGGATAACATCTATACTGTCATACCAGGTTTTCAACAGTAAGCCTAAGGTACTTATCAAGTTCCTTGAACATGGAGGGGTTTGAACTCTTAAACTGCTATCTCCAGCACCTATGGAGATTTCTGCTTAGCTCCCTGAACTTTCTGATATTGCTTTCCTCCCTGGGTACCTTGGAATCTTGTCCTACAAGTATTTGGGAGAAATTTTTGAGGTTCCTCTATTTTGTGGTTCCTTCCTTTCAGTTTCAGCCCTAAATATCATTGTCTAACTCACCAAAAAGACAGTAGAATTCTTCTTGAGCTGTATTCCTGTACATCACATGAACTTGTGTATTTCTTCAAGGGAAAAGCCAGGTAAATATGAACCCCATCCCGTCTGGTGACTTTCTTCCAAGGTGCATCAACTCTCCAGTTTCTACCTGCTTTTGGTCACTCTCTACTGCCTTCAAACAGTATTTTGCTTTTTGTTTTTATGTTTCTGTCCAGAGCTATCATTTCATCAGCAAGACGATTTTCTCAAACACGCTACTCCATCAGTACTATAATGACATGACCTTTGACAGCAAGAAGTATTTATGTCCTGAGGTCTTAAAAACAAGTTTTTTTTTCATAAAGCATTTCCCCAAGTATAGACTTAGTCAACCTACAGAGGTTGACTATGCAGTGTATAATTAAGAAATTTCATCTTTAGAAAGGAACTTTAGCGATCACTTGGTTTAGTATTTTTCCCTTTTAGGGAATTTATAAATCCCTTACAAATCTAATGAACACAACAAATCTCACAGTAGTGAACAAAATAAAAATATTTGCATATTATCTCAAGGAGCCCAATTCATTTCTCCCAATCCACTGAATCTTTTCATTTTACATGAGGTAAATCTAAAGTTTAGGCAAAAGCTAACTTACCCAAGGTCATAAAACTGAATACTGCTAACAGCTGTGATTTGAAGAACACCAACCTTGTGTGACACTCCTGACATTTGTTGTCTCTAACTCTCCTAACAACCCAGCAAAGTGGCTTGATTTAGGAAAAATGGCATCTTGAGAAGCTAGGTAAATTGCCGAAAATCACAGAGCTACTAAGTGGTAAAGACCAGCACCAAAATCAAGTTCATCAGAATCTAAAATTAAGATTATTTTATAGTATGTTTTATTAGTGGCAAGGACAAAAACCAGGCAGCAAGACTCTAGACCCTATCTTCCTAATTACAGAGTATGGGTATGTATGACAGGGTACTACACTAAGAATTTATCAGTGCCAAATAAATCTATTAATTTCATATATTAACATGTAAATTACACAAAGTGACAAGAACTATTGAGGGAAATTGTGAGTTACTAAAATACTCTTTAAGACGTGGTAACTATAAACAAGAGTGGTACACAATACTGGAAATGTTAAGTACAGACAGACTGCAACAGTCAATATATTCAGATTTAAAAGTAATTTAGCTTTTTAAAAAAATTTTTTTAGATGTTGATAAACCTTTATTTTTTTCATTTATTTATATGTGGTGCTGAGAATTGAACCCAGTGAATCACACATACTAGGCAAGCCGCCTACTGAGCCAGAACCCCAGCCCCACAATTTAGCTTTGCAAAGTCCCAAAAGGCCTTTGATTATTGTCAGGATTTACATTTACATATACATATATATACACATACACACACATATGTATACATCTGTATTCTGTATGATATAAGACTGGTGAAACCAAACCATAAGTTTAGGTGAGAATGTGGACAAATCAGAGCCTTTGTACACCATTGGTGGGAATTTAAGATGGTACAAACACTGTGGAAACCAGTGTGGGGGTTTCTCAAAAAATCAGACACATGACTGTAGTATTCACACAGCCAAGATGTGGAACCAACCTGGATATCCGTCAATGGATGACTAGATAAAGAATATCCAGTATATATCATGACAGACTATTTTTCAGCCACAAAGAAGAACCAATTTTGCCAACTGTGGCAATATAGATGAACCTGGAGAATATAATGTTAAGTGAAAGAAGTCAGGCAAGAAAGATAAATATCTCATGTTCTCACTTGTATGTGCAAGACAAAAAAGAAGTTGATCTCCCCTATATAGATGTATGATTACATGAATGGTGTTAATCTACATCGTGCACAACCACAGAAACAAAAAGTTGCACCCCATTTATGTACAATGAATCAAAATGCAATCTGTAAAAATAAAAATAAATTTTAAAAAAAGTTGATCTCTTGGGCTGAGGTTGTGGCTCAGTGGTAGAAAGCTTGCTTAGCATGTGTGAGGCCCTGGGTTCAATCCTCAGCACCACATAAAAATAAAATAAAGGTACTGTGTCCACCTACAACTAAAATAAAATATTTTCTTAAAAAAAGTTGATCTCATAGCAGTAGAGGGTAGAACAGTGGTTACCAGAGGCTGAGGAAAAGGAGATGGAGAAGAGATGACTAATGGGTACAGAGCACAGCTGAACAGCAGAATAACTTCCAACATTCCATAAAGCACAGTAGGACAACCATGAGTGACAACCAGGGATTGTATATTTTAATAGCCAGTAGAGACGATCAAATGCTTCCAACACAAAGAAATAATAAATGTTTGAGGTGCTAGATGTGCCATTTACCCTGACCTGATCATTACACACTGCAGTATCACACTACACAAATATGCACAATTATCATGTAACAAGAATTAAAAAATTAAATGTGAAATTACTGTATGATCCAACAATGCCACTTCTGGCATTACTCACAAGAACTGAGAGCAGGAGCTCAAAGAATATCAGACCCAGACCCACATCCATTCCACAATTATTCAAGATAACTAAAACATGGACCCAACCCAAGAATGAATAGAGAAGCAATGAGTGCTAGAACATTCCATAGGATATCATTCAGCCTTGAAAAGGAAGAAATGCTGAACACATAACTGCCACATGGACGAACTGTGAAGACGTTATGCAAAATAAAATAAGCTGCTGGTACCAAAAATACACACACTGTTATGAAGTAACTCGGGAGTCAAAATCACAAAGGCAGAAAGCAGAATGGCAGTTGGCATAGACTACAGAGATGAAGGAGAGATTCCAGTTTTCTGAGATGAAAAGATCATGGAGCTGGAAGGGGTAATGGCTGGACAGCAATATGAATTTATTTCATATCACTGAACTGTACACTTGAAAATGGTTAAAACAGATGTTATGATATGTATATTTTATCACAATAAAAATTTGGGGGGGAAGCCTGCAGAAAGATTAATATGTATTATGTTTTGGCAAGTATATTAAAATTTATCTATCTCAAGTTTTACTTTTCAATCATCTTTGAGAATTCCTGTATTTTTCTAAGCATGTAAAAAACAATGTATATAGTATTCATTTTTAAGTCTGAAAAAGATAGTACTGATTCTGAATCATTTAAATATTAGTTTACAAATATTGCTTATAGTCTAATAGCATGTGAATGCAGCTTCACAAAGATATTGGCCCTAGACAGTAATTATACACTCAGCCTAATGTTTCAGTTAATGGATGTGCGTTTCAGTGATAATTGCAATGCTTGAGCATAATGTGCCTTTATTAGCAGTATAAAATAAAGTCAGCTTATACCAACCAAAAAACTTGGCTATTTATTTTTATAATTGCTTAATCCGCATTACAAAAATATGATAAAAAAAGGCAAAAAAAATGACAAGCATCCAATTTAATTTACAATTATAGAAATATACCTAAAACTTAATTATGGTGAACACTGATACATGTTCTACTTGTGAAAAACATATTATTACAATGATATAAGATATAAATAATGGGTAAAATCTTTATAGTAGGAAAACAGAGGCCTCCATGCTAATTTTCTTCCTATCACTTAAGAGCTATGAGGTCCAATGAGGTAACTGACTCTCATTGTACCTCAATTATTATTTAAGTGCCTCATGTTACCAGATGATTTCTCATCACATTTTCTAGTTTTAAACTTGGTAATGCTATTAAAGTGTATAAATGTAAAAATCAGAAAGCAAAACATTGTAAAATGTGGTAGTCTAACTAGATTCATCAGCGTTCATTTTCTCTGTCACGAAAAAAATACTCACAAATGATAAATTTTTAACAAAAACCTTGCAATTTCCTTTCCAAACTAAAAATGTCATACAAATTTAAACCACAGTGCTGAGACCTGTACCCCTCTATCATGGTTAGAAAACCATGATCAGAGAACCACTGAAAGTGCAATAAATGATTTACTTTCTCATCAGGAAAAGTTTTTAGACACACAAGACACAAAGTAAAGTACAATAAAATAGACGAGTCAGTGGGTCTATTTTTAATTAGCAGTAGTTAACATGCCTCAAGAACCTCAGCAAAACTATTACACTGTTGAATGAGAAAGGTTAGATTTCCTCTACAACTGTTGGAATTGATGTTATATTTATATGCATACACATTTTCAAATACTGTGTACATTTAAATAACGTGATGATATAAAGTCAAACCACAATCATTTTGATAATTTTACATCACTATATATACCAAAGAATAAAATACATTACAAAATAGAATTCTGTCTATCAAAGAACTGCACCCCAAAGTGGCCTGAGTGTTCCCAATTCTTTGAAATGGCAATTGCTCCAACATGACTATTATCTTCAAAACCCTTATACATAAAAAGGTATGTATCAACCATAAAATTCTACAAAGTCAATGAGAAGCTTACATGTACTTGGCAGAGTTTATAGCATTCGGCAAAACTAAGTGTATGATAGAAATGAGAAATTCTTTGATTTTAATTTATATAATCAAATTGTGAAAACAAGGTATTTTTAAATTAGTATTTTTCTTTTTGTAAGAAATAACACTGGAGAATACAGAAAAGCAGATGAAAATAAATTCTGTATCATGAAGAAAGAAAATGAACATTTGGTTCATTTCCTCACAGTGCTTTTGTGTCTCCTCATATACTTGAGATATTACACATATTTAATATTGTGTACCATTTTCTATTCACATATTGAAATGGTTTTCTCAAGCAATTTCAAGAATTCCCATGACAGATGTGAGCCTGTTTATAGTAAATTTACTACTTACAAATATAATGCAGTGAAGACTGATAATTTCCTAATAAGAAATTCCTAGACATGGCATTACTAGATCAAAGGATATGCACAACTGTATGGCTTCTAATATATGTTACAAATAAATTAACAGAAATTGTGGTTTAGTATGTGCTCTTCTAACAGTTTAGATCAAAAGGCCAAATAAACATTCAGTCAACTAGTATTCATTCAGTAAAAGAAAGCATGTATAAGATCTCACTAAGCCAAATAGGCAAACAGCAACCTGAATCAAGCAAGTGGAAACACTTCCGCGAGAAGACCTGCAAAGCTATCCCTTCCCCAGTAGCATGCCTTCTCCCGTGAGGACTGGGAGCTAGCACCCGGAACCAGGGTTTCTTCAAGTGTCCTTCAGGGATCATCTCTGTCACAATTACCAGGAGTGCTTGGTAAAATACAGATTTCTGGGTCCCACTCCAGATCTACTGCATAAAGAATCTCTGAGGGGCATGAGAATCTGTATTTAACAATCTCTCTCTTTCCCCACCCTATAATACTTAGAACCTCATCTGTTCAGAAATATCACACTGAAGATCCAGAGCCATAATGCAGTTTGGGGGACTTAAGTGTTTTATCCCATTTGGCTAGCAATCTAGTTTTCTAGAAACTATTGCAAAACAAATAGGAACACAAAGAGAGAAAGAACTCTTATTTTCTTTAGTAAAATCAGAGAATTAATTACCCTTTGCTAATAGGAAGTAGTAACAATGACAGCATGACCAGAAATGCTTTTTTAAAAATTTCAGTAACTGAAACAGCACATCTTAGATGGAAACGAGAGAGTCCTAAACATGGTGCCCACAAAAAAATAGTGTTCTGGAGCATGACAATTCTAGGTCTGAATTAATCTTCACTTTTTTTTAATCTATGAAAACTTTTTGGCATGCTGTAACTACAAAATAAAAACCCTTCAGAAGAGACAACTTCTTTCATATTTACCCAGTAAGCATCAGATAAGCACTCTAATATATTTACTTCCAAGTTTTTTGGTAACTTTTAAAATGTTTATAATTTGATATCTAGAAGAAAACAGTACGGAATGATTTAGTGGTTATACCGAGAAAACAGAAGTACCAGGAGGAAAAAATAAACAGTTTTTAGGTTGAGTCTAAATCATCATTTGCCTAATATTTCATCATACAGTCTATCATTTCTTAATCAATCGCTTATGCCCTTAAATATCACTGGAATGAGTAACTCCACACACACACACGTTGGTCTATACTTCATATTCCTTTCTCAAGCTAGACTTTCAGACATGAAACACCCAGTCACCAGATATAAACATTCTTAAGGACCCTGCTATTATAATCACATTTTACTTGGTTTGGTTTCATTGAAGTTAAAATATGAAGGAAAAAGAGGTCACAAAATAATTTGTAGAACGAAAGATAACAGCATGATAACTTTGGAAGTCAAAACTACAGAAACACACCTTTAACCTAATGCCTGTAAAATGCATGCCAACTGACCACTTGTAATAAAAAGTTAAATGCAAAAATGTATGTGTGGCATCAAAGTTGTCGAAATCAAAATGGATCCACTTTTGCCAAATCCTAATTAAACCTTCCAGGAGGCCATGAAGAGAGGGAAAGGTTCTTGGGCACAACTTGCCTGATCATAGAGACTATTACAAGAGTCCACCAACCTGCAGTTTGGCAGATGAGTGACAAGGAAGCTGCCTGACAGACTGCCTCCACTCGCCACTATAGAACTAAGGTGATTCTGTCCTGGGGGATGCCCCTGTGACCAATTTTCTTTGTCTCAAGCAATTTATGTAATCCTCCTATTTCCACCTTTCAAACCCCCTGCTTTCCTTTGCCTCCCAGGATACACCTACGCCTTCCCCCCAACCCACCTACAGTCTGCCACATCAAAATCTATCACTCTCTCTCCAATAAACTCTTCTTTGGAGAGCTTCTTTCTGAGTGTCTTTTTAGGTTGGCAGCAAATTGGACATATATTT
Source organism: Sciurus vulgaris (assembly GCF_902686455.1). Lineage (NCBI taxonomy): Eukaryota > Metazoa > Chordata > Mammalia > Rodentia > Sciuridae > Sciurus > Sciurus vulgaris. Next base: position 9,971,798 of record NC_136466.1, read on the forward strand.
TAAAATCTTAGAAAGACATACATACTGTGAATTTCAGAGATATTTCAACTATAACACATTAAATTTTCACATGAGATCAAAAGCTTTGTTTATGATGATATACAGTTTGTGTTCATTTATTGCTTTCAAATAATACGCTTGACTTTCCACAAATGACTGACAACTTTGAATATTTTTTTGAAAGCAGATATTTTAATATATACCAAAACTAATTCTCATTTCACTGGGAATTATTTTTTTCAAGCTACTCTGGGAGATTGGACTCAAGGTCTTGAGCATGCCAGGGAAGGGCTCTACCCCGAGCAACCTCTCCAGCCTCTTAACTGCCTTTTAAGGATTTGAATAGGCAAGAGTTACAAAGGCTGTGCGGTTATTTCAACTATAAAACGTTTCCAATTAGTTAGATGCTTTCTGACATAGGAAACCCCAGATTTTTGTTAAAGGTATATTCTCCCTTTATTGCTTTACATGACATGGTTATTTAACGTAGAACCGCCTTAAGAACTTTAACCATAAATTCAGCAATAGTGTACACTGACTTTTCCAAATTCCAAATTAATTTTAGCAATAACAACAACAACAACAAAAAATCCTGTTTTGAAAAAGTTCTATGAACTTATTAAATTCTGCCAGATATGGAAGTACACATCTGTTATTCCCGTGATTCAGGAGGCAGAGGCAGGAGGATCTCAACTTGGAGACCAGTCTCAGCCACTCAGGAGAATCCTGTCTCAAAATAAAAAACAAAAAGGGTTGAGGATGTAACTTGGTGGGAAAATGCCCCGAGTTTGGTCCCTAGTAAAAAAACAAACAAACAAACGAACAAGCAAACACCTCACTAAATTCTGTTTGTGGAGGCCTTGTGATCCATAGAAAACAACTTGGAAAATGGTCATTAAATTAGATCTGTGATCTTTTCGGGGTTCCAGCATTCTGTCATTTTAAAAAGTAGTGTGTGCTGGCTGAACTGAAGGAGAAGGGTGCAGGCACATCATCCTGACCATTCTAACAGCGAAGGGGAACTGTGCATCTGGGTGCCAGCCACTGTGCCATCTATACACATTCTCATTTAATCTTAAAACTTTCCAGAAAGGTAAGTATACTCATTCCCAATTTCTAGATGAAGAAAGAATGGCTGTGAGAGATTTACACATTTGCCTAACATCACAGGGCTAATAAGAGAAGTGGCAATTAAGTCCATAAATTCTGGTTCTAAAGCCAAGATTGGCAAGTGATGACTGATCAAATCCTGCTATAGTGTCTGAGGTACTCTTCCTAAAAAATTTTTTAAGTTAAAAAAGTTAGAGAACTCAGATAGCCACCAATGAAATATATATAAAATGCCATGAACAGGGAAGTATCACAACACTGGAAAACTAAGGCCTGAGTTCAAATTGTAGTTATCCAAAAAGTCAATACCTTAGGAAAAATTTGACTTAAAAATACTTTTATCTTTCCCAACCACATGCATGTTCTCTTGGGAGAGGAAAACACAAATTCACTGACGTGACCACTCCCGTGGCGTATTCCAGCACAATGTCTAACTTGCAATGGTAAGTAGCCTCCCAGCTTCCTTCTCTCTAGAATCATTCTTTTAAAACTGTTTTTTTGGGTTAGTTTGTAAACAGGTGAAAGGCAGCATCCTCGCCTTCCGTGCCAGGTGGAGAGTGCATGATGCGGCAGAGTTTATGTCTTACTTCCACCTGTATCCATTTATTCAGCATCCATCATTCTGCCAAGTAGACAGGGCAATGCTTGTTTCTTAAGGTACTACTAGTATTATTCATATTTTAATAAATGATAAAATGCTCCACCTGTTTTCTCCTCTTCTGGTGATCTATTTTCTCCTACTCAAACGGCTTATCTGGTTTTTTGTTTTTGTTTTTGTTTAACCGGAGACACAATATAACTGGTGAAACATGTCAGCATAACACAACACAACTACAAGTAAGAGCAATGAGTATTATTATTTTACAGACAAGAAAAACAAGGTTGGAGAGAGTTAGTACCACACAGCTATGTATTTATGGCCACTGTATATCTCATGATTACTACCCCCAAAGGGTAACAGGAGAAGAAAAAGAAGTCTATGTAGGACACACAAATTAAATGCAAACACCAAAAGCGAGAGGATGAAAAGTAGAGCCTCTGAACTAATTACGGATTTGATTAGGTCGGAAGTCACATTCTTCTAAAGGAGCCCTGGCTTTAGAACCAGACTGTCTGGCTTCAGTCACCAGGGCTGCCTGGCACCAGGAGACAACACGAACTCAGGTATCCGCCAGTATCGCAAGCAATGTAAACACCTGAATAATTGCCCTAAAGATGAGATGTTTCCAAAGTCTCTACCCAAATAAAAAAAGTTGGGGTTGTGGCTCAGTGGGAGAGCACTTGCCTAGCATGTGTGAGGCACTGGGTTTGATTCTCAGCACCACATAAAAATAAATGTTGTTCATCAACAACTGATAAAAGTATTTTTTAAAAAATATTGATCTGTGATAACTTGGTTCATTTTCAATAAGAATTAAGAATTATGTTAGCTGTTCTAAAGATTAGATTTTCTGCAATTCTTTCAAAGAGAATTCTGCCATTACTTTTCATTTATAGGGAGATAATTTTTTTTCTTTTTTTTTGGTGCTGGGGATTGAACCCAGGGCCCCAGCCCACGAGAGATAATTTTTAAAAACAGACTATCTTCTTATTCTTACCAATAATAGTAGCTTTTATTTTGAGCATCTCCACTGATCTAAATTCTATGCCATATCTTCCTTTATTATCACATGCCTGTGTCCTAGGTATTACTCCTGTTGTATGTAGGTGAGGAAACTGATACTCAGAAAAGTTAATGGATTTCCTAAGAGTGTAAGAACTACGAGGGAGCCAGAGCTGCCTGGGGTCCACTGGACTAAAAGGCCACACTGCTTCCCCCTGGAGGGCAGAATCTTTAAATGGACAAATCCTTTCTTAACTGGATTTTGTTGGTAACTACCTTATTTGGGGAAGAAAAAGAATCACAAGCCATGTTTCTAGAACATGTAGCTTCTATCTCCCTGCACTGATGAGAGATAATGTGACTACCTTCACAATTCCTACCTTGAGTTGCTTTTTCTAAAATGCAAAATAAATAATCATCTTTATCTTGTAACACATGACAGAGGTTATATGCAGTTCTCATTATGATGCTTTCTTAAACTCTAACTGCTAAACTTAAATGAGAGGCATTTGGTACAATCTGAAAAAATATTCAGTTCAATTAAAAGTAATTGATGCATGGTGAAATAATTCTTCCCAAAGCTGCTGTAAAATCTTCAAAAAAATAAAGCTACTTAATAATTTTCATCTCCTACAGGCTAGAGAGAAGCATTATTGCATATTAAAAATTGGAGTGTAGTTTTCCCAGAGGTAAAAGAAAGTTATTAAAACAACCTATTTATTGTTGATATAACTATCCATTTGTGCCACACAAAAAGTAACAAATTTCAGTACATTAAAAGAAAAGCTAATTAAGGCATAATTAGTATTTTCTGTATTTTGATAATTAGGGGTTAGTTGGCTATTCCTTTTCAAATTTCTATTTGATGCACCCCGACAATGCCTTTAATGAGCAACTAACACTATTGAATCCCTCATGGCATAGGAGTTTAGTGACCACTACTACATTACTTTCATTTATCACTGCCTCTTTACCTATAAATTAATCTAGCCCTGTAGCTATGTTGATCTACTTTATATCAATTTCTTCATCCATATCAGCTGAATATGTATGGCATTAACCTCATTTGCTAGTTGAGAAAAGCAGAATTAAAATGAGATCTAATTTCTTGTGCACAGCACAATTTCAAAACTGCCTGCTAATTTCCACCACCTGTCAGTGTGAAGAGCCTTTACTTTCTTGTAATTAAATAAAACAGTATATTTTTTAGCAGCTCTGAAAAATGCTAATCTTTCAAAAGTGTTCAGTGATCATTAATCATTAGGACAGTAAAAGAGCCTTATTCAGAACACTCATTTATCCTTTGTTTAAGTGAAAAGAAAAAAAATTTTGGTTTTTTTCACAAGGAAAAAAATAAATTTACCAGATGGAATGTAAAATTTAACTATTATATTTCATTCCACTGAAGTTTCTATTTATCTGATTATCACCACATGGCAGATAGAGGCATGACATAACCTCCAGGCAGCTAGTTTGAAAAAAATAAGAAATATAAAAAACACACCATTACTCTGAAACCAGCAGGAATTTAATAGGTGCATGTTGTAGCCTTTTATGTGCAGTAGAACTAAACTGATAAGGCTCTGAACGCAGGACAACTGGACAACTGGTATTGACAACCTGCCTTTGAAGCACTCAACACGCCGCCCACCCTGCGTGAGCCACTGCCCAGAAGCATCCTCTGAAAGGTGGCGCCTGTGAGACCAGCTCGGAAGCTCTCTAGCTGCACCTCGCTGAATTCTCCAAACACATGTGATGTAACCAGGAGGGAGAATGGAAAATATCAAAAGGCAGAAAATAACAGTTAACCGTTTTGAAACTAGACAACAAACTGATATTTTATGATAAATTTTTTGTTTTTCTTTTGCTAACAGTTTAGGTTTTACTATTTGTTTCATGTAAACTACAAGTAAATTACCAGCCTGCAATTCTGGTTTAATATTCTCAAATTTTTTCAATAAGTCTAACTTCTTAATTTTTCATCCTGGATATTAGTTAAGAACATGAATTAGCAATGAACAATGTATATATCTGAGGAAAAGAGAAATACACGCACCCCCAATATATTATTGAAATATTTACTTATTATCAGGCTCTTGGGCTAAACATACTTTTTTTTTTTTTTGTACAAGAGGTTAAACCTAGGAGTGCTTTACCACTGAGCTACATATTCAACCTTTTAAATTTTTTTTTTTTTTTTTTAATTTGAGACAGTGTGTCATTAAGGTGCTAAGGCCTGCTAAGTTGCTGAAACTGGCCTTGAACTTGGAATCCTCTTAACTCAGCCCTCCTGAGTTGCCAGGATTAAAAGGCATGTGCCAATACACCTGGCTAAACATATTTATTCTTCTAACATAATGTACCTTGTGAATAATACTATATGATTACCTTCTTATTCTACGAAAACATGTATTAGTACATGGTTAACTGATTACAAAGATCTTAAGAATTATGAAATAAATGATCAAAACTGAAATGATCCACAATATTCCCCACTCAGATCTACAGAAAGCCCTGGACACTGTGGGATTACCATCTTGAAGCCTAAACCCCTTTTGGAAATATTTCAAACACATTTATTTATAAACTATCAGTTACTATGACTTCTCTCATCTTTCCAGTTAATTACTCGTAAGTTTTCGTAATGTATGCCAGGGGTTAAGCATTCACAGAAGAAACAAAGATGTGGGATGGATCATCTACACAGACTGAGGAGCTTCCGGATTTCTGCAACAGAAGTTGGATGGATTCATGCTCATCCTGCTTCTCTCAAAGCAACCTACTTAAAGCAATTATGGGATGAATATGAAATTCTCACCATTAACTAGTTTGACTCAAATAACAAAAATAATCAATTTTAGCGCCAGCATCCAGGTGAATACATTTTTAGCAGATATTCATGAGATTTGCATATGACTATCACTAAAATGCCAGTTAACTGACATTCTTTCACACATAAACTTTTTTCAAGCAATTTGACTATTTTTAAGACAGTAGATTCCAACCCAAGACTTCAAAAATGAAAATGCTGAAAAACTCTTTAAGAGTCAACTATATACTACACATTTAATTTATTATTTTTATCATTTCAACTTCTAAGAACCACTTAAAATTTTTCAAACATCAGAGTCTGGAATAAAATATACATGAAACAAAACTAATGAATCTTCACCAGAAGAAATTGTCACTTTCCACCTTATTTAAAAAAAAAAAAGAACAATCGTTCTTACTCAAGAGAACAATCTAACAAATGTCACTCATAATATAAGAATAGTCTTATGTGAAGTTTTATTTTGTGCATTTATCCACAGACCTCAGGTTTTATAAATGCTTTAGAATTTACAATCATTCTCAAAAAAATGGAAAGCCAAGTATAGTAGCACGTGCTTGTAATCCCAGTGACTTGGGAGGCTGAGGCAGAAAGATCTCACAGCTAGGCTCAGCAATTTAGCAAGAGGCTGTCTCAAAAATAGGTGTGTGGGGGGGGGGGCGGGTGCTGGGGATGTAGCTCAGTGGTAAAGCACCCCTCAGTTACAAATCCTAGTACAGGGGAAAATAAAAATAAATATTGATTAAAAATGCAGTGGGAAAGCACACATTTCTCAGGTATCATAGAATAATCACCCCTATATTCTTCCAGGGTCTAGTGTAGTGCTTGGCATAGGGAGAAAATAAGTGTGTAATGAATGTATGCATAAAGAATAACATAATTACATATAACTCACATTAAGATTTGATGCCAAATTATGTTAGACTTAATTTGGCATGATAAATAATAAATAATAAGTCAGCTTTTTAAAAGCATCTAAGCCCATTCTTTTCAATTTACATCCTAAATTCGCCAACTTACATCATGATTTCATTAACCAGTGCTGCTAAGATTTTAACTTTAGGCATGTTTGCCCCAAACTTCCTCATTTCATGCTTAATGTTTTTGAATCAACACTGAAATACACTTAGGGAGTTCAGACATAAAAACGTAACTTGGCAAATTCATAGACATTTTTAAAATAAAATAATCAGGTCTTTAGTCTGCTCAACATTCTGTTAAGGTTATAGAACACGTTTTTTAATAATACATATTATGTAGGTGAATTAAGTGTGAAGAAGTGTAGAGAAATCCCTTTTTAAAAAGGGCTTATCTGGTGCTGGTGATATAGCACATCACGTAGAGTGCCTGCCTTGCATGCTGGAAGCCTGGTTTCGAGTCCCCAGCATTGTGGGATTGTGGTAATAACAAACAAAAAGGGCTTATCTGAATATTGATGTATAATATATGCATAAGATATATGACTACTGAAAGAACAAATCCCTGATCAATAAAACAATCTAGCAAAATAAACACTAACTTGGATAATAAGCACCAAGATGGAAAACCTAACTAGTTCAAGTAATACTACCGCAAAACAATTGATACATTAATACAGTATAGGGCAATCTGAAAGCAGCCCAGAAATAAGGTTTAAAATGTTTTAAAACACTTAACAGAGAAAACCCCAAAAGTCATTGGGCATTATTCCCAAATAGTTAAGCTTCAAAATGATCTTAACAGTCACAGGTACTTTTCCCCTGGTAATTTGCATGATATATTTGGCACGCTGTAATATTTAAAATGTTAATATGTTTACTGTTTTAAATGTTCTAAAGCTGCTACTTATTTTTCACCAAAGTGAAAACTCTATGCACGAAACAGTTTTCTTATGATTGAGCTTCCTAAACATTCCCCCCCCCCAAACTGTGTATCAAATACAAAGATACATTTAGCAACAAAAATACTTCCAAGCGCAGGGAGTAGTACATCATCTCAAGGCTGGACGGCACTTACAGTTGCAGCAGTCCATTCACGTTGCTATTATGTCTCTGCTTCATTATTCAGTGCTTCCTACTCAATTCAACAGTAACTGTTAGTACTGTAGCACATGGGAGGCCCTGGCAATCGCAGGGAGACAATGCCATCTGCTGCTTCATGCGTGTCCTCCACAGCAGAGAATCACTGGATAACAAGTGCAGTAACTACAAAAAGCAATTAAGAATCCCACATATGGAAAAAGAAAACTGAGCTCACTCCCACTTTTATTTCAGACAATCAGAAATTTTATCAGTGAACACGAACCACCTTAAGGCAAACATCAAGTTATCACAGAATTGCAACACGCTTCCATCTCGCGAGTTCACAACGCGCAGCAACACGACTTTCACTCACGTACTGAGAGACAGTGGAAAGGAAAGACCCTTACTTGATCCTAACAAAGTCGTTTCCTATTTATGGATTACTACAATCTACTATTTTAAACATCTGACCATGTAATTTACCCTCCAAACAGGGACACTTTGAAGAATCTAAGGTGAAGCAATTAACTAACAATTCTGCCTGGACAAGTTTGAGTTGATAAATCTTTGGCAAATCTGGTCACGAGGTCGCCCTATTTATCCATTATCATCCTGTTCCACTCCCTCTGGCATCATGACCTTCTCTGTGCCTCTAGAACTTTTCTGAAAAGCAATTGGGGAAGTTCTAGGAAATACCGAGATTCAGAAGGAGGCAACAGAAAGCGGGAAGAACCTGGGCACATACTCCAGACAAGATGCCGCCCCTCCACAGAGCCCATTTAATTCACTTCACTATGGTGTTCCACTTGGGCTCTCTGGCACTAACAAATACCCTTCTTTTCAAAGGGTAAATCCTCTACAGGAGAACACATTCCTGTAACAGCACGACAACCTCTACTCGGAAGGCCTTCCAGCTGACATCTGGCAGACGCCAGGCACTTGGAAAGAAAGCGAACTCGAGATGTGTGGGTGTGTGCAGGTGTTCGTGTGTGCTGAGGTGTGTGCAGGTGTTCGTGTGTGCTGAGGTGTGTGCAGGTGTTCGTGTGTGCTGAGGTGGTCAAAGGAAAACAGATCATTTCAGAGGATGGAACTCTTCACGCCCTGTTCTCAGAGGATAAAAACAAGTCATGAAGAGAAAGACAATCTCTAAGACTAACTTGTTTATTTTAAAATTTAAATTCAGAAAGGGAAAGGGGAACTTGCTTCCCTCTCAATTTCTGGTTTCCTATACTGGGAGGCTAGAATTCAGGCATTCTATTAATACTATGCTTTATAAGTGTCACTGATTAAATAGCTCCTTGCGGATCTATTTTTTGGTGAAAAACAGATTCCAGTACCTAAACAACCCCATTTTTACTAACTTTTGGAATTTCACTTACTGGTGAGTTTTGTAATCAACTATTTTAGTCAGATTTTTTGCTGCTATAACTAAAGGACCCAACAAGAACAATTGTAGAGGAGGAAAGGTTTATTTGAGGGCTCACAGTTTCAGAGGTCTTAGTCCACAGAAGGCCGGCGCCATTCTTTGGGGCTTGAGGTGAGGCTGAACATCATGGTGGAGTGTGTGGAAGGAGGAGGCAGCTCACCGAAGATCAGAAAGCAGAGAGACTCCACTCTCCAGATACAAAATACACACCCCATAACCACACCCCTAGTGAACCACTGCCACCAGCAGCCTCCAGTTACCACCCATTAACCCCACCAGGGATTAATTCACTGATTAGGTTAAGGCTAGAACCCAATCATTTCTCCTCCAAACCTTGCACTGTCTTGCACATGAGCTTTAGGGGGACACCACATCTAAACCATAACACCACCCAAGGCAAAACTGATGGTTATGGTAGGGGTGGCTTGAACAAATAAAGAGATTAAAGAACAAAGTTCAAAACTTCCAACTTTTGGTAGATATTTGTAAGCCAAGCTGTGTATGTTAAAAGTACTCTTATCGCTTTTAAAATTTTAAATCCAATTTTAAACAGATTAAAATTAAAACTTTCCTACTAAGTGAATAAATTGAGAAAATTTGTAAATGCAGTAAGCAACAGCAAATAATGAAATAGAGGAGTGTACTATTAACATGTGCCAGAGAATAACTGATGGATACAAAAATATAGAGGAAATAAATAAAGCAAGATTCTGCTACATTCTAAGAAATTATTATATTTAGAAGAGTTTTAATGTCTTAGATTATATCTTAATACTTTGAATGGAACACACACACACATATATACATTAGCTACATCTTACATTTTGTTTTATGATCATGCTGGATAACTATAATTGTATTCTAAACTCCTGAGGAGACTACTCATGTCTCTCAGGAAGAACCCACCACCCGTGGATGCACAAAACCACCACATGGCTCCTTTCCTAGATCTGTCACTCTCAAAAGGCTTAAACTATCTATCTGTATCTGTAGTTCTCTCTCTTAAATAAGTTTCTCTGACACAAAAGCATTTCACCAAACTCCCGCTTTGGGATTTCAAGCCTAGCTAACAGTTTTACAATAACCAAGAGTTGTGTAAGTTCTAAGTATTTTTAAGTCCAGAAGCTCACTCTTATTCCCCAACTGTCTGAATTTTCATTTAAAAATAAAACAAAACTTACTGTTCTTGCAAGAACTTGGAAGAGGGAGTCCCTATCTATACTGGGGTAGGTAGGGGTGCTGGGAATCCAATTACTCCTAATGCACATTTTAAATCCATTCTCCTATTTTCAGCTATACCCTGAACCCCAGCATTCAAAGGTATCTAGTGTGCCCCAGTTCTGAGCTTTTTCAGCATTCTTACTATAAATTATTTGGTCAACCACTGGCTTTCTTCACTGCAAAAATTTCAGGTTCAGTTTTCTCAGGTGCATTAAGACAGTTAGCACTTATAAACCCAGTTGCTAGCTTCGAGTCTTTAAACTTAACATTTCTCTTACCTTTATCCCTTGCAAATTTATTTCTCTTTATTCCTATAGTGTCATTAGAGTTTCAAGAGTATTCAACATTAAATATGAATATTTAATTTATGTTTAACTCAAGTTCCTGTAATTATTTCTTTTGTAGATTATTAAATGTTTCAAATTTGAGAAAAAGCACAAAATATAATAAACACCCCTACACACATAACATGCAGACTAAAAAAAGTTCATATAAAACCTGGACATGGTGGTGTATGCCTGTAATCCCAGCAACTCAGGAAGCTGAGGCAGGAGAATACCAAGTTCAAAGTCAGGGCCAGCCTAAGTAATTTAGGGAGACCCTTTCTCAAAACAAAATCAAAAGGTTGGGGCTACAGATCAGCCCTAATTCTGATATTAAAAAAAAAAAAAAGAAATTATAGATAAAGCTGAAATGTGCTTTCCCCTAATCCCATTCCTCTTCTCAAGCAAAGACAACCATCATCCTGAATTTATTGTCTATCAATCCTGTGCACATCTTTTAAATTTTCACTACAGAGCTCATGAACATACACTATTTTTAACATATCTGACATAAGGGAATATCACATGTATCCTTTTGTCACTTTTTCATATGATATTATGAAGACTTTTTTGGATTTATCCAAAAAATGAATTTCACTGTTCTGTACACAGAATCCCCTTGATGACTGTGTCACAATTCATCCATTCTCCAGCTGAGAGTCAAGTTTCCACTTATCCTCCACAATTACACAATAGACTTATATAAATGATCTTTTTTGATAGGCTATGTTCAGCTTTAAGAGATTAGCAATCAAATAATTTTCCAAAATAGTTATAACAATTTATATTCTGACCAGAAACAAATGACAGTATGATATCTTCCACGTCATTCTCAGGGCTTGGTTTTATCAGTCTTTTTAATATTTAGCCATTTTGCCAGTGCAAGATATCTCACTTGAGTTTTAATTAGTATTGCTCTGATGATGACTAACAACACTGAAAGTTTTGTATGTGCCTATCAGTCATTTGGGTACCTTCTTCCAGTGTGCTTATTTACATATTGTAACCTTTTTAAATGTGAGTTATGATTTTTTTTTTGTAACAGCCTTGAGCCATCTGCCTATTATATAATCCATACATGTACAATCCAATGGTTTTTAGTATATTCACAGATACCTGCAACCAACACCAAAATCAATTTTAAATATTTCAATACCACCAAAAGAAACTCACATGTTTTAGCTGTGAGTGCCCAATCTCCAAAACCCCAGATTCAGGACTCAATAACCTACTTCCAGTATCTATAAATTTGCTTCTTTCAGAGATTTCATAAAAATGGAATCATGTGTTTTTTTTATGACAGGCTTATTTCACTTAGCATAATGTCTTCAATGATTGTTTATATTATAGCAAGTGTTTTAGTCAGCTTTTACACTGCTGTGACTAAAAGGATCTGACCAACACAACTGTAGAGGAGAAAAGGTTTATTTGAGGGCTCACAGTTTCAGAGGTCTTAGTCCATAGAAAGCTAGCTCCATTCCTCAGGGTTCAAGGTGAGGCAGAATATCATGGCAGAAGAGCAAGGCAGAAGGAAGCAGCTAACATCACCAGGAAGCAGAGAGACCTCACTCTCCAGATACAAAATATATACCCCATAGCCACGCCCCAATTCCCACCTCCTCCAGTCACATCCTACCACTTCAATTAATCCCATCAGGATTATTCACTGATTGGGCTAAGACTCTTACAACCCAATTATTTCTCCTCTGAACCTTCCTGCATTGTCTCACATGTGAGTTTTTGGGGGACACCTCACATCCAAACCATAAGAGCATGTATGAGTACTTCATTTCTTTTTATGACTTAATAACATTCCATTTGAGGATATACTAAATTTTGTCTATCCATTCATCAGGTAACAGACATTCAGATTTTTTCCATTTTGTTGCTACTAGAAATGATGCTTCTGTGAACATCTGTGTAGTCTCCATGTGGTTGTGTGGTTTCATTTTCCTTGGGTATATACACAGGAGTTGAATTACTGGAGCCTATGTTACTATTTAACCTTCTGAAGAACTGACATACTGTTTTCCACATTGGCTGCATCAATTTTACCTTCCCTTCAGCAGCATGAGGGTTTGTTTCTCCATATTCTCACCAATACTTGTTATTTTTTTTATATGCATCCTAATAAGTAGGATCTCACTATAGTATTGACATGAACTTCCTTGACAACTAGTAATGCTCAACATCCTTCCATGTGCTTACTGGCCATTCATATATCTTCTATGAAGAAATAACTATTCAAATTCTCTGCTCATTAAAAAAAATTTTTTTAGTGCTGGGAATTAAACCCAGGGTCTCATGCACACTAGGCAAAGGCTCTACAACTGAGTCTCATCTCCAGCCCATTTTGTTTATTTCTGAGTTATTTATCATTTTTATCATTGAGTTGTAAGAGTTCTTTATATTCTAGATGCAAGTCTCTTATGGAACACACAATCTGCCATTACTTCAGTCCTCGTAAATTTGCTGAGTTTTGTTTGATGGTACAGCACAACGTCTGCTCTGGAGAAGGCTCTGTGTGCACGAGTAGAATGTGTGCTCTGGTGTTTAGGGCTGGAGTGATCTACAGATATCTGCTGGGTTAGCTGGTTAAAATGTTGTTCAAGAGCTAGAGATGTGGCTCAGTGGTAGAGCATTTGTCTGGCATGCATTAGGCCTTGGGTTCAATCCCAGTACCACTAAGTAAGTAAATCGAGTAAGTAAATAAACGAAATGTTGAAACCTGCTATTTCCTTATAGATCATCTGCCTGGTTATTCTATCCATTATTAAATCTGCTGATACTTTGGCCTTGGACTTCCAAGTTTCCGGAATGTTAGTTGCTTATGGTATTTTTAAAATAACAGCCTGAAGGGTTAAGATGATGTTTATTGGCCACTGTGGTTCCTTTTTCTGTGAACCGTTTATTCATATATATTGCCCACTTCTCTACACCATTGTTTTTCTTTGATCAGAACTTAACATAACTGAATATTGATTCTTTTTAGGTTACATGTGCTTTTGTGCTATTTTCTTGCTATTGTTATGAATTTTTGTTTGTTTTTTTGCAACAGCCTGTGTTGCCCAGGCTGGCTTGAACTCATGATCCCATACCTCAGTCTCTTGAGTAGCTGGGATTACAGACATGCACCACTGTGCCAAGCTTATAGCTTTTCTTTTTACTATGTTTATTGTACCTTCTGATCCATGGAGCTTTTACTTTATTGTGGGTAGACTATATCAACCTTTGGGTTTGAGGTTTGGGCTTTTTATGTCTTAAAAAAATTCTTCCCTACCCCTGAATCATAAAGGTAATCTGCTATTCATATTTATAGTCCTCTAATAACTCAGAATTGACTTTTGTATGATGTGAAGTCATAAGCCAAAGTCTCATATACAGGTAATCAAATGTCCCACCACCATGTACTCAACAGTTTTTCTCTTTACTCATCATATTCAATTTGACTGCATAAATGGATAGATTCTGTGACTTTTTTCTTTAGTTGCCCATATTCCTCTTTAATTAAAAACTTAGGGGGAGGTGGATCCCCGACTTTCTGTCACAAGCTTGGCCCCCGCTGCCCAGTACTTTCTTACCAACAGCTACTGGACACTGAGTAGGAACAGGCCAGGGAAAAAGAGGCAGCAGCACAAAGCATGCCACAGTGGAATGAAGTGTCAAAAGAAAAGCCTGCAAAGGTAGGTCACAGGAGGAATTCATTCTGTACATAATGGGAAACTAACAGAATTTTAAGCACCAGGATGAAATGTGATTCCTGAAGTCTGGAAAAACTGTAGGTCTAACCAAAGCAGGTGTTCCAATAATGCAGTGCAACAGAAAAGCATGCCTGCTTTGGGGAGAGGGAAGAGTTCCAGGCCAACACCTGGGAGGACAATTTGAAGTCTAGTAAAGTTAAACCTGCAGTCTGCAGCCTGCAATCCACTGTTATCTTCACAAAGCTTACACAAGCCTGAAGAGCCAAGTACAAGAAGTTTACTGGATACAGTTTGCAAAATTTAAAGAACTGGAACTAAGCCAACAAATATCACCACACAAAAAAATTACTATATAATGACATAATAATACACTGTGATACCACTCAATAATTAAAATAAACTAGTTAGAACCACAGTATTATGAACAATATTGATCAAAAGGCAAGTTTCTAAAGATCCAAATGCACAATACTTTTACACAAAGTTAACAACACTATATTTTGTTTATAAAAACACTGAAAATGTGGAAAAAGAACAGAATCATAGATGAGAATAACACTAAATTTAGGATAGCTATTTCTTTTGGGCAAGACACAAGCAAAACAATCAGAGTAGCAATAGAGTCATTAAGGTTTAATTCAAAAATACACATATCTGAAATATAGCAAAGCATTAAGATTTGACATAGGTAGATGATGAGCATATGCACATTCATTACTCTTATTCTCTCATTTGCTAATGAAAAAAAGGTCACTACGGTAGCAGTGTGGGCAATGGACAGAAGTGGGGAGATGCAAAATGGAAACAAAGACAGAAAACTTTGTAAATCCAGTGAGAAATGACAAGCAATGACAATGATGTTAAAAAGGAAGGAGGAGGAGAAAGAAGTGAATCTGAGAAGTAATTAGCAAATAAAATGAGGAGGATGAGGTGAGAGATCATATTCAAGAAGTACAAGGAAGAAATTTTGGGTTGACTGCCATTCTTCCTTGAAATAAAAACGTAGGAGGAGAGGATGTCATTAGACAAGGAGTTCCTTGGGAACCTGCTGAGTTTGAAGGGCACATTCTATGTACCTGGGAGAAGATCCAATAGGAAGCAACATAACAAGGTGGTTAATAGCACAGGTCCCCGAGTTAGGTGCCCAGGTTCAAAGCCCGTTTCAGCCATTTTTAAATGGCTCCAAGTCTCAGTTTCCATGTCGACAGAAGGGGAGGGTGATAATAACTATTTTCATAGTGTTTTGTGAGAATGAAATCAGATAACACTTGTCAGGTTCTAAGCAAAGTATCTGGCACAGACTAACCATTCAATAAAGGTCTACAGTGAAAACTCAGGACTTCTTTCTCACTTAAAGAATGTACTTCTATCATATATGTCACAGAAATCTTCAGTAATTCCACCCTGGTCCCTGAAGCATTTATTTATGTAAAATATATTGTTATTTATAGAGGTTTTCAATAAAATTATCAAGATAATATCATACCTTATTTTAAATTGCTGAATAATTTTACTGAAGTCAGTATGTCATTTTCCAACTAAAGAATATATTCTGAAAGTACTAAACCTGAGTTATAAGCCCAATTCCTACAGAATTCTACTAAATACAAACATTCAAGTTAGTAGAAAGCATATAAGTCGTATGCCAGGCCCTTGGGAATGATAACAATAAACAAGAGAAGCCATGCTAACCAAAAACCACAGTCCATACATGTACTGCTAATAATACTTGCAGATTAGCAAAATAAATGCTAAAATAGGGGGTAAACAGGTGCTACAGAACAAAGCCCAAAGGATCTGTCTCAGAATTTGAGAGTTAAGGGCATTCGAAAGGATAAGGTATCTGATATGAAAGATAAGTAGGAGTTGAAAGAATAAGGCAGAGAGGTGAAACCTGATTTTTAAAGACATTTCCTAGGCAGAGGGAATATTTTGTTCTAATATCCCAGAAATAGAGCATCTAAGTACTGAATCATGAGGTTGATGAAAAATGTACAGAAAAGTCTCTTGTAAGTCATATTGTATGTGATAAATTAAATGAGACAATGCTTTAAAATGCTTGGCACAGTTCCTGATCCCCCCCCCCAAAAAAAAAAAATTGGTCTAATTGTTAAATATCACTGTAACCAATACCACCCTCTTCTTGGCCATCATTTGGAACCAGACAATATACGCACTAAGAAATAAGCTTCCACCTAGTATTCCTTAGTCAGTTGCCAGAAACAGGATGGTTCTGGGTATGCACAGGAGACTGGTTCCAGGACTCCCCACAGAAACCAAAGTGCACAGATGCTCAGGTTCCCTATATAAATGGCACAGTATTTGCATACAACCTATGCACATCCTCTTGCATAATTTATATCATTTCTAGGTTCCTTATAATACCTAATACAATGCAAGTGTTAGGTAGATAGTTGTCCTCCTGTACTATTTAGGGAATAATAACAAGAAAAAAATCTGTACATATTCAGTACAAGTGCAATTTTCAGTTCTGAATATTTCTGATATGCAGCTGGAATCCCCAGATGTGGAACCCATGGAAATGGAGGGCTAACTATACAGTACCTATTAAATGTCTTAAGAGTCTCTTCTGTGATTAGTAACATGGGAACAGACACAACAACTGTGACACCTCTTTTTAAGGAATAGAGAACGTGCAGAGCCCCCAGAAGTGGCAGGGCAAATGTCAGGAACCCACAAAAATGGTTCCTGTTACAAGACAAATCATCGGTAGGTCAGAGAAACCGAAGAGTGGGAAGTTAGCTTCACTTTGGGGTTAAGTAATAGGAATGCCCTAGAAATAAAGTCACCTTAGGACTAAACTCTTCTAATTAACAGGGCAAGATGCACATACCAAGAGTGTTAGAGGAATCAACAGCAGTCTGATGATGTGTTTACTCTAATATATAAGCTTTTTCGCAAAAGAGAAACTAATTATAACTCACTTTTTCACACTACCTTACATCAAAGTTACACATTTATACACACGTGTGTATATTATTTCAAATAAAAATTCAGGGGGAAAACCCCAAATCTCATTGCTTTAAAACAGTCTAATTTTATATATTTACTAAGCACTTTAAAGATAATAATTACAAAGCTTTTTCACTGATTCCACATTATACTGTTCTGATTAAAGACCCAAGCCAAAAGAATACTGGATTAGAAATGTTTCAGGAGTATTCACTTTTGCAAAAGCAATGTAACAAACTCTTTGGGTTCATTAAATAAGACAATCTATTATAATGTGATTTATCTTCGACCTTCACCTAACACATCTGCGAGTTAAAAGATACCCTGTATAAAATTTATACAACATAATTCCTTTCTGATCCTACTTTGTCTTATTGACAACTTAAAACATTTATTTCTAGCTACCCCTTTTTCTTCATAATGATCTCATTCAATAGTAGCTAAATTCTAAGAAAATTTTACTGATACTCTTTCTAAATGGCAATAAAACATCACAATAAATTTGACTAAAGAAGCATAAAGCTATATCACTTCCTTAAAAAGCAAATATACCTGAAATAAACTAAAATTACAGAAACTTTTTTAAGCAAAAGTTTTTTGAAATAAAAATATACATAAATCCACACCACAAGGGGCAGAAACCACAGTGAGCTGCTTGATGATGCACAGAGGGAATATGTCCAAGTCCCCACCACTACATCAAGATGTGTGGCACTAGCCACTCACAGAAGCACCCATGCTCCTTCATAGTCACTGCTCCCACGATCCTGACTCCTAAAACCAGACAAGTATTTGGGTTATCCTACTACACAATTATCAGAGAATCCCAAGTAACTGAAGGTTAAGTTAGATTTCCCAGGACAAAAAAGCCCAATTAAGCATATAAAGCTTATTTCAGGATTTTCAAATGAAAAATATTCTTCAACATCACTACAACCTTATCTAAAATCTTATTCAAACCACTTAAGAATAAACTTAGAACCTCTTATAGTTACTGTTCCATAAAGCAGGAATTAAAGAAAAAAACAAAAACACTTCACAGATCTTACTAGGGTCCTAAGAACAGTAGTCTCTTAGAATCTGGGGAACAGTGGTTTCGGGACCTTTCCCTCCAGCTACCCAAATCTTCAGATGCTTAAGTCCCATTAATAAAATAGCTTAGTATTTGCATATGACCTATACACATTCCTCACATGCCTTGACTCATCTCTAGATGACTTACAATACCTAATACAATGTTGGTGCTGGGTAAACAGTTGTTACACTGTACTGTACAGGGAATAATGACAAGGAAAAAGAACATGATCAGTGTTTGGTACAAACTCAATTTTTAAAAAAGTATTTTTCACCTATAGTTGGCTGAATCTGTGGATATAACATCTGCAAATACAGAAAGCCAAGTGTACTCCTAAGTATCTACTTAGAGCTCAACTAAAAGTCCTCAATAATCTCTCATGTGCCTCAAGATCAATTCATGCACACTCGCTGATGCTGAACTTTCAATTATCCTATTCAAGTCTTCCCCACATTAATGTGAGTTAACTGCAGCCTTTCAAGTACATATCTAAATTCTCCTAATCATCATTATTTATCATGTAAAAATGTCAAGGAATGAGTGGACCAGAAGCAAGTGTCAAAAAAAAGCCCAAATTACTGAAAAGCAAATCTTATTTCCAATCTTGAAATACAAAAGGCAAAATCCATTAACGTGTTTAAAACAATCTTAGCTATTTAGTGATTATCCACGTAAAAAATATTTACTACTTCTCTGACAATCTCCAAAGAAAATGTTAAATCTAAGTATAAAATTAACAAATTAACTTCACATTGCATTTCAATACCAATTCATCAAATGAGTTCAACTGACCAATTAAATTTCTTTCACAGAAATTCACCAACTATGTCATTCAGCTCACAGTTTGTTCAACATGTACATCTTTCTTCACCTCCAATAACATTTTAAAAATCTCTAGTAGTGAATACCTACCTTTGAGGTTCTTTGAAGTTGATCACCAACATATGTTTTGCGAAACTGATCCAAGAACCATAGAATTGCAAGTTCTATTTTCTCATTAGAACACCGAGGCAATCCGGTATCCATTAAAGATATAAGCTGAAAAACTCTTTTCATAAAGAAAAAAAAAAAAAAAAGATTCAGTACAAATTCTTAGAGAACATTAAAATTCTTATCATAAATATATAATCAATATAAAAAGTGGGAAAATATTAAAGTATACAAAGAAAACAGTTCTGAAATCCTACCTATGGAAAAAAGATATTACAATTTGATCTAATTCCTTCTAGACTGTTTTTCCTAAGACATACACATATATATACATGAATACAAACCTATATATGAACATGTAGATATAGATATTATTTTACTAAAAATCTCCACATATAGACACATGGCATATACATATAACTGTATAATACATACACAGATACAAGTAAATACATGCATATATTTTCTTAGCAAAAGAATACTGAATGTGTAGTTTCACACTTTTCTTTTTCACTTAACTTTATATTTCTAAATAATTAAATATTTTATGATCACATGTCTCAAAATTAAAATATCAAGAACTATACCCACATTACATCACTCTAATGAGTCATAAGTTTTACCTAAACAAACCCAGAAGATGGCTGTAATAAAATCAAATATTTCCAACACTAAACTATTATTTTACTAATGATTAGCAGAAAATCATAAATTTTGTATTCATTATGTGATGGTTTGACATATTTGACTCCATGGAAATGTTATAGGCCAGGCTATATGGGCAATAACTAAACAGACTCCATTTTACCTTGAGACTCTATGTTATGTAGGAAATACTTCTCCCCTGGGAACACCCCGCCTCTGTACCCATCAACAGTTGCTTAGCATCTCCCATGAAAACACCCACTTCTGTACCCATCATCAATTGATTAGCATGACATGTTTGGCAACACAAAATGGCAATTCTTGTATAATGAAAAATTGTGCCCTTTTGGATTCCTATTTTCCTAATCAATGTACCATGTCAACAGTGATTGTCTAGATGTTAGTAACCATTCTTCAATTTGTACCTAAGGTCATTTTGACCCACTTCCCCCTTCTGCTAATGATTTCAGATCTCATGATATTAATTTGTAGTTTTGAATCATAGCAAAAGATGCTTATGATTGATGTACTGACTTATGGTATAAAAACCCCTACAACCCTATGGTCGGGGCTATTCTCCCAATAGCCATTTTTGGTGCATTGTGTGAAACAGTTAGCTGGCCAGCTAATAAAGACTCTCAAATTTGGACTTCTCAGTGGTGATTGGTCTGTTCTTAAGTTGCACCCCATAACAATTACTATTATTACAAACTATTACTAGAAAATCACAAATCAACTGAAGGTTAATTTCCTACAGAAGAAACTTAATTAAATATAATAAGTTTAGTCTTGAATTTTTGAAAAAACTTCTTCAACATTACCTACTTTTATTAATCCATTTTGTTCCACTGTCCCAGACGTGCGTGGAACACCTATAAAAGCTTAAATATAGCTGGGTGTGGTGGTGCACACCTGTAATCCCAATGGCTCTGGAGGCTGAGGCAGGAGGATCAGGAGTTCAGCACCAACCTCAGCAACTTATGAGGTGCTAAGCAACTCAGTGAGACCCTGTCCAAATAAAATACCGAAAAGGGCTGGGGATGTGGCTCTGTGATTAAGTGTTCCTAATTCAATCCCTAGTACCAAAAAAAAAAAAAAAAAAAAAAGCTTAAATATAGTTTATATAAGTACATAACAAAATCATACCCATAATACTAATAATTAGTGTATAACATTTATAACAATAAGTCATAGGTTATGATTTCCAACCCATTTTAATGTACCCACATCAATTTTGTTGAACTATTTCCAGAATTGAAAATTTGGGACTTAATGGTTTATAATTTTCTGCTGGGTGGATGCCAAGGGCCTTACACTAACAAAATCAGCATTTTAGAATACTTTTCTGAGAGACAGAAGGAGAGGTTGCTGAGGAAGCAGCATCCTTTTGTAAACTCGCACAAAAGCAGCTACAACTGGCCCTGACCCACTTAATCCCTAATTCCTTGGATATAAACACATGAAGAGTTATGTGTCCTTACAAAGATAGATTCTTTTTATAGGATTATATATACTATTCCCAACAAATAAGGCAAACAAGACTATATATTCTCCCCCCAAGTCTTTCACACTCCTGGAGCACACTCTACGCGTGGTCCACGCCCAGCTTTTTCCACTTAACAATGTGTCCTGGAGACCCTCTGTCAACAGAGGGCTCCCTCACTCTCTCTCCAGCTGCTTGACTTGCCATTACAGGAGTGTGCCCTGGTATTTTCAGACATTCTCCTATTGAGGAACACTGAAGTTGATTTAAATTTTTCTGGTAACCAACATATATTTTTATAATACAGGTTTCTAAATGGCATAGAAAATCGGTATAGGTTTTGTATATATTTGTCTTATATGAGGTTAACATTTTCATTTTTATATTATATGTATGTCCTTTCCTGGGACTTGTTTGTGCATATCCTTTGTTGATTTTTTTTTCTCTACCAGGTTTTCTTTTTAATACTGACTTCTATAACTCTTTACATAAGAGAACTCGACTTTCTGCCTGTAATTAATCTGCAAATAAATTTTCATATGTCTGAAATTTAACTATGGTGCTTTTAGAATTCTTCATGCAAACGTTTTTGTTGTTTTCCTCATGCAGAAAATATATATTTTTTTAATTTTATAGATTTTGCATAACAGCAAGGTCTTACCTGAGGTATTTTACTATTCCAACCTTTTATATTTATATCTCTGTAATACATTTGGACTCATTAGTAAAGATGTTTACAAGGCATTCTTTTTATGGTTGTGTAATACTGAGGCTACACCAAAATTAAATAATCTTATTTTGCATGTAAACTCATATATCTAAATGAAACATAACAATTGCCCTCTTATATATCCCCACAAAAATTTCTAGAAACAGAACATCTAGGTCACAGGGTATCCAACTTCTCCAAAAAAAAAAAAAAAAAAAAAAACAGTGCATGCTGTCAAAGGGTTAAGAAAATATATTCGAAAGAAATTTTATAGTGATAATTTGCTATATTTATATTAAAATACTTTTTAAAAGTTCCCTTTGTGTACCAAATAACTTCAGCACTGCTAAGATTTACAAAAGAGAACCTGCATTAGAATTAGATTACTGTAACCATGAAGATGTGTTTATCTGATTTTGGGAGGAGGGACAAGGCTGACTTTTAGAGTCTCTGTACTGCTAACTGAGCAGATTGTTGGTGTAATTTTAAAATAAATAGATGCATACAGCAAAGTTCACCTCTGGATCCAGGTGATTTATCAAGTGACGTAGGAATAGCTTGCTTTTAAATTCTTTGCCTTGAAGGACCTCCCTTCTACACAAGTTCTTTGTTGCCTCTAAGTACTTTCTCATATTTATTTCCATTTCCTTTTTATAGTACACATTCCCAAATCCACAGAAGATGTTAAAGCAAAAGACAGGTTTGTTGGCCTGCTTCAACTATATTAAGCTGGTGATTTACATCTCCCAGCAGGAAAGTAGGAAAGAATTTCCAGCAGGGTTTATGATCCATTTGTCAAGGGAGTTTTGGTAGCTTTGCAGGTTCAGAAGCAAGTGCCTGAAGTCCAAAACAACAATGGCTTTAAGCAATACAGATGTTTACTTCTCTCTCAAGCAAAAATCCAAGATAGTGTCCAAGGCTGGCTGGTGCTCCGTGGTGCACCGGGGACTCCGATTCCCTCTGTCTTGTTGGTGTACTTGCCTGCAGTCACTTTGCTGTCTAAGGCAGCTTCTTCAGCTCCACCGGTTCAGTCCACATGCTGCATCTAGCACATTCACTTAACAGCCAAATGTGCACGACATAATCACTTGACCATATCTAGTTTCAAGACAGGCCAGTAACTCTTGTCCTTACTCAGAGTGGACATTTGTCCAGCAAAACAATCAGGTATTTTATTACTACCACAAAGAGAAGAAGAAATATGGGGGACAACAAGCAGTCTCTGCCAGTGTCCTTGGACATGCATAAGATCAGTGTTGTATTTTACACACAAATGAGTATAATATTGACTCCCAATTTCAATGTATTATTCCTACATCTATTTTTTATCTCAAATTATTTTTGGAAAAAAAAAAGCTTATAAGAAATAAAAAGACAAAGCATTAAAAGATAAATCTTTAAAGAATTTAATCCAAGTTATAAGTACACCATTTCAAATACAAAGAAATGGATATTGGATAATTACTTGTTTGGATTTCCTTGGATTACCAATGTAATAGGTATTCATTAAGTTAACAAATATTTGCAGGTCTATCGAATGACAAGTATGTATCAGATATTCAGAATACCGTGGTGAGCAAGACATATGCACCTCTAATTCTCTAGAAATCTATAATTCATCAAAGGAAAGACAGTAAAACAAGGAATTAGAGTGAAGCATGACTAGTTCTAAAATAAATGCTATAAACAAAATGCAAAGATAAG
Source organism: Sciurus vulgaris (assembly GCF_902686455.1). Classification (NCBI taxonomy): domain Eukaryota; kingdom Metazoa; phylum Chordata; class Mammalia; order Rodentia; family Sciuridae; genus Sciurus; species Sciurus vulgaris. Next base: position 9,995,531 of record NC_136466.1, read on the forward strand.
TAATGCTCTGGAATGGAGCAGGGCAAAGGGTGTTAAAAGAGGAAGCATGCGCAACCTCACAGGGGAGAGAAGCTGCTCATTTAAATACTGCGAATGTTCAATACAGCTAGGAAACAGTCAGTGGAGGAGACGAGGCTGACGAGAAGGGCCGGAGTCAGATCATGGAAAGCCACGCTGATTTTGAACCAGGGAACCCTGAAAAGCAGCGTGATGTCACCCCAGAGTCAAAGCAGAGCACTGACATGGACTGTACTTTAAAAAGTTCACTCTGGCTGCAAAAAGGAAACAACAAGGAATCAAATTAAGAACTACAAAACCAGTCCAGGTAGAAGTTGGCACTAGCTAAACTGGCAGAGGAGAGGGAGATAAGTAGACTGGTTGGGATAAACAGAAGGCAGCTCCTACATGGATGCTGGAGAAAGGAAAAAGGAAAAGCCAAGGATGATCTCAGGATGGGGGCAGAGTGGTCAGTGGTGAGACACATGGAGAGTCAGCGAGGAGCTTCATTTCAGCCACTAGTTGAACCGGAGCTGCACATGGGATAGAACATCCCATTGGAACAATTCAATCAGTGTTTGGAAGTCAGAAGACAAAAATTACTAAAACAGAACAGGAATGCTGAGCACTGCGAGGGCTCAGCTGAGGCTGGAACACCAATGACAGTGGCACCTACCCACAGAAGTGTGCACTCTTACCATCACTCACCAAGTAAGAGAAAACCCTAGATTCCCTCAGTAGTGAACTTAACTGTCAAAGCGTACTCCCTCCTTTCCTGTGAAGCCAGAGCACGTGATGATGCTCAAAGGGCACAGAGGAGGGCAGCAGGCTGAGCTGAATGGCAAAGGGAGGTGAGGAGGTCAGAGAGCAGAGGATGCTGTGGACCACCGCACAGGCCTGGGAATCTGTGTAAAGTGTCACAGGAAGCCACTGGAGCTTATGACAAGATGAATGGGGGAGTAATGTGACCTGCCAGGAAAGAAGCTGAAGTCACCCATGTGAAGTAGGGTTTGGGAGAATCACAAAAGTGTGAGCCAGTAGTCAAAGTCTTCAGTAAATGACAACAGGTCACAAGGAGATGAGCAGAGGAGAGCAACAAGGGGAGACAGAGGGTGGCAGAGCCACACAGAAGACGTCTGGAAGGAAGCAGACTGAGAGGACACACGGTAAATAAGACAAAATCCCTGGGAATCTCTCAAGAGGTTCACATTTGATTGTAACAAATTCTATTAAAATTGCTACAAAATTATGTTTACTCAATTGGAATTGTGTGGCCTGAGTACAACTATATTTACTTGCCAAGTTAAAATAACTTTTAAATGTGTTAAAGTAATATATTTTAATGATAAATCATCACATTAGAAACTTTTGTAAATATTAAACATTTAGGTTAAAATAGTAAACAAAATTTCTACAGTAGCTATGTGATCTTCTAATTTGGTAGTGTTCTTCTAGGAGTTAAGACAGATATCATGACAACATATAGCAGCCAACAATATTATGGTTCTAATTACTTGAAACTTCTTCATAAAAAAGTAGTATTTTTGCAATTTTACATGAGATCATTCTTACTTCAGAATCTCAATACTCTAACACACATACAATTATGTTGTTCCAGACAAGGTGTGAGTCCTAGCACACACACCCCACCCTGAATTTGTGTGACCCATCTGCATATCCATCAATCCCACCATCATCTCTCACCCCACCCCAATTCCAGCACCTTCCTGTAGTCTCAGTAAAAATTCACAGTTACTGCCATTATAAATCTTCACCCAGTGGAGAAAAGAGGCCCACCATAGCTCCAGCCTGTTGCTCTGATTCAAGAGGACCAACAGGAAGCTCTGGCTTCCCCAGCAGCTCCTCAAAGAAGTCACGAAACACAACTAAGAAGTGTGGAAAATTAGAGACCCCAGTGAGGAATGTAAATCATTAGACACAGGATGCAGAAAGAAGTCAATAGATAAAGTGCTTGCCCTCCGTACCTCCTATCCCAGGCAGTTTTGAGGTACAGAGGTTCCATGTGGCTTCTGGGGAAACTTCCTGTAAACGCAAGCAACCAACTGTGTTTCTCAGTAATGCACCGCCTTATGCAGTTGATTGTCACTTTTCATGGTAGTTGTGTCCTGAACAGTTGCTGAGAGCACTGGCTCAGTGAATACTGAATCACTGCTCCTAGGGGAAACATAGGGTGAAGTTCCTGCAAGCCTCTGGCTGCATTTTTGTCACACATCATGACCTTTTTTATGTGTGTTTTTGCTTAAAGACACTGTATTTAATTTATATTGTTGATCTGTTAACATTGAACTTGGGTCTGAATGAAACTTCTCTAGCCCACATATTTTCTCTGTGAGGTACATGACATGGTTCTTTAGAACACTGAGCAGTACTGCAGTTGGGTAAATGAGCCAACAAAGAACACAAAAACATGACACGGTGCACTAACTGAACTTCAAAAAGAACAGCTGTTTGGAGCATGAGAGCTGAAGAAAGAAGGCAGAGGACTGACTTATTCAAACTCAGCTGGAAAACTGCAACAGGCAACTCAGATTTCTTTGCCTCTGTGTCTTGCCTGCACACAACAACAAAGACACCATGAGGACTGACAAGACATGTATGACAAACACATCTATCAAACAGGCGAGTTCACAGACACAATGTGGAGTAATGAATTGACCGCATTTGTCTTCTCTTGTTGTCTCACCTATTTTCCCTGTTCTACTATTCCTTCTGAAAAATGCACATTTATGCCCCCTTCCAATAAAGCATCAACCCACAAGTGTCACCTAATGCTGTTTTCTAGGTAATACAGGCTAATACACAAAATAAATCTTATTTAAACATTTGCTGTTTAAAGAAAACAATGATTTTTTTTAAAATTTGCAAATGTACATCTGCTTTATTTTTTATTACATATTTCCCAGAAAATACTGACAGTGTATATTTCCCTACTGAGAAACAAAATCTTTTTTTAAAAAAATCGAACTAATTATAACAAAAAGAATATGTAATTGCCATTTTGCTTAATATGTAATGTCATCTTAAAAGATGGTACAAAAGCAAATTTACTTGGTTAAAAATTAACTAAAGCATTTTAAGAAAGCCCCAAACACCTATTATTCATATTTTCAAGTGACTCAAATTGATATAGGAAATAATAAATCTTTAAAAAACTAAAAGAATTTGTTTATTCGGGTTCAAATGTTATTAAAGAAAATTTAAAGGTTGAAAGGGTATGGGGGTATGGAATGAAAATAAAATTTTAATTCAAAATTATAATTTATCACTTAGGAATACATTTAGTAATAATTATGAGAAAGAATATCAACTAGGCGTAATGATTTTAAGGACTTTACTAGGGTGACAACAATAAATTTCAGGATCGATGGAAAAGTATGAAAGGCCTGGAAAAAGACATAAGGATTTTTTTTTTAATCTACTACTACATTACAGTTATACATATTATTAGGGTTCATTCTGACATAACTATACAAGCATGAGATTTAATTTGCTCTAATTCAGTATCCAGGACTTTCCCTTTCTTTCCTCTCCTCCCTTTCCCTGTCCACTTTCCAATCTTCTTTCTATTTATTTGTACTTTTTAACATTAGTGCATTATAGATATTCCACAAAGGTGGAATTCACTGTAGTGTATTAATATGTGTATAGAGGACAGTTTGGTCGGTTTCATTCCACCGCTCCTCCCTTTTCCTGAAGACCACCCATGAAAAGACATAAGAATTTTGCATAAAATATAATGGCATTTCAAACCACTTGATGGTGGGATTGGTATTAACTGGTTAACACTTTGAATAGTAGAATATTAAGATCTTTTATACTGAACTGTTACAAATAAACTAGAATATATAATCACCAAAGCAAATCAGATAATACAGTTGACATAAATTTCAAAAAATCACAAATTATAAATAGCAAAATAGGAGTAGAAAAGAACTAGTAACCAAAGAAATATAAATTAAAACAAGACATTGGTGCTGGGCACTGTGACACACACCTACAATTCCATCGGTTTGGGAGACTGAGGCAGAAGGACTGCAAGTTCCAGGCGGCCTCAGCAATTTAGCAAACCCCTCAGAAACTTAGTGAAACTCTAGTTCAAACTAAAATGAAATGTAAAAGGTTGTGACTCAGTAGTAAAGCATCCCCAGGTTCAATTCCTGCCCCTCCCCAAAACAAACAAACAAACAAAAAATATTAGACATTAGTTACCCAACACTGGCAACGATAAGCACCCTGTTATCTGGCACTCAACTGCTGAAAAATGGTAACCCTAATAGCCTTTGGGTTCAGAGGATGAATTGGAATAGGTTGGGTATCCCTTATCCAAAAAACCAGAAGCATTTCAGATTTCAGGGTTATCTGGATTTTGTAATTTTTGCATGGACTACAATGAGCTTTCCTAACCTGAAAATTCAAAATCCAAAATGCTCCAAAATCTAAAACTGTGTCATGCTGGCACTCAGTTTCAGATTTTAAAGCACTCTGGATTTTGGATTTTCAGAGTGGCACACTGTTCAACATGTACATAAGGCCATCTGGTAATATGTACTGTACGTCTTTAAAATGCTGCATATATTTTGACCAGTTATTCAGCTTTCAGGAATGAACTCCAATAAAATTCACACAAACAACTGAAAGAAAATACACCCGAAAAAAATTTATAATAAGGACAAACTGAGTTCCAAAATTCAGGTCTCTTTAAATTATGATACAGTTTATATATAATATTTTATGTCTATGTTAACTATTCACATATTATGTTTGATTTAAAGAAGTGTGTGTGTATGTGTGTGTGTGTGTATAAAATATATCACTATTTGTAAGGTACTGTTCTAAATATTTTAAAAATATTAACTTATTTGATTCTTATAATAGCTCAAAATGATTATGGATTATTATCATATCCATTTCAATTAAAAAACAATTTTGGCTTTTAAAAAAAGTTGAAAAGTACACATGTAGTGTACCTATACACACATGCATTAATTTAAAAAACTCAAAGGGTCTTTACCAAAATTAAGGTAGTAATCTCAAAATTAACATGAGTTTTCATTTTATTTGAAATGTCTTTAACAAAAACAAGTATGACTCTAAGATGTTATTAAAAATAAATCAAAATATGTAAAAAATAAATTCAATTGTACTATTTTAATATAGGAATGTTACTCAGTTTAGAACAGAAACATGTAGAGAATAATTCAGTTGCTTCTTATAAAGACTGTGGTCATTTGGTGAAATCTCTAGCCCACAATCATAAAGAAACTAACTACCTGTTACTTTTTGACCAGATGTATGCCATCCTAATTTTGCCATGATCCAAATACACCCCAATTTTGTAGCTTTATCAGGTGCTAAGTAATAAAAGCAACCTAAATCTTCATCACACTGTTTGCACAAGTGTCTAAAAAATTAGAATCTTTTACTTACTGGAGACTTGACTTCTAAAATCACTTAACCTCTAAATGTTGGTTTTCCTCACCAAGAGCAAGGAAAATAACACCTTTCTCAAAAGGCCACATTAAAAAATGCTTTATCTCATAATACTAAGCAATAACTCATTTCTTAACTATTTAATTTCTGTAGGTTATATGTCCATTACTTACCTACAGGATAATTCTCCATCCATAGCATCATGCTCATCTGTACTCGTATATGTTAATCTTCCTCCTACAACTGTCCCAACTAAGTATACCAGCCATGCAAGACGTCCTAACAGAAAACAAGAAAGAAAAATGTTTAGAAGGTACTGACAGAAATGAGATTATTTTTCCAAAAACTGCGAAATTATCTCTTCTTTCATACAAGTTATCAGCGATTATGAATTCACTCTTTTGTTTTTTGTTTTTTGTTTTGGTGGTACTGGGGATTGAACCCAGGGTCAACACACATGCTAGACAAGCACTGCTACCACTGAGCAACATCCCCAGCCCATGAACTCACCTCTTGACAGAAACAGGAAAGCTGGGTTTTATCAAGGAAGCACAACTGTGAGCATGGTACCTATCTCAGAACCAGGTAAAACTACTTTTGAATCTCAGCTCTAACAATTTGCTATGATTTTGTATAAGCTATCATGAAGACTGAAGAGAAAATTAAATTTGATAACAAACACTACATGCAATGTTCCGGACCAAGGCTTTTATTCAGTCAGTAAATACTATCAGGACACAATGGCCAACATCTTTTCTGAATGGTCAACGTCACCACAGCACCAGTCCCATCATTTTGAAACTGCTTGTGCTTGGAACATAATAGTGGTAATAAATTCACTCTCTTTGTATTTCTATGCATGATTTTTAAAAATCCAAGGTTTTCACTATACCATTCACACTCTTTAACCACTGAGCCGATCTCAAGGCCAAGAGCAATAGAGGATTAAATAGCTTTATGCAGTGACACAATGGCAACATCTTCAGTTTTCACAGATCTTACTTTGGGACAGCCAAAATGGATAAGCACCTACATTCCTTCTATCACAGAAAATGAACAAAGGACCATCAACCAATTGTGCAGTCTGTTTATCAGCACTGTGAAACAGACCAAGAACAGTACTAATTGATAAAGTAACCATCAGAAAACAGACAAGTTCCATTACATGTGTAACAAAGAAAAAGCCAACAGAACAAAAGCCCATGTAGGAAACGAAGTATTCGGAAGTTACATATTTCAGTGTTTTGTGATAACATCAAAGTGTACAACAGTGTCTCCTGGTGATGTGTCCTCTGGAGGCCCTGTCTCCTCTGCAGGCTCTGTCAAGGAGCAGCTGCTGTCTCCCCCAAGCCTCCTATGTTCTGGGCCCTGAAGGCACAGCGGGTATTCATGTTCCTCACTTCCACTTTGAGAATGTTCTCCCTCTCCTCACTGCAAAAGCACTCAGCTTTACATCTCTGTCACCAAACACTGGATGCAATTATCTACTCTTCCTCAGATTATTTCTCCTTATTTTTTGAAGGTATTTGTTGCTGGCTCACTATAACTCTTTCCAACAACATTTCTATCATAATTGCTACTGATTTCAATCTCTACAAGGATGAACTTTTCAACTTCGACAACTTTGATCTACTGAGCATCTCCAGTCCATGAATCTATCACCTTTTTTAAAAACCAACTTTACTGAATATCATTCACATACCATAACATGAACACATATAAAGAATAAAATCCAATGCTTTGTAGATCTGCAGGATTGTGTACCCATTGCCACAATACAATTTGAAACATTTTCATCTCTCAAATTAAATCCCATAATCATCCATCATTCTGCTTTCTCCCCCCCACACACACACCTTAAACAACCACTGAGCTACTTCACATTTCTTTATCCCTTTCATGTGTGGGATCACATGGGTATGTGTTCTTAGTGACTGTACTCTTTCAGTTAGCATGTTTTCAAGATTCACCCAGGTTACAACATGCGTCAGAACTTCATTATTTTTTGGTAACTGAATAACATCCCACAGTTCGAACATTTATTACTGAGTTACAAAAGTTCTTTATAATATTCTAGATGTAAGCCCCCTCCAAGCTGTGACATATATTTTCTTCCATTCTTGGGTTATGTTTTCACTTTCTTATGAAAGTGGTGCCCACTGAACCACAAAATTTTTAAAGTTTGATGTAGTATAATTTATTTAATTTGGCTTTTTACTGCCCATTTTGATGTCCTAAGAAACAATTCCCTAACCCAAAATCATGATTTACTCCTATGCTTTCTTCTAAGAGTTATACAGTCTTAATTCTTATATTTAAATCTAAGCATTCTAGTCCTAACACCAAAACGGTGAGTAAAGAATAATATGGGTAGCTCCAGCCCAAGCTGTCATCTGACTATAATATCTGAAATACCCCAAAGACGAACAGTCAGCTGAGATGTACCCAGAAATTCAGAGGTAATAAAACAAATTGTTAACAAGTCACTAAATAGTGGCAAAAGATCCCCAGAACATAACCCTCCAGGTATCCATATCCTTCCTTGCTGGATTTTGTTCTTGGCACTAATGGCTTTCTAATCCAAAGTATATTTTATATATTTATCTTGCATCATTACCTGTCTATTCCAATGGAATGGAAACCATATGTGAGCAGGTATTTTTGTCTGTTTAGTTGTCTATTGCATCTCCAGAGCCTAGAACACAGTGTCTGGCACGCAACTGTCTATAGTCAAGGGTTACTGAGTTAACAAGTCATTACACAGAAAATACAACATGAGAGAAAAGGTTAACACCAATTTTGAAATTATTAAAATATACTCATTATTAAAAATGAATGTTAATGGTAATTATGTTTCTATTGCTTAATCTCAAAGCATACTCAATAAAAGATGTGATACAGTTGTTCTTGTTATGTGCAGATTCCATTAGTTGAGAATTTATTTGGTAAAATTTATTTGTAACCCCAAAACCAATACTCAAATCCATTCACAGCGATGTGACTTGTGCAGAGCAGTGAAGATTCTGAGTTGTCCAGGGCACAGTCCAAGCTCAGGTGAACAGAGTGACACTCTGCCTTCTTGTTTCAGCCTCACACTACAGACAAGTCTTCTTCTGGGGGCCTACTTATTGTGACTCTTTCACAATTTAGTTTTTTATTGGTAACTTCCCTGTCTGCAATGGCCAGGCGTCACACTCAAGTGCTGTGTAGTATTCCTAACTGAACAAAGCCTGCTGTGTGCTTTAAGTATAGCATGCACATGTTCAGTAAACTCTGCTCAGGCTTCAGTCACCGTGCTCTTGGCTGTGAGTTTAATACTAAAGAGCCAAAATCTGTTTTTTATAAAGTGTCTTTAATAGAGACACACGTAAGACAAGGGTATGTGTTCAAAATGTTCTGACCAGAGGCCCACAGGAGCAGTGTGTTTGCTAATTCAGTGTTTACAGTGAAGTTTATGACTATGACTACCAAACAGTATAATCAGCTCTACCTCACAGAAGGCCAGGGATGCCTGTTACTACAGTGTGCCTCAACTGGGGGTGGAACGCGTTACATGCTTTCTGTAATGGGATGAGTCTGAAATACTGCAAGCATAATTTTTGGTGAATGTAATTTTTTTTGTTTTTTAGTTTTTTAGATGTTGATAGACCTTTATTTTATTCATTTTTTAAAAATATGTGGTGCTGAGAATCTAACCCAGTGCCTCACTTGTGCTAGGCAAGCGCTCTGCCACTGAGCCACAACCCCAGCCCGAATGTAATGTTTTATTTGCCCTAAGGGAATCACTATTTTGAAAACAATCTGCTATAAATAATTTCTTCAAGTGAAAAATATAATATAAATATAAGTAATTACCTCCCTTATATATTTTATCCATTCAGATTTTTAGATGCCAGTTTGTCTTAAAGCAAGTAATATTACTGCTAAAAATAACAGCATTTACATAGTAGTTACTATACACTAAGCACTATTCTAAAAATTTTATCTATTATCCAAATCTTTATTCATGAATTCCCATTAAAAAGTACACAGCTATAATTCAAATCTAGGCAATGAATTTCTAAGAGTTCATTCTCTAACAATAAGTTGTCTTTCCTGCTAAGCCTGGGAAAGAGAGTTCTCAACACTGATGTCAAACACTGACAGACCTTGAGATAATATCTTTGATCCCACACTCTCTTAAGTGTTCAACACATTTTGGTTTCTAATTCTGAATTGATCACTACCTGCCTCCCATGTCCTGAGAACCGCCTTTGGGATCATTTTTATGGAGAAGTTGCATATTTCTTTTGCTTCCCAAAGCACCTACAATAAAACCAAGAATATGTGACATATGAAATATTGGTTGAGCTGGGTGCCGTGGCACACGCCTGTGACCTGAGTGGCTTAGGAGACTGACTCAGGAGGATAACAAGTTCAAGGCTAGTCTCAGCAATTTAGCAAGACCCTAAGCAATTTAGTGAGACCCGGGCTCAAAATAAAAACATTTAAAAAGGGCTGGCAATGTAGCTCAGTGGGAAATTGCCCCTGGGTTAGATCCTGAGTAGGGGAGAGATCAATGGGGGATACATTTGTCAATTAGCTCTCGATAAAACAACCCTACCTCAAAATAGAAAAAAAATTTCACCATGTAGTTTTCATATTTCTCTACTGGAAGATAAATATTTTAAAAATGAAAGCAGTACAATTTAGCTATCAAAAGCAAAGCCTAGGTTCAAAGCTTGCCTCTAGTACATATTATACCAGTTACTCAATCTCAGCTTTTCACTTCCTCATTTTTTAAAAATGTTTTTTTAGATGCTGATAGACCTTTATTTTATTAATTTATTTATATATGGTGCTGAGAATTGAAACCAGTGCCTCACACATACTAGGGAAGCGCTCTACCACTGAGCTACAACCCCAGCCCCTCATTTCCTTATTTTTAATAGAAGGATGGTAACAGTACCTGCCTTACAGGGCTGTTGACGAGCATGAACAGCATCTTATGTGAACAGTACTCATAACAATGCCCAAGCATAAGGGATGCAGACAAGTGTTCAGCCAATGCTGAATAGCTATCCCCCTTTTAATGGTGCTTCTGTAACACACCAACAAGAAAACTATAAAACATACCACTATGTAACATTTGTATGTTCATTCTTCACCTTTAAAAGTCTTGAAAAAAATGAAGTTACACAATATTTAAGAATTTTTAAGTTCTTTCCTCCATTCAAGAAGGTCTGTTACAATGAAAGCCAGTTATAATTAGCTATATATGCTTTCTCAATGCTGTTTGCAAAACAAACAATGCTTTAAAATGAAAGAAAATTTTCCAAGTAAAAGGCATTCAGGAAAACATTCAACTAGTACCTATTATATGTCATGTTATATGGTAGATATAATTGATATGAACATCTATGGGGAAGAGTAAAATGGGGGTAAAAACTTCATGCTCAAGCAATTGAACCTAGTGAGACAGAGGGAGAGGGAAATCGATAATTTTTGCAATGGCAACTAATAAGCACCTATTGTCTAGTAATAAACCAATGATATTATACATAAGACATGAATTTCTCAAAATTTAAATGTTTGTTGTTTAATTCATTTTATTATGACCTTGAAATTAAGACTTTAACATCAAAAAATGTCTGCCACGCATAGTGGTGCATGCCTGTAATCCCAGTGACTCAGGAAGCTGAGGCAGGAGGATCCCAAGTTCAAATCCAGCCTCAGCAAAAGAGAGGCACTAATTAAACAACTCAGTGAGACCCTGTCACTAAAGAAAATACAAAATAGGGCTGGGGATGTCGCTCAGTGGTCAAGCCCCTAAGTTCAATCCCTGGTACCAAAACAAACAAACAAACAACAAAATCAAAGAATGTCAATGCAAAAGGAACATATGATGAGTTGTAAGAAATTTTTTTCTAAATTTATGGTTAGTTTTGAATGAAAATTTATTTATTTGGAGAAAAAGAGTGCATATGTACTCTTTCCTTGCTTTAGGAAGTAATGATTTCCACTGTATGTGCAATTGAAGAGTAGATATTTCTTAAGAGAAACTTAAGCTGAATTAGAATTAGTATTAGAAATGAACAATAAAATATAAAAGCATTAGTATTAAGCTATCAAATACAATCTTGGTATTTAGCTGAATAATGTGGTATTACTTACAAACATTAAACCATTCCCTAAATATCAACAATTTTTGTTTGTTATTACCACAATCCCACAATGCTGAGGACTTGAACCCGGGCCTCCAGCATGCGAGGCAGGCACTCTACGTGATGTGCTATATCGCCAGCACAATATCAACAATTTTTAAGAAGTTACTTTGAGAAACAAGTCATATCCAGAAAGAAAAATACTGGAAGGTCTCTGCAAGGTCTCATTTATATTGGGAATCTTAAATAAAAGTTGAAGGCGGGGGATGAATATGGTGGTTACCAGAAAGAGGCAGGGAGGAGAGAGATGGAGGAAAGTAGGTCGAAAGGTACAGGCTTGCCAGTTACACAGGAAGAGGGCATCTCAAGATCTAACACACAGCATGGGACTGCAGGTAATAACACTGTACACCAAAGATCCCCGAGGGAAGATTTTAGGTGCTCTCTTCTCCCTTCCTCCCTCCCTCCCTCCCCCGCCACACACACACACACTGCTATGGTGCCCCTCTCACCATGGATTAAACGTCTGAAATTGTGAGCCCAAAATAAACTTCATCTTCTAAGTTGTTCTTTCTTGTCAGGTGTTTTAGTCAACAGTGACAGAAAGCTTACTTAACACAAAAACTGGGAGTGGGGCTGACACTGTGAGGAACCTGACCACGAGGTGAGAAGCATTTGGAATTGGCCTGCTGGAGGAATCTGGAAAAGTGCAGAGATGCAGGCTAGAGAAGCCTTAGACTGCTGGGAGCAGTTCGACGGACAATTCTGGTGGGAGTTCAGAGGTGGGCATGCTGGCGGGAATGCAAACAGTAAAGACTGCTCCTGAGGTTTCAGAGGCGAATGAGAACTCAACTGGGACCTGGACTGAGGCCACGCATTACCACCTGGCAAAGAACCTGTCTGAATCCTGCCTATGTCTTGAGACTCTGTGAGGCTGAATTTAAAGGTGATATACTGATTAATCTATCGGAGGAAATTCCAAGGCAGTAAAGCAATACTGCTGATGGCTTTTACCAGGTTTACCGTGAAAATAAGGAGAAAGCAGAGAGGAATAATTTGAAAACTTGCAGTTTGGCCAGAGAAGATACCCATGTAAAACTGGGGTTAAGGAAGGTACAGCTATTGAAGAGCTTACTGGAGAACTTAAGTACTCTGCACAGACGTGACAGGGGAGAGGCCTGAAAGGCACCTCAGGAGTCAAGACACCCATCACAAACTCAAGGGTGCAAAAGGGAAAACTTCCTAGCAGGTTTCATTTCATAGTGCTGAATTGCCCAAGCAGTTGGGATGCTGCCACCAAGGTCCAAGGGGGCCTAGATCCTGCTCGAGGTGGCAGCAGACCTTGACATCATACACGTGGTGCTGGTTCTGCAGGAATGCAGAATGCTAATCTTAAGGGGTCATGGAGACTTTCATCAAGATTTCAAAGGACTGGAAGCCAAGCAATGTACAGCAGGGTCAGAATCACTGCAGGTGGCCTGGTAAGTTGATGTGGGAAGCTGTGAGAATGAAGCAGAAGATGGAACGCAGCTCCCAAAGAGTAAGAGATGCCAATAACACAAGAAAAGCTTCTGGCAGCAGACAGAAGGAACCTAAGAGAGAGGTCACGTGGGCTGCCACCAGCAAGGCCATAGGGATGGGGGTTACACAAGCCCTTTTAAGATCACATCTTACCACCATGCACCCTAGATGATGGACATGGAGCTACAGACTTCTTTGCCCCAGTGGGTCTGGTCTTCTTTGGTCCCATCCTTCTCAAGCCCCTATTCCTCTATCTTAGAACGAAAATGTTCACTGTTAGGTACTGTATTTTTGGATACAAGTCACTAGTTTGTGATCTTTACAGGGGCTCAAAGCCAAGAATTGGCCTTGAGTCTCAGATGAGAATTTGGATTTGGTCACTTGGGTGATGCTGGAACTGTCCAGATTATGGGAACTCATGGAGATGAACTGAATGCATTTTGCATTGTGAGATGGACATGAGTTCTGGGGGCCAGGGAATTAATGTCATGGTTTGCATATGAAGTATCTCCCTAAAAAGCACATGTTAGGCAATGGAGCAATACAGTCAGCCAATCATGGACTGAACCTCTAAAACCATAAGCCCAAAATAAAATGTTTCCTCCTCATAAGTTGTTTTGTTGAGTGTTTTGGTCATGATGACAGAAAGCTGGCTAACAAAGATAATGGATAGGATAATGTGCTTAACTGTAGTATTCATTACAAAATGTCATGCTATATACCTTAAATATGTATTTTTAAAAAGGGATCTATTTTGGTAAAAGAAATGTATTCACAACATTTAAAGAACCACATAAACCCATAAATCTAAGGTACATTTAGGGAAAAAAAAATCTGTTACATGAGTTCCCTATCTATAAATTTTTAAAAGTCTCATTGTATAGTAGGACTCAATTTCTATTCGAATGTTCCATTTTTCTATTATTCTGAAATGTTCAAGGCACTTTTTTAGCAGCTGTTGAAGCACACATTTTTTCCTTAACAAAATAATTATTGCTGTAATAATCTGTAATTATGGTTTATAACTGCAATAATCCCAAAGAAATCAGTCATTACCATAGATCACAAGTAATCGTTAACTACTGTTAATGACCTATTTCTTAGGGATTATTGTTTTCGTAAACCATGACCATATCACCACAAATACGAAAAAGCAAGACAAGATAATACAAATGAGATCATAATATAATAATAAACTTATTTTGTAACATTAAAAGCCATTAAGCATCTAAATTAAAGCACACATAACGAGAGCATATAATTTTCTTTGTTCAACACTAACTGAAGTGTTTACTCTGCACAAAAGAAACTGAACACTACTACACACAATGTACAAACTAGAATCATGTTAGGCAATTTTTTTGTAACAAAAACAATTATTTTTTAGCAAACTGCATAAATCTTTAAAAGGCATATAAATTTCTTCTCACTGACCTTTTGACTAAAAGGAAGGAAACAAATATTAAAATTTTTCTACGGATCAGGCATATTTGAAATGTTATTTTATGAAAACTAAATAAGGTATCCAACTATAAAAACTTCTTCAGGTCAGCCAATTTATCCAGTCAGACCTATTAATACTGTCAAACTATTACATTTCAGTTAAGCCCACTCATGTACATACCTTTGAATGTATCTATACTTTCATTCAATATCCTTTCAAAGGAAAATAGGTCTTAGATTTTACAACTGAGTTATTCTACGTTTTATTGTAATATTAATGTATATGAATGCATATATGTAATGCATATGAAATAAGACAAAATAAATACCTACCCCAGAACCAATGCATTACCAATACTGCCACACTGTCTCCGGACCATTCCCTGAGTTTTCCCCTTTACCTTCCACACTGGAGGCAACCAGGATCCTGTATTTGGTGGTTGCTATTTTTTTTGACATTTTAATTTTATCACTTACGCATACACTTCTAAAAATATACATTTCTAGTCTCACTTATTTGGGGACTTTATTAAAAGTTTCATTCTGTAAGTAGCGTTTTGAAAATTGCTTTTCTTCACTAAATACTTGACATTCTTCTTTGTTAAATACAACTATAGTTCTTTTTTGGAGGTGAGGGGTAACCAGGGATTGAACTCAGGGGCACTGGACCACTGAGTCACATCCCCATCCCTATTGTGTATTTTCTTTAGAGAAAGGGTTTCACTGAGTTGCTTAGCTCCTCGCTTTTGCTTAGGCTAGTTGGCTTTGAACTTGTAATCCTCCTGCTTCACCCTCCCGAGTCGCTGGGATTATGGGCAAGTGCCCAGCTAGTTCATTTATTTTTATCACTGTATAATATTCTATTGTGTAAATAAATTATGATCTATTTATCCATCTTCAGATTGATGAGAATTTGAGCTATTTCTGCTTTTTGCCATTACAAGCATTAATGCTATGAACATTATTTCATATACTGTATTATCTTGTGCAGAGATGTTCTAGAGGACACAAATAAAAGTAGAAGTGCCATGTCAATAGACATTCGAATATAAGAGAACACCAAATACATTTCTATTCCATTTCCAATGGATTACTTTTATATTCCTACCAAAAGTGTATAAAATTCCCTTTGAACCATATTCTAGGAATTCTTGTTTTTCCCACAGTACTGGGAGTATAACTATTTCATGGGGCTGATTAGTAATAAAGCTGAGCGTTCTCTCAAATGTATGCAACATCTGTGTTTCTTTTTTTTGCAAAATGCCTATTAGGGTCTATTAATCACTTTCCTAAAGAACTGGTATGTGTGTATGTGTATGTGTGCTGCAAACACCTTTTCTCAGTTCTGGTCTTTAAAAAATGTTTACCTGAGTCAATTTTAGTAGGTTATTTCTATTAATTTATTCATTTCAGATTCCTTAATTTACTGACCTCACAAAACACTACGAATAACTTTAATCTTGTAAATCTTTGCTGTATCTGCAATCACTTTTTCTTCTTATTTATTCAAAAATTTCCTTTTCTTTTAGTTTTAGTGGGGTGTGTGTGTGTGTGTGTGTGTGTGTGTGTGTGTGTGTGTGTGTGTGTGTGTTTGGTACAGGGCTTAACCACGAAGTGATATCCCTAGTTTTTTTTTTTTTTGTTTTGTTTTGTTTTTTTTGAGACAGGCTGTTGATAAGTTGCTTAGGGCCTCACTAACTGGCTGAGGCTGGCTTTGAACTCAAGATCCTCTTACCTCAGCCTCCTAAGCTGCTGGGGTTACAGGCCTGCGCCACGATGCCAGGCAATCTTATTAGTTTTTTTTTTTTTTTTTTTTTTTTTTTTTGCGGTGCTGGGGATTAGAACCCAGGGCCTTGTGCTTGCAAGGCAAGCACTCTACCAACTGAGCTATATCCCCAGCCCCTTATTGGTCTTTATAAAGATCTAACTTCTAATTTTTTTATTCTACTGAGTCTTTGTTTTTTAGTTCATTGATTTCTGCTCTTTGATTCTTCTCCTTCCAAAGATTTTAATTTGTTTCTTTTGTTTCTACTACTCCACGTGGATGCTTAGGTCATATCATTTTAGCCTTTTCTTCTTTTCTAATATAAGTTTTTTGTTCAGTAAGTTTCCTTTAAGTTAAATTTCCTACTCCATTCCAAAAAAGATTGTAATTTCATTATTAGCTCTATTTTTATTTTTTAAACTATAATTTTTAAATTATAAAACAAATATACAACTTGAAATGGATTTGAGGCAAACTGTACCGCAAGCAGATTTTCTTTAAGTGGCTAAACAAAGTTTAAAAAGCAAGTAACGATAAAAGAAAATGTTTCTGGTACAGGACCAGCAACACACACATACACAAAGTGTGTAGGTACCTGAGTACAACACTCATTTTGCAATAGTGCTACTTTTAAGCACATATTGTTGATTGTTCATAGATTGCAGGGAACAACTCCATGCTTCAACAATATGCTGACAGTTCCTAAAGAAAACTCCTTTCACAAAGGCAATAACCGAGGTGTTCCCTCATTTGACAACTTCAGTCTAAGTTTGGATGTGCCAAAGGGCTTGGATATACTGAGTAAGATGCACAAAACACATCATTTGACCAATTTTCTAAAGTAAGGTTTGAGGACAGTGACAAAGTGGAAAATACAGAGGAATGAAATGCTAATTACATGCATTTTTTTTCTGTCACAGTAGGGTGGAAACTTTTCACAGGTAAGTTATGAAGAAAAGGCAAACAATTTTGTACAAGAAATTTTACACATTCTGTAAAATGTCTTCACTGCTGTCATTATTTGCACAGACTCATCGTAGTTTACTGAAACAACAAGGTCAACAGCTGCTTCCTGGTCACACCCTCAGCCTCTGCTAACTTCTGCCCAAGGTCAGTCAGCACATGGTGAAGCTCTGTTGCACTAACATAGCTACTGCCATCTTTATCAAAAACATCAAATGCTTCTCTAATTTTTCTTTACTTACTCTTTCATTTTTTTTTCCATCACTGTCAAAAATTCAGAAGAGTGAATTGTATTAACATCAATATCCAGTTCATTAATCGTGTCCCATGACTCTCCTTCCAAGGGATCTGGCCCAGGAGCGCTCCTGACAGTCCCCAGCCCCATGCTGTGATGGTTCTCAGCACCCTTGTCCACGGTGCTTGTCAATTCTGCACTTGCTCCTTCACCAGCTGCTCAGGCACCAGCTTCTCAGATGCACCCACATACTCGGCTTACTCACTCCACTCAAACTAATGTGTAGCTCTAGTTTTAAATTGCCCTAAGGATGGCTTCTCGCATCTCTAAATTACTTGGAAGTGTGTTTTAAAACTTAGTAAAGATCTGTTGGTAGCAAACATTCTGCAGAAGTTATTTCTACCCAACTTTTTTTTTTTTTTTTTAATCAGGGATTGAACCCAAGGATGCTTAACCACCAAGCCACATCCCTGACCTTTTTTAAATTTTGAGACAGGGTCTCACTAAATTGCCAAGGCTGGTTTTGAATCTGTGATCTTCCTGCCTCGGCCTCTGCTGGACTCTAGGCGTGCACACCACGCCTGGCTTTTGCCCAGCTCTTTAAGAATGATACTACACCATCTTCTGGTTTCCACTGTTGCTGTTGAACAGAGCGCTACCGTCCCATGTGACTCTGTTAAGTGATCTTTCTTCTCCAGCCACTTGTGCCACCTTCTGCTGGGGAGTACACAGTATGACTGAGGGGTGCTGTTTCTTGTTTTTGACTGCTTGCTGTATCGGTGGATTCACATTCTCCTTTAATTCAGAAAAACTCTGAGTCTCTTCAGTCATCACCTCTGCTCTATCCTCACTACTCTGTCCCTCTAGGATTCAACTGGACACATTGAACATTCTCATACCACCTTTTAAGTTCCCTTTAAGATTTTCATTTTCCTTACTCCTCAGCATTCCTAAAATTTCTTTAGAACTGTTAGCTAATTTCTTCCTAAGTTGGGACTAACTTACTATTTAACAAACAGTTCCATTAAATTTTAGATCACAAAGTTTTCAATAAAGTTTTATTTAAGGCTTTCGTACATCTTCCTGGTAACTTTTCCACATTTTCCTAGTCAATTTCATTTTTCATACTCCTACTATTTGCTCATGTGTGATTCAATTTTTCCTTTAAACATTTATACTTATTTTATATCCTTATCAAATTCCAACATGTGAATAGTCTTTGGGGGGGCCCTATTTTTTATTTATTACAAATACTTATTTGATTGACTTAATCTACAAGATTCCCAAGGTCCTAAATTATGGCTATTATTCTTCAGAGAAGATTTGAATTTACTTTTCTGGAATCCAGGAATCTACCAATTTGGGATCATGTAATCCTCTTTCAGAGGCTCAACTTAAAGCAGGAGCCTCGGGTTTGGCAACCTATCTTGCTACTGGCCTCAGGTTTTATCATCAATTTTATCACTGATATTGATAATCTACCTTTGAGAGCAATCCTGCCTTTTGCTTTGTTTGCTGCTGACTCTCAGATTAGAGTCCCACTTTTGACCAGGGAGAGGGGGCAATGGTCAAAGGAAAGCCGAGGAGTAAAGAGAAAAAACCTCAGACATGTCATGCAACCACTGCAAGCCCTACGATGTATTCAAGATATATTATGCAGATCTGTCTGCACTTCAGGGCCTTTCAGAGCATTCAGCTGACCACACCAAAGTTACTACTAACTCTTTTACTTTTCAGGAAACAAGTATTAATTGTCTGGAACATAAACAAAAGATGAAAAAATGTGACTTTACATGTAGCTTCCTACACATGATTCAAATTACAATATAACATGATCCAAATTAATGTTTATACAGAATATAAATTGAAAAAGGTTCTATATAATGCCTTCGCTGAGCCATCGGGGAAAACAAAACAAAAACACTACAAAACGAGCTTAAAGGGTCAGCACATAATACGAAAAGATACTCAACTGGAGGCAGGTGGGGACGGAAGGCCAGCCTCTCCTCCACTCACCCACTGGTGATCCTGGGTGCTGCTGCACCCGCCTGCAAGAAGTGCTAACTTTTTTCTAATTTGCATAAAACACCAGATGTACTACTGAGATTGAAAGAGGATAAAATAAATCCCTAATGTCAAAAATGATTTGAATGCTGCACTTTAGAGACAAAGGCACAGAAACAACCAAAAAACTTAGAACTTCTACTGGAAGCCAAAGGAGAAAGTGTAGGACAAGTTCTACCTGAGAAGTCCGATAAGAACCTTGAACTTAAAGTTGATGCAAACAGCTACACCCTTAGTGAAAAGGTAAGCTGGGGGGAAGGGGGAAAAAAAATGACTTGAGAAAGCAATGCAGAAAGCTGTTTGACTTGACTTCAAAGCTTTGTGGACAGGAGGAAAAAACTTCCAAGTCAGACCTGACATGATTGGTGGCCTTAACACAGACCACCAGTGATATGAAAAAGCTCATTCTAAGAAAATAGTTTAAATGCTAATTAAGTTGAGAGCTTTGTCTTCTCCCCATTCAGTTAAGGGACTAACACTCCAATTAAAAGACAAGACATGCTAGCAATGGACTTTTTAAAAGGGAAGAACTATATACTTAATCTATAAGAGACACTTTAGATATGAAGACACCAACAGACTGGAAGTCAATAAATAGAGTAAGATACAGGACACAAGCAGTGAGCATAAGAGGGCAGTGGGTGTAGTAACACCAGATAAACAGTGATACCAGATAAGGAAAAAGCAGACCATAAAAACTAAAAACTGTGATCTTTAAAAGTTAGTCAGGAAGGCAAACCACAGCTCAGAAGAAAATATTTGCAAAACATGTATATGAAGAAAGGATCATCTATAGAATGTAAGGTATTCTTACAATCCCATGATAAAAGCATGTGGAAAGAGCCAATTGGCCAATTTAAAAATGGGTAAAAGAGGTGAATATTTGCCCTATGACACAACATCCATCTTATTTACCTAAGAGATATGGAAATCTAAATACACAAAAAGACTTATCCACAAATTTTCATATCACTATTCATAACACCTAAAAACTGGAAATACAATTCAAATCCATAACTGGTGAATAGATAAACTACAGCAGAGCCGTACTACGGATACTGTGCAGCAATAAAAAAGAAAAAATTATCAATATATATAACATACTTGAATCTCAAAAATACTATGCCACACAAGGTCAAATACAAGACTACTCATTGATGATTCCACTTCAAAGAAATCTGAGAGACAAACCACAGTGACTGAAATCATACTAGTGGTGCCTATACCCAGAGTTGGAGGAGGCTACCAAAGGACATGAGAAAATCAGAGAGTGAAGGAATTCTTCTATCTTGAATGAGGTGGTAGTTACACAGCTGTGTATAAATGCTGAATTCAAACTGCACACTTGAAAATGAATAAATAAAAGAAAAAAGATATTTGCAATTTTGATTAGATAGTTTAAAGAGCTCTTACAAAATGAAGAGGAAAAAATTGACAATCCAACAGAAAAATGAGCAAAAGAAATGAATACTTCATTTACAAAAATAAAAGAGCAATTGGCTCTTACATAAATTTTAACATCTAAACTAATATGAGAAATGCAAATGTTAAGTTATATCATTTTTCACCCAAAGGACTGCCAAAATTTCAAAAGTCTGGTAATACCATCCTATGAAGGGTACATGGAAACAGTCTCACACATTGCTGGAAAATAAGTGGTACAGCCCTCATAGAAAACAACTTGGTAAAATTTGTAAAATTATAAATACATTAACCATTCCTCCAAGAGCAATTCCACTTCAATAAATTTATATGAACTTTCACATACAAAGAGTGACACATATACAAAGTTAATCTACACAGTAAGGCTTTTAATAAAAGACAACTGTAAATAAATGACTATAATAGAGAAAATAATGACACATTAAAAAATAAAATACTACATATCTACAAAAAATAAGAGCTCTTCATACAGTAATTTGAAAACAGGTATAAAACACATTGTTAAATGAAAAAAAAAAAACAGGAAAAAGAAGAACAGTGAGTGTGGTATAGCATTCTATACAAATCAGAACTGATACATTCATTTCTATATATGCATATAGAAACTGGGAAGATAAAACTAGTAAGAATGATTATTTGCTAGGATGAAGAATGACAGGAAAAAATAAGGGCAATAAACAGAAGGCATTTTATTTTTTTAACAATGCAAACAGATTACCTTTTCCAAAATATTAGATGAATTAATTAAAATCAAGTTTAATGTAAAAATATTTTAGAGTACACATCTTAAAATTATATACAAATATCACAAACCTAAAGACAGTATTTACAATTCTAAAACCAAAAGGATCTGTGTCAAAAACATAAAAAGGAGCTCTGTGATAGAGCTCTGTGATAGAGCTCTTGCTAGCATGAGGAGACCCTGAGTTTTATCCCCTGCACTGCACACACACAAATAATCTGGGTCCATCTATTGGGCTCTTAAAGTCAGTAATAGATAAATAACCCAAAAGTGAAGAGGAAATGAGCAAAAGAGATTCACGTCTATTTCACTGAGGATGACAAAACAGTAAGTAAACATAAAATAATGAAAAACTCAATCAGGAGAAAGCAAAGTAAAATATTCATCAGATATATTCTCTCAATCAGACTGGCTCAAGTCCAGTAATTTGAGCTGCTGGTGAAAATCTAGGTGAGGGTTGATCAGCTAATCCGTAACAGCCTCCAGTTTTAAAGGAAGTTTTCTGGGACCACAGTCAAATATACTCTGTAGCTACTTCCCAGCTGCAAAACCAGAGGTGAATAGCTGCAACAGAATCCTGAAACATTTACTATTGGGCACCTTAAGAACGAGTCTGCCAATTCCTGATACAGATCAAAGCTAACTCCTGAATACTGTTGGTGGATGTAAAGTAGGAAAAGCACTTTGTAAATGAGCTTGATCCTGCCTACTAAAGCTGAATATGTAATGCATAAACCCAACAGTCTTTCAGTGTTAGCACACTGATTGGATTAGGAGAAAAGAGAGAAAGCAACAAACACCCACTGACAAGAGAATCATAATAATTAGTGCAAGACAATAAAAATGAAAGAACTATACAATTATAAGCTCTCAAATGCATTATTACTAAATTATTATTAATAAAGTTATAGACTAAGAAGTACAGTATAAGCACATTTGTATCAAGTTCAGATATATACAAAACCATGCATTCTTTTCAGAATATAAAGATGTCAGCACAACTATGAAGAAAAGGCATCAACTGATAGACACAAAATGCAATACTGTATTTTTTGCTGATAGGAAGGATGCTGGAAAGATGAATAGAGGGTGCTGCAAAGATACTGACTTTGACTTACCCTTTAAAATAGATAATCATGGACTCGGAGCAACCACTGGGGCTCCGGCGGCTGCCCAGGGGAAGAGTGGCGAGGAGAGCTGTGTGGACTCAGGACACCGGGGCTTGCCCTGAGGAGGAGGAGGAGGAGCGTGGCCACTTGGATTCTGAGTGACTGCACCAGAGGTACAGGCAGTTGCCAGAGGAGAAACTGTGCGGCGAGCTGTTTGGACTCAGAACGACGCTTCTGAACACCGGGGCCTGCCCTGAGGACGAGGAGGAGGAGGAGGAGGAAGAGGAGCGCGGCCGCTTGGATTCGGGGTGACTACACCAGAGCTACAGGCGGTTGCCAGAGAAGGGGCTGCGTGGTGAGCTGTTTGGACTCAGACCACTTCTGAACCCCGGGGCCTGCCCGGAGGAGTAGGAGGAGGAGGAAGAGGAGCGCGGCGGGTCCTTTGGACTCGCAGTGACTGCATTATCGCTCCAGGCGGCTGCTCAGAGGAGAAGGCGAGTGGTGAGTTGTTTGGACTTAAAGTGACAGCTCCTGAACACAGGGGGGCTGCCTGGAAGAGAAGCGTGGTGGGACGCTTGGTCTTGAATGGCCGCACCAGAGCTCCAGGCGGTTGCCCAGAGGACCCGTGCTGCGGGTCACGTGGACTCAGAGCCACTCAGAGCGACCGCTCCTGAACACCCCGGGGGGTTATCTGGAGAAGGAGGAGGAACGGGGAGGGTCACTTCGACTCGGAGTGATCGCTTGCCCAGGGCTACGGGTGGTTGGTGGAGGTAGAGGCACGCACTGAGTTTCTTGGACTCCTAGTGACCGCACCGGAATACTGGGCGGCTGTCTGGAGGAAGAGGCGTGTGGCGGGTCTCTGGGATTCACAGCGATTGTACAGGGCCCCAGGTGGCTGCTCAGAGGAGGGGCCGCATAGCCAGGCAATTAGGTGCAGAGCACGGTCCCAGGATCTAGGAGGCTTCTTGGTGGAAGAGCCACACAGAGACAGGCTTAGGGCGGAGCGAAGGTTCCAGGACTGCGGGCAGATTCTCTGAGGAAGGGCAGCCTAAGGAGAGTCATCTGCAAAGGGTGAGGCTCCCAGGCCCAGGAGGTAGGGCCGGGCCCCTGGGAACTTTGCAGAGGAAGGCAGCCCAGCCCAGGCGGTAGCTGTAAATTGAGGGGAACCTCTAGGAGGGAACTGACCAGCGAGACCTCCCCAGCGGGTGAGTCTTCCCTGCTGGGTGAGGTTTCCCCACAAGGACGGTAAAACCAGAGACTCAGGACCAAACAGGCCTTGCCTCAGCCCACAGCCTAGGTCCCCTTTGGATGACCATTGGTCAACAAGTGGAGGCACCTCTGCCCACTAGCAGGGATTATACCCCACCTGAAGGCCACCACTCCTAGAGAGGCAGCTTCCTTGTGGAGCACCGCATTATCAACTTCCTCCAAGACTTCAGCCTACTGAAGGCTAAGGGGGGATATATATAGAAATCTTCAGGGACATTGTAAGTCAATAGAGGAAATCTGCAATATCTCAGCGGTCCTCTGATACCTGAACAATATGAGAAAACAAGGAAAGAAAATGCTGCAAACAAATCTAGATGTTACATCAATAAAACCCAGTGACAGCATGGCAGAAGAAATGACAGAAAAGGAGTTCAGAATGTACATAATTAAAATGATCAGAGAAGCAAACGATGAGTTGAAAGAGCAAATGCACGCACTGAATGATGAGATGAAAGAGCAAATGCAAGCATTGATTGATCGCACCAATCGACAGTTAAAAGAGCAAATACAGGAAGCAAAAGATCATTTCAATAAAGAGTTAGAGATATTGAAAAAAAAACCAAACAGAAATCCTTGACATGAAGGAAACAATAAACCAAATTAAGAACTCCATAGAAAGCATATCCAATAGGATAGAACACCTGGAAGACAGAACCTCAGACATTGAAGACAAAATATTTAACCTTGAAAACAAAGTTGAACAAACAGAGAATATGGTAAGAAATCATGAACAGAATCTACAAGAACAATGGGATATCATGAAAAGGCCAAATTTAAGAATTATTGGGATTGAGGAAGGCCTAGAGAAACAAGCCAAAGGAATGAACAACCTACTCAATGAAATAATATCAGAAAATTTCCCAAATCTGAAGAATGAAATGGAAAATCAAGTTCAAGAGGCTTATAGGACTCCAAATACACAAAATTACAACAGACCCACACCAAGGCACATTATAATGAAAATACAGAACATACAAAATAAAGACAGAATTTTAAAGGCTGTGAGAGAAAAGAACCAAATTACATTCAGGGGGAAACCAATACGGATATCAGCAGATTTTTCAATCCAGACCCTAAAAGCTAGAAGGGCCTGGAACAACATTTTTCAAGCCCTGAAAGAAAATGGATGCCAACCAAGAATCTTATACCCAGCAAAACTTACCTTCAAATTTGACGATGAAATAAAATCCTTCCATGATAAACAAAAGCTAAAAGAATTTACAAAAAGAAAGCCAGCATTACAGAACATTCTCAGCAAAATATTCCATGAGGAAGAGATGAAAAACAAAGAAGCAAATCAGCAAAGGGAGGAATTATCCTAAAGGAATTGTCAAATAAAGGAGGAAACAAGTTGTGTCAAACAAATAAATAAATAAAATTTAAAAAATGAACCAAATGACCGGGAAACCAAATCATAGCTCTATAATAACCCTGAATGTTAATGGCCTGAATTCATCAATCAAAAGACATAGACTGGCAGATTGGATTAAAAAGAAAGATCCAACAATATGTTGCCTGCAAGAGACTCACCTCATAGAAAAAGATACCCATAGACTAAAGGTGAAAGGATGGGGAAAAACATACCATGCACATGGACTCAGCAAAAAAGCTGGAGTATCCATCCTCATTTCAGATAATGTGGACTTCAAGCCAAAGTTAGTCAGAAGGGATAAAGAAGGTCATTTCATACTGCTTAAGGGAAGCATAAATCAGCAAGATATAACAATCATAAACATCTATGCCCCAAACAGTGGCTCATCCATGTATGTCAAACAAATCCTTCTCAATTTCAGAAACCAAATAGACCATAACACAATAATACTAGGTGATTTTAACACGCCTCTCTCACCACTGGACAGATCTTTCAGACAAAAATTGAACAAAGAAACCATAGATCTCAATAACACAATCAATAATTTAGACTTAATGGACATTTATAGAATATACCATCCAACCAAGAGCGAATACACTTTCTTCTCAGCAGCACATGGATCCTTCTCTAAAATAGACCATATATTATGCCACAAAGCTAACGTTAGCAAATACAAGAAGATAGAGACACTAGCATGTATTCTATCAGATCATAATGGATTGAAGTTAGAAATAAATGAAAGAGTAAAACACAGAAACTATTCCAACATCTGGAGATTAAACAATATGCTATTATATGATGAATGGATAACAGAAGATATTAGGAAGGAAATTAAAAAATTCTTAGAGGTAAATGAGAACAAAGAAACATCATATCAAAATCTCTGGGACACTATGAAAGCAGTACTTAGAGGGAAATTTATTTCATGGAGCGCATTTAATAAAAGAAGTAAAACTCAACAAATAAACGACCTAACACTACAGCTCAAAGCCCTAGAAAAAAAAGAACAGACCAGCACCAAAAGTAGTAGAAGACAGGAAATAGTTAAACTCAGAGCTGAAATCAATGAAATTGAAACAAAAGAAACAATACAAAAAACTGACAAAATAAATAGTTGGTTCTTCGAAAAAATAAACAAAATTGATAAACCTTTAGCCACACTAACAAAGAGAAGACGAGAGAAAACCCAAATCACTAAAATTCGGAATGAACAAGGAAATATCACAACAGACAGGATTGAAATACAAAACATAATTAGAAGCTATTTTGAAAATCTATACTCCAACAAAATAGAAAATTTTGAAGGCATCAACAGGTTTCTAGAGACATATGAATTGCCTAAACTGAACGAGGAGGACATAAACAATTTAAATAGACCAATTTCAAGTACTGAAATAGAAGAAGTCATCAAAAGCCTACCAACAAAGAAAAGTCCGGGACCAGATGGGTTCTCATCCGAGTTCTACAAAACCTTTAAAGAAGAGCTCATTCCAATACTTCTCAAAGTATTCCATAAAATAGAAGAGGAGGGAACCCTCCCAAACTCATTCTATGAAGCCAATATCACCCTGATACCTAAACCAGACAGAGACTCATCAAGGAAAGAAAATTTCAGACCAATATCCTTAATGAACATCAATGCAAAAATTCTCAACAAAATTTTAGCAAATCGCATACAAAAACATATTAAAAAGATAGTGCACCATGATCAAGTTGGTTTCATCCCAGAGATGCAAGGTTGGTTCAATATCAGGAAATCAATAAACGTAATTCACCACATTAATAGACTTAAAGTCAAGAATCACATGATTATTTCAATAGATGCAGAAAAAGCATTTGATAAAATACAGCACCCCTTCATGCTCAAAACACTAGAAAAAACAGGAATAGTGGGAACATTCCTTAACATTGTAAAGGCCATTTATGCTAAGCCCATGGCTAATATCATTCTAAATGGTGAAAAACTGAAAGCATTCCCCCTAAAAACTGGAACAAGGCAGGGATGCCCTCGTTCACCACTTCTATTCAACATCATTCTTGAGACTCTGGCCAGAGCAATTAGACAAAGCAAAGAGATTAAAGGGATACGAATTGGGAAAGAAGAACTCAAACTATCCCTGTTCGCTGATGACATGATTATATATTTAGAGGAACCTGGAAATTCCACCAGAAAACTCTTAGAACTCATAAGTGAATTCAGTAAAGTAGCAGGTTACAAGATCAATGCCCATAAATCCAACGCATTTTTATACATAAGTGATGAATCTTCAGAAAGAGAAATTAGGAAAACTACCCCATTCACAATAGCCTCGAAAAAAATAAAATACTTGGGAATCAATCTCACAAAAGAGGTGAAAGACCTCTACAATGAGAACTATATAACACTAAAGAAAGAAATAAAAGAAGACCTTAGAAGATGGAAAGATCTTCCATGTTCTTGGATAGGAAGAATTAATATTGTCAAAATGGCCATACTACCTAAAGTGCTATACAAATTCAATGCAATTCCAATTAAAATCCCAATGATGTACCTTAAAGAAATAGAGCAAGCAATTATGAAATTCATCTGGAAGAATAAGAAACCCAGAATAGCTAAAGCAATACTTAGAAGGAAGAGTGAAACGGGGTATTGCAATACCAGATCTTCAACTCTACTACAAAGCAATAGTAACAAAAACGGCATGGTATTGGTACCAAAATAGAAAGGTAGATCAATGGTATAGAATAGAGGACACGGACACAAACCCAAATAAATACAATTTTCTCATACTAGACAAAGGTGCCAAAAATATGCAATGGAGAAAAGATAGCCTCTTCAACAAATGGTGCTGGGAGAATTGGAAATCCATATGCAACAGAATGAAACTAAACCCATATCTCTCACCATGCACGAAACTAAACTCAAAATGGATAAAGGACCTCGGAATCAGACCAGAGACCCTGCAGATTATAGAAGAAAAAGTAGGTCCAAATCTTTACCTTGTTGGTCTAGGATCAGACTTCCTTAACAGGACTCCCATAGCACAAGAAATAAAAGCTAGAATCAACCACTGGGATAGATTCAAACTAAAAAGCTTTCTCTCAGCAAAGGAAACTATCAGCAATGCGAAGAAAGAGCCTACAGAGTGGGAGAATATCTTTGCCAATCATACTTCAGATAGAGCACTAATCTCCAGAATCTATAAAGAACTCAAAAAACTTTACTCCAAGAATTCAAATAATCCAGTCGACAAATGGGCTAAGGAAATGAATAGACACTTCACAGAAGAAGATCTACAAGCAATCAACAAACATATGGAAAAATGTTCAACATCTCTAGTAATAAGAGAAATGCAAATCAAAACCACCCTAAGATTCCATCTCACCCCAATTAGAATGGCGATTATCAAGAATACGAGCAACAACAGATGTTGGCGAGGATGTGGGGAGAAAGGTACACTCATACATTGCTGGTGGGGCTGCAAATTAGTGCAGCCACTCTGGAAAGCAGTGTGGAGATTCCTTAGAAAACTTGGAATGGACCCGCCATTTGACCCAGTTATCCCACTCCTTGGCCTATACCCAAAGGACTTAAAATCAGCATACTACAGAGACACAGCCACATCAATGTTCATAGCTGCTCAATTCACAATAGCCAGACTGTGGAACCAACCTAGATGCCCTTCAATTGATGAGTGGATAAAGAAACTGTGGTATATATATACAATGGAATATTACTCAGCCATAAAGAATGATAAAATTATGGCATTTGCAGGCAAATGGATGAAACTGGAGAATATCATGCTAAGTGAGATAAGCCAATCTCAAAAAGCCAAAGGACGAATGATATCGCTAATAAGTGGAGGATGACACATAATGGGGGGAGGGAGGGGTTAGTGTTAGGGTTAGAGTTAGGGTTAGGGAGGGGGGCAAGTATGGAGGAAGGAAGTACTGTATAGAGGGTAAAGAGGGGTGGGAGGGGTGGGGGGAAGGGAAAAAAAAAGCAAAAAAAAAATAGATAATCATATTTAATAATGCTATTATCTATGTTTATATACACAGATAAATGTCTTCTTCTATGTATTTGGTATTTAATAATTTTCAAAGCTTTACCAAAGAAAATAGTAATGAAGAGGTCATGTTGCTAAGTATTAGTTCTCCACCATTTAATTTCAATAATGATATTCCAATAAGAAAGAATATTTAGTACTCATATACCCCATCAGCCATACTATGCAACTTTAAAATGTGATAGAAAATAAATTAAAGGTATCTTAAGAAAATATTATGCAAATGTGAGGGATAATCTAAAGACTTTCTTTAAGAGTTGTGACAGGCAATCATTGGAAGTAAATTTGACTATGATCCCTTACTAAACTCACTTTCCAACACAAGATAAAAGGAACAAATATAGAAAAAAAATTTGAAATTATAATTAAATTGCCTTCTATTAGAATTGTATGCATCCAGTTCCATTCTTAAAATAGCTCATTAAAGAATGTGAGAATATATTTTACTTTTATTCCCTGCCACATTCCTGAAAGACTCTAAAGAGATATACAGAAATAAATGCCTCCTCCTTAAATAGGGGATTGGAAACAAAACAATGAGAAAAATGAGAAATAAAAAAAAGTTTTAAAGCCATGATGAAGGCTAATATGTAAAGGTAAAACCATAATGAGAGCTTACACAAGTTTTTACTGGCTAATACCAGCAACAACACTAGGATATATGGAAACATAATTAGTTAAAAGTTACATCATATACTATCTGCTCAAGGATGATTATTAACTTCCCTTGATATTAATTCCATAGAGAAGTATTCTTATGAATCTTATAAAGAATTAAAAATCAACTATTAAGCCACCACACCAAAATATCTAGTAGGTTAATAAAATTAATGACTTACTAGGGAACCAGAAATTGGGAGAAATACAAGAAAATAATCTGCAGTAAGATTATAAAATGAAGTAATTAATGATACCACTTAATATTCAATATATTACTTACATAGTAGTCATGAAATTTACTGACCTTCTTGAATTGCCATGTCCACAGGTATCCCAGGAGCTGAATGCAAAAGTTTCTGGTAATTCTGTGCATTCTGGTCAAATAACTGTACAAGAAGAGTGCACGTCTTTTCATATTCACATCTGCTGACAGTGCACAACTGCTCCAGCTGCTGAAACACAGTAGCAGTATCATCCAGTGGGTCATCTAAATGATCTCTGCGAAAATACAAGTGTGCAGATTACATCAGCATGTATTTTTATTTTATTTTATTTTACTTTACTTTACTTTTGGGTACCACAGATTGAACTCAGGGGCACTCTACCACTGAGCCACATTCCCAGTCCTATTTTGTAATTTTTTTAGAGACAGGGTCTCACTGAGTTGCTTAGCACCTTGCTTTTGCTGAGGCTGGCTTTGAACTCACCATCCTCCTGCCTCAGCCTCCCAAGTCACTGGGATTATAGGCCTGCACCACCACGCACGGCCAAGAATGTATTTTTATTCACCACAAACTTTACGTTAAATAAAATAAAGACTCTATGATGGATAAAGAAATAAGACAAATGGATTTGAAAGCAAGAAATAAACTTGTCTACATATCAAGATGACTTGATTATGTACACAGAAAATGTCAAAGAAACCACAAAATGCTACCAGGATAGGTGAGTCTACTAAGGTCAGAGCATAAAATATCAATGCACAATCAACTGTGTTACAATATGCTGACAATCAATAATTGGAAATTTAATTTAAAAAAAACAGTATCATACAAAGTTACTGGAAAACAAAATACTAATTACATCTAAATAAACATATGTAAGGAGGGTGGTAAGAATGGAGGAAGGAAGGACTGTATAGAGGGAAAAGAGGGGTGGGAGGGGTGGGGGAAAGGGAAAAAAATAACAATGAATCAAACAACATTGCCCTATGTAAATTTATGATTTTTAATTAAAAAAAATAAAAATAAAATGAGTATGCTTGGTGTTCTGGGAAAAAAAAAAACATGTAAGATATGAAGGCTGAACCTATATAACACTGGTAACAGAGATCAGAAAAAAGCTAAATAAAGGACACACTCATTGGCTGAAAGACTCAATATTGCTGTGATCTCAATTCTTTTCCCCAATTAATCTGTATACTCAGTGAATTTGTCAATATCCCAGCAAAATCTCTTTGTAGAAACTGACAAACTTATTCTAAGATGTATATGGAAAAGCAAAGGTAGAATAGCCAAAACAACTTTGCAAAGGGAAAACTAAGTTGGAAAACTCCAACTATCTGGTTTTAAAGTTTATTATAAATCTATCATGAACAAGACAGGGCACTGTTGGAAGAAAAGACACGAGATTAGTAAGAATGGAATCCAGAAACAGAACCACATAAATGTGATGAATGAATCTTTGACAATAAAGAAATTCAATGGAGAAAGGACAGTGTTTTCCGCATGGTGATCCAGATGCAAATAGAGAATAAGAAGAATGAGGCAGCAAAGGGAGTGGGGAAGGGAAAGGGGGAGAGGGAGGGGGAAGAAGAACTTAAACCTTACCTCCTATAATATACAAAAATTAACTTTCAGTGGAACATAGACTTAAATGTAAATTCTAAAACTATAACTTCTAGAAGAAAAAAGAAAACCTTTGTGATCTTGAGTAAGAAAGATTTCTTAGTTGCAACACTAAACACATGATACAGATAAGAAAAGAAAGGATAAATTGAACTTCATAAAAGTGTAAAACTTCTGCTCTCTTAAAGACTTAAATGCAAATGTTGGACTGAGAAAAAATATTTTACAAAACACATATATGATAAAAAGACTTCTGAACAGATTATAATAAGGACTCTCAAATTTCAGTTAGAAATAAATTACCCACTTAAAAAGAGCAACAGATTTGAGATTTGACAGACACTTTGCCAAAGAATATAAACAGAGGTAAACACACACATGAAAAGATGCTAAACATTATTACTCATTAAGGGAATGCAAACTAGATCCACAATGAGTTTCTACTACACATCTTCTAGAATGACTAAAAAATTTAAAAACTGACAATATCATCAAGTCTGGTAAGAATGCAGAGCAACCGGATCTTTCATACATTGCAGGTTAGGAATTCAAAATTTTGGGGCTGGGGTTGTGGTTCAGGGGTAGAGCACTTGCCTAGCACATGTGAGGCACTGGGTTTGATCCTTGGCACCACATAAAAATAAATAAATAAAATAAATGTATTGTGTCCATCTACAACTAAGAAAATATATTTTTTAAAAATTTCAGAATGTTAAAGCAACTTTGGAAAACAATTTAGCAGTTTTAATAAAGTAAAATATACACTTAATGATGCCACCAAGGAATCTCACACTGAAGAAATGCAAACAGGCAAACAAAGCAGATCAGTTATTGCCAGAGAGAACTACAAAGTGTCCAAAAAAAAAAAAAAAAAAAAAAAAAAAACCTTTTAAGAGTCAATGGAACTATTCAGTATCTCAATTGTGATGGTATTTATAAAAATGCATAGTCTCATCAAAATTCATAGGACTTTACACTAAAGAGGGTAAACTTTAAACTCAATCTTAAAAGACTCCAAGATGCAAAAGATGAAAATACAACAGAAACATTTAGTTTTTAATACCTCACAACTATGGCGACAGATTCCAACCGAGAAGTGATAAAGGCCTTTGTGATCTCAGGTGCATAAGTGTCTAGTAAGTGAGGTTCAGTTGATTTCACAAAAGGAACTGATGCTACCATCCTCTGCCAGAGAGTTAATAAATAATGAACACTGTTTGGAGCAAACTCCCAATGCTACAAAGAAACAAAGCAAACACAATTTAAAATAACTTAATAGCTTTCTAGAATAACAAATACAAAGCAAAATTCCTCAAGATATTTTTTAAATTAACTTTTATTCTGATTATATAACTAATGAACACAATACAGCAAATTTCATAAATGCAAAAATGTTAAAGAAACCAACACCTCATAATATTATACTATTCAGAGATGATCACTATTAAAATGTTATAGTATGTTAAAATATTAAAGTATTTTCTTTTAATCATTAAATGAACATATTTTTCATAGAATTAACATCATGTAGAAATTATGGTTTGGTAATCCTATCCCAAATTTATGAAAAGAATTCAACCACAATACAGTCTGTAAAAAATTCTTTTATTCACTCACATAGACATTATTACAGTTTCAAGTTATTCTTTAATTATTAGACACTTTAAGTGATTTTTCAATTTTTCTTATTAAAAATGTTGCAACTTTTTTTCCCTAAAACTTTGCAAAGAACATTTTCAGCAAAGTACTCAAAGTAACAGGTATTAAAAAACAAACAAAAAACACCCCCACTAACCTTTATCAAGAAATTGTTCTAAAACTAAGTACAGCTTAACATCAATTATTTTTTTTTACGTACCTGTAGGCTAGTAATAGTAAAATTAGCAATCAATCTGATAACTTCAGGATACTCCTTGACCATAACTAACTCTCCCAGTTGATAATTTGTCTTTAAACGAGCCAAAAATCGACAAAATTCATGATAATTACCTGGATCAGACAAACCCTATATTATGAGACAAAAAGTAAGTCTTTTAAAACAAACCAACCTATTGATAATAAAGCTACTAAAATTCCAAAGAATTTTACTAAGTCTTCTAATTAGTTTTCAGAAGTACCTATGGTATTTTACATCAACTGGGTAGAGAACAACGTAAGAAAACAAGTGATTTAATGTTAAATTTAATGTTGTCAATTATTCATAATAAGGAATCCAAAGTAGAATTTTTAGAAGAAGACTTACTTGCACAACAAAGACTTGCACAACAAAGGTTTGGGAACCTCTAATTACACAAAAACAAGAGTGTGTGTTATAGCCTAAACAGAAGTCAGCAAAGGTCTTTAAAATATTTAAGGTGAAAAACAAGAATGGGTTCTTGGTACCCTAGAAAGGAGCAATAAGACCAGACTTAAGTTAAATGGTGTGTGTACACACAAATAACCAATTTCTTTTCATGGAACACTTTCCGAGTATAGGCACTGTGCCCTTGAGTTAACTCCCTGTCTTTAAGTGTTAGTCATTCAAACAAATTACTGCCATGTAGGGAACCAAGTTTAACAACAAGAAAAGACACAAAGGTAACTTCTGAGAGAGGACAGGTTAAAAGGAAAAGACCTAGAAAGGTCTTCCCAGTTGCCTATGAGCTGCATGAAAACAAGACACATTTGTCAACACCTCCATAGTTACCATTCTGCAGAATTTGTAGCTGGCCTGAAAGAGAATTCTATAAAGTGTATGTTTATACTCAATGAGTCTAAGAAATTTCATTCATAGGAGCTCCAAGAAAGAATATAAAAAGGCTGGGGATGTAGCTCAGTGGTCCAGAGCCTTCCACAGCATGTGTGAGGCCCTGGGTTCAATCCCCAGCACTGCGGTGGGTGGGGGGAGTTCTGCTGGGCACAGTGACACACACCTGTAATCCTAGCATCTCCAGAGACTGAGGAGGGGTATCTCAAGTTCAAAGCCACCCTCAGCATCTTAGTGAGGCCTTAAAAAACTCAGTGAGACCCTTTCTCTAAATAAAAAATGTTTTTTTGAAAAAGGTTGGGGAAGTAGCGTAGTGGCTAAGCACCCCCTGGGTTCAATCCCCAGTACAAAAAACAAAAAACAAACAAAAGAAAAAGAAATAAAGAATTAAAAAGTATCTAATTATTAAGGACAAATTCCAAAAAGACATTTTATAATCAGTTTTTCTGAATACACGCTTGTAATTCTAATACCATATAATACTTGGACTAGTTTTTATACTGAAACATTGACATGAGAATGCTGGAAAATCATTTAATAGAATCATCTATCATTGATATAATTTCCACAATTTTGGTTGATGACAGAGAATTAAACAAGTATGTTGGTAAAAATTCCATTCACCAGCTAAACAAATAAAATTCACAGTTACACTAACAATGAAAAGATAAAATAAATGCATAATTCATAAATATTCCTGAGAATAACCTGCAAAACATCACTTTTTGGAAAACAATCACATTTTATTTCTGTAGAAAGGTATTATCTGTGCCCCCCCAAAAGTGATTAATAATCGAGAGGTTTAGGTAAACCTATTGAAATTACCACTTAACCTTTTAAAAATCTGTAGTTTAATTACAGATATTTTAAACCAGAAACAAAATAAATAGTGAAACAAATTATTTATCTAGATATCCGAAATCACTCATTAGTTATGGCTTTGCAATTCTCTGAAATGGATATTGCCACAGGATCTCTGAAATTAATGTGGAGTAGTTTTAAAATCGATGAACTCACATTTGTCCACAAGAGGGCAAAAAGACATTATTTCATAATTTAAAGCCACTTACCCCAATATTAACACTTAGATTTATATTAAATCCTCTAGTTCAAAAGGTGGATATAACCCTGACTTAATCACTTCAATAGTTTAACTAATATGGGCAAGGAAATGTAGCACAATGGTAAAAGAAGCATAATAAGATATATGATCTCTTTTCATATTCAACTAAAAGAAAAAAAATGGAGAGGAACACAGAAGTATTCCATGGCAACATCCATTCTTAAAAACTGCCCATTTCTACTACAAATGAGACCTAAGTAAGATAAATATGATACTAAATATTTTCTTCCAGAATCATAATAAATTCATGATGAGTTTATTATCTGCCTTTGAGCAGAAATACTTCTATATGCTAAGTATTAATTAAATTACTTCATAAATACCTGAGGGTTTTCAAGTATCCTTTTCACTCCCTTAATTAAATTACCAAGGTACTTGGCACGTTCTGGACTGCTAAATAAGGACCTTCTTGTAGAAGCAAACTGAACTAAACACGCGAGTGCCTAAAAACAGAAACAAAAAATTCATTTCAATTTTAAAAGTAGCCATGGCCACATATAAATAATACTAGTACTTAATTTAAAATGTATTTAATTTTAATGATAAAAGAGCATTATTCATTATAAAATAAAAGCTGAGCATCATCATACTACCACCCACAACCTTTCTATCCCACCACTAAAATTCCTATTTGTGTGCATCCTCATGTAACATGTTTTTCTATACCAAATGTGCCACAGTAGGGCCTAGACATGACTACATTAAGAAAACTCTCAATTGCTTATGATGCCCACCCACTGTAAGCCAATGAACCAGATGTTCTACAAAGAGAAAATATATTCTACAAACAGAAAATATCTCATGGTACAGCACGTTAAGAAATACTGTGAAGTTATTAACTGTATTCCTGCAAAGGGGGAAAAAAATCCCGTAACTTCACTTAATCCAGAACACCCCAAATTTATTTAGTCATGGAATCTTACACCATCCATTAGTATCTTAAACAGTTTGGAGAATGCTGGAAGAGTTCTGTCTAATGATGTCTGTTGAAGTCTTTTTTATTATAAGTAAGGCCCCAAATTGGCAACTTTCGGGCCAAAGTGGCCCAAATTGGTCCACATATTTGCTTGTCCCTTTTTTTTTTTTTTAACACTTTTTGATTCTGTGAATATTGCAATGAAACTGACACAGGTGCATTAAAACAGGCTGGGACTCTTAATCTAGAGCTTAACTAAAATCAGTTGTCAATACTTAAATACTTTAATTTGGAAATTCCATACAAATGTCTGGCTTTCTTGGCAAGGGTGAGAATAGGTATAAAGATCAGAAGACTGTCTTTTTAAAAGGCATGCTTATTTGTCACAGACCCTATTGTTAAAAAAACAAAATCCAAGTTTAAAAAAAAAAAAAATACAAAAGCCAAATAAACCTAAAACCTCCTCCTTCAGAACTCGGATGTACAGACTCAGGAAACCCTGATGTATTAAAAGCAAAACACCCAGGGCTTGGGGGCAAATACAACCATTGTGTTTTTATTGTTGTTTTGTACTAGAGATTTAACCTAGGGGCACTCGGCCTCTAAGTCACAACCCCAGTTCTTATTTTTTTGTTTTTGTTGTTTTCATTTGAGACAAGGTCTAAATTGCTGAGAGTCTTGCTAAATTGCTAAAGATGGCCTTGAACTTGCAATCCTCCCATCTCATTTCTCAAGTCACTGGGATTACAGACAAGCACCACCATGTTCAGCAAGAACTGGGTTTTGATCTCCGTAACAATGTGCACAGTGTTGCCCTGGGGGGATTTTGCTTAGCCATTCTGCATGTGCATTGTTTTCCTGGTCC
This sequence comes from Sciurus vulgaris, assembly GCF_902686455.1. Lineage (NCBI taxonomy): Eukaryota > Metazoa > Chordata > Mammalia > Rodentia > Sciuridae > Sciurus > Sciurus vulgaris. The sequence goes on from NC_136466.1 coordinate 10,033,254, forward strand.
ACCTAGTGGTGACAGCCTTAGGAAACCTGCAGGACCACTGTGATGGCCAGATCAGACAAGCACCACATCAGAGCATGCCAATAAACGTCTCAGGCAACAGATGTTATCTACTTTTTAATTGCCAGTACCTTTTTGTTGTAAAACATAATTACATAAAATCATGGTTTTTAGACAACTACAAGCAAAACTGCTTTGGTTGAAAGAGAAGTGTGGCACTGTCTGGAAACACCAGAATCCAGTGAAACCCAGTTTAAAAGTCATTACCTTGACCTCCAGGTTTAAGGACAGACGTGCTTTTTAAAGGGTGATTTTGTGAATCCATTGCTCCCTTTTTAAATGATAACACATCTAAAACAAGCATACTACTGGTATATGCTTTAAATCAGGAACATCTTTTCAGGAATAGCAATATTAGACTTCCTCAACATTATTTCTAGAAGCTTGGATATTAAACTTATAATTATTTTTTAACATTATCAGATCTATTATAGGCAATGCAAGGATGGAACCCATAGTCTCAAAGTTCTATACACAGTTTCAAGATTTTTTGAACATATAAACAGATTTCATTTAAAAAATTCAATAAACAACAGGAGTCCTGAACAAAAATCAAGTAAGCAGATCCCCTTTGTCTTTCATTCAGTGATATCTGGTGGAGGCTATGTGTCAAGCCCAGGCCCTGGAGGGCAAAGGGGTGTTAGAGAGGAGGCAAGGTCCTGGAGAGGGTGCTGACAGCTGGACTTCGGCCCTATGGGAGCTGACCAGTAAGGAAGCTGTATTTACAAGTTGGCGTGTTGTTCTGGTTCCGGCAGGAACAAAAACATCAGTTCCCAGTTCTGGCTCAACAATAAAATGGAATGGACTACTGACAAAATAAACAAAACCCAACAAAGAGCTGGAGCAACATACATCTGGGATGACCACAAGAACGACTGTGACAAGTCAACTCAGCCAAAAAGTATTAGCAGAGTTTTTTGGATAAATAAACTCCATCCCTTACTTTCATCAGGTAAAGATCACAGGTATTTTTCAATCAAGTAATGAATGACTTTTACTTACTAACTGAGACAGTAGTGGTGGAAGTGAATGATACAAATTGAAGAAAAGATCCAATGTTTCTGGTTCCAGGAAAACTGGAAAAAAAATTATTTTCTGATACCATTACTTTCAATTCAGTGATCTTAACAAATAAAACATTAGCACACAAACCAAGGACACTGAGACCTCTACACGTAGTCACTCGTCACAGCTGAGCTATTTTAAATTCCTAGCTACTTTCCTCGGAAAAATGAAATAACAGAGATTATAAACTAACTAGCTGATAGAACATCTACAGTTCTCAATAGGGCAATCTTCTTAACTACTTTCATTTATATTAAAGTAATATGAACATTGTTTAAAATATCAAAAATTATTAAAAAGTAAGCAGTACAAAAAAGCCTACAATATAAAAACAACTATATGCTAGTCCGTTCCAACCACCTTTCAACAAATTTACCTATATTTCCAAATCATGTTCTGCACTATTACTTCTGGCTGTCTCACTTCAGATAGCAGCTGAAGTCTCACCCTGACCACAGGAGGCTGCAGCTGTCTGGCCCTACCCTGCAGCCACACCTCACCATTCTCCACCTCCACCCTCTCCTCCCATGAGCCATGCGATTTGTGACTAAACCAATTCTGAAGTGTTTACATTTATTATGACTATGCAAGAATATAAAGAACATTAACAGCTAATCCTAGAAGTATACTGTATCCCATTCATAATTCGCTCTGTAATTAATCACAGCATTTTTCCTTTGCTTTGATGTAAATCTGTCACAAACTCTAAATGCTCTGATTTGCAAGATGTTTTTCATGATGTTTCCACATGGTCAAGAGCACCCAACACCTCATTTCCATTCTCTCAGCCCCACCTCCTCTGTTCCCTAACTGTCACACACTGTCTCCTCCCTATGTCTTTCATTGGATCCTGGGTCGGAGTCCCTGTTCCTGCCTCCCCTTCTTCCACCTTCTTGGCTTGTGCATCAAATAGCTTCCTGAGAGCAAGTACAGAAGGGAGAAATTTTGGGAGGACTTACATGTCTGAAGAGGTCTTTATTCTTGGTTATACTTGGTAATTCCCATCTAGTTTGAAAACAATTTTCCTGTAGAAGTCTGAGCCTTCCAGTCTATGATGTTGCCATGGAGAAATCGACTACCCTTCTAGATTCCAATCCTTTGTAGGTGACTGCCTTTTTTCCTTCTTGTACATTTTAGGACTCTTTTTCCCTTATCCTCTCTATTTTAAAACGTCTTGATTAGGAAGCTTAGCACATACACCTTTTCATTCTTGATGCTGGGTAGGTGGTGAGACAGTTCAGTCCAAAAACTTTATGTCCCTCAGTGCCGAGAATGTTTTTGGAAATTTCCTCTGTCTTCTCTGTCCTTGTCTTTTGGTCCTCCAAACCATCAAATACCAGACCTTGTTTTATCCTCTACTTTTCTTATATTTTCTCCTTTCAAACATCTTGCTTTCTGTTCTACCTTCTAAATTTCATTAACTTTCTATTCCCATTCTTCTACTAAATGCTTTTTTTTTCTATTTTTATTTATTTATTTATTTATTGGCAACTATCTTTTAAATTGGGGACATTCTCTGAATTTTTATTTTTAAATAATATCCTGCTCTTGTTCCAGGGATGCATTCTTCTGTCGTCTCTCTACTATTTAGAAGCTAACTTTTACTCTTCACCTTGTCTGTTTCTAAATAATTCTCCCACCTTTTTTTTTTTTAAACTTTGAGATAATCGTAGATTCATATTCAATGGCAAAAACCAGTACAGATTGACCTCAAATTTTACCCAGTTTCTCATAACAACAACACCAGGGAACTCAGCTTGATTTAATTCATCAATCTACTAGATTTCCCAGTTTTACATGTACGAATGTGTGTGCACATGGATATGTTTAGTCTGTGCGCTTTTTTATTATGCATGTTGGTTCATCGCCAAGTCAAGATTGAGAACATTAAATCCCTTTTTGTTGTTTGATCTCTGATTTCATACTAGAAGTTCTCACAAAATCCATGGTGCTTGTTATGGCTTGGATCTGCAATATTCCCCCAAAGGCTCATGTACTCGAAGGCTTGGTCCCCAAGGCAGTGATGTCCAGAGGTGAGACTTTCAAGAAATGATTGGATCAGTAAGACTCTAACCTCATTAATACAATGGATGGACTAATAATTTGAGTGGATTACTGGAAGTTGGGACCAACTTACAGAAAGTAAGTCACTGGGGGTGTGCTAGAAGGGTTTATCTAGTCCCAGGCCCCTTCCTTCTTTTCTGTGTGTGTGTCTGTCTTCCCCTCCCACCTTCTCAGCTACTAAGAGGTGAGCAGCTTTTCTCCACCACGCCCTTCTGCCATTGATGTTTCTGCCTTGGGGCCAGGTGACCACAAACTGAAACCCCTCCAAATTGTTTATATCAGGTATTTTTGTCACAGTGACAAAAAAACTGACAAACACAGTGTTCCTCAACTATATCAGGTATTCCTGATTCTCATATCATATATTCTGATATATTCTCTAGTTTAATTTCTTCAGGAAAAAACCTTGGTCTTATGAAGCAAGGGGACAGTGGAGATAAGGAAGAGAGAGGGAAAGGCAGTCACCTAACTGCACAGGTGGTAGAGAAGAGACTATTCAGAATAGTGCCTTTTAACCAAGTCCTTCAAGCCTCATTCCCTGCCTGACTTTAGGGGTACCCCAAGTACCATCTTTTTTCTGGGATGTGGGGGAAAAATTATCTTGTTATTCTTGGTATCCCTTCTTTAAGAAAGTAAGTTGCAACTCTGCTCTACCAAGTCACTTACTCTACTTTATTATCTTTATTACTCTGGAAAATATGTTGACATCTCCTGCCTACTATTAGATCCTTTTCCATTCTATTTATGTGAAAGTTTCCAAACAGAGCTCTTGATTTTTTCTTTTTCCTCCCAAGCCTGCTTTCCATCTAGCCCTAGAGCTTTCTTTTCTTTTTTTCCAAATTCAAAATATGGCAATTACTATCATACAACCTTTTGATACTGGGTATCAGTAACTATTTTGGATAGCAAATTTCTTTAAGTAGCAAAACTCTTTTCCGATCGCCAAGCACAAAACAAAGATGACACTAGCCAGGGCATATATATTGTCTCCTTCTGCACCATTACACTGACCACCCCTCATGCTCTTAATCTTACTTGTTCTCCAGGTTGTTGGAATCTGGACTGTGCAAAGATCATCTGCAGACTCATCTGCTGAACTGCCAATGAAGTCAAAGTTTAGGCAGTTAAGGACCAGTTTCAAGACCTGCATCACCAGATTCTGCTGAAATTGATCTTGAAGATTTAAAGGTTTGGCCAACACCTGAAAAAAAAATTTCAAAATAAAATACTATGAGCCAGGTGTGGTGGTGCATGCCTGTAATCCCAGTGGCTCAGGAGGCTGAGGCAGGAGGGTCACCAAATTCAAAGCCAGCCTCGGTAACTTAGCAAGGCCCTAAGTAATTCAGTGAGACCCTGTATCTAAACAAAATGCAAAAAAGGGCTGGGGATGTGGTTCAGTGGTTGAAAGCCCCTGGGTTTAATCTCCTATATCAAAAAACAAAAACAAAAACAAACAAAAAAACCACCATAATATGAAACACATCAATAAATTTTAACTTCACGAATTTAATTCTTCAATGCCAAATGAAAATTATTTTTAAAAAAAAGTTAATAGAGTTATTCCAAATATTAGGGGAAAAAAGTAAAATCACTATCCACAAATTTCTACAATGACAGACTATGTTCAAATTTAATTTTGTGAAATAAGAATAAAGACATTTATACCTGAAGCTATAAGTGCAGGTCGTCCTCTAAAGTTATAAGGCAGTACTAAGATAAATACTCTCCGTAGCACAACTGTATAAATGTATACAGAATTATTAACTTAAAGGTGGCTTTGAACAAGTCAAAAATTAAACATTATTCAAGAAACATGGGATTAACTTCAATTATAACAGAGACACCGGTTTAACAAGGCATGTCAGAACTCTGAGTGTGGGAGGACACTCAAAAGCTTCTGGAGAGCCATTCTGACCCCAAAACAACATCCACTCTGACACGCCAATATAGACTACACCTTCTAGAGACACCTCATGAAATATCTGCAGAAGAAATGATGCGAAGTTTGGAATTCTCCAAGAATAAAAAAAAAAAAAAGAAAGAAAGAAAAGTGAGCAGGTAGATAGAGATGAAACAAGATTAGGCACAAGTTGTTATTATTTAACTGATCCATGTGTTCCTGAGCGGCGATTATGTCTACTTTTACATAAGCTACATTTTGCATCTACCTACTTTTGCATATATTTCTTCATATTAAAGAAAAGGTCTTTTAGTCTGACCTAGTAGGGCAGTTATCATGTTACTGTTAGGATGAACATTCCCTAATCCAAAAATCTGAAATCCAAAAGGTCCTGTAATATGAAACTTTTGAAGCACCTACATGACACTCAAAAATATTTGCATTTTTGTGAATTTCAGATTTTGGATTTTTGGATTGGTGTTGCTTAATCAATAAAGTCTATGCAAAAATTCCAAATCTGAAACATTTCTGATTCTAAGTTTTTAGGGTAAGGAGTACTTAACTGGTACCACAGAACTGACATAAAGAGAACTAGTTCTAAGTGGAACATACTTTAGGAAGTGCTGTGCTACCCTAACAGGTTGAGTGGCACGATAGATTCACTGTGTTAATAAAGAGAACATAAGGCAGTTATGAATCATGCTATCACTAATGTTCAGTAGGGCACTAAGTAACAAATGGGGAATTCCTATTTCCCCAGCAAATTGTTAGAGTCAGCTATCTTAGCTAACCTAGGAATAAATTTTGGTACTTAATGAATCAGGAAAACTGCACTGTCATTTCATTTTTCATCTACATCCCATCAAAACATGGACAGGCAGAGAGAGAAATTAAGACTCAATTTAGTTTCTTCAGTTAAGAATATACAGGAGAAAGACAAACTACTACCTAAAGACAAGTTACTAAATCCCCTTTAGATTTTATTTCATATACCCAGGGAGTAAAAGCCAATTTTTTGGAACCTCTTAGAGATTTGTACAAATTTACTGCCTTCTTTTAAAGGCAGAACTAGGGGAAGAGGGAATCTACTTGAAATTCTTTTGAAACTGTTAAAATTTCCTAAGTACTCTCACTAGGAAATTGAATTACTAAATAACTTACCTCTTTTAGAAGAGAACATGCTAGTACTAGTATGTCTTTGAGAGAAGTGTCACGAAACGAGGTAGCTATTTTCCTGTGTTTTGCTGAAGGTCTAGAATAATCAACCTAAAAAATGAAGAAAAGTTAGTTTAACCAGACCTATTCATCTCAAAACTAAAAAACAGCAAAAATGTACTCAGTGAGTAAAAGTATGAAAATCGTGACTAAAGAATCATAAAGTAGAGAACTAAAAGAACTTTTCAGAATCTACCACGATAGGGACTGAGATTGTGGTTCAGTGGTAGAGTGCAATGTCTAGGAGGTGTGAGGCACTGGGTTCTAGTTTCAGCACTGCATACAAATAAATAATAATAATAATAAAAAGGCTAATCAACAACTAATAAAATATTTTTTAAAAATCTACCAGGATAAATGATTTGTTTTACTAAGAAGTTGGTTTCTGGACTGTTTTCATTCAGTGCTCTTCTGACAAACCACACTGATCTAGAAATTAAAAGGCAGAGCTGATCACACTGTTAGAGGCAACAAAAATACCGACTACAAAATACCAGACACCAAGACCATCAGTTCCTGAACCAGGCACTGCATTTCACATCACACAAACAACTTCCCAGTACCCCAGATGCCATCTGCAACAAGAGAAGTCTCTGAACTCATCCTCAAACCCTAGCACTTTGTAGATCGGTCACTGAATGAGAACAGAAACATTCTTCTGTATGAAAGTGGTATCTTTATATATATCATATATGTCATTGGTTCATGTTACTGGTGTTCTGAATAGCATGTCACTGGTATTCTGGAAACCACTAAAAGCAGATACTATAAACAAGAAATCTAACTTACGATGTAAGCAATAACATTCCCTCTGAATACTTTGTTAGCTGGTGGCATATAATTTTTAGGACTAAATTTACTAGGATTAGGTCTTGAGTTTCCGACCTAAAATATAGTATGTCCAAACTATATTATTGATACTAGAAATATTTCCATGTATTTGCAGGGAAAAGCAAACTAAGCTGAGGTCTGATGCCCAAATGATTATTAGCATCAAGGTCTAGAGTTGCTATAGCATTATTATTTATTCCTTTTGCTATGTGGATAAAGTACATAATCCATTTTTCTTGCTAATGTTTACAGATTTGGAAAAAGCAGTTAGCTAAAAATTGATTATCTGACACTTCCTAAGCTCCCACATGTTTTAGACTAGACTTAAATGCAACATTTACTTATAAAACATGAAACATAATAGAAGTCTGAAGTGATTACAGAAAGTAGTTACTGGAATCCATATCCAATATGTAAGATTTGAATTACATTTTCAATGTTCCTCCCTTAAACCTCAAAATCCCTCCTACAATGCTTCCCTCAATAGATTTTTTTAAAAATCTCTTTAATACAAATAAGAGCATGTGGCATTATAATTTCAATTTATTAACTACTCTTCACATACTTTATCTTCAAAACTAACCTCTGAGATACATATTATTCTTTTCTTACCACATGAGAAAATTAAGAGTTTGTAGCATACACTCTTAGCCTAATCTCTCAATGATCACCACGCCCACAGCATGCAGAAGGGAAACAAAGGTTTGCTCAGGGCCTCTGTTCACTGGAAGCCACGCTAACAGGTTATCCGTTCTTCACAAGAGTCATGTAAGGAGATGCCATTCTCCACTTTCAATTCAAGAGAATGATATGCAAATTTAAAGAAGTGAAGACGTTTGTACAAAGGCGTCGGCAATGGAGCTAAACTACAAACCCATGCCTTATCCAGCATCTTCTTCAAGGCGTGGTGCTTGTTTTATCTGGGCTACTTACTCACTGAGGTACTGAAAGCCTGAGGTATGGCATGCACATCCACTTCCCACTGCGCACCTCTGCCTCCACCAGGCAGGCGCAGGACACTTACTTCCTGAGGTTTTTTTTTTTTTTTTTACTAAATACACTAGAGAAGCCACGGCCTTGACTTCTGGACAAAGTAGGATAACTTGAGTCTGGGTCCTTTTTTAAAAAATACACCCTCTTACTGACACTGAATGAATTTACAAGGCACACATCTGACAACTATTAACATTGGATTTTTCTTATGTAATGCAAATCACCCCCAGAATGTCCTCTAGAGATGCTTAATAAATGTTACTTGAAACTCAAAATTACATAAAATTAGGCCAACTAAAATATCTCCACAGAAGCCATATTCTTCCATAATATGAAGCCAAAATCACACTTCAGACCTTGGAGTTTTCCTTCAAAGGTACTTGGTTCTATGCAAGATAAGCCTGGGTCATCCTGTGCCAGAAGGAATAAAAGCATTCAAAAAATGATGAAGAAATGCCCACTGGACACAAAATTCAGCCCAAATGGTCTCTTATGGCCAAATTTCGGGGAAACGTGAACATCAAAATAATATGCATATATCCTATTAAATAAAATTAGAAACCAGGTATCTTTATTGCTGAAAACAAATCAGTAAAAATGTTCAGTCTGATGAGTAACAGGATATTTTTGATGTCTTAAAGTACCTCTCCACAAAAATTTTTTTTAAATTCCAATGGGGGAAATAATCTACAATACAAGAGCATGGCAGAGACCATATTAAGAGATCAATGTGAGTGGGGTCCAGGAGCCGATGTCTATAATCCCAGCTACTTGGGGGGCTGAGACAGGAGGATTGCAGTCTGAGGTATGGGCAACTTAGCAAGAGCCTGTCTCAAAATAAAACCAAAACTGAGATTGGGATATACAGCTCAGTGGTGGAGTGCTTGCCTAATGTGCAAGACCCTGGGTTCAATACCCAGCACCACATATGAGAGAGAGAGAGAATCAAAGTAAACCTCCTCAGTTATGTGACAGAACAAGTCATGCACTTCCTGGCAGGAGGAATGAGAAGGCCACAGGATCAGTTCTGTAACACTCCTGACAAAGACATGATTTGAATCTAATGACGAGGAAACATCAAACCATCTCAAAATGAGACCTTTTACAGAAAGGTCAAGGTCATAAAAATGAAAGAATGGCTGAGACTTTTTCCAGACTGAAGGTGACTAACAGAACACGAGAAAGAAATACGATGCATGATAAAGTACATTTTGGGGATAACTGGTGAAACTTGAATAGGCTACGAGAATTAGAAAACAGTAACATGTCAGTTTTGACCTGTTTAAATTTTAATGGTGGTATCATGATAATCCAGAAAATACACTAAAGTATTCCCTGGGGGTGGGGGATCAAGTCGAAACTCAGCATCAAATGGTCAAGAAAACTTCTTTGAACTGAGAAGTTTTCTGTAATTTTTTTTTTTTTATTTTAAGAAAGATACTTGGTTGATCTCTGAACTATACTTTTATTAGAACTCCACATTATCTAGTCTTATTCCAGTAACACACTAAACACAACCCTCATTTCCAGAGCAGCCTATATTCCTACCTTTGCTGTGAGTAGGTAATCAATGAAATTGCCAGTTTTATGATTAGCAAAATATATAAAAACTGGATGACTAGGTACACACGTTATTATATTTTTCTTTTCACTTTTATGAGGTTAAACTTTCATACTAAAACTATGAAACATCCCTGCCAATGTGGTATTATTACTAGTGATGGAGGAAGGGAGGAAGGGAGCAAAGGAGGGGAAGGAGAAGGGAAGAGAGATACAGACAGATATACAGCAAAGATATCTTCACATATCTGGGGTGGAGAAGTCAGGAAGATGATAACCGTGGTAAACTGAGAAATCATTTTAAATTTTAGAAATTCTTCCTTTAAGTCTAGAAAAAATATTCCAATTCTTATTGAACTCAATTATAAAAATAAAGTTTTACATTTTTCAAAATACATATGGCTATAGTGACTCCAAAGGGAGTTGGCAAGTGGCCCTGCAGATGCAAGTTCTCCTTGCACACATACACATACCACACATGCACACAGACCACAAGAGGAAGACAGTTTCTAAATTTAAACTCCATAACCCCCTTTATTATAAAATTATCCCACAAAGAATTCAATTTCTGCTTTTGTCCTGTTTTGAAGCACACTAAGCACAAAAGTGAATGGGAGCAGGTGATGATGTACTCAGCTGCTGAGCTCATAAAAATCACTGTTGAGGGGAGGTGGAGCTTCCTTGTAAGGGTGAAAATTCCAGGTAGAAAGTGGCAAAGTACCAAGAGGTCTGTTTGGGAATGTGTTCTGCTGTGTGTTCACTGCTGAAAATCATTCACCAAACCACTTGTCCGGTATTTGTAAATAAGTAAAGGTTTATTTCTCTTATGCATATAATTGATTTCTTACAGTTATATATTACTATAGATGCAGAGGATAAAAGGCTAATTCTCCAAGTGCTCACAGAGCAAGGACCATGTCTAACTCTTTGCTCTCTGTAGTACATTCTACTATTGCTGATATTTTCAATAACAAATATTCTGCTATTTAATTATCCCACCAAAAACAATGGACATACAGAAAAAGATTTTGCTTAGTCAGAGTTTTATGCCACAAAAAGATGACTCTATATTTTGCCACAAATAAAGGCAGCAAAGAAAGAGCAGTACTTAAGCAAACTATGTTCCCGTTAGATGGAAAGGCTTACCAGGTTCATTTCCTGAGTCAATTCAGAAAGGATTATTACTCCTATTATGCAGTGCTCCACAGTACCCTTTGGAAAAAATAACCAAGTTTAGCCTACGTGGAGACATGTGATTGGTTCTTACTGTGTAAACCAGGTAATAATTACAAAATATTAAATATCAAAACATCACACTTACTTAATAATATATATTTTTAAAAATATGTAGAAAAGTCACTGAGTTCTAGAAATATAAGGATTTCAAGCTCATTTTTTGAAAGATAAATTTGAGTACACAGAGTTGAAAGGGAAAATGCTCACCAACCTTAGAACCACATTATAGTCTACAAAATGTTTCTGGCACCTGGGACTTATCATGAACTAAGAGTTTCAAAATATGAGTTTAGTCTAGAATTTCTTATAAGACTACAAATAACACTGACAAAAAAATGATTTTTGGCTCTATAAATTTACTTGACATGTACTGTGACAGCTGTATTCAATAAATAATTAATAAAAAGCTTAGGAATTCATTCAAATCCCTTAATACAACATCAGATAAAATCACTTAGACACTTTTAATATTATTTAGTAGTATACATGTATGGATTCATTATGTCTACAACAAAGGCATATAAAGCACCCAATATAAAGGGTAAATGTATGAAATATCAATAGGGTATACAGTTTCATAGCCTCTATACTGTTACTAATACAATTGGGTTCCAAATCACCTCAAAACTTCCTTCATATCAAAACTCAGATTTTATATGAATATTAACAAATTACCCTACTGCAAAATCACAGTGGAAATATGAAAATAAGTGTAACTTTGAATTACAGTGCGATCATACAAAAACATTAACAGATGATACACTTTTCAAATATGTTAATGTTACAGTTGGTCATCTCTTCTAACCCTCACAGAATTCCATTAATAATGGTCACTAGATGTAATTAAATTCAAATTACCTAGAACAACAACAAAATGAGCAAAAGAAACATCCCTGAGTTCTTCCACGCACTCAGCAGAGTCAGGATGCCTGACTGAGTCCCTGATTTCCTATTCCCTAAAGCATCCCTCTCTATGTACAGAGTCAATAAGTGTTTCTCAAAACGTGGCATCCTTGCCAACTGCTGGTCCATGAACCCAGTGGCCACTGGCAAATTCAACTCTAATGTGAAAATGGCTTGGCACTGATCTAAAACAAAATAAAGAGCATGTACCAGAACAGAACTCAGCTAAGTTAATAAGGATACTGTTCAGTTAAGCTGGCTTAATTTATTTATTTTGGTGAGTCTTTCTTGATGAAAGAAGCACAAAATTCATTTACGACCGACGTAAACTCCTATTGCAAAGCAGCAATTCAAACAGCCCTGCCCTAGATGACAATCTCTTGGGTCTGTATGTATATGTATATGTATATGCTGGGAGCGGAGCATGGCAGCAATAGGGCTGCTACACAGGAGAAAGAGGGTGCCCCAGATGGTCAGGACATCGAAGTTCTAACAGACCTATTATTTTCAGAACAAAATTCACACAAGGTGCTAATACCCAAATGAACCTTGTGGTACTATTTTAGAGCACTAAAACAACAAATTGTTTTTCTCATGACTCAAGGCTAGGTCAAGTCATATACCCAGAAAACAAGTGCTAAATATTCTTTTATGGTATTATAATAAACTTTCAAGATAAAACACTTTGTTTCTTCTTGTCTCCCCAAACTGACAAAAGGAATATGCTAAAGCCCAACTTAAAGCTGAACTTACCAGCCACTGAAGAGGGAGTCTGAGAAATGCTAGTCAACAAAAATGACTTCATTTCATGTGGTTTTCAACTTCAGTTTTATTGTAAAAGAACTCCAGGTATATTTTTGTCTACTGTAATGATTCTTACCAGTCTTAGTAAATGACAAGAGGATACTACTCTACTAGCTAAAATTACAAACCCAAATCTGAAGTGAGAAACTCATCTCTCTCGGAATAAAACCTCCTCCTGAGCAGTGCTTGCTGCTCTCCACAGGGCTAAGAATGTACTTAACTCCTGTCACGTTTCAGATGATCAAACACTTGTTCACAGGGTCTTAACAACATGAATGAAAGAGGAGCGATGCAGGTCAGTATTTCACAGTATGAGTTTGCAGTACTGTACTATGATGGGGTTATAACTTAGCAAGGGCTGACTTTTAAAGTTTACTGCATGAAAAGGAAAATCCCAGGAAGTCAAAACTACCCTAATCACTAATAAACCAGTGGTGAACCATCCCTCCACCAAAACTGCCGAATATTCCTCGAGAACTGTAACATCACTCACTGTCTCTTTGATGGGCACCAGCTAAGGTAATTGTCCTTCAGCTGAGAATATGTTTGTATGAAAAAAGCATTTTTTAAAAAAATATCTGAATCATCTTAAGAAAGAGGCATAGGGAACCAAGAGCAGATTCAGGACTCCCACGGTATCCTGGGACATGTAATCACTGCAGGTTCTCTTGCTGTTTTTCCTTTTCCCAATCCAAATATCTGAATTTATGTAAGTTAAGCATGAATGTATGCTATGACTTTAATAACTTAGGTTTAAAATAGTCTTGAGAAAATGATGAGTCAATGTGGTACAGTATAAAATAAAGGTCAGAAAACTTGTTGAAGTGCTAGCTATATGCTTTACTAAGTCACTGTGACCTTATAAAATCATTTAACCTAAGTCCTAGTTTTCTCATTTCCCACGGTTGGAATGAGAATTAAGATTAGACCATATATTAGATCCTACATGAAAACCATTATATACATGGTTTGTATATATGCAGTACATATACATGTCATAAATGAAAGAACATACATTTTTGAAATTAGAAAACATGTTTATTTGTGTTCTTCTGCTCTGGAAGTTATGTAAGTATGAACTGAATTGACAAAAAACAACAAAGGATGCAAGTATAAGTAATATGTGATAGTTAATATGGTGTAGTGCTGGTAGCCAAATCAAACCATACAGCTCTAAGAAAAGCAGTATTCTAAACCAAAAAAGGCAAGTAATGATGTTGGAATAAGGTAATAATGCCTTCTTACCTGAAGAAACTTCTTCACATCAGCAATAATTTCTCTGAAGACAAACTGGTCTTTCTGAACCTCAAACCACCCCAACTTAGTGATTTTAGCAATGACTTGAATAAGAGCTTGGATGACAAAGGGAGCCAGCTTAGGTTGTGATGCCACATAATTCAGAATGTAGTTTCCTACAAAGAAAATATTCTATGATCATTTGGGCTTTTTGAGAAACAAAATGGGAATCGCATGAAGAGAAAGAGGCAATGACACGCTTTTCCACAGAGAGCTCTTTCCTTCCCTCAAAACGCATCCTCATTTATCTTCCATAAAGCTTATTTCAAAGAAGCAAATCTGTTCCACTACATGTTAAACTGCTAAGGCTTATCAGGGGATAATCGGAGCACAAACGAACATGAGTTTTGTTTCCAAATGATTTCATCTACAAAAAAAAAAAAAAGAAAATGCTAAGTAAATGCAGAAAACTGTAACCAGGCCAAATGGACCAAAATCTCCGCAAAATACACATGCCTGATATATATACTAGCCACCTCAGAGCAGCCACACCCTGCCTCACCTGGTGGTATGAGTTTCCATCCTACATCGGATAATCTCCCTTCTGTCACTTCACAGTCATGAGCGAGCTGCAAATCTCAGGAATGTTTGCACAAACTCAAATCTTTTCAAGTCAAAGTTCCACACTGTCTGTACTGGTCAGGTGTTTCTCAACCATTTAAAATGTAAAATTCTACGACACTGTTACTAGACTTCTATCTTTTCTCTATCTGTCGTTAACAAAGTTTTTGAATTGTGTTGTCATAATCTAATTTTTCTCATGATCCTTGAGGTTATTATGTAACTCTGTAGCATGAATCACTTTAAAACACAGGTCCACACAAAGACTTGTATGTACATGTTCAAGGAATTATTTATGGTGGCCAAAAAGGAACAACAACAAATGTTCATCAACTAGTGAAGTAACAAAATGTGGGCTACATGAGAATATTACTCTACAATGGAAAATAGAATGAAACATTGATACGTGCTACATGAGTGAAACTCAAACATTCTGCTGGGTGAAAACGCCAAATGCAAAAGAGGATATAATGTATGATTTTATTCATAGACAATGTCCACAAAAAGTTAATCTATGGAGGAAGAAAGCACATCTCGAGTTCATGGTACAAAGCAAGTGACTAAAAATGAGTATGAGGGTGATGAAATAGTCTAACCAAATTGTGATAATGTTCAGACAACTGTAAACTGACTAAAAGTCACTAACTGTACACTTAAAATAAGGCAACTTTATGGTACATTATACCTAAATAAAGCTATCTGAAAGGAAGGGAGAAAGGAGGGAGGAAGGAAGGATTGGTCGCTTTCATTTGAACAGAAGGTAGAAAGGACAGCATTCCAGTCTAGGAAAAGAACATTAAAAAAAAGGCACCAAGGCAGAAATAAGCTGGCCAGGGGGAAGACCTCCAGAAAAATTAACAGGTCACCAAAGAGGCTATAAGACTGCCTCAACAAGAATGGGTCTTCAATGACAAAGTCAGGAACCTTCAGATGGTGCTTCACTGATAACCAACCATAAGCCATTGTTAATTATACTAATAAAGGTCAAAAATAGTGTAAGAGACACAGAGGATATGGCAATTGAGTTCTTCTTGGTTGGAAACTATGAGATATATAAAGAGGTACTGTATAATGAAGGACTAAAGAATTTGAAGCTGGCATGATAAAAGTAATTTGACTGCTCAGGCTTCTTCTCATTTTCTACTTTAACTCACATGTCAATTATTATACTGACACAGGTTTATTAGAACTATCATATCATGATCAATCTTCTAATCTACTTGTAGAAATAAGAGTGGCAAATCAAAATAAAGAAATTAATAAAGGAAACCCTTGTGTTGAATTTCTTCTTGTGTTGAAATTGTCCTGTTTGTTTTTTCCAAATTTCTTTCCTACTTTTTTACAAGTTCACAGATACTCTTAAATTTATGATGAAGAAACATGCCAATAACCCATCGTAAGTTGAAAGTATATAGTAAGTTGAAAATTCATCATATACACCTAACCTACTAAATATCATAGATTAGCAACACAAACAATGCAGAATATTAGTTGTTGCCCTGGTGATCCTACGGCTGACTGCAAGCTGCAGCTTCCTGCTGTTCCCAGTGTCACAAGAATACTGTAACACTTATCATCCAACCAGAGAGAGATCAAAATTCAAAATCTGAAGAATGGTTTCCACTGAATGTTTATTGCTTTTGCATCCTACTAAAATTTTTTAAAGTATCATAAGTTGAATCATTGTAAGTCAGGGAACATCTGTATTCTCATTTCTAAAACAAAGATTCCATTTTAAAAATGAAAATAGGTCAAATAGATAACCTGAATACCTGTATCTATTAAAGATATTAGATCAATATAGTTAAAAACCTTCCAAAACAGAAAGCATTGGGGTCCAGACATTTTTACTAGTGAACTATGCCAACTATTTAAGTAAGAAATTATACTAATTCTCCATATCTTCCAAAATACAGAAGTAAAGGAAATTTACCTATTTTTATGAGTGCAACATTTACCTTAATACCCAAACCAAAGACATTCCAAGAAACTACAGGCCAATCTCTCTCAACAAATTCTCAACAAAATATTAGAAAACTGAACCCAACAATATATAAGAAGAGTTAAACACATGACAAAGTGAGATTTATTCCAGGTATACAAGGCTGATTCAACATTCAAAAATCAATTAGCACCTCATCAACAGGCTAAGGAATAAAAATCACAGAATGATATCAAGAGATGCAGGAAAAGCATTTAACAAAACGCAATAACCACTCATGAGAAAAACTCTCAGCCAACTAAGAATATAGGGGTACTTCCTCAACTTGATAAAGAACATCCATGAAGAACTTACAGATAACACCATATTTAACAGTGAGAAACTTGAAGTTTTCTTACTAAAACCAGGAACAAGATGAGATGTCTACACCTGCCACTATTTTTCAACACATACTAGAAATCCTAGCTCAAGTAACAGAAAAAGAAAATAGAAAGTATAAAAATTAGGAAAGAAGAAACTATCTTTGCTTATTGATGACACAATCATCTATGTAAAAATCTGAAACATCAACAACGACACATCTTGAACAAAGGATTATAGAACAAGGTTGCAGGATACAAGGTTAATATACCAAAACCAAATGTGTTCCATCATCAACAATAAACAAGTGGCACCTTAAATAAAACAGTGTATCACTTATATAGCAAATTTCTCCAAAAATGAAATACTTAGGTTTAAAAACTGACCTAAGTATATAACAAACCTATGTAACGAAAATTATAAAACTAATAAAATGAAACCAAAGATCTACTACCACCAGAATACTACCACCACCAAATATCTGCACGAACTGGAAGTCATAGGAACTCACTCATTGCTGATGAGAATGCAAAATGCCACGGCCAATTTGGAAGACACACTCTTACCATATGATCTAGCAAGTGTGCACTTTGGTACTTACTCAAAGTTGGAAACTTACGGCCATACAAAATCTGCATATGGATGTTTATGGCAGTTTTACTCACAATTGTCAAAACTTGGAAGCAACCTTCAAAAGATGAATGGATAAACTGTGGCACATCCAGACAATGAAATGTTGCTGTTGTTATTATTATTACAGAGAACCAAAAAGAAATTAAGTTATCAAGTCATGAAAAGACATGGGAGTAATCTTAAATGCAAATTACTGATTGAAAGAAACCAATCTCCAACAATACGACTTTCTGGAAAAGGCAAAACTATGGAAACTGAAATAAGATCAGCGGCTGGGGGAAAGAGGGATGAACAGGCAGAACACAGAGGATGTGGGAGGCAGTAAAACTATTCTGTATAATACTGCACATTATCAAAGCCCACTGAATATATATCATCAAGAGTGAAACTTAACATAAATTGTAGACTCACAATAACTTATCAATGTAGGTTAATTGATTGTAATAAATGCACCACTCTGGAGCAGGATGCTGACAGAAGGGAAGACTGAGTGTATGGGGGCAGGGACTATATTGGAACTTTGTACTTTCTGTTCAATTTTGCTGTAAACCCAAAACTGTCCTACAAAAATCAAGTGTATTTAAAATGTGTCTCTGTGTGTGCAAATGTCAAATAAACAAAAATCCAAATTCTGAGACTTAAGTTTATAGTATTTGAACACTTATTTTTAAAGCTGTAAATTTCTCTTGCCCTCTTAAACATGCAAAGACTCAAATGCTAAGAGAACTAGCAGTCAAATATATGAGGAAAATGACATTACTGTGTGATTCTGATCATTCAAATTTGAGCTTAAAGATCCATAACACATAACACATATTAATTTTTGTGATACAAAAATAAAAATCATGTTAACCTTGAAGCTAAAGAAATGAATCACCAATCTATTTCTATCATGAGCAAGGAAGACAAAAAAAAAAATCCTACACCTGAATTATTAAAGCTTTATTCATATGAAATACAAACTTACATATGCATATGTACAAAAACTTAAAAGTACATTACTTCTGAAAAATAAACTGTTATTTTATAGAACCAATGTTCCAACTACAATAGGTTCTAAGCAGTTTACCCACGTACAAATTATTAAGGAGTCTACTTTTGATTTTCAATGCATCCCAATTCATTCTGACATAGCATTTTGAGAAATACTGGATTTTTGCTTTTCCTGTCACTCGGCTGCGTATCAACTTAAAAACTAAGAACATGGATTCCACAAAGACTGAATGGATGTGAACAGCAGCTCTATCACTTCCTAGCTGTGTGATCTTAGATTACAAAGCCTATCAAATCTAATTTCTTCAACTTGTAAAATAAGGATAACTCATAAATTTGCTTGGAGGATAAAATTAGTGCAAATCTTAGCAAATACTACAAACACCAAAGTGCAAATTATTTACTTATTATTCAACTAGCATGCTTTTTATTACACATTGCACCATATTATTACATGGATAAGTAAACCAGAATTAACCACTAACCTTAAAAAAAAAATGACAAATAATTTGCAAGCCCCAAAACTGTTCAGCATTTTAAAAGCCAAAGTTCACTTCTAAAGTAAAATTGTTAAAAATCATAATAAACCACTTACTGATATCAATCCTCTGCTCAACAGGTAAAGGACTGATTCGGCTGATAAGTTTTGAAAGACAAGTTGCAGCAAGGAGCTGAGCATAGGATGTCTGTAAAGAATAATTTTTATTTAGTATCATCACAAATAAAACTACAATAATCAAAATATTATAGGTAGTTTTTCTAAGCAAAAATGAGAATTTTTCTGTTTTTTTCGAACTGACAGATTTACAATATATAAACTATATCAACTTGAGATACATATACACAGATGCATATCTTTTGTTATTACCAGTGTATATCCATCATGTCAGAATAAGATAAAACAGAAAACTACTTCAAATGTCTAACTTTCAAGGCACAGAACTGAAGTGCTCTTTTTGCAATCATGCTACTACAGCTTTTCTAAAAGAATATATGTTAACAATATCGAACTAAACACTAATCACAATATTCTCAAATCACCAGAAAAATTAAATCAACTATCTCATCACAGAATGTCCTTACAAAAATGAAAAATAAAATGAGGTCACAACCAAAGTTAAGTTTCCAGGTGGCTCACTTGTTAGCCAGGCAGGAAAGCCACTTTACAATGAGGACTTAATTAAATCACCATGGTTTTACTGTAGCAGCTAAAGTTATATGTGCAGGGAAAATAAACTTTACTAGCCTTTTGGTGAGAACAACTGTTCAAAAAATTGAAGACAGTGAAGCAAGGTCAAGTCAATTTAAAAACAAGATAAATGATTTAGAAAGATTACTCCAAGCTCTCAATGAGTAGAGATGTTACCAATACTGCTCATATTATTAATGTTAGCAATACTTACTCCCTGTTTATTCTAGAAATCAATGCTAAGTGTGAAACAGTAAAGAATTAGCCTCTCCTAAGAGTCTGTGTGGAAATACAGATCAGAATATTTTCAGAACAGTTGAGGAAACATTAATTCTATATAACTTGAAGGAGACTCTGCTAGACACTGGTGCTAAAAATACGGAGCAGGAAAGGGCTTAGGGCATATTTTTAAAGCTTGTAAGAAATGAAAAATGTTTAAGCCAGACATGGTGGTGCATGTCTGTAATCCAGCGACCTGGGAGGCTGAGGCAGGAGGATCACCAGGAGCTTAACAAGACCCTGTCTCAGGATAAAAAGACTGGGGGTGGAGATCAGTGGTATAAGCTCCTGGATTCTATCCCACTATGGGGGGGGGTAAGATGTTTCAAGTCTATGGTTATTCATTTATTCATTAGCAAATACGCCATGGTAAACATTTGAGTCATTCATTAATGAATTGGAGGTGAAAACAATGAACTTTATTCACTTTTGTGAAATTATCTTCAGTTCTGGGAAATTGTGTTAGAATCAGAAGCTCTGAATATCTTGTCCCACTTCACAGTAGTCTGGTCACTTATCAGTGGTAAAGTTGCACTGCAATTTTTTTAAACTCAGGGCTGAGGATGAAATTTTTCTGGATAAGAAGACCAAGCCTCTATTGTTCAACACTAAATGGCTTTGGAAATTACCTTTTTTTGCAAACTTGAAAATGTGTCTTAATGACTTCAAACCTAAAATTCTAAAACTGCCTAAAAGACAGTGTTTAGTACATATATACAGAATGACTACAATGACTAACGACACAATAAAATCAATTCACTAACAACACCGACACACAAGAAATGTCAAGCTGCTCTACACATTTCCTACACTTCTGAAAGTTAAAACAAGTAGTGAGATCTCTACTTTCAGATTTATTTTCTGAGCACCAACTACAGTTCCAGCATCACCGTTCAGACCCTGATGCAAGTAAAAAAATTTCCATATTTCAAAATCCATTTAGCTGTGCAACTGAGGAGCTTCCACCTAATCTTCAATTGGAAGTGATTAATCTGCAATGTAATGACATGCTAAAAGGCAAATATCAAGAGAAGATTTAATAGAATTCTATAAATGCTTTCTAAGTGATGAATATGCTTAATTAAAATCATAAGCTCATGGAATGATTTTAGTATTTGGCAGTACCTATCTATGTGAAAGGATATTTTCAAAGATGAAAAATGTAAAATTTTATTACAGATCAGCATTAACACATGAACACTTATAATCAATGCTGATGATAGGAAACACTAACTTTGAAATTCAATTAATAGTCCCAAAAGAAATGTTTTTTTTTATTAATAGATCTCTATTATGAAAACCATATTCAATTATTTTGAATTTTACCAATAAACCTTGGAGGACATTTATTTTCTCTCTTGTTATAGACATACTTACAAAATATCCTCCATTTTACCTTTTAGCTCACAAAGCCTAAAATATTTACTTGATGGCTCTTTACAGAAAGAGTTCTCCAATTCTGTTCTTTCTGTTCTAAATCATGAGGTCTCTTACTCCAGTGCTTACTGTATCATTTCATAGCTCTTTATTTATATATCTGTGGCTTACCAACTAAACAATGAGCTACTTTAAATCATATACATAAACCATGTAGGCAGTAGAGAGGCTGGTGTTATATGTAAGCACTTGCTAAAGGGTTTCTGAAACAACAGCTATGAATATCTGGAAGGGAGGCAAACGAGGTAGCCAGACTTCTTTTGAACAATCCTTTCATGTTTCAAAGTTAACTATAACCTGCTTCTCTATCACCTAGATTTAAAAATGGCAAAAAAGTTGTATCTAAAATGTAATTTTTGCCCACTGAAATGAGACATAAAAAGGGTCCAAGGGGAATTAAAAAATTATTTCAATTCATTCCTATTCTACCTCCTGACTATTCCCTAAATTTGCTTCCCTGGCTTTCCAATTCTTTCCCTGATTAATCTCTTTGATAGTGAAATAAACTATAATAAAAGATGTAGCAACATCTGTCACTGCTAATACACACAAATTTTATCAACAATGACGTACATTCATGATCTCTCATGATTAATTGCTGTTATCAAATACTTACGGTTCCTTGTTCTAATAAAAGTTGACACTTGCTGAGACATTCTGGGCTGTCAATAAGTTCCAAAAGTGCTTTCTCAGCCTCTATTCTTTGGGTAAGATCAGTCCCTATGTAGAGGTGAGTACATAAAACTTCCAATTCCGTCAAACTCTTGAGAAGGAAAACAAATTAACATTTTACTTGAATGAAAAAAAGAAGGTAAACACATTAAACACAGATGCCAAGAAATACAAATATCATGCCTGTGTACATTAATCCAATACATATGTGCTGAGCTACAACTACTTTCTGGGGGATACAGTGGCAAACAAAACAGGCACATTTCCTACTTCCCAAATTATTTATAAATTGATAGTTATGCAATGGAAATGTAAGAGTGTAGCACAGGGAAGGCTTGCCTGATCAAGGAATTAGAAAAGGTATACCTGAAGAAGTAACGTATGCTGAGACCAAAAAGGGTGAGTCTGATGACAAAAAAAAAAAAAAAAGAACTAGAAGCTACTTGAGGCAAAGACAGTACTAGGGCCTGTAGGAGCATGAAACGGTGTCATTTCTAGGCCTCAACAGGTCATAGTGGCTGGTAAGTAGACAGCATTTGCCAGATGAGGCCAGAGGTGGGTGGGGGAATGAGCATGTACGTGTACAAACTGAAGATAATTCAATTTATATTTTCTTTTCATATTGTAAAAATTTTAATGGTTCCACCTATAAAAAGAAATGATGGTAACTGTAAATATACGCTGATTTGGGGCTTCTGAACTGACTTATAAGCTGCAAGTGAACTATGACATAATTTTTTTGACCCCTTGGCATTTCTTAGCAATTTAATAACTAATGTATTTTATAAAGCACAAAGACTAATTCATTCTGTTTACAAATATAATCTCTTCTAAAGATAGAAGACACACGTAAACAATCTGAAAAAAGAATGAAAAAATGAGTTTGCATTCCTCTCAGCTTAAAAGATTTTTGCAAAAGTCATCTTACTAATAAAACAAATTACTTCACTAGGAACTTGAATCAGAGAATTGTCCTTGAAGGACAAAAATACTGACACAGATTTCAATATTGGGTAGGCAAATGAGAATGGGGTATTCCTAAAAAATGACAATTTTGGTCCAGTCTGAATATTTGAGGCAGCATTAGACCTACATCAGTCCATGCAGTCCCTCAAATGTGACACCTTCTTATGAATACACAGTTGTCACTGAAAGGGATCCCCTGGAGCTCAACGCCCCTCCCACTCCTCTCTTCTGGGGGCTCCTTCACAGCATTCTCTGCTGCTTTATTCAGGTGCAGGCCTGCACCCCAGACTTGGGACTTTTCTGCTAGAGCGAAAAGGGAAGTCCAGAAGTAATAATTCAAAGGAAACATTCACAGAAAGGACCTCTGAGCTTCCCCACCACCATCAACCCAATGAACTCAGATTACTACTACATATTGTTCACAATATTAAAATGCACAGAAAGAATATAGTTCATGAATACATATGAATTCTCATCTTCTCCAGGAAGAAATACAAAATACATCCCCTGTCATGATCAACCTCAGAAATCTTTTTCTTAACCTACCAAATTGAAGGACAAAAATTTTAGAACTAATAATACCCAGAATAACTTAACACTAAATTGATCCTGCTGTCGTGCATTCATCTAGACCTAAGATGTTTTAAACGAGTAGACTTTAACTACAAAAAGAACTAGGTCAGAAAAAATTGCAGGACCTGTTTAACAAAACAAAAGGCAGAAAAGCAGCAGCAGCAGCAGCTGGCAAGGTGGCACATGCCTGTAATCCCAGCTACTTGGGAGACCAAGTCAGGAGGGTCCTAAAGTCAAAGCCAGTCTGGCAATTTAGCAAGACCTTGTCTCAAAATAAAAAGAAGTGCTGGAGGTGTAGCTCAGTGATAAGAGTACCCCTAGGTCCAATCCCCAACACAACCAACAATCCTAAAAATAATAGTACCTACCTTATAAGATTTGTTTGGTAAATTAAATGAATTAGTGCCACATACCTTCTGGCACACAGAATATATTATAAAGGCTAATTGTTTTTTATTGCCTCAAAATAATACTGTGATGGGTTGAATTATATCCCCCTAAGACAGGTCCAAGCCCTAAACCACCCCCACCTCCCGCAAGGTCACCTAGAAATGTGAACTTATTTTCAAACAGGGCCTTCACAAAGCTTTACTTAAGTTAAGGATCTCAAGAAGTGATCATCCTGGATTTAGAGTAGGCCCTAAATCCAATTATTGGCATCCTTATAAGAAAAAGGAGAAGCCGATTTGAGATGTAGCGTGTCAGAGAGGAGAGGGCCATTAAGGACTGCCAAGGACTGCCAAGGAGATGGAGAGGGGCATAAAAGCGTTTCTTCTTTGGGACCTCCAGAAAGAACTGACCCTACATATACACTGGTTTTTGCCTTCCACCTTTCAGAACTATCAGAGAATAAATGTGTGTTGTTTTATGCCACCCAGTCAATGATAATTTGTCACAAGAACCCTAAAAGAAGGAACAAATGAGAGAAAAGAAAAAAAACTAATACAAATATTAACACAAATCAAGTGCGAAAAATCAAATGTCTTTTTTGTTATAATAGTAACCAACACATACTTGGCAGATTAAACCTTTTTAAAGAAAAGAATAAAAGATGCATACAGAAGGCCCCTTACCCTGGTGGAAAGGCATTGTTCCACTACCAACTGATTAGATAATCATCTCATTAGCATTTGATTTTCCAGAGAATCTATAAGGAAATCTTATTTTTCAGACTAAATAAATCTGCACTTCGTTTTAATATGTATTGATGTCTGAGATTATATAGAATATAAGAATGCCTCAGAAAATGGGTCCCTTCTCATTGTGTGGACAAATCAGGTCTGGGTTATAAAAGCTGCTACAAGGCTTAAATCAACATTAGAAGTCCATCTAAATAATAAGTCTCACAAGGAGAAAAGGGCATCACATTCCTCCCATAAAGAATCAATCCACTACAATAGACAGTACCAACTTTCACTCCCTAGTAGACAATGATATAATCCTACCACCAATTTAAAAAAAGATCTTCCTAATTATTCTGGACCTACTTGACATACAATTGGCCCCAAAATGTGACCTCTTTCTAGACAGCAGTTCTCAGACAAACATCTATCAACAGATGAATGTTGAGTAAAAGCCAGGCAAAAAAGTATATATTGTATAGCTCTTCAGTAACAGAAAGTAGCTCACAGTTTCCCAAGTGAGGTAGGGAGAATGGCAGAATAGTACAGAAGAGGGAGGAAGTCAGGAGGGATGACAAACAAGCATAAGAGCACAAGGAAACTTTCGGGGATGATATTTTCAGTTTCTTGATTTCAATAACAGTTTCACAGAAGCATACATATGCCCAAACTCATTCAATTGCACACTTTACATACATGAATGTCAAGACTGTCAGTTCTCCTGCAACAAAGGTAAAATAGAAAACAATTTTTTCCAGGAAAAAATTCCCTAAGAACAAAATTAAACCACAAAAATTGCACTTGAATTTAATTTAAGGCTCTTTTCAATTACTTCCCAATATCTTTCCCACCTTCTGAAATTAAGCTTCTTGGCTATCACTTAGAGAAACTGCCTTCATTTTAAAACTTACTCATTCCACACTCTTTGCCCCTTACTACCTACTCCTAAGCATCTCTGAAGGCTTGATCCGAGCCTATTGGAGCTCTTCCATGATGAATTAGATAATACTCGCTCAAGTGCTTTATAGATTACCTATCTTTTTTCCAAACCAATCCTGAAAAAAACTCCTGCAAAGTACATATTTTCAGTATGCTCATTTTACAGATGAAAAACTGAAGCTGAGAGATCACAGTAAATGGTCAATTCTGAGTGAAATGCAAATCTGCTGGCTCTGAGCACTGCTGTCTCCTCAATCTGCCACCTGGCCAACCTTTACTTCGGACATCGTCTACCTCCAGATGATGTCCTAACCCTACCGATAGCCCCATTAATATATGTCTACAAATGCCTTACTCTTGGAAATCCCGAAAGATGTTAAAAATAACCCTCAAATATCAGAAACTGAATTGAGCATGTTTTCCACAGATTCCCATTCCAAGTGTCCCTTTGGTTTCAGAGGTCTAGACCAGAATCTAGATTTGTATGTTTGATGTTCTCTTTTGCTTTTCCCTCTTCTTAAGATTTTGCCCTCAGCTCCTAGAAGTAATCTGTTTTCCGTGACAGGAGCATTTTTGTTTAGGGCAGGGGCTGGTGGTACCTAAATCTTTTCTCACGGATCTCCTGACTTTCATCAATGTCTCGCAATCCTCTCTAGAGTGCCTACGCTTACTTGTGTCCAGTTGTCCTTTCTCACTCTGCTCCTCTATCTGGACTGCTTCCTCAAAGATGATCCAAATCCTTCACTTCTTTGGGGACACAGTACTGTAATCCACAGCTTCCTAACCAAAATGCATGTGCACTGAATGGGTTATAGAACTAATATGCCCCTGCTCCCCAGGCAGCCAGGGCAGGGTTTGGGACAGTGGGGAAACTCCACACAGACAGCCTTTGGCTGTGAGCAGTTTATGTTAATCAGTTACACAATCACCGTGATGTGAAAAAGACTGTGGAGCAGTGCCCTAACTTTGCTCTAGAGAAATCTGCTTCTTTACCCATCATCTTGATGGCATAACATTTAAGTAGTACCCCACTGGCAGGAGACAGTAAGATATGAGTAGGGTAAATAATATGGAACTTATAAGTTATGGGGCCTACTCTAGTTCTGTAACCTTGGGCAAGTCACAATTGTTCCAAAACTGCCTCCAGGAATAAAAATATATGTGCACATATATTAAGGAATAAAGTGTATTACATACTTCTTTAAATTTTTTAATTTTTTAAATTTGTTCTTGCATAATATCTTAATGGTTAAGATTCAACTCTATAAAATACATGTAGAAATTAAAATGCTAAGTACTGGTTATCACTACTAACAAATGCTCCAAATTAACTGGTTAACAACATGAAACAATGTATTAAAAGAATTCAAACTGAGAAGTGGGGAAACCCCTCTCCACCCAAAAATATCTGTGTGATCTCTTATTTGTTCAACTCCACTTTTAAGGTGTCCACAGCTCTGTAAAGTACATTCCTGGGAAACCAATATGAAGAGTTTTGGCATCAGCATGTAATTTTTCCACCAATTTACACCTAAGTATGAAGAAGTCTTCCAGGACTTGATTTACTTTGCATCATCTTTCCAAGTCCGAAAAAGTTCCACGATACTTTTAATTTACTCTCAAGATTTACACCTGCACCATGAACATCTGATTATCTATTTACAATCCATAAATCCTCCCTGTGAGAGTCTTCCTGTGAAAATTTCCCAGAGGCCATATTTACTAAAGTGGTAATAAATATGTTATTTTGACCTGGGGACCCTTTGAAATGGCAAGAAGTCAAAAGGTAATGTGTGGGCCTCACTATCTCTTGGTCCATAAAGTCCTGGAGCTGTCAATTTCCTGACAGAGTGGCTGGTTGAAAAGAAAACACCCTTTGGAAGAATCAATAAATAAGGAAGTAATAAGTCAGTGTGACCACAGGGGATCCAAAGAAGTCTACAATACTTGGATACACTGTCACCATATTACGAAACTGCCTCCTCTCCAAGGTCATCTCCTGTCTTCTACAGCCTCCCCTGGTCTCTTCCCTTTCATATGAACCTTAGGCTCCAACCAGAAGGAATTTCTGCAATATGCCACGGTCTTCCACAATGCTTTGCTTTGGCTCACACTGTACTCTCGTCTCTCAGCTTTCCCTTCTTTACCTGGCTGTCATCTACATTTTTTTCGAGGCCCACTAGACAGCAAGTTTCCTGAGAGCAGAAATTATGAAGCGGTGCTCCAGGCTGTATCTTCAGCGCCTCGCATGGTAGATACTCAATAACCAATGAACAGGAGGCAGGGAGGCTCGGGCACCGCTTCTGGGAAGCGCAGCAGCTCCACTTCTCTCCTTCCGCACACACTCGACTGCCTGCCCCCTTTTCGGTGCTCCGGTGCTATCCCGTGACGGATCTGCCACAATATTTTTCACGTGTACTGTCACCTGAGCACCTGCGAGCTCAAAGTGGGCACCGATGGCGAGACGGTGTCACCCTCGATGCCCCCTCTGCCCGGTGCTGAGGCGAGCAGGGCGGCCGGATGGGGCTGCTCAGGGAGGACGGAGGACCGCGTCGGCGGCGCCCGAGGATGCCCGGCCCTGCTCCCGCGGCGCGCGTCCCACCCCTGCAGCTCCGCGCTGCCGGCGCGCCCGGCCCGCCGCTCTCCCGCAGCCGGCGCCGAGCCCTCCTCCGCCACTGCCCGCACCCGGCCCCGCGCTCCGGCCGCCGCCGCCCCGGCGGACCACCCGGGCTCCGGGCCGCGCAGCCAGCGGGGCTGCTCCTCCGCGCGGCGCGGGCTCCACCTGCCCCGGCGCCGCCGCAGCCGCCGTCCGCGCCCGGGAAGGTCCCGCCGGCCGCCCGCCCCGGCACTGCCGCCGCGGTGCGCTGCGCGGAGGGGCGCCGGGTGCGGCCCTGCGGCCTCCGCCGCCTACCTCGGCACCGCGCCTCCCGCCGCAGCGTCCCGCGGGCTCAGGGGCGGCGGGGCGCGAGCCCGGCGCGGAGCGCACTGACCTGGAAGTGCAGCGCCATCTTCCCGGGAGGCGGCGCCGGCCGCAGCCCGAGCGCCCGAGGCCAGGGACGAGGCGGGCGCGCGGAGCCCGCCGCCCCGGGGTCCCTGCGCCGCTCGCTCGCGTCGTCCGCCGCTCGCGTCGGCGTCCCGGGCGCGCGGCGGGCGGGGGGCGGGGCGGCGCGCGGGGGGCGGGGCCTCGGCGCCGCCAGCCAACCGCCCCCAACCGCTGCGGCCGCGGGTCGTGCCCTCCGACCCCGCCCCGGACTAACCTCCGCGCCCAACTGCCGCGCGGCGGGCGCCGCTCTCTGGGCCGCGGGTCACCCAGGGCTCCGGCGCCCGCTGGGCCACCGACGTCCCCGACCCCTCGCTCCCTCACGCCGACTGCCCTGGGCCGCTGACCCCAGAGCACAGCCTCCGTTGCCGCTTGAAAATGTTTCAACTTGAATTTGGCTAAAATTAAACGGAGAACCTTCCCGGGCCCAGGGCAGCGTTCTGGCTCGCCTCGCGCTCCTCGTCTAGGGCTGTTTCCGACTGACCCTGCATTTCACACCTACCGATCCCACTGCGGTGAGCAGGTCGGGAGCGGTGAGGCCGCCCCTCCCTCCTGGTGCCCTTCATCTGGGCGGCATCGTCAGCGCTTGGCAGGAAAACTAGGTTACGTAGGCCTTACCGTTCAGGGCTGCCCGCCGAGCTCAGGGCTCTTATTTCAGCTCTGCTCGCGAATTCTGCTTTGGCTACCTGGAAGCATCCTTACTTCATCTGGATATTCAGAGGGTAGTTTTGCTGGGTATAAAATTGCACGCCGGCTTTTTTGGATTTTTGTTTTTCAATCTTTCAGTGTTTAAAAGATGTCCTTCCATTGTCTTCTGGTTGCCATTGTTTCTTTGGCAAGTCAGCTATCAGTCCGATCGTTGAGCCTTTGTCTCCCCCACACCCCACCTCCATCCCAGCCCCCAGCCCCAGCTGCTTGAAAAATGTTCTCTTTGGTCTTCAGAAATTTGAATTTGATGCCACCAACTCTGTGTTTGTTTGCCTTCTGTCTTGGCAAGTATTTCTTTAAATATTGTTCTATCTCTCTTTCTCTCTCCATATACATGTATACTGTAACTCTAATTACATGTGTGTTAGAGCTTTTTACCATATTCCTTATGTCTCTTAGCCTCTTCTCTGTATTTTTTTTATCTTTGTGCTTTAATCTGGTTTTCTACTAACCCAAACAGTAGAAACTGCTCTGCTGTGCCTGAGCTGTAATACAACCCCTCTTGAATTATTAATTTCACTTACAATGTATTTTAGTTTTAGATTTGTCATTTGACTTCTCCCCTTCCATTTAAAAAATAGATTCCAAGTCTCTGGAAAAATTCTTTTATCTTTCCTCTATTTTCTTGAAATTTTAGTCATATTAGTTAAAATTCTATCCAGCAATTCAGTATCACAATCAATTGCGTCCTCCAGGTTTTTGGTATTTGGCACTCTTGCTTCCCCCATGTCTCATCATTTCTTGTTGAATTCAGACAGTGTGAAAGAAAAACTATAGAGGCTTCTGGACCTTTCTCCAAAGTTAAGTTTTCTTGTGTTAGTATGCAGATAAGGTAGATCACCTCAATCCCATTGGGGTTTGATTTTAGGCTTTTTGATGGTGGTTTAATTTCAGTTTTGTCCTTAATCCTAGGTCATGATCTTTCTTAGGTCTTAACTAAAACCCAGGGGTGTGTACCAAAACCCCAAATCTTATGGCGCGTGTCCTCTAATCTCTATTTCACCAGCATTATGCAGCTACTAAGTCTTGGTTTAACTCTTTAGGTGCTGCTGTTCTGCTGGATTTCTTTAAGTCTCCCCTTGTGCCTGTGCATCTTGGGAATTACCTGATGATTGATAGGGAATTTATAAATAGATTTGGGGGTGCGTATTCTGCCATTCTTTCTCTCCAGAACTTTGGCCCTCAAATCCCACCTGCATTTGTTCCCAAGCTCCAAACTCTTTTTCTGTCCTGTAGAGACACTGCTATTTACCTGTTACTCCCTGCTGCCACTTAGAAAATGCTCTGGTGTGGGGTGCTGAGTGAATATATATCTTGCCTCTTGAACTTTAATTCTCTCAAGGGTTATGGCCAATTAAGTTCTGTCTTCATGGTTGTACTCCAGTGCCCTCAGTATGTGTGTGTGTGTATATATATATATATATACACACACATATATCTATACATGTATATATCATATATATGGGTATTGGGGTGATATGAATGTCTCATATATGTATAATTTCTATTAAATATATATTTACTTGGAGTTATATACATAGAGAATATTTACAGTTACATATATATATATATACTGAATAATTGAATATTTGTGGTACAATATACACTCAGAATTTGTCCTGTTTGCCTAATTGTCGTGTTTCAATACTTGCTACCAATGGGAGGTCTAATCCAGTCAAGCTACTCCATTGTGCCCAGACTGTTGGCACCTTCCAATTGTGGTCCTCAACTTGTCTACTTATTCACAAGCCATGAATCTTCATCTTCACAACTCCTAAGCCTTAAAATTTTCAGTATAACATTTTTTTCACACCTATATCCCAAAGTTCCTGATTCCTGTATTCTCATTTTCATTCCTAGGTCCCAAGGCTTTTGATACCCAATCTAAACTTTGTTCCCACATTCCAACATTTCTGACTCCCACCCCTGAACACCAATAATGTTTTCTGACCTCCCTGTCACACCTGCTGTACAATAACTCATTATTATAACCAGCCACTCCTTTTTTCTAACTTCTAAACCCCACCTGCCTTTAAGGTATTGTTTTAAGGTCAAATTTATGTCAACTCGATTTTCAGGTCCTAGGGAAAGAACAATTACTTTAGTTTTGGGCGTCTGGATTTTTTCCATTCCAGAATATCCTTGGCACCCAGGTAGAATTGTAATAAGAACAGCAGAGGAGGCCGAATATCCTATGAATTCACAAGATAGTTCTGGAAATGAAAAGCCAATTGTTTTTCCCCTTTAAGTGACCACCAAAGATTTCTGTTTCAATTAACCCTCCCTTCCACGATTGTCTATCAACAAAGTATGCATTTAACATCATCTTTTTGTCAGTTAATAAAATTTAAGATAGAATTATGTCATTACAGCTATTAAAATCAGCACAGAAATGCTCCAGGATGTCAAATAATTCATTTCTATCGCAAAACTCAATTAAAGGAAGGACATTTAGGGCCCTTAGGAGTTACAGAATTATCTTCCTTTACGGCAACTAGCCTTCTAAAAAAGACAGAGAGATGTTTGATCTTTGCGCTTTTTTGGGAGATTCAATTAACATTTGTAATTCTGGTACCTTAGGAATAGGAACACCTAATGCCTGTGTTTTCATTTGTTATTTCCAAGATTAAGATGACAACAAATCTATAATGCAAAGAATTTTATAAATAGTAACATGAAATGAGGCAGCGGAATAGTGATTATCAGACTGAAGCCAAATAATTTGGATAACTTATTAAACTTGGTAAGTTATTTCACCTCTCTGTCTTTATTTCCTCATATGTGAAATGGATACAAAAGGATGGCTTTCTTATAATTTTCTGTGAGGATTAAATGAGCTCATATATATGACATATTTAGAAAATACCTGGCAAATACTAAGTGTCTTGTAAAGATTAATTATCAAATATGTTTATGTCATTCTCTGGATATAATCATAGAAAAACTTTGGTGTAACAAGAAATCAGATTCGAACAGATCTAACTAGATCTCCTTCAGGTGCTTATTAAAGAACCCCTGAGGGGAGGTTCTAGAAGTGAGGAAAAAGCCAGTCACAGAAGGTGAATTTAACCAAGTAACTGTTATTGCACAAAGTACATATGCATGCACACACATACACACGTTTAAAACCAATGTGACTTTACATTGAAATGGAGTGTGCTGGGGTTGTGACTCAATGGTTGGAGCACTTGCTTGGCATGTGTGAGGCATTGAGTTTGACTCTCAGCATCACATGTAAGTAAATGAATAAAATAAAGGTCCATCAACAACTAAATATATATATAATAATTTTTAAAAATTGAAATGGAGTACGTAAAATGTGTTAACTCCAGGAGAGAACAGGGAAGAGAACAAGAGGTATTACAAATCAAAACCCATTTAATATACATAGCTATTTCCTAGAAATAGACATGTCAATATTTCAAGTGCTTTATTTTAAAGGATTGCTAGAAAATTCTTTTAGGACTTACCAATAAGAACAATGCTGGTTAGTTTTTTTTAAAGTAAAAAAAAATTTTTTTTTTGTTAAAATGTATAATTAGGGGGCTGGGGATATAGCTCAGTTGGTAGAGTGCTTGCTTTGTAAGCACAAGGCCCTGGGTTCAATCCCCATCACAAAAAAAAAAAAAAAAAAAAAAAAAAGCATAATTAGGTCCTTCACATAGTAATTTTATTTAATCAGGGAAAGCATGCCATTTCTTAGAAGCCAAGTTTTTTCCTTAAGGGTTCACATTTTCCTTCTGCTAAGTGTCATGTTTCACGCCTACTCTGAGGATACCCCCTATCAAGGCAAATCTCCTAGGGTAAGGGAAAATAAAGGGCCTAAGAAGACCTCACGGAGAATGGAATCCTGAGTTCCTCTCTTCTCCTTTCTTCTTATGCCTCCCAACTCTCCACCCCAACACTCACTCCTGATTCTCCAGGAACAGCTTACATCATACCAAGGAGCCAGGGGAGACAAATCAATGCCAATGCCCACATTAACTCCTTTTCCATTGTAGTGACACATTTTAAAAGAATATTTCTAGCATTTCTTTTTCTGATTTCAGGAGAAATTCACAATTGTTGCATAAAATGGACTATAGAACTTTATAAAGTCAAACATAAAGTTACCAAGAATGATAGTCCCTCAAAAATAACCAACTTTTCAATTTTTTTTCAAGACACAGTTTCACTACATTGTCCAGATTGATCCCAAACTCCTGAGCTCAGGGTCTTCCTGCTGGCCTCACCCCTCCTGAAGCTGGAACTATGAACACGCACCCTCTCACCAGGCTCAAAAATAATCAATCTTAATAGGCATCTATCCTTCCAAATTTCTGTCTCCACACATATATCTGTGGGAAAATTTTTCTTTTGTACAAAAACATCATACTACAATATTATTTTGCACCTTTTTCTGCTTGACAATATATTTTCAGTAACTTTTAATATCAGTATTATAGATCTGCCTCATTTATTTTTAATTCCATCATATTCCACTGTATAGATATACCCTGACTTAAAATTTATTTAATTGGTCCTTGGCTAAGAGAAACAAGTTTGTCTGATTCTTTTCATTACTATAAATAATGTCTCCAATATTGAGGAAACTCAGTGTTCTCCATAACTACAGGAGGCAGAAAAGACAGAATTTTGTTCTCAGTGCCATACCTTTTTAAAAACAGCTTCTGAAAAAGCTTTCCAGTGTTGGTTTATGCATAGGTTGACCATATGGTTTATTACTCACAAGGACAGTTTTGATGGTGAAAGGGAGGGCAATTGCTGCACACTTTGAGCTAGTCTTAAAGCCATCTGATAGGGTAAAGCAAGGTCCTTGCCAGCTGTAGCAGGAGAGGGCTGGGGGAAGCACTATGACCCACACAGGTAAGAGGACTTCTAAGTAGGAGAGCCGGTGCTGGAGGGCCTCACAGTCTTTACGGGGTGAAGAAAGCATCCATGCAAGAATGGTCTTGCTGGGGGTGTCAGAGCTAAGCAAGGAAGGAGAGCATCCATGCAGAGCTTTAGAGTCAAACTGGTATGAGGGGTGTAGCCACATTTTGGGGGGAGGGTGGCCTGGCACAGGATTTTGAAGCCCAAAATCATCTCAGTCATGAGAAGGGCACCCATGCAGGGGTGGGGAGGAGCTAGGTAGGCCTGGGGAGTCAGAGCTGAGGAGTGTGGGGAAGGTGTACATGGGTGGGGTGCCATGACAAGGAGTTTGGAGCTCAAGTAGGGCAAAGAAGATACCATACAGGAATATTGGCAATGGACTTTGTTATAGACTGGGTTTGTTTGGATAAGTGTCCCCCAAAGGTTCTTGCACTAAAAGCTTGATTCCCCAGTCCATGGTGCTGTTGGAAAGTGGTGGAACTTTTAAGAGGTAGGGGCTCATTGTAAGTCTTGCCGTTGTATAGGAGCATGACTTTGAAGGAGATATAGAATCCTGGCCCTTCCCCTCCCCTGTTTCCCAGCTGCCATGAGATGAGCAGCCTCTTCTACCATGTACTCTCACCATGATGCTGCCTCAGGCCCAAAGCAACAGGTCCAAGAGACCATGGACTGAAGGCTCTGAAACTTTGAGCCAAAATAAATCTTTCCTCCTTGTAAGGTGGTTCTCTCAAGTATTTTGTTACCATGATGGGAAGTTGACTAACTTTACCCTCATTGTCTTATTGTAAAGCAGCTTCTAGACATTGTTAAGTACTTTAGTATGGGTCTGAAGAGACTAAGATTCTTTATAAAACATAAAACAGAATTCTATTACAGCCCTTAAAATTTTTACAATTCCTTAATAACATCTAATGGCTATAGTATTCAAAATTCTTCAGTGAATTGCATTTGTTTTGTTTGTTTTAATCAAGATCCAAGGAAAATCCACCTATTGCATTTGGTTGATATAATTATTCAAGTCTTCTTT
Source organism: Sciurus vulgaris (assembly GCF_902686455.1). Taxonomy (NCBI): domain Eukaryota; kingdom Metazoa; phylum Chordata; class Mammalia; order Rodentia; family Sciuridae; genus Sciurus; species Sciurus vulgaris. Next base: position 10,068,490 of record NC_136466.1, read on the forward strand.
TAATCTACACCAGTTTATCTTCCTGCTTCTACTTCTTTGACAATAGATGAATGAATCTATTGAGGAAAATAAGTTGTTTGCCTCTCAAATGTCCCACATTTCATGTTTGACTGATTATATCAAGGCCACGCTGCCAATGACCTGATTTCTCCAACCATGCCTCACCTGCCTATAGTTTTCATCACCTCTCAGTAAATTCATTCCAATTGTTAATTCACTAATGAGGTCACAGTCCTCACAAGCCGATCATTTCACCTCTGAGAATTGTTGAACTTTCTAATACATACACTTTGTGGAGGACTTTCCAGATTCAAACTATAACACATGGCATGTGAATTAAATCTTGATACAGCTGTTAACAAAAAAGACACCATCAAAAAAATAAAAAATGGTGGTTTCATTCCAAGTGTTCTGAGGAATCTCCACGCTGCTTTCCAAAATGGTTGCACCAATTTGCAGTCCCACCAGCAATGTATAAGTATGCCTTTTCCCCCACATCCTCGCCAACACTTATTGTTGCTTGTATTCTTGATAATTGCCATTCTGACTAGAGATGAAAACTTAGTTTCAATTTGCATTTCTCTTATCACTAAAGATGATGAACATTTTTTCATGTTTGTTGCTCACTTGTATTTCTTCTGTGAATTGTCCATTCAGTTCCTTAACCCATTTATTGATTGGGTTTTTGTTTTTTGTTTTTTTTTAGTGTCGAGTTTTTTGAGTTCTTTATATATCCTAGAGATTAATGCTTTACCTGAGGTGCATGTGATAAAAGATTTTCTCCCATTCTGTAGACTCTCTCTTCACGTTATTGATTGTTTCCTTTTCTGGAAACAGAAGAAGCTTTTTAGTTTGAATCCATCCCATCCCATTTATTGATTCTTAGTCCACCATACGACCTAGTTATCCCACTTCTTGGTTTATATCTAAAGGACTTAAAATCAGCATACTATGGTGACACAACCACATCAATGTTTATAGCAGTTCAATTCACAATAGTGAAACTATGGAACCAACCTAGATGCCCTTCAACAGATGAAGGGATGAAGAAAATGTGGTACAGATACACAATGGAATATTACTCAGCCTTAAAGAAAAATGAAATTATAACATTTGCCAGTAAATGGATGGAGCTTGAGAATATCATGCTAAGAGAAATAAGCCAACCCCCCCCCAAAAAAAACAAAGGTCAAATGTTTTCTCTGATAAGCGGATGCTGATCCATAGTGGAGGGTAGGAGACTGAAGGAACTTTGGATTGTGCAGAGGGGAGTGAAGGGAGAGGAGGAGGTGTGGGGATGGGAAGGAGATGAAATGAAACAGACATTATTATCCTATATACATGCATGATTACATTACAGGTGTGACTGTGCCCCATGTTCAGCCAGAGGAAGGAGAAATTATGCTCTATTTGTGTATGATGTGTCAAAATGCATTCTACTGTCATGTATAACTTATTAGAACAAATTTAAAAATTTTAAAAATAATTTAAAAATAAAAATATTCTTTATAGTATAATATAAATAAAAACAGCCAGAACTCTAGGATCTTATTTCTACCATGTGAATAAGAGAAAGGAAAAATCTGTTTTTGAATACTTTATCAAGTATTTATGCAGTTCTTTTTGAACTCAACCAGCGGGCAAGGTAAGTATTTTCTGAATTTATAGGTCACTTCAAAGAAGTTAAGTACTTTGCCCACATTGGTTATGTCTTAAATGACTGAGCTCAGATTTAATCAATGTTTGGTTATCTACAAAGAAAATATTTTTCCATTACATCATTTTGTCTCTGTACTTTAACAAGCTTTAAATTTAATTTCACTAATAGAACCAAATCTAAAACAGGTACTTTCTTCATAACTATGATATAACTAAGAATATAGTAAATTATCTTTCAGTGTTATATGAATTTTGTTTTGGTACCAGGAATTGAACCCAGGGGTGCTTAATGCCTGAGTCACATCCCCAGCCCTTTTTTATTTTTTTAATTTTGAAACAGGGCTTGATAACTTGCTGAGGTCCCCACTGAGTTGTTGAGGCTGGCTTTTGAACTTGTGACCATCCTGCCTCAACCTCCTGAGCCACTGGGATTATAGGCACCACCATACCTGGCTATATTTACTTTTAAAAAAATTACATCAAAATGCCCTAAACTTTTACCAGTTGCACATATGTATCCATTTAGAAAATACAATTCAAAGTATATACATATGCATATATTTAATTAATACTTAATTATGTATAGTAAAAAGCCTTTCTGAAAAATAATACAATATCATTGCTACATAGTTCAAGTTTATCTTAAGTGAGACAGTATCTTGGAAGTTGACTTTTTATGGCCCTGGCTAGAATAAAATACGAACCATATTTAAACCAACTATGAGAAATGTCTCGTCCACTTATTTAACTATGTATTGTAGTCTACATAGCAATTGAAATAAGCTAACATTATATTATTATTTCATAGCCGATATGGTCCTTGGTAGATAGCTTTAATACATTTTATGTTCCACAGCTTCTATTTCTTCAATGTTAAGTATTTTTTCATTAATAGTAATCTCAGAATGAACCAACAGTCAATTTAATATTAATCATTCTTCTTGTCCTTGTTCAGGCCAGGGGCAACAATAAAAACCCAGAAATCACATAAATTTTCTTTTTCAATGGCAAAACTACTATATGGGCCTTTGAACATATTGGGTTGTTCATACCCAATCAAAAATGAATGGGATAAGAAATAAAACCAAAGTCGACTGTTGTTACACTATTGCTGTTCAACCTGAGGGAGCTGAGTATATATCAACCAAGAAACTTATAAAGGACAGATGATAGCTCTCCTAACCACTAAATTTTTTGTCCTTTCTGGTGCTAAAAGCTCTCGGTATTTGGAAATATTTTTCTCTTTTTGTTTTTCTTCTTTTGGGGGTGTTTTGTGATTGCTAACAATAGTTTAAGTTTTATCTTTGGCTTAAATGAGTCAAACCTATTTGATTTTCTCCTAAATGTTCTATAATTACTTATTCTAGGCTAAAGGAAACTCTGGTTCTGACTTCATTGTTTCACTTGATGTCACATATCAATCAGTGAGGCTGGTCCTTTAATTTCTGTGAATATTACAAACACAATATACTCATCATAACCTGTGCTGAAATCACTCATGATAAATTTCTTTCTTTTCCACAGAAGGTCTCCCAGACTTTATACACCCGAGTGTGATCACAGTTCAAGCTCAGATTCATCACATTATCTGCCAAAACCCCAAAGAAAATTGGCCCCAATGAATTTTTAAATCACATTAGGTTTTGTATTATTTAGTTCAGAACATTTGGCCAGATTTAAGTAAAATGCAACCTTGAAAGTGATTTTTTAAGGATTTTAGCTCGATGTTGCTTGTATGTGTGTGTGTGCACATGTGTGTGTGTGTAACTAAATTGTTCCATATGGGGGCAGGAAAATTTAAACTACATTGGTAAGTTGGTCATTTTGCAAAGCATGTGGATTCAGATCATTGCAAGATCATTAATAACTCACTGACATAACAGACTAATGGTTAAATTGGGTGGCTTTTAAAAGATGTGTTAGGAGATTCTGAAAGAATCCTACTCACTGAATTTGTTTTCTTCTACTTTAACCTCACTCAGGTAGAGCTATTATTATCCACAGAGGAGTTAGCATAGGGTAGAGGAAAACTAATCAAGAGTGGCAAGATTCTATCCACCCGAATGATTGACAGCACCAGTCTTTTAGACCCATCTTCTCACCACAGGAACTCACAAATGACCACGAGAAGTTATAAATCAATGAGTAGAAGTAATGAAGAAGATTTCTTGATAACTAAAAGTGATCATAGAAGAGCTCTTATAAGTTTAAAAATTAAAGAAAAAGTGGACATTGGAAGGAACACTTAATGAATAATCATTAACAATAAATACAACAATGATGTCAGAGTCACTAGACTTCAAGTGTCGCTGAGGCTGTACTGCTCTGGAGAAAACAACTCTTGTTTCTCACAATAGAATACATTCATCATAACAGGCTAGAGCTGATTGAAGATATTATTTTGAACACATGGATCTTAGATAAAAACATACTCATGGTTAAACTCTGTGATTCTCGCTCGGGAGTCTCGAATTTTAGCTCACCCAGTACTGCCGTGCTCTGAAAGCCTTGTGTTTCTGTGTATGCAAGTCTCACCCTGTATTGGAAAGGCTTGTTATGACGTGAGGACAATGCTGGTTACACTGAGTTACATCTGAGTATCTGCTTCTTGAGATCTCAGATTTTTGCTTTTCAGAGAGAAAGGTAGTAGGGAAAATTACGCCAATGGACTTTTGGAAGCTAAATGGAACGTCTGTATTCTGAAACATGTGTTTTATAGTGTGTGCATGTGGTATCACCCAGGGAGTTCTAGGCCCTGAGGTAACTATTGAGCTAACCCTATTTCATTCACAGTTATCTGCAGAACCATATGTTGAAGTGCTTAACAAGTTTAGGACCCCACAGAGCGTGCATTAGGACAGGGGATGTCTGGTAGAAACTGGAGTGACTCAGTTTTGAAGAATGAATTATATTAATACAGGGCTGTAAAACTCTGTCTGTGGAAGTTGCTGTTTTAATTGCTTTATTTTTCTTCATCTTTCCCAATGAGTATAGTAGCTTTATGTTTACATTGGCTTCTTTATCCTATCAAGGAAAATGCAGCCTTATGAGAACTTTATTTTGCCGCCTTATGGCTTTTTAGTGCACTGAAATAAATGCAAATGACTTCCCATGGACACAGAAGTCTTTTCTACTCACTTACTAACTAATGCAGACTTATAACCTATTCTCATGTGATTTTTTTCAAAGGATGTTTTTGATTCTCATACCAAAGCAAAATTTCATCTAATTAGTTATGTACCATGTCTACACTTTTAAAAATCTTAAGTCCAGCACAAATTTTAGTCATATTTATTAGTCATTTCTTATTACTTTTAATTCTCTCTAGATACCTCTGAATAAAAGTTTAGCTGATTTTGGAAGGTAACTATAGAAGAGATACAGGAAATTCCGTATTGTTTTGGAACATGCAAACACAGAAACTTTTGCTATTGCTCAGTGAAGTCATGTAGTTGAATTCTCTAACAGTTTATTTTTTGAACCTTGTATAGTTTTATCTATCAAACCTTAGGTAATTAATTCTGTATATTTAGTTTTTTAAAGACCTGCCAGAGGCCAAATAATCAGATATTAAGTCAGATTATAAACATAAAATAGATACTAGACTCTTACACGATTTCAACATACATTTTTCTGTACAAATTCCATTGAACGGAGTAGGCACTCTGCATCTCCTGAATGAGAAAGGCTTCACGGAGATGAGTCCTGCCCCTTGAACGAGCCCACAGATGGCTTCCTGGTTCCCACAGATGTGATGTGCCTCAGGGCTTGTCCACCTGTCAGGGCCTCAGCCTCCAGGACCACGCCAGGTTGCGCCCACACTGACCATGGAAATGGTTACTCCCATCCACATTTCCGTGTTCCAACACAGTTCTAGATGGAGAGTTCCCAGACTGGAAGAAGAATTCTAAGCCACACTTTCCTCAGCCCTGAATAATGTCAGCCAGCATTCATGAAGCCCAGTGGGGAGACTTTGCAAAACCTGAACCCTGTGTAGCCAGGCGGCAGACACCACCATGGTTGACAGTGAACACCCGCCTGGAATCTTCGGTGTAAGCCAAGAGGAAAAAAGTAATCCCATTTCTTCTTTTCTTTTCTCCCCTCTTTCCCTTCCAAAGCATGTACCAATCTGCCACAGATAATTTCCAGCCAATATTTATATCAGAATCCAAGCCTAGAGAAGATAAATAGGCTGTTGTAAAATCCACAAATGCTCTTCTGGGACACAATTTTTTATAAGGAAAGGTTTAGAGTTTAAAAAAAACTGTACTCTTGACAAAGGAATTGTAATTTTTGCCTCCTGGATGGTCCTGGAAGCTTAATCCAGAGATGGTAATGTTTTATAATATCTAATAGGGAAGCCCAAGAACTATTAATGAGGATAGATTGTGTAAAGTATAAAAGTTATTATCATGTGCAATAAAAATTATTTTAGGGAATGACTTTCCATTCTTTCTTTTCCCCTCCTATCCTCTTATTCTCCCTCCCTCTCTTCCTTCCTTCCTTCTTTTTGTCTTCTCCATGAGACCGACATGTAGGCCTCTGTTTTATTAAAAGCTACGCAGTATCTGTAACTAGCCCTAATTGGCCTCTGCTTTTCTGAGGTCAGGTGAGGTCTGGGTCATTATTTAACATATTATAATTCTAAGATAACTGCTAAGCAATGATAAAGCATGAGAATACTTTGTTGTCAAGCATGGCAAAAGTGTTCTCCTGTGCATTTCCATTCTCTCCCCAAGTCCTGTAAACATGACACTGAGGGACTTTGAAAGCACAAAGTAGCAAGGACAAACACCAGGAGAGGGCTCCACTGCCATGGGAAACTCAGCTCCACGTTTGGAAGCGAACGAACAGGTAGCCACCAATTCAGGATAGCAGAACGAGAGAGAGAGAGAGAGAGAGAGAGAGAGAGAGAGAGAGAGAGAGAGAGAGAGAGAGAGAGAGAGAGAGAGAAATCTTGATGTCTGCAGTGGGGAGAGTGACCAGAGGCCAGCTCTGATGTCCTGCAGAAGTCCAGAATGTCAAGGCTTCAGAACAAGGAGAACCTTTGCAGGCAAGGCTGTGGAATGGGGCTGAACAATGACCCTTTGAAAATGACTATGCTCCCTTTGCAGGCAGCTCATCAAAAATAAAAACAAGAAGAAACAAAAAGAAGGTGAGCCGGCCATCGGTAAGATTGACTCAGCGATGGCCAGGGAGGAGAGGCTGTACCAGGAAGAAAGTGAAAGTCAGCGGCACACAGGCCAGGGAGACCCCAGGCCCTTTTTCTTGCTGCATTCCCAGAGTGCTGGCCACCAGGCTTTACCTTGCAAGCAGGAAACTGGGGACCCTCCCATGGGAAACTGACCTACTAGGAGGTGGAACCTGCAGCTGGGGCGTACATGTTACTTGGCTAGACATAGATCTTAAACTAAAACTAATAGTGAGAAAGCAGAAAATCACTTATGGCTTGCTCTGATCCTTGGCTCTGCCTGTCACCAACTGGTGACCATGGGTAATTTTACCAACTTGATCTTAAAATTTCCTTTAAAATTGAGAAAGCCATTGCCAAGTAGCAATGAGGATGAATTGAGGAACATATGTCAAAGCTTCTAGGGGAGGTAGAGACACTTAATAAATAGCAGCTTTTTTTCATTGGTTCATGGTGATCAATAATTATAGTAAAAGTAAGTCCTCTTGGAATAATTAACTCACTCTGGCACAGTAACCTTTGGCTGAATGTTGCTCTGAGCAGCATATTATATTGGCCTTCTTTAGACTCTTGCTAAGTGGCCTGGCTGTTGCCTGAGAATCAGTGATTTAAACTAGACATATGGATTTCTGTCTAAGTATGACAGATGAAGGCAGATAACGGAGGGAAGAGAGGGGAGCTCAAGAGGAGGGGAAGGAGAATTGATTTTGGTTTTCTTCAAAGGGCTGGTGTCATTTTTCTTAGATTTGTCATCACATCTTGTTTGATCACTTTAAATCCAGGTGTCAAATAGCACTGCGTCCTTCACAAAAGCAGCAGGATTTATAGAGAAATGTGAAAAGTTTGGAGATAGAGAGGGAGGGAAAAGACAGTGCTGAATGCCAGCTGCCATCCTGCCATCAAAGGACAGGGCGCACAGAGACAGGTAGACTGAGGAACAGGCCGAGTGGGAGGGTGGGGACCACACACCAAGTAACCCCAGGATTCCCAGGCTTGGCTGGTCAGTGTCCTACAAAACCTGGTATCCGAAGCACCACGCTGAACCCCAACAGTTCGCTCATGATGTGGCTATTGATGTGCCTCATTTGACAGGTGAGAAAATATAAGCAAAGGGGCTAAATAATAATTTACCCAAGAATGTAGTCTTAGCAGAGCCAGGATTTGTACCCAGGTGAATCTCACTTCAAAGTCCATCTACTTTTCCCACTCTTATCACTCTCTCTTTCCCTAGACATGATTCATTTTTATGAAATAAGTGCATACAAGTTCTTTGTAAGACATAATGGGATATATAAATCCAAGGCATTTTAGGTATTATTTAACATTTGAAAAGCAAAAGACATCTGAAAATCAGAGGAGGGCTGGTACCCACGTAACCCTCCGTGTGCTTAGTTGGCTTTCTGTTTGTGGAACATGTTGGTAAAGAAGATGGAAATACAAGGTCGAAATGGAGGCGAAGTGGAGATGAGTTTTAATATTTCAAGAGAAAAAGAAGAAGAAGAAAGTGGTCCCATAGCACTAGAAACTGCTGAGTTTAAACTGTTACTTCTTGCCTTCCAAAATTATATAAGGATAGTATAATTTTTCTGGACATAAAATGAAAGAGGGATCATCTTGCGGATGAGCCCCTGGAAGTTGAGCTCCTTGCTGCTTCAGTGAGGCTCAGGACTAGCATCTCCGGCCTAGGGCAGAATGCGCCCTCAATTGGGATTCCAGGGGAAGGGCATGCACCTGTGTTTTAGGCCAGAAGCTAAAGATTGTGCACAAAGAGGAAAGGGCATAAAGTTAGGGAAGGGGTTTGAGGGCTTACATATACTTTTAATGAAAAAAATTTCCAAGGAGTATCTTAAGTGTTTTTTATGAATAAATGGACCATAAATAAATCACTGCAATTGCCACAAAGTGACTGGACTGTGGCCTCACCTCAGAGTGGGACTGAAGTGGGAGTGTATATTGTAAATAAAATTCATTAAAAAACAAATATAAAGTTTCGGTATTAAAAGGAGTCACAACACTTAATGCAGCAGCCTCCTGTTTACCAGCTGCATTTTAATTAGCTGAAGAGACTTGAGTAAAATCTTGAAAACTTAGTTTTAAAAATTCCCTTTAATTTATTCTATAAGTTATGAATAAAACAAAGAACTTTGTGGTTTTTCTCTTCTTGTCAAAACAATTCAACATTTTATGAAGAAGTTCAGAGTACTCTGCAGGTAATCAGGAGCAAAAGGTCATTCATTCCTCATCTTGGAGAAACCTGCAGAGGGTAAGGAGATGGTGCCCGGGCTTCTGCTCCCTGCTGGGGCTAGAGGGCATCTCCTGGGGCCTATCAGCACCCTTTGCGTGACCTTTGCATTTTTGGCAAAACATTCTGTTGGGAGCTGTTGGTAGAGGTTCCATGAGGTAGGGAGACAAGGATTCAAGGAGTCACAGATAGAGCTAAAGTTTCCTGGCCTAAAGGAATTTGCAACTCCTTCAGGTTCTCAAGGAGGGAATTAGGAATTTATTCTCTTTGGGATGGGGTGTGGCTCAGTAGTAGAGAGCTTGCCTGGCATGCTTGAGACCCTCAGTTCCATCCGCAACTCCATGGAACAGTTTAAACTCTTTCAACCAATTCACCAGTTTGTATTTAGGAAGTGTATGCTTTGTGATCAACTCTGTGCAATACTCGAAGTGTAAGCCTTATTTTGTTTCTACCAGGATTTTTAAATCTTTGTGCGAGAAAAAGCATTTTATGGAAAGGCAAGTGGTGCCTATTGGGACAGGAGAGAGCACCATAACAATACACTGTCTATATTTAGGACTTGACAGTGGACTAGTACCATTAGAGTTAGAGGGAAAAAAGCAGCTTTCCCTTTTGACAGCTATGGAAAGAGGTTCAGAGAGGTGTAATGACCCATCCAATGTCACCCCATGCTAGTAAATTGACAGAACTGGACGTAAAATCTAGGTCTTCCATTGCTCAATTCCATGAGAAAGAAGAACTCAGATGATAATGAATTCAGATGGTAGTAATGATGAGGTGACAGTGCTGATGGTGGTGGTGGTGGTGATGGTGATGATGGTGGTGGTGGTGATAGTACTGCTGGTGGTGGTGATGATGGTGGTGATGATGGTGGTGATGATGGTGGTGGTGGTAATGATGGTGATGTTGGTGATGATGGTGATGGTGGTGATGGTGGTGATGGTGGTGATGGTGGTGGCAGTGATGATGGTGATGATGATGGTGGTGATGATGGTGGTGGTGGTGGTGATGTTGGTGATGATGGTGGTGGTGGTGATGTTGGTGATGATGGTGATGTTGGTGATGATGGTGATGGTGGTGATGGTGGTGATGGTGGTGGCAGTGATGATGGTGATGATGATGGTGGTGATGATGGTGGTGGTGGTGATGATGGTGATGTTGGTGATGATGGTGGTGGTGGGGATGTTGGTGATGATGATGGTAATGACAGTGACTGTACTGGTGATGGTGGTGATGATGGTGGTGGTGGTGATGTTGTTGATGATGGTGATGATGATGATGGTGGTGATGATGATGGTGACAGTGGCGATGGGGGAGAAGAAAAGCAAAAGACAGGAAAGACAACATGAGGGATAGTACTAGGGACTCTCCTCCTCAAACAAAGAAACTTCCTGCTATTCCCTCCACTCGTGTTGTTTGTTCTGGCTGAAAGAGAAACGTGAGTGACTTTAGTGAATTGAAACTAGGACAAACAGAGGGACTGGGGCGGCCCAATGTGATCTTAGCCCACATGGGGCTTCCTGGAGCTCCATGAAGTAGATGTAAGTGAAGAGTCCTCTTTGTAACCCACAACCGAGGTTTAAAAAACCAGGAGCCTCACTAACTGCATCTGGCAAGCATTTCGTCTTCCCTTAAATAAAATAAATTCCCTTAATAAAGCCAATGGAGGCAGGGTTGGCGGGGGGTGGAGCGGGGTGTGTGATTTATTACGGAGCACAGAGGGGACCTTGATGGCTCTGAACTATCTACTTGGAACTGCTGGCTCTAAAACCAAGTTGTACATTGGTTTCTCTTTTTGTGCCAATCTTACATTTTTAAAAAAATATAACTTTTATGAATATCATCATTAGTGCTATAAGCACAGGGAAGTATAAGTTAATTCTACAGTAAAGTGATTATTAAATCCATTAGTCATATACAGGGAATCCATAATTAACTTATTCTCCAGCATCAAGTAAATGATTCTACTGTGTGCTTTAAGAAAGCAATTGTTCACTAATATGCAAAATACAGCAGAACTATTAGATCATAAAGCTATGCAATCTTATAATTAAATTATAAATTTTACATATTTTAATAATGTGCTTTATATACTTTAATTGTTTTCTACGCAAGATTAAAAGGAGGTGCCACGGTTTTTCTCAGACATATTATATCTTGACCTGAACCGTGCGATACTTAATAATAATTGATGAGTATCTACCGGGGATGACAGCAGTCTTTCAGCAGCATCAGATATTTCTTTGGATTATTGCCGAGGACTGAAATGAAGATGTGCATTAGCCCTAAGTGGAGTTGCAGCTATTCCCTTGGGCTTTCTTTGTTTCCCCCTTTTGCTATTGTAACAGCCACAGGCATGCACAGTCTCTCTTTGCAGGCCTTGAGCGTGCAGGGGCCCCATCCCCACTGCCTGGGCTGTATATGTGGGTAAAGGCAACATGCGCATTAAAGTCTCTGCAGGGGACCTATGCACCCACATGAGCAATCTATTGTTGTTATTGTATTTTGGATTAAATAATGATGCCATTATTTTCCATGTGCAAAATTAAATGTGTTTGAAAGACCTGGGAGGTACCACAGCTCTGTGCTGCGGGGTTGCCTCTGTCACCTTCTGTTTTTCTACAGCCTGATTGCTGCAGAGGGGACCGTTCTGCTGGTTTCCCTTTCTCTCCCTTTGGATAGAGCTAAACTTCTCCTGGCACGATTACACTATTCCAGTCTGATTTCTGGTTTTCAGAAGTGACGTTGCATGGAAGACCCCTCTGCAGGGGAAGAGTAGTGGTTCAGACATCCCTCCATTCATCCAGCAGACACCTACTGGGAGTGTCCCAAGGGCCCCACGCTCCCAACATGGAGGTGCCAGGATAGAGAAGATGAGGTTCCCGGAGTTGGGTTCACGAAGTAAGTGTATTGCTAAGGCTCACACAGGATGCTGAGTGGGTTGGTCTGCTAGGGCTGCCATAACCAAGTACCACAGTCCGTGTCATTTTTGGTCAACAGAAATTAATTTCCTCATGATTTTGGAGGCTAGATCAAGGCCTCAGTAGGGTTTCTTCTGGGCCTCTCTCCCTACTGTAGATGGCCACCTTTTCCTTTTATCTTCACATGTGTGGATCTGAGTCCAGATTTCCTCTTTTTATAAGGACACCTTATAAGACCCACCCTCATGACCTCACCTTGACTTAATTACCCTTCAACAGTTCTATCTCCAAATCCAGTCATATGCTGAGATAGTGGGGATTGGGATTTCAATATACCATTTTTAGGGGACATCACTCGACTTCTAACATTTAGGGATCGCCAAGGTGAAGCACTGACTCTCACCCAGCATGGGAAGGCTCCTCCTGGTGGGGTGACTGTGATCTGGGTATTAAAAGATGAACCTGGGTAATCCAGGTGAGATGTGGAAAAGGGGAGCAGGTAACCCCAGAGCGGGGGTCAGCCTATGCCCCTTCTTGAGTATGACTGGAACAGAGCATGTGGGGGCAGAGGAAAGGAAAGGCGGACACATGTGGAGTCTGGGAGGTAAGCAGGAGGCCCGCCTTGGAGGGCGCGTGGGTCGTGCTGAAGGGTCTGTGCTTTACCCGGAGGAGGAGAGGAACCCTGAAGGATTCTAGGCTAGGGAATAATGTGGTCAGGTGAATTTTTTTTTTTTAACAAAGAAGCTGGTATACTTACCAGTCTGGTAGAATGGTCACTCTTGTCTCAAATCTTTACTGTGTGAAATTCTCAATACTAAAGAACTATTGTTTTGGGTCTTTGCGTTATAGATTCCATCCTCTTTATTTCCTTAATGGCACTTATCAAGGTCTGTAATTCTGTAATACATTTGTGTGTGGGTTTTCTATTGTCTGCTTCCCCTTGCCAGCAAGGCCTTGATGGTCTCTGCATGCTCTGTCTCCTGCACTTAGCACGGTATCTCATGCATAGTGGGTGCTCAACACAGCTCATGGGAATGACACAGAGTTCAGGTAAGATTTGGAAATGGTAAACAGAGATGTGTAGGCCAGAGCTAGGTGAAGGAGGGCAAACCAGTGGGAGGCCACCACACTGGCCACCACCTCATGCCAGGGGAGACGGGAGAGGAGATGAAGATTAGTTGGCCTAATGCACATGGAAGTAATTTGCACCCTGGATTTGGAAGCCAGATGGTCCATTGGCATCACTCTTCTTTCACGAACTAGCCACACGACCTTGGGTAAGTGGCTTATTCTTGCTGCGTCTCCATTTCCTCATCCTGAAATGAGGATAATAATAGTTCTTATTGCTTAGGTTATTATAAGGGTTAAATGAGCTAATGTGACAAGAACCTTTTCCATAGGGTCTGACACTAGAGTGATGTCAGTCTTGGCTACTATTATTGTTACGATTTGGATAGGAGGTCCCTCTCCCAATGTCGCCTGTTAATGCAGGAATGTTCAGAGATGAAATGTTTATAAGATCCGTAACCTGATCAGTGGACGTTACGGTTTAAATATGAGATGTCCCCCAAAAGTGCATCTGTGAGAAAATGCAAGGAAGTTTCAAGGTGAAATCATTGGGTTATGAGAGTCTTAACCCAATCAATGCATTACTTCACCGACTTGGATTAACTGGGTGGTACCTGTAGGCAAGGAGGGTGTGACTGGAGGGGATGGGCTCACTGAGCGTGCCTTTGGATTATATTTTGTCCCTGATGAGCAGAGCTCTCTCTGCTTCCCGATTGTCCTGTTCTGAGCTGCTTTCCTCCTCCACACCCTTTGCTTGCTGTTCTGCCAGGCCTGGGCCCAGAGATGTGGAGCTGGTTATGGATGGACTGAGACCTCTGGAACAATAAGCCCCAAATAACTTCCTTCCCTCTAATTGTTCTTGCCATTTAACAAATTGTTCAGGTCTTTTGGTCACAGTCACAAAAATGCTAACTAAAACAGCAGGTTAATTCATTGGCTGGATTACTAATTTGAAAGGACTTCCGTACTGGGTGATAAGTGAAAGCAGGGAGGGTGTGATTGAAGGAATGTCAGTGGGGGCATGCCTTTGGGGTTTATATTTAGTCCCTGATGAACAGAGTTCCCTCTCTCTCTCTCTCTCTCTCTCTCTCTCTCTCTCTCTCTCTCTCTCTCTCTCTCTCTCCCTCTCTGCTCCCAGGCTTCTGAGTATCTTCTCTTGGCCATGCACTTCCACCAGGATGTTCTGCTTCACCTCAGGCCCAGAGCAAGGCAGTCAGCCGACCATGGACAGAATGTCTGAAACAGTGAACCAAAATAAACCTCGCCTCCTCTAAGTTGTTCTTGTCAGGAATTTTGGTCACAGTGGTGCAAAGCTGAAGAACACATTAATTATAATGAGTTCTTTTGTTTGGAGGAGGCTAGATTGGTCCCCTTGCTCCCTCTGCTCCATGTTCTGATCTGCTACTATAGTAGTCGCCCTTATCTGTGGTTTCATTCTCTGGTTTCAGTTACCCACAGTCAAGTGCTCACCAAAATTATTATATGGGGGGAGAGAGAGAGAGAGAGAGAAAGAGACAGAGAGAGAGAGACAGAGAGAGAAGAGAGCATGTTCATATAACTTTTATTATAGTACATTGTTATAATAGTTCTATTTTATTATTGCTGTTACACTGGACCCAATTTTTAAATTGAACTCCATCACAGATACGTAAGTACAGGGGGAAAATAGTGCATAAAAAATCCGGTACTGCTTGTGGTTTCAGGCATCCTCTGGAGGTCTTGGAACATAATAGATAAGTGGTGACTATTTCATTTGTTTTCTAAAATCAAGGTCTTAGACTTAAGGGGAAAAAAGGGAACTCATGGCTTGAGTTCATGTTATCACTGTCAAGTTCTGGGCCCTGGAATAGAAGATGTAAAAAGGCGATGGCAAGTACCGCTTGCCCTTGGATGGGCATTCTGCTGCTGGCTGCACCCCCAGACGGCAGAGCTCCTCCAAGTGCGGCCCACCCACCTCTCTCCAGCCTTTCTGGAGCTCAGAGGGGAGTGAGGGCAACACCAGGCTCTGGGGCGGGACATGGCCTGCTTCTGGGCTTGACTGCCACAGGGCACAGAGAAAGCCAGGGTAAAGAGGAAGTGGGAGGCAGCCCCTGGGTGCTGCTACGTTCTTTCTAAAGAACTGACCATGTCCTGGACCACCCAGAAGGAAGCTGCCAAGGCTGAGGGAGGTCCAAGCTTTTGGCAAAAGGGAAACGAGTGGAGATTCCTGGCCCTCCTCCATCTCCTTCCTGGGACCCTCCTACACTGTGGCTACCCCAACCAAAGGAGGCTTCCCGGAATTGGCTGACAGAGCAAGAGCTTGTTTAATTTGTGAGGACTGGACACTAAATCATTCTTTGTGGCAGCTCTGATATTGGCAGATGGGCGATCTTGCTCTGTCCTGTTTATATAACAGCAGTTGATAGATAGTGACTTCGTAGTTGGATATTTATGAGAGGTTTCATTTCAAATAATATAGTTTTGGCCCGTGGCAATGCTCAGGCTCTTACCCATTATTACCAAGAAGCTAAATCTTTAGGATATTGTAACTATAACTGCAGGGTCCGTTTGATCTACCCGGAAGAACTGCAAAAGTTAATATTTTTCAATGCAGTGAAAGCTTTATTATAAAAAGTCTCATTAGGAAGTTATCTGTCCCTAAAACATATAGGCTATCAGAAGGTCAAGGATATAAAAAACAACTTTCCATACTTTTCTTTCACCTTATGACTTCTATCACATAACAAGGTAATTAAAAAGGAAAAAGAAATCCCCTTTTTTCCATTACAGAAACCAAACCTCCATGCCCTCTGGCTGGGTCCTGGTTCTGAGGTTAGCGGGCAAGGTCCATTCTTCACAGTTTAAGGACAGTAGCCCTGGCTGGATTAGGCGCTGAGTGTCTGCTGAGAAAGTGCCGTCCACCTGTGAATGCCGTCAAGCTGGGAGTGGCCTGCCTTTGCCCCGGTTGTGAAAGACCACCATTCGGGAGATCTTTGGGATTCTGTGCGCTTTAAATACTTGTCATGTATTGGGAGACCCTCGGCAGCTGGGGAAGTTTCAGGACCTGGAAGGGAAGCAGAGACAGGGCGTTATGCAGGCTCTTCAGGGTTGGCTCTGGGCATTGGCAGGGAGGCCCTTGTCACTGCAGCTGTCCTCAAAAGGAAGACAGATGACATACAAGGACCTGAGTCACAGGGTTCTCTTAGTTCGGAAGAGATAGGATAAGAGCTAAGATGGCTGGAGAAAAACTGGGCCAGAAACGAGATGGTAGATGAAACAGCAGAGGCTCGGGTTCTTTCCTTTGTCTCTGCAATGCAGAAGCGTGGGTGGGACTGCGTGGTGTTGGGGGCTGAAGTGTCATTTCCAGCCTCTTCATTTCTTGCCTGACATGCAGATGCTGAAGTCCTAACAGCCGCTACCTCAGAATGTGCCTGCCTTTGGAGACAGGTCCTTTGAAGAGGTAATTGAAGTGAAAGTATCCAGGGGTCCCTAATCCACGATGACTGGTGTGCTTGCAAGAAGAGGAAATGTGGACACAGACACATAAAGACTTTTTCATCGTGTTAATTAGATTTTATGAGTTACTTTTTTACTGTAGTCAGTATTTCTTCACCATCTCAATTTTGAAAAGTCTTTGGTCCCAAAGTCTGTTTCTACCAAAGGATCTCATTTCAGCATTCTTCATAGTGTATTCCCTAAAATGTCCACGAGGTTCTCTAATTTACTCACATGCACACTCAGTCTATAGGTACCGTCTATGCAGCATAGAGACCTGACCTTTTTGGAGAAGACAGAAAGGCCTCACTGGGAAGTTAAAATTAAGCCTACAACTAACCTTATCAGGACCCAGGCCTGTGAGTGATATTTGGTAAGAACACCTAGAAAGAGTCGGCCTAGTTTGGCTTGTCTGAAACTATGGGGTCTCACTTTTAATGCAAAACTTGGCGTTGGATGCAGCCAGTCACCTCAGCGCCCTTCCCCACTCCCTGTCCAAATCTCTCCCACTCTTGAGTCCTCCGGAGGTGAATGTCCTCACTTGCTGCTTCGGTTTGCATATGGTTGCAGTGTGTCTCCCAGGGTTCCTGTGTTGGAGGCTTGGTTCTCAGTGTGCAGGGTTGGAGGTGAATCTGTGGAGTGGAGCCTGGTAGGAGCTCCTGGGCATCCAGGTCGCTCACATGGGACTCCTGAGCTCTTGGGAGAGCAAGTTATTATACAAGCAAGCCCAATGCCTGAATCTCTCTCCCGCTTCCTGTTTTGAGATATGATCTCTTCTCAAATGTGCTCCAACCCTGCTGTCCACCATGCTGTGATGCAGGTACTGAAAACCAGGCCTCAAGACTAAAGCCAGAGCCATGCTGTTTGGACTTTCACATCCCAAACTGAAATAAATAAACCTTCATTTAGAGGGTTAGCCTGCCTCAGGTATTCTGTTATAGTAATGAAAAACTGACTAATACAGGTGTGTTCTTCCTAACGGGCCATCTGCATAGTCTCCTAAGTCAAGTCAGAGCTGAAGAGACTGAAGATCTGATAGTTTCCTTGAGTAGAAGACCCACCCAGAGGTGGTCCCTGCTTCAGCCCTAGAAGCCAGGCTGCTACTTTATTTTTAGCAACCCTATTTAGGACTTTTTTCTTTTTTTTTAAAGAAGAGCCTTGGGAATGATGTAAAGGAGATCTAAATCTTTATTATGATAAAATAAAGTGTGGGATGTACAGGCTCAGGACTGCCATATGAATTAGAAATTCTAGGAACTCTTGACTCTCTTAGCAGCACTAATTTCCTACTTCAACTGACAGGAGAAACCATGGATTTTATTTTGGGCTGTCTGACTAGTCTTTAGTGCTGACTGAGCCCAAAAGAGAACATCTGTTTTTGAAAATAGGAACCAGTGCTTGATATTCACTCTTTGTTTTTAAGGCTTTCTTAATAGATGGAGAGCCATTAGGTGCCGACAAAAACCTGTTAAACCAGAAACTGTGAGTTTTATTTTGTTTTACCGATAATGTGTCTTTTATTTTTATACAGCAACCTCCCAGCAAAAGTTCCAATAAAAAAGAGATAATGTGTATTGAGCACGTGACAATAAGCTATGAACTCTGTCAGGTGTTCTGCACACAGAATTGATGTGCGCACCAAACTCAGCAAATCATTGACGCCTATGAGGAGGTTTTCCCCAATTTAGAGAAAAGGAAATGAGGTTCAAAGAGGTGAAATCAGGTCACATAATTATGTGGTAATAGACCAAGCCAGGGCTTGACCCCAGGTGGACTCAGGCCAAAGCTTAGCTCCTAACCACTCCAGCAAACTCCACAAATTTCTCCAGGATCAGTCAGTGTGTGTCCTCTCAGCCTTGAAAGTGAGTGACTTTGCAGGTGGGAAGTTCAGTGGATGCTTCTAAAGCAGGAAGGTAAAAGAGCCATGTTCTTCTTATTTGCTTTTCTCTCATTCCTCTTAATTGTCTAACTCAGATCCAGATTCTACAGACTTCTCATTCAACTTGCGAAGAATGAGGCAAAATGGTGTAGTGGATGAAGCAGGGGTCTATGGGAGGCAGCTTAGACCTGGGTTCAAATCCCAGCTCTGCCACTTCCTGATGGTCTGACCTTGAGCCAGCCACTTCATCTCAGTGAGTCATTTCCCTCATCTGGAAAGAGGTTTAATAACCTCTATAACCTCTAGAGGTAGGGCAGGTGAGGTGGTTAGTATGTGCTTGGCACTTAATCAGTTGATGCTATTGACTAGCATTTATGCATCACAGGCTACTGTTCTTTTATGGGACTCATAACATTGGGTCTAGCTCAAATATCTGGGAAGAAGCAAAATGAGAAAAACCACTGATGGACTGACTGCATTGTGGTGATTATTCTTAATATTTTCCCCCAGAAAACTGCATAAAAGTTATTTTATACCTGCATTCTATTTGGAAAGCATTATAAAACTTTGAGCAGATGACAGCCCATGAGAGCTGAGCGATACCAAAGCACGGTATGCTTTTCTGATCAAGATATAACTTTATTGCCCTTTATGTACTGTCTGGGTTAATACAGTAAGCAAATGGGAGATAATCTGAAATACCTTTACCACCATTTATAGTGGCAGAACACACAACTTATTTCTAAAAATGCAAACAATTCATGGCCATGGAAGGCATCGTGTGTGCATACAAAAGTATTTTTAAAATAATCACCCACGCGGCGCCGAGAGAGATGGTGTTCTGAGGTCTCTTGCTTTGGCAGAAATGAAACAGGATGTTCTTGGAGCAGCTAGCCAGGTCAACATCTTCTTTCCTTCTTTTCTTTCTTTCTTTCTTCCTGGTATGCCAGCTTTTGTGATTTCCTCTGTAGGGACTTACAGAGCGAAGGGGTGAAAAACTGTGTCCTCTAGGCTAAAAAGTGACTTTAAAAGGCCTTTTTGAGAAGGAGTGATCTGATTTAGTAGGAAAGACTCCAGAGGTACTCTGGCTTTATATCATAGTCCTGGCAGATTGAGCAAGATTGCTGCGACACAGGCTGCAGGTAATGCTGTCAAGTCTGTGGGATCGTGACTTTTGTTCTTCGGAGACACTGACATCTTGTCACTTCTGCATGGGCGGAACATGAGCTTCCTAGGCAGCACCATCTGGAGATGGCACGGGAGCAGTGTGCTAGCTTGGGAGGCGGCTTCTAGTCCGGCATGTGCCCTGAGCTTCACCTCTGACCCTTGTCTACCAACAGGTCACATGAGCTGGATGGACGTCATCACGTCCCAGCTATCTCCCAATTGTCATTTTCTAGGGACACGTAACATAGGTATAATCATGCATCAAACTAATTAAGGTCCATTTGTGTGACTTACATCAAATATTTCCAAAATACTTTCGTATTTATAATCTCATTTTTCAGCCCTACCACAAACTTGTGAGATAGGAAACCTGAATATTTTTGTTCCATCTGACATATTAGGAACTTAGGCAAATAGAGATTAAGTTAATGGCACAGTCCAGGTCTCCTGACTCTCATTTCTGGGTTCCTCCACTAAATTAAACTGGATTAGTCTTTTGGGATACGTGTGAAAGGGTATGCAGTTGTGGAAAAGAAATAACTTGATAAATTATATTAAATTACTGTAGGAGTAGATAAAAAACAAAGTTCTATTTCCCTTGTTGAGAATTTGCCTTTGAATCCCACTGTGAAATGGATTAGAGTGTTTTGTTAGGATGGGAGCAATATACACATTCAGAAAAGGTACAGCTCATATTCTTTTAAATGGATAATTTCTCCTGGGACTTCTTTACATTCTGAAAATTCACTTTATTATTGCATCCTGAGGTCTGTGGCTTCAAATGCCACGGCTTCCGAGTCGAACTTTTATTGGTGATATTTGTGTTTATCACTTTCTACTGTCATCCTCTCCCGTTTCCTTTGTTTTGTTCCAGAGATAGGATTTGATTTATGAATGAGGGCTTTTTGATTCTTCAAGATATATTTTGGTGAATTGGTTCAATAACTTGTTATGGAAAAAGCAAAATCCATCAGGGACATATTTGCCTACTTCCTCTATAAAGAAGTCTCTCCTAGAAACCCACTCTTTATCCATCAGTCACACCACATTTCTGTATTTTATCCACATTGATTTGTTTGTTAAATAGTCCATCAAAGGTTTCACCTTAAAAGCTAGCTTTTAAGATTTCTAATATTTGGAGGTTAAACAAAAGTCTTGCCCCCCCAAGGTAACTTGCACACTGCAGTCCAGTTTCAGAAGTCTTTTGTCTTTGGTGCAGATACAGAATAAACTGGTGGGTCAGATTGAAAGAAGTGTAAGAATGGGAACATCAGCTGAGTGTGGAGATTCCCTTTCACGTCCCTCTGATGATCTCAGTCTCTAGCTGAGCACTTCCCTTTATCACTCTGAGTTGTCTTACTGAGATGCTGGCGTTGAGCCCAGGACCAAGGAAACATCCATCATTCAAGCCAGCTGCCCTTCCTGCCCCCTGCAGAAGCGGAACTCTGGTTCCTGGAGTCTGAGTTTTGTTTGCCTCTGAGAGTTTTGGGTTTGTTTGCATGACTGTCAAGGTTTAGCCTTTCCAACACTGGCTACTGCGAGGAGGAGCTGCTGCTACCTGGACCCCTGCCTTACTCTTAATGCCACATTTATCACTCACCGGATGCCTTTTGTCATGTTGCAGTCATATCAGAAATAGACATTTTCCTGTTCCTTCTTGGCACTAACATGGAAGATTCAATGAGACAAAGCAAAAATTTTCTTCCTGTCTGCTCTATACATTATTCATATTCAATAATCACATTCAATTGGATTCTTTTCTTCCATGTGACAGACATGCTGTGGTATCTTTTCCCTCTGAAAACATTGTTTCGCATAGCTTTTTCTCTTCTACCAAGGTGTTTGGCATCTGGCCTCCCATCTGGCTTTCTAGCAGAAACATCTGGAGAGCTTTGAAAAATACCGGTCTTGAGTCTGCAGGTCTCAGGGAGCCCCTGGGAGCTGTTACCTACAAAACTGCATCAGTGAGTCTTATGACCAGCCAAGTTTGGCTGCTCCAAAGCATGTGCGTCCCAGTCCCTGGTAGTACTCCCAGGTTGGAAGCTTCACTAGCAGGGAAGAGGACCCAGTAGAGTCCAATGTAGGGTGTGGATTTCTTACAACAGAGTGATGGACAATAAAAGTAGTGAAGGAAAATGAGCCTGGGGAGAGAGGTTTGAAGATCAGGCTTCTAGTGGCACAGGCTTCCAAGAGTCCTCTCATGTGTCACCCTGGAAGTGCTTAATTCCTCCAGTATGGAATTTGATAGGTGTGGGATGCTTTCTGCCAAGAAGCTTGTTAGAGACTCAGTGCCCAAGATGGTCATTGGGGTCCAGTCACCTTGGTACCCTCGGCCTATCATGTACCTCAATTCCAGACTCCTGGGAGAAATCAGGTGTTCAGCATAAACCACCTTATTCCCACAAACAATTCAGGCACATGAAGCCACTCTTACCTACTAGGGAATGCTCCCAAATCCAAGTTCCTGATGCTGGCCAGGGGCCAGCCTTGAAAACAGGGTAAGGATAGCAGCCTCAGGCTTAATGCATTATCTTTTTTTTCTGAAGAGTTATATGGAAAAGAGGCAAAAGGTAACTTGATTCAAATAAGGTTAGCCAAGTTTCTGTAGTGGGTTAGAAGAGAAACCTCTGGATGGAAATGGAGATTTGGGTGGTGAAATATGAAACTGCATTCCTGGAGGATCTTAATCATCAAACTCACCTGCCCTTACTTAAGAAGCAGGCCATGAACATGGGTGTGGACAACCCAACTCCCCGAGACCTTTTGATGATTGGCTTCTCATAGAGGAGAAGGGATTACTTGCTTGCAGATATTTATGTCCTCAAAGAGCACAGCTGGATAAACCTGGAGCCTCTCACTCACTTCGTGTGTTCTGTTCCCTTTTCCAGTTTTCCAAATGGAATTGATTTTCCTCTAATCTCTGGAAAGGCACAATTGTAAGTGACAGGAAGTGGTCAAGTCCTGCAGCACACCTAAGATGTTAAAAGCTGCAAATCACAAGACTCGATTGGCGGTCCCAAAAAGACACAATGGTTTTTAAGTTCAGCCTCTTGGGCCACCAGACATTTGCTTTTATGCCAGCAATACTTTGTAGGACACTTTATTTTTCTGTAGCCAGAGGCATCTCCTGCATCTACGACCTTCCAAGACTATCTGGTGGCATAGAGCCATGTGCTCTGAGGTAGGTGGGGGCTAGATCAACAGGGAGAGCTGACTCTATTCCCATGGGAAACTTCCTGGTGGAGAACCTGAGTATTTCTTTACTCAAGTTGCACACTTTCTTCCTTCTAAGCAACAATACTTTATCTTAAGCTCATCTGTGCACATTTGCTTATATTCAGCCCACTGATTCAGATGAATAGTGGGGCAGCACGTCCCTTATACAAAACCCTCCTTTAACCTAACAATGGTGATCAGACTCTTGGAGACATTTTTTTCAGTGTGCAAAAGCTCCTTCTTACTGGACTTGTTTTCCATGAGTTTAATCACTTCTGCCATTTCTCTCTTTTTCTGTTTCTGTACATCCTCCTTAAAAGTGTGGACCAAAATGGACTTAGAGATTTTCAACAAATATTCTGCAATGCAATATATATCTAAATTCTTTACAAAAATGTTGAAAATTATATGTAATTTAATAGATATTAAAACTAAAAATAGATGAAACAAATACTGAAGGTTTTCTTTCTAAGTTATGGGCATGACATGTAAATTACCTGATCCTGGATTAAGTGTAATTCCCTGAGTGTCGAGTCAATTTTTAAAAATGGGAACGTTTTAAGAAGCAAGACTCTTTGGCAGTGAATGTGTCATGGACGGGTAGTAGTTCACTGCCGTGGAGCTGAGCCATTCTGCACGTGTAAGATGGTGCTCACTGTTGAAGAGGGACCTTGTCTCCACCCTGGATGGTGAGCCCCTTGCCTGCAGGCCACACACCTGCTGGCCCTGGAATCCTACATGGAACTTTGCTTCTGCAGGTACTTCCCCATTCAGCCTCAGCTTCTCGTCTGCTGTATCTCAAGCTCTTTTTCGCTACGGTCATTTTCCATTTCTCCCTCACTTTCATTCGAAACCAACCTTCTGTCACTAACTTGTTAGTAAACGCCTTTCTTTGTCTATACAACAACCTATATTGAGACTATTGCTATTCTCAATATCAAGGTAACTAAAATGCTTATTTCCATGACTTAGAATATTCCTGACCCCACCTAAGTTTCATGTCCTGGGAAAATTTGATGAGGTGAGTCTTGATATTTTCACCCAAGAAATAAACAGTTTGTACAAAGGACTCTGGAAAGAGAGTCTATGTGGACAGATCTAGAAAATGAAGAGTTTTTCTGAGAACTCTAATGTTGTAGCTTACATGAAGTACAGAGTGATATAAAAACCAAAGTCTCTTTTTTTCCCCCAAAGCATATTCTCAGGCAAAACTCTCATTCAACAACAACGAGAGAGAGAGAGAGAGAGAGAGAGAGAGAGAGAGAGAGAGAGAGAGAGAGAGAGAAATCCCAAATAACAAAGAAGTCTTTAAAGCATATCTGTGGTGTTTTCTGAGTCGAACCTGTCAGCCTCACCAGTGCCCAGTGGTTTAACTGTAATCCAAGTGTCACTGTGCTGTGATACAAAGGAAAAACACCTGGTGTGTCGCCTGTGCAGGAAATGGGGGTGGGGGGGGGGAGAGAGAGAGAGAGAGAGAGAGAGGATGTATTTGTGTGCTATGTGGGTGGGAGGAAATCGAGAATGGAGGAGGTGAGCTCCTTCATTTGCACCACCATGCATACCTTTTCCAAATGGGACCTTAGAACACACAGTCTGTAGAGGACCACTCGATCTGGTGGGTAGTTCACGTGGTGCATTTATTTCACAGTTTCACATATTTACAGTTGTTCTTATATAATAGCTTAAATGGGAATTCCAAGCAGAATTATTTTTTAATTCTTTTTTTAAAAAATGTCACAAACATGACAGAACCATCCAAGCACATTCCACCTCTCTCACCCACCCCACACCCATTAGAAACATTTCATTAGACGTTCAGGTGATCAAACCCCTAGAAACTGAACTGGGAGTAGTGTCATAATGGCAAAGAGAATGAGCGCTCAGGGAAGCAGCCAGGGAGGAGGAGGAACCACCTTCTAGAGCCGGTTGGCGTCTGAAAGGAAGGTCAAGCTGCGCACTGTTAGAAGAGGGAGCTAAAGAGCTGAAGATGGTGACGTTCTCGGAAGTAACGGGAGCCTTCTCCTGGCACAGCTGTGAGCGCTACGTGGCTGCTGTGGGCTGAGCCCAGCTGAGGGGCAGAGGCAGAGGCACACTCCTGCTCCTGGTGTCAGGGCGGGCCGGCTGGACTTGGAGAAGACAGCTCGCCTGGAACCTGCCCGTGGGTTCTGGAGCATGCTCCTGCTGATTCAGAACACTCAGGGCTCAGGGGCAGCGTCCTCCTGCTCCTTCAGGGTAAGATGCTCAGAGGAGGACAGCTAGCGGATCTGAGCACGGCCTAGTCTACTTGGGCTAAGCCACTTGCCCCTGGGTTACATGGCTCCTTATCCAATAGGTATCACTCCTGTCACTGGAGCCCAGGGACGGAAGCTCCTCTTGGAAGGATGCAGGGGACCTGCCTCTGGCAAAGTAGCGCTCAGTGTTGCTCTCGGAATGATAGAAGGACAGAGGGCCTCTGCCTGCGTCCTGACTGTGTCCACCTGGTACCTTTAGTATCTTGCCAGAATTGAGTGATGGTAGCTGGAAGAAGGACTCCATTCTGCAAGTCTTCATGACGACCATCCAGGGTAAGACTCCTAAATGAGCTTGGAAAATGCTTCCATTTCCCTCCCCGATGTAAGAGAAGGGCATCTGCAGTGTTAGGGACTGATGCACACGCACAGTGAAACAGTAAGGCGTGTATAATGGGGGGATGAAGACCTAAAGTCTTCTAGCCTGGGGACCCATGATATCTTAGAAACAAGGCATTTATGCTTTAGATTACTGATCCACTAACTTTCTCTCCACTTACATTGGATTTTCCAATGAGAGGACTTATTAGAATTTAGAGACTATTCTGCTGTAATACTAAATGATCCTCATATTAAAAACTCATCCTACTATTGAGTTAGTAGGTGAATTGATATAGGCCTGCCTTTCACTTTAATCAAAAACTTGAAAATGTTACTCCCTAAATGGGCAGCAGTGTATTTTATGAGCACTGCAGAGATTTGGTAAATAGTTTGTATGATTAATTTAGAAACAAACCCCAATACTTGAGGGTTACTGTCACCTTCCCGTGTGGGATACGAGATAAATACAGACCAGGGAGCCACTGGGCACAGGGTCAGCCCTGGGCTCCACAGGGCCATCCTTCATAAGGTGAAAGAGGTACAGGCTGATGTGTCCATTATAAAACCCGTTGTGCTGTACAACTTAGAATTTCAAAGAGCTGACAACTCATCCTTTGAGCAGAA
Organism: Sciurus vulgaris; assembly: GCF_902686455.1. NCBI lineage: Eukaryota > Metazoa > Chordata > Mammalia > Rodentia > Sciuridae > Sciurus > Sciurus vulgaris. The sequence continues at coordinate 10,094,540 of NC_136466.1, forward strand.
ATAAGGGTCATGTCAGCCACTTGTGGCACCCTTGTGCTAGAGTGCGTGCTTGGCCTAGAATTCCCTTCACATCATCCCCTGGTTCTGCTGGAGAACCACGGCACATGAAAAGCCCAGTGCCGTCTCAGAAGTACAGGTAGTACGCCCAGTAGAACACGTTGGCTAGCATAAAAACCAAAGGGAACAGTAGTTTGGAATATCGGTCGACATTGCTGGGGTTTTGAATTGTGAAATAATCCACAATCCTGCCCATCTTTTCTCGGAAGACGAACTTGAACTTGTCGCTGGTTTTCATTGTCAGGTTGCTGTAGTCAACATTGTCACCAGAGATTTCAATGGTGGCGAAGCTGATCTTCCGTTTAAAGCTGGAGAGGGAGCTGTTGATGATGTTAGTGATGTTGACCTCTTCTGCCTCCTTCGCTGACCCCTGCTTCATAAACAATGCCGTTAGCTTGGAAGACTTGATTCGGCAAAGAAAATAAGTGGGCAGTAAGCAAATGAAAGCGTAGAGGCCTAAGCATTGAATAATCAGTGTAGTAAAGAGTGGTATCCAGTATCTCAGACTTGAGCTGGAGGCCAGACCTGCAGTCCTGCTGTCCTGTTTGTGGGCACCTATCTGTAGTTCCCTGGCATGCATGATAGAAGAACGACCCTTGCCCTCCTAGATATGCAGGGCAGAGGGCCAGGTGTCAGCTGTGCAGGCTGTAAAGTCAGCAGACCGGGGTTTAAATCCCATTCGGCCTCTTACTATTGTGGACATCCATTCACTTTTATCCCTCTAAGGCTTGATTTCCTTGCCTGCAAAATGGGTCATGATATAAATAGCGACCTCAGGAGATGATGGGAGATTAAGTGGAATACATTAATTATGTGAAGACTCTAGCAAGTATTTGGTGAAATTCTATTACTTTCCAGGAAGAAGGAGTAAGTGATTATGCGAGATAATAGAAATTAGCCGTGTCCTGAGGGCTTTTTGCCACACAAAATGGAAGTCGTGATGCTCCCTGTGATTGCAGGGAGTTGCCATTCTCCAACCTTGTGGAGGTAGCCAGAATGCGGGGAGTGTAATGAAGTCAGACAGAATGTGGTTTGGATTTGGGGCCAGGCTATTTATTAGGAGGAGGGTCCTGGATGAGTCACCTCACCTCTCTGAATGGCAGGTTTCTCAATAGTAAAATAAGGACAATAGTGGTGCCTGTTTCACTGGGTTGTTGGGGGGCGGGAACTATAAACTGTTGATGGATGTTTAGCACACAGCAAGTACTCAGTAGTGCATCTGTTATTGTACACACAGAAAAATAAGGGTGTTCTGGTGTGTTCAGTGGAGGAGCTCAGTCATAAGCCACACCCCTTTTGCCAATCAGAGAACTAGAGGCTTGTGGGTAACTAGACTTCCTTCCTTAAGGGAGCCTGCAGGGAGTGTGAGGAATGAAAACCACCTTCTTCTTCGGCTGGTGCCTGTACTTCTTTGCCTAGGTTGCTTGGATAACATGCCTCTGTGAAGTGCTGTTCCCAATGGCAGAACACAGGGGAAGCAACTGCCTCTTCAGCCTCTTCTGAGTCCTCCCCGTCTGCTCACTCCTGACCTTGTATGGTCCTAGCTCATTGCCAAGGGTGGGAATTGAATCCTATCATTTTCTTTCCTGTTAGTATGATCTATTAAAGTATGGTAGCATCTATCCAATTTGACTTCCAAATGACCCCAGGGTTCCATGGGGCTGTAAAGAGGAAAAGCTAAGAGCGAGGCCCATTGCCCACAGTAAGAAGAACAGAGAGACAGGGGCGAGACTTGGAAGCCAGCAGATCCAGGTTGGAATCCCTGGGATAAATCCCTCACCCTTCTCATCCCTCAGATTCCACAAAATGGAGATAGGAAACTTGTTGATGGTTATGAGCATTTTAAATGATATAGTATTTCCCGAAGTTTTGTATTTTGTGCATGTAAGTGCTTAAATAATAATAATCATTTTTATTATTCAGATAAGCGAACCATGATGTTCTACTGCTAAATCAAATAATAACAATCTTTTCCAATTAGCAGAAAAATGTGCTGATCAAGAAACTTACCTTAATTTAATTTTTTTATAAACCTCTACTTGTATAAATTGAAAATGCAAAAATGCAACAAAAGAATTAAATAGTAACTCCATAGTAATCTGAAACTTCTAAACAACTGATCAAATGTGGTTGGATATTAGATTTTTCATGGATTCTTGTTTCTTGTAATTTTATGTTGTTTGTGGATAAGAGTTATTTTCTGCTGGAAAATTAAATGTATTGCTATCTCATTGCATTTGGTGAAAAGAATGACCTTTTTCAAGTGTCTCATGGCTTCCAGATGTGCCCACATTGAAAGGATGGGACTCACTGGAACCAAGTGAGTCACTGGGGACAGATACCGGGTCCTCACCTCCAGAGGGCAGCACATGGCAAAGCGACCGAGCATCCAAGGGGCCTCAGGATTCTTACCTTGTTCTTGGCTTCCATCTGCTGCAGGGAGCTGTAGTGAGCAATAGCGTACTCCAGCAAGGCCCCAAACACAAAGCTAAAGCAGATCCCCAGGTACACGTCGATGGCCTTGATGAAGCAGTTGGTGTTGGGAAGAGATGTGCGGGACCCGATCATCAGTGTGGTCATTGATAACACGGTGGTCACTCCTGGGAAAACAGCAGGAAATGTTCCCAAGATGGCGGCCAACGGAGCCTCCTCTGCTCCCTGGCAGTGTCTCTACTCAGGGGTCGGCCAGGTGAGGGCAGGACTCGGAACTGGAGCATATCACATTCTGAAAAACCTGCACATGACCTCATGGACCTGGGTTACTTTGCCCATTTTGTATAGAAATGAGAGACGTGGTTTTCTGAATATTTTCCTTACCAACATAACCGACGGAGGCCATCGAATCACAATTTCCCCTTATCTGTCGCTTTAACAAACTTTAAAATGCAGTGCTTCTAGAGTAGTCTCTGTCTCTCTCTTTCTCTCTCGAGAAACCAGCTGTTGGATCGCCCTGGGAGCAGCAATGAAAGCCACGATGCAAGGGGAAAAGTGCCCTTGGTAACCAGCCTTGGAAACTCACCGATGCAGGTTCGTGCAGGAACAGAATCCAGGGAGATCCAAAATGATACCCAGGACAGCACCACCAGGAAAGTGGAGGGGACATAGGTCTCCAGAATGAAGTACAGGACGTTCCTCCGCAGCTCGAATTGCAAGACCAACCGGGTGTAATTTCCTGACGGGGTCCACAGGAGATGAGAAATTGTCCCTACTCACACAGCGGAGCATGTTCCCCACGGGACGGCAGACTGAACTAGGGTCACACGCAGCCCCTGCTATTCACCAAAGCCTGGTCAATGACGAACTGTCACGGACCCCAAGACACAGAGAGGGGCTCCCAGGGCTGCTGACACTCTCGAGCATTCCCTGTCACAGTCCTCCAGCACTGTTGTGACCACGGGTGTCCTCCACATCTCCTCACTAGACTGAGGGCCCCCAGCGAGCAAGCTCTGCTCCTTCAGTTCTGCGCTCACAAAGTAGTTGTTCAGTAAGTACCTCCCTGAGGACTGCCTGAGACTGTCTGCTGTTCAAGATCACTACTGGGCAGACCTCATCGACCGACTCAATAGCATTTACTTTTTGATGCGCTCAGGGGTATCCTGGAGTTTAGAGAACTTTGGGAAATGACCAGTGCGTCCTCGCTGGGGGGCATATGAGCCACGGGAGCTGTGCTCAGCAGCGAAGTGCTCAGCAGCGAAGGGGCTCTTGTGGTGCAGAGCATGTGCCTTGGGTCCGAGCGCCAAGTGCCTCTGTGAAGGGGAGGCAAGCATGGCAGACATGGCGGCAGTGGCCAGTGATGGGCTGGGGGACGCGGGCAGCGGTTACCCCTGGGAACAGAAGCCTGGCTCAAAGTAGAGTAGGTAGAAAACAGGAGAGTGGAGGGAGTGGTCCAAGTCCCAGCTGCCCCAAATTAAAGCCTGGATTCAAAATTATACCATAAATTAACCAATGAGGGAGTGAGGAGAACGTGACAGATGCTCACAAATAAAACCCTATCTGAGAAAATCCATTTCAATCCTGTGCGAGGAGTAGGTGGAAGTGCAGACCCTCAGTCCTCCACCAACTCCACCCCACTGAGGGCTTCCTGGACCCTGAAAGGAGTCAAGTGGAGAAGAGAGGATATTTCTGACTGGGGGTCCACCCCTCTACCTCCATTCAGGTATTTTTATTTTGTGCAATTTGTAGAACAAGTTACCTGTCTCCTGCTGGGACCTGGTGACTAAGGTGAAGTACCGTTGTATGGTGTACTGAGCAAGGCGGAGGTTTTCCAGCCCACGCACCGAATCATTCCCTCTCAACCAGGTGAACTCGACATCGTTTCCATCATAGCCCCCTGCAAAAGAAGGGAACCCCGGGTCAGTGCAAGGAGGTCGCTGCCAATGGTCTGGAAAATGCTAGCACATGGAGATAGCATGTGCCCCGTCTTGATGGTTGTGAGCCCAAGGTGGATTCCAGGCATACTTGACATGACCTCTCAAGTACTACTGTAGTGCCCGTTCAGCAAAGTCACCTGCTAGAATGGTGTCCATTGAGGACTGGTCCTGTGCTAAGCATTGCCTAAGCTGTTGCATGGATGATAAGCCTTACAGTGGGCCTCCTTCAGAGGCCAGCCTCAGCAACTTAGTAAGACTGTCTCAAAATGATAAATGAAAAGGGTTGAGAACGTAACTCAGTGGCCAAGCATTCCTGGGTTCAAGTCCCAGTAGGAAGCAGCCTCCTTCCTTACTGAACACATAAACATCAACACACGGAGGACTGCGCTGGATGCTGCCTTCCAAGGCAGTCTAAGCTCTGACAGGCTTTTCAGGGACTTCAGAACTGGTCTTTCATTTTTCGCATTGGTATAAACGCAAATCCTACAGCCAGTCACTTCATTGATATTTGTCAACATGTGTGTTTGATAATATCAAAGCAGTTTTACTAACAGAGTCAATAATTTTTTTTTTTTTTTTGGTTGGGGTGGGGACTGGTGATTGAACTCAGGGGCACTTGACCACTGAACCACATCCCTAGCTCTATTTTGTATTTTATTTCGAGACAGGGTATCGCTGAGTCGCTTTTACTGAGGCTGGTTTTGAACTCAAAATCCTCCTGCTTCAGCCTCCAGAGCCGCTGGGATTACAGGCGTGCACCACTGCACCTGGTTAATATTTGCAACAGTAGTCACGAAAGGTAACCCTTGACATAGTATGTCTCTAATGTTCTCACAAACTTGTAGACATTTCTGTGTTTATTCAATTCTAAAAGGAACTCCTTTTTACATTCCTGAAATTGCAATGGATCTTATAGACTATATATATATATACACATATGTATATCTATCTATATCTATATATAGATAGATATACATATATGTACACACACACATATGATATGATTATTCAATAACTATTGTGCTTAGAATTGAGGAGCTATAAAGTTTTGCCCAATTTGTACATGAAAGCTCTCAGCTTCAGAGGGGTTATATAACTTTCTTCAGATAACAAAGCAAGCAAGAAACAAAGCCAGCATTGTACTTCAGGAAAGTTTCATCTCAAAGCCATGGATGGTATCATTTAATTTAGTAAATATTACTAAGTGCCTTACAACATTGTCATCTCACTGAATCCTCAAAATATCTCCTTGGAAAGATATGTGAAAGATTAAAAGCATACAAAAAATATCCAACATTATAGCATTAGGAAAATGCAAATCAAAACCACAATAAGATGCTACTTCACACTCATTAAAGTAGCTACAATCAAAAAGACAGATAATAACAGTGAGGACATAGAGAAACTGGAACTTCACTGGTAGGAGTGTAAAATGGTACAATCACTTTGGAAAAACTTTGGCAGTTTCCTGAAAACTTAAACATATTTTCACCGTTTGACCCAGATTCCACACCAAGGTATCTGGTCAAGAGATATTCATACAAACACTAGCACACAACTGTTCACAGCAGCATTGCCCACAATAGCCAATGTTTGTCAACTGATGAATAAGTATATAAACTCTGATACATACACATGTACATCTCCATATGAAGGCATATTACCCAGCAATAAAAAAGAACGAAGTGCTAATAATATAATACTGTGATGTCTATGAATCTCAAAATTGTTCTAAGTGGAAAAAAACAAACAAACAAAAACAAGCAAAAAACCACATATTATGTTGATTTCTATTTACATAAAATATCCAGAAAACAAAAATTCACAGAGATGGAAAGTAGACTAGTGGTGCCTGGGAGCTGGTGGTAGGAAGGAGGGGCGATTGCAGATAGGCACAAGGCAATTCTGTGGGGTTGGTTGAATGCAATATGGCAATGGTTCCATGACTTGGTAAGTTTACTAAAAACTGTGGAATTCTATACTTAACATGGGTAAACTTTAGGATATGTAAATTCTACCTCAATGAACCTGTTGAAAACTAACTCATTGAGCCAGATTACTACTTTCCCAATTCACTGAGGTCCAGAGAGTTTAGTTACCCAAAGCCAAACAGCTAGGGATGGGAAAAGCCCAGGGATTCCAGAACCTGTGATCTTAAACTTTACTTTCCCCACATTTTTATTGGTGCATTAGAGCTGCACATGGTGATGGATTTGTTGTTACATATTTGTACATGTGCACAATATATTATCTTCATTTTTTTTTTCTTCTCTTTTTTCTTTTCTTTTTTGGTACCTACCAGGGATTGAGCCCAGGGGAGTTTAACCACTGAGTGACATCCCCAGACTTCTTTTCCTTTTCAGTTTTTATTTTGAGACTGTGTCTCACTAAGTTGCTTAGGGTCTAAGTGACTAAGGTTGGCTTTGAACGCGTGCTCCACCTGCCTCAGCCTCCTGAGCCACTGGGGTTATAGGTGTGCACCAGGTGTCAGTCATTGCCCTCATTTTCAAGGGCTTCTGGGAAATATGGAGCCAATTCTGGGACAAATATTTTGGTAAGAATCAGCTTCTGGTAGCCAACATCTAGTAAGGGTGGTCTCCCCCTCCATAATGTACCAGTTCTTTAAGGATCTTCAGGTAAAAATTGTCTGTGGGCTTTCCTCTGGAAGCATCCAGAGTTCACTTTGGCACTGAAGCAAGCTGTTCGAATTGACTAGGATCCCAAAGAAATGAAGTCTATGAAAACAAGGAGTGCATTTCCTATTTGGACACTTTGCTTTTGCAACTAGTAAAGACACTATTGTTACCACCCCCCTTCCCATCCCAGTTCCCCTGGTGACTATGGGAAATAGTATCAATTATTTTTTCAGGATGGCATGTAGCAAAAACCCTGAGTGAGTTTTCTGTACCCAAATAACTGCTAATAAACATTCAGCAAAAGCTTCCTCTGCTCACTGGGGACAGTGTCTGTGCAAGCAGAATACTGAAGTTTCCAGCAGAATCTCGCTCCTGGGATTTGAGATGAGCCCAGCCGCGACATAGGGAGGGCAATTACTTGTTTCATGTGGGACTCAGATGAGTTCTCTTTTTGATAACCTCAAGTTTTATTCTGCCACCGAACAGCTGCAACGCTTCAGGAAGGTTCTGCATGCATTTAATCAATAAGATAATTAATCTGTCTGAGTCTTTAATTAAATGTCTACTTCTGAAAAATGGCTTCTGCCTCACCATGGGTGGACTTTCCTGATGCTGCCCACGGTGTCCTCAGGTACAGCGCCCATTTGTCTCTAGAGCCTGACTCCAGTCCCCTGCCACAAGCCAGGCTTAGCTGCCTTAACAAGTCCTATCTACCGCGCTCTTCTCCCCTCGCAGGTGCCAGGTTGGTGAGCATTTCCGAGTGGCTAACGAAGGTGCGATGGAGATTGTTTAACAGTGCCAGGGAATTAATTGGACACACATCAATTAAGAGTAAATTTTCATTCCTCATCATAAGCAAATCCCCAGATTGCAATTTAGGATGCCCATTTAGCTGGCTTTATTGTATTAAACTTTACATATAGCAAGTCATTTCTTTTAAAGTTGGAAGCAGTTGTGTGGTAAATGTCACTGATTGCTTTGCATATTTACCCTTTTATTCAGCGCTAGGGTTAGAACCCAGGGCCTTGAAGGCGCTGGGCAAGCACTCTACCCATTGGCCCCGCCCTGGCCCCGCCCGGCCCTGGCCACGCCCCGGCCACGCCCCTAGCCTCACCCCCAGCCTCACCCCAGCCCTGACCGTGCCCCTGACACACCCTCCACCCCGCTTGCCCTGGGTAAAAACCTCTGCCATGCTCCTTCTTGCTCCTTTGCCTTGGCAGACTCTGTGTCCTACCCTATGTCCACTGGGCCAGCTTCCACTGAACCCTCATGTCTGATTTCAAGTGACGTCTCTAGAACACCTCTGTGACTCCTCTAGGCTTCCACAGTGCCGTTACTTCTTATTGTCACCATCTAGTCTCTCGTCATTGCTGTAAGCCCCGCTCTCCATGAGAGGACAGACTGAAACCAGGCACAGGGTTTATCTCTGTATTGCAAACATCTACCACAGTGTTTGACACAGAAGTCATTTAGCTGTTGAGTGGATGAAGCGAAGACATTTAAATGAGGGTTGACAGATGGAACTCAACCCGTCCTCCAGACAAGCTGGAGACTTTAGTGGGAAAATATGCAGAACTAGAGTATTAGAATAAGTCAAAATATTTTCCTTAGGACACAGAGGAAAAGAAAAACACTGGCCCTGGTCCTAAGTAATGGAAAGGAGCTGGCAAAGGGATATAGGAGTCCTGAGTGATGATTGTGTCCTAATTCAGTTTAACATTCTGGCAGGATTTGGGGAATCCAAAACAAGTACCACGTGATTACTCAATTTGGGGGAAATAATGATAATAAATGGGCACTAGAGAAACTGGAAAGGAGCTATTAAAAGCTTTTCATTATCCCCATATTACTGTTTAAAATCACTTTATGGTACACTCAGAAAAAATGTATAGCTTATATCATAAAAAAGCCTCTGGAACAAAATCCCTGTTGACCTTCTAGTCCAGTGGCAAGGCTGTCTGAAAAGGTTCTTGGTCAAGGAGGCCAGGGCAACAGCACATCCAGGTCACAGCACATTGGCTACCTCCTCTCAGGAGTCTTTCCCACCAGCTTCTCTACTTCCTCTGTGTGAAGAGTGAGGTTTTGCTAGTGACCACAGTGCTTCTGCACCAGAAAGAGTGAAAGGAGAAGAAAAAAAGAAAACTTTTGAGGCTTACTAGAAACCAGAGGGTGTATGTGCTGAATCAACATCAAAAAAAGAAGGGTCACTGGGTAGCGGACACTGTGAATTCTGGTTCCAAGTCACCCGGGGAAAGGGGTCTGTCTGCGTGGGTACTCACAACTCTCCAGCTGCAACTTGCACGTCTGTGTGTCCATGGGGTACTTAGACAGATCCATGTTGCATGCCACAGTTGTTGTGATTCTAAGAAAAGAAAAAAAGGGTTCAGAAAGCGTGCTCCGGGGACTTTCACTTGGGCTCCTGGAGGGAATGTGTGGCTCGGAGCCACATCCAAAGCATTTTTGAGGTTCCCTGGGCTCTTTGTATGTTCAACAGCACCTGTGAGACTCAGAGAAAGCCGGGCCCAGAGCTGGGGCATTGGAAAGCTAGCAGCTCAGAAGCCAGACCAGCCATATCACAGGGCAGACTCATTGCCAGCTCCTTTGAGATGCTCTTCCTTGTAGTTTTCCGTGAGCTACACTATGAACCCATACACGGCACGCAGCGATCCCAGGGCTCAGCTCTACGTGGCTCTGAGTGGCAGAGTTGGAACTGGCGCCCTGGTCTCCTGGCTTCTTGATGGGATCTGGATGCAGAAGGAGTGGAGGCTACCGGGCACAGTGGTTCTTGGGGCTCGACACCCGGGAATGGTCAGCTCAATGTCAGAGAAGCCCTCACTGTGGACAGTTCAATCCACAGAACTTTTTTTTTTTGAGAGTCACATATTTTTACTTAACTTCCTTATTTATTAAATATGGTGAGAGGTGCCCTAGGAAGCAGAGGTGACCACAGCACAGTGCCCACCTTGAGGAAGCTCCCTTAAAGGGAGACAGAAGAACAACAACTACCATTCACCCGGTGCTTGCTGAGTTCTCTGCGTGCATTCGGCCCTTTGAGAAGCTCTGTGAGTGAGAAAATACTATTATTCTCATTTTGATGCTAAGGAACCTGAGGCTCAGAGGGTCAAGTAACTTGCCTATGGCCACATAGCTGCCAAGGACAGAGCAGGATCGTACCCAAGCCTGTCTGACTCCAGTGCCAGGCTACTCCCATTATCCGTCATTCATAATCCTTACCCCAAACCCATGGTGCTGCTGTAACACAGACAGATGCACATGTGTGCACACACAAGAACTCACAGATACGCATGCACGTGTGGTGAGAACCCAGGGAAGGGAGACATTGATGTTGATTGGAGTGGGGTCAAGGGAGAGGTCTAGTTAGGGTTTGGACTGGCCTTTGCAAAATTCGGTGCTGCTGAGGTGTGTGCAGAAACCTGTTATTGGTTAGCTCAGTCTTTGCTTTATAACCTCAGACTCTTACTTGGCATTAAAGATCAGTTCCATCAATATTTGGTCCTGGCCTCCTCCACCCCAAGGCCTCTGGGAGCCTCTTGTGCATGATCCTTGTACCTCCCTTGCACAGGACAAGCCCTCCTCTGTGGCTGCTTCACATGGCACGTAGAGACCCCCTTTCCTGTTCTAGCCCTCAGGGTTCTGTGAGCGAGCAGGTGGAAGGAATTTTAGGCTCAGGGAGTTGGGGAGTGGGCACTGAGAGCCCAGGAATGCAGGCAGCAGAGGTGTTGGGGCACTGAGCCTTGGTTCTGTGCAACTATGACTCAGACTAGCAGAGCTGCCTTCTGGAGCCACCCTGCTCCACCAAGCCCCATGAAGGGTCCCATGCACCTCTTTGCTCCTGTCACTGCCCTTCACACTTTAAGACTCAGCCCAGACTCTTGTGAGACACTCTCCTAACATCAACCCCAAACCACTTGGGCCCAGCACCTGGGAATTCCTTTGTTTACAGACCTGTGTCCTATTCAGCTCCTGTCCTGGGCATCTAGCCCGGGGCTTGGTGCTCTGTAGATGCTGTGCAGCAGAGTGGACTGAGGGGGCCCATCTGTTGTGGGGACAGTGTCTCTGAGGGCGCGAGCAGCCTCAGATCATCTGTGTCTTCTTCCAGCTGCTCCCCTGCCCAACCCCGGGTGCCAGCTCACCTGAGCGCATACAGGACCGTGCCATTGGAGAAGAGGCGGATGAGCCTGTTGCCCACGGTGACTTCATGGAGGAAGGACTTCTTGGACTCCACAATGTAGGTGTCCGGCACCCAGAGGAACTCCACCAGTCGGGCGTCCAGAGTGAAGCTCTTGTTGCCTTCAAACACCAGCCTCTGGTCTGTCCAGCGCTGTCGGAGGTAGATGGTGGCCGTGTAGTCCTAAGGGGGAGGCAGATGGAGAGGGGTGAGTGGACCGGGGAGAACCCTGCAGAAGCAGAAGACGAGGGCTGCGGGGTGCCCTCCTGCCTCCACTTAGAGCAAGTGTGCAGACCTGGGCCGAGGAAGTTGGAGTCGCGGCAGCGCCGAGAGAAGACCCTGTGCTCTTAATTCTAGATGACCACTCCCTGCTGAAAGGAAAGCCCCGCCAGGGCCTTCACCTCCCTGGCCCGAAAGCTCGCATTGCCCGAGATCAAATGGCTAAGGGTTTTGGTGGGCAAAGTGCTCAGGTTGTCCAGGATAGACTGGGATGCCCAGTGCCCTCGTGGCAAACCTCCCTCCATGTGACCCAGCCTTTCAGGTGATCTCTTGGGGGACCAGGTCTGTGAGGGCGGTCATTAGACTGTGGCCTTCCTGTCTCCCCATCTCTGAAGCGCCATGTGATATCCCGCTTCCCACAGCATTTTTATTCCTTTCTGCATTTGTTTGTCCCTCTTCACACACTGGTTTCTCCCCTCCTGGCCTTTGAATTCATTTTCTTTCTGTTACTCCCACTATCTTGAATCTGGGTCTAGGTCTCCAGCTTCGCCATTCCAAGTTGGGGGCGGGGGGCGGGGTCCTTCCTTTTCTGTCTGGGAGTAGCTAGGAAGCACCTCTCCATGAACACCAGGCCAGGGCCCTGGGTGAAATGCAGAGGACAGCGCCTACCATGTCACTCTCGGAAACACTAGAGATGCTTGCAATGTCCAGCGTCAGTGCTATCCGAACTGGTTCTCCTGAGAATGAAGAAAAATCCAGAAAAACTTAGTAGACACATACATAGGTCTTTCTCCTCCACCCTCCATTTCACCCCCTCCGGACGACACAGCCACCCTATGCCTTGGAGCCTCGGAGCCTTGGAAAGACAAAACTATTAAAATTCACAAGATAACACTGGCTTATTAGAAAATTTTGAAAAATCTGGAACTATAATAGGGCTAATTTCTGTCTTACCCCTTCTCAGGACAACCACTGTGTATAGCACATTTCCTTTTGTAAGAAAAATACGTCTGAGTGCATAGTTATCTTACTACACGTGAGGCTGCTACTTATCAGCGCATGTTTGAAAGGTGCAGTGATAAAGCATCTGCTACTTCTCCTGTGTTGCTTGCAAGGGACTGATCGTGAAGAATGTGACAGAGACTTGGTAGTCTGGGTGCAGACGACCATCTAACTGGACTCACTACCAGATGGCATTCATCTTGACATCTCATGGCTGAGCTCCTGCTGACCTCCTGACACCTTCCACCTTTTCCTTTACTCCCCAGGAACCCTGAACTATCTAGAATTCCAGAACCTTCCACACTTCATCCTGGGCACAGACTCTGTTAGGTCTCAATTCTGGAGAGCCGGCCGATGACTCCGACTCCGGAGAGACCCGTTTGTAGCTTCCAAGACTGCAGGGTCAGAGACACTGTTCTCTGGAGCTGGGCCAGGCCCGTCCACTCCTCCTGAGACTGCAGATGTGCAAGAAAAGCTGGCGCCACCTCAGTTCGGATCTCAGCTCCACCATGTCCCAGCTCTGAGAACTGGGAAAAGTTACAGAATCTTCTAGAGCTGCAGTGCTGTCACCTGCAAGTTGGGCTGTTTGCTGATGACACCACAGGGTCATGGAGAGGCTTAAATGAGGTCAGGGTTGCAGTAGTGTCTTTGCAGAGTTTCAGCAAGAGGGATCGTCTGTGCCGGGCCTGCCCATCACCTCCAGAAGGTGCTCAGACACGGTTACCTGTCCCGTATCCTGCTCATGTTGGTATAATAGCTGCCCGTCAGAGGCACGTCCTTTTCCTTCCCTCTCTGTTCCCTAATTCTAGCCAATTCTGGAGAAGAAAAACACTTTGCTCACCAGGTTAATAGATGCAATAGCATCACTTGCAGTAAATAACTGGCAGAGCACCAGGGGACGGTGGCAATGCACTGCCTGGCAGAAGAGAAGTGGAATTCAAAAGAAGCTTGAAAATGTCTCTCTCGTAGAAATCAGACAAAGCAACTTAATTATTAATCTAAGGAAACCATTGACTGGAGGTGGGAGTTTGGAAATGGAGTTTTAGAACCAATGCCATTGAAAGATGCTTGGGGGTGGCAAAGGGGAGATCTTTGAGGACAGGTGCTTTCTGAAAGGGCATAGTACAAGTGGCTTCCTGCCTCTCTGGACAGCAAAGTGCAATATCAGGAAGAGGAGCCTGGAGTCAGGGAGAGGTGTTTGAATCCCATGCTGGCCACTTAAAAGCCTTGTGACCTCAAGCAAATTGCTAGACCTTTCTGTGCTAATTTCTCCATTGTCAAACACAGGTACTAGTGCTGCTATGGTTTGTCCCCTCTTGTTATGGTTTGGATATGAGGTATCCCTGAAGCTCCTATGTTAATGCAGGTATGTTCAGAGGTGCACTGATTGGCTTGGGAGAGCTGCGAACTAGTCAGTCCATACTAGTTTGAAAGGACTGACTGGGAGGTAACTGTAGGCAGGTGGGGTGTGGCTGGAGGAGGTGGGTCACTGGTGGGTGTGTCCTGGGAGAGGTCATCTTCCCGCGTCCCTTCCCCTCTTCTCTCTCTCTCTGCTTCCTGGCTGCGGTAAGTGGAGCAGTGTTTCTCTACCCTGCCCATCCACCATGATACTCTGCCTCACCTCAGGCCCAAAGCAATGGGGTCGGCCAACCAGACTGAACCTCTGAAACCCTGGGCCCAAAGTAGACTTTTCTTCCTCTAAGTTGTTCTTGTCAGGCATTTTGGTCAGTGTTGGAAAAATGACCGGCACACTTCCCAAACTCATGTTGAAGGTTAATTGCCATTTCAACAGTATTAAGAGGCAAGCCTTTAACAGGTAGTTAGGCACGAGGGCTCCGCCCTTGAGGTAGGATCGATGCATTATGAACGGGCGATGTGGTCCTACTCTTGCCCTCTGCCACATGATGGCGCAGCATGGAGGCTGCTGCCGGGTGCTGCATCTTGGATTGGACTTCCAGCCTCTAGAACTGGGAACCGGCAGTTTCTGCTCATCATCTGTCACCCGACTCAGGGATTCTTTACGGCAGCACCAAACAGACTCAGATGAGCGCCTCTCAGTGGTGGTTGGGAGGGTTTGGGCATCTATTTTAAGTGCCAAGAACACAGGGGATGGCGGGTTTGTCACCCTCCCTGAAGAATGCGCAGAGGGGAAGCCAGTGAGCGCTCCGGGCCTGCTGAGCGTTTGCTCAGTTTCTTCCCAGACAGCCTCACCCAGGCCTTGCTGGGGTTGGCTTTTCTGGGGACGCGAGCTTGCTTTCTTCCCTGGAGTTAGCAGTGCCACCAGAGGGCAGCTTCCCCTAGGAAAGAGGTCAGCGACAGCGCCTCAGCAGCATTCTTTCGTGGCTGCTGGCAGCCCTTTGCTCTGTCCAGCTCAGTTCCTGAGCAACCCTGTGGAGCTCCTGTCTCTTAAGGGGCTCAGGTCCTAGAAGCTGGGTGCACGGACATTACAGAGCTCCAGGTTGCCCAGGAGCGTAGGTCCTTTTGAGAGGTAGAGAACCGAAAGGCACCAAGCGAGGGGAGAGGGCTGGTGCCGCCCCTCTCTGACTGGGGACCCTGGGCCCCATTTTCCCTAGGTGGGACAGGGCCTCCCATTCTCCGAGGTGCACCCTAGACTTCCTGTTCCCAGAACGGCCTCCGTACCCAGTGAGCAGGCAAACAAGAAGGGCGGTTCCTGACCTAACTGAGCCTGGGAAGGAGAGAGAAGGTGCTTTGGGGACCTGGCCAAGGTGTTTAGGCTCACGTTCAGCGGCTCAGCAGGGCCTGTGAAACCCAGGGAGGTGGAAGCTCTGTAGGTCCCTTGGCACAAGGGACTCAAATCCTAATGGTGTGGCCAGGGTCCCCTCAGACCTCCACCTGAGGCATGGGATCGGCTGCTGCCCCCGCTGTGCTCTGAGTCCACCCTGCTCTGAGGCCAGCTTCCTATGGGTTGTGGCCAACTGTGACCTGAACGGTGGGCAGCTTTGGCTCGAGGACACCCTGGCTGCCTTCCAAGACACAACGTGTGCAGCCCCCCTGCTGTATGACACTTCTGCTCAACCTTCCCGCCGTTCCTGGTCAGGGGACTCGGTGGTCTGGCAATGCTCCAGCTTTCCTGGACTCACACACCTGTCCTGGATGGGAAGGGAATTCCCTCATATCCAGGGAGGGGTGGGAAGGGAAAGGGATGGAAGTAACCTGCACCCTGCCGACCTGGCAGGTCCTGAGCTGCATACCTGCACTGGGCTCTCTTTCTCTCCTTCCCGGGAGGGAGCTGCAATGTTCCCATTTAACAGAAAGGGAAACTGAGGACTGGAAAGCTCAGGTACTTGCCAAGTAGCATAGCTAGGAGCCAAAGTCAGTCTTGTTCAATGCCAAGCCTCTTTCTATGACTTTCACCTGTGAAGAGGTATAGTTGGCTCCCTGCCCCCTTAGTTGACAAGTTGCGGTACGTCAAACATGGAGCTTCTACAGGGGTGAAGGAGGTAAATAAGCAGGACTCCTCACGAGGCTGCCATCCGAGCTAAGGCAGATACAGTATCACAGGGCCGTGCTTGGCTGTGATTTAAAATAAGGGGTGAAGAAAAGAGATGGGGCCTGGAGAAATCAGGGCGGGCTTCTCAGAGGAGGTAGCCTTTTTTCTGAGATGTGAAGGAAAATTAGCATTTTCCTGGGGAGTCAAATTGGAAGAACAATTCAAAGCAGATAAACAGCTGCAGGGACAGGAAGGTCAGGAGGGCTAAGGACACTAGGGAACTTCAGGGCACCCTGGGGCACACGGAGGAAGGACTGGGAAGTGTCAGGCATGCCTGAGCTCTGGGCAAGCACCCTGGGGTGCAGGTAAGCCTTCTGAGCAGGTAAAGGACCCAGAGGTCACGGAGCAGCAAAGGGAGCAGGCTGGGAAGGAGTGGGGTGGAGGCGGGAAGACCAGGCGGGGAGCGGCAAGGAGGCCCTTGAATGGTAAATAATGACCCCGGAAGTGGGGCAGAGGGGGGACAGGAGAGGGCTGCACAGGCCTCTGGTGTCTTCACCTTGCTGACAGAGAGGCAGGAGCCGTCTTCCAGGCAGCGTGAAAAGTCGCAGGCTCACGCTCCCATCCGTCATCACCCAGCCTAACCAGGTCGCAGCTCGGGAAGTGGAGCCCACCAAGCCTCCGAAACCCACTGCATTTTGTCTTTGCTCCTCATCTTTTGACTGATGTCCTGGTCACAAAGGAGAACCTACCACCAAAGTTGGGCCTGAGAAATTTGTTATATCCTGCTGTGAGGTTCTCGAAGCCAGGCAGGGAGAGCTTGTCGCTTCTTCTGACCTCAGTGTTGAACTGATTCCCTCGGACGTACGTCCTGAAAAAGAGGAGGGTCTCTGTGGCACGTGCTTGTTCAGGAGGGAACACAGGCGTGTGGCATAGCCGCGGTCTCGCGTCTGCCGGTGTCTTGGGTCTCGGTCCAGCAGTGACTTCGAGGAGAAGTCTCTTGATTTTCAGCTGGTCGAGTTAGTGTCTCCATTTCATTACCCCCTTCCATAGATGAAATCATCAAGATAATCTGGGACCCCTCAGAGTGTGTTCACGAAAGCACAAGGGTTCCTCCACCCGTGACCATTTTGGAAACACTCGTCCTCTCCTGAGAAGGAGTGGCGGGACGTTGTATTGTCCTGGGGCTTCAAGGAGGGGAAGGGAGAGGGTGAACCTCACCATAGGGCAGGAGGAAATATGGCAGCCTCCCACCGCGAGGCCATGGGCAAAGCAGTTCAGACCAAGGCCGCGGCGGGGTAGCAGAGCTCACCTTGGAGCGAAGAGGCTCAGACACACGAAGGTCAGGTGGAGACTGTAGCTCATGTTGAGGGGCTGTTCACACAGAGGGGGTCCAAGTAGGAATCACTGGGGAGACAGACAGGCGGGGGAAGGGGAGATGGCCGCAGGCTCCCCTACTGCCAGCCGCTCCCCCTTCTTGGGGTGGACAGGTGCAGAAGTTCCTCAGCACGCCGGAGCCCCTCTCCTCACCTTCTAGTGCGTCCCCTGCTCCCTGGGCATCGTCTAGAATTGCTGTCATATTGTTTTAAATCAACCCCAGATAAAGGCGGAGACCTTGTTTAGACAATGGTTCACCCAAACCAGGAAATGCAGCTGCATATTTCACGAGTCGCAAGGCTGTCCTCACTGCGGCCCTGTCCTGCCACCCGGACTGTGCATCACCCTGACCTGGCCAGGTACTCTCCTGTTCATCTTACAGACCAGGCCGTGAAGGAGGCTGTTTGCCATCTCCACAACCACCTGGTATGTGGGCAGGTGAATCCCCATTTTATGATGGGAAACGGGCTCATGGGAAGGGCCATACTCCGGAGTGGCAGAGGTGACTTTGAATCCGAGGTTGGCTACCTCGCCCCCATACTCTACGCCTTCAGGACAGGCCTGTGTCTCGATTGGCCTGATCCCCGGGAGCTCTGAAGCCATTCAGCGGGTGTGTGCGCGGGGACCGTGGGGTAGGCATGACCCAGGGGACTGGCCTCCTTGGATCTGGGAGCTGCTGTCCTGGGAGAGCAGGAGGCCTCTGGACCTCGATGCCCAAGACAGCAGCTCTTGGGCTCAGGCTGTCTTCCCAGGCAGCACCTGGCTGGGTCACCCTGCTCTCCTTGGTAACCCCTGTGAGCCAGGCCACTTCCTAGAATCCAGCTGTTCTGGAGCTTCAGGCCAGATCCAGCCCTTCATGAAAGAATACCATGCTACTCAGGAAGCCAGCAGCCTGCTCGCTGTAGGAAGGAGAACAAGACCGATGTGAATAAAGTTAAAAGTGTAAAACTCAGCCATCTGTCAGTGTAGGTTCCTAGATTGCAGTAAGTGTCCCCTCTGGTGTGAGATGACCATGGTGGTGGCAGTCATCTGTGTGCGAGGGGCTCGTCGTACTGTGAACCTAAACCTGTTCTAACAACCTCAAGTCCACTTTAAAAGGCAAACCAAAGCGTAAGTCTCTCCCTCATTTCTTCTCTCTAGCCTCATATTTCAGAGATAAACGTGGTTAACAATCACTTTATTTACAGGAACCTATATTTCTGCATAGAGAAAAAATTGAAAAGTGAAATTGGGGCGACAGTATGTGCTTTTTGTTATTTCCTTGTTTCCTCTTAAAGTAGCTGACATTTATTGAACACTTAATGAACTTTGCTGGGCTAAGTGCTTCTAAGATCTTACGCTTCTTTGAAGCAGTTACTACCATCCTCTTTTGACAAACGAGAAAACTTGGCTAGGGAGGATGAGAAATGTCTGCAAGGTTCTGCAGCAAGTGAGGGGCAGGACCGAGTCCTAGCAGCCTCACACAAGTCCTCTTTTTATTTTTTTGGTACTGGGGATTGAACCCAGGGGTGCTTAACTACTGAGCCACATCTCCAGTCCTTTTTTGTATTTTATTTAGAGACAGGGTCTCCCTGAGCTGCTTAGGGCCTCACTAAGTTGCTGAGGCTGGCTTTGAACTCACGATCCTCCCGCCTCAGCCTCTTGAGTTGCTGGGATTACAGGTGTGTGCCACCGTGCCCAGCTCACCCAAGTCCTCTGGACCATCGCTCTGTGAAAGGAACACACTCTTTGCCAGTGTAAACAGCACCTCTTTACATCAGTTCAGACAGACCTGCCTCATTCCTGCTTATCCCTACGAGACATGTCGCAACGTGAGTGTAGCAACATCTACACGACACATGGCCTGTTCACAAGAATCATTTCCACTGCAGTCAGGAGTGACCATCTTTGCACTCAGTAACAGTTCTGCACTGAACCCGTCCACCTCAGCCCTTTCCTTCTTGCTCATCAAAACACCAGCTGCAAAACCAACATTATCACCCGACTAGTGACCATTGCCACTTTGTTCCTTTGACTCCTTTGCCCCAGTCTCCATCCTTTTCTGTGGCCTGGGCATCAAGTTTAAGAGGCCACGAGGTGGCCCCCATGCTCTCCACCCCTTCACCCAGCATCTGGAAGGTGGAGGCAGCTCCCCAGATGAACCGGGCACATGGGCCACCCAGAGGGCCAGTCTTTGGGAAGAGAAGCATGCAGGCAGTGAGCACCCTAGAACCACGCTGCCCCAGAGCAGAGGCCAGGCGATCTTGGTGTGCATCAGTCACCCGAGGAGCAGTGCCGGGATGGAAGTGGCAGAGATGTCATTTGATTCTCAAAGAGAGCTTTGTCAGTGGCACAGAGGAAGTTGGGGACCCTCTAGATGTCAGACAAAGTAGTGGGGCTTGCCCCAGGCTACTCACACTGGACCTCTTACCCGGCCCTGGGTAGCCCCAATTTCTTCCTAGTCTGGCCTGAATTGGCTCAGTTCTCATCTGGGATATTCCACGATTCTTCCGCCTCCTGTGGGAAATTGCCCTTGACCAAGCAAGCTGGGGAGCTATCTATCTTCAGCTCTCAGAGTCCTGTGGAGTAGGGCTTCCCCAGTGGCCAGCCCTTAGGAAGAGACAAGGTTTGGCCCCTGGGCCTCTGAATCCCCGCCTCCCCAGAGTCTCAGGTCTCAGAAGCTTTGCCAGATAGAGGTCAGTGTGCCCCATCCTGCCTTGCTCACTCTGGGTAGGTTTCCAAGCAGTTTGGTTCTACAATGGAAGGAGAGAGGTGGGGAGGCCTTCTACAGGCCTGCTCCGTGCTGGGTCCTGTGTTGGGCTCTTCATGTCATTTAACTCTCATGGCCATCTGGTCCCTGGGTGGAATCTCAGATATGTGAAGGGATCTTCTGAGGTCACACAGCAGTCAAGTGGCCATGGTTTGAATCTGTATTTCCCAAGTCCCTGATCTTTGCACTGCATCTAGGAGGAGACCCCAGACCCCCATGCTGGAGCACATTACCCTTGACTCTGCTTACACCAGATCCATTCTGGGATGGAGAGCCGTGTTCACTGCGTGTGCTGAATGCCAAGTGCAGCTGGTGCGACACGCTGTGTGGTTGAGCAGCCGTGCAGTGAGTGGCTGTTTTGGCATCTGCCCGTCTAAGTGGAAGGTCAGGCCACATGTTTGACATAGACCTTTGGGACTATACTTAGCAGAGGGGCACACTGGGCCACCAGAGGGCAGTGTCCGGAAGGTTATGGGGCAGGCAGCTGCAGCTCACTTTCCTGCGGAAGCACCCGGCCTTCTGCAGTCTGCCGGCCCCTGGCACTGAGAAGGTCACAGCGGGTGCCTGAACCGAGGCAACCTATGTGCTCTTGCCCTACCTGAGGGCACCTCTGACTCGAATCTCATCTCTCCTTGTAGAGGAGGGCTGGAGCTTCGGATTCAGACACGAGTCTCAGAACCCCGATTCCCCCTCTGACCAATGGGAATAAAAATGCTCACTAAATACTCATTTCCACTCTCCCTTCCATTTCTTCCACGGGATTATTCTGTAATCCCACAGTGACAAAGAGGACCTGAAGCTTCAAGTGCTTTTTAATATCTCCCATGCTGCCACCTAGGTGTAAGCTTGGCACCACCTCGGGAATGACAGGGCAGACACAGGACATTAGGTCACCCTGGGGACGGATGGCTCTCTTCTCCTGGACTGGCTCTGAGGAACAGTGCGAGGCCCGCTCTCTGCAGGTGTCCACTCCCACCGCACCTGGGTGCACAAAGGTGCCGTGCCCCAGCCCCTTCCCACCTGGGCACTGTTTCCTTGTCCCCTGTCACTTTGGCATAGAGGCATTTGCGGGAAGCAGGAGTGGAGCCTGAATCAGTGGAGCCGAGGTGAGGACAGGCATTATCAGGGCCATGGTCCTGCCTAGGAGAGCCACAGAAAGCACAGAGGTGCCAGGTGTGCCCGGTGTCTGCTGGATTGGCCGGCTGGCAGCAGGGAGGCAAATCTGGCTCTGTGGCAGATGGGAGGGGCCCTAATTTGGGCTCGGCCGCTTGTTCTGAGATGGTACTACTTCTTCCTGAGACTCTTTCCTGCCGTGTAAAAGGATCGTGCTGCGAAGGACCCAGGCAGGCAAGGGCTCAAACTCCAGCCCAGCCCCCTTCCTGCCCTGCGTCCCAGGAGGCTCCTTTGACTCTCCTTTCCCTCCCTCCTCCGGGACGCGGGTCCTTACCAGGCAGCGGGAGCTCCGTTAGGGCAGGTGCTCGGGGCTTCCAGGCAGGGTTTTCAGGCAAGGCATGCTCTTCTGGGTCCCCAGGATTCCCTCCATCTCAGCCCCGAACCCTTGATAAGGGATCTCAGCCGCTCTGATGGGGCAGCCCTCGCTCTGGGGAAGACGGAGCTGTCGAACCAGCTGGGCAGACAGAGGTGGGCGGGGCCTCCAAGCTCCTCCCTGGGAGGACTTCTCACTGGCCTGGTGTCTGGGGGTGTCCAGCTCCTGGCAGGGTGGTTGACTGCCAGGTTTTGAGTCTGAGTTGGAATCTCCATTGCATTCCAGACCCCAGTTGGGAAAGACTCTGAGACTTAAGACCTAGGAGAGTCCAGCAAGGCAGGTGATTCGCTCCGCCAGGCGGGGTTCTGGAGGACTCCTCTCCATCCTGGTCCCGGGAGTGGGAATTGGCACTGTGACCTCCAGCAGGTAGCTTCACCTCTTTATCCCCAGCTTCCCACCCATAAAACAAGAACTTGACCATTTTTCCTAAAACTGATTCCTGGCTGCACATTGTAAAAGTTTCTTTGGGATCAACAGAAAGCCTGTTGTACATTAAGAGACTTTAGTCCCAGGACCTACTGCTTTTCAGACTGGAAAATTTAAAAAAAGATATAGAGGCCCAAAAATTGAGAATAGAGGCTTAGCAGGTCAACTTGGAGGAGGTAGGACAGACTCTGGGAGAAACTTGGCCAGAGCTCTCCAGCTCTCCTCCTTCCCACATCCCAGAGCTCCCACAGAAGGTTCTTTACCTCCCACAAGGCCCCTTTAGGGACATGGAGAGATGAGGTCTTTGTCCTCCATGGTCGGCTGAAACAGAAGCACTATGACAGTGTCCCCGGAGCCCTGAGTTATCCCCCTCATTGTGGAGTGGCCCTGAAACCCAGCTTGCTTGAGGCTCCGGATAGAATACACTGGAGGCTTGGTCTTGCTCCCTTGGGGAGAGGGGGCCAGGGAGGCACTTGGCAGGAGGGGCAGGAGAGAGCCTAGGCTGTGGCAAGATGTCCAGAGGCGCCTCCGGGACACTGAGGTCAAGCTCCTGTGCAGACCCTCCAGTCCTGGAGGTGGGGAGGTGGGAGATGGGAAGGGGCAAGAGAGAGGTTCAGGGGAGCTGCAGGAAGGGAAGGCAAGTGCGCGGGAGGAGGGCCTCAGGGCGCAGCAGGCATTGATTTCTTTGGCCCCAAACCAACTTCCTTAGTGCTCCTCTGGAGCCCGGCCAGCTCAGAAACATCTCTGCGCTGGTTGGGAGGGAGTGGGCCGCAGAGAAAGCCCTTTCATTTCTCCCAAACACCTCACTTTCACCTGGGAAACTTGAGGGCGGCTAGAACAGGAGCAGCCCAGGAGGAGCCGGTTTCGGGTTCTCCATGAGTGGACGGTGGTTTGAGGCTATTTTCAGAATTTCTAAGACGCTCTCACACAACACAAAGGCTTGAGAGTAACAAAGACTACTCAGAGCTGTGAGGTGCGGGTTGGGGGATCCTCTGACTCAGGAACAGACTTCTCTGAAAGAACATGGGCTGGCCAGCTGCCAGCTTGGGGAAAGTTGCTTAATCGCTCTGATATGGATCTTATCCTCGGGGTTGCTGCAAGAATTCAGCCAGGACAAGCATGGGGTGCTGTCTGAAAGCCTGGCCCAGAGAACCCGCCCGCCGTAGTGCCAAGTGTGCCACTTACTGCTCTGTCCCCCATACTGTCAGCATCTTCGCATGTCTGTGCTCGTCTGTCCAGCTCTGTGGCTGTGACCATGTATGTTATGTATGCACTTCTTTTATTAATTGATCTCTATCATGTATCTCTCTCTTGTCTATCTAATCTTTAATCTATCATCTATTTAGCCTATCTTCACCATCATATCTGTTTATCTCATCATCTGTCTTATATTTAATCTTCTAATTAGATTGTTAGTGCTTTCATTGCTCAGGACTTATATTTCTATGCAAAAATTCCACAAGTTTGTTAGTAGACGGGTCGTACCTGGGGACCAGAGCAATCTGGATTTGAATGAATAAATTCAAATCGGTATGATAAGCGGTCTCATCTTCACTTTCTAACAGTGCTTCTGTCTAGTGCCAGTTTCTTAGTGGTGTTTTGGATTAGCTGAAGAAATTCCCAGAGAGGAGTTTCTAGGAAGCGATGTTCTTTTCCAGTGGTGTTAGGCAGCCTCGCCCCCCCTGGCTGCACAACCCTGGCAACCTCTGCACCATCCGGGTCATCTGGTTTCAACCATGACCTTAATCTCTGAGATCAGTGGTATATCAGGAAGTCCAGCTATGCCACGTACTGCCCACAGGCCACGCATCTCAATGTGCACCTCCTACTGCACAAGGCTACACACCCTCCTAGAATCTGTCCCAGAAAAACAAAGGCCAGAGTGAGCCAGCATGTCTTGCTTGTACCTACGTACCTATGATGCATATGGGACACGGAGAAGACACAATAACACTGCCCTACACGCAGTGCTCTGTGGTTTTCTGAGTTGTTTTTGCTACTCATGCAGCTTTTTTTTTTTTTTTTTTTTTTTTTTTTTTAGCCATATAATCCTGTAAAGCAAGTGAGGACTATTTTTTTTCCTCCCTCCCTCCCTCCCTCCCTCCCTCCCTTCCTTCCTTCCTTCCTTCCTTCCCTTTCCTCTCAGCATTAGGGATTAAACCCAGGGATACTCTACCAGTGAGCTATCTCCTCAGCCCTTTTTAATTTTTTTAAAGTATTTATTTTAGACAGGGTCTTGCTGAGTTGCTGAGGCTGGCTTTGAGCTTGCAATCCTCCTGCCCCAGCCTCCCTAGTCACTGGGGTTACGGCTGCATGCCATTGCACCTGGCAAGCTTATTTCTTTATTCTTCAGGTGAAACTGCACCAGAGTCACCAGCCATGAAGTGGTAGCACCACTGTGCCCTGCAACGCACAGGCCTTGGAGTATCAAGCAGCTGTGTTATTAGCACCCCTGCCGCCCTTGTCAGCCCTTAGAGGACTCGGCAGCCACCACCCTGCCATCTCCAGCACTGAGCTGAGTGCGCCCTGAGGTCAGGTGCCTCATCTTTTAACTGGTGCGTCTGCTGCTAAGATCTTGGCCACATTGTGGGACCTCAGGAAGTCTACACAGCCAAAAGATGAATGTGATCAATGGCACAGGGACACCTGAGTATCAGCAGCATATTATGTACTTATATTTGCTTCTAATTCCTAATAATAGCAAGTATACCCCCTCAGCACCAAGGTTTACAATTTCAAAGTATGAACTTAAGACTGAGGAAAAAAGGAAGGCGGGTGGGGGAAACTCCTTTCTTGGCAACGTCTCTGCAGCAGAGAACAGCCATGCAGGGAGGGTGGCGGCCCCCGCAGGGTCTGCCCAGAGGCCCCGTCACAAACTGTCACCAGGGCACCTGGTGAAAAGGCTCACCTCTGGGCTTCTCTGCAGACCTGCCACGGCTCCCCAGGGAAATCCTACTCGGTCTAGACGCGGAGGAACCCACTGCAGGGCAGAGCCTCTTCATTGCTCATTGGCTCAGTGCTAAATATGGCTGGTGCCTGTTCCTTCCAGGCTGACTCAGCCACACCTGGTCCTTCCTTTGAAGCTTACAGTTGAGAGGTGGAGACAGACCACATCTAAGCAAGAGAACACATGAACTACAAGCTGTAAGGAGAACTCCAGAGGAGGACGCAGCACACCGCCACAGAGGTCAGGAAGTGGGCTGGCTGGTCTAGGTGCGGCGACTCAGGGTAAGTCCCTTGAGACGGGACACTGAGGCTGAGTCCTGGAGGGTGAGGAGTGGCCAAGTGCTGGGGGCAGGGGAGGCAGGGTGGGCTGGGGCAGGCGTCTCTCAGGGGCTCGAATGCCTTGTGGGAACCCAGGGTCCAGGCGCTTGTCCTGAGTGGAAGTGGGGGCGCTGGCTCCCGCCTCCCTGGGGCCTCTGCCTCAAGCTCTAGAAACCTGGGATCAACTGCAGCAGAGCAGTGTGAGCCTGGAGCCCTCCCCGCCTCCTGCTCTAAGCCAGACTCCCCTAGTCCCAGAAGCCCAGGCCGGGCTCCTCTCCCTCTGCCTTTTCTTGGGAGGTGCTCAGTCACTGGCACCTTTAGGAGCTTTGCCAGTGTTAGAGACCCCAGAGGTTATTCACAAGGTGCGAACATAGTCCCAAGTGCCTGAGCCACAGGCTGGGAGGAAGGCGGGCTGGACCAACATGGAGGCACACCGGGTCCCTAGCGAGGGGCACCATCTACACCCTCACTCTGCCCCCTGGGGACGGGCAGGTTTGTAGCACACAGGGCCTATGCCTGCAGTGGAACTTCAAAACCAGAAGAGGGCAAACTGCATCCCCAAGTGCCCTGTGTCACTTTATCTGCTGTAAGTGCTGTGCCCAGTGCACGGTGTCCAGTCTTTCCTGTATCCCATGGCTCAAAAATACATATGTACACACCACACACCTACACACCTACACACCTACACACATATGCATATCCATGCACATATGTATGCACTACATACATGGATATACACATGCACAGATGTACATGCACATATACGTGTATACTCACACAGTGCACACATGTACTCATAAACACACATGCATATATATGCAGACATGCCCGCCACATGCACACACATGTATGCACACATGCATGCACAGTTGCACACGTTCACACACATGCTTGCATATACATACATGTGTACATGGACAGACAGACATATGTACATACACGTACATGCAAACACACATGCATTTTATACACACATACACACATGCGTTCTCATGCCATTTTCAGAGGGCAGGTGGTACACATTCATTTTATGGATGGACTTGACTCCCAGTCACTTTCCAGGGGTTCTGAAATGGGAATATCCTGCCTTTCCTACAATTCCCCTGTTTCACAGCCCAGCTGGGCCTCTCAGGGCTCTGCCCATCTTGGGTCCCTGAAATCTTCCTTGGGAGTTAGGATGCATCTTGGACTGAGGGGGCTGAGGATCTGTGTCACAAGGACAAGAAAAGACTCTGGGCAGGCCTTGTGGGCTCAGGGCTCTGGGATGGCAGGTCCTGTTGAGGACTAGAATTTTGCTCTCCCTGGCTGGGTAGAAGAGAGCGCAGCATTGGGCTCCAGCATCTTGGCCCTGACACCTCTTCCTCCGCGGTGCAGGTCAAGCCCCTGGTCCCTGACCAGCCCAGCTTTAGTGTTTGATCTGTGATGTGGGGACCTGGTTTGCAGCTTAAGCAGGTGTAGAACACCATGCCCTTGGCCTGGCAGAGAGGGATGCTTGACATATGATTTCACCTGTGGCTTCGACCTGGGGCCCTGGGTAGCCAGTTGCACCTCTCTGGAAGCTTCTGTGTTGCAAGATGCTGCTGTGGCGCCCAGTGCCAGAAACCCACCAACCCCAGACCCACCAGCCCTGGGTGCTGGCTTCGGCACAGAGCTCTTTGCACACCTGGTACTCAGCTCGGCGGCGCCCTTGGCCTGCCCTGGGTCTCTGGAGCCCTGGCATCCAGATCTCACAAGCTGTGGCTGCTCCTGTGACCTTCAGGGCAGCTCGTTTCTAAGCCCGTGCCCCACCTGAGCCTGGTCTGCCTACTGGCTGAGATCACAGCAGGCTCCAGCCAAGTTTTCTGTTTCTTAGAAAGGCAGGACTTTATTGTCCTTCCTTCCCCACTCAACAAAGTTGAGAGCCTACCGTGCGTCAGGTGTTCCAGGTGCTGGGCACACAGCTGGGAACAATGCACAGCTTTTAGTGTGGGAGATAAGTGGAAAAATAAACGCAGGCAAAGGGCAAACGCAGAGAGGGGAGGAAGGAAGCCATGCAGAAGCGGGAGGCTGGCCAGAGGGGAGGTGGACTGTGGGGAGTCTTTGTTAGATGGGCCCAAAATAGAAGGTCTTCTCAAAGAGGTGACATTAGAGGGACCCCCCCAGGGAGGGACGCTGTCCTGTCCAGGCTTCCCTCCTGTGTCGCACTCCCCTCAGCTAACCCTCCTTCTGACGTCCCAGTACCATCAGATGGCTTTCTGGCTCCGTAATCCTTCAGTGGATTTTTTTGAAATAAAACCAAAACCCCTTTTTGCCTGGCATTCAAAAGCCTGCAGGATATGACCCCAAAAATACTCACCCTCCGTTGCTGTCCCGTCACTGACCCATGTTGAAGTGCTCACCGTTCTCCAGGTGCTGCCCGCCCCAGGGGCTCGGTCTCTGCGTCTCCTCCTACCTCCTCCCTCTCACCCACCAGGCCAGGCCCTCCTGTCTGCCCCTCCTCCGTGCTGACCTCCTCGAGTCACCTACCACACCCTCAGCCGCAGGGTGCATGGTTTGTATCCTTGCCTGCCCCCCACCAGATGCTGGGCCCCTGGAGAGATTATTTGCATCCATTCTTAATGCACAACCTAGTACCAGACACATGTAGGTGTCGAATGAAATAATGAATGCAGAAAAGAACCTGTTTGGTTGAGTCTCTGCACCTTTCTGAGCCCTTTTCAGCATGGCTCTCCTTATTTAGCAAGCAGAGCAGATGGGGCCCTGTCGCCCAGCGTCCTGTCTTCCCATGGTCCCTTTAGGTCTCCTTTCCACTGTCCTTCCCTTGCCTGTCTCCTTCCCCGCCTCTCCCCACAGCCGTGTGTCAGTGGTGTTCTGGGACTTGGGTCCTACAGCTGAAACTGGCCTCCCTGGGGCCCCCAGGTTGAGAGTGGCTGCGTCCTGGTTGCCAGGACTGATTTGGTTTTAACTGGGAGGCCTCAGCAGGCCAGGTGGAGCCCCTGCAGGCCTCGCCACACCCAGGGCAAAGGCAGGTGCTGCCACTCTGCTTGTTGCCTTGACCCAGGTCCCCAGGGTTATCTGGCTTGAGCACACGGGCTGGAGTCCAGGCTTGGGATTCTGGCTGCCGCCTTATACCTCAGCTTGGCTCAACCTCTCACCAGTCCCCCTCTTGGTTTTGAACTTCAGAAACTTGAATTCTCTGGCGTGATGTTTGCCTAATTCCCGGCTCTGCCTTGAATCTGGTGACCAGACTATCGGATCTCTGGTTATTCTCTCAAGCCTCAATTCCACTCAGCCATGACTGTTTTCAACCATTTAACACACAGTTAGCAGAGGTCAGCCCCTTGCCCGGCTCTAAATCAAGTGTCAACAATGTTTTCTGGAAATGGCCAGAGAGCAAATACTTCAGGCTTTGCGGCGATCGGTCTTTGTCGTGGCTATTCGACCCTGATGCTGCTGCACCAAAGCAGACGCGGGTGATGTGTGAAGGAATAGGCGAGCCGTGTTCCATTGCATTTTATAGAACGGGCACAGGGAGGCTTTGGCCCATAGACTGGGGTTTGCTGAGCTCTGTTCTAGACTGTAAATGACTCACAAACCTGAGCCTGTGCCAGGAGCACCAGGGGTAAGCACTTTGAACACTGAGTACACTTCTGTAAACACCCATCTCCTCCTTCCAACCTTTCTTTGTAGAATATATAACGGAATGTGCATATCTACTCTGCAACGCTTATGCACATATATCATGACTTTTCCTACTGACTCTCTCTCCTCATTTCCTCCTTCACCCTTCCCCGTCTCCCGACAGCAGTCTCAGGATTGGCATTCTCCTGACTTCTTGGATCATTCCTGGCAGGAACTGCAGCAGCCCAATCCTATCCGGAGGCGTTGTGCTCGATCTGGTCAAAACCCCAAAAGTGGGGCAGGGGAGTTCCCAGATGGGACTGGCTGGGATTCCAAAGAAAGAGGCAATAATGCCAGGTGACCATCCAGAGCACCTGTTAGGGAGCTTACCAGCAGCCCGCAGGGGTCCCTGTGATGGACAGCAAGACCTAGGTTGTATCCGCCAGGGGGTTGGGTATAGAGTTCCTTGGGGCTTAGGAATGTGGCTCAGGGCAGGGCTGGTTCCCGCCTGTGTGGCCACATGGTTAATCTCAGTGTTTTTAAGACACACTGTGATCAGCTTTCTCAGGGCCTGGGAATATTCAAAGTCAGACTCGGGCTCCAACTTGTGGGAAAACATGCAGCTGGCCAGGTCAGAGAGCAGCCAAGGCCTCTGAGTTCTTCTGTCAGGAATGAGAAAAAGCAGGGGTGTTGGAGGACCCTACGTGGTGGCTTCACTTTCAGTGCTGACCCACCCCAGGTCCATGGCTGCCCCACACAATGGGGGAGGGAGGGTCCCCTCTTCACCACCTCCTTAAGGCCAGGCAATCACTCTTCTCTCATCAGAGAGGCAGAAGATGACACGGGGCTGATCCGGGGTCCCTGCTCCCACAGCATTCACCTCCAAACCCTCCACCTCCTTCCTGAAAACCCACATCCACTCTGCCACTGGCTTTAAACCCTTTTCTATGGAGGAACTTGTATATGCTTCATTCATTCCCTCACTCAGTCGTTCAAAAGTATTTAACAGCTGCCTCTTAGGTTCTGGGCATGAGACAGACATGGCCATTGCCCTTATGAACTTCCGGGTCAGTGAACATTTCCTGAAAAGGGCCTAATACCAAATACTTGCAGCTCGGAGGGACATACACTCTGTTACAACTCCTCAACTCCGCCATCAGAGTGCAAAGCAGTCACAGGTGCTTGAATGGATGGACATGGCTGCGTTCCAATAAAACTTTATTTACAAAAACAGGTAGAGGGCAGGACTTGGCCCTGGGGCCACCGTTCACCAGCTGTGATTGTGGTGCACGTGCAAGTGCTTCATCCTCGAGCTGTCTAAACTCTGCGATTCTGTGAAACGCCAGCCCAGGAGAACCGTGTGTGGCTCCTTACGAAACTGAGGTCACGGTGTATACTTCGGAAAATATAATTGATGATGAAAAACTAAATAAAATGGCACCCAGCCCAATACAGCAGAGGCTGGAGAATGAGTGGTAGAAGTGAGAACAGCGGCCAGGTTAGGAAGAGCTGCATCATGTAGGTGGGAGGAGAGCTAGGGGCTCAGGAGCCTCGGTAGCTCAGGGGACTCTGGGGTCCCTGGAAGCCGAGTGGTGTCCTCGGGAGGAAGGGCATTCCAGGATGAGGGGATGGTGGGAGTAGAGGCCTGAGATCTGGCCTGCAGCGCAGCAGCTTGAGCAGGGCTGGAGGAGCTGGCAGGGGACCTCATGGTCCCCTCTTGAGGGCCATGGCCAGGAATCAGAGCTGTAGTTTATAGGAAATAAGAAGTTAAGAAAGAGAAGTTTGTACTGTGGAAAGATCTCTCTGGCAGCTATTGGGTAGCAAGACTGGGACGGGAGAAACTGAAGGCAGACGGCTAGCAGGGACCTGGGAGGGTGATTTAGGCCCGTCAGACGGGGGCCGGAGCTGGGGGACATGATTGTGGATCAGCCACCTCCTCCAATGTCCCTCATATGTGGAGGAAGAGGGGTTAACTTAGGGGATTTCTAAGGCTTGTTTGCTTCCTCTAGGATCCTGGGCAGGGTTGTCTTCCCTGGGACCTCAGGATGCTGGGGGAGGACTCCAAGTGAAGTTTGGGGCCAAGGTTAGAGGAATGCAGCAAAATCTCCACCGCTCGGTATTCACTGGGTATTATACGTAAACCTCAGCCGTTAATTTAGGGTGTTGGTTTCCACATCTGGGTGTGTTTCTCGGTGTGTAACACGAGCGGGATCAATGGACTCTTTCTGTCTTCTCCTTCTTCTGTCTGCCGTTGCAACTTGATACTAGCTCTGAAGTCACCAAATTTAGGCAGAAAAAAATCCAGCTCTGACATCCCATTTCTGAATACATGGAGGTCACTGCTAACATTGAGCTCTGAGTCTTGCCAGCGGTGTCTGATGGGCTAAGTCCTCAGCGCCTCTTCCTATTGGCACTCGCTTCAGCTGAACAGTTGGGCACAGACTGCTCATGTCATCTGGCCAAGCAAGCCTCTTGTTCACTTTAAAGAAAACCTGTAAAGATTCCCCATTAGCTTTTTTTTTTTTTTTTTTTGCAATGTATGTGATGATATACACAGCATGAATTACCATGTTACCATTTCTAAGTGTAAAATGCATGGCATTAAGAACATGCTCATCCTTCTGCAACCATCAGCACCATCTACCTCCAGCACTTGTTCACCTTCTCAGATGGAAGCTCTACGTGCATCAAACAATAGCTTCTCTTCCTCCTTCTCCCCAGCCCATGGCGCCCACCATTCTGCTTCCCGTCTCTAGGAGTCTGATTGCTCCTGGAACCTCAGGTTGGTGGAATGGTGTAATAGCCGTTCTTTTGTGTCTGGTTTAGTTTACTTAGCCTGCTTCCTGCGTTCATCCATGGTGAAGCATGTGTCAGGACGTCCATACCTTCTAAGTCTGGTAAGCCTATGCTATGGTGTATCTACTCCTTATTGATGGGCACTTGGGTTCTTCTGCCTCTGGCTATGTGGGTAGAGCTTCTGGGAACATGGGCAAAACACAAATCTCTTTGAGTCACTGCTTTCCACAATGTAGGCGCTTGATGCCTTTTGAGAACAGTCCATCCTCCTGTATTTCCTTTGTACTCTCAGTAGATGGACAGCAGTGTCGGTAAGTGCCTGTGTGGCTTTTAGAAAGGGCATTGAATTGGAGAGCCCTGGGTTCCTGGCACAAGCTGAGCTCTCTGGGGTTTGTTTCCCTTCTCTAGAAATTGAACGAACAGTACACACTGTATTGATCTTACAGAAATAGTGTGGAGATCAAAGGACTGCCAGCGTGTGACGGCTGGTCAGCTGTGAGTCATTTGCCACTCTTGGTGTGCTGGAAGCATGGTTGTTCCCACTGCTATGCCTGACCTCTGCTGCCATAGCAGTTTAGACTTTCTCATGTGCAGCAGACCAGGATTTGCAGGGGACTGATTCGGTCATCAGTTTCAGGTGGACCCTGATCATTGTAGCATCCAAGAGCTGAAAAGAGCCTGGGGATTCTTTGATTCAAGGGGGTTTGGGTGTTTTTTTAAAAATTTTTTTCCAAAAAATAAATCTGGCTAAGAGCCCAGCATGTAAGGCAGATAAACGTGGAGCTGGAAGTGAGGTGTAGGGGAGGCTGAAACATCTGGTCTCCCAGAGACATCTTCAACATCGCTAAGACCGACTTTAGAGACCTCTTGCCGGGTGGGTTGCTCCTAAGTTGACTGACGCATCTGAACTCCCAGAGCTTATGAGGTCCACTGACTCCCACTGGGTGCTCTTCCCACTGCACCACCCAGTCTCCTTCATCCTTTGCGTTTTGTGTTTGTGGAGCCTTTGTGATATCCAGCCACGCTCCCTTCTGCGTGGACCTGGGGATGAGAGGTGCGTTAGTCCACTTGGGCTGCTGTAAAGAAAGGTCATAGACCAGGTTAGCTTAAACCACAGACAGTTATTTTCATATGAGGCTGGGAAGTTCAAGGTCAAGTTGCTGGGTGATGCAGTGCCTGGTGAAGGCCTCTTCCTGGCTGGTAGGTCTGCCCTCTCTTTGCTCTCATGGCCGGCAGAGGTGCGGAGGGGGTCGTGGAGAGCACACTGATCTCTCTTCCTTATATATATATTGTTGTTTTTGGTAGTGAGGGCTGAATCCAGAGGCACTCTATCACTGAGCCACATTCCCCGTTGTTTTTATTGTTTATTTTGAGGCAGAGTTTTGCTAAGTGACTGACGTTTCCAATAAGCATTTGGGGAGGGGGAATTTAGCCCATAGTATCATGAGAAGGTTGAGGTTCAGGAAAAGCTCCGTGGGCTAGAGCCACCCTGAGCACTGTTGGGCTTGTTGGTGCTGTTGCATGCTGGGGACACTGTCGGGCAAGGCTTGTCTTGCTGTATTCAGCAGGGGAAGCCCCTGGACTTGCTAATCCTGCGATGGCGAAATGTTCCAGGCCTGACACCTGGTCTCTAAGCTGGCATGTCCCTGGGGGATGACACACGGAAGTCACTGGGAACATAACCAGTCACCAGGGCAGTTTCAGGGTCACTGAAGATGCTGGACAGATTCCAGAGGGCAGCCCCAAGAGTACCAGGTCTCACCCCCAGGACACTGCGTCAGGCTGGGGGCTGAGCAGCCAGTTAGAATGATGATGGCCATTCTGAGCTTGGTGCCAGTGGCCTGTGGAGCTGCTGCCCACCATTCCTGGGCTCAGCTGCACTGTCCCCTGCCTGGTGCACGTCAGCCTCCCCCCTGCTTCTACCCAGCAGTCACATTGTGTCGTCTGGTATTTTCCACCCGACTTCTTCTTCCCTTTACCCTGCTCTTCTTTTTCGCCCATGCCTCATCTCCTTCCACCCTCCATAATCAGGTGGTTTTCTTGCTTTTAGTACCTACTGGTCTCCTCTTACAGGAACTGTGCTTCATGTAGGCAGGTGCTCTCAATGAGCTGTATCAGGTTGCCCCAGGTTACGTGTGAAAGGCTTCTATGAAACGTAAATGCAGCTTGTGTTGTTTAGACTGGGTTCGTCCCCAAGAGAGCTCATTATGTATATGTAGATTCCAGAATCTGAAAAAACCTGAACTCTGAAGCATCTCTGGTCCAAAGCATCGCAAATTGTGGATACTCAACCCACGTGTACATTTGGTTGACCAAATCACAGGCACTCCGTGCTGTTGGCATCGTAGGATTCCTGTCTTAGGAGACAGAGCCAGGGAGGTGGGAGCTTGCCCAGGACACATGGCTGATGACGATGATGGTCACCTCAGTGTTCCTCTCGCCGCCCCTGGGACCCACTGCTGCTCCCACGACTGGACTGCCAGCCACATGGGCTACTTTTGTGTCCTTTCCAGCAGCCTGTCTTCCAAACTGGGGACAGACGTGTGCCCTTGGCTGAGGAGATCTGCCACAGTGAGAGCTGGAAGAAGCAGCTTTGCTTGGTGGTGGGGGTGGGGATGGTGGGGTTGGGCTGAATTTTTCTCAAGTTCAAGTACAAGGAGGCTAAAGACGCCTGGATTATGGTGGTGCATTAATCAGCTTTTCATCACTGTGACCAAGATACCTGAGGAGGAAGAGTTTATTTTGAGTGCATGGTTTCAGAGGCTCAGCTGACTCCATTGCTCTGGGCCCCAGTGAGGGAGAACATCATGAAGGAAGGGCATGGCAGAGGGAAGCTGCTGAGTTTACAACAGCTGGGAAGTCAAGAATCAAGAAGCTAGGAGTAAAATATATAAGCCCCAAGGGTACACCCTAGTGACCGACTTCCGCCAGTCACACCTTACAGTTACCACCCGTGATCCATTCGGATTACTAATCCAAGTGGGTTAACCTCTTCGTTAGTTTACAACCCATCATCCCATGCTCTCACCTCTGAACGCTCCTGCATCCAGTCATGTGGGATTTTCAGGGGCTACGTCATGTTGAAACCAAGCGGGTGGGGAGGACCAGGGAGGAGTGGTGGGTGAGTGGCAGGGAGGTAATTTGGCAAGGGTCTCCGCTCCCAGAGCACAGCTAGTCCTGGGGGGCTGGAGACATAAACCAAATCTGTTTCTGCCAGAGGCTCCTG
The DNA here is from genome assembly GCF_902686455.1 of Sciurus vulgaris. NCBI lineage: Eukaryota > Metazoa > Chordata > Mammalia > Rodentia > Sciuridae > Sciurus > Sciurus vulgaris. Next base: position 10,129,445 of record NC_136466.1, read on the forward strand.
GCTGGTAAGGCCCCACGTACCAGTGATGCATCATGCAAAGCCCAGCGGTGAACGCAGGTTCCTGTATCTCCCATGTGCAGGTGTGTCTGACAGTGGCCTTTCCAGGTCTCCACCTGGGCCTCCTCAGACCTGCTGCCCTGTTGCTGGCATCCAAATAGCGGGCACCCTCTGCTCAGATCCTGATGAGGGGCTCAGGACCCCAGCAAGGCAGCTAACATGGCCTCAACTCCTCACCTTCTCCCTGTCCCCTGCTCTGCCCCACGCTATGCCTGGAGCACCTCTCCGGTGACGCCCCACCAGCTCCCTGTCCCTGAGAGCTCGTCCTTTCCCTCCCCGGCCATTGAACGGCTTCTGATTCTTCAAGAGCCAGACTCGGGGTGTCTGGGAGGCCTTCTGCTGGCTGACAGACTCGTGCACATACGTAGAGATCCTCCATACACACTCCTGACACGTACGGCCATGCACACATGCAATGGCACAGACACACACACACACACACACACACACACACACACACATGTGCATGTACCCCACACACTCACAGTCACACACATATCCGCAGCTCCTGCACGTGCACACACACCCGTGTTCCCTCCCAGGTGCACCTTGATAGTCAGACACACAGAGATGCCCGCCTGCCCCCACCCATCAACACTCCCACAGTCCCCTGCTTGTCACCAGCGGGTCACCTCTGTCTTTGTGCTCTGTGGCACACTGGGCACAGCTCTTCCTCGGCATCCTGTCCTGGGCTGTGGTATGCAGGTTCTCTGATCCTTTCTCTGACTAAGGGCTGGCCTGTCTGGGAGGCCTTTAGCTCCAGGCCTAACGTGGCGTCTGGCACACAAGAGGAATGGGAGATGATGGGAGGTGTGTGCGTGAATCGAAGTGAGTTCATGCATGAAGGTGGGGTAAAGAGACCCCGGACATGATTCGGGCAGGTGTTCCTGCAGGAGCACGCAACCCTGGCCGGGTAGTGCCAGGGAGGTCAAAGGAGGCTTTGTCCTGAATGCCAAAAATTGACAAATGGAAAAGAAAGAAAGCAATACGACAGGTGACTGTCATGTGCACACTTAGTCAAGAACCCCCGGTCAAGAGCACCAGCCCAAGGGAAGCAGACAGCTCCCGGTCATGCAGTGGTGTCAGCACCTGTGCCCTGGCTTGGCTGTGTCGACGAGCCTGCCTCATGGAGCTCCCGTGTGCAGGCTCACGGGTGAAGTGCCAGAGCAGGAAGAGGGAGAGGGGGGTCAGTCTGCAAGGATAGGTGGGGTGGGGTGGGAATTGGCTTGGGGAGGTGGTGGGTAGAGAGCAGTGGTTTTTAATTGGAGGTGATTTTGTGCCCCCAGCAGACATGTGGCAGCTGACATCTGGAGACATGTTTTGTCTTAAAGGCGGTGGGGGTAGGGCATGCAAGCTTCTTACGGTGCACAGACAGCGCCCACAACAAAGAACCTTCTGGCCAACAGTGTCAACGATGCCATCATTGAGGACCTCTGGCATAGAGGAGGGAACGTGGGCTTTTGAAAGAGGTCTGAACCCAGCTCTGCCACTTCCCAAATGTGTGGCCCTGGCCAGGTCACTTCCTAATGACTTGGAACTTCCATCTCAGTTGCAGAGGGGGATTATTATGCATATGGTACAGGGCCGTGAAGAGGATTGCAATGGGAAAGCAGCTCCCCAACCACAGGGCACACAGAAGGCACTTAATAATTAGCCTCCTTCCCAAAGCAGCTTTCAGAACCCGACCTCCGCCTCCCCCTCTGCAGAACCACTAGGCTCTTCCTGCCGTCTTGGTTACAGAGTATCCCTGGTCTGCTGAGGCCTCCTGTCTTCCGGTCTTGGAATGGTATCAGTGTGAGATGGGGTTGGGAGTCGCTCACCTACAGTCCCCACTTTGAATATACCCATCTTTCTGCTTTGGACATCGGTATTGTGTGTGTGTGTGTGCGCGCGCGCGTGTGTTCATGCGTACCTGTACTCTTTCTTCTCTGATTTGGTTTTCAGCAAGATGATGGAAGGGGCAGCGCCAGTTTGGAAGCATGTTTTTATCTTTGACGAATCTGAAGCCCCATCCTTAGGTATCCTCATGACCTAAAATAATCAGCAATTACCCCATCTTCCCCAGGGGTGCACTCTCTGGCTCCAGCTTTCAGAGGAAACTTCCATTCTTGTTTGGACAGTAAAATGTTCTGGAACTCCAAAGAGGGATCTGGAGGGACACTTCCAGGCCTGAGCCCCTGGGGGCATTGAAGCTGTCCTGCCTGCCTCAGGGCACAGTGGACCAGACAGGCTCCCTGGACAGCTCTCAAAGAGCCAGGCCCAGAAGAGAGGTCCAGTGGGAAGTTACTGAACCAGCTTCCTCTCTCCATCCAGAAAGAGCTGATCTCTGCACCACAAATCTAAAGCAGGGCCCCGTGACCCGGAACCCGCATGGCTGTCTCTTTTAAATCTGAGACCAGGAGGTCCAGTCTCTGTGCTCTGCTTGTCCTCCTGCCTAGAGGGCTGCTTCTTGCCCTTGGTTGAAGAACTTCTGGTTGGCAGCAGCTGCTGGGGGCTGAGTGGACCACACGCCTCCCTTTCTCCAGCTTGCTGTTTTGGGCAAGGCTGGGCAGCAGGGCCTGGGCACTCACCCTGCCTGCCCCACATACGCAGGCCCTCCACCTACCCAGGGACAGATCTTCCCATCGCTCCCCTGCGAGGCCTGCCGGCTGAACCACCCAGCCAACCCTTCCTGTAACCTGCCCTGGCCAGGGAGCAGCTTCAGAAGCTCAAAACAAGAAATGCCCCACCACAACCACTTACCAGAACTCTCCGGGGTCCATCTGTCTTCAGATGAAAGGGACACCCACTGAACTTGGATGGATGGATGACATCCTCTGTCAGCCTCGAAGGCCAGCTCCTTAATGATGTGGCCGACACGCCCACCAACTGCAACGCCCACTTCTTCCTGTTGGTGTCTACAGAGCATCCACCTTGGTCATCTTGTTCCATTTCCTCCCGTCTACCACGGCTGCCCCTCCCCCAGTCCTCTTTCTAGAATGCAGAGCTGGTCATGTTTTCCTGTTCCTTGAAAGCCACCACTGGCTCCCCATCGCCGTGGTAGAAGTTCTAAATTCCATCTTCCACCATTTCCCAGGTGTCTCAGCAGGAGACAGAGGTCTCTCCACACTTGCCAACCTTTGGTCCCACGAGAGCTCACTTCCAGCACACTGCCCCCAGGCCCCAGGCAAAGCCAGCCTGCTTGCCTCTTCCTTACTACACAGTTTTGTGGTTCTGCTTCTTTCGCCTGCTGTGCCCTTGCTTTCCATCAACCCCATCAACCCCACCAAGCCCACTCGTTCTTCACGGCCCACCTCAGATGCCTCTTCCTTCCCTGAACCTTCTATTGGAGTGAATCTCTGTCCCACAGCAGCAAGGGCTGGGTTGATTGGATGTGTGTCTATCTTCCCCTGTATCAAAAGCTCTTTGGAATCAGAGACAGATTTAGTAACCATCCTGTCAGTCCCCGGCCCCCTTCCTTGTATCCGCGTGCATGGCACAGACAAGGGACTAAATAAAGTTGGAATTAAAGGGTTTGCTGTAAACTCTTTAAGAAGCCACTAAGGCTGAGAGAGGGGGATGGGGGCTCAACGACAGAAACCCAGGCCGACAGGGTTGAAGCAGAGCCATCAGCCTGGAGACCCATCAAGAAAGACGCTGGGGTTCCCTGGAGAGGATCCCTGCAAGGCTGGAGGCCCAAGCCAGAGGAGGCCAGATGCTTTTCCTATTTGTCAGGCTGCCTCTCCCCTCCTCAGCCTCGTCCTGTGTGCCCCAGGGCTGTTCTCCAGGGGAAATTTATGTCTGTAATAGTGGAATAATTAGCTCCCCATCCTGGCATGCATTAACCTTGAATTGATGGTGTCAGCTAATGAGAGAGAGAGAGCAGGGGTGCTCAGGATCACGGCGCCTCTGACTGCGCTCCTTCTCCAGGGCCCGGCTGAGCGGAGAGATCTGTGCATATTTCTCCACTCCCAGGTAAGAGACATCATTACGGGTTTCCCATGTTCCTTGTCTGACATCAGTCATCTTTATTTAGTCAAATCTCTCTTCAAATAAATTAAACAACCTATTCTTCCCACAAAGATACCTTTACTGTGGACTTCTGGTTGCCCTGGCAACAGGGATACTCCAATCATAACCCAGAGAAGCTCTTGGCTTATGTGAGTCTCTGTTTCCCTTGTCTGTAAAAGGGAGATCATTGCATTATCTAGCTCATAGGGCTATTGTGCAGATCAAGTAGCCTAATATAGGTAGAGTCTCATTCCAAAATGTGAGACGTAAGGATTACCTTTAATCCAGGTGAGCACTTTGATACTGGGCTCCCTTCTGAGTCTTGGTTTCCCTTTCACTAAAATAGGGGGCAGGACTCGGCCATCAGTAACTCTTGGGGGGATGGCAACATGGATGGTCCTTAGGTCTACCCACTCTGTGACCATAGTTTCCTATCACCTAAAATCTCACTTCATTCATTCCCTCCATGAAAAAAGGTTTCTCCAATAATAGTCACAATGATGTAAAATGACCAGAGAAGTGACTTCTCTCATGTCTGCAGGTAAAGCTCCTTGCTGCTGGTGGGAGAAGTCATTGTCCCATCACCAGCTCCTTCCTGGGTGATTTTTGTCATGGCAACCAAGGTTTCAGCTCAAATGATGGTCCTTTGATGGTCCATAAACCTTGCAGTTTATGAGCCTTTCCATTTCTATGGTGTAATTCATACCTCTGATGATTCCACAGGAATATGGGAGTAGGTATTATTAGCCCATTCTGCAGATGGGGAAGTCTATTCATTTGCCTGTTCATCCATCTGCTGGACTCTTCTGGAATGCATTTTGTACTAGCTGCCGTGGCTCAGAGGCTTGGTGTGTGTGGCTGAGGTGTCATTGTTCCAAGTGGAGGCTCTGGATCAGGTTGAGAGGCCCACTCAGTGCTGGGTTCGCAGGGCCTTGGACCCCACCATGGCCCCTCCTGCAGCCTGCCCCAGTTACCACCCCTCATTCTCAGCCCGAGGCCCACATGTGATGACTATTTCCAAGACAGCCTGCCAGTCCAGACTCACTTGTTGGGTTTGCATGCTGAACCCTAGGCCACCTGGGGAACTGCTCCTTGTCCTTGAAGCCCCAGCTCTTCTTCTTCCAACTTCCACAGCCTGCCCCTTCTTCTCCCTTCTGCTCTGTTAGGTCAGGTTCATCTCTGCAGCCGCATGGATCACACTACCTTACAAAGCTTACGTCCATCCCTGTCTAAACCCATGCTTGCACCTCCTTATAACCCCTTCCTATGCACATAGCCACTAAAGGGAACTTGAAGAGGCTGGGACTCCTCATACCATCCCTGAATCCCAAGTCAAGTCCAGGGTCTGGCCTGGACTCAGGAGATGTTGATCATTCCCCTCCTCGAGTGATGTACGGTATCTCACCTCCTCAGGTGAAGTTCAATGAGAAAGGGGACAGGGGGAGAGGAGTGTGGTGGGAGGGTGTTGGTAAGGGTGGACGCTGGGTCCCAGGCCTGGCATCTTCTGCTTCTCGGGACAGGCTGTCTCAGCACGGGCACCTCTTTCCCATAGCTCCTCCATGGCTGCAGAAGGCTCTAGAGTGAGCGGCCCTTCCTGCACCCTGCCATACGCTTCCCTCCACAGACCCACAGTCACAAAAGCAGAAAGACAAAAAGCAGCCAGGTGACTTCTTAGAGGAAATTGGAAGGAATTCATGGTGACTGTGCCCAGGTGTCAGGCTAATTGACATGTACGGTACTCCCATCTACGGTGAGTCAACAGGCCCAAAGTTCAACTGACTCATCCAAGTCCACACAACTGGCCAAGAGGAGAGTTGACTGGAGGCCTTCTGGGCCCTCACTGAAGGCCAGGCTCTGGCTGAGAGAATGTGGAGAAAGATCTAGAGGGAATCTGGCCTTGAGAGGTAGTGAAATGAGGCAGCTGAAAGTCTCAGGGACCCTGGCTGATGCCAGGCTCCACCCACTTCTCCACCGAAGGGTCTCAGTGCGAAGACAGGAATTTCCCCATGATGCCTGTTGGAGCACAGTGAGCTGGCTTTGTTCAGGGTCACTGTGATGGATACCGGAACCTTGGCATCGGAATTTCGCAATGAAGGACAGTGACTGGACTCAGCTTCGAATACAGCATGGGAAAATGAGAGTTTATAGCCAGGAGCAGGGTGGGGACAGTGGGTGGAAAACTGTAGGAGGGAACGGCAGGGGCCGGGGGATTCTGGCTAAACCAACTGAACAGGATTCCTGCTGAAAACAGGCAGGCATGATCAGGCATCACCCGAGGGACAGTGGAGGGTGAGGGCAGGTATAGAGGACGATCAGATAGCAAGGGTGAGGGGAATTCCTGCCCAAACTGGAGTTTATAAGGAAGTCCACAGATGGACCTAGGAGAAGGTTCAGGAGCGTGATGAAATTTTGGTCAAGCAAAGAATCTTTGTCATTATATTAAAAATAAATAAATAAATCGGTCAGGATGTGAGAAAGGAAAGGTCTGGAGAAGATTGTGTAGACCCTGGGGGGTGGCGTAGGTGGACTCGGCTCCGTGTCTGTCAGGGTGACCTCACTTGCAGATCGTCACCTAGCTCAAGAAAACCAGGAAGTGGGGGCTGTCACAATCCTTTATCCTGAAGGGACACCAGGAAGGGTGGTGGCAGATGAGAATCAGTGACGATCATCTGGAGGGACCCTGAAGCCAGAGCCCCAAAGCTCTTGTGAGGGACAAGGTTGCTACGAATGGGGTGTGTGTGCAGGGGTGGTCATGGTGTCACCAACCATGTCACCTGCAGGAAATCTTCCACGTCAGCTGTCTCCTATTCCATCTGACCATTTGGGCCACATCTCCTCACCCCTGTTTGACCGGCCTTTGGACAAGGTAATTCATTTATTTTCTCATGAGTCATGTTTTAGAGAAGCATCTCTGGTTTTAGGGACAGTGATTCACCTGAGAGCTGGCAAAAGGCCAGGGGGCAGAGATGGTCACCTGAACATAGAGTGCTAGCTCCCTCTTTCCCTCCCTGGTCTTGCTCTGCAGAAGGCGGGGCATTCCAAGCAGGAGCCCAGCCTGGTGCCGACTGCGGGGGACTCATGAACAGCGTGGAGAAGGTTCCTTTGAGAGGCTCACGGTCCACAGAGGAGAGGGTGTGAGCCCCAAGCTGTGGTCCAGGGAAGGGTAGGGAGGCAGTGGTTTTTCATTATTATAATGAAATACCCGAGGCTGAGTACTTGTAAAGGCATTTATTTAGCTCGCCATTTGGGAGCTGAAAGTTCGAACAGCGTGCTGTTGGATCTGATGAGAGTCCCCTGGACTGCGTCACCTCGTGGAGGGTGGCACTCCAGCAGCAAGATCACGGGTGCCAGGATAGATCACACAGTAGGACTGGAAGCCAGGCCAGTGGGGAAGTCTTGTGACCTCCCACTTATCCTTGTTCTTAAAGTCGAAACATCTCTCAAGACCATCACACCGGGGACCGAGCTCCCAACACAAGGGTCCTTTGGGGACACACTGAGCCATATCTAAACCACAATTCCATTATAGGAAAAGGAGCGGAAAGAGGTGGGAGAGAGGGAGAGAGAGCTCCTGGGGACTGGGAAGACCCATGAGGGAGGCAGCAACAGACTGGTTCTGGAAGGGTACAGAGCGGGCCATCTCAGAGGGAGGGAGGTCTGTGGGCGACATGCAGAGGGGTATCAGGACAATGACCAGGCTCACTTGTGCAGAAGCCGAGTGGGTGAGTTTTATCAGTTGACAGTGGGGGGCCAGCAGAAGATTCCAGCAGGGAACCACTGGCCTGGTGTGTCGAGGGTGGAGGTAGGGAGCAGTTCAGATGTCACATGGCTGGTGTCTGGAGAGGCAGTAAGATTTAGGTGGAAAACATCTCTTTGCTGGCAGGAAAGGCAGTGCAGAAGGCAGACCTTGCCCTTCAAGGACCACAGGCATGAGCAGCAGGAGTAGATCAATCTCAAGCCAATAAGAACATGCAGATGCACACCTAGAGGTTTACAGTTAATGTGGAATTTCTCATAAACAATGAACACTTTTTAGTATGTCCCGAATATTGCATTATTCAGTGCTTGTCTGAAATTTAAGTTTGGCCGAGCATCCTGGCTTTTATGTGGTGCCTCTATCCCTAGCACAAGGAAAATGGCCCCATGTCCATTTCTTCTGACCAGAGAGAAAGAGAGAGAGAGAGAGAGAGAGAGAGAGAGAGAGAGAGAGAGAGAGAGAGAAGAGCAGTTGCTTACACTTGCTTTTGCTCTGATGCTCTGCTTGAATTTGTTAAAACGATGGGTCAAAATACAGTGTCCAGAGAGTTCAGATGTCTGCATTTCTAGAAGAACCTGGGAAGCAGAATCCTAGCATTGGTATTTCTGACGATTAATCATGAGGCTTGTGTCTGACGCCAGTGCCTCCTAGCTGAACGGATAGATCAGGTGAGTGCAAAACACCTACCAGGCACTCGCTTCTGCCCTGAGTCCCTGTCATTAAGCACCTTCGCTTTTCAATGGGTTCTTTGGTGTTTGTAACCATTATGGTTAATGTGTAATTAAACTCTGGAAAACACCTGCTTGAGGCCAGAGCCTGTCTCTGCTCCATAGACAGTAATTTACTGATTGAGTCAGTAAAAAAGCTGTACATACCAGAGAGAGAGGCCGCCCCTCACCCCCTGTAATTCAGAACAAGGTAACCCCATAAGAGTTACAGAATAAAATCCACATAAAATGAATGAAAAAAAAATCACTTATGGATATTATCTGTAGTATTTAACTGACAGCGTTAAAGCCCAGAAGCCCAAAACTCAATCAAGGTGACCCGGGGGCGGGCGAGTGGTAGCAGAGGGTGAACTAAGGAAGCTGCTCAGCTCCTGCAGATTAGAATCATGAGGTCACCGAAGATCTGGGGGGATGATTGGCTTGGGGACTTGGGAAAGAAAATTCAAAAATCATTTGGTAGTGTTTGTGCAGGGCCTGCCAAGGGAGGTGAGGCTGGAATCTGCCAGGAGTGTTTCGGGTCTCTGGAGAGGTGTTGGTGGGCCTGGGCCCTCCCGCCCTCGCTGCCCCTGGCCTGTTTCAGCTAGGGAGTGGTGATCTGTTGGGATTTGTTTATAAGGAGCAGAACTTTCCTCCCCGCTTCCTCTTGGTCCTCTTGACCCCTCTCTTGCTCTTGTTCTGCTCCTCCTTTTTGTAGTTCCATCTTTCAAAATAAATTAGCAGAGAGGACTTAGTTCTGGTTGGGGCAAGAACCTCAGGAGCTTGGTGCCAAGACTTCCCTCAAAGGCTGCTCAACTCTCAGGGGACTGGCAGGATCAGGTTGCTGACCTGCAGCACCCAGAGTCAAGCCCAGAATGTGACCCGACCCCAAGGTCTTCTGCCCCGAGTGCCTAACTCCAAAGCATCAGCTGGCCGTGTCTCTGAGCTCTCAGGCTGGTTATGCATTCAGTTTTTGTGGTTTATAACCAATCCTGCCTTCGTTTCACTTCAATGAACACTACCTGTATTTTCCAGCACCTTTTAATCTTGTAGATGTACAGAAATCTCCTCTGGAGCAAAAGTGGCTTAAACAGATGCATGATTGAATCCTCGGCATCTAATGGCAGACGATAGTCAGTTAAATACTATTCTTTAAGGAAAACAAAACAAAACAAAAACACAAACAAAATAACCAAAGATGAGTTCCTCAGGTGAACTGGGGAGGGGGGAAATGGACTCAGTATAAAGGCAGTGAGTGTCCCGTGACTGAAGGATCCGGGACCCTGGAGCTGTACATGTGGCACCCTAGTTTGCCTGTTCAATGTTCCTTTCTCTCAGCCATGAGAAAAGTACACCCCAAAGTGATTGCTCTAAGTAGCTATTCACTGCCAGCTCCCCTTGGCGAGGTGCCACTTGGCCCAACTTTCTGCATTGCTGCAGAGCAGGTGAGGAACTGTTCGTGGCCAGAGAAGGATCACTTTCACATCATCTTGTGCACCGTGCGGGGTACACTCAGAAGCAGGGATTCTTATCTCAGGTGAGATAAGAGCTTGCTGTCACTTCAAATGTCGTGGCTGCTTCATGCCGAAGTCTCGTTTGCCCTGGGGACGCTGAGCCAAAAGGAGTGTCCAGGGTGTGTTTCAGGTTTCTCTCCTCTGGGTTGTATTTTTAATTCCTATTACTCAGGAGGCTGACTTAAATAATACAAGGAGGCAATTAATGTAATGCTTGTCTATTCATTAAATGAATATTAACTGAGCAATCCAATGCACGCCCGGCACTAGAGTACCTTTCAGTCTAACAGGAACGAGCTTGAGAGACAAACACATTCGACTAGTTCAGGGGTGCCCAGCAGAGCGCAGACCTGGGCCCACGTCTTGCTGGGCACGTTAGAACTGCAAATCACCCTGAGGAGGGAATGGGGCTGAGCAGAGGAGGAAGCTGGGGGCAGGAAGGAGAGATGGCCAGACCTGAGCAAGGACCCAGTCCCGCCCCGCCCCAGCTGGTGTGTCAATCCAAGGTCCTGAGAGAGAGCAGTCGAGCCTTATTATCCACATCAGATGGTTTGACCCAGGAAAGTCACTGGCAGGGGAAGTTGCTAAAATGTTGGGCATGGTGTCAGGAGCTAGGAAAATGTAAGAACAGGAGGGCAGGTCAGGTAAGATGGCCACGATGGCATGGATGGCCTCTCCACTCATCCACCAATCCACCCACTCATCCACTCATCCGCTCATTAGTTTGCAATATTTTCTAGTTCCTTTGGTAGGAAATACAAAGATAAATAAAAAGTTGCCACCTGCAAGGAACTTAGAGTCTAGTGAGAGAGGAAAGTGAGAAATAATGAGTACAAATACTGATAGAGTCATGCTGTGGAAACGTATTCTTCGTATGGGTTCCTCAAGCCCTGATTTCCATGGGGAGCAACAGAGGGCCACGTGTCACTCATACATGCTGTGGACTGCATCCCAGGAGAGCAGCCCTGAGCTTAGGGAAGCCAAGTGTCCCCTGAAGGACAGTAAGCCTACCTGCCCTTTGCTTTGGAGCGACACACTATGTGCATCTCCTGAAGCTATTTGTTCTGCAGATGGTCTTGAAAAGACAGTCTGTAATCAAAGCAGCGTCTCTGCTCCCAAGATGTGCAGAAACTCAAGAACTCTTGGAAAAACACATCCCAACGATGACCAGGCCTTTCTTTTAGGATGTTAGTGTTTATGGCTACCAAGAACACACTGAGAGAAGGCTGCAGCCTGGGTCCCAAAGGTTTCTTTTATTCTTCTGCAATACTGGGATAGGGCCATCCTGGGCTGGGCTGGTGACACAGGCCACAGGGCAGAAGAGCAGAAGAGGGGAGGCGCAGCATCTGGCACTCTCTCTTGCTGGCTGATGGGAAAGGCTTGGTGAGAAATGCATGGAATGAATGGTCCAGGAGGAGGAAGCCCAGCCCTCAGAGCAGGTGTCTAAGTAGAAGAATGACCCCCGCCTGACCTGGGCATGCTGCTCCGCATCAGCGACCGTCTGAGGGAAGAGGAAGTGAAAGCCCACTGAGGGCGTCCTGCGCGCTGGGCTCGCAATCAGTGTTTCTATAACCCGCCTTTCTCTGAATCTCGTAGTAACCTGTCTTTTTCCTTTTCATTATGACAAAATGCTTGTAACAAATTGAGCACTGCAACTATTTGGAGGTGAACATTTTAAAGTGGCCTTACGTTCACTTGCCAGGTTGTGCAACCATCACCACTATCTTGTTCTAGAATGTTCTCATCACCCAGAACAGAAAGCACATGCCCACTAGCAATTTTCCCTTCCTCCCTACCCAGCCCTTGGCATTCACTAATCCGCCTTCTGCCTCATTGGATTTGCCCGTTTTGGATATTCATCACGATTTTTTAAAAAAGAGATATTTTTAGCTGTAGATGGACACACCACCTTTATTCTACGTATCTATTATCTACGTGGTGCTGAGGATGGAACCCAGCGCCTTGCCTGTGGGAGGCAAGTGCCCCAGCACTGAGCCACAACCCTAGCCCCATGACCTTTTGAGGTTAGTATTATTGGTTTTCCCATTTTACAGATGAGGAAGCTGCTGCCCAGAGAAGTTCAGATCCTGTCCAAGGTCACAGATGGCAGAGGAGGGTGGCCTACTGACTCCTGGATAGAGGAGAACCTACCACTCATGTGTCCACGGTTTGCTTAGGCAGAGCTGGAAGTGGGGATCCTGCCCATGAGGCTTGAGTCAGAGGAGGCAGGAGCGAGGGGCTCCAGGAAGGAAGAGTCCCATGCGTGTGGCAGTGGGCCAGGCCCTGCCGTTGGGTGCTCTTGCTATGGGAGTCTGGGGCAGGGGCCTGTGCAAGGGGGCTTTGGGCACAGCTGCCCCGTCCGCCTGCTCCAGACCCACAGCTTTGCCTCTGGGGGATGCCAGTGCCTTCTCTTCCCCCAGGGAGGCCAGCCGTCCCTGCCTGCCACTCAGCTGCAGCCCCTCCAGGCAGGCTGGGGCTGGTGATGGCTGACAGCTCACAGTGGCTGGGTCAGAGCCACCGCCTCGGCCTCCGTGGGGCTGTGTGGACCTTTTGTTCCCTCCTTGGGAACTGGGAGGAGCTGGGCTGGGCTCCCCACGCCCACTGCAGTCTGGGCCCTCGGGCTTTGGCCTCCCCTTTGAGCCTCATGGGGGTCACTTTCTGGGCCTTTGTTCAAGCCAACGGGTCGGGGAGGGCTTTTCCTGCCTGGGGGTGGATGGTGGGTGTTTGGGCGTGTCCTTCCAGAGCTCAAGGAGCTCCTGGTCTCCCCTCTGGAATGTTGGTCCCCCACCTTCCCAGCGCTGCCTGCCCCTGCCGCCTCCCTGGGAGGCCGAGGGGGCGGGAGATGGTGTCCCTCAGGGTGCCCAGACTTGTCCCCTGTGACCCCCCTCTCTTGAGCATAGCTCTCACCCGGAGTGGCATCCCTGGGCCCCCAGGGCCTAGAGGGCTAAGTGTTCTTCAAGAAGGGTCCCTCCAGATGGACAACGCTGTAGCAGCTGAAGGGAAGGCAGTGCCACAGCCTGGGGACACATGGTGACTGCGTCTGGCTGGGAGGGGTGGCGTGTGACCTCCTCTGGCAATGAGCTGACTGTCTGTGAATGTGACCCTCACAGATGTCTGTCTGCCTCCCGCACCCGCCTCACCTCTCAGGAGGAAATGTCCAGCAGCAGCCCGACCCCATGGGCGAGCCTGTTCTGGAAAGTCATGATGGCGACTTGCGGTGCCTGGTTGTGTGAGTGGGAACGAAGTGGGCACAGGAGACATCTGGCTGCCCGCAGGAGTGGATCCTGACCAAGTGCCCTCTTCTCGCTTGACAGACCTGGGGCCGCCCAGCTCTGCCCCCTGGGCCACGCGGTGTGGCCTTCTCAGCGCATCTTCGTCTCCCCGTTTCTAACAAGGGCTTAGCTCCCCTCGCTGTGAGAGCACAAGAAATGCCTGCAAAATCTGCACCGAATGTGAGCAGTTATGTTAGCCTTCGACTGTCCCCTTTAGCTCCAGCATTTTCTAAAAGAATGACTGGGTTTGCTCAGGGCTCCATATCTCTGGCCCAGCCTTTTCTGGGACGTTTCTCTGCTAAGTCCCCCTGTCCTGGCCTCTGTCTGGCTCGTGGGGCCTCAGTTGTCTCCCCAGGAAGTAGGCCCCTCAGGCTGCACAACTCTCTCCCCTAAGTCTGCAAGCCGCTTCATGGCTCTGGCCAGGACAGCTGCTTCTGCCACGGGGTTGTCAGCTACCCACACCGCGTCGGGTGCTTCTGTTCAGAATGGCAGAGCGAGTGTGGGGCTGAGCCTACTGCCAGGGCCTTGGTGCGGGGCGGCATGGCGGGTGGCCGCACATGCTCTGGAGCGCAGGAGGGCTTGGGCTCCCGAGCTGGCCCACCACTGACTGACCCGCCCCGCTGGAGACTTGGGGCAGGTGTCACGCCTCCCTTGGCTTGGCTTTGCCCATCTCTAACCGTTCTCCTTCCGGGCCAGGGGGAGAGTGGACGAGCTGAGGAGTGGAACAGTGGACACACACAGAGGACACGGACAAAGCAAGTTGTTGGTAAGAGCTGCACCCTGTGGATTTTCCCAGGAATCCCCGGGGCTCTGGGCTGCTGGGGTTGGTGGCACCTTCCAGTTTCTCCATCTCTGAGTCGGAATTGTGGCAGGAGGAAATAAGAAACGAGCAGGCTCTGGAGCCTGCTGGGTGCCAGTTCCCTCCCGGGTTCTACCTATATTTACTCACCCACCCTGAGAGGGCCCAGGGCCGACACCTCCCCTCCAGCCCAGGAGGAAGCGGGTTGAAGGAGGTCAGCACCTTGCCAGGTCTCAGCAAAGGCCTGGTGAGTCAGGAGCCACCCCGGGTCTGTCTGAAAAGCCCATTATTCCCTCCTTCCCTCACCTGTTCCTGCCGTCTGTGAGGGCTGGGCCTTAAACAGAAGGGAACTGTTATTTAAGACCTGCTTATTGTATCCTCATTTGGGCATATTGTAAGAGCTGCTCTGGGTGATTGTGTAGCAATCACAAATTCTTCATCTCCAACTTTCCAAACTGACCCGGAGCGTTCAGGTCAAATTGCTAACATGCCAATCATGCCCTGACTAGAGGTCTCTCTAGTGACCTGGGGATTTGATCGCACACAATCACCATTCATGGCCACAACAAAGATTGATTCACGGCTGGTTCTGTGACACTTGTCACTGAATGGTAACTTCCTTTCATTAAAAAGTGTTACCTTGGGGCTGGGATTGTGGCTCAGTGGTGGAGCACTTGCCTAGCACACATGAGGCACTGGTTTCCATCCTCAGCACCACAGAAAAATAAATGAATAAAATAAAGGCATTGTGTCCATCTACAACTAAAAATATTTTTTTAAAAAAGTGTGACCTTCACATTAAGAAATGGAAACTGCTGTCCTTCGCATTCCAAGTCACCTGGGGCCTTCTCCTGCTTTGTGGAGGTTGAGCATCTTCAGGAACAGTACACACTGCTGCGTTCCTGGGTGGCAGTGCCACAGGCCCAGGTGGACGAAGGCCCTCAGAGCTGCAGGCTGTAGAAATGGGAGCCCAGACGGCAGAGGGAGGGTCCAAGTCGCAAGTGGGAGATGCTGTTGGGATGGGGAGTCCCTGAAAACGTGCAGGCCACATCTGAAGAAGTGGGGCCACTGGGCCGTGGCCCAAGGCGGCTGGACTGGTGTGGTGGCCCAGAGCAAGCCATTCCTGAGAATGGGAAATTCAGATTTGGGCAGCAGAGAATTGAGGGGAAGGCGGGGTCACGAGTCCCTCCCTGGGAGCTCCCAGGAGTGGAGGAAGGCTGACAACGTCAGGGACCGCCACTGGAAAGGAAGAGTCTGTGTTGGGCCCACCCGAAGGTTCACACAGATCAGAGATGCTGACTCTGGACAAGAGTCAAGGAACGTGAAGGTATACTGCCATCAGAATGGGGCGCTTGTCCAGGTCAGAAAAATGACAAGGCCCGAGCAGGTGGCAATGGCTTGCCTTTTGCTCCCACTGCAAACCCTCTTTCCTGTCCCTGTTCCTTGGCCTGCAGACTGTCATTCCCAGAAAAAAGAAAAGGTGACCAAACCCAGCCCCAGCGGGCCTGTGGCCTTCCCATGAGAACAGGGCAGGTGGCCAGGAAAGACAGGGCTAAGGGAGGGAGGGCCACAGACAGAGGCAAACAGAAGTCCCTTCCTAGAGTGCTGCTGCGGGGGACCTTAGGGACCGGCCGCTTGGACCCCTCACCCACTGACGAGGGGCCCACAGTCCAGAGAGCGCGATGTGACCGACGTGGGGCAGCACACCCTGTTGGTCCAGCGCGCTGCGGTGCCGCTGAGCTAAGGTGAAGCCGACCTTGAGTAACTCTCGGCCTGCGGGAAATCTCTGCTTCCGGGAGGGGAGTTTGTTAGGCTGCCTGAAGCCGGCTGGCCGGGAGCAGGAGCAGCTCCTTGGGCTGAGGCGGCTCTTTCTTTATGGCGAGGCTCCCTGGAAGTGCCTGCTGGCAGATGACCGAGCAGCGGGAGCCACAGGTCTGAAGGCCATGGCTCTGCCCCTCGGCTGGCTCACTGTGTGCTCTGAGCAGGTGAATGGATTCCGGGCGGCTCAGTGAAGGAGGTGTGACCTTGCTGCCCACATTAGTTACGGGTCTCTCTAGAAGTGGGCGCCACCATGGGACAGCTGCCTGAGATTTATAGGGCAGAGTCTGTGATGAAGGACTAGTTGGAGGGTCGTTGCAGGATGGAAAGATGGGGTAGGTAAGGGTAGCAGACAGTGTGCAGTTCTGGGGACCCTTGGTTAGGTCGATGGTGAACCCCCATGAGCAGAAACTGCTCATTACAGGGATTTGGTGTCTGGCCAGAGCAGGTTGGAACTGCCTCCTCTGTGCTCAGCCTGGGGGACTTTGTGGCCCTGGCAGCAGCCATCCCCAGCCCCCTCCTGTCCTGGGATGGAGTGGGTGGTCATATTATATCCTCACCCACCACCCATGAACTCTGAAGTGACCAGTCAGATCCTCCTGAAGAAGTCTGAATAGCGTCTCTGTGGCCACAACATTCCCACTTTACAGATGAGGAAATGGAGGTACAAGCAGGGAAAGCCACTTGCCTAAGGTCTCATGGCTAATAATGGCAGTGCTGGTACCAAGGCTGGCTTGATGCCAGAGACTCCCCTCTTGGCATCAGGCAATGCCATGGGCTGATGTTTAGAGAGAGCAGCCAAGGTGCAGGCTCTGGAATTGGGCAGCTTTGCATGTACCTTGTCACTGTGCCACACATCAGCTTGGGCCTGTGAGAAGGTCGTCCCTGAAGTGTGAGGTGCAGAGGTCAGCAGGACGCGGTGCTCAGTCTGTATCTGTTCCTGGTCTCATCCCACCTCACAGAGGCCACTAGAGGTCAAGGGAGGGACAAAAGGAGCAGGCAGGTCTAAAAAACAGGATGTAGGTGATGTTCTCAGAAGAATTGTTTCCCAGAACCATCCAGATATTCTAAGAAACGACCCCTCAGACTGTCCCCATCATTTCCATCAATACCTGCAGGTCCATGCTGGTCTGCTCCAGGCACAAAGGTTGGTTATGACTGGGCCCCTTCCCTCGCTCTGCCCCTGATCGCCATGAAACCATCTGACCTCAGCCAAGGGACCAATCTCCAGGCAGGGGACAGGAATGTCAAGACCCATCCAGCCTGCTCCTGGCAGTAGCCTGGGAACCTGAGAGACCCTGGAGCAGGATCTGGATCTGCAGCCAACAGGAAGTGGAAGCACTTCTGAATGGTTTCAAGACTCACTTCCTGTCCCCTGTGTGCATGAACTTAAGTCTGGGGAGCACCCAGGCCCCCAGGAAAGCCCAATTACCAAACTAGGGGAAGGAAAGGAGCCGGTGGCCACTGAGGTCAGCTCCAGAGTGATGTCCAGGGTAAGTGCACCTCTCCACGTGCTTAAAGCCTCAGGGCTGCCAGCGACAGTCCCGTCCTTCAGTCACGAATTCTTGCGGGTCTGCTGCTCGCAGATGCTGTGCGGGGCGTGGGTTCGAGAGGGGGCCTGGATGTGGGAACACGCAGGCTTTGACCTTAGGAGTGTCTGAACCTGGGGGACGCGGATGCAGAAACAGCTGGGCAGGTGCCTTGCAGTGTACGGGGCGAGGCCGCAGAAGGGAAGTCAGCCACGTGTGAGGTCGCGAGGCTTCTCAGAGGGCAGCCATCACGGCCGTCGTGAGGTTTGACCGCGGCCGAGCGGAAGACTAGTCCAAGAAGTGAGCGTGTGTGCAGGGGTGTGAATGCAGGAAACCCTGCGGACACCAAGGGGGCTGCCTGCAGGTCTTCCAGAATCCCAGGAAAGAAGCCTCTGCCCGTGCAGCTGGGCAGGAAGAGCCGCAGGCCGCTCTCGGCCTCACGTGCCTTTCTAAGTCCCGCCATCTTACGTGACCACATGGTTCTTCTCAGGACCACGACGGAATGGAACCTGCAGCAGCAGCACAGTCGCATCACGGAGCAAAGCTGCTGCCAACCGTGGACGGTGGCCCCATTTTAATGGAGCTGAAAGAAGAATCCCTATCCCCAAGTCAAGTCAGCAGGACACCTTGCTCAGGTGCTCGCAGTGACACTGGGGTGAACGATGTGGAATCGTAGTACTTGACGTAACACTTGGTGAGGACCACAGAGGAGGATGTGCTGGTCCAACGGTCTCGATGTGCACTTCTGTTGTTTGAGAGCGTGCTGCTCCTACTTACGAAACTCAAGTCCTCTGTCGAACAGTGGGACGCGTGGGACGGCAGCGCCACTGCATCAAGAGTCCACGTGGAGTGACCGACGTACTCCACCCTGGTTTGTGCAGTTGCCATCTGTGATGCTCAGCAGCATCAGAAGGTGGTTCGAAATGTTAAGCAACCCGCGACTAATTATTAGATTGTGATTCTTGTTTTTATAACTGAGCGATTACACCATCTATCTTTCTCTCTCTCCTTTCTCTTGGGGATTTAACTGGTGATCTACCCAGTCCTTTCATAAATTTTGAGACAGGGTCTTGCTAAGTTGCCCAGGCTGGCCTCAAACTTGCGATCCTCCTGGCCCAGCCTCCTGAGTTGCTGAGATTACAGGCATGTGCCATGCAGCCAGCCTTGCCGGGCACCTTCTGAGGGCCTTACCTGAGTCAGTGTATTCGTCCTTACCGCAACTTGCTGTGACAGGAGTTCTGATGAGCCCACTTTACAGATAAGGAAATGGAGGCACAGGAAGAGAGTCAGTGGCTGGGTTGGACCCAGGCTGCCTGGCTCGGGGGTGCACTGCCCCTCAAGCACTTTTGCTGCAGCTGTTTTGCTCAGTGGCAGTGGCAAGTCGCCCAGTTGTGTGGAAGATGTGCTTGCCGCTCTTCTCAGGAGTCCACGGGCCTGTGCCTCGCCTCGGAGACTCGGGTTTTCTTTAGTGTCTCTGGCATCAGGCTGTTGTGCAGGGGAATAAATGAGTGAGCCTTTGAAAGTCTCCAAGAGGTTCTGTTTCTCAGATTCAGGTTCCAAATACTCCTCCGTCTCTGCCCTGCCCCCCCGAAGCTGCCTGGTTCATGTCGCTCCCCTGTCCTGTGTCAGCTCACATTCCTGAAAGGCTGAGGGTGACAGCAGGAATGCTCTGCACTGTGGCCCAATGGGTGCCAGATGCACCTAGGGCCTGGGTGGCTGGGTGCTGGGGCAGGTGCCAGTCCTGGTGTTGGGGTGGCCGCTAGTGAAAGCAGCCTGGCCACCCCCATCTCTTCTCCCAGGGAGATTGCTAACTCTCTCAAGCACCCAAGGCAGGAAGTCCCAACAACCCCATTTTTCAGAGAAGGAAACTGAGTCTTCGAAAGATGAAGACTTGCTCAAGATCAGTACTGCTGACTAATGGCAGAGTTGGAACTGGTGCTAGACTGATCAACAGCACAGCCCCTCCCTTTCCTTCACACCATTCTATCCTGTGAACTCAGCACTCTATCACCATTTCTGCTTTATAGACCAGAGGCTCAGAGAGGTAGAGGCACTTCCCTGAGGATGCCCAGACTCTGCCCTGCCCCAGACTCTGAAGGCTCCAGGACACGCTTCCACTCTGGTTCCGCCTGGTGACCCCGTGAGGAGGGCAAGCCTCTGGAGTCAGGGACCTTTGTTATCTGGGCTCCAGTCCCCAGCTGCTGTGGCCGCCTGCTAGGTCTGGCGGTTACAGAGCCAGGAGCAGGGATGCTCTGCGAAGCCAGGCAGACTCTGAACCAGAAACAGGAGGCTTGTCAAGTCCTGGGTCACCCTCCTGGTGTTGGGCAGGCTGCTCTTTTGTAAAGTGGGGTGTGAGCCCCTCAGCTTCGCAGGGATGCTGAGGCCTTGAAGCAGGGCAGCTGGTCCCACCGTGCAGGGTGGTTCTCCCTGTGGCCTGGCGGCTGCCTGCCTACATCTCTGGGGCCTGCCAGCCTCCTCTCCTGATCTACTGTCAGCTCAGCTCCCAGGTGGCCGGTCTGGCCTGTTGGGCCACATTTCCCCCAGTCTTCTAGCTCTGCAGACCTCTTCCCCTCTCTGGAGACCTCTGCCCCCATCCTGAGTGCCAGCCCGGGGGAGATTCCAGGGCAGACAGCCCAGCTGCCTTGGTGAGAGAACCCAAAAGTAAGTAAAGGAATATTGACTGAGAAGCGTCCGCTGGCCAGGCATTTTCGTACTTAAATTCTCAGATTTGCAGCAAACCCGAGAATGTCACCCTTGGTTTACGTCTGATGCAAGCAAGGCTCAGGAAGGCCCCTGCCTGAGGGCACACAGCAGCAGGGCTCCCTGGCTGGTCCCTTTTCCTCCTGCTCTGCGTCTGAGAGCTTCTCCTGGAGTCAGAAGCCTGGACTGGCAACTTGGTCAGGGAAGGCTGCTTCTTCCCCCAGGCGTCCCAGGATTTTTCAATCAGAAGAAATGGACATTCTGGAAACAATGCCCCAAACCCAGCCTGTCCTCAAAACCACAGGAGCCCAGGTCTGCATTCTGGGCGGGGCCCTGCCTGCACTGGGCAGCCTGCTAGGTGGACAGGAAGGAATCTGTACTGGGGGTTACAGATGTTGCCTGGCTAGCTACTGATCCCGACGGGTCTCTTCACCTCTCTGAGCTCCAGTTTCTTGGCCTATAAAGGGGAATCATAGGCTCACGGACTGTGGCCTGGGAGTCACCCTGGCAGACGGGGCCTGCTCCATTCATTTGCAGGTGCAGTGCAACAGCCAAAGTCCCCTTGTTTACAAATTACTGAGATTCAAGTCAGCGGTGGCAGGGCGGCCCTGGATAACGCGGATCCTGTGTGTCACGGGCCGCACGCCCTGCTGCCCGCTGGGCGCTGGGGTTGCGACAGCGGGGAGCGCGACCTGCTTGTCCCCTGCGCTGGATTCTGGCGTCCGGTTCGGCCGCGAAAGGTGCGCGCCGATCCCGACGCCTTCGGCGGCGCGCCAGCCCCATCTAGTGGCGCGAGGGCGAGCAGCACCCGCCGCTCACACCCGGGCGGACCTGGGGCGCCGGCAGGTCCCACCTGCAGCCTCGCTTCCCTGCTCGGTCCCGGCGGCCGGGGGCCACGTGCTCGGAGGCCCTCCAGGGTCTCCGCTTGGCCCCTCCCCGTCGTCCGCCCTTGGCCCCTGGGTTTGGTGAGTCCCGCTTCGCGGCCGCCCGTGCCCATCGCGGAGAGGCGGTGAGGCGTGGCGCCTCCCGCCCAGAGCGATGCGCCCCCTGCAGCCCGTCCGGCCCGCACCTTGGCCTCCGCGGCGGCTCCTCCGGTTCCGCTGGCTCTCAACTGCGCCGTCCTGGCCCGGCCTCTCCTTCCAGCCTCTTCCTTTGCAGACTCCACTCCCCACGCGGGTTCCGCTTCATCTCCTCCCCGCCTTCCCCAGGTCCCCACTGACGGGAAGCCCCCAGGACCGCTGGACTCCTCAGGGGTGTCAGCCCTCTTGGACAGCAGCACCCGGGCGGCCACCCAGAAGACCCCTCTGCTGAGCTCGGAACGGGCTTTGGGGCTGGGCCCTGCTGGCCTGAAACCCTTCCTGCGCCTCTCAGTGTCCCTGTGGATAAAGGTGGAACTTAAATGAAACAGGGTTTTTTTTTTTGGGGGGGGGGGGGAGGTAAAGATTAGATGAAATAATTTATATGAGGCATCAGGGTAGAGGGCGGCTCATTATAAGCACCAGATAAATGTTGCCCTAGTTGTTATTACTAAGGTCCATATTTATGAATTACTAGCGGTGTGACCTTGGGCAAAGAATTTTCACCTCGTCAAGCCCTTTCTGTCTGGAAAATGGGAACATTAGCTCTCTTCCTATGCCAGAAACTTGTGGTCCTAAATGAGCGGCCCTAGGTGGCTGCAGGTGTGTCGAGATGCCGCTCGCTCCAGACTGCGGCGCATCGGATAATCCCCCTTCCTGGTGATCCGGAATCATCTAAATTTGGTACAGTCATTTTAAACTTCTCACCTGTGATTCTTTAACCAAGCATTAACTCCAGAAGGACCTAAATTAGTTTCAGGGGCATCTTAATCTGAGTTCCCCAGAGAAACAGAACTAGTCAGATCCTTATAGGATGCATATATCTATATGGCTGTGTCTGCCTATCTGTTATCTCTTTAGAGAGATATAGACTGATTTATTTTAGGAAATTAACTCATGTTATTATGAAACCTAACCAGTCCAACATTGAGACCCAGGATAGAGTTGACACAGCTGCTCTAGTTCCAAGGTCGTTTGAATGCAGAATTTTATCTTTCTCTTAAGGCCTTCAACTGATTAGACGAGGCTCATTCCCATTATGGAGGGTAATCTGCTCTACTTAAAGTCTGCTGGTCTAAATGGTAATCTCATCCAAAACAAAACAAAACAAAACAAAACAAAACAAAAAAACACTTTCACAGTGAGTGATATGTGGACTGGTGTTCGACCCAAGATTGAGTACAAGGGCCTTACGAAATTAACACATAAAATTAACTACCACAAAAAAAAAAAAAGGAAATTTTTATTTTGAAAGTCAAGGTTATCATTTTGAACTTTTATGGATCATGCTATACAAGAAATCTTTGCCTAATCTAAAGTCATAAATATCCACTCCCCACATTTACTTCTAGAGATTTCATACTTTTGGGTTTTTGCCTTTAAATCTGTGATCTATTTGAGTTGATTTTTGTATGTGTCCATGGTCCAGGACATGAGTCCAGGTCTTTTTTTTTTTTTTTTTTTAACATGAACATCTAATTGTTCTGGTGTTTCTATTTTGTCCATTTGTCTCTCTGTGTTGATACCTCCATCTGGATTATTGTGGATTTGTAACAAATCTTGATGTTAAGTAATGCTAATTCTCCATCTTGGTTCTTTTCAAAATTGTTTTGGCTATCTCAGGTTCTTTAATTTTCCTGTGAATTTTAGAATCAGATTGTCAATTCTAAAAATTAAAAGCCTGCTGGGATTTTGATTGTAATTGAGTCTGTAGATGAATGGGGGAGAACTGACATCTTAACAAGACTGAATCTTCTGACCCATGCATGCTCTAAATTTCTCCATTTATTTAAATGTTTTAAATTTCTTTGAGCAATGTTTTCTAGTGTTCACTGTGTAGATCTTTAAATCCTTTGTCAGACTTTTCTTGAGAATTTTCAACATTTTTAATGCTGTTGTGCAGGGTCTTGTTCTTCATATTTCAATTTCTGATTGTTCGTTTTAACACAGACATACAGTTGATTTTTGTGTATTGACCTTGGCCCTGTGATCTTGCTGGACTCATTAGTTACTGTAGCACTTTTTAATGCAAGATTCCATTGGATTTTTCTACATAGAAGATCATGTCATCTGAGAGTAGAGGCCCTTCCTACTCTGATGCCCCTGTTTCTTCTTCTTGCTTGAGCCGGACCCTCCAGGATCATGATCACAACAGAAGTGGCCAGAGTGGGCCTTACACAGTCCCTTGTCATGGAGGAAAGCATTCTTCCGCTTGCAAGAATGATGTTAAGCTAGGATTTTGATAGATTCCCTCCATCAAAGTATGGAAACTCTCTCACAGTCCTACTATATGGACAGTTCTTATCTTTAGAGAATTTTGGTTATTTTTTAAATGCCTTTTTCTGTATCTATTGAGGTGATTTGTTGTGTTTCATCTTTATTCTGTTAATGTGCTGAAATACATAGGCTTTATAATATTGTTAAACCAACCTTGTATTCTTGGAACAAACCTCTCTTAGTCATGGTCTTTTATCCTATTTTTAATATTGCTATGTTTGATTTGCTAATATTTTTGCATCTATGTTCAGGAGGGGTATTGATCTTCAATGATATGTTCATGATAACCTTTTCTGATCTCATTGTCAGGAATACTGCCCTCATTGGAACAATTTGGCCAGTGGTTTTTTCTGTTTCATGAGAGTTTGGGCAGGATTGGTGTCACCTGTCTTCAAAATTGGAAGGAATTCATGACTGCAGTCATGTGGACCTGGGGTTGCCATTTAATTTCTTAGGCCAAATCGTATTGCTGTTCTGAAATTCTTCATTATAATGAAGTACACATAACATTTATTAACCTTATTTTTTGAGACGGGGTCTGGCCACGTTGCTCAGGCGGCCTCTAACTCCCGAGCTCCTGCCCTGTTCCCGCCTGAGCCTCCCAAGCAGCTGGCACTGTGGTGTGCACCCCTGTGCCCCACTCTGTTGTCCTAGCCGACTTCAAGGGTGCAGTTCAGTAGTGTTGAGTACATTCACAGTGTTGTGCAACCAATTTCCAGGACTCTTTTCATCTTAAAGAACTGGAACTCCATGCCCATAACACAATGGCCCATTCCTTCCATGTGTACTGACCACATTTATGGTCAATGGATCTTTCACAAAGGTGCCAGGAACACAGGATGGTTTCTCGTCTCTTCCATAAATGGTGTTGGGAAAGCTTAATATCCTCATGCAGAATCATGAAGTTGGACCCTTATTTCACAATGTATGCAAAAATCAATTCACAGTGCATTAAAGACTTCAGTATAAAACCTAAAGCTATGGAACCAACAGGAGAAAAAGCGTCTTCCCTGGCCTGGGCAATATTTATTTTTTGGATCTAACCCAGAAGTGCCGTTAACAAAAATGAAAATAGATTACACATGGGATTGCACTAAACTGACAGGCCTTTGCACAGCACAGGAAATAATCAGCAGAGTGAAGAGATGACCTAGAGGCCTCAGGGAATCTTTGCCTATTCACAGTAGCTGACATATGGATTCCAACTCTGCGTCCATCCATAGATGATGGGTAAAGACCACATGGTGCCTGCACACACACACACAGGAGTGTTATCGAGCCTTTAGAAAGGACATTCTGTTATTTGTGAAAACGTGGATGAATATATATATATATATTTTTTGTGTGTGTGTGTGTGTGCAGTGCTGGGGATCGAACCCAGGGCCTTGTGCTTGCAAAGTTCAGCTCTACCAACTGAGCTATATCCCCAGCCCAACATGGGTGAATATGAAGAGCATTATGTAAGTGAAGTAAGCCAGACACAAATAAAAATACTGCATGACTTACTTATATGTGGAGTCTAACCTCGCAGGAGCAGAGAGCAGAGGTGGCTGTCAGGGCTGGAGGTGGGGGATGGGGAGATGTTGGTCGAAGGGTAAAAAGTTTCAGTTACACAAGATGAAAAAGTCCAGGAGAGCTATGTCTAGCGTGGTCACAATGGTTGATAATACTGTGCTGTGTGCCTGAAATTTGCCAAGAGTGTAGGTCTTACTGTTCCCACGCACACACGGTGACCATGTGAGGTGATGGGTGTGCTAGGTAGCTTGACTGCGGTAACCATTTCACAACGTCTATGTGTATCAAACCACCACATTGAACACCTTAAACGTTAAACATTTTTATTTGTCAGGCATACCTCACTAAAGATAGAAAAATAAAGTAATAAATTTAAAATATAAACAAAAGGAAAAACAAAGAAAGCCCACAGCTCCTTGTTTTCCTTCTCCCCAGCCTGCGAGAACCACTGTCCTGTTTCTGTCTCTATGAACCCAACTACACTCAGAACCCATATGTGTGGAATCACACAGGATTTATCTTTTTGTGGCTGGCTTATTTCACTGGGCATAATGTCCTTTTGTCAGTTTTTATGAGCTGTGTTTTTTCAAGGTATTTGCCCATTTCATCTAAGTTGTCGAATTTCTTTCTATAAAGTAGTTCATAAGGCATCCTTATGATTCTTTTAAGGTCTATAGGATCTGTAGTGATGACTCATCTGAACTGTATTTTGAAAGCCCCAACCTGAACACTTGACTACAACTTATTTTTACCTTCAAATCCTAGCTAACGAAGCCAGGCACGTGGAGCACTCTTAATCAATTCTAATCACCTGCACGTGTGACTATTGCTCAGTCACGGGCAGCCATCATATGGCATTACATTATGCATTAGCCTGCTGTATTCCAGTCATTTATTAGTGGGGAAAAATGGTAACTAAATTTACTGCAGAGTTTGTGACCAAGTAACCCCTGGGGCAAATCCAGTTCTTACACTGGTTTGTTTTGGCTTGTGTGGAGTCTTTTAAATATTGAACTAGTTGCCAGAATATGAAATGTGGGGGATTTTACATATGAGTCCAGGTTTTCATTGTTCTTGAAAACAGTCAGGTCTAACAATGCCGGGCCCACATTCCAACAGTATGGTGGTGGTCTCCAGAGCTGAGACAGGGTTGCTCCTTCAGGCTGTGCTTGCTCCTCACTTCTTCCATCTCCCTGGCTCCATGTACACATTGAACTTGGAAGTTCCTGGGTTAGTAATTACAAACAAAAGTCAGAAAGTTCTGCTGCAAAGTTTTGCTCTACCACTTCAAGTCATCTGATCACAACCATGTTATGTAATCTTCTGAGCCCTGTTTCCTCATTAGTAAATGAGAATAATAATAGAACCAAGCTCAGGGAAGTGAGTGCAGAATGGAGTAAATACCTGTGAACTATTTAGTGCATAGTGAGTGCTTGATAAACAATATGTGATATTATTATAGCATGGCTATAAAGTAGAGAGTAGTGGTATATTGGATATGGCACTGAACTGGGCTTTTTGGATCAACTCTGCTACTATGCAACTGTGCAGCTGTGAGTTTTGTTGCCCCATCTGTCATATGAAGAGGTAGGAGAGCATGTCAAGCTGTAAGTTACAGAAAGTTCAATTCAAACTGCCTTAAATAACAAAAAATAAATGTACCAATATTTGTTTTAAGAAACAGTAGAGGTAAATGTCGCTTCAGATGAAGCTTGATCCAGCAGTTCAAGGATGCCATCAAGAAGTCCCTTTCTTTCTCTCTGCCTTGACTTTGGTGGTATACCATGTTCATCAATAGGTTGACTTCCCTGCAGGTTTCAGAATGATCATCTCCAGATCCCAGGGCTATGTGCTTTTTTATCCATATCCCATAGAAAAGTGAGTAAATGTGTTGCATTGTGCTCCATAGAAGACAATGTTGGTGCTGTTAGAATTGGCTTAGGTTTTCAGGCTGTCCCTGAGCCAATCATGATGGCCAGGGGCATGCACTTTGCTCCTGTCGTTGGGAACATGGTCACCTCCCCAGATATCATGGTTTTCAAATCTCCATTCAGAGGTGTTAGCTGCCCCCAGGGTTTCCCCTCACCCTTGAGTTCTAAGCTCTGTTAGTCCCAGTCAGTCACTAGATTGGGATGCAGAGGTTACAAGGTCCTCCAGTGAAGTTGGGCCTTATCTTGATACTTATTTTACCTTCTCTAAGAAACCCTTATGGCCATCCTTGCACATGTCCTTGGTATTATTCTCTTTGGAGGAAGAGGAATTTGGTTTGGATTTATGGACTTTTTTCTTTCATTTTTACTAGTAGCTTTCATGGCAGCTGATTTTCAATACCTTTTGGTGTGTGTATATCATATCAAGCTAGTTTCAGGAGTGTGCAGAGAATGTCTTCATCTTCTCTAAGAAATAAAATTGGGCATGCATTTTGGAGCTTGGCAGGTTTTCAAACCTTTTTCCAGCTGTGTGGGTAAACTCCAACCCCACTCCATTTATGGGCATCAATTTTTTCATTTGAACAATAGGCACCTTGGATGTCTACCTATCTCACAGACTTGTATTAGTCTGCTTTCCATTGCTATAACAAAACACTGGAGGCTGGGTACTTTGTAGAGAAAAGAGGTTTATTTAGCTCACAATTTTTCAGGCAGAAAGCTTGGGTGGCCCCATTGGTCCAGTTTCTGGTGAGGATCTAATAGTAGATGAGGTAGGTGAGGATCTAATAGTAGTCTCACATGGTGAGATAGGAAGCTGGAGAGTGTGGAGGGACCAGGTTTGTTTTTTCATAACATTTTGTCTGGAGAACCAGCCAGGGTCCCATGAGAATTACATTAATTCCTTCTGTGGGCAGTGTCCCCAGTGACCGAGTTACCCTGCACTAAGCCCTCTTCAAGGTTCCACCACCTCCTCACATGTCCACACTAGGCCAAGCTTCCAGCCCATGAATGGCTGGGGGTCACATTCACACCACATCCAGATCGGAGCAAGACCCAAGGAAGGTTCTGTCCACAGTGAACTTCCTGGCCTGAGGCAGTGCCAGCTAATCTGTCTGCTCTTCAGAGACGCCAGGCTCACCCCTCATCCCAAGCAGCGGCCTAGCCTCCCAGGGGCTCTCTGCACTGTTGCGCAGGTATTCTTGTTGGGCCGCTTTATCTGAAGCCATTTTGTTTGTTGCTTCCTCCCTCTAGAACATAAGGATGGTGACAGCAGGACACATGCCCATCTCGCGGGTTTAGCTTACAGCTGTGGGCAGGGGGCTTGCTCCCACGGGCAGGCTCAGGGACAGACCAGAGGAGCCCTGCGGTGCCCCCTGCTGAGAGGAGGGGGGCTGGGTCGTGGGGCGAGGGCTGCTTCTTGCGGAGGATGATCACCTGGTCCTTCTGGCCTGCTCTGTCCACAGGCGGGGTGGGCAGTTGGCGAAAAGTCTCAGCAATGTGGGTCCTCTCCCTGGTCCTGGTCAGTGCCCAAGCAATGGACATGGGACCACAGCATCGTGGCACCCTGGAGTCCCCACCCACAGGCATGGCGACTGGCCATGGTGGTGGTCTGCCGGAGGATTCAGGAAAGCGGGGTCCCTTAGAAGAAAGCAGGAGAGGGGGCCAGTGCCGGTCACTGCTGCGATGCTCCTGTCTCTAACCAGCAGGGACAACTTGTCCCCGTTTGGTCAATTATCCATCTAAGATGGTCCTGAGGGTCCTTCCACTCTGATTTCTGCCCAGATGTCCCCAGCTGATGACTTTGCTTGAGCATTGGGCTTATTTGGTTCTTGACCTATGATCTGGCCAACACGGGAAGGGCACCAGCCCTGCTCTGCCCTGGAGCGGAGCTTCTCAGCCCGGGTGTGGACCAGCTCACCTGGAGAGCTGTAGCAGGCTGAGGCTCAGCCGCTCCGGAGAGTCTCCCAGTCCATCTGGGGTGCTGGCTAGGCACTCGGCAGGTCCAAACGCTTCGCTCCCCAGGGATGACGCCCTGCAGCTGGGTGGGACACGTAGGCCTTGACCTTCTGCAGGCACCCCTCACACATCTGAGAGGGGCGGAGGCACGACACTGTCAAGGGCTCAGTTTCTGCTTGTTTATTTTTTAATCTCCCTTCCTTGCTTTTTTTTTTTTTTTTAATTTTTACAGGCTGCATTTTGAGTCATTGTACACAAGTGGGGCACACCTTTCGTTTCTCTGATTGTGCACGATGTAGATTCACACCATTCGTGTAACCCTGCATAGGGTCAGGATGCCCGTCTCAGTCCACATCCTTCACACCTGCCTCCTCTCTCTCATTCCCCTCTGCACACTGTCTTATTAGCCCTTTTGTGAGCAGATAAACTCCAGGCTTCCTCAGTAGTTCCCTGCGTGTCCAGCGGGAGAGAGGACTGAGCCCCGACTCCCAGCACCATCTTGAGACTCATGCTGCTGGAACTGGCCCAGGTCTCCAGCCCACCCTGAAGTCAGTCACTGCGGCCCCGGGATGGCTCAGACCACGTGTTCCAGGCCTAGAGCTGCGTGTGGCCAATCCCCTGTCTCAGCCCTGTATGCATATTGCAACCCCCTGGGCAGCTAGCTTCTAGAGGATTCTGTTGCCCAGGCCTCATGGTCAGAGGTTCTAATCCAATTAGTCTGGGGTGGGGCACAGACATGGCATCTTTCAGGATTCCCAGCTGACTCTGATAGGTCGTCAGGACAGAGAAGCGCTGGCCTGGACTTCGCCCACAGATGGGCTCAGAGCACACAGGGAGGGGTTGTGGGTGTAGGCTCTGGGGTTGGGTCTAGGTGGTGTCGGCCAGGGACCAGCCACCTGTCCAGCAGCCCTAGGGGACCACATGGCTGTACCCAGGAAGCCAAAACAGAGGAACGGGGCTGAAGCCCCCACCGTTTCCAGCTGTGGAAAGCAGCAACCAGTGGCCACCAGATTGGAGTGTTTCATGCACACAGAAGACGAAGTGGCCTGCTCCTGGAGATCCAGGCCACGCGAGACATCCCCTTTCCCTGTGGCAGTTTCCTCATCTATTACATGGGTTCAAAGAACCCCCAGGCCTGTCAGAACGGACTTCAGGTGAATGAGATTTGTGGGAAGTGCCCCCAGTTTCTTGGGGTGAAGGAGAGTCCCCTTGGAGTGTGGGAAGAGTAATTTCCCTGCCTTTTCGTCAGCTGTGCTACCTGAGGCAAGACCCCTTACCTGACATCTGTGTCTGGCACAAGGAAAGGCTAATAAATAACTGTATGCTGGGTAAATGGATGCACCTTCCCGGGTCACAGCTTACCTCTCCTGTCCAATGGAGTCATGGAAGAAATGATTGAGAGTGTAAGAAATAGTTCTGTTTATTGATTAGAACATGGTATAAAATTACAGCAATCTGCAGGCATTCTGGGCTTTTCTGGGCGGGACATGCAGTGCTGGGCGTGAGCAGGGGTGGAGAGGAGGTGTACACCACTGGGCAGCGGCCCCCTCCTGGGCCATGAGGGGACTTGCGTGACTAGCACAGATGCTTGCGTGGGAGAATTGTTGGTCCTTGCCTCTGGAGCTGAATGCCGTGGGTAGTTGGGTCATGAGATGACGCCATGCTTCGTGATTCCATCTTGTTCTATGTGAGTTAGGGGCTGCCTCTCCCCTCTAGACGTGGTCGATTCTTATTGTTCAGTACAACACCCACTCTTCCCACAAAGGAAGAGGAACAGGCACATTGGTTTGGGAGGTCACCAGAGGATGGTGAGCATTTCTCTCAGGTCCTCTGGCTTCCAGACTCATGGAGGTCTGCTTGACCTGGAGGCAGCGGGCTGGGGCGCGTAAGCAGAAGACTGTGCACTACTGTTTAAGCTCAGGCAGAGGGACCTTCCGTGGGGCAGCAGTGTGAGGAGACGGGCATGCTTCCAAAACAAACGCAAATTTCATCTTGTCTCTCTCAAGAGGAGGGAGGAGGAAGAGCTGGCGGTCAGACCGAGCCACTGATGCTGGGCTTCATAGAAAGTCTTCGGCAGGGATTCTTCCAAAGTGTAAAAGGTGTTTCTGTCCAAGAGTTGGTGTGTAAAATCAGAACAAGGGCAGATCAGGGTGCTAAGGTGGCTGTTTAGTACAATGTCTCTGAGAGCCGATGGCTGAGTGTCCCC
The DNA here is from genome assembly GCF_902686455.1 of Sciurus vulgaris. Lineage (NCBI taxonomy): Eukaryota > Metazoa > Chordata > Mammalia > Rodentia > Sciuridae > Sciurus > Sciurus vulgaris. Next base: position 10,160,546 of record NC_136466.1, read on the forward strand.
TGCTACATGACATTTTGGAATAGCTGGAGAGACCTCACGATGTTGTCATCCTGGGGAGGGAGGAAGGGAAGAGAGGTGGTTAGAAGTCTCTGAGGCTCCTCTCTGAGAAGCTGGCTAACTCTGGCGAGCAGCTCTCAAGCTGGGTTTCCTGTGCAGAAGGAACCCTGGGAGGACAGGAGAGGGACTGAGGAAGGTTCTAGAATGTGATTAATCAAGGCGAAAGCGCCTACGCTAGCCTAAGGAGGAGTTCAGGAAAAAAACATTATCCAATTAGACAGCGTTTTGTTTGTTTTTCTTTTTCCTCTAAGAACCAACTGCATTGCATCAAATGCTTATTCTATATCTATGGAGTTGATCACATTTTTTTCTTTTTTATTCTATTGACTGATTCTTGAATGTTAAACCAGCCCTGCAAGTTTCTATATGAGAGTTATAATAGCCTCATAAATCAGGTTGCAAAAAGTCCCCTTTTTCTCTCTTCCCTAAGTTTGTACAAGATTAGCATCATTTGGGGCTGCTGTTGTGGCTCAGTGTAGAGCTTGCCAGCACGTGTGAGGCATCGGGTTCCGTCCTCAGCACCACATAAAAAAATAAATAAAATAAAGGTATCATGTCCATCTACAACTAAACATTTTTTAAAAAATAAAATTGAAAAAAAGATAAGCATCATTTCTTCCTTATGTGTTTTGGCTGAATGCCAATAATGCTATCTGAGTCTGCCATTTTACCTGGGGGAAAGTTTTAAATTATGATTCAATGTCTTTTTAAAAAAATTTTTTTTAGTTGTCAATGCACCTTAATTAATTAGTTAATTTATATATGGTGCTGAGAATCAATCCCAGTGCCTCACACATGCTAGGCAAGCGCTTTACCGCTGAGCCACAACCCCAGCCCTCCATATCTTTAATAGGTATAGAACTTTTTAGATTTTTTTTTTCTTTTTGATTAAGCTGAGTTTTGTAAGGAGTTGATATGTCTCATTTAAATTGACAAACTTACGGAATGATGAACTATTATCTCTGTAATGTCTATGAAGCCTGTAGTGATGTTTTTGTTTTCATTCCTGATATTGAAATTTGAGTTTTCTCTCTTTTTAATCAGTCCTTTTTTTTCAAGGAGAGAACTCCTGGCTTTATAGGTTTTGTTACTAAATATCTCTATTTTACATTTTTCTATCATATATTCTATAAGGTATAAGTATTGAATGCAGAAAGTCCTCAAATGTTTGCTAAATCTATGCATCAGAGAAAATATTCTGAATGAAAATGTGCTGAAAACATGACATATCCAAGTCTGTGGCATCTAAAGCATTACTCAACCAAAGCAATATCCAGAAGGAAATTTACCCCTAATATAAGTATTAGAAAAGAATGATGGCAAACCAAGGATCTAAACTTCCATCTCAAAAAGCTGGGGAAAAACCCTAGAAAATTGAAAATAAGAAAGGAGAAGGAATAAATTAGATCACAAATTAAGGAAATAGAAAGCAGTCCTACAATAGAGGAAAATCAACAAAGAACAGAGAAGTCTTTGTAAGTTGCTGTGTTGTAGCTAATCCTATGGGACTTGGAGTCAGGCAGCCTGGGTTCAAATCCTGCAACTGTCACTCACTAGCTGTGTGACCTCCGACAAGTGGCTTATCTCCCAGGGCCTCAGTTTCTTCATGTAAACAATTGGGGAGAGAAATTACTACCTACTGTGTGGGTGGCACAGAAGAAGTGAGTTCCTTAATGGACAGTCAGGGCAACTGTTGCTGAGGAAAGAAAAGGACTTAAAATCTCTCTTACCTGGTAGGCCAAGTCCAGGAAGCACGCTTCAGTGGGGCGTGGCATTTACATTAGGACGAATGGAGTTTAAATCCCATCTCTAGCACTTACTATGGTTTTAGCACATTTCTTAATCTTGGAAGGCCTCCGTGTTCTCTTCTCGAAAATGTATATGACCAATATTGCTTTTCCGTCAGTTCATCACGGTTAAATGTTAAGATATTTCTGACCCTGCTGGTAAGTAGCTGCTGGCCTGGGCCTCCTCTCTGACCCTAGGTTCTTTCCTTCTGGCTTCCCAGTAACTTTTCCAGGACCCCTGAACTACCTAAAGATCCATCAGCTAATGGGTTAATGCTAAACTTTGCCGGGATACTCAAGCGTGCTGATCAAGGTATGTTACAAGGGGTCAAAGTTCAGCCTGTTCTAGTTGTTAAGTGTTTTGAATGTCATCCTGCATACAGAACATTCATATGGGCTATTGTGAAGTTCATGTAATGCACCTGGAATGTGGCAGGTGCTCAGTGTGTGCCAATAACCCCTCTGCTTCCTCGCAGCTCAGCTCTTGGGTGGAGCTCATAGTCAACTGGGTACCTTCCTGAAATACAGTGGAGGTGTAAGTGTATTTCTCTAAAGAAGATGAATAAATTATTTCCAGTTCAGTCTCTGGAGGAGGCTCTGGGGTCAGTCTATTCATTAGACTTGGTCAAAGTTTGGTCCAAGGCCCAGCAGCACCTGGGTCAGCTGGGAGAGTGTGCCCTCTCCGGCCTGCCCCAGATCTGTGGAGGTAGAGTCTGCACTTTAGCAAGATGGTCAAGGAGATTGGTGTGCACACTGCAGTTCTGGGCACACTGGTCCAGGATATTTGTATGACAGTTTCTAGACCCCACCCCAGATCCGGAGTCTCTGGGATCAAGGCCTGGACACACACATGCTCACAGCCACTGCCAGCAGTTTTAATGCACACTGAGGTTTGAGAATGACAGTGGAGTTTTTCCCTTGTAGTCTGGGGAGCAGGCCATGACGTCAGAGGTAGGTTGAGAAATGATAGTGGTGTCCCCTTGGGAAGTCTGATTTTGCAGAGGCCCCCTCTGGGTTTCCACACCCCCAACCCTGTGCTTGGGCTGTCTGCTCAGTCTTGCTCTTAGCCAAACCTGCCACAGACCAGGCTGGGGAGTGCAGGTCACTGGATTTCTGAGTTGCTGTTGGTTTGTGGCCGTTGTTGGCTCTCAGTGGAGGTATGTGCAGGCTACTTATTCCCTTCTGCAGGTCCCCCAGCCCAGTTTCCTTTCCCAGATTTAGGGATATTGTAGCCTGAGGTCTCTCCTTACCTCCTGACAGGATTCAAGAAACTCGTCTAAAGTCACAATGCCATCTTTATTTTTGTCCATTTTCTGAAAGACATGACAGGGAACACATTAAAGAACCTGATAATCTGCATTCCAAAGCTCACTTTTTTGTCAGCCAACTTTGTTAACCCTGAGGATTAAGGTTTCTCACTAGCCAGCCAACTCCATTTGGGCCCTGGTTATAGCACTTTGACTCTGGCAAATTTCTTAAAATCAAAAGACTGGTTCCAGATATTGACCACTTCATTGCTGGATTTTTCTGCTGACATCCTAATATGTAGTATTAGTCTGTTTCCTGTTGCTATAACAAAATACCTGAGGTTGGTACTTCAGAAGGAAAGGGGCTTATTTAGCTCACAGTTCTGGAGGTTCAAGAGCAAGGCACTTCTTCGAGTTGGCTCTAGTGAGGGCATTGTGGAGGAGGGCATTGCAATGGTGGGAGTCAGTGTGGAAGAGATTACATGGTGAGAGAGGAAGCCAGACTGTGGTGAGGCAGTCTTGCTGTTTTTATAGCAACTGGCTTTATGCGAACTACAGCTTTCATCCTCTGGGGCAACATCCAGTGGTCTGTGACCTTCCCTAGGCCCGCCTCTTACAGGTTCCCCCACCTCTAACCTCCACCCTGAGGACCAAGCCTCTGATGTGAGCCCTTGGCGGCAATTCAGACCACCTCCAACCATGGTGCAGGTCCTCCCTGCACTTGCCACTAGCCTGTCCACCTGGCAGGAGACACCGGATACAGGAGGTTCCAGGTCCCTCTCTCTGCTGCTGTGGGAGCCTCTGCTTTCCCATCTGCAAGGTGGACTAGCATGAGCTCTGATGTTCTTGGTTACTCCACTGCAAGATGAATTTTTTACTAAAAAGGCTACTACAACAGCGCCACTCTCCTACTCAAGGGTCAGCAGTAGCCACCTGACCTTTACCAGAGCAAGGCACTTCCATTTAAAGATGGCACAGTCTGGCCTTACCCTAGTTCTAATTTCCCCCCACCCCTCAGACCAAGTGCTCGGCACCCACACACATGATCAGAGAGCTCTCTGCTCACTCAGACGCTCCGAGGGTTTTACGGAGCCTCTCGACTGTTCTGTTCCACTTTGAGTTACTCATAATAATCGGCCCTGTTCTCTTCTGCAGCCTACGCTTTGCAGGAGCATGGACTCCTCGGGGCCAGCACATCCGAGAGTTCCTTCCTGTTCCTGGCAGGGCCACACACAGGGCTAGACACAGGCCACGCGCTTGGATACTGCGGTGACCTTAGTGGGCTCGGGGCGCGGGCACTCACTTGGAAGAAGACGTCCACATGCTGCCTCGGCGTGTCCTCTTTGAGCACAGGGTAGGTGTACTTCCCCATCATGTCGTAGATGGCTTTGACAATGTCCATCATCTCCTGGAGAGGGGACACAGAAGCACAGAGTGTGGGGACCCTGAGGTCAGGCTCTTCTGAAGTGACAGGGTTTGGGGTTCCTAGTTCCCCTTGCCAATGACAGTGGTTGACTAACAGGATACTTTTCACTAGATAAGAGGTAGTCAAAAGCTAATGGAGGGCTGTCACCCGGCAGCCCCCTCCTAGAGAGGACAGGACACTCTCCCTGACTGCAGAAGCTTGTGGGTGTTGTCCTCAGTTGTGGGGTGACATGTGGGAGTCCCTGTGCACCGGCTGGGGAAGATGAAATATTCTGAATTTTAAAGACGCTCATGTTCTGGTTTAGAGATTTTAATATCCTCACAGGTTCTGTTGCTGTTTTAAATTAAGAAAAAAGGAACCAACAGTCAGGATTATTGATAGGGCCCTTGAGTTTTTCCTAAAAATCTATTATTAATGATTTTAGATTTACAGAAAAGTTTTAAAAATAATACAGAGAGTTCATGTATAGCTTTTACCCAGCTTCCCTTAACATAATGACTTGCACAATCAGGAAAATGTTCAAAACTAGAAAATTAACATGCTATAGTGCTATGACCTAAACCATGGAACTTATTCAAATGACCTTGGTTCCCCCAGGTCCTCTTTCTCTTTGGGGATCCCACATCGTGTCTGGTTGTGTGACCCAAGTCTCCTCAGGAGTGGACACTTCAAAGCACTGGTCAATATGTCTGCAGAATGTCCTCTGGTTTGGAACCTGGTTTTCTTATGGTCAGGCTGAGGCCATGCCTTTTGGGCAAAAGCATCCCAGAATCTATGCTGAACTTCGTGGGGCCTCATCACTGGTGATGTTGACTTTGCTCGCGTGATTAAAGTGGTGGCTCTCAAGTTTTGCCACTGGTTTTAGTGTCTGTCAGTGGATTTTGCCCACAAAAATTATTGTGGTGTTTGCCTCATCTGATTCTGTATTTCCTTTACTCCTTCTGTGTTAATTAATTAAATGGAATTCTCTACAATTTATGTACACATTGAGTTTTTTATTTGTATCAGTGTGGACTGATGGATATTTACTATATTTTGTTGGTGATTACCCAACATCATCACTTTTTATTTTGCTGCTTAAAGTGCTTTTGCTCGGCTGTTGGAATTCCTTGAGTGACTCCTATAGCCTTTCAACATGACCCTTCTGGGATCCAGGATTGTCTAGTATTTTCTCTGTCTCAGTCTTAGGACCAACCACTTCTCCAAGGACACTGGTTCCTTTCATTGGAGAATGGTGTTTAGACACCACAGTCTGTGTGCCAGAGGTGCTCATTGCTACTGGGTACCATTGCCCCAAGGCCCCTCAAGAGGCAGAATTAGGGAATAAATGTTTGTATCCATGAATTATTTTAAAATATGTATGTTATAAGCCCTTCATACCTACATGGCCATTGGGTCCTTCCTTGTTTGAGTATGTTTTATTAAAGAGAGGACATAAAGAACAATTTCATTATTCTCAGGATTTGCATTGCCTGTAACTTTGATGAGAATTTCTCCAAAACCTGATAGGGGAGGAGCAGCTGTCCTTTCCAGGAAGCTATTTATTCACACTTTCTTTTTCTTTTAAGGGCCACTTTATTAACCCTGCCATCCAGAGTCATATGATGAGCATTAATGGGCATAATATTGCCTAGTTCTCAAATTAGAAAAAGGGAGCAGAGTTGGTGAGATCGTTCAGTGATGTGATGTGAAGATGGTGGAACCAAGGCTGAAGCCCAGATGGCTTGAATCCAGCCAGAGGGTGTTTCCTTTATGTACTTTTCAAAGTAGTATTTGAATACTTTAGAGGATTATGTATTTAAGCATGTATATAGGCACCTAATTATTCATAAAATTGAGAGAATATCATGCATCCTACTTTCTAAAATGGGTTTAAAATGTAATGCAGCATACAAAATTTCCTATCAACTTTGCAGCTTGAGAGATAAATAGCATTTCATTGCTGTTGTAATAGACTTAACTTTCTTGGTGAGATTTTTAACATAGGCATTGACGATTTTTACTTCATTTCCCAGGAACTTTGTTCAACTATTTTACTCATTGTGTTTATCTATTTCTAAATGGATTGTGAGAACTCTTTATATACTTTGGAAATTTGTTAATTTATTTAGAAGATATTTTAAAGAATCTACTATATGCTCAATACTGCATCAAAGAAGTGTAATGGTAAGCAAGATAAGTATCCTTGCTTTTGTTATGATGATGAGCAAGAAATGTCAGCCCTTTCCATGATTATAGGTTGCAAATATTTTAGCTGGTTTGTCATTTGCTTTTCAACTTCGTTTATGGTATTTTTTGGTGTACCGAATTAAAAATTTGCAGAATGAAACTATTAATAGTTTTATTACTTCTAAATTTGATTTTACTTGTTTTTCATTCTAAGGTCAGATGTTTGTGTATGACTTCTAGTCCTTTGAGAGTTAAAAATCAACTGTATGTATCTATGATAGTTTGGATGTATAAGTGGGAATGTCTGTTGTTAAAATAGCTAGCAGTTTTAATCATTTAATTAATTAGTCATCATTTTATTCTCTAATCAAGTGCTCCCTTTATAATAAACCCAGCTCTCGTTCGTACCTGGGTGTTCTGTTCTCCCCACTGACCTGCCTCCTCTCCTGCCGCGGTTTTAACACTTCAGCATTATGGTAGGTGTAATTATCTGGTAGGGTCAGTGCTACCACTTGTTGAAAATTATCTTTGCTACTTTCATCTGATTATTCTTCCAATGTGACTTTATAACAATTGTACAAATTTTCCTCCCCAAAGAGCACTTTCATTTTGATTAGAAATAAAATAAATTTAGTTAATTAGAGAATGATTGCTATCTTTACAATATTGTTTTCTTTATAACACACTCACCTTCAGAAAAGGAGTGTCTCTCTACTTACTCAGGTCTTCCTTTTTGTATTTGCCAAAAAAACCTTTCATTATCTAAATTATGGATATTGAAAAATACCCATGTGCTTTAAATTTTACCATTGTATTTAGAATATATGTGTTACAGTTTTCTAAACAGTTGTAACTGACCAACCAAGTTCTTTTGGTTCTTTTTAAAATTATAACTTCCAGTTCTATTATTTAAGTTGATTTTCTTGTCTTTTTTTCCAGGTAAAACATAGTATCATTAACAAAGGATATTGCAACCTCCCATATTTATGTCTCATTTCCTTTCCTGTCTTACTCCACCTGAAGAACTTTCAGAGAATGTTCAGTAATAGTGTGGGTGAACTGTGTGCATCCTGGTCTCTTTCTTACTATAGGAATCTCTGTAGTCTCACCATAAGATATGAAACTGGGTATCAGACTATGGTATTTATGCTGAATAAGTATTTTACTTCTAGTGTATTAGAAGTTCTTAAAAATTATCAGGAATGGATGGTTAATTTTATTGAATGTGATTTTAGCATTGAATCATTTAAACTTCTGATACATAGATATGTGAATTAGTTAATAGGCCTTCTCTGCTATTGAATTATTCCTGCAATAAACCCTATTCTAGTCATGTGCATTTCTTTAGAGTACGAGCATTCATTTCATAGCATTTCATTTATAATTTGTGATCTATACTTTGAGTGAGATTGGACTCTTGTTTTCTTCTGTGCTTCGATGGGACTTTCTTTTTCATTCAACACACTTTTTGAGTACTTTCTATGTGATAGGCACTTCTACCTTACAATGCGCTTTTTAAAAATAAATCAAACTTATTGGAGTATAATTTTATTACAACAAATTCATCCACATAAAGTATACTCTTAGATGCGTTTTGACAAATGTATGTACCTGTGTCACTGCCACACACCGAAGGTATGGAATATTTTCATGTCCCTTTGCAGTATCTATAAACCTCTGACACCAGGCAACCACTGGTGAAATTTATGTCACTGTAGATTCACTTGCATTTTCTAGAATTTCATATAAATGGAATCATACTGTATAATTGAAATGTCTTCATTCACTGCATGTGATTTTCATGAGATTCAGGCACACCGATGCTGGCAACAGTAATTTGTTTCCTCTCATTGCTGGGTAGCAACCCATTGGATGGATATACCACAATGTGTTTATCCTTGTGTAGTTAGCAGACATTATTTGAGTTGTTTGCTGTTTTGGGGCTACTATGAATAAAACTGCTATGAACATCTCTGTAGATGTGCGTATGAAATTACATATTTTATTTATTTTGAGTCAATTCCTGGAGGTGGGATTTCTGGATCATATGTTAATTGCAGGTTGAACTTTATTAAAGGTGCTGAGACATTTTCTAGAGTCTTCGTGTCATCTTATATTCCACCAACCTGGATGAGTTTCTGTTGCTCCACATCCTTCCAGCACTTGGTATTATCAGCCTTTTGCATTGTGGCCATTCTAGTGGGTGTATAATTGTATTTTGTTACAGTTATAATTTGCATTTTTCGAAGGCCAGAGATATAGAGCAATTTTTCATGGGCTTATTGGCTCTTCACTTATCTTCCTTTCTGAAGTATCTGTTTAGCTCTTTTACCTATTTTTAATTGAGTTATCTTCTTACTAAATCATAAACATTTCTTTTATATTTTGGACATCAATATTTTCTAGGTATCTAATTTACAAGCATTTCCTCCAAATCTTTGGCTTGCATTTCCATTGCCCCCTTACTTTTTTAGTGCCAAGGACCCAGCCCTGTGCTTCGAGCATGCTAGGTAAACCCTCTACACCTGAGCTACACCTCAGCCCTGCAACCCCACACTCCTAAAGGAGTCTTCCAAGGAACACACGGAGCTGTCTTGCCTCAGAGCCTCTCTAGTGGCTGTTCCTTTTGCCAGTAACACTTTTCCTGGCTTTTGCATGTCTGGCACCAGTGTGGCGACACCTTGTTAGAAGTCTTTGCTGATCATCCTTGCCAAAACAGCTACCTACCTATCCATCTACATTTGCCTGTTTACCGTCCCTCCTTGAGACTCCTTGAGAGCAAACCTGGTCTGATGGTTCACCTTTCTCTCCAGCACCTAAAACACCTCGTAAGCCCTCAAACAGGTGTTGAGCCAGCTTGGGACAGAACGAATAAGGAAGGAAGTTGAGGAAAACTCTGAGCTTCAGTATTCTCTCTGTAGGAGGGGAACCTGGCAGGGCTGAGGTGGAGGTCAGAGAGGCTGTCCATCCTTGGGCACACAGGAGCTCAGCCCAGCGAATGGGTGTCTAGGATGCTCAATTCAAGTGACAACACAGTGGGGTTTGACTGGGAGCATCTCACCAGCTGAGGCTTTAAGTGTCAATCAATAATTCCAAGATTGATTGAGATGATTTCTTTAAAGACAGCTACACTTCCTTCTTCTTTCCTCTGGCTTTATTTAGGCAGAACAGGCTGTGCTGCTGTGATCCCAGGTAGTCTCCTCTTCTTTAGAACCTCATTTTTCTTCTAAGGACTGCCTGTCATTCTACCATTTCCACTTTGGACTTTAACTTGTGGCTGCGCACTTGCTAAAATGCAGTCCCCTAGGGAGAGAGCCCTTCACTCAAAACAAATTGCGTACAGGGTGTGGGCAGTGTGCACCCAATCTGTGTGGCCCAGGACATGGGAAGCTGCTTATCCTTTCCCCAGCACCTGGGAACAGGGCAGGGCCCAGCAGTGGGGGAGGTCAAAAGTGCCCTTCTTCATTCTCTGGGACAGCTCTGTGGGCCCAAAGTAGAGCCACTGCCTCATTCAGACAATCTTATCCTCAAGTCTGGGCTCCTTCTGTGTCACCCAGCACCTGCACTGTCCCTGCCTCAGCCCCGGCTCAGCTCACTTACCTCTTTGTTTATGTATCCATCTTTATTGATGTCATACAAATTAAATGTCCACCTTAGTTTCTCATGGACAGTTCCTCTCAGTAAAATGGACAGAGCAGTTACAAAGTCCTGGAGCAGAAAAGCAGGAGAGATGTTAGCCACCAAGCTGCCGGTGGGAAGCCAGCTCTTTGGGTCAGACTCTGGGGGTCTTTAACAGAATGATGTCTCTCCCGTCTTGTGCGCCCAGAGGTTATGGCCCAGCTGGCTGAGGATCTCCTGCCAGTCACTGCCCTCCTCTACCACTTACTACTCTTTGACCTCGGAAAAGCTGCTCAGTCTGTCTTCCTTACTTTCCTCACCAGAAAATGATACTAAGTAACACAACCGTGCTCCAAAGCGTGGTGGTGAGTATTCAAGGAGAGAATCAATGCAAACGCTAAGTCCAGAAGCTGCCCCCGGTCAGCAGTGAGCAAGTGAGCTCTTACAGTTTTAGGGTTCAGCCCCTGAGTCCCCTAGGACCTGGAGGGTGGGGAATGTTGCTCCTCTCTTTCTTTCGGAAATGTTCATTAAATGGATGGTTTTCGTTGTCTTGATGGAGAGCTTTCCATGGTCTGACCCATTTTCCCAGGACCCTGTCACTTAGAGGGAGAGGCAGTAGGAAGCAGGGGACTCCCAGAGGGCACTCAAGAGACCAGCCTTACCTCGAACTTCACGGAGCCTGTCTGGGTGGTGTCGAAGGCGTTGAAGAGGTAATGGGCGTAGGTACTGGCATCTGCAAGCAGAGGGCGCAGGTGAGGGCGGGGCGGCTCCGCGGGGGAGGGGACTGAAACAGCCAGGGTTTCGGCCAGAGGAGGAGAGGGCGATGCTGGGCCACAGGAGAACGATGAGACTGAGGCCCACTGGCTCGACCCCCGGGGTTCAGGTGGTTAGTTAGTTCTAGTAAGCGGTGAGACAGGCTCATACCCCTCCTCTGGCCACCTCGAGGTGGCTCTCCTGCCTCCCTGGGCATGTAGCCTCTGGTGGATGGATGGCATGAAGGACCCCAGCAGCCAGGTGGTGCTACAGAATGAGCCCTTGCTCAGGAGCAGAGACCTGGGCTTGGATGGCAGTTCTGTTACAACCTAGCTGTGCGCCTAGAGGCATCTAATGCCACCTCTCTGAGCTTCCCTTTCCTCTCTGGACAGTGATGTAGCAAGACTTACGTCTTGAACTCTTTTGAAGTAGCATATTAAACTGGAGCCATACCTATCCCCTAGAGAGACCTAATAAAGAGAGCTCACGGAACTCAAGAGGCTGATTCTGAGGCTGCATGGGACAAAGCTGCTTTCCCTCAGCTTGGGATGGCACTTGCTGGACACCGGGGAGGCACCTGTCTGCTGCTGAGGAGGCCCATGATAAGCAGGGCTTAAAACGTGATTGGATCTCTGTATTGTCTAGATCCAGGGACAGCGTTCAGCAGGAGATGGCTCCCGGGGACAGGATGCAAGATGGCATGTGACACAGAGGTCTGCGGAGGGGCTGCTAATGTGGTCCTAGTCCCTGGGGCCAGAGCTGTTTGGAGGGGTCAGGCTGGTGGTAGAGCAGGTGCCGTGGGTCTAGTACGCTGGCTAAGCCGCTTCATAAGCAGGCCTTCACGCTCTCTGTACCTTCGTGGATTTGTTTATTTTTATAGTCTAGTCGTTGCTGAAGATCTTTTCCAAGCCCCTGGCTCGTCTCAGCTGTTCAAGGAAAGGAGGGGAAAGGGTCTGGCCCAGTGTTGGAGAAGGTGTGGCAAAGCTGGGTCCCAGGTACTTACGGGATCCACCAGCCTGCCACGCCCTAGCGGGTGGTCCTGAGAAACTTGCCCAGGGCCTCCGACCTCACTTGTTCCTTCTGGGGCCGGTAGGAGGCCTTCTGACAGAGCATACCAATCCGACGCCCCTGCTGGAGCAGTCCATCTTCAAGCTCTTTTCCCATAAGGCTTTAGAGTCCCATGGTTCCACTGCGGGAACCTGAGGGGGAGGCGGGGAGCGAGGAGGCTGGACTTGGCCGAAGGGACGGCTGCTGACTAGATGGCTGGGAGGATCCTTTCAAGGGCAGACTCACCTCCGTGAGGGAAAAACTGAGCGTAGATCTGCTTGAATGTTTCCTCGTTGACCACACCACTGGGGCACTCCTGCGTGGAGGGAGAGATGGGGGACACGTCGGGGGTCCATACGGGGGGAGGAGCCCGGACCCATCCTTGGGGTCCGGGTTCCTCTGATCCCTGGTGGGCAGGCACTGGGCAAGCATCCATGCATTTCTGTGTCTGGGATGCGACCCCACCTTAGGACCCAAGCTGCTTTGCAAAAGGCTGAGATGCCATTGGAGAATGGTGGCTGTACCGTGGAAAGAATTTGGGCTTCAGTCTTAAATGACCTGATCCAAAAGATCCTGGTTAAAGCATTTCTAAGCTCTGTGGCTTGGGTCAGATCAGTCTCTGACCCTCAACACCCTGACCTGTAGAGAGAGGCTAACTTGCCCAGCAAGGCTGTTGTGCAGTTTAGCCCGTTCTGTCCCATTGTCCTCAATGTGGACTTAAAACAGCATGTGCTATATTATATATTATTAGAATTATAGCATGATTATATAATATTAATAGAATAATACCTAGGTCAAGATTATGATTTCCAACCCATTTTAATGTCAACTTCAATGCTGTATTTGGAGAATTGTAAACTTGGGACTTAATGTCCCCAGGACCTAACGGAACCCACGGTAGATGCCAACGCATGTTGATTCCCCTCTGTTCTGGACACTGTTCCTCCTCAGCCCAGTGCCCATCTGGGCAACCTTCTCTCAGGCCCTGTGGCCACCCAGCTGCCTCTTCACGATCGGAAGGAAGAGGCCTGAGGGCAGGAAGCCAGGTACAGGACAGGCACCACCAGAGATCAGTAGGAGGGGAGGTGCCCCAGGACTTGTCAGAGAGCTTCAGGAGGTGTGCAAGTCCCTGCCAGCCTGGGGGACACTGAGACTGCGGTTGGCTTGGAATTGACCCAGTTCTGCCCGTAGGCTGCACCTGGAGGAGGGCGACAGGGGCACCTCCCTCCAGCCCCCTCCACCCCAGCATTTGCATTGAGTTTTAAGCTAAAAAATAAAATAAAACCAGTGTCCAGGAGGGACCCCGAGAGCTCTCGAACTCCCCTGAGAAGGCAGGATGTATTAACATGTCTACTGCCAACTCCCTGTCCCCGGACTCCACCTTTGATTACTGCTTGGCTCCCAGGGGACAGAAGATCCTAGCAAGAGGTGAGGGGGCCTGGTCCCACTGTCAGTCCTGGATTTCATGGTGCACAAATGCAGTGACATTCAGGGTTATGTGTCAGCCTGCGTGAGCCTGATTAGCCTGTCAGTGAGCTCCATTCGCCAAGGTGGAGAGTGAATGCTTAGGCTGAGGCTGGCTCCCAGGCCGGCGCAAGTCCCCACAATGGTGGAGCCAGCTTGCAGCCAGCTGATCTTGTGTCCTCTCTGCCACGCTGGCCTCCCCGGCACAACCAGGAATTTGGGAAGCTCCTAGGCGCTCCCACCACCTTGGGAGGGTTTAGCCTGTGGGAGCGCCCGTGTGCCTGCCCCTTCTTACGTTTTTGAAGCCTCGGTAGAGAACTTGCAGCTCCCTCTTGGTGAAGTTGGTCTGGGCCTCCAGTTGCTCCAGTCCTTCCGGCCGGTGGCACACCATGGTCATCTCCAGCTCATCTTCAATCTTATCTGGAACCAGAGGAGATGGCATTGGAGTGTGTGACCTCACCGGCCACTCCTGTCAGACCACAGTCTGGGTTGTCAAAAGGGGGATGTCCTGGCCTGGGACACAGGGTGGGTGGCGGGTTGGCGCTGCCCTGCTGATGGCCCCCCACCTGAAGCCCAATTCCCTGCCCAGTACTGCTGGTCTCACCATCTGTCTACTCTGTTACTGTAGGTGTGACAGATGCCAAAAGGGAGGGAGTGTCAGCTGTGACAGGAGGTAGGAAGAGGAGGGCGGCAGTGGAAGTTCTCCTTCCTTTCCCATGCCCCCTTAGCATATTTAGATTCCTGCCTTGCGGACCTCCGAATAGGCAGACCCAGGTAAGCCAGCAGGAGGACAACGCTCCGCATGTGCAAAGGGAGCACATCCATAGAGCAAACCGGAAGTCTCCCAGTGTGGGCCACCTGCAGAAAGACTAATGTGACTTGGTCAAAAGTTCCAGTTGAGGCATGTTACATGCTAATTTTAAAAATCTGCATTTTACTCCGTATTGTTTTATAATATCTGCAAGACACCCTTAAGTGTTAGGAAAGTGACTTAAATAAGAGCTACTTTTTATAAATAAAAGCTTCTGTGGTATTGGAAGGGCTCTAAACAATTCCGAGCTGCCTCAGTCGCTCCTCCAGGGGTACTACGTGTGATACAGTGTGCACCAGCTGTTTAGAAGTGTCCAGTAAAGCCAGCAATTTGCCCACCTTGCATTGAAGGATCACAAAACTCATGGATTAGTGGAACCTTCCATGCTTTATTATCAGAGGGATTCAGTGACTCCCTCTGGGCTCTGCTGGAATGCTTTCGACTAATTTATTCCAATCAGGAACTAATTACCGCCTAAACTTCCATGCCTGTCCTCGGCATGCAGATATCATCAGATCCATGTAGTGAAGAACCGTAAATCTGCACTTGCAAAACTAGCAAGGAGATGGGTGGGCTTCTGGAATACACACACTACGTCACACCCAGTCGGGCCAGAGTGGGTTGGGCTGAGTGTCCCTGGGGGAGAAAGGGCTGACCAGGTGCTTTGAGTTATATGCACTTCTCTCATCAGGGTTGGTCTCTTTGTGACCAATTTGTTCTGCAATGGTTTCTTTCCCTTTGCTTTTTGATTCCATTGAGAAAGAATTCATCAAATTAAGTTTACATTTTGTAAATATTCCCATAGGTACATATTCCCATGGATAAGGCTCCAATAATTCAGTAACAATTCCTAATTGTTATCTTTTCTTATATGCCGCAACACATATCCCCTTATCCTATTGGGAGTAAGGAGGATGATTCAACATAAATAAGACACTCTGTTTATACAACGTAGCGGCAAGTGGGCCATGTCCTCATAATTCTTGCAGAGCCTTTAATTATTGTTATGTTTGTAGCTAATGAGATAAGTAGCAATTATCTAAACACTGGAGCATTTCTGTGTAAATGAAAGGGCCAATTCTCAGAAAGAAAAGGAAAAATAGAGAAAATTTTAAAAATCCACATAAGTCTAATCTAGGATGCTTACATATATCTTATGTATATTTTAAACTGATTTGAAATCAAATGATGGTTTAAATCTCCTAGTATTAGAGCCAACACTCCTTTTGTAAAAATGCACATATATTTAACTGTGCACATATTCTTTAATTTTTTAAAACTGTGCATATATTCTGAAGAAACTTACAAGGAGCCACAGAGGTTTTGATACCTCTCCGATTATGCCTTGCTGTTAAGGTGGGCCCAGTAAAGGAGGTGAAAGCAGTGAAAATCAAATTAAAATACAAATAAGGAATTTTTAGAAGCAACTATGTAGTTTTGAAGGTATCAAGTCTACCTGTTGAGGTTTCACTTATCCGAGAGCATGAAGATCTTTTTGCAGTGCGGTCTTATTCCTTATTCTTCCTGGGACCAAATTCCTTCCTAGCTCAGGGAAATTTCTTTGCAGAAGTTGGAAAGAATCTGATTCAGAAACATTACTTGCTTCCTATCACCTTTATTAAAAATGTACCAAGTAATTATTGAAATATCAAAGCCTCGACCCGCTTCATTAAGGTGGAACTGGACTTTATTAATAAATGATTTGCTGGCTGTCTGCACAGCAGGATCAATTTCCATATGCAACAGATCCCGTCTCATGGGGTATTTGGATAGGGCAGGCCCAGCGTCTGCTTCCCTTTGTTTTCATTGTTAGTTTTTCTGTCTGATAAGAGCAGGGGTAGAAGGGAATTCACATTTATGGGGCTCCGGAGACTGGGAAATTGCTTGTGGATGTTAGGGCCTTAAATCAGAGATTTAGTACTATGGAGATGACTACTTATCAGGAGTCAATTTGAACACCTTCTCTGTTCATAATCCATACAATGTTTTCATGCAGCTTCATGTGGAGTGGGGGTGGGAAGGTCCTCACCCCCTGTGTGGTACTTAGAAGAAAGTTATCCTAACAGATCAGGTGATTTTCTGTCTGAATAACTCACCAAGTGTTGAACCTCTCCCACTGGGGTAAATGTGAGCTAGAATAATCCACCAGAGGGTGCTGCACAGACTCCCACACAGCATCGCTGGTGACTCAGACTAAATGGTTCTTGGTGTTTCAGGGTCTGGGGTGAGAGCATTAGATCCTCTCAGACAAAGATACAACAAATTGTGCATTTTTCCCAAAACCTTCACGAGTTCCTTAGTCTTTAACTTGGGGCCCATGCTAAGGGCTTCCAGTAAATATCTCGTCCGATCTCTCTCACTAACTAGTTTATATCTGTGTCCCAGGTCACATAGGCAAACTGACACAGCTGGACCAGAATCCAGTCACAGTTCCTTTATCAGGGTCACGTGACCCCACAGTGACTTCTGCTTCCTTCCAATTGCAAATTGCAAGCTGGTTTTAACCAGTCTGAGGTCGTTCTGTTCTTAACAAGCCCACACCTGTGTATGTTAGACCCTCCGGCTGCATGGCAGGGGCACCTGAGCATTGGCCTTCTGCCCACTGAGACTCCTAAACATGGCCATGACCAAAAATCATGGCCGCCTGCTTTCCCCTAGGCTGAAAAGTGTTTCTCCAGAAAGGTATGTCTGGTGGGCTTCATGGCTGCCCCTCTCATTTGGAGGTTACAAATGGTAGCCTGTGGGCTGAAAGCAGCCCACGGTGAGGTCTCATTGTAAGACGTGTTTTTCGCTGGATACCAATGTTTAAAGGCGAGAGATTCATGTACCAGGTTGGATTTCCCATTTCTCTTGAAAAATGTGATTATTTGACAACTTAGGTCTCAAATTGTCACAGGGCCACAGTCCACTAGAGCAGGGCAGGGCCTGTCTCATCTGGGCAGTCTGCTGAGCCTTTGGGCTCCCCGTGGTTCAGTTCTGGAGCTTCTAACCCACTGACGCTGCCTGCCGGGCCCTGGGAGAGAATGTGTGTGGTTCTCCTCAGTGCTTCTTGCCCTGCACGCCCTCTCTCCCGCCTCGTCTGCACATCTCCTGCCCATCTCCTGCCCACAGTCCATTTCAACACAGTCCACTTTGTTGCACTTGAATGAAGCTGATCGTAGGAGATAAATGTAGTAAAACAGAGAAAAACTACCTCAGAATATGCTGGCAAGATGGGAAAAGAGAACATAGAAATCCAGGTCATTGTCCTATAGTTACTACACTTGAGCCACACATCAGCTCTGAATTTTTACATGTGTCATGTTGCTCATGAAAGGAAAATGTGTCAATTTCTGAGGAGCAAAGGCTTTCCTATGACTTATCTCTAAGAGAACGTTCCTGACTGTTTCTATGCAGGTTAGATTTGCTAACGAGCACCATAGACCATCAGAAAGTGGATGAATGAGAAATGAGAAGACTAACTGCAAAATAGATACTTGATTAAGAAGCTCTTCTTTTGTAACTAACATGACCAAAGTATGCAAGTTAGTTTAAACCTTTTTTTTTTTTTTTTTTTTTTTTTTTACCTCTCTGATACTGGTAATACCACCAGGCGATGTCTAGGAAAAAGTAAGAAAACATTTTACCAAATCCATTCATTGAAAAAGCAAAACACATTTTTATTGTCTATGGAGAGGCCCCTCTGAGAATGTGCAGGTCGCCATCCAGCTTGACATATGCAAGGAGGCCTCTCAGGAGCAGAGCAGGGACTGATTTCTGCATCCGTTGCCCATGGTCAGAGCAGGCAAGAGCCATGGCCACCTCCCAGCAGGCTCTGGGAGCATGCCCTCAGCCACGCCCTCAGCCATGCAGCCATGCAGCCTGGAGGGAGATGGGATGGCACCAGGCGAGAGGGATGCACGGATGTGGGTGGGTCCTTGGAAACCCCCGCGTGTGGGATGGAGGAGTGGCTTATGAGGGTCCCTCCACCAGGAAGCCCCATCTCCTGCCTCCGACTGTGAGTCGAAGCTGACTACCTTGCAGGGTGATTTACTTCCTCACTCAGCGACTAGCAGGGACCTATCTACTATGTGTACATTAACGATGAAAGGACTCTGTTTCCTGCTCCCTCGAAGCTCATGATCCATAGGTCTTTGCTTCTCTCATCCCTTCTTTAGTGTTTTAAGTAACTCAGATGCAGAAGATGGAAACGACTTTTGGAGACAAGAGGTCACACATTATGATGTGTGGCAGAGTGGATGCAGCTAAGCTTTGTTACATCATTATAAGACACAAGACAGAACGTCAGGCCTGGCGAACCACCGGTGCCCTGGTGGAGCTGGGTGAGTCTAGCTGTTGCCTTCCTGTTGGCCTTTTCTGGTCTGTGTGGTGGTCAACCTGGTTCTCCCCTGTGAGCTCTTATTTGAACCTCCTCCTGTTTTTCCAGCACCCCTCTTTACTGTGCTTTAGTGCCTACCCCCAACTCACAACCCCTGACAGGGATGCTCCTAAAAGTGCTAATACCCATGACTGACCTGCATCCTACAGGAGAGACTTATTTTGCTAGATTGAGTTTGATTACTCTGGTCAGTGGCATTTGTATGCATTCATTGATTTATTTTTACTAATAGACTATATTTTTAGAGCAATACTAGGTTTATAGAGAACTGGCACAGAAAGCACAGTGTGTTCCCACATCCTGCCCCCAGGGTCTCCTGTTGTGAATGTCCTGCATTGGGGTGGTGTATTTGTTCTAGTAGATGAAGTCATAGTCGATGAGCCAATGTCAACATGGTCATGTTAATGGAAGTCCAGTTTAGCATTAGGGTCCACTCTCGGTGCCACAGTCCTGTGGATTTTAAAACAAATGTTTCATGTCAAGCGTCTGTGGTTGGAGTATCCGTGGTAAGAGAAGCTTCACTGCCCCCGAGGTGCTCAGGTAGCATTTTAGTAGAGGTAAGTTCACAACATGGACAGACCTTCTCAGCTCCTTAGGAATGTGACAGGCACTGGGAAAGAGGTGAAAGAACGCAAGGTCTGTTTACATAAAATTCTCGAACTGGGGGGAAGGCCCACAGTAGACCAGGGATTGCAAACACAAATGCCAGCTGGGATTGGGAGGCGATTTGGATGAGTACAGTGATTATGGACAGCCCTAGAGAGTGACAGGGACTGAGGGCTGGGGAGCAGTTGCCCCGTGAGGAGGCTCGAGCCCAGTGAGTCTAGATATTTAGTCTTCCCAAGAAGTGTCATAACTAAACGATTGTGTTTCCCAGTTCTTAGACGTGATCAGTGAATTTAGCACTTAACACACTCAGCATACGCCAAATATAACACCCTGGGAGTGGGGGGTTCTGGGCTGCTGGCCCCAAACTCTTCATCGGCAAATCATTCCAATGAGGTGTGGACGAGGCCAAGAACTGGGAGCAGAAGGGAGAAGCTCTTAATGCCACCAGGGTGGCATAGGACTGGAAGGGAGGGGGGAAGTCATTGAGTCTCGAAGGAAGAGGGACAAGGGAACAGCACATGCAAAGGTGCAGAGGCTGAAAGACCCCAGAACGTGGGTTCTCTTGCAGCAGAGCTGAACTCCACCCAGAACAACCAGGGAGGCGGTTCTGAAAACATCCATCAGTGCGAAGGTGCTGGGCGGCTCACAGCGCAGCCTGTGCCAAAGCACGTTGAACTTCCTTTACCCCAGTACCTTCCAGAAGGTGAAGACTCAGTTTACCTAATCTTTATTCTAATGTCCACATTCAATGAAAATTTGTCAGACATATTAAGAGATAGAACAAGAGAAAAAAATAGAATATAGTAACAGATATACAGGTGATCCAGGCACTGATTGGCATGACTGGGTATGGACTTTAAAATAATGGTGAACACATACTTGATAAAATAGAGCAAAAAGCTGGAGAATTCCATCAGAGAAGCAGAATATATACCAAAAAGGTAATTAAAAATTCTAGAATTGGAAAACATATTCCCCAACCAACAGAATAGACCAATTTAACAGCAGGTAAGAAACAGAAGAAGAATCTGGTAGATAGAGCAATAGAAAAATATACAGACTGATGCCGAGAGAGAGAAAAGAATGGAAAACACAGATAAGAGCATAAGAGATAAATGGAATGCAAGGAAAATTCTAACCTATAATCGCAGTCCCCAAAGGGAGGAACAATGATAAAGAATGAGAGAGATAATAAATGAGAATTTTATAAATGGATGAAACAGATGCAGCCACAGATTCAATAAGCACTACAAACCCCAAGCAGGTTAAGCACAAAGAAAACCACAGGCAAAAGCAAACATGGAGCTGCTACAATCCCAAGAGAAACAGGGAACCTCCAACACAGGACACCAGCATCAGATAGAAACCGAACCCAACCTGCTCGCAACCTGTAGGCACGAAGGCCCAGACAAGCTAGGAGCAAACTGTCGGAAAAGAATGTGTTTTGGTGTCTTGCAAGCCTGGATCAAGAAGTCGGCACGGCCATGTGCGCAGCAGGTGAAATTAAGATAAGATGCTGAAGATGGAGAGGGGCTTCTTGATGTGATGGGGTCCTCAGTGGGGAAGATATAGCAACTGTAAATTAGCATGCACTACAACATAGCTTCAAAATGTGTGTAAAGCAGACTGACGGAGCTGAAGGGAGAAATAACACCTTCACAATCATATTAGATTTTAAAACACCCCTTTAGTAACTGACAAAACAAGCTGACCAAACCAAACCAAACCAAACCAAACCAAACCAAACCAAACCAAACCAAACCAAACCAAACCAAAAGCAATATGAACAGAGAAGCTCTGAGCAAATAATTAATGCGCTTGGCTCCGCTCATCCATACAGACCTCTCTACCCAACATTCATAGACTACTTCACATTCTTTTCAGGTGCATGTAGAAAATTTACCAAAATTGACCATTTCCTGAGGCACAAAGTCAGCCTCAGTGTTTTGGAAAAATTTTTTTGGCACTGGGAATCGAACCACAGGCACTGTCCCCAGAACCTTGAACTAGAGCTTGTCCCCAGCCCTTTCAACTTTTTATTTTGAAACAGAGTCTCACTAAGCTGCTGGGGTTGGTCTTGAACTTGAAATGCTCCTCCTGCCTCAGTTTCCTGAGTAGCTAAGATTAAGAATGCCCCCTTGCTTCCATGCAATCTCAATAAAGTTTGAAGAATCAGTTACTCAGAGTGTTTTCTACTCAGACTAAAATTAAGCAAGATATCAATAGCAAAAAAGAAAACCAGAAAACCCTCTAATGCGAGAAAGCAAACAATTTAGATCTAATTTTTTAAGTAACCCATGCATCAAAACAACATCTCATGGAAATTAGAAAGTGTTGGGAATTACAGGGCAATGAAAATACAACATATTAAAACTTGCAGAATGTTACTAAAGCTGCACTCAAAGGAAATTTAGGAGAGCTGCAAATAATTTACATGACACCATGTCCATACAATGTCCAGAATGCTGTGCTTCCTCTTGAAATCACACTTCCAGTAGGTCCACTGGTTTGGTGTTGCCTGAACTGTGTTGTTGACATTAAAAGTGATGTCAGTGATGGCCTGCTGACATGCAGGAATGTGTCCTCTTTTCCCTTCCACATGGTGGGTTTGCTCTGGGAAGGTCAGTAGCGTTTTGATTGACAACTTCCTCCCCTACAATCGGGTGAAGATCCTTGTTGGTACCAACATGCAGGGGAGGGAAAAAGTCCTTTATTCCTTAAACCTTAAGGCTTAGATCCATCCAGCCCAGGCCACTTAGACCCTTGCAGTGCACACAACTCATCCTCTCCGAATTCTATAAACCTAACGACGCATCCCAGGAGTGCTGAGCTGAGCCGTGATAAAGATTTTCTGAAGGCTCCAGATATTTTTTCAGTCTTCTTGGTTCAATAAAACTCAAATCATGTTTTGCTCCAAGCATTTGTTCTCTTAATCTTGAAACCCCTTCTGCCCCTTTTAAGCAAAATTGAATTTATACATTTCTCATTCATTTATACTTTGGTCCTGAAAAGGTTTGGAGGTTTGGAAAAAACAGAGTTCTTAAAAAAAAGAAGAAGAAATCTTTGAGTGCTGCTACTCCCATCAGATGGCAGGTTTTCAAGGTCACACGAGCTGAGGATTCTTCAATGGCGGTGCAGTTCAGGCTGCTGCCCTTTCTGCCAAAGCCAGTGTTTTAATGTAACTCTGAGGTCAGCACAGAGATTACAGCACGTGGAGATGGGAATGTCCCTTGCTTCTCTCAGCCAGAGACATTTACTGTCAGAAATAAACTATCAGAAATGCAGTGCAACCATCAAAAGTCCACGAAGTCACTACACGATTGGGACACAAGTCACCGTTCTGTTCCACAAGTTATAGTTATAACTTGTTTTTGACCAAGATGGAAAAAGCAAAGGCACAGCTGGGGAGGGTTTGTCTAGATGTCAGGGTGGGGAAGAAGGACCCTGGGAAGTGTTTCAGAACAGGAAGCAGGGCCATGGCAGAGGGACTTGCGTGTCCTCCCACCTCAAAGCAGTATCGGAGTGTAGCTAAGCCTGCCCAGGCTGCAGGGCAGAGCTGCAGCTTCACCTGCGTCTCAGCCACGGGCAGAAATGTCGAGATGGTGTTTTAAGTGAACCTTTTAGTCTGCAAAAAGTGCCCCAGGGTGAAAACTTTCTTAAGTGGCTCCAGCAGTCTCTGCCATTTTGGGGGCCTCAGTCCAATGAGCTCCAGCCACCAGCCAGCACCCACCTCCCACCGCTTCTCTTTTGGACTCAGGGGAAGGTGCCCGAGTTCCTGCATGCGGAGATCGCCAGCTCAGGAGCCTTGCTGCCCCAGGTTGGGGAAAGCGTTGCCCAGGTAGGGGGGTCTCCAGAGTTTCTGCAGAAATAGGAGGATGACATGGGTGGGTTTTTAGTCTGCCCTTGACCAAGGAGTGGACGTGACAATTCATTGCAAATGAAGAGTGTCCAGGGAGAAAGGGCACTTCCAGTTTAAGATGGACAAGAAGGTGAGAAGCTGAAGGACTGGGTAGCACAGGATTTTCTCCTCAGCAGAAGCTTGTGGGACCCAGGTCAGGATGAGGAGTGAAACGCCCATCTCTACCTGCTGTGTGCAGAGGGACTGTCCACTTCAGGGACGACTGGGCCACTTGCTGAGGATGCCTTCCAGCTGCAGAGCTGGCTCTGGCAACATCTAACGGTGGCTCTTGGGGAGTGGGGGAAAGCTCAGGGCACACCATTTCCCAATGTCCTTGTGGAAAGACTCCTAGCATGGCCTAGTTCTGGCTGCTGACGTGATCTGGGAGAAGTCAACTGGTCGTGCTCTGGAGAGGCAAGCTCCAGTGTGGCCCACCTCTGCGCATTACTGCTGCTGTTTAGAGTAGCTGGCATTCATTTATTCCAGATTAGGGTGCCAGAGTGCCCAAAACCAACTTCACAGGGTAAGCTTAGACTCTGTCATCAGAGCTAATGACCCCTTTTTTTGTTGTTGGCGCGAACATGAACTTCCAGCACCAGATAGAATAATCACATATGGGGTAATAATAGGTAGGAGTTGGCCAAGTGAGCTTTTGCCCATTTGGTATGAATGTATCCCAGTGCTAGAGCAGGTGTTGGTGAGCTCAGAGAGCAGGGTAATGGCTTCCGAATTGATCTAATCATCTCACTGTCCCTAGGAGGTCTGTAGGTATTAGACTCATTCATGTTATAATCAGACCCCCTTGCTGTAAATCTAAGTGAGATAAGGTATGTATAATGCTCTATGCACATAGTAGGTGCTCAAATACATTATTCCCATCTGATATGTGTAAGGACTATGATTTCAAGGGTCTTCCACAGCAGGAATCAGTAGTCACACCAGTTATGTACTGTCTAGGTTACAATGAAGCCATTTCTGATGGCTCTAGTTAATTAAAGGACTTTTCTTCCATGAAGGAAGATGTCCTTGTTCTGTGACTGTCTTTGTTGGAGACACCCAACTTCCAGTTTAGGTCCAACATGCACAGTACCTTTTGTATTTCCTGTAATGGCCAGAAGCAACCCTAAGACTGGGTGAAAGAGCAAGGCCACCTTGGTCTCAAGACAGCCATGGAGTAACTGTGGGTGGCAGAGACCAGAGACACAGGCCTGGAGGGTTGGCAAATCCATGTCATGACTGACGGTCATTGAGAACTTGCCCTGCCTCTTCCTCCAGCGGTGTCTCAGGGCTTCATGCCCTCTGCCCTTAATAACAAGACAGTCAGCGCCTGTGCTCTTGGGGTCTATTTCTAAGCTGGAGAAGGCGCTGGACATTGCCTTCATTGGGCGCACAAGCTGCCAGACTCGGGACTGCAGTCAGTTCAGCAGAGGGTGTATGTGCCTGCCTGGAGCAGGGACGCCGTGTCAAGGTGCCACCTCCCCAGAACTCAGCTCGGAAGCCTCTTAACTGTGCACTTAATAAATGAAGCCTTGGCAGACACACCTTGAATTATTAATGAAGTTATTCAGCTTTGATTGTTTCCTTCTTTTGGGGAAAGGTTATTCACTCAAACGCCTTTGATTAGACTACATAATACATCACAATTGGGCATATTTTATGTGCAACTTTATGGTGATAATAGTTCTGTCTCATTTAGAAGCAAATCAGACATTATGAACTTCGTGATTTATTAATGTATTGATTTCTATAAATGTCAGCGCATCTCACATCCCGTCAGAGAGCCCGGGAGCAATCAGGGGAGAGCCAATAAAAATGTAAAATGAAACCATCATAAAAAGAGGAAATACTGCCTGTTTCAAAGCCCTGCTGCCTCTTGGAATTGTTTCAGGATTCAGATCCTTCCCACGGAGGTACCCCCGCCCCGGAGGAAACCCAGCCTGCGTGGGGCTGCTTGGGAGGGTGTTCTGTCCTACCCAAATCTATTTGAACTGAAAATAGGTAACATAGACTGAAACAGAAAAGAAGAGGTGCAGAGACGGCATGGCGTTGGGGAGGGTCGGGACTGGGGAGGCATCCATCACATTCACCGGGTGACAACTGGCCACCGCCCTGCTGCAGGGAGGCTAAACTCGAGGCCAAATCCCAGGCTCCCCAGCAGGCATCCACACTGAGGGCCAGGCCACCTTCCTGCAGGATTCCCCGCAACTCCCTTTAGTGGATCCTCAGCCACACTCCCAGAATGCACTGGGGCACAGACCCCTCCCTCTGCCCAATCCCACCCACCCTTGCAACCTGGCTTAGGTGGCACTGCTGCTGGGCAGCTCTCTCAGAGCAGGGAGGAAAGCCCCCCTGCCACCCCTGGCGCACCCGTCATCGCTAACGATCCCGGGCAGGTCCTGGCGCACTCGTCGCCAACGATCCCCAGCAGGTCCTGCCCCGGCTCTCCCACATGGGTGGGGCAGGGAGAGAGCCTGCCTTATGCTTGTTTTGTTTTGTTTTTACTTGGGGCATCTCCCTCCTCCCAAAATGTCTTATATTCACTTTACACACAGTAGGGGCTTAGCAGGTTTGCTAAAAATGGGTAGCACTACAGGAGATAAACAGGAAACGCATCAAGATCCTGGGACAGCAGCCAAGGGAAGGTCTGGAAAGTGTTTGGCCAGCGAGTGGTTAATTCCACAGTTTGACAATATAGTCTAGAAACCACAATCTGGCAGCCCACAGAGTATTGTCATTGCTTTACTCATTTGAAATGTGAATTTCACCATTTGTTTTACATAAAAATATGGATGTTTGGATGCTTCCTAGAAACCTGAAATTCTGCCATGCCAGGCCCACTTTCCCACATGGCGACACACAGACTGAGGAGCAGCTCCTTGGCTTAGACAGAGCCCGTGCCCTCCAGTGAGCCACAGTCCCCACCACTCCTTGTCGCCTCTCCCACCAGACCAGTCCAGATTCACCGTTGCCAGTGATGTCACTTTCTCAGTCTGCAGCCCTGGTGTAACACCCCTCTCCTCCGCCCATACTGTTTTCCAAGTGACGTTTATGTGCTTTGTCAAAGTCTAGAAGCATGACAGAATTTTTCTTGGGAGGGGTATCAATCAATACAGAGGAGACAGGATGCCCTGCGTGGAGTCAGGCTATATTCTTAAATTTAGGCTACAGACTGGTACAGGCCCCGCTTCAGGGAGGTCTCAGTCCCTGGGGGAGGCAGACACTCTGTGGCAGCTGGAGAAGGAACGGCCAGGTGAGGAGGGAGGCTGGGCATTCTGGTGGGCAGAGCAACCTTTGCAAGGACCCCAGGTAAGAAGACGGGCCTGCTCCACCAGAAGATGGAGGCCGGTGCATCTGGAGGCTGGGACTAGTGAAAAGGCCCAGAGGAGGCGAGACAGGCACTGACCACCTTGTGCTGGACCTGGGAGCACATTAACCATTTTCAGGGACAGCAAACAGCAAAGAAATACAGAGCTGGTGTATTTCTGTTGAGAAGCGGGTGGAGAGTCATACAGGAAGCTATTCATCGCCCGGGGAGGGCTGATGTCCATCTTGAGGTTTGAGATACCTGCTTCCCCTCCCACTCACTGGGACCCCTGGAGGTGGCCCTGCAGGGCCAGGGCTCTGCCTGAGGGCGTAGCTTCCTTCCTCTCCTTGCTGGCTTATTGCAGCAGAGACTCTCCATGAATCAAACAGGCCCGAGGCTGCCCCAGCTCCCTGCCAGTGAGGGCAAGGGGAAGAACAGCCGCTTCTCCTTCTCAGTTAATAAACCTGCAATGTGAAGCTTCCGAGGTTTCGGCCGGAACACCAAGGGGCCTGGCATTTCCTATTTAGGATGTCAAAGGCTGAGTCAGGTTGAGCTGCAGACTTGACTTCCTGGCTTTGAGAATATTATCAGGCTGGAGGAAATCTCCTGGGACTGGAAGGATTTTTTTCCTAGTTAATCAGTAACTTCCTCCTTTGTCCTTTAGTTATGTCATGACCCTGCAGGGGGGACAAGGCCCTGTAGTTGTAATCAAGGGGGCAGATTAAACATGAGAAGCAGATGTGAGAAATATTCAAGCAAAGCTAGAAAGCAGGAGGTGATGGGGCCGGGTTCAGAGAGGTGTGTGATGCTCTACCAACCTCAAATTATTTCTCAGAAAAATTCCTACAACTAGAAAAACAGTGTTATGAAGTGGAAAATATCTACCCATCTAGCTCCTCTCTACCTGTGTCATGTCTATCATCCGTCTATCTGTCCATCCTTCCTCTCACTTCTAGGATATGGACATGAACATCTTCACAGTGGGGCTCTCTGAGGGTCGAGGCTGTGGAGAGCTTTTATATTCTTTTTTTAAAAAATTTTTTTGCTTACATGTATTTTATAAATTTCTTGATATAAATATTCGTGAACTTTAATATACAGAAATCCATAAAAGTGATTAAAGGACAAACAGTGGAGCCTCAGAAGCCTGGGAAGGGCAGGGATGGGGTGCAGCCCGAGGACTGCTGCTGGGGTCCCCTCTCTGTTTCAGAGTGGGACACTCTGAGAGCCTCACACGGGCCTGGCCATGGGCGTGTCGGTCTCAGGCTCAACATCCGGGAAGTGGGACTATCCCTGCTTCTCTGGAGTGGCGTGAGATTTAAATGAGGTAATAAGGGAGATGCCATGGGCACAGAATACGTACTCCATAAATGCCAACAACCCTTTTCTTCCCCCTGAAGAGAAAAAGGCGTCCTGGCCAGAGGTAGTGGATTAGACAGGTTGGTTTTGATTGCGGAGAGCCATGTCTGAGGCAGAGTGGTTGCGTGGAGGTGGGTGTTATTGGGGAGTGTCCCCCACTGACCTCAGCAGCAGTGGACATCTTAGCATCTGGGCCCTAGCCCCCGGTGTGCATTATCTCCTGACACCCTCCTAAAACCCTGTGGACCCCAGGGGGGTGAGGGCGTCCGCCTGCAGCCACACAGGTGGCAGGTGGGGGCCTGAGCTCCAGTCCAGGTTTGCTTAAGGCTGTTCTTACCTCCTGCATTATACCAAATAAGCTTCCCAGCCCCACAGAACTGAGTGAAAAGCTCAGCTTTGCCACACCTGGGGTCCCTGCCGGAGTCACTGCCCACTCTGTGCCTCTGCTTGCTCATCTGGGCGGTGGCTGCGATCCTCATGAGGACCGCATGTGGCCAGGCACCTTGACACCCTGGGTGGCCTGTGGCTGGCACCCAGAAGTGGTCCTCACATGATGGTCCCTGGCTCTGGGGTCTGGGGCCCCGAGAGGACATTCCCACAGTGCCCGGGTCTTCCGAGGCAGTATCTCCAAGCTGTGCTGCTGAAAAAGCGATTTTCTGCTCTAGTCTGTGTGGGTAGATTTTTAATATTTAATTAGGGAGACCTCCCGCTCGCAGGGAGGGCAGGACTTGTTATTAAACCCGCTGCCTGGGCTCCCTCGCTTGCCCGTGGGATTATTCATTCATTTCCAGTCACACAATTTAATATTGCAACAGCTAATGGGGAGATGTTGATAATTTGTAAAAACTGGTTGGTCCCGAGGCCACAGGAGCGGCTCGACGGCCGTGGAAGCTGAAGCGGATTCTCTGGAGACGAGGGCTCCCGGGAGCTTTGGGTTCACATCTGCACACATCTGTGGAGTGCCTGCTGGGTGCGGGCCCCAGGTTGGAAACCATAGGACTACAGAGACATTTCTGGCAGAGATGTGACCTCAAGGTGTCAGGGTCCTGAATGCACTCAAGGTTGGACTCTGCAGCCAGATACACCTGGCTTCAAAATGCCTGCGTCGCCATTTGCTAGCTGAAGCACTGGGGTTAACCTCCCTGGGACCCGACTTCCTGCTCTTAGCATTTCTCCCCAAGACTATTCCAAAGTACCAGCAGCAGCTCGACCAATGGCCTCTCTGCATGGAGAGGCAGGAGGACCTTCCTAAAGCAGTCAGACACTAACGGAGTATCCAGCATGTGCTGGGCGCTTCGACAGGCTCTGTGATCACACTGGGGAGCCAGGACAGGCGTGAGTCTCTCCCCAGAGTTTATAGCTTAGTGCATGAAGGGTTGGAGCTGAGTCACAGAGGCGAATATAACATCACAACTGTGAGAAGAGCTGCGGGTAACAGCTCTGAGGCACCATGGGGGGTGAGGGGAGGGGAAGTGCAGACTTCCCTAGGAGTGATGCTGGGCCGGGACCTGAAGGAGGGGAGTGTGTGAATGGGAAGGTGGGTGTGCATGCTCGTGTGTGTGAGAGAACTAAGTGTGGAGGGAGGATGGCGAGGAGCTTCCGGGAGCCTCCTGCAGAAGCCCTGGAAATCCGTGTGACCCTGCCCTTACTTTAAAGCCTTCGATGGCTCCCCGCGCCTGCAGGGAAAAGGCCCGGCTGCGTAACAAGGCGCTCAAGCTCTTCTGCGATCGCTGCCCTGCCCAGCGCTCAGGTTTGGGCTCTCCTGCCCACTCACTGCTCCACACACTCACTCTGGAGGTACTTGTCTGCCCGGCATGACTGCTTGGCTGACCTCCCACACCTTGGCACCCTCCTGCCTGCCCTCTCTGCTGAGTAATTTCCTGGGTGACGTTGTATTCCACACCTCCAGAGGCGCCACCGACATGGGCTCCAAGGAGTATGGTGACCTCCAGAGTGGTGCAACATGCGGCCCTCTCTCAAATCTTGCCTCAAGGGACACTTCCTCTGAATGTGCAGCTTTTCCGTGTTCCCCAGACAGCCTCCAGATGGCATGTCCCTTCCCGCAGTCCATTCCACTGCAGGACAAAGGCAGAAAGGCTTTCCAGTCTCTCCAGCTCCCTGAGAGTTCAGACTGTCACTTAATAACTGCCTATTGAACTCCTACTCTGTGCCAGACACTGTCGCAGGCATGAGCAGCACAGCCATCCGTAAGTCGACCAGTCCCTATTCAGTGAGAGTGACGCGTTAGATAAAGAACCCTACCAGGGCTGGGGTGTGGTTCAGTGGCAGAGAGCCTGCCTGCACGCACAGGCCCTGTGTTGCTCCCCAGAGCTGCACCAAGTAAAATAAAATCAGTAAAATAGCGTGCAAATAATTACACCACGAATATGCAATTACAAATCATCCGCAGAGACCAGGACTGTGAGAGAGAGAGGCCGGGAGGAACCACGAGTCCAAGTGGGGAGGAAGAGTCTGAGCACCTGAGCGGAAGGTGTGGGCGGGAAGGAGCAGGAAGGGGGAGCAGCCTGAGCAAGGTCACCAGACAGAAGGAGCCGGGCCTCCAGGAACTGAGAAAAGAAGGCCAGGAGGCCAGATCCACACACCGTACCATGAGGACAGCTTTGGGTTTTAAAGCAACTGGAAGCAGAATTACTGAGCCCAAGGCTGCCTTGGACCAGAAACTTCCCCAAGTGTTGACCGCAACAAAATAGACAGCGCACGGCTACATGTGCACACGGCCAGCATGTCTACGTGTCTATATGTCCATATGGCTGTGTGTGCACACAGCCAGGGTGTCCACATGGCTATGTGTCCACACGGCCAGCATGTCTACATGGCTACATGTCTACATGTCCACACGGCTACGTGTCCACATGGGTACATGTCCACACGGTCAGCATGTCCACTTGGCCAGCATGTCTACATGGGTACATGTCCACACGGTCAGCATGTCCACATGGCCAGCATGTCTATGCGGCTACATGTCCACACAGCTACATGTCCACATGGGTACATGTCCACACTGTCAGCATGTCCACCCAGCCAGCATGTCCACACGGCCAGCATGTCCACACAGGAGTTGCCCCATGGCAGTGTGAATGAACTAACTGCGACATATCTAAGGATGGAAAGAGGACCGAGCCCGGGACGTGAACCCACGATGGTGAAGGCAGGGCAGTGCCACCTCTGCGGAGCGGAGCCGGGAGCCGGCCAGGGATGATGTCTCTATTCTCTCTCTCCAGCCTGGGTGTTGTTACGTGGGCTTGGTGCAGATTGTATGTTAACAAAAGGACTCTATTTTATTTTTAGAAATAGTCGCGGAAGGACCTGTCCTTACAGAGGAAGGGATGAGGTCCCTTGGGAGGAGAGAGGTGATTTGAAGCAGATTTGAAGAGTCTGGCAGAGAATTCACCAGACTTGCTGATGCTGGCATGGGACAGGGATCGGGAGGTGACAAGGACATTTCTCCAGCAGCTAGGTGGACGGTGGAAACACACATTGGGTGAGGAAGGCTGGGAGAGGGCGGTGCCACCTCGTCTGTACCCTGGGCCTCAGCATGGGCTGTGGCTTGGTGAATGCTGACGTGTCTTTGGCTGCTGTAAGTCGGTCACCGTGATCAGTCCTGGGAGAACTGCCACCAGCCACTCATTCTACAAACCCCATCTTCTTGTGGAAAGTTCAAAATCATTGCTCTCTGGACTCAGCAGGCTCAGGACGTCCAAGGGGACAGGGCATATTTATTGTCCCTCTGGGTACAGTGCCACATTCTACGCTCGGAAGTATATTGTAACTGCCTCAAATGTTCCTCATGGTTCTGGGTGTTGAGAGGAAAGAAAAGAACACTGTAAAAGAATGTTCAGTGGAAGGAGGTCTGTTGAACGCACTTCATGCCCTACGTTAACCAACCTCAAGAGATTATTTTTGCAATTTCCATTTCCTATGGTGTTAGGGTGTAGTTATTAGTCATTGAGTGACAGAGCTGGATTTGAACCTAAATCATGGTCTGCTGCCTCCATCTGACCAGGGGCGAGGTCGGTGATGGAGCCCGTCTTCCCAGCTCAGCGTCCTAACAACAGGAGGAGCCCTGCTGCTGAGAGAGGGCTTGGAGGTCTCCCAACGAGAACTGCTCTATTTTCTCATGGTTAAAAATATTTGCCCATAATGTCTCTTTATAAGATAATAAAAATGAACCATCTCTGGTTCATTGGAAAACATGTCTCAGGCTTATTAAAAATACATGAATTTTTCTTACTTTAAGATAGGCTGACCATATTATTCAAAAACTGTAAACCGGATTTCATCTTATCTGTTCTTAATTTATTTTTCATAGCAGTCTTTCATACAGATGAGCATTCTAATTACTCCTGAAAGAGCTGGCAGCAGCAGTGAGGTTTCCATTGAAGTTGTCCTGGAGGTTCATTAAGACTGAGAGTCCTCCAGCCTTCTCCTGGTTCTTGAGCACTGGTGTCCTTCCTCCTTCTTCCGCCCCGTTTCCTCATCTGTTCTAGATCTGCCAGAGCTTGAGGATCCCCCCGGGAAGTGAGCCGGGCGCTCAGGCAGATGGAAGCCCCCGGGCTGCACTGCCTGCGCCTGTGTCTTGCTGTCTCTCCTCCTGGCTCCCTGCCTTCCCCAGGCCCCTCCGTGGTCTCCTGCTCACCCTCCTCCATGCAAAAGATATGAGTGTGCAGCAGCAAGAGCATCCCCCATTCTATCAACAGGGATCTTGGGACGTCTTTCGCATTCTTTATATAATTGAAACCTCTCAGCCTTTCGAGTTTGATGGAGGCTCATTTATGCCAGTTCAGATCTGCTCATGATGCCTGGGAGCCTTCTGTAGTCAGGTGTTCTTCCTGGGGAAGGCGGAGAAGTGGAGGGAGCTGCACCCAGGGAGTCTGGGTGGCTCCAGTTTCATGCCTGTCCCTCGTGAGCTGAGGGTTCTGCACATGCTGCACCTGTCTGGTGGGGAAGTCTGTGGAGCATGCTTCTCAGGCTCTTCCAGAGGGTTCACGAATATCTGGAGTGCTGTACCTAGTGGGTGTGCGGTAGGCTGTGGTTCCCTCTCCTGAGTCTTCAGCTGCGTGAGGATAGTGGGGTGTGCGACTGAGTGGAGGCTGTGGTCACCCTACCTGGCTGCCCATCTGCCTCCATCTTTAGGGGACAATGTGTGGGGGGTGGTCTATCCAGACATACCAGGACAGGGCAAAGAGCTCTGAGGGGGTGGGTAGGGAGGAGAGTGGGCTCGACGCCTGGGTTCTGGGCCCGCCTCCCAACTTCTGGGCTAGGAATTTCCATTCTCTGGGCTTTGATTCCTTCTGTAGTACGGAGGGGCGAGGGACACTGGGCATCTACTTTCCTAGCCTTGGGCAGTGCTCTCTGTATTTTTAGTTTATTAATCAGTTATGAATCTAGTCTCTAGAAACGTCTTTAAAGTCATCTTGAACTTATACTGTGTTCAATTTATATTAATTTCCTCTTGAGATAGCGAGTTTCATTAAGTTTATTAGTTTTGGGGAAGTCGAGCCGCTCATGATCGGTCCTAGTTTGCTTCCTTTAATCTTCCCGTTTTAGGCTGTTTAGGGTTCGCCCCGTACTCGTGTTCATATATTTAATAAGCGCCCCGCCACTTCCGTTCTCCCGGATTCACAACCTAGCAGAGAGAAGATGCAGAAAGCAAGTGCGTCGATGCCCCCGGGAGCCAGACCCTGGTGCTTACCCGTTATTCTCCTCCGTCTTCCCGCCAATCCCGGGAGAGGGCATGGCTTCCTTGGTGTGCCATCAGACAGGCTAAATCTCAGAAAGCTGCGGTGACTCCCAGGTCACCCAGCAAGTGTTCACTGTGTCTGAAGCCACATCTGGTTCTGTTACTCCATGACAGAAGGAATGTGGCTTCCGTGATGGTGTCAGGTACGGTCACAGCGTTGCAAGCCTGGGCTCTTCTTCCTTCTGCTGTCCTCTCTTCCCACGTCACAGAGATGGGCTCTGTTCTTCCTGGAGCCGCTCAGCTTCGATTCTTTGCTCCCCTGGACCTGGAGAGTTGTTTTTAAAGCCTCCTTGCTTTATGTGGAAACCCGGTTAGGCTTGGGGTGGAGGCTCAGAGGAGGGTCCCCAGGGGTCCCATCTTGCAGCCTGCTGGTTTCTGTTGCTGGTGGCCGCAGGATCTCAGGCTGCAGCCTGGTGCAGCTGTGGTTTGACGATGGCCTGGCTGAAGAGGAGCCTGTGTGCTTAACGGCATCTGGCCAGTGGAGAGCTGCCTGTTTGGGACTCTCATTTAGGGGGTCCTCGGGAAGGTCAAGCCATGTAAATCAAGCAACTTTTGAATGATATCTCTATTAGCATCTGCGAATGTGTCCCCGGGGAAGCCGGGCAAGCTCTGTGAGTGGAGCAGTTAAGACGGGATTGGAGGAAGAGTGGTAGAGTATCTATCCCTCGGGAACAATAATTATAAACAGTGGTTCCATGTAAACAGGTCTGAATGTGTTTTCCATATTGAATTCCTGAGAGTGCCATCTGGGGTGGCGTTTCAGCGCCCCCTCCAGGGCCTCAGCTCTGGGCACTGGTGCCTGGGGAGGGGGGCACTCAGGGCATCCTAGACCCTGGTGGTGGGAGCCCTTGGGTTTTGCCCAGGGGCTGCCTGTGGGTGGTGTGATGCTAAGGTTGGCATCCTTGTGTGATCTCCAGAAAGTGGTCTCCTCTTCGTGTCTACGAGGGGCATTTGTAGAAGCCTCGGTCTCACACAACACATTTCAGACAAATCCTCCCAACAGCCTATGGGTCACGTTACCCCATTTTACTGGTGAGGAAAGGAAGCCTCATGGGGTTAATTGTCTTTCCCAGAGCTACCAGTCAGCAAGCAGCAGGGCCGCGTTGAAGCTCTGACCTTTGACTCCAGTCCTCAGGCTATTTCGTGACACTGGGTCATTTCCGTGTTCTTTGAGTCTTGTCCAGCTAAGCATTCTATGAATCTTCTTTAGCACCAGAAGCCTGGCCAGCTCGTCTTGGTTTGCAATACCACTTTAACTTACTTAGGCTCTGGGAACCAGGGCCCAGAAACCTGGTTCCTTAGGTTTGTGCTTTGTGGCTGCTACTGGCTCCAGGGTCATTGGGTCATGGCCAGGCCCAGCACATGACCTATGGGCTGTACCCATATGTCATCCCAACTGATGGGCTGTCGTGGGTGTGGTGCCATAGAGAAATGGCGGCCCTGGCAGGTAACCTTGAAAGCAAGGATATCAGGGGTCTTCGTACGTCGTTGAAGTAGAATTCTGGGATCACAAAGACTTCAGGGTTGGACAGACCCCAGGTAGGGTCAGTATCTTCCTCCCAGGGCTGTTTTGAAGGATAAACGTGACCAGGATCGTGGAGTATTTTGGGGACACACAGCTATTATTATCACTCTATATTATGTTACCAATACAAGACTGTCTTTCTGATTAGATTATTAATGCCTTTTGAAGATGGGAATAAATCTTATTTATCCCATGTCTCCAGCATCTGTTCTGGTGTCTGTTGATTGTTGAATGAGTGAAAGAATTAATGAATGACCTCCTGCTTGACTTCCTGGAGACACTTTGCAGAGACATTGAATGTTGACTCATGTCATGGGTCACCTTCAGGCCTCGGTTGCCTCCCTCCTGCCCACTCACCCTTCCTTTCTCCCCCCTCCCATTCTCCCTCCTCTCTGGGTCTCTGATACCCACTCCATGCTGACTGGTCTGCACCGGATCTTCCAGGTGATACTTTGAGTGCCGCAGCACAGGGCCTCTGCCCACTTTTCAGCAAATGTGCCGTGTGGACAAGGTAGTCCCGGGAACTGGATTTTGTTTCCATGGAAAAATCTCTGGGCTCTCTCTCTAGGCCACATCTGAGGTCAGGCACATCATAATGATTTGGAGATTTCACCTGGGGCAGGAGAGGCCTCCAAATGCCACTTAATATGGTCTGTGTTACCTGGGACAGGGGTGGACGTGTCTTAGACAAGCCTAGCTGTGAACCAAAGTTAACATGGCTTAGTTGCAAAGTTGACATTGACAAAGCAAAGTTGCTTAGTCACCTGTAAGTTCTAGTCATGCCCTTGGTGGAAACTGGGTTTTAGTTAAACTAGTCCCTACTTCTGTGCTTTTTATAACGGAGCCTGAATTCTGAAACCCCACTTCTTGGGTATGAATCCCAGCTCCCTGCCTTACTAGCTGGGTGACTCTAGGTGAGTGGTTTAACTTCTCTGTGCTTCATCTGTAAAATGGGGAAATAATGGTGTTTCCCTTGCAATTATGAGGATTAAATAAAATCACATATACAGCTGGCCTTCCCTGTCTGTGAGTTTTGCCTCTGTGGGGATTCAATGAAACACAGATCAAAAATACTTGAAAAAAGTTGCATCTGAACTGACATGTGAAGACATTCCCTAAACAACACAGCGTAGCAACTTTTTACATAGCATTTACATTGCGTTCAGTAATATAAGCCATCTAGAGAGGTTCTAAGGTATACAGAGGACCTAAGTTACATGCACATACTACGCTATTTTATATAAGGTACTTGGGTGTCTGAGGAGCACCTGGGGGTCCTGGAACCAATTCCCCAAGGATGCCGAGGGACAGCTCTATAAGGTATGTAACACGGGCCAGGAGCCTTGCTTGGAGGATGGTCAGAGCTGAATACAATCACCTAGTACGTAAGACCATCCTATTCTTCTTCGTTTGGAAACCCAAATGGCACTCCTCCTCAAACTTGTCATTGCTTCGCACCTCTCTTTACTGGGCCACCAGCTATTCTGCCATCTCCAGCTGGGAAACTCAGAGGGTTGGATAGAGTCTCCATTCAGACTCGGGCAGCGTTCAGTGGGTGGTTAGGCCAGGGACAACGCCACTTCCATCCCTCTCATGAACCCAGGTGAGGCAGTAACAGTCAATTTTGCAGATTTAGAAAGCAAGTTTCAGGGAGGTGATGTTCACTTACTAAGGTAACAATGTGCCAAATGCAGGGTTGAGACAAGGTGGTTTATTTTATTTCCTTAATGTATTATATACTCCTTTTCTTTACGTTGGCGACTCAGGTGGCAACCCTTGCATGTCAGCACCCGAGAATGATCTTCAGCTCCTGAGCTGAGTGTCCCACCAAGGATGTCCTACCACCTGAGGATGTGGTAGGAATGGGAAGCAGAAGCCGGGGAAGGCCATGTCATCCTATCTGTGTGGTAAAGGGTGTTGAAAAAATGAGAACCCATTTTGGTAACGGATCTGCATTCAATTACTCGGGTAACTGAATGTAAACGAAAAGGAACGTGTTTTCAAAAAGCAGATGAGTTGAATGGTTTGCTTCTCTTTCTTTGGAGAGGATCAGTCCAGTTAGACGGAGTTCCAGCTCTCTCATCTTGGAATCTCTGAGCTGGAATACACACTTACACCTTGGCATGCCTGCTGAGTAGAAGGCCAAACACCTGCTACCCTAGTCCACAGATCCAGAGTGTCTGGTGCACCGGGTTTAGGAGATGCCCTTGCAGGGTGGGCTTGCAGGAGGGGGCAGGTGGCAATGTGGCACTTGGAATCAAATGCATTTCATTGGTCAGATTGGGGTCTTCAGGTTGTGGCTCCACAGTGGTGGTGGGCTGGGCTGGGCAGCTCGGGCTACCTTCTGAGAGCAGAAGGACTGGAAAGCTCTGAACCCAGAGAGGGTTCTGGTCGGAGCAGGGTAGCACTTGGTCATCAGAGTAGAGAAGTCAGAGACAGAACTGTGGGCCATGCAGAGCAGGAGACAGGGCCGTCCTCGTGTGGAACCCCGGCCCCTCACCTTGAAAGAGAATGTGCTGGGAACATCATAAACCTTGACCGCGTAAAAATGACAACGGATTTGGTAGACAGATGCATGGGAAAGTAGGAGGAAGCAAAATGTCCGTCTTCTGATACTTCAGAGACCATATGGGTGCCAGACCCTGTCGAAAGCTGATACTAAAGCGATCAAGGAGGAAATGTGTCATTTAAGGTGTAACTATATCTATAGAAGGCGGTAGAAGAGGGAAAAGAAAATAGAGTTGGGGCTGAGACTGCAGAGAAGCCAGGCACCTGGAATGAGGAGCTTGTATAAGGAGGCCAGAGGAGCCAAGGATTTTTTTGTTTCTTTTTTCCCCAGCACACACTTACGCTCTCTGTATTCCCTTCTTTCATTCCTGGTTCCTGATAGTCACCAAAGGACCTGATGCTCCAGGGTAAATTTTGCCACCCCCGTGCTGCGGGTACCAGGGCTGCTACTGCTCCTCCTTCCTGGAACTGTGGAGGCCTAAGGCTTCTCGTTACCAGCACTGGGATCAGTAGGTCCACCCTTGCCTCGTTCAGGTGTGTGCATTTTATTCCCTAGTGTGTTGCAGCAAATGAAGAAACATTTTGAAAAGCCCTGTGCATTATTCCCTGAGGTTGCCATGGCAAGTTACTACAGACTCGATGGCTCAAGCTAATCGGAATTCATTCTCAGAACCAGAGGCCAGAAGTTCCACATGAGTCTCAGTGGCTAAACTCAAGGAGGTGGCCAGGTCGTGCTCCTCATGGCGACTGCGGAGCTGACTCATCCCGAGTCCTCTAGTTTCTGCCTGCATTGGTTGGCTCATGGCCCGGGCACTCCAATCCCTGCCTCTGTCTCTGCCTCGCCTTCCTCTTTCCTGTCCACGTCTGATGTCGACTCTCCATTGCCCCCTTTCTCCCAGAACATGTATGACGGCACCTAGGACCCACCTGACTTCTCGACAGGCTTCTCATCTCATGATCCTTAACCGAGTCACATCTGCATACGACTTTTTCCTTATAAGGCAACATTACAGGTTCCAGGGCTCAGCACCTTGTCCCTTTGGGTGGCCCTTACTCAGCTCACTGCAGCCTGCCTGCATTAGGTCCACGAGTGCATCACCATGAGGAACAACATGGACATTCACCGAGTGGAGACGGCGATGTTCCCAGGGCTCCAGGCACACCTTAATCACAGGTTCAACAGCAGCAGGAAGGGCTCTGGACCCAAAGACTTCAACTGAGTCCTGAAGCTGTTACTTTCTACTCACATGACTTTGAAGTAAAAACTCGAGTCTCAGTTTTTTAAAAAACCTATAAAATTGGTTCAATAACAGTATGAAACCTTTATATTGGATTGCTCTAATCTTTAGTTCAAACACCGGATGGACAGACGTTTCTTAAACTGTAAAGTATTGGTGCTAAGTCTATAAGAAATGGCTAGATCTGGATACATATGGGTAGCTGACTTCCTAAGAACCATATTTTGAAACTTTTGCCATCAAGTGGATCCGGCCAGCCTCCAGGGTAATACTGCTTGTTCATGCAATTTAGAACACAGAGTGAGGACCCCAGTGAACACTCCTGGATTCTCAGGATTTCTCCAAGTATTTTAACAGTTACTATTGCTATTAATTTCGGCTGATAGTCTTGCTTAGCCTGTGACATTCTTGATTTCATGATCAATTCATGGTCAGAGACATAATAAAATTGCCCCATATTTAGATATGGCAGCAAAGAGCCACTCTGAGACACATCAAAGCACACAGCCCTGCCTGGGCTGATGATCTGGCCTGGCGTAGTATAGCACTTCCCAAGTGACCTTGGCAGGGCCAGCAGATATGAGGCTGGGGGGAGGTTGCAGCAGGCTGGCCCAACAAGCAATGGGCGAGAAGAGAAGCAGAGAATTAACTGGTAACAGGCTCAGAAACTTCTGGAGCACTTTACCTGTCTGCCTGCCCCATGTCCTGCCTTGATCCTCTCCTTGGTGGAAGTAGTGATGAGCTTGGTTAATCAGCAGCCCTGGCGGGAAAGACTGGATATGTGTGTTGGCACAGTGTGCAGAGAAAAGGTGGTCCTATGCTGGAAGCTTCCATGGCATCTTTCAAACCCAAAGGGATGGATGACACAGCTCAAGGGGGTTGACATACTTTAGACCAAGGACATGAAGCAGGAGTTCAGTATTTTTTTCCCAAGTAAGCAGCACATTCTTTTGACTGACATGCTCTTGGGACAAGAAAAGAATTCAGCATTTGATGAAGCACCTGCCACATGGTCCGTAATAAGCGTGGCACTCCCCACGTGACATTTCATTCAATCTCACCACAGCGATTCAAGCATTAGCGCTAATGTGATGAATTGAATTCTATTTCCCCTGTGGTTATAAATGGAATTGTGTCTCCCCCAAAGAGTTGTTGAAGTCCTAACCCCAGATGCCTTATCTGGAAATGGGGTCATTGCAGATGTGGTCAGATGAGGTCATTACAGTGGGCCCTGTGTGACGAGGTCCTTATAAGGAGGAGCACGCTCTGTGAATACACAGACAACTGGAGAAGCAGGCCTGGTGCAGATGGAGGCTGAGACTGGGGCGATGCGGGCCCCAGCAGAACACCCCTGGAGCTGCAAGCTCTGGAAGAGGCAAGGAAGGGTCCTTCCCAAGGGGCTTCAGGCTGTAGGGACATTTGCCACTCGATTTCAGACTTCTAGCCTCCAAAACTATGAGAGAATGAACTTCTGATATTTAAAGCCACCCATTCATAGTGATTCCTTAGGAATGTCCTTGGAATGGCTACCGTTGTCACACTCCCCTCCCTGTTTCACAGGTGAGGAGAGCAGAAGCTGGAAGAAGAAGGGACGTGCACAGGGTCACACCCGGACGAACTGCATACCCAGGGTTGGAACCCAGCTCTTTTGAGTCTGGGCCCAGTATCTTTGTACCATGGCAAGATTACTCCAGAAAAATAGTTTAAGAAGGAGGCCTAAGAAAGACTACTGGTGGGTTCTTCAGAGATGACCCACCATCCTGGAGTGACTGTATCACAGGGTCCCAGAGTCCTGAGACAGAAGTGGCACTCTCTGTAGCGCTCATGCATTGGGAGGGCAGAGTGTCCCACGTCATGCACACGTCTAATGTGGCACTTGGGGCCACATGGTAAAGGTCTAGCATAAGAGCCTGTGTGTGGTTTGCCTTCACAACAGATCACAGCCCCCACCTGGGACTGGCTTTCCTGCTGAGCTACTTGAATAGAGAACAGAAACTAGCGATTTTATTTTATATATATTTTTTGGTACCAGTATTGAACCCAGGGGCACTCAACACCCCTACATCCCCAGCCCTATTTCATATTTTATTTAGAGACAGGATCTCATTGAATTGCTTACTGCCTTGCTTTTGCTGAGGCTGGCTTTGAACTCTCGATCCTCCTGCCTCACGTTCTCCTGAGATGCTGGGATTACAGGCATGTGCCACTGTGCTCAGCTCAGAGACAAGCGATTTTAGAGACAAGAACTTCCCCTTGCTCCTGCTGCATCTTTGGAAAGTTTATTTAACTTCTCTAAGTGTGTCTTCTTCCTTATGTAAAAGGAACAATGTACCTAACTTACAGCATTATTTAAATTTTTCCCTAAGAGTGTTGCCTTGAAGGTTCCATTAGATCAGGGATAGAAAGTACTTAGCGCTCTACTTGGCACATCTTAGGTGCTGAATCAATGCTAATCCCCTGCTTTTCCTTTACACAAGGTTCCTGGAGAAAGTTTTAAGCATATGTTCTCTCTTTCACCCGAAATCCCCTCATTACTGTAACATCCTATGGAAGACTGATACCCTCTCTGGAGATAAAATCCAAAGACACCATCTTGAAGAGAAATGGATACTTAGGGACATGGAAAGAAAGAACAGTAATATTTCTCCTGCAGCTTTATCCTTAAAAGGAGGTGGGCAGCTCCTGCATTAATTTGTAATCTCAGTCAGCAGCTGGTCTGAAGGTCTGGACAGGGCTGGAACACGTTCTCCTGGGATCTGGTGGTTAGCAGAGGCTTTGCTCATTTGTTATGAACTGGGGAGCTGAGCCTGGGCCCATGACAGAGCACCACGAAGGAACCGAGCAACCAAGGAATGCGGGCCAGGGAGAGCCTCTGCATACAGACCTCTTCTTTCTGGTTGTTAGATTTGGGGTGGTTTTTAGAGAAGTGAAAAGGTTTCAGAATGTGCTTCAGCTTTCAAAATCTCAGGAAAGCAGAGCTATATAATCAAGGATCATAGATTCACTGCACTTTAGCTAAAGTTTTTTTTTTTTGTTTTTAAAGCTCTAAACACAGCACTAACATAAGGAACAGATAAAGTGGAGCTGGCTGGGGCAGCAGGGATGAGGGGCTCAGGGTCCTGGTTACCATCCCAACCTGCAGCACTGAGGTCAAAGAATCCTTTGCACCACTTTAGAATTCCATGGATGGAGATTAAAAATCATTATAAAGGGCTGGGGATATAGCTCAGTTGGTAGAGTGCATGCCTTCCATGCACAAGGCCCTGGGTTCTAATCCCCAACACACACACACACACACACACACACAAAAAAAAAAAAAAAAAAAAACAAAAAACCAAAAAAGTCATTATAAAGCTGGGCACAGTGGTGCACACCTGTAATTCCAGCTGCTCAGGATGCTGAAGCAGGAGGATTGCAAGTTCAAGGTCAGCGTCAGTCACTTGGCTATATTCTCAGCAACTTAGCAAGGCCCTCTCTCTCTCACTCTCTTACACACACACACACACACAGACAATAAATAAAAAAAAAAAAGGGGATGTAGCTCTCAGTGGTAAAGAACCCCT
Source organism: Sciurus vulgaris (assembly GCF_902686455.1). Lineage (NCBI taxonomy): Eukaryota > Metazoa > Chordata > Mammalia > Rodentia > Sciuridae > Sciurus > Sciurus vulgaris. The sequence continues at coordinate 10,203,068 of NC_136466.1, forward strand.
GGGGTCAATCCCCAGTACTTAAAAATCATCATAAGGAGACCCAAGACATAAGATTAAGCCTGGCTAGATCACAGATGATAGAAACTGAACCTCCTGACCGTGAGTCCAGGGCTCATCCCCCCACATTGTCTAGCAGCTAGTTTTTCCACCTCACCTCTGATTGGTATTTTAGTTCTTCATCTACAATCATATTTCATGATTATGTAGTTAGTCATGTGATGACTTTTGGAAGAGAGATTCTGCTTACCCTTTGTAGTTATGGAAGAATCCACATGGAATGAACTTTATATATAATTTGCGTATGCATAGAATATACATTGTTGGAGGCTAGTATTGTTTTATACACTGTTCATCAAATTTAAAATCCTTCCAGAAGCCTAATTTTATGTCATAAAAATCATACACAGTATATTCTATTTGTAATTGGCCTCTCATCAAGAGGAAGGAAAAAACTTTTCACTTCTTGAACTTCTTAACTTTCTTTTTTGTGAATTTCAAACTTTTTCAAATTATCTTAATTGTACAAATTGATGGGATACCTTGGGATAATTCAAAATACACATACAGCCAGGTGCTGTGGCGCATACCTGTAAACCCAGTGACTTGGGAGACTGAGGCAAGAGGATCTTGAATTCAAAACCAGCCTCAGCAACTTAGCGAGGCACTTAGCAATTCAAAGACCCTGTCTCTGAATAAATTCAAAATAGGGCTGGGGATGTGATCCAGTGGTTAAGTACCCCTGGGTTCAATCCCCAGTACCAAAAACCAAAACCAAAACCAAAACAAAACAAGGAAACAAATAAAAAAATTAAAAACCCCATGAATACAGTATGTAATGATAAAATCAGGGTAGTTAGCATTTCCAACCCCTTAACATTAAAAATTCTTTTTACCAACCTGTAATAGTTACACATATTTATGGGGTACAGTGTGATATTTCAATACATACAACATGCACTAATCACCTCAGGGTAATCAAATATCATTATTCAAACGCGGTTAGAAGTACTAAGTTTTCCTTAGCAGTGACTGGGAGCTGTAGTTCAATACCCTATCATATATTTAATCCAAAACTACTAGAGAGCAGCTCAAAGACCCCAAACCACTGACTTCCTAATCACACAATGCAGTTAACCGGAATTTTAAACTACGTTCTCACTAAGGAATGGAAGTTAAAGTCACAGCCTTCGAGGTGATTTTAGAACAAGGGTTTCCCGGAGGATTGGAGGTGAAGGGTCGGGCAAAAGAACCAACATTTGCTAAATGTTTTCTGATCGTCAGGCACCATGATTAGCATGTTGCAAAGGATTTAACTCCATATAATCTTCCCAATTACTTAAAAAAATTAATCCACATAATGACTTTTACAAGCCTTTGGTCTCTATTAAACGCAGTCATCGGACCCCTTCAGAGAGGACGGGGCTGCTCGGTGCGGGTCTCCACGCCGGCCAGTGCACCCGGACCGCGCGGGGCGGGGCGGGGCGGCTCCCCGACACAGTCCTGCTCTCCCGGCGCCGCAACTTTCAGCACCACGGACAGCGCTCCAGCCCGGCTGGAGGGAGGCGGGGATCAAAACCACGCGGATTCAGCCCGGCTTTTTCAAATCTCCTGGGGTCTGGGTCCCCGCGCTACTTTCCGTGCATTTTCTAAACTACTTTCACGACTCCAGACGGAAAAGACGTTCACACCAAAGGGAGTTCAAGCGTTTGCTTACCGTCCGACAAGTCAATCAGTCCCAGGTAGTGCAAAAGTTTCAGGGAGGAGCACACGACCACCACTATGCCCAAGGTCTGGAGCCCCTCCGACTCGCCCTCTGCCCACATCTTCTCCGAACCCTGGCGCACCAGCAAGACGCCAGGCGGGCATTTAGCAGCCAGAAACCCGCTCTGCCAAGCCTCCCCTCCTGCAGCTCTCCAGAGCACAGGCTTATTTCCACCGTCTCTCTTCCGTGCGCTCTCCCCCTCCCTTCCACCCCTCCCCACTCCCTCCACCCCTCGCCTCCTCCTGGCTTGCAACCTCCACGTTTCATAGTAATCCTTGCTTTTATTTTCTCTTCTCCCAAGGTAATATCTCCAAGGGTTTAACCAAGCCCTAAACATCTGCTAGCTGAGTGTAACCATAATTGGCAACATCTTATGGGGGATCTCCAGAGGACCACCCAGAGGTAATGTGTGTCGGTGTACACCATTTCAAAGACAAAAAGAAAGACACTTCTGCTTTAGATCTCAGCTAGACACAGAGATGAAAGCTGTTTTTTTCAAGGGGACAAAAGTTTACCTTTACTTTTTCAGTGAAGTAGCTGATTCTGAAATACAGATAGTCCCTGACTTGACATTATGAAGTGTCCCTGGAACCTGTATGTCCAGGAAAGTTATTGTAAACTTTCCACAGTTATTTTGTCCTTGGCTAGTTTTATGTCAGTATCACAAATTACCAAATGGGTAGCTGGGCTGACTATGTGATCCTTGGGCAGCAGTGTGACATCAAATCTTTTGCAAATAAGATAAAAAATAAGGAAGAAAAGGAGTCATACTGTTACTGTGTCCACAACTTCTGGGCTCTAGGGTATGAGTAGTGAGCTCAGAGGGAAAGAGTTCCGCAGAGTGAAGAGGAAAGACTGGAGACTTGGAGTCACAGAAACCTGTCTTTAGGTGAGCTCCTGGATCCCCAGGAGGCCTAGTTGCCTCCTCTGTGAATAAACTAAGAGACCTCTGCAGAGTGTGAGAAGACAATAGACACTTGGCAAACACAACTTTCAGACTATGAGAACACACTCTGTTGGCAACATTTTTTGAACTCTGGGTAGAAATGTAAATACTTAAATAAAATAATACATATTCCTTTGATCCAGAAATTTTGCCTGAAAAATTTGCCAGTAATTTGTTGAGTACATTGCCATTTTCATAATGAAAAGACACATCCACACAACGTGACATACATAAAATATTTCCAGAAGTACACAATGATTGTTGAGAATTTTAGTTGCCTCTGGAAAGGAGAATTCAGGGACTGGGGTTAGAGGGTAATCTTTTTACTAAAATTTTCACCCATGTATTTGTGTAATGAATTTAAAACAATAGCAATAACAAAATGTGAGTGCTAGTTTCTCCTCCTTCTTTGTGAAAGGGGGAGCTATTTGACATAGCTCTGTGTGTCACTCTCCTCTCTCATTGGTGTCTTGGCAATGATATCCTGGTGTATTAGTACATTTTCTGTTGTTATAACAAAATATGGAAGGCTGGATACTTTATAAAGAAAAGAGGTTCGTTTAGCTTATAGTTCTGGAGGGTCAAGGGCAGTATCCACTTGGCTCTGGTGAGTGTCTCATGGTAGATGACAGAAGTGTATGTGCAAGAAGAGGGAGGTCACAGGGTGAGACAGGAAGTAAGGGACTGGAGAGGCCAGGCACACTCATAAAGTAACCACTGCCTCTCCTGGGAACTAACCCATTACTAGCAACCCCAAACCACACCTTTGAGCGGCATGAATCCATTCACGAGGCGAAACTGCCTCATGACCTAACTTTCTCCCACAGACCCCACCTCACGAGGGTCCCACTTCCTCGACTCTTCCCCACTGGGGACTGAGTCTCCAGCACGTGAACCTGTGGGTTGACACTGTATCCAAACCATGGCACCTGGAGTCAGCTGGACCCCGCTCATAAAACTGATGGTTGATTTTCACGACATCTGAGAGGCACTCGTTAAAACATTGTTGGCTCAGCATAAGTTTTTTGACCTCAGAAATCAGCAAAAGCCATCCATCTGTGCCTCTTCCCCCCCTCACCTCCACCTGTTTAGAGGACCCCGCTGCAGATCCCATCCACCCAGGAGGAAGCCTGACAAACGGCCTGCCCAGAGGTGCTCCTGGTCCGACCCGTCTTCCCTCCTCAGTAGCGCTGGGCTGGTGGGATGGAGCATCGGCACATCAGACAGGTGAGCTTCCCGGGCAGCCTCCCGGGTTTCCAGCCAGTCAGAACTTTGTTCTCTTGGCTCCTGCAACCTGTCCCTCTTCCGTTCTCTCCTGCCCCTCCCTTCTCTGCGCTTCCAACCCCTCTCCCGCCCGGTAGGACTGTGCAGGTCCTGGTTCTCCTGCCTCTGCGTTCTCCAGCTTCGTGGGCGCTCACTGCTCCAGATGGTAGCTCTGGGCAGATGGCTCTGGTCTCAGCTCCTTTCCTGGGCTTCCGTCCCACATTTTCACCTATTTCCCTGTTTCACCTCACACACAACACCCTCGGTTCAGTTCCACCAACAGGTATTCCTGAGCATCTGTCGGAGGCAGGTCCAAATGTCAGGAACTAGCTTTAATCCCTTGCTGCTTTCCTCTGGGAATGGGTGACGCCAGAAGGGAGGTGGTGGGTCCCACTTTGAGCTCTGCTGTCACCATGTAAAAACTTAAATTTTTCCAAGAATTCTGACCTCAGTGACAAGTCTTGCTCCAGATTGTCTCCGACTCCTGAACTTTAGGAGCGGCCGTGTCTCAGGTGAGTCAATGGTAGCCAGAAAGATGGCAGTGTTTCTTAGAAATTCCAAGGTGCCTCTTTTCATCCCCAAGAAGATCAGAGGGAAATTCAGGTCTCGTAGGTAGTGGGTGTCTGCGGACTGGGCCCTCCTGGTTCCCAAGGCCACACTCTCCCAGTGCATATGGGGATGAAGGGTGCGTGTGTGGTTTGGCGTTTTTGAGAGCTGCAGGAACCGTTGACTGGGGGACCTGCCATCAGAGTCACGTGGGTCCTGCACAGATCTTCCCCTACCCATGTCCCCCTTTGATAAATTCCAGCTTTCACCAGACGAGGGACTTTTTTCCTCAGTGGAACACTTGCAAAATTCATCTCACAAATTGCTTTTTTGTATTTTCAGATCGATTATAATGTGAATGTGTTTATGTTGGCATTCCGAGGCTGCATAGAATTTGATACTTCTCTCGTTAATTTGTCCCGGATTACCATATTTTGGCCAAGAATATTTACCTCCTTGGCTCTAATTCTTTATCAGCACTAGCAGGTTACTCCCCCCCCCCCAGTCCCCCGGGGCCACTTGCCACAAAGAAACACAGGTTTGATCATTTGTACAAAATTGTCTTAGGACAGGACCGGAGGGAAGTTGGCTGAACTCAGGCACCTGATTCCTGACTTTGGAGCTGATCTAGGTACCACAGAAGGCTGGATTCCAGGACAGGCCTTGACATTCAGACAGAGGGATGTGTTCCCTGTTTTTGAAGGCCCCTCAGGAGTCTTAGAAATCAAGATATCCACACTCACAAGTACTAAGTTTCTGACAAATAATTGTAGAGTCTCTGGGTTTGAACTTCAGCTCTTCCATCTACTAGATGTGTGAGCTGGGACAGGCCTTGCAAAATTTGGAGCCAGTTTCCTTATATGGGGACAATACCTTGGGACTCTTGAAATAACTAAGTGAGATAATGCCATGAACTGTGTAGTACTGTCCTTGACACCCAGTGAATAGCAGTGTAGTATGGAGCTCCAGGTCACAACCTCTGAGCCAGACTGCTTGTATTGACCCTTAACTCTTCTTCCTACTTCACTCTGTGACCATTGGTGAGTAACTTAACCTCTCTGTACCTGAGTTTTCTCACCTGTAAAAAAGAGATAGTATTGCATCTTCTTTAGAGAGTAGCCATGAAGTTAAAATGAGTTAATAAATATGCATAGAAGGAATGATATCAGCATCATTATTACTATTATTATTATCCATAAACTCAAGGAGATAATGATCATCTGGGCCCCATGGAGAAGGCATAGACTGGGTCGGTGTAATTAGGAGGTTTGGATCTGGGGAAAAGACAAGGCATGTTTCAGGGAGGGAAATCGGGCTTCCTCTGGAAATGCTGGGTGCTTGAACTTTGGTTCTCCAGCTGCACATTTTCTTCCCAGGCAACTGTTCTCAGCTGAGCATGATTTGTTGCTACTTCAACATTGCTTGAGTCTCTGCCTCCAGCGGGACAGGTCGGGGCAGTACAGGAGGTGGGTCCACTTGGAGGAAGTGGCTCCCGGGGGGGCGCACCCTGGGAGGCTTTCTCTTGTCCCTGCCCACCTTGGCTTCCTGGTGGCCATGGGTGAGCAGCTTTCCCGCCTCACACCATGGGCTGCACAGTGTTCCACCCGCACGCTGGACAACGGGCTTGCAGCCCACAGGCAGCTTTCCTGAGGGCTCTCTGCTCCTGGATCCATCAGTATCCAGGTGTTCGGCTGGTCCCTCCCGGCAAGGTACTGTGCAAACTTCACCTGGGTAAACAGATTCTGTAGGAGCCCCGTTTCCCACAACATTCTACTGCAGTTGGTATAAAAATAATGCCCGTAATTGCACCTAGAGTTTTCTTTACCTTAAAAGTTGTGAGAGAAATGAAAGAAATCCTCAGAGCACCATCTCAGAGCTTCTAATTCTGCTAGAAAGCAAATTATTTAACTGCAAGATGGTTATGGTTCAGAGAGAAAATCATTATTATTCCCATCACTGGCCAAAGCGGGAAAATTATTCAGGTGTTCTTTATCCTAGCCCTTTCCTTGGCACCCTTTTGGGGGCACAGGCTGGGTTTGTTGAAATGAGTTTTATAACGATGATAATAATTGTACAGTAATGCAGTAACGGTCCACACCGTCCTTCCTTCCTCCCTTTCCTTCTTTCCTCCCTCCCCTCTTTCCTTTCTCAGATGCCCACTGTCCCCCTAGCTCTGTGCAGCTGTTGGGCACTATGAACAGACTGAGAGAAAAGCCTTACCCAGTAGGAGGGTCACAGTGTCCATTAGAATCTTTAATTTGCAAAGTTCAGTTTAACTGAACTTTGTAACTTCTAAATAAATATATCTGTTGGAAAGACACTACGCCATTCTTCATAATCAACTTTTGAGTTAGGATAACATATTTCTATTTACAAACAAGAACATAGGGCTGAAGAGCAGGAACCTAGACCCTACCAGCCTTTCCCATAGAGAAGGCTCTTCTGCTCCACCTCTCCGGGGTCCCCATCCCCTCCTGTGGTTCCAGGCAGAGAGACCCAGATGTAGGCCTGTCTGCTTAGCCCAGTCACTTCCACTTCCACAGGAAAGAGCAGCAGTGCATTCACTATTGAGTGCACAGTGTTGGTGTTCATCATCAGCCCCGGTCATTTGCTGGCTTGGGCAGGGTTTAACCGGCCAGTTGAAAGCTGTTTGCAAGTAAAATCTGTGAGTCATGATGTTTAAATATCCACTGACACATTCCCATTTTCACTCCTTCGCTTTCTCCAGAGGATCCAGTCTGTTGGAATCCCAACAGAAATTCCAATTCACTACTGGCATTTGTAGTGGAGCCTGTGGATTTGACGTCAGCTAATTAATGAGTGAACTCTGCTTCTCTCCCTGCTCCTTCCCGTCCTTCCTTTCTTCCTCCCCTCTTCCCTTCTCCTTCATTGCATTATTCCTAGGAAGAACCTGTCTGGGAAGCTGCTAAATATCCCATAATGCACAGAAGAGCCCCCACCACACAATGAATATTTGTCCCCAATTGGCAAGAATGCAGAGGTGAGAAACCCTGCCGTAGGTCTGGACCCAGGCACGGAGTTTCCACCTGGCGGGATCCCCTGGCACTGTCCTTATGTGCGCACTAACAAACTGCTTTCCAAGGCCGGCTCACGCACGCACACCCCAGCTGGTGCATGTGAGGAGCTCCCCGCTCCCGGCTTTACAGGTTATGAGCACGTGGCTTTGTAGAGTGACTTGGAAAGGCTGCAGAGTGGCAAGGACACTAATAAAGCTCTGACGGAGATGTAGGGGTTCTCTCCCCAGAGAGGACATTGCAAAGGGAGAAAAACCCTGTCCTTGGATTCAAGAAATATTCACACAGCCTCTGTCACATCAGGAGCCATCCGTCACACCTTCTCTCAAGTCTCCCACGAGCCGTGGAGCTGGTACTGAGGGCTAGCACAGCACCGGACGGCCAGGCTTCGCAGAGAGATAGAGCTGGTGTCCGGTTCCAGGATGGCACTTGGCTCACTCTGTGCCTTAGGAGAGGTATCTGAGTTCTCCAGCCTTCACATTCCTCACCTGTAACGTATAGATCATAATACGCCTCTATCAGAGAATCGTCCCATTATGTCCCTGTTATGGACATACTGGGACAGACCGGTGGTCCGTGAATATAGCTGCCATTGCTCTCACGATTCTCACTCTATCTGGGGAAGAGAGACACTCAGAGTCTAAGTGAGTTGCAGAACACGGCTCGTGAGGGCTAGGCAAGGGTTTGAACCCAGTTCTGTCTCAGCTGAGTCAAGCTGTGTCCCTAGAGGGGAGGCCTCAAAGCCCATCACACCAATTTGACCAGTTTGACCAAAACCCCTGTGGATCAGTCAGAATTCATCCAGAACTTCGGAAAATAAACACATTTCAATGGTTATTCAGCAACTCAACTGAGTAAAACAACAGCTGGGTTTCCTGGGGATCTGCTGTAGAGACCACAGGACGCTCTGGAGGAGGATATCGCCTGGAGGCAAATGGCCAGCCTAATCTGGAGCGACCCCTTCCCTTGCAAACTCAAACATCCACTTGGCCACGTCATGGCTACGAACCTGCCCCGCCCTGGAAGACCAGCAACTGAAGCCTGTGTCCCAGGCAGAGGATCACAAGTGTGAGTTCACAGTGTCCGGGTGAACGCTGCCTGCTGGCCGTCACCCAAGCAGCAGTCATGTCCTCAAGCTCTCCTCCATGTCCTGCTCACCCCCGCTCCCTCCAGGGAAGACATTTGTCTTCAGAGGTTGGCAATGAGGCATTTGCCACCGCACACATTTTGACATATTTTACATATGCTCTAAGAAGCAGAGGCTAAATTACACTGGTGAGTTATTAAAAACAGCTCTCAATGCTGTTATTATTTATTGCATTTCCAACTCTCAGCAGCAGCTGATTACACTGCTTAATCTTGTATTTTTTTAATTCCCCACCCTGAAATTAATTCTCCCTGCAGTGAATAAGCAAGGTCAGCCACACTGCGCCCCATTTGGAAAAGAAAGCTTTGATTCTGGGAAAGAGTTTGATTGGCGGCCCTAGGACACGGATGGTCTCCGCTTCCCCAGGGAGGTCCCTGGCTTGACATGCGAACACCTGTTCTCCGCAGCGCTTCCAGAGGGAACTCTCTGGATCGCAGGCTCCCGGGTGCCCTCTGTGTGGGCTCCGTGGTTGCCAGCCAGAGCTATGCCTGGCCCCTGCTGCCTCGGGCCTCCCCTCTCCATCCAGGACTCACAGTGACTGGCACTTCTGCCCCCAGTGCCTTCCCACGCGCTGCCCTGTCACCTGCCTCCCTTTGACTCTTCCTTTCACACTGAGCCAGGGAGTGCCTCCTTCAGAACTGCTCCCAGGGAGCCCCGTGCGAACAGCACCCGGTAGCCCCTGACCCACTGCACTGTCATAGTGTGGTTCGTGTCTCACGTCGAATGGCGACCTTGGGAATGGGCCTCGACCCAGCCATCCAAGCTCCCAGCACCAGGCCCTGCACGAAGCAAGCTCTTCAGGAAGAAGCAGGCTAGAGAGGCAGCAGGAGCCCAGGGTCTTGAACCGGGCGCTTGTCTGTCCGCCCATCCACTCTTTCATTCAGTGAGTATCTGTGAGCATCGGCTGTGAGCCAGGGACTGTGCTAAGTACTGGGGATACGGGCACGGGTGGCCGATGGGGAATTCCCGCGTGACTCCGACAATGGCATTGGTATGTGTCAGTTAGCTATGGTAGAAAGAGAAACAGCTCAGGGACAGGACGACGGAAGCAAGGGACGAGCCCGCACCGTGGTGGGCACAGGAGGCCTGGCAGTGGGAAAGGCTGGGATGCTGCAAGGGTCGGATGCACAGAGACCTTGGACCCTGTTGAGAATTTTTCTACCTGAGCACAATGGGTTTTAAGCAAAGGAGTAACGTGTGTGCCCGTGTGTGTGTGTGTGTGTGTGCGTGTGTGCGCGTATGTGTGTGTGTGTGTGTGTTAAACAATGTCTGCAATGTGGAGAGCATAATGGCGGGGCACTAGGCACACAGAGGTTGTGGGATGGACCCATGCATTCCTCAGATGTAGGCGTGGCAAGGTGGAGTCAGTGCCTGAGGGACGACACAGAGGGAGAACCCTCCAGAGGTGTGCAGAGGAATCCAGGGCCCCGTGTTAGTCATGGTTCCAATCTGTGGTACCCGCTCCCAATGCAGAAGCTCACGTTGGGGAAGGTTCAGCCTTTCCTGGGGCCGCCTGGTTTGAGGGAGCCTCTGCTTTAGAGTAGCCAGGCCAGCTCTGTGATCTAGAGACTCTGCTCCAGGTACAGAGGTCAGCACACTGGGCTTCACAGTAAGTTGTCCCTCTGGCTTCTAGGTCTTGGAAGGTTAGGTCAGCTCCATACCAGACGTGATTTGCTATCTTGAGAAGAATAGTTCAGTTTTCCAATTTACCCACCCGTCCGTCCATCCAACAGCTGCTATCTGAGAGGTAGATGCTGGAGCTGGCCTGGCACCTGCCTCGTGGTGCCTGTCCACTGCCTGCTCTTCCTGTGTCCATATTTGTCCAATATGAGTTAGAGCCTGTCACTTATAGCCAAGGGGAAGGATCCAGCTCAGACACTGTCACATGATTTTGTTCCTTCGGATCTTTGGTTGCTGAAGTGGAGCCCCAGGCAAACCCTGCTTTCTCCTCTCCTGATTTAATTGGCCCATTATTTTAAACTTTTGTAGATAAGGGAATAAAAAAGTCAGCGGAATATTGTATTCATCACATTCAAATTAATATGCTTCATTACCACAAAGACAGGGAGTGTGGTTGCAATATTTTCTCAAAACTTTTAATTGAACAGAGCATGGGAGGGGGCAGAGCAAAACTGGAAACCACCAAGCTCAGATGCTGTTTTTCACTTTCTCAAAATGTGTGTTGTTTGTGATCTACTCATCTCATTAGTGTTAATTATGAACTAAAATAAAATGGCATTTAACACTGTGCTGAGGCTTTAATTAAAGCTAAACCTTCAGACCCAGGAACTCTCTGAAGTCCAGGATCATTATTCTAAAATGGTGAGCCTTGTGCTGGGCCAGTGGTACCCCCACACTCACTCCATGCTCTGCTGCCAGGAGATTGCTCCCTCCCTCCTTTCATCCATCAGTTCATCCATCCATCTATCTACCTATCCATTCATCCATTCATCCATTCATCCATCCATCCATCCATCCATCTATCCATCCATCCATCTGTTCATTCATCCATCCATCCACACACCCATTGTCCATCCACCCATCCTTCCATCCCCTTTTCCAACAAATAAATCTTAAATTAATGTAGTTTTTTGGGAAGAAAAATAGTATTTAAGTGCCACCATATTTATCACTTTAAATACATTACATGCAGCCTACTACAGCACCAGGAACTTAGGGGTTCAAGCAAGGGTAATTAGTACTATTGTACATTTTATCTCATTTAATCCTCAAAAGGTCCCAGGAGGTGAGGACAAGTTATTATTCTATCTACTTTATATAAAGTGAAACAGACTCAGAGAGATGCAGTGATTTACCCCTAATCATGTTGATTCTGTTTCCCTGCTTTATAATGCTGAGCTCAACTGAGATTATTCTGGTTTATCTACATTCACTCCTTCATTCGACAAACACACCACACACCGAACTGCGTGCCAGGTCCTGTGCTAGGGGCTGGAGAGAGCTCAGTCCCCTGATCCCAGTCTGGGCGTAGCAATAACTGGGATGGGAATGAAGGCATGTCTGGGTTGAGGCCGCCACTGCTCACTGACGGGGAGGAGACAGTGGCCCGACCAGGGGCATCCACCTGCCCCTGTCATAGTAGAATCAGGACTTGGGCCCGGGGCTCTTGACTCCCATCTGGTGATACTTCCCTTATTCTAGCCGGGATGCATGGGGAGCCATTCAGGAGATTCTCCTGCACAGGATAGAGACCAGGATGCTACAGGAAACGATTCTGCCCACAGATAGCTTTCTGTTAGCCAAACTCCACTTTATCTACTCCTCTCCCCTGGCCAAGATCCTCTCCACACGGCTACTCCTTCTCCCCATGACTGCCCGTCACTCAAAGCTTAACCCTTCTGGGTCTCTCCTCTTGAGCTTTGTCTTCAGGAAAATGGGAAGTGGTTTCTACGAACAATGCACCTTGCTTTCTGGCTCACTCACGTCTGCTCCCTATAATATCCTGTAGGGTGGGAACTGAATCACAGTGGCCTGCCTGCTCCTTAGGTCCCTCTGTACCTGCGATTGGTTCAGGGAGGGGCTCACCATCTGTCCGAGTCAGTGAGATTCTATGAGACCCTGAAGTTCAGGTATGTGACTCAGTAGATCCCTTTTCAGGAATTTTGGGCTGCTGTTTCTGTTACTTGCAACCCAAAGAGTCCCAAATGCAACAGTACACTGTGACTCATGTTAATTGAGTGCGTACTCTGTGCCAAGTACCGTACTGGTCTCAGTGTCCACGAACTTACTTGGTAGTCACAGCTTCCTCACAAGACGCATGGCACTGGATCTCACTGAGTGAGAGAGGGCAGTGCAGCTGAGTGCGGGAGCAGGGTGACCCTCGGCCAGCTGTCCCTGTGCTTATCCACAGAGCAGCATGTCCTACACACGGCCCTCTTCAAGTCCCGAACTCGTTTCCCCTCTGCTGGTCCTGTAGAGAGGCAGCACCTGACTCAGACTCCTGGGAAGGAGCAGATTGCCTTTAGGGGTTTCCCTGGGGGAGGCAGGGTGGGCACATGCGCCCCTCCAGGTCCTGCCTGCCACCTGGCCTGACCTTCTGTCCTTAGGAGTTGGCTTCTTTGGATAAATTATTAATAACCATTATAAATACAGCAATAGCAGCTTTTACTTTTTTCAAAATCTGCCACTTGCCAGGCCTTCTTTGAAGAATTTTGTGCACATTATCTTACTTAATCCTTAGAGAACAGAAGGTCAGGTCAACTACTGTGGTCAGGGTCACTAAACAAGGAAGATGCTCTTCTCAGACCCTCTCTGACCCCATGGCCCCTTGACCTGTGATTACCTGGAGGGACAGTGCACAGACCACCCAGGAAAGGCTAGAATGACTCATCTGCTCTCAGGTGCTGGGGAGGGAGGCACAGTTCCCCACCCCTGGTGACATTCCCTGGTTTGGTAGAGATGGAGAGTGCAAGCACAGAGGACCTCTCAAAGGCCAGCAACTAGCAAAAGGAGCTGGGGGAAATGTCCCCACATGCTAGCGGTGGCTGTCTCTGCCTTAAAGGGCTACTAATCGTCAGCCACCTTCCTTCACAGATTTGCTGAAGTTTTCCATAAGGGACGTGACTTAGTTTCATACTCAAAAAACAAACAAACAAACAAACAAAAAACCAGAACAGAATGGTAGTCCATGAAGAAAATTAACACAGGGTTCTGCAATAAAGGAGTCAGGATTCCTGGAGAAAGGCTGACTCCAGGTCAGAGGCACAAAGCGGCACAGGAGCCTTGGGTACTTGTGGTGCCAGAAAGTAAGGAAGTGCTGACACATGCGTCTCACACACACACACGCACACGCACACAGATACACACACGCACACACAGACACACACGCACACAGACACACACACACGCCCCACAGCGATGGTGGAATATCTAAGGAACATAGAAGCAAACTGAGAGGCCTCTGAGCAACAGGATAGGAAGAATGCTGTTGCTCACAGATGCAAATGTCCAGGAGTCCACCTGACTCATGCAGACACTTTCCGAATAACTCAGGCAGCTCCTGAGCCTGGCACGGCTCTCCACTCCCGATGGGTGAGCTGGGCACAGGGACTTCCTTCCAAAGAGGAAGGCAGTGCACCTGAGGAGGGGAGTGGCTCCACAGTGGGAGCCTCAGCCAGGTGATGGGGTCCATGCGCACAGCACCAAGTCACGTTGACAGGGCGCCCCCTTCAGGCGATGGGATGTGGTGGGCCCTTGATCCCAAACTTCAGTCTAATCAAGAGGCAAACTTCAGGTGAGGCCCGATAGGGAGCAGCCTACAAAATACCGGAGTGTTGCTCCGAGCAGTTTCTCCAAGGGAAGTGGATGTGCCCCCAGAGAGCACTGGGCAGCTGGGCCATGGGCCCACCAGGCGCCCGCAGCAGATGAGCAGGTGAGACGGCGCGGGCAGGCACCCCGTGGAGAATTACTCAGCCTTAGGAAGGGTGGAGGCCTGTCGTCTGCGGCAAAGCGGGCGGAATCGGAGGATGTCGCGTTCAGAGGTAAGCCAGACCCGGAAGGACGCACCACGTCTCTCTCCGGAGTGTGAAGCTAAACAAGCCCCCGCGAAGGAAGAACCGTGATCAGGAGAGGGCTGGGGGTGCGGGGCGAGGTTAAGGAGGTTGGATTTGATCGTGAGTCCAAATATCCATCCGAGCCCTGTGAGCCGCACAGTGAGCACTCGTGAAAAACAGATTCCTAGAAGCCGGCGGAAGCCACTGTCACAAACCAAAATGTCGACGAAAACCAAAGCCACATCTGCAGAGCATCTCCTTAAAACTGTCAAGGTCATCAGAACGAAGAGAGGTCTGGGCCACTGCCATGGCCGCGGGGAGCCGAGGGGGCCGTGAGGACTAAGCGTAGGGCGGGATGTCCTGGACGGGATCTGGAGTAGGAGAGGGACAGCGAGTGGAACCTAAGGCAATGTGAAGTGCATGCGGACCTTCAGGACACCATTCCACTGCTGCGTCACTCACTGTGGCGAGCTAACGTAAGCTGCCAGTAGGACGGGGTCCTGGGTGTGCGCATGCATGAACTCTCCGCACCACCCTTGCAGACTTTTACATATATCTAAAACTATTTTAAAATGAAAAGTTTAAACAGATAGGAACAGAGTCCAGCAGGAGCGGCTGAGGTCCCTCTCCAGAACTGGGGACCCTCTCGGGCCAGCATAGCTGGAGAAGTGCTTTGACTACTAGTCTTTCTCACCTTGCACCCCACCCCCCTTTTCTTTGCTAAGAAAAATCTAAAGTCTTGTATATAAAGCTCTGCTTGTTGGGCTGGAAGGGGAGGAGAGTGTTGTAGCTAACTGGCCTTCCCCGGTCCCACAGGGTCTCCTGGCAGTTAGATTCATTAACCCGGTGTTTTCTAATGATCAACACTGATCAATAATCTCCTGGGTCTGGTCCTTAAATTAATTGCCCCATAATGAGAATGAGAGATCCATTTTATCACCGGAGACCTGGCCTTTTACAGAGAAGGCTTCTGGGGTTTTGGTCCGTTCCCTCTGTTGCTCAGGTCTCTGGAGCCTTGAACAAGATCACCCCCAGGGAAGGACTTGCAGAGTCAGTTGAGGCTCCACTCCTGGGATATGCCCAGGCCCATTGGTCAAGGCGTGGTCCAGGGCCCACTCCTGAGAGGCTGTAGACACTTTGGGAGATGGGGCCTCATGGAAGTCCTCAGGATGCTGTGGGTGTGCCCGCAAGGGGGACTGTAAGACCCCAGTCTCTTCCTCTTCTTTGCTTCCTGGCTCATGGTTTCTTCCCTCGTACATGGCTCTGTGATGAACCCCCTGCACCAGAGGCCCAAAGGAATGGGGCCATAATTTTAAACTGTAATTTCCAGATCCATGAGCCCAAATAACCCTTTTCTCTTTACAAGATAATTGCCTTGGGTATTTCATCATGGTAACCGAGAGTGGACTAACAGCGAGTCAACCGAATTTCATAAGGACCTACTGTGTGCTCAGTTGCTGCTTCCTTGAAGAACCCCTCCTCCACTGACCGCCTAATCTAAAAGGTGAATGCCCCAGGCTCTTCCTTCAGCATAGTCATCACTATGGAGTGTCATGGTTAATATGCCTGCTATTTTTTCCTTTTGCTTTGCTCCCTCAATAAACTGCAAGCCCCACGAAGGCAGGAGCCATTGTGAAGCTCGACGTCTAGCCTGCAGCAGATGCGCAATAAACGGTTCTGAACTAGAGTGCCAGGGGAAAGTTAGATGCCAGGGAGACAGAGATGGGCGGGCTGCCTCTCTGTGGCCCAAGGCCTGCCCTCTGGAGTGAGTGGGAGGTGAATGCTTGCAGGGGCCCTTCACACAGAGGTGTCGGGGAGAACTGGGCCTGTCCTGGGAAAGGCTTCCTGGGGAGGGACATCTCAGATGACTGGCAGGCCGAGTGGACAGAAAGCAGGAAGGAAGAGGAGAGCACCCCAGCACAGAGGGCAGGGAGTGCCCGGTGCAGGGAGGAGGGGGCCCGAGAGCGAGCCACCCAGGAGTCAGCCTGGCTGCAGTTCCAGGTGTGGGCGAGTCAAGGACAAGGGAGGCTGACCAGGCCAGGGCAGATCCCAAGGCCCTGGCCACGTCTGGTCAGCACCCTGGACGTGATCGGGGCTGCGGGCACCAGAGAAAGAGGTGGCATTGTCACATCTGTGTTTTGGAGTGATGACTGCCTGGAGTGTGTGAACAGCATTGGAGGAGGGTGTAGACGGGTTGGAGGAGGGTGTAGATGGGGTTGGAGGAGGTTGTAGACAGGGTTGGTTAAGAGTGTAGACAGGGTTGGAGGAGGGCATAGACAGGGTTGGAGGAGGGTTAGACAAGGTTGGATAAGAGCGTAGACAGGTTGGAAGATGGTATAGACGGGGTTGGAGGAGGTTGTAGACAGGGTTGGAGGAGGGCATAGACAGGGTTGCAGGAGGGTGTAGACAAGGTTGGATGAGAGTGCAGACAGGGTTGCAGGAGGTGTAGACATAATTGGAGGACAGTACGGAAAGGACTTGGAGGGAGCACAGACAGCACCATGTTTGTTAGGGTGCAGGGCTGAGGTGTTCCCTGAGCTCGTTCATTTCATCTCTGAATGCGAGGCTGTTCAGGGTGACATGGTAAGATTATGAGAGTTGTCACCCAATCAGTGGATCAAGCCAATGATATGGACTAAGTGGGCAGTAGCTGTAGGCAGGTAGGCTGTGGCAGAAAATGCGGGGCTGCCTTGGGGGAGTGGAGCCTCTCCCCGCCTCCCTCTCTGCTTCCTGGTCCCAGGTCCTGGGTGGCCGCCTCCCTCTGCTGCTCCCTTCCACCATGAGCCACAATGAGCTTTTCCTCCTCTACATTGTCCTTGTCAGTCTTGTGGTCACAGCCGTGAAGAGGTGCCACAGCAGGGGTCAAGGGTGAAGCTGTTCAGAGACCTGGTGAGGCGCCACACGGCACGTATGGCCATGCAGTCAGGAGGACGGCTGGACAGGACTTGGTTGGCACGGGGAAGTGAGAGATGTTAAGAAGACGGCCCGGAGTTTGGCGCAATGACGTGTGTGGCTTTGAGCTCAGGAAAGTCTTTTTTAGGTCAGGGATTGCTCACTGCTTAGAGTCTTAAGATTTCTCTGCTTCTGCTCGTCTTAAAAAAAAGAAAAAAGTCCACGGATGGCCTGTCTTCCTGACTGGCCAACCCTGGAGCTTGGCTACTGGTGCAGATCATAAGTGCTGTGTGACACCATCTCCTTCTTTTGCAGGCTGGCTAGGGTCAGACCAGAAATTGTGACAAATGTGACTTTCCGAGGTGTGCCTGTCCGTGGACACGTGCGGACAGAATCCCATGTGTCCCACGTCCATGCTTCTCACTAGAGCACACACACCCCTGCACGTGACCCCCAACGTCTTACACGTCAGGTGACTTCCAGCTGCGTTCACCTTGTCTGACCTGCCCTGAGTTCCAGACTCACATCCTCCATCATCACATCAATACCTTCTCAGGGGTGTCCAGTGGGGAGCTCACCGCAGGGCCAAAGCCAAAGTTCTCATCTGTCTTGCCACGCTGCCCACTTCTTCCAGGAAGTGCTGATGCCATTGTGCGCGACGCCCTTCTCCACGCCCCTAGACCCCTGCAAGTCTCCCGGGACCCATAGGTTCCATCTCTAAAACTTTCCCAAGTCTCTGCTTGCTGATTGTGCTTGGTACTTCAGCACAGTGAGCATTCTGGAGCCCCTGGCCCTGGGCTGGTCCACACCCAGACACGCAGTGAAGATGGAGCCAGCATGGCCCCGGGTGAGGCCTCGGAGGTCTGTTGGTGGTGCCAGGGCAGGCCTGGGCAAGGGCGGAGGACTGGCTGGTCAGGACATGGAGCTCCACTTGGTAGGACTCTGGGGACCCCGGCGAAGAAGCAGGAGGCGACCTGTCCCCCTTTGTCCCCTCTCTGGGCTTCTCTGCTCTGCAGGCAGATAGCAGGTGTAGACTCTGAAACCTGCATGTGTGGACCAGGACTGTAGGGGACTGAGCATGAGCCGGGGGCTAGGGCCCTGGTGACCCTTCACCCTGGGTCTTCAGCTGCCACCCAGTGGGTTGGGGAGGGAAGTAGGAACAATATCACTGGCTGAGCTTCTCCTTCCAGAATCATAAATCAAAAGTGTTACGTCCTGAACCTGACCCGGCTCCACACTCATTTACCCTGGGCAGACAAATGAGTGTTTTGTGTAAAGATCGTTCTCCTTTAAATATTAAGGAGGGGGAGTTTTTCCATTTTCTTTGGTATAGTTTTTATTATATCTCCAGGGCAAAAACTCCCAATTTCAAGATGTAAATCGATGAGAAACATGATTGAATTTCGGAAACACGGCTTTGCAGCCACCAGCTTCAGACTGGGTCTGAGATTCTGAAGGCTGTACAGATCCACATTTGTAATTCACACCGACACCGAGGGTCCGAGGAGTGGCTGGGTCTCGGGTTCCCAAGAAGCTAACTTAGAATCCAGTGTTCCTTCAAGACAGGACAACTCTGCTTTCTCCTTGGGGGTGGGGCAGTGGTCGGGAACATCTTAATAAGCTTCCTTCCTTGTTCCCACCTCCGCGGCTCGTAGTAAGGAGGAAACAGACTCGTGTGCCTGAAGAAAGGAGCCAAGAGCAATATGCGCGTGGCTCCAGCGGACCATCCAATCCCGGAGGCTCAGGGGGCTCAGGAAGGAGTCCAGGGTGATCAGGAGGGGATCAGTGAAGAGGGGAAGAACTTCAACAAGACAGTGTCCTAGCTCAAGGTCAAGGCCCCTAAGGAAGAGGAGAAGGCAGGCGGGAGAAGGCAGGAGTCGTTCAGAGCCAGGTTCCAGAAAAGAAGCTGAGGGAGGAAGACCTGGGTACCAGAAGTGACTCTTCCCTGCCCTCGCCATGTGGGCTTTTGAAGTTTCAAACCTCTAAGACTCTGGGGAACTTTCAAGGAAGCTCTGACTACAGAAGGAAGGAGAAAGGGAGGAAAGGCGTCTCCAGAGAAGGTCAGAGAAGGTCCACAGTGGCCTTTGGAGACAAGTGTTCCTCCTGTCAGTTCTCTGTCCTAGCCAAGTGTTCCCTCGCCAGCAGGTACTCACCGGGAATCCCGCGTCCCACACTCGCCCCGTCTGCCCCCTACAGCTTCCCACGCCTCGTGGGGGTCTGTCTGGTTCTTCTGGGGACCCAGACGTCCACTACCATATATCGGAGGGTGCTGCAGCCATGGAGGGCATGGAGCAGCATGGACCTCGAACCCCGGCCAGCGGGCCTGCTCCCTGGCCCCCAGAGCATTGCTTCCTTATTTCAAGTAAAACAAAACTGTGGTGCTCGAAGACCGTCGAGGGGACAGCTTTGTCCTCAGACGAAGACAGAGGCCACATGCTCCGTCTTCCTGACGCTGGGCCTGCGCACCATCTGAGTGCGCTCACAACCAGAGGCTCCATGTTCTTGGAATCTTCCACTTAGATGGCGGCTCACATCTGTCACCTCTGAGGGTGTCTCTAAGTTCCCGTGACCTCTGGATGCTAAGGGGCCACAGCCAGTGGGAAGCCCAGGCGGGGCTCTCAGGGTGAGTTCTCCAGCTCCCTCCCTGCCTGCCTGAGGCCCGGCAGCAGGGCCATGTTCTTCTCCCAGAGGCCTCAGCCCTCTCTGTGCAGCCCTGACCCACAGCCGCACGTCTCTCTGGCTTCCTGCTCCTGTTTGTCCTGTTTCCCCTCTGGTCACTTCCTGTACCTGGCAGCCATACACAGAGCCCCGCCAGAAACTCCCTTCTATTGCCTGTGTGGCACCTGGTTCCTCCTGGGGCCTGGATGCTTCCACCCCATCTTTCCACCCTGGTCGGTGTTTCCCCCTCCGCCTTCCCCAGTGCAAAACACAGAGCACCTCAGGTCGGGGTGCGCCCGGGCAGGAGCCTCAAGTGCCAGCGAGTCTACCTGGCTTCTGTTTCCAAACGTCCCGGCATGCAGAGCCCGAAAGAGATATGGGGCCAAGACAAAACACCTCAGGAGAGGCAAGGGACGTGAGAAACAGGGACCCTGGGCTCAGGGAAGGAAGGCCAGAAAGAGAGAGGAGACGCTCTTCCTGTGAGAGAATCGGGCGGTACCGCAAGGGAAGAAGGCCCCACAGAGCTCTGGCGACTGGGGGTCCAGCACCTCCTAGAGAGACCTCATGCGTCCTAGATGGGCAGGAGAGCAGAGAGTGGCCAGCCCTGAATGGCTCTCCTCATGGGATCCAGCCCTCTCCGCCGGTGGGGTGACTCAGGACAGGATGGATTTCTAAATGGCAGGGCTCTGTGGAGCCTCCTGGGACCTGACACCGTCTTGAGGTGATATTTCCCAAACTGAGGCAGGGTGGCCTGGTGGGAACCGCTGTGAGGACTTGCCTGTCTGGAGGGTCCTGGAGCATGACAGGGACACATCTGCTGTCCCATCTGCTGCTCCAGGCAGAGAGGAAGTGGGGCCCTGCCTTCTCCCACTTCCCCCTCCAGTATCCCGACAGTGCTTCCCTGGTGGAATGGAGACACCCAGGAACCCCAAGGTCAAGCTCCGGTGCTTCCTCCTGAACCTGCACCGCCGTGGCCGCTTTGACCCGCAGAAGACAACGAAGGTGATGCTGTGCCTGAGCTGGGCGTGGCCTTCTCAGGAGCAATAGTGGCTCTGCTTTGTTCTCTTCAAGCCCTGAAGTGCTACATGAAGAGCCAGACTACGAAGCGGAGACAGTCCTTGGAGACCCCTGAGGGAGAGGGGCTTGGCTGTGCCCAGCCTCCAGCTGTCTCTGCCAAGGTTTTAGACACGTGAGTGACACCATATTGGACTGTGCAGTCTAGATGGGGCTCTGCTGAGTCCCACCGAGCGACACCAGTCAGAGATGTTCCGCCGTGCACTACCCTTGATTCTGACTATAGGCCTGAGAGAAAACAATGCAGCTTGCTGTTGGAAGTCACTATGCTTGGAGGTATTCAGTTGTACAGTGACAGAGAACTGGGACGACTTCCCACGGGTGGAAGCTGGGCAGATGCCAGCTGTCAGGGAACCCGGGAAACACAGGCTGCAGGGCAGGCCCAGGAGTGTCACGAGGACTCAAAATAGAAATTAATTCTAGTCTGTTTCTTACACACCCGGAGTGTGTACTGAGATTCATTCTGGGAAAATGGAAAGGCAGCTCCTCCCAGGGCCTGGCCCATATAAACACACCATCAGGTGAGGCTATTGCCTAGTATTAGGATGGGGTTCCCAGTGGCTTGCAGAGCTAAGACGCCACATCCTCCTTGGCCATGCCCCTCGTGCATCCTACTCCAGCTGCTTCCAGAAAACAAGACGGCGGGAGGTCAGAGCGCTGAGCTTTGAAGCACCATGAACATCAGTCAAAACACCGGACCTGTTTTGTCCTCTTTCTCTGCTCCGCTCACCTCCCACCAGTCTTTTGGGTCCCCAAGTCCTTTCTAGGACTGTTGTACCAAACACCCACAAGTTTTCTTCCAAGAACAGATCTTTAAAAATGTCCTACCCTGTGGCAAAAACATCAGTCAATGAGCAAGATGACTGATTGGTCTGAGGCAGACTGGCTTCCAGAATAAGTTTCCTCCGAAGCAGGAACATGGTAATTAAACTTTGCTACAGTTGGGAGAGCAACGATTCCCCAAGCAGAACATTAGTTCACAGAGCACAATTCAGGCAGAAGCAGAGTGCAAATCGGGTCTCGAGTCCAGCGTGGGATGTGCCCACTCTTTACACAGGGGTAGCCGACTTTCCCTCCTACTCCAAAACACTCCAAAAGACCAGTCTGAGCCACCCGAACCCGGCGAGAAGTCAGCTCTGCAGATCTCTGTTGGGACTCATGACACGTTAACTAACTCAGGCTGACTCCTTACTCCCTGGCTGGTGAGCAAGATCAAGGCTCAAAGGCGGTTTCAAAGGTTAATGACGATAATCGGACCACCGTCAGGGATTGGTTAACAACAGTTCCTCGAACGTGATCAGCTCGTGCTTGCTATATAGTCCTATGGGACTCTCGCCTGGGTGAACCCCCCACCCCTCCCCCGCGCGCCCCCCACCTTGCTGACCTTTAAGCTGATTGGTTCCCGCCTAGCCCCCACCCTACATAAAAGCTGTGTGATTTCCTCAATAAACGAGTTCCTGCTGTGACTGGCCTCCCTGACGTGTCTGATTGTCCTCTGCCCGGAGGGCTGGGTGCTGGCGGTCAGTCGGCCCTACCTTTCCCGGTCTGACCTTGTTGGGGAGTGTCCCTGTCCCTTACTGCTGCTCGAGAAGAGCAAGTGGGCTTAAGACCCCGACAGATCTCCACCTACTCCAGACAGCCTTCAGCCTGTGTAGGCCCTGCCTCAGGAAGATGGGCAGAGAGATGGCCACCAGCCCCTTGTGGCCCTCTTTGGTGTGGGTTTGATGTGTGCAAGTTTAACCAGGACAGTTGGAGGAGCTGAGAAGCAGACTTTACCATCTAAAGCAGGTTCCAGAGTTCTGACCTCACTGGCCTTGGTTTCCCTGTGTTCTCCGGGGTACAGCCTCTCATGGTACTGAGGGTGGCCTGGGTGATCACATTAGCAGACATGGAACTAGGTCATTTCGTGTGACCCGGCCCCAAGGGCTCCATCTAATGCACAACTCCAGAAGGAGAGAGGTCTCCCAATGTCGGAGGAAAAGGAATCGGCTTTGTCAGATTCATTCTGAGTTGGTCGTTCACACCTATTCTTTTTTTTTTTTATTTAAAAAATTTTATTTTTTAGTTGTAGATGGGCACATTATCTTTATTTTTACTATTTTTTATTTAGTGTGGAGAATTGAACCCAGTGCCTCACACATGCTAGGCAAGTGCTCTATCACTGAGCCACAACTCCAGCCCAATTCACAAATATTCTATTTTAAGGATGACTTCAGGAATTTTGAAGGTAATTTTGACTCTACCTGATTTTTATGTAATTCAACGACCTTTATCTAGCTCACTTATTTTTATAAGTGGTAATGAGGTAAACTTGATCCGGTCTCATTTTTGAATTGTTCCAATTTCACATTAGTGCCCTCCTAAATCCTGACTTTAAGATGCACGTTATAAACAGAGATCAGAAGCAAGCAGTGACGACATTGCCATCGGTTCTTAATATTATCCTACCATATTCCAAAAAGAAGCATAAAGAAAACTTCTGTTCACACCATCCACCAAATAATGTTAATGCATGTCACGTACCCGTACCTAAATGTGAAATCTCTGACTCTGAGATCACTACAACAATTAGTTACCATTGTAATTTAGGCCATCAGTGGCCACCCTGATTTAGCCAGAGGTAGACTTGAGGCACGTCCAGATGCTTGATATACAGGTAAATCATGGGTAATATCTGCATGGGAAAGAGTAATGAGAAATCCATTTCCAGTAGCTGGAAAGAATACTTTAAGTAATATGTTTTACCCTCGTTAAATGCATTAATATTCATGAGTAAATGATTATATATATGAATTTCCTACTGTAATGACCCAGATTCAACTAATCCTCCCCCTTTTTAATGGATACTCAGCATCAAAGTACAGCACAGTTTCATTGTGACTAGAATAGTACTGTACACAATTTATGGACTAATTACCTCTCCGTGGACATGACTGGAATGGGCGTTCCCTCAGGGTTTCAGTAACACTGTGCCCTTTGGCGTCCCCCACAGCCCTGAAATATGGAGCCTGGCACATAGTAGGTGCTCACAGTGTTCAACAAATGGACCAATGGTGCCTGGGTGAGGGCAGAGATTTTCCATGGCAGAAGAGCGCAGAGGAGGGCAGGTCACAGTGGAGGAGCAGGGACAGAGCTGAGCTGAGCCCAGCAGAGGAGAAGGCTTGGCACTGGGACACTTCAGAGGGAGCCGAGGGAGGCTGGGCAGGGTGCAGAGGTCGGCTGCGTGACCTCTGTGGAAGGCGTGTGACCTCTGTGGAAGGCGTGTGTGAACCTCTGAGGGGCCCCGTGGGCTGGTCACGCTAGCACCTGCCCCACGTCGAGCGTGTTCGGGGAAGCGCCAGCCTTCCCGAGTGTGAGCTCACTCCCTGCACAAGGCTTGACGCAGACCAGGACCTCGTCTCCAGGGAGCGTTGAAGCTGTCCAGTCACTGTGTCATCCTTACAGAAAAGGGGGCGTTTAGCCCAATATCCCTGAATGCCCCCTTTCTGTTCCCCACACCCAGCCACGCTGAGGGGACAGGGAGAGCAAGCCAGGACCAGAACGTCCAGATCCATGCCATCTTGAAGGACACTGAGTGTCTCTCATGCAGACTGGGAACAAGGACAGCATGACGCCAGGGCAGCTGCTCATTGGGATGCTGGTCACATGGCAAATGAAGCGATCTCAAGCTGATGATGTCACTGCTTCTGCAGCCTCACGTAGAAAGCCCTTCTCTCAGTGGCCACAGTGCAGAACCAAAGGCACTGTGGAGAGGAGACCTGTCACTCACCCCAGATGCCGCAAGGGGAGGAGGCACTGCTTGACCAGGCACTGTGAGGGACGCTACTGGCTCAACCTGTCACCACCAAAGTGCACAGGGCAGTCACCGATCTCCCTAAGCTTTCCTCCATAAACCCTGTCTCGCCTGCCATCTCTGGGCACTTTCTGTGGCCCTTCAGCAACCTTCCCCACTATTCTGGGACATCTGGGCTGTGGATGTGACAGTCTGGGAGGCCAGGTTTTGGCGTCGACCTGGAGCTTTGGTGGTGGCTGTATTCTATGACGTCTGCAGGTCAGATCGCTTATCCAACGCGCTTAGAATCAGAAGTATTTTGAATTTTCCTTTTCTTAACTTGCATACACATGATGAGCTATCCTGGGAATGGGTCCTACATCGAAAGATGCAATTCCTTTCTGTTTCTGAAGGTAACTTTACATGATATTTTAATTATTTTGTGCACAGAACCAAGTTTTGTGGCATGGAATTTTCCACTCATAGTGTTAAGTCAGTGCTTAGAAATGTAAAATTTTGGAGGGTTTTGGATTGGGGGAGTTTGGATTAACGATACTCAGTGTGTACTGGACAGACGGAAGTATGTCTGCAGGTAAAGGGAAGCAGAGATGAGAGAGAGAGAGAGAGAACGAGCGAGCACGTGAGCGAACAGCACCCACACTGCGCTTCTTGGACACGCCACTCCAGGCCTCGATGCACATGAGGCCCACTTGCCACCCAATGTGTCCACCTCAGAACCCCGCCCACCCTTTTGGTCTGAGATAAGCAGAGTTGGTTCCTGGTGCTCAGCACTGACTCATTCTCATGCATCTGAAGCACGCATCTGGGTTGAGCGGAGAGAAGCCCACAAACTGTTGCACACAGCCGGGTGTCCAGCCTGGGGCTGTGCTATGCAGATCCGCACTAGATGCGGATGGCAAGGAGTGGGAAGCAAAGGAGCTGTGCTCATGACCCAGCCTCCTGTTCTTTGCCAAGGTCAGTGAGCTAAGCACCGTGGGTCTGCAAACGCACGTGCTGGGGGTCCTTGGCCTGGCCACAGGAGGGTCCCCCCCTTCTGCTGCACACATGAGGAGATGCAAAATTTTGAACCCCCAAAAATCCAGCAGATACCATCCGCTTCGCTAGTGCGGGGGAAGAACATGGGTCCAGAATGGGGCTCTCCTGGCTCCCCTCCCCTGCTTCCTCTCTCTCCTGGTCCTGCCTGCCCAGACCCTCCTGCAGAGCTGGCAATCTGGTTCCTTCCTCTTCTCCCTGGCCTTTCACTCCCTCACCCTGCCTGGCCATGTGCTCGCTCATCCCAAGCAAGCAAGGCGAAGAGGGAACAGGAGGCTGATTCATGTCCAGGCTCAGCCTCCATGTCTGTGACCTCGGGGAAGGCAGGGCTGCGGCTGTGCAGGGTGGGGTGGGGGCGGGGGTGCAGGGTGGCATCAGGAAAAGCCCCAGGCTTTGTCCCCATCTGTAAAATGGGACCACAGCACCTGTCTTTCCATGAATGTTTTAGCGGCCCAAACAGTGAGGCCCCAGTCATGCCTGTTGGGTGGAAACCCGTAGCTTTCTCCCATCCAGCCCTCTGCTTTCCCACCAGAAGAGGGCAGTGCCCCTTTGCCCTCTCCCTTGTCACTCAGATGAGACCCCGTGACTGCAGGGCTGCTCCCCTGGCCCTGGAAGCCCCTCCCACCAGCACAACCCACCCAGCAGGGAGGCGCCAAAGCAGACCCTGCTCTTTGTCTGGCTCTCTCCCCTCCCCCACAGCCAGCCGCTCCCCATCGCTCACCCTGACAGCCACAAACGCCTATTTATTTGCCGACTAACTTCCTGGTGGTTTAATATCCCCTTGAATTACTGTACAATCTCTTTCAAGTTATATTTGATTATTTTTCACATTTAAAAACATGAACACAATTACCCAACAATGGCACGTGCCGTTACAGTGAGGAATAAAATAGTATTGCAATCCTGTATATGCATCTGAGACAAGTAGTCAGTCCCTGGAAATTATGTCTCTAGCAGGGAGCGGGATCTGCAGTGATAGGTACCATATAAATGCATATGAGACAATAAATAGTTACAAAGGGAGGGGATGCTGAATAATTAATCCACCGCCTCTCCAGGACCGTTCTTTATAAATCTGTCTCCTACGTTCATTTGTTTTTTTTTACAGAAGCAAATATTTAAAAGTAAAGAATAAGTAATGTCCAGGAAGGAGACATAAAACGAAAAAAATCAGTGGGAGGGAGGTAGAAGATTATAGATGGTGAGGACTCGGGGCTGCCGTTGCATCGACTGCATGGCGCTTACTAAGGAGACAGGGATGTCCACCAGGGCCATGCTGGACTCGGGGCAGATCTGAGCACTAGGCATCCTGGCTGGATCAATGCCTTGACTTCTTGCCTGGGCCAAAGTCTATGTGTGGTTGGATAAGGAAAAACTCTCAAGGACACATTTTGGAAAGTTCTAGAAACTCACACCCTCCCCCAAAAGGAATGGATCTCCAAGCATCCCTTCCAGACCTTTGCTTCCATTTGCATCCCTCTAGCAAAGGAGACCTTCTGCCTCACCCAGCGGCCTGTCTTTTCACTGACAGCCTGTCTATTGGAGAGGTCTGTTCTTCTCTCTGGAACTGCCTTCTGTAGTGATTCCCTGAGAGTCAAGTATAGCCCAGGCCCTTCTGCTCTTCAGACCTATTGCCAGAGACCAGCTCCTCCTTGCCTCTTCTCCTGGCTATGGATCTGAAATCCCCCAACCTGAAATTTCTGTGGGTTTAGAACCCCGGGTTCACCTCTGCCCCTTGTATCAGTCATTCATCAGAACAGAAATGTGTTCTTCTCTTTGTCTATTTCAGATCTACATTCTTCATCAGATGCATGCTTTGTAAACGTATTCTCTGACTTTGTGGCTTTCATTTTTAAATGATGTCTTTTAGAGCAGGTGTTCAAAATTTTGATGAAATCCAATTTACTGAGAGAGAACTGGTGGAATGTAAAATGGCGGAACTACTTGGGAAAAGTCCTCTGTTTGTAACTTTAAAAGAAGTTAAGCATTTATCTGTCATCTGACTTGGCAATTCCACTCCTGGGCATTTGCCTAGGAGGAATGAAAGCTAATGTTCATAGAAAAACTTGAACATGAATATCAAGGTGGTTTTTTTTGTAGTAGCCAAAATGTGAACCAATCCAAATGTCCATGAACAGGTGAAGGAAGAGGCAAACTGGTACGTCCACACAGGGGATGCTACAGGAAGTACCCAATCCACGAGTGAATCCCCAAATAGTCACGTTGCGTGCAAGGAGCCTGACCAGAAACAACTCACACTATCTGACTGATATATATAAAACTCTGGAAAATGCCAACTACTCTACCATGACGGAAAGCATATCAGCATACCAGGATACAGGGCTGGGTGGCGGACAGGGCCAGGCATCGATAAACCTAGAAAATGCCATCGTGTGATTTAGTAAATGGTGTTCTGACTTTGTAGATGAATCCAGAAAAGTCTTTCCCCTGGGTAGACTCACATTTGAAAAATGGGTTTATTCCTTCAACTGCTGGGAGACATTTAAGTTGTTTCTAGTTTTTGCTGTTGCAAATAATGCTGCAACCGATGTTCTTGTAGACTTTTCTTTTTTAATTATTTTGCAGTGTTGGGGATGAAACCCAGGGCGTCTCGCGCACTAGGCTAGTGCTCGGTACCTCAGCTGCACCCCAGCCTGATGTTCCTTAAAGGATGTGTTCAAGAGATTCTCAGGGCAAATTCTTAATAGTGACTTTGTTGAGTCATTTCTGGGTCATGTGTAGCTTTTCTAGACATTGCCTAACTATTTTATAAAGGAAAGTACCAGTTTACTTTCCCAACAGTAATGCAAAAGGGTTCCTATTGTTTCTTACTCTCCCAATTTTATGTCTATGCCTGAAGTAGGATTGAATTTTATTCACTTCTTTAGGGTAAATGCCAAGAAACAGGGCTGCTGGTTTGCATGGGAAGGGTATGCTGAGTTTTGTAAGAAATTGCCAATCTCTCTTCCAAAGTGGCTGTGCAATCTTGCATTTCTATCAGTAGGGAACGAGTTCCTGTTTCTCCACATCCTTATAGAACTTGGCATTGTCAGTGTTTTGGATGTGGGGCATTCTAAGAAGGTATAGAGGTATCACACAGCTGTTTTGATTTGCAATTCCTTAATGACTGTGAGTATCTTCTCATGTGCTCACTTGTCATCTGTAGATCTTCTTTGGCGAGTTATCTATTCAAATCTTTTGCTCATTTTAAGTTATTTGTTCTCTTTTTGTTGAGTTTCAAGGGTTCTTTGTATATTTTGGATCGGTCTTTTATCAGGTTGTTTTTTGAATATATTTGTTCCCGGACTTGTCTTCCTCTTCTCTTCACATTTTCTCAGAAGTCTTAATTTTAATGGAGTCCAACTTGTAAATTATTTCCTTCATGGATTTTCACTTTGATGTTGTACCTAGAAAGTTGCTGCTATACCCATGGCCACCTTTATTTTCTTCTATCTTATCTTAATTTTGAGTTGATTTTTGTGGAGTGTGTAAGACTTATGTCTAAATACCTCCACCCCCATTTTGCATATGGCTGCCCAGTTGCTCCAGCCCCGTTTGTCGAAAAGATTTTCTTTGCTTCCCTGTGTTGCCTTTACTCCTTTGGCTGCATTTTCGTTCCTCTTTCTTGGATCTGTTTGCCTTTTCTTTCCCCAATACCACACTGTCTTGATTATTGTAGCTTCATAGAAAGTCTTGAGTTCTTGTAGGGTCAGTTCTCCAATTTTGAGATTTAATATTGATTTGGGTATTCTGGGTCTTATGCCTGCCCATGCAAACTTTAGAATCACTTTGTTGATAGTCACAACACAACTTGCTGAGATTCTGACTGGGGTTTCATTCAATCTATAGATTAGGTTGTGCAGAGTGGACATCTTGACAATATTGTCTACCTATCCATGAATATGGAATACCTCTTCATTTATTTAGTGCTTCTTTAATATTTTTCATCAGTTTAATAGACCTTGCACCTACTTTGTTAAATTTATACCCAAGTACCATAAGTGGTAATGCGTTTCTAATTTCATATTATCCTTACTTGTTAATTGTAAGTATATGGGGAAACAATTAGTTTTTGTATACTAATCTTACATCCTGCAACCTACTCTCTTTGCTTACTAGCTCCAGGAGTTCTTGTCTTATTGCTTATTCCTTCAGATTTTGGAAAAAGACAATCATGTGCTCTATGAACAAGGACAGTTTTACTTTCTCCTTCCAATTTGTATACTTTTAAATTTCCTGTCTTAATACATCATCCAGGATTTCCAGCACAATGTTGAAAAGTAGTAGTGAAGGGGAACATTTTTACCCTGTTACTAATCTTTGCAGGAAAGCTTCTAGTTTCTCACAATTAATATCATGTTAGCAGAAGATTTTTAAAAATGGTCTTTATCAAGTTAACAAAGTTCCCTCCTATTCATAATATGTTATGAGTTTTTATCATGAATGGATGTTGAATTTTTGTCCATTTTTTTCCTGCAACTATTGATAAAACTTTTCTTTTTTAGCCTATTGATAAGATGGATTGCATTAATGAGTTTGGAAAGTTGAACCAGTCTTATACATCAGGGATAAATCCCATTTGGTTGTGGTGTATATTTCTTATTATATGTTGTTGTATTCAATTTGCTAATATTTTATTATCTGTGTTCATGGGAGATATTGGTATGTAATTTTACTATCTGGTAATGTCTTCGTCTAGTTTTGGTATTAAAGTAATGTTGACCTAATGAAAGAAATTTGGAAGTATTTCCTCTACTTTTATATTTTGGAAGAAAATATTAAAAATTAATTTTTCCCTTAAATAAGTGGTGGAATTCACCAGTGAATCCATGTGGGCCTACTGTTTTCTGTTTTGCCAGGTTATTGATTTAATATCTTAACAGATATAGATTGATTTGGGTTGCCTTATTTCTTTCTGTTTGAGTTTTGGCACATTGTGTCCTTCAAGGAATTGTTCCGTTTCATATAGTTTATCAAATTTGTGGGCATAGAGTTGTTTATGTTTATTATCCTTTTAATGTCTGTGGGATTGTAGTGATGTTCCATCTTTCATTTTTGATATTATTAATTTGTGTATTCTCTCTTTTCTTAGCTTGGTTAGATAGCTGTTGATCTTATTGCTTTTCAAAGAATCAACTTTTGGTTTTATTGACTTCTCCAATTGATTTCCTGATTTTAATTGAACTGATTTCTACTTTAAATTTTGGTTATTTCTTTTCTTCTGCTACACGCTTGTTGTTTATGCCCTAAGTTGCAGTTCAGGTTATTGATATTTAGGCCTTTATTCTTTTCTATTAGTTTCCAATGTATGAATTTCCTTCTAAGCGTTGCTTCTGCTGCATCCCACACACTTTGAAAAGTTGCACCTTCAATTTCATTCATTCAAGCATTTTAAAATTTATTTTTTGACACATGCATGATTTAGAAAAGTGTTGTTTAACCTCTAAGCATTTGGGAATCTTCCAGCTATCACTTTGTTATGGATTTCTGGTTTTATTCCAGTAAGTTCTGAGGGCAAATACTGATTGTATGGCTTACATCCTTTGAAATGTGTTAAGAAGTGCTTTTAGGTCTGGAATGTGGTTTTGGCAGATACTCATTTGAGTTGGGAAAGAATGTGTAATCTGCTCTTATTGGATGAGCAAGGTGTCAATCACATCCTACTGACTGCTAGTGCCATTGAGTTCAATGGAAGTCCTTATTCATTTCTGCCTGTTAAATCTGCCCATTTCTGTGGGAAGGGGTTAAAGTCTCCAACTGTGGTGGTGGGGTTGCCTATTTCTCCTTGCATCTCTGTCATGTCTGACTCACATATTTCAAGGTTCTGTGGTTAGGCACATTCTCTTTAAGGACTGTTAGGTCTTCTTGAGCACTAACCCATTACCATGTTGGAATGCTCCTGATAATTTCCTTGCTCTAAGTCTGCTTTGTCTGAATTAACTTGGCCATTCCTGCTTGCTTTCTTTTAATTAGTGTTAGCATGATGCCTCCTTCATTTCTTAATCCAATTTAGTCCTCACCTTCTTTCAAAGCCCATTTGAGATGGGTTTGTGACCCTAGTAGTTGGAGCAGTCCTTTCTAACATAACCATAGAATCTCTTTATTACATGGCCTCCGTGGACAATCTTGGGACTTGTTTTCTGGAACCTTGGGAAATGCTGATTTCCTTCATCTCACCATGAGAGTGCTCATGCTCAAAAGAGCGAATGAGCCAGAGCTAGAAGTCATGGGTCAAACGTGAAAACGGAAGTGGGCATTGAAGAGGAAAGGCCACCACAGGCTCTGGCTGAGAGGGTTGAGCAGAGAGGTGGACGCCTGCCTCAGACTTCGGGGCTGAGGCCTAGTCTGGGAACCTGGAGGCCACCTGAGGAGGCTCTACCTGAGGCCTGAGGGCTGCCCCTCACCCTTGGAAACCTTTTCTACTGCAGTCTCCTTGTCTAGGAGGCTTTTGCTGAACTGCCTGTGTCTCGAAGACAAAGACCTGTGCTGGGCCCCCGAGAGCCTGCTGGACCCTGGGCTTCCACCTGCGCCCGGCGTTGAGGGGTTCACCTCTCTCACGGCTTCTCTTTTTCTGGTGGCTGGAAACCTCAGTCACCTTGAGTCCCAACTAAAGTGATTCCCCCAAAATGGGACCTGTGGGTGTTTCCGTGCATGAGAAAAGTGACTGTGCCGATGTGATTAAATTGAGGAACTTGAGGTGGGGAGGTCACCCCGGATTACCCTGGTGGCCCCAAATGTCATCACAAGTGTCCTCATAACGAGGGATCTGCAATGTCTCTGCTGTTTTTCCAGCAGTGGGTGGAGGGCGGAGGCACACGGGTGTCACCCACTGGTTAGACGGGAACCCCGTTCTGCAGAGGCTGAGATGTTTGTCTTCTTAATCAAGGGAAGGGGAGTCACTTCCTGGGCAGTGCAGGAACAATACACGGTGGTCCCTGACCTCAGGAGTCCCTGAGTCTACGGAGAATAAAGGTATCAGGCTGGATGTCAGTGGCAGAGCCCTGCGGGATGCCCCACGGGCAGAAAGTGAGGCGCTGAGAGGCGGGGGGTAACCCTGTGTGAGTCGCTGCTGTAACAAATCCCCACCAACACGGGGGCTCAGAGGACACACGCTGATTCTCTTCCAGGTCTGGAGCCAGAAGGCTGAGATCAGCTTCCCTGGTAGGGTGTCAGCAGGGCTGGCTGCCTCTGGAGGTCACCCCGTCCTTGGCCTCGTCCCCCATCCAGTCACCTGCCATCCTTGGCTTGTGACCCCTCCTGGCCCCCCTCGAGCTTCTGTTCCATCATCACAGCCTCCATCCCGCTGCCTTTTATAAAGACACTTGTGGTGACATTTGGGGCCCACCTGGATAATCCAGCACGACTTCCCTGCTCCAGGTCCTTAACTTAACCACACCTGTGCAGTCCCTTCTGAATGTAAGGAAGCGTCACATCTGGACGATCCTCTTCTTACCCGATCCAAGTGAATCACTCCCCCCTCCAACCCTCCCTCCTCCCTGGAAACGCGACTCCCAAGTGCATAGGGCTGCGGCTTCAGAGACTAACGGAACGGAACGCTGGGAGCAAGCTGGCGCACCCTGTGCAGCACAGAGCCTCACCTCTGCACCTGGTTTCTTCTCCCGGACCCGCCCCAGCCCTCAGCCCTCTGCTCTCACCCTGTCGCCTGCAAACACATCACAGGCAGTGGTCACAGTTGGACACGTACAGAAGGCACAGGTGGGTTCCAGATGAGTCTCTTTAGACCCCCACATCTGTCCTCTGCAGCTGGCTGTGGGCCAGGGTGCCTGACCTGTGCCCGCGGCTTCCCTTCTGATGGTGTTTGGGAAGCAGCATGAAGGCTGGGACCCTCCAACTGCAGTGTGTCCTGGGACAGGGACACTGCACCTGCTCCTGTGGTCAGTGGGCAGCGGCGACACCAAGTGTCAAGTTCCCGGCTTGGTGCGTGCACACAGTCGGTGCTCAGTACGCCAGAGGGCCCCTCCCTGTCTGCTGGCTCCTCCTGCTCCTCGTGGGCAGTGGCTGGACCCCCGATGCCCCTTCCTGCCCCAGGTCTGGAATGGAAGTGGTGAAAGGCAGGGCAGGGTCCATGGGAGATGTCACCCGGACGCAGGGATCCGGGCACTGCCTAGCGGCCGGCTCCTCAACTCCCGTGGGGTCTGGGCACTTCCCCAGGGGGCGGATCCCAGAAGCAGGGGTGCGCAGCTGTCCTGGTGGTGCCAGGTGGCAATGCTCCCCAAATGCCATCTGTTCCCACAGGCCCCTGGGGCCTGGCCCCCCTCAGGGGCACCTGCACTGCATTTGCCCTGACGGTTGGGGTTAGGGTGGGGTGGAGACCTCCTGGTGGGGGACGAGGACCTGTGTATGACCTCTCACGTGACATCCCTCTGATGTGAGGAGGCGTCACTTAGCCACGCACAGACAGGACAGGTCTGGGCAGGCTGGAGTCCGGGGTGTCTGGTGGCTTGGAGGGTCTGTGCTCCAGGTTGGGCAAGGCCCCGGCGGGCGTTCTCAGCCTCTGCTCCCGGTCACACCTCCCAGCTCAGTCTTAACCGCCACGTCCACACGTCACCTTACACAAGGAAGCGCTGAGAAACCGTCTGTGCTTTTGCTCTCAGGGCTCTCGTGGGAGCCGCCCTGGGGACTGGACATGAAGGGCCACACCCTGCCACCGAAGGGGGGGAGGTGATGGCATTTCAGTTTCCACCCACCCGCCCACAGGACCCCTTTCCAAAGGCCTCCTTTATGCCCCAAAGAACGCCTTCCTGCCAAGACGGACATGGCTGTGAGCAGGAGCCTTCCACAGAGTTTATGGGGGCTAAACAAAGCTGACTGGCAGGTAGAACCCCCCCAGAACGATGTCACTTTGGGGCCCCTGTCACTGGCTGGAACCCAGGGAAGCAGGAGTCCCTCACCTTGGCAGATGTGGGGATCCTGAGTTTGAGGACAAGGTGGCCCGGGCTTTGAGAGGTAGATGGGGTCTCCCCTCAAGAGAGTGCCCTCTGCTCGCTGGAGGCTGATCCAGCCGGGTCCCTTCAGTACCTGGGTCCGAAGCGCCTGCCTGGTCCCTGGGAGGGCAGAAGGCAACTACCCTCCCGCCACATTTAGGATACAGACACGCAGAACCCGGGAAGCGTTTCTCTGGGTCACTTTAGGGAAGCACTTGCCAGCCCGCTGGCTCCGAAGGAATCCTGGGAATGGCAATGCTGTCCCACCACTCTGGATTCAGAGAAGATGACTCTGCAGAGCCCTGTTGGACACCTTCCCTACCTCCCTTCCAGCCAAGAGGCAGCTCTGTCCCGGCCCTGGTGCCTGCCGGGTCCCAGGGCCTGTTACCACGGAGAAGGCGGAGAGGGAAGTGGGCTGGGGAGGGCTGACCACGGATCACGGGCGAGTCGGCAGCGCAGAGAGGAACCAGAGTCAGGCGGCGTCACAGGTGGGTGCTCTGTGCGCTCAGAGGGCCTCGCAAACCTCCAACGGCGCAGTGCCAGCCGACACCCGTCACTCGGAGACCTGGTTCTGCAAACACGTCCCAATCCGCCCTCCCTGCTCTGGAAAGTGGAGTCTAGACCTCACCCCGCTGGCTGGACCCTGGATTGGAGATGGTGGTGGGGGCTGGGAGAGCCTGGGGTGGTGGCGGGCTGGTGGAATGCCATGAGTCTGGAGATGGCTGAGGCGCATGCCACTGAGGATGAGGGCCTCTGGACCCCCGGGCAGGACCGAGGACCCCCGGCTCCTGGTATCCCTCCGCCCATGCTGGAGGGTCTTGGCCATTTGGAGCTGCCCGGAGAAGCTCTTCAGAGCCGCAATCCTTGGTCTCAGGGAGATCCCTTGTCCCCTGGAGCAGGCAGCCCGGTGCAAGCCACATGCACAGACAACGGGGCCAGCTCCTAGCCTGAGGGTACCCGGAAGCCACCAGCCCCCGTAACCCCCAACCAAGGCCAGGGGCCCTCAGGGGAGCCCAAAGCTGGGCACCCTTTTCCAGACCCAGAGAATCGTGGTGAGAGCTCAGAGTAGTCCACCCCGCACAGCGCTGAGATACAACGAAGCAATCAGGTCTTACTGTGGTGGCTTTGCTCCCAAACTGCCACTGTGTCACCACACAGCCCGCCCGACTGCTCGAACCTCACTTACCTGCAAGAGAGAAACAGATGGGTTGACAGCCACCTTCCCCTGGGACAAGCCCACCTCTGGGACTGAGCTGGTGCAGCCCCTGAACGGAGGGGAGTCAGGGTCCCAGAAGGCTCCCCTCCCCAGGACAAGTCCCACAGGGCCCATGCACATTTCTCTTTATGGCTTGACCTTGACCAAGTCCCCACCCTGAGAGAAAAGGGATCAGGCACCAGGAAGGGGCCGGGAAAGAGGCTCTTCCCAGGGACCTGGAGCAAGAGGAGAGCGCGTTCACAGGTCAGTGAACAGAGGGACCCGGAGGCCCTGCGTACAAAGGCCTTTCTGCAGGGAGTGAGGCTTCTGTCTCCTGGGCTGAGGTGGGGCCGCCTGCAGAGTCAACTCTCCTTGGGAAGGGGAATAGCATCCACTGGTGTCTTTTCTTTTTACTTATCAACCAGGGGATTTGGGGTTCACACACCCTCTCTATGCTCTGTTCAGCTGCAAGCCAAAAGGAATGGGCATCTCTGGGTGGGTCCTGGTTTCCTTTAGGAGATGACACTGGCACTAGCTGGGTCCACGTGTGGCAGGCAGTCTGCATTCACCCCAGGCGAAGTCCACGTAAAGTAGTCATTTCCCTCCCGGAAGCTCCTAAGCTTCAGAGACCTCCAGACTTCAAGGCATGTTAGGACCTCAGGCAAGACAGGACTGAGAATTTAGAACACCAACACTTTCCTGCAATGTGTGCACACATGCTGGGTGCACACTGGGAGACTTTAGTAACCACAGTGTGTCCCCTTGTTTATTTCATGACCTTGGCGTGTATGTGGGTGACAGACACTTTCCGTTTACAACCTTGAAGAACAATCAGAACACATTCACTGTCCCCCTTTCCCCCAAAGTGATTCATTTTAACCCAACTATAGTAATTGGCCGGCAATTTGGGAGTACCATTATCCAGCTGCACACGGCCAAACCCATATGGCAACATTCACCTGAAATTCAAGATGGCGGCTCCAGGCACAAGTATACTTAGATTAAGTCACGATTTTCTTCTACCTGCTAAAGGCTTTCTACCATGAGGCTGGGTAAGCAGGGTTCTTCCCTCCAGCCTCCTCACTGCACATGGTGACTCTGGTACCCAGTTCTTGGCCATGGGAGCACGGTTCTTGTCTCAGCAGATGGCAATAACATGCACCTGGTTCTCATACCCACCATGTGCAGGTCACTTGGACACCTCCCTGTTCCCCAGCACCACACTGAATGTGTCACTGGGTTCTATGGATTCTACTTTCTAAAATTCTCTAGGATCCACTGCCACCACCTTAGATCGGGCTACGGGCTGGTGCTCATAACCACCCTGGACCAAGAAGTAGCTGACATGGACGGATATTGGTAGGGGACAGAAGGAGTCCAAAGTCCTCAGGACTTCTGGATGCTACTGTCCAGCCCTGTGCCAGCCACCTCCTGCCTTCTTTTATGTGAGAGAAATAAACTTCTCTATGGGGGAGGATGGTTTGGGGGGAGTTCTGCTTACCAGCAGCTGAACTCTCCAACGGAGTCACAGGCCTAGAGGGGGAATCTGGCGTGCCAACAGGGGCACCCCAGGCAGAGCACGCCCAGCGTCTGGGTTTATAATGTAGTTGCAGGGTTGAGACGGGAGAGGGAGATTCACAGGTGAGGCTGGACTGGGGATGTGCCAGGGCCATCAGCCTTGAAGCCACAGGTGGCCAGGCAGTTACTGAGCACGAGAGCTGTGTCCACCTGCATCAGCTGGTCCGCTCCTCACCACAAACACCCCCAGGGGTTGGCTCTTGTGATTTCCATTTTGTAAAAAAAAAAAGAGGTGAAGTGATTGCCGAGTGTTGGTAGTGGACGCAGGAGCCAAACCCAGAAGTGGGCTCCAGAGCTGGGCCCCCAACCACTCCCCAACCCCCGGGGGAGCGGTTTCTGCTCGGGGCTCCCAGGTGGATGTTTTGATGTCCACTCTGCGGTGCTCAGTGACTGCCGGGCCTCCTGCAGCGCTGACACGAACCCAGAGCTCCGCCTCCCGTGGAGGAAATGAGCCCCGGCCTGGAAGCACCTGCGCACGCATCCCGGGCCTTCCCCGGGCTGCTGCTGCCCTCTGCTGGTCACAGCTGGAATCGACAGGCTTCATTGAGCCCAAGGCCATGGGACAGGGTCCCCTTGAGGCTGTGGCTCCTACCGTCCCTGTCTTCATCGGGTGGGGGGATGGCCACATGAGCTGTCAGGAACTGAGGGAAGAGGCCTGAGTTTGAGTGCCTGGACCAGGAGGAAGAGGAGGGGCAGAGACAGCCTGGAGTGGAGATGGGCGCAGGAGGAAGAGGAGGAGGAAGGTCTAATGGAGGCTCCAGGAGGACCTCATTACCACCTTGGAGCAATCTGCATCAGCCATCAATACCTTATTTTCAGGAGTAGCCACTGAGGATGGTAAATAATTTCCATTCCATGGCCAAGACCTCAGCCACGAGGTCAAGCTGTCTGGATTTGCTGTGTGACCTCAGGCAAGTTACCTAACCCCTCTGGAGGTCTGCTTTTCTCATGGGGAACCAGGGATGCTGCAGGACATACAAAGGCACTGAGAAGACTCCAGGGACCAAGGCAGGCGGAAGCTGGCAATGCCCGGGAGGGTGGGGGCCGCAGCAGGGGTGTGCAGCGGGTCTGCCTGCCTCCCCTGGGCAGGTGGCCTTCATCGCCAAGGCCCAGGCTGAGGTCAGAGTGTCTTGCTCTGAAGCAAACTGCCCATCTGGCCGCACCAGGACCTGCCCGCCCTCAGGTGGGCGCAACTCCTGCTTAAGGGTTGCTGTAGCGTGTCGCTACCTGGAGCACTGTCCTTCATCCCTGGACAGGTCTCGCTTCTCTGCTTCAGCTGAGAGAACCAGAGGGTCTTTGCCCTGGAGCCCTGTGCCATTTTATGTGACATCACTGTAGTCAACAGATACTTACTGGCCACCTCTCCTGGGCCTGCCGCCACCTAGGGTTGGAGACTCAGTGGTGAGACTCTGCTGCGCATCCTCTCCTGTGAGCTCACGTTTATGTAAGCGGGGAAGAGGAAGACGGGAAAGGTGTGCCCGCAGGCCAACTAGACAGCACATTCCACAGCGCGGAGGGTGCAGAGGAACGAGAGCGGGAAGGAGGAGAGGACGGAAGTCTCACTCACGGGAAAATGAGCTGCGTGGATATCAGGGGAGGGTGCTCCAGGCAGAGCACACGGCATGTGCAAAGGCCCTGAGGCCATGTGTGCAAAGGCCCTGAGGCCGTGTGTGCAAAGGCTGCATTTGTGGAACAGCAAGGAGGCGGGAGTGGCCAGGGCAGAATAAGTGAAGTGCAGAGTGGAGGAGCTGAGGGGTGGGTGCTTAGGATCCTGTAGGCCTGAGGCCTTGGCTCCGAGTGAGACAGCGACCCCTGGAGGGGTCCTGAGCAGAGGAGGGCATGGCGTGCCTTGTTTGGAGAGAGTCCCTGTGCCTGCTGGCTGGGGAACAGGGAGCAAGGGCTGAAGCGGGCAGACCTGGCGAGGGGCCCCTGCAGGATCTGGGAAGAGCGGCAGGTTGCCGTTGGGACTGGGGAAGTCTTCCTGGGCATTTTGGGTCTGGGGAAGAGAGAGAGCAGGATGGCTGGGCCCGGTGGCTGAAAGGACAATCCAGGTCCCACTAAGGACGTGATTGCAGGTGCCCCTGGAATCCTGTGCATGTCTTCTTTTGTCCCACATGTACAACCACTGTTGTCACAGATGACCTTCATGTTCAGAGGTGGCTGGTTTGTTGGGTGCTTTGAACGATCCCACTCTGATCCTGTGGGGCTGTGGGTGGACGGGGGTGGGGGAGGACGGTGGCCGAGGTGGAGGTGGAGAGCGTCTAGGCCTCTATCGAGGGAGGGTGATGGCGCCCGTCACCCAGACTGTGTCCACAGTAGGGGTGTCCATAGTAGGTGCTCAGTAAATGCCCACTCCCACCTTCGGGCCCGAAAGCTGCCCTCTCTCTGCACCAACACGGGCTCGTATGTGACCTCCTTTCGACCTTCCTGGCCCGCCATTTTCTCCCCTCAAACCAGGAGCGCAACCAGGACGAAAGACCCGTCTGAGAGCCCGGGTCTGCTTAGAGTTAGTGGCCGGCCATCAGGCAGGCGGTGCATGCAGCAGGTGCTCAGTTAGCGTCCTCCCTGGGGTGATGCGCTGTCGCTGGCCCAGGGCGCAGGCTGGGCAGTCCCCGTCCGAGCTCCGGGCCCTCCTCCTGCAGTGCCCTGTGGGCGGAGTGCGGAGGGCAGCTGCCCTGGCCCCGGTGCCTCTGCCCACGGGCTCAGCGGCTGCCTGCTCCATCCTCTGCGCCCACCATGCCACCTCTGCTCTCTCCGGCCAGCTCCGCCCCAGCTCCCCGCCCTGTCCCCAGCGGCCTCTGGACGTTCCCACTTCGGAGGCGACGCTCAACGTGATGGGAACAGCTCGCCCGACTCCCCGCAGACCCACCTGCGTCTCCCCGGCATCGCATGGAGCTGTTCCCCGATGCTCGGACGTCACTGGGCAAACTTCTCCGTCCGGCCTCTCTGCTCCCACCCGTGGCCATCGAGCCCTGACGCCCTGCCAGCTCCACCTCCAGGGAGCACCGGAGTCCAGCCTCTGTTTGCTCCCGCCAGCTGCACCCCTACGGTCCTGCCCGAGGTGCTGACACCCTGGCCTGGCCTCCCAACTGCCTTCTCTGCTTCTGGGGTCTAGGGTGTCACTTAGCACAGCCCAGGGAGTTGTCGGTGTGTGTGGGTTTGGTCCTGGGATTAAACCCAGGGGTGCTTTGCCACTGAGCTCCATCCTCAGCCTTTCTTATTTCTTACTGTGAGACAGTCTTTCCAAGTTTCTGAGTCTCGCTAAGTTGCTGAGGCTGACCCCACTTGCGATCCTCCTGCGCCAGCCTCCTGGGGTGCTGGGATGAGGGGGTGAGCCGCTGCGCTGGCCCAGCGAGCAGTGATAAAGCTAGGTTGGATGGCTCTTCAGTAGCTCCCGATTTCCCCCCAGAGGAGGAACATCCTTACAAAGGTGCTGCTCTCGGCTGGAAAGAACCCCGAACCAGACAGGCAGGCCCCTCGCGGTGAGCGGAAACGGAAGGCCCCACAGGTCACTGTGGGGAGGGGTCTACGAGGTCTGTGCGACGAGGGCGGGGCCACCTTGGACAAGGGGCAGGACAGGCCTCTAAGATAAAGGGACTTGGAGCTGAAAGGGACTCTCGAGACATCTGCTTTAACAGGTCTTCTGGCTTCATTCAGATGGGAGAGGAAGCAGCCCAGAGAGGGGAAGCGACCTGCCTAGAGCTACACAGCACAGCATGTGCGGAGCTGGAGTTGCAGGTTAGGCCTCCTGACAGTGTGACGATTCCCAGCAGAGGCGCCAGGAGTGCGCTACACGTCCACACACTCACACTCACACACAGCTGTCCACACACTCACACTCAGTGCTGGCAGGGGCTGCTTCCAGGACCCCCGGGACACCCAGTCCACGGAGCTCTAGCCCCTTGTATGGAACGGCAGGGAGTGGCGCAGAAGCTAGGTACGCCCTCCGAACTGTCACCTCCTGAGGACCTGTGACCAGTGCCATGCAAGTGCTGGCGAGGCGTTGCCGTGGGCTCTGCCGAGGGCGCGGGAGGCTCTCCTGGCCTC
This sequence comes from Sciurus vulgaris, assembly GCF_902686455.1. Taxonomy (NCBI): domain Eukaryota; kingdom Metazoa; phylum Chordata; class Mammalia; order Rodentia; family Sciuridae; genus Sciurus; species Sciurus vulgaris. Next base: position 10,244,494 of record NC_136466.1, read on the forward strand.
GCGCGGTGGGCGGGTTCTTTCTGGAGCGCTGTCCTCCCCGGGCCCGGGCCCCAGCCGGTTGATTTCCCTGCTCCTACACCTGGCCGCCCCCGCCTGCCCTGCCTGCGCGTGGCGCATGCTCAGCAGAGGTCAGTGCTCAGGCCAGGTGGGCCCCGCTCAGCAGGCGGCCGCTCCTCGCCCGGGCGCGCCTGCCACGCCGCCTTCGGACACCAGGTGGCGCCCCGCACCACAAACCTCGGCAGGAGGAGCGGCGGGTGGTCAAGCAGGAGCCTGTGACCCCTCCGCCAGGTGGCCTCCTGGGAGGCTGGGTTCACAGTTGGCCCCCGAGGAGGGGAGGCGAGAACGGCCTCTTACAGGTTCACCTGCGCTCAACCCCAAGCTCCTGCGTGCCAGGGAACACTCTGGAAGGCCTGCGGTGTGCCCGGGCCACCCCGGGTGTCTTTTATTTGTTGTCCTGACCCCTGGCCACAGCTCTGTGCCATCAGCATCATTGTCCCCATTTGGAGACAAGGACCCTGAGGTTCAGAGAGGCCAGGCCCCCTGCCCGAGGCCATGGCGCTGGTGAGCGCACTGGCCCACTCAGCCAGGCCCCGAGTCCAGGCTGGCCTCCTTCCACAGCTGCCCTCCCCACGGAGCCCAGGATATGACCTCAAGGGGGACACTGGGCCCTCGTCCTCCATCACCGCCCACACCACTGGCGATAGTGTGGTGCGCACTGAGCCCAGAGAGGCTGTAGCACTGCCCAGGGCTACTCAGCCAGCTGCGTCCCCACCCGCTGCTCAGGGATGCACTGGGGTGGGAGGGGAGCTCTCTAGCCGCCCTTCAAAGGATTCTTCTGAAGCCTGGCAGGCAGGGCAGGCCCAAGGAAGCCTGGGGGCCTCCTCTGGTGCAGAGGGATACCGGCAGAGGAGGCGGGCAGATCGCTGGCAGTCCAGGGGGCTTCAGCCCCACGGTCTGGATTGGGGTCAGCTGGGGCCTCCCTGGCCCCTGCTGCCCTCCCAACCCGGTGTCCACTCTCCCTTGACACTGGGAAGCAGAAGCAGAACCAGACTCCAGAATCTTGCCTCAGATGTGTGGCTTTAGGCTTCCTGCGTCCAGATAAGCCTGGCCGAGGTGGGCAGAAGGACAGGGACCAAGGTGCCCGGCGGCGGGGCTCAGAGCCAATGGGTCTCAAGAGGGGCCCCAGCCCACCTCTTCCTTGGGGGCCAACTGCTGCCCAACAGTCCTGGCACTGGGGGAGGCTGGAAGGGGAGGTTCACCCTGCCCTGCTGGGACTGTCCCCGGGGATTGGGGTGGGACACATGGCCTGCCACCACCACTGTGCCATGGCTGACCCGCAAGTGCGGGTTCCACTCTGGGCCTGAGGCCAGTGCCACCTATTCCCTGATTGGGACTTGCCCCGGGTCACCGGTGGGGGCGGGAGGGGTCTGGGGGAGCCAGGGGCCCCTGCGGAGAGGCCCTAAGTGCCAGGCAGCGGCAGCTCCAGCCAGTGGCCCCTGGAGGGAAGACCCTGGCTGCGCAGCCCTGGGGTCAGCTGCACTGCTGATCAGGAGAGGAACACCCAGCCCGGGCCAGGCGGCTTTGAGGAGGGGACAGCTCGTCTTCTGCACAGGGGCCTCGTTCTCTGTTTCTAAATCCCCCTGGGAGAGTCCCTGAGTTTCTCCTGCCTCCTCTTTGGGTCTGGAGCTGCTTTTTAGAAACTCCACACACTGTGGATGGAAATGTAAATTAGCACAGCACTAGGGAGCGGCCTGGAGAGTCCTCCAACACCTAAAAATAGTCTGCCAAGTTGTCCAGGACCACTGCTGGGTCAAGATCCAAAGAAAGGGAATCAGCAGAGCAAGAGACACCCGCAGCCTCGTTCATTATAGCACTATCCACAATAGCCAAGGCATGGATGGCCCGGGTGCCACCAACAGATGAATGGGTAAAGAGTGTGAGGACACACAGTGGAGTATTACTTGACCATGAAGAAGAATGAAATCCTGTCATTTGTAGCAAGATTGATGGAGAACATTATGTTAAGTGAAATAAAGCTAGACAGAGAAAGACCAGTACCCCGTGTCCTCTCTCATGTGTGGAAGTTAAGAAAAAACCTTAAATGCAGAACAGGAATCGGCAGAACAAAGAGACACTGCAGCCCATGTTGGTTGGGAGGGGACGGAGGGTCAGGGAGGCTGGATTTGATCAGAGCTTGCTGTGTGCGTGGCGTGCTGAGCTACCACACTGAACTTCGTCAGCGTGTGCAATAATAAACACTAGCCACATTTAAAAAAGGCTTTGTTACGGTGAGTGGCAAAGGCCAGTCACCACGGCTCAGAATTGCCCTGAACGCCTGACACCCGTTCCTGGGTGGTGGGTCCTGGGAACATGTGTGCAGACAGTATTTCCTGTGCACCTACTGCGTGCCAGGTCGGGGGCTGGAGTGCTCAGTCTCCGCTTCCTCCTCCCTGCCACCCTGGGGGACGGGCGTGGCAACCCACCTGGAGGGCAAGGAGACTGCCTGTCCAGGGTGCCGGGGGTGAGGACCGGAGTCTTCCACGGCCGGAGGTGCTCTCTTGCACACGTCAGGCTCACGGCCATCATCTCACTGAGTGGAGGGACTGTCCGTGTACAGAGGAGGGGACAGAAGCTCAGAGAGGGAGGCTGCCCTGCCAGGGCCACACAGCAAGTCTCTGGCCGTCTGGGCTGGTGGCCCGTGTTTTATTCTGAACCCCCTGCTCCATCCACGCCTCTCACTGAGAATGCTGGGCTGCTCAGGTCCCTGGGCCTCAGGGCGCTCTCACCCGGAGCAGGACCCACCCATGGCTTCCTGGGCCCTGGTCTCCAGGCCTGCAGATAGTGAGGCCACACCGGGAGTTCTGTCCACGGGGCGCTGTGGCCACCTCCTTGCCAGGCGTGTCCTTCTGGACTGCAAGGCCACGCTGCTCTTGGAGCAATTGTTAACCAGGAGATCCCTCCCTGGACTTGCATCCCTTGTTTTGTGTCTCTGCCCCCCAGTGCCAGCGACGGGGTCACCCTGCCACCAAGTGCCCTTCCCCTGCCTGTTTCCAGACTTACCAGGCTGCAAACTGGTCAGCCAGGCCCTTCCAGCCCCCACCCCAGGCCCAGGGGGCCCCGGTTCCAGCCGGACGGTCCAGCTCCCAGCTTCTGCCTTCCCACCTGCTGGCCCTGCTGGGATGCTGTCCCTCTCTGTGCTGGGCAGCCTCCTCCTCACTGGTGACACACAGCCCAGACCTCCCTCCTTTGTACGCTTCCCTGGCCCTCTGGTCACCTGGGGCAGTGGTGGCTGGGTCCCGGGCTCTCCTTCACTGCGCACAGTAGGAGGGGTGGGCCCAGCTGGCCGAGGCGAGCGAGCCTCTGGCCTGGTCCATCGTCCATCTCTTCACTGAGCAAATATTTAGAGTGAACTGCATGCAGACCCGCCTGTCCCTTCTTTCTGAGATGGCTGGGTTTCCGGATGGTGGGGGGCCTTGCCTGACCGTGTCTGTGCCCAGGGCAGGCGCCTGGCTCGCTGAGATGGACAGGCTGCCGTCCACCCGAGACTCTGTCTGTCCTGCTCCTGGCCAGAGGGGCCTTCTGTCTCCCTTCCCCCCAGGGCCAGGGGCTCTGGGAAGCGTCAGGGCCTTGTCAGTTGCCTGCAGTGGCCCACCTGCCCCTGCTCAGCTCGGGCCCTGCAGGCAGGGACGGGTTGGATCCCATGGGGCAGCTGTGTGGGGTGGCCTGTGGCTCCTAGGGAATCGTGGGTCCTCGGCTCTGCCCTGTGTCTGCGCATGCACTCCTGTGCCGGGGGGCTGGGGGATGGGGACAGTGGGGGCCCCGGGGCCTGCATGTGACCCCTGTAGCACAAGAGGAGGGCAGGGAAGCCTGAGTCGTACTGGCCTGACGAGCTGAGCCACGGAGGGAAGCCAGCCGGCTGCGTTGGGTGGGAGGAGAGAGGAGAGCAGGGCCAGGTGCCCCACTGTCCTGCCACCGGCTTGCTCCACTGGGCCTCAGTCCGGGATGTGTGGGTCTCCGATGGACGGGGGGGCCAGGCCGTCCAGGAGCCCTCTCCTGCTGAGCGGGTCCCAGGACAGGACCTGCTGGCCTTCTGCCTCGGGGCCCAGCCTCAGGCCTGGAAGGAGAGAAGGACTCTGCCTGACCCTGGTGCATGGCCGAAGCTCCCTGGGAGGCCTGGGGCCCAAGCCGGCACCTGAGCAGGACAACCTGGGTGAGCAGGTCCAGGTCCAGGGCGAGGAATACCCCAGGCTGCTCTCCACAACTGTCATAGAGGTGTGAGCGCTTTCTTCTTCGCGTACCCACTGGACTCAGATGTCTTCCTCAGTCAGCCTTCCCAGCAGACCCCTCGCTCGGCCTCCATGACGATTATGGCCAGGAAGGAGCCCCAAGCCCCAAAACGAACTTTGGCGTCACAGAGACGAGGTGGACATTTTGGCCGAGGTCCACTTTGGCAGTTCTGAGACTGTCCACCCCTCCAGGCCTCGGCGTCCCACGGCCATGGCGGGGAGACCGTCCGGCAGCCTGTCTGCTGCGGGGAGGAAACGCCCGACCGGCCCCGGGCTGCTGTCTCACTGCGAGGACGGGGAGGCTGACGTGCCTGGGAGACGGGCGGTCCTGTCGGCTCCGGTGCGGAACAGGTGCTGGGAGGCTGCGGTCCGAGGGTCCCCTTGAGGGAGCGCTGCCTCCTCAGCCATCGCTGAGCGGGGCCTCAGGAGTCCCCGAGGCTGCACAGCCCCTACTGCTTGTCTGCATGGGGGACCCCAAGTCCCTCTCCTCTCCAGCTGCCTGCCTCAGCACAGGGTGGGCAGCGGGGCCTGCGTGGGCAGGGCAGATGTCCCCCCGGCTCCCACAAGCCCCAGCCTTTCAGTGTGTTGCCCAGGTGGGGGCCACTCCACAGGCGGGTCCTTCCAGGTAGGGGCCACTCCACAGGCGGGTCCTTCCAGGTAGGCGCCACTCCACAGGCGGGTCCTTCCAGGTGGGGCCACTCCACAAGTGGGTCCCAACCAGGCCCAGCAAGGGCTGTCTCCATGTCAAGCCCAGTCGCTGTGGGCTGTGGCCATGTCTGCTCCCAGGGCCTGGGCACCCAGGTCCACAGGGTCAGCAGGCTCATGGCCACTGGCAGGTGGACTGTAGTTTCGTCATTTTTCTGAGACTTGCAGGGAGCTTTCCTGCCCCAGCTCCGCTTGGCACGGTGGGAAGCATTAGCCAACTCCAGTGACGGCCGCGGGGTCCCCTGCCCCAGCTACAGCACGAATGTGCCCTAAAGGCTCGTGTGTTGCTGGATTTGGGGGTGATCTGGGTTGATGAGGTCGGGGACTGGGTCCCACGATGGCCCTGGGGCTTTATCAGATGAGGAGGGGCCACCCGAGTGCATGCCTGCTCCGTCGACTCCCTGGGTGACGCCTCCCGCCACGCGGGGCGCAGCGCGGAAGCCCTCGCCAGGTGCCCTTGCTGCTCTAGACTCTCCGGCCTTTAGGACCATAAACGAGATAAATCTCCAGTGTTTATGAGCTGCTCACAGTTCCACCAAGCAGCAGAAAAAGGACCAGGGTATGCTGGCCCTTGGGGCGGGGTCCATTCCCACGTCCAGCGTGGCTGGCTGAGGTGCGCAGCTTGTCGTCAGCATGACGCTGTGACCCACACCCTGTCCAGCAGCAGCACCGCCTGGCTGGGCAGGCTGGCCGGGCAGGGACACCTGCTGGGGTGGGTGGGACCAGAGCCCTGGCCTCCTCCACCCCTGGGAGGGACCCAGACACTGTCCACTGTCGTGGGAAAGGTCAAGGTCAAGGCCCGAGCCTAGAGGCCCTGGGGCTCAACTTCAGCCTCCTGACCCTCGCTTCCCTGTCTGCCTTGACTCAGAGGAGGGATCCCTGCAAGGGTCACGGGAAGTGCCCAGGAGCGACCACTGGGGGTAGCACCCGGCATGTTCTCCTCGATGGGGGACTGTGCTCCTCCCCACCTCAGACCTTCCAGAGCCTTCCCAGCTCCCCACTGTGGCCCTGCAGGGTCTGGGTGCAGCCTCCTCTCTGCCCCACCCCTGCGCTACACCTTGGCCTCTGGCCTTGCTGAGCTGGAGCAGTGGCTCTGGCCTCGGGCCATGCTCTGCTCTCCCTGGGGCTGCAGTGCTCAGCCCCCCTGGCTCAGTGGCTCTGTCTGTCATTGTCTCTGCTTGGGTGTTGCCTCCCGGCCACTGGATCCAAAGTGCCTGCCCCACCAGCCCCGCAGCCTGGGCTGTCCTGCAGGCTGCCTTTCTAACAGCGCGTCCTCTGAAATGGTCATGATGGAAGGTGACAGAGACGTCATGTTGACTCGGGATTTGGGCTCAAGCTTGAAATCTGGGGACAACAGGAAGTGGCTGGAAAGTGGCCTTATTCTGAAGAGCGGCTGGACGCACTTGGAGGAAGGTGGGCTGGATCCTGCGCCCACCCCCCCAGGCCACAGCTCTAGGCAGGAAGTTCTCAGATGACGCAAGCACCCTTGAGGAGCAGGGAGAGCTTTGGATTTTTCTCTTCCCTTCTATGGAAGAGTGACTTCCCAGGTCACAGCCCATGGCAGGCAGCCAGAACCAGGGGTCCTGAGCTTCGGACATGCTGCAGTGCAGCCCTGAAGCTGGTGACACTCCCTGTGTCCCTGGTTTCAACAGAAATGGGAGGCTGCAAGTCCCCGAGGAGCCTGGGAGGCCGGGGAAGTGTTGGCACGGCCTCAGGTGACAACTGGAGAGAAGGGACCCCTGCCCCTCGGCCGGTCGTGCAGGGTTTGAAGTTTCCCTGTGGCCAGGAGGGCTCTGAAGGGTGGGGCTCTTAAGCACTGGATCACCGTGGAGGGGACCTTCACGAAGACGCACTTTCCCCAGGGCGGCGCGGAGCACCCACCCTCGGCCTGCCTGCGTCCCATCATCCTGGGAAGGAAGCCTCGTCCATCCTGTCTTTTTCCAACAAGCAAACAGGCTCAGAGAGATCCAGTGACTGGCGGCAAGTCCCACAGCGGCTTAGAGGGGAACGGGGATTTGGGTTCAGGACTCTCAGATTCCGAAGCTGGGAGCCGGCTGGCAAGCGGCTTGCCGGGGCGTTCGGTCCCCTTCACCTGCCCTCCCTCTCCTCCTTCCTCTCTGGGCCTGGCGCTCCGCATGTCGATAACTGAGAACTGACTGACATAAGGAGCTGTTGGTTGACCTTGAGAAGGCAGTGGGATGGCCTGTCCCTGGCCAGAGTGCTGAGCCTGCCGGCCGCTGGGGACAGCCAGCCACCTGCCCCAGAACCCCGAAAACCATGCTCCGTGGTGACATGTGGCAGTGCCACTTCTTAACTATCTGCATCTATTGTACAAAAACCTCGTACCCCCTATAATCCAGGGGACAACCAAGGCCTGAGCAAAGTCTGAACGAGTCACCACTGGGCACACGCTGGCCCTCAGGCTCCCAGCCAGCGACCTCGTACCCCTTACCTCCGGGAACCTTCACGAGGCCCAGCCGGATGAGCATCATAATCCCCATTTCCAGATGGGAGGACTGAGGCATGGAAAGGTGACGTGACTTTGGACACTGGGCAGAACTAGGATTCTGCCTCCGCAGTGGGTGCTCTGTCCGGGTCCTCTCTCGCCTCCTCCAGCCCCCTTGCCACTGCCTCCCAGTGTGACCAGCGGGGACACCTCTGTCCACCAAGCAGATTCCCTTTCTGAAGCAGGGAAGTGGAGGATCCCCGGAGCAGAGTATGCGGGATGTCAAGGGGACGCCTGGTAGTTTTCAATTACGGAAGAGGGTGGAAGCCATTCCCTGGAGACCCAATTCCTGCAAGTGCATTTGCATATCTAAAAAATTCTCATGAAAATTGTAACAAGCTCCCAGTGGACCTGGAGGTGGGCTCCAGAGGGGTGACTACTTGGGGAAACTTTTAGTATTAGTTAGAATTACTTACTTTAGTTCTCCAAAAATGCCATTTGATCTAGCTATAAACACATGGAGAATTCATTAGCTCATGGAGCAGAATTCTGGACATAGATGGGCTTCAGGCTCAGTTTGATCAGGACTTTGGCATCATTTTCTGTGATACTTGGTTTCTCTCCAAGCTAAGTTGGTTCTCGTGGCTGATTCCTTCAGGATGGGGCATGGTGTAGCAAAACGTTGGTGATGCTTTCAGCTCTCATTTTGGCCTCAAACCTCTTCCAGAGGGAGAGAAAGTTTCTCTTTCTCCAACCAACAAACAAGATTTCTGAGCTTGAATCCCCTCGGATCCACTCAGGTCCCGGGCCTTCTCTGCTAGTGATTAAGGCCAAGGGAGCCACGGGGCTGGATCTCTGGGTGGAGCCCACCAGAGCTACGCTGGGCCATGCACGGACAGCCCCGTCTCTGCTGGACAGGGAGAGGGTGGCAGCGGTGTCAGGAGACACCCCCGCATCTCAATGGGCTCCAGGGAAAGGGAAGCGGAACTCAGGTGTACTGGCTACGAGCCAGCCCTGCCTTCGTGCCCGGAATGTTTACTTCCATTTTTGGGACAGTGACTTGGGACTCGAGTCCGCAGCTCACAGCGTTGTGAGGTGAGTCAGGGAGTCCGGGGGACTCTGGGTGCAGACGCTGGGCTTTGCTGTTGCTCTTACCATCTGCGGAGGCTTTGCTGGCTCTGTGGCCCCCGCCCTGTCCCTCTTCAGACCCCACTTGATGGACTGTGGAGTGCGGACCCCAGCACGAGGGTGGGAACTTCTAGCCAAAAGGTGGGCGGTACGTGGTGTGTACGGGGTGTGGACGGGGTGTGGATGGGGCGGGACTCGGGTTTCTAACTCCCCAGCTCTGTGGCCCTTGCCCCCTCCGGCCTTTCGGAAGAGGAGAGAGGCTTATGAGATGGCAGAGCAGCAGGGCAGGAGCAGCCAGGCCCAAGCTGTGTGGCACCTGCAGCTCTGCTCTCAGGGGAGAATCGCCTCGGCTAAGTCCCCTTGACGCCTGTCTGACGTTGAGCTCCCGGGGCCCGCAGAGGCTCACTCTGACCCCCAGATCTTCCTACGCGCCCTGACCTGCAGGCCCTCGGCAAACCTTGGGCCCTTGCTCTTCTGCCTCTGCTCCGAGGGCAGGGCTGGCTCTCGGGGGAACCCAAGGGGAGGCTGAGGCTCAGAGAGAGAAGCACCTGCCCCGTCATGCAGCTGGGTCACTGCCAGTGCCTGCTTGTGCCTTCCATGACCGGGACACTGAAAGAGGACGTGACAGGCAGGTGGCACTTCCTGTGTGTCTGAGGGACGGGGGACGTTTCGCTGTGAAGTGGCCCCCACTGATGGAGTGGCTTCAGATCAGCGCGCTGCTCCCACAGACCCTCCGCCTGCTCACCCCGCCCTGCCTCCCGCGCTCTCCGGAGCTCCTGAGCACCTGCTGTCAGCGCTGAGGGGACGGTGACGGACAGGACAGGGCCTCTGTCCTCTCGAGGCCATGGATACGTTACGTCTTGATGACAGTGTGAGGCAGGCCAGGTGCCAGATGGTCACTCCGTGAGACAGACCAGGAAGTCCAGGCACGGCCAGGCGAGGCCTGCCCGAGGTGGCACAGGCCCCGCGGGGCTAAAAGCAGGACTCCGGCTCCAGCCCCTGGGCCGCCTGGCCGGGGGCACGGCGGGCTGGCAGGGGAGGGGACGCCAGCCTCCCTTTCTTCTAGAACATGTGCAGGGACGGCCTTCTCACCAGGCTCTCCGAGGAGCGTGGCACTGCCCCGGGCCACCGTCCAGACCTGGGGGTCCCCGAGTGGCAGAGCGCTGGCACCAAGGCCCGGTGGGAACCGCGAGCACGTGCGTAAGTCCCTGCAGCCACCGGCTGTCCGATCAGGCAGCATTTAAAGGGTCCCGTTTGTCTGTGATCACTCGGATTTTTACATCATTTGTAATGAGACAAACTGGGACAAATTGCCAAGGATACTATGTAAACGAGACCAGCAGAGCTGCTCCCATCCCGGGCGGCCAGGCCTCCTGCCCTGCCTCTCCCTTCTCCCTGGGTGTCACCCAGGGTGAGTGGGACTTCATGGTCCAGACAGGCCTCCCGTGGGACAGCGGCTCTGCCCTGGGTGGACCCTCCCCTCCCCTCTGCTCCCTCTCCCCCGGGGCAGGAAAGCCGCTGTGCCATCCGCCGGCCCCCGCAGGGCCCGAGTGGCTCTGCGCTCTGCCTCCCCGGCCTTTCTGAAGAACCCCAGGGAGCTGGAGGACCTGCTGCAAGGCCACCGCAGCCTGGAACGTGGAGCCCTGACGGGCTCAGGGGCAGTGGCTCCTCAGCAGCAGACGTGGTCCCCGCACCGGCGCCTGCTTTGTAGGGCACCTGACAGGGGATGGGTCAGGGGCAGACCCAGCCCAGGAAAGGCCGGGGACAGGCCTCCTGCCACCTGCCTGTGGCCCTCTGGCTCTGAAGCCAGGTGTGGAGGGCAGGTAGTGGGTGCACCCGGGAACATGTGGGATCACGCAGGTAGGAGGCCCAGGGGTACGGCTCCCACTCCCCTGACCCTGTGGGCCTCGGGAGGGACTCACACACCCTGGCCTCCTGGCCTCCACTCCTGCCCACCCTCTGCCTGGGGAGCCGGCTCCTCTCTCCAGCCTCTCTGTCCAAACAGCTCCATCAGAAGTGAAGCCGCCTGGTCTTGTCAGGCCATCTCGTGCCTGGCTGCAGGGACCCCGTGTCCCTACCTTGACACCCCCACCCCAGCCCAGGACAAGCAGTCATCACAGGCTCACTGTAATGGGAGAGGCTGGGGGCCTGCAGATGCCAGGACAAGTGAGAGGGGACCCCTGTCCTGAAAGAGTCTGCGCCAGGGGGAGACCACAGCCAGGAGTCAGGAGGGCTTGGGGTGATGGGACCACCAAGGGCACAGGCAGGGACAAGTGGGAAGGCTGGCTTCCAGAGCCATTTCATCCAAGCAGCCACAGGTGTATGGAAGAGTGTTCCAGGCAGATGGAACAGCCTGCACGAAGGCCCAGAGGCCAGAGAGAACAGGTGGTTTAAGAAACAGAGACGCAGAGACTGATGAAGCCAGGCTGGCCTCTAGGAGGAGGAGGTGGGGCAGGGACCCTGCTCTTTCCATACGGAGGGACATGGGGTCAGAGGGGGCAGCAGAGACAGAAACCTAGGGACCACCCACCATGCTGGTCCCCGTAAGGTCTCCCCTACACTGAGCAGGGCAGGAGGTATTTGAAATTATTTCAAAATTTAAATAACAACACCTAAGTCCCTGGGTAGCACGTGCAGCCAGCAGGCGCGGTTTCCCCCTCCCTCCCGCTGGGCGCTTCTTCACCCACCATGCTGGGCAGCCTCCCCTCAGAGGCTCAGGCCTCCATGGCCAGAGACCCTGTCCGGCCCCCTTTCTGGAAGGCAGCCCAGCACTTCCCAACATCTGACGCGCCATCACTGCCCTCCTGACCACTACAGCGGGCGTCTCCATGGATACCGGGCTTCTTCACGGTTCCCTGCCCAATTCCAATGCCCAGGTCAGCGCCTGGACCACAGAAGCAGAAAGCGGGTGATGGAACAGGTCATGAAACGCAGTTGGGATTTCCAGGCTTCTGCCCATGTTCTCAGAACCGCGCTACGGAATCCAGAACGCCCTCGCCTTTCCATTTAGATGCTCGGAGAGACGTGTCTACGTCGGGTTCCCGGGTCAGCCAGGGTGAGCAGGGTTTGAATCCAAATGTGCAGATTCCCACGGCTCATCCTAGCGCGGTCCTGCTCAGCAGGTGCTGTTGCTCTCACGGGGCCGCCTCACTGAAGGGGCCCTGCCCGGAGACCTCGGTGCTGCCTCTGCCAAGGCCCACGCAGCTCTCAGAGGAGAAACAGCGATCCAGGAAGAAGCAGCTGGCCACAGCCCCTACTAACTGAGCACCTACTACGTGGCGGTGCTGCTCAAAGGACTTGCTTCGTGCCCACTCAGTCCGCCCTCACAGCGGCCCGCCAACATCAGTGCTACTTGAATGCCCATTTGACAGACGAGGAGCCCACATGGCCGAGGGCAGGCTGTCGGATAACAGTCTCCTTGATGCTCTACAACGTGAACCCGGGGCACAGACCCTGGGCACTGGGATTGTCCCTGCAGAGCCAGCACGTCCTGACGGTGCCGGCAGAGGGCTTTGCTGGGAAGGCAGTTAACCAGGAGCGTTGGTGACCACAGAGCCCGGAGTCACTTACTGGGCCTTGAACTTGGCGTGGGAAGGCTGTCACCGGCTGCTCCGTCTGTGCCCCATGAGCTTCTGCCATGGCCTTCGTGAATGCGCTGACGTTGCCCACGTGTGCTCTGCCAGCCCCGGCAACTTCCCGCGGCTGCGCGCCCAGGCGGGCCAGGGGCTTTTCCGTTCCCTCTTGCTTTCACCACCGGTGAAGCTCCTACTGTGTGCCAGGGTGGCCAGTGGACGCCAGCCCTACCTCCAGGAGCTTGTCAACTCTCTAGGAACCAAATACATAAAGAGGATGCGAACAGGAAAGCAGCCCAGTCACGTTAGAAAGCTCGGCCCTGCTGAAGGCAGATGGGAGGCTTCCCGGAGGAAGCGTCGCAAAAGAACGTTTCCTGGCAAATTTCTCTCTCCCTTAAATCTGATGGGGCTGATGGCAGAAACTGGATGCCTGAGGATTTTGTGTTCAACGTGCGTTCGTAACAGGGCTAGAAGTGGATCTGGGAGAGCGTGTGAGTGAAGACTGACTCTCTCTCTCTCTCTCTCTCCTTTTTGTTTTTGGTACCGGGGATTGAGCCCAGGGGCACTTAACCCAGCCATTCTTTGTATTTTATTTAGAGACTGAGTTGCTTAGGGCCTCCCTAAGTTGCTGAGGCTGGCTTTGAACTCACAATCCTCCTGCCCCAGCCTCCCGTGTTGCTGGGATTACAGGCGAGCCCCACTGTGCCCGCTAAGAGTCTTCCCCTTTTTATGTTTAAAGCACAGGTATGTGTAGGTACTTCCATGGGCATAGGATATATTTCTGGTTTTAAAACTCACGGGGGGGAGGTCATCGAACAAAATGTCTAAACAGGCGGTAACAGAGGCAGGGTTGGGATGTGGGATGTGGGATGTGGTGTGTGGTGGAACTGGAACGCTACCCTGGTGCCCAACACCTGGCTGCTGGGGTGGGGACTCCCGAGATGCTGGCTGAGAGGAGACCGCAGGCATTCTGGCCTCGGTGAGGAGGACACCCAGGCCTCAGATGGGCCGAGCGGTTCACTGCCCCCCTCCTCCCGGGCGCCCAGAGGACTCACTCAATGGCCCCACGTGAGGACTCGGCTTTCCTCCTGGCTGTGGCAATTTTGGAAAACAGATGGGGCACTCCCAGGATTGAGTCTTTCCCAGCCAGCTGCCCCCAGGGCTCCTGTAACACAGCCCCGTGAACTGTGCCTCCCCAGGGACTCAGGCTCAGCCACCAGGTTTCCGGGGACATCTCCATTCATCGCCTGTCGGGTGGGTAGCCAGAGCTGGCTGGATGTTTTATTGAGCATCCTCCATCCAGGCTGCTAGTGCTGCAGAGAACCAGCCCCGCAGGAAATGAGCAGCAGCTGCGAGGAACAGAGTTCTATGGAAGTCCCTGGGGAGCTTCCTGGTCTACCGGGGATGCGTCTTTTCTTGCACTGTGTCCTCACCTATTACTTTACAAGTCTGGTTATTCACTTTGTCAGTACGGGCAGGCGCCGATCTGCTGCAGGGACTAATGGTCCCCGTCTCAACGATCCACAATAATGAGATCAATTTCTAGCTCCTCCTCCTCTCTCTCCCTTCCTCCTCTGTCTCTTCCTTCCTTTCTCCTCTTTTTTCTCTGGTCCTTTCATCCCCCTCCCATCTCCCTGGGGTTCTACCTGTGGCTCTCTCATTTATGAGCTGGGCAGCTTTGGGTTGCTATTTAGTTTTTTTCCTGCCTCAGTTGCTTAGTCTTTCAAAATGGGAAATACGAAGAGTACCTGATTTCATGGTGAAATTAAATGAAATTGAGAAATGAAATGAATTAGTGGATGGAAAGTCCTCAAATCACGCCTGTTAATAAGTGCTCAATTAACATCTTGTCTGATTTTTGTTATATTATTGTGATTTGGGAGAGGAGACAAGTTGTAGTGGGTGAACCACAGCCCCACAGACTGGAGGGACAGGGAGACGGGGTGCTAATGATGGACGATAACTCAGTGGGCACCGGAATGGGGGCCAGGTGAGAGAGAAAAGGCTCAGCAGAGGAGAGAGCCAAGCCAGGTTTCAGGGAAGAGCAGAGGAAGGGCGCGGGGTCCCACGGGATCAGACGGCAGTCACTGCATGGAGAAGCCAGTGCAGCCTGGGGGTCTTCAGCCGGGCAGGGGCATGATCAAGGGTGAGCCCTGGAGAAGCCTGCAGCTTGAAGAGTGGATGGGGCCAGGAGTGGGCTCCGGGAGGCAGAGCCAGGGAGGAAGGACCAGGCAGGACCTACGGAGGGACTGGACTTGCCTGTGGGGTGGGAGTCAAGCGTGGGTCCCCGGTGCGGGCAGGGCAGATGCGTGGCCATGATCTGAGGGCAGAGGCAGTGTGGGTCAGGCCGAGTTCCCTGAATCACTCGGCCGTTCGCTGAAGCCAGTCTAATGCTGTTAGGCTGGGGCCGGGCCATCAGTCTGCCCTCCTCCTGCCACCATGACAACGAGACTCGACTCCATTAAACCAATTTACTCCATCTTCTCAGACTCGGGAAAATGGGAGCCATCTCTGGGGAGTGCTGTCCACCCCTGACCTCGGGCTCACCCGGGGAGCGCCATCTCCAGCCTGCTGTCCCTCATCCACGTTCCTGAGGTTCCTGGAATGTGTGAGCCACACTGGGATCTGGGATCTGCTTCCTGGTTAGCCTCCCTGGGAGGACAGGCTTCTTCCCAGTGGCACAGGCTTGGCCACACTGATGGTGCTTAATTGCTCATGCCGTGCCTAGCAGGGGCTGCTGAGGGCTTGCAGGCACTCTTCAAAGCTGGCTGGCCAGGCCACTTGAGAGCTGGGCACGTGGATGGGAGGGACACTGGAAACAGGGAGCGGACGGTGGTCCTGCGTGGGGCCCCCTGTGCCAGGTGTTTTCTGGGCCTGACGCATGCTTCCTCTCCCTGTCCCCAGTCATGTTACAACTGAGTGTCTGTCTGTCTGTCTTCCCCTTAGGCCACGAACCTACCAAGTACAGACTCTGCTGTGGACATCTCTGTCTCTGCTGCCTGTCCAAGCCTGGCATAGGGTGGACACTCGGGACACATTAAAGGACCCATCAGGGGCGGGTTCCCTGGAACGTGAGCTCCGGGAGCAAGGGGTTGGGCTCTTCTGTCCACGGTGGCACATCCAGCAACTAGGACAGAGCTGGCATGTGTTCCACAAAGACACAGTGGGTGAACGGACGCGCCTTCTTGTCCCAAGGACCCTGTGGGCAGGCGGGGCAACACGCCATGGGCTGCCCTTCTCCCTCCCCTGTGCTCTCCAGCCCCAGCGCCTCCTGAGTAGCTGCGTGGCTGGCTGAGACCCACGTAATTGGGAAGCCGGGCCAGACTGCAAAGTGGGGCTCCCTGGAAGGCAGGGTGAGTGGGCTTGGGAGGTAGGCGTGCCAGGGTCGCGGAGGCTCATGGCCAGGGACTCCAGGAGCAGGAGGCAGGCCAGGTGGAGGGTGTCGGTGTCTGAGACCTGGGATGGGTTGAATGCTGCCTTGCTGCCCCCGCTATGGTGATTCCAGGTCCTGGGACAGCTCCCTGCGCTGAGCAGCTGGCCCTGAGCTTCCTGCCCCCACGTGGGTTCTTGGCACCCTCGGGAGGAAGTGATTTTCATGGGAAAATTTTCATTTTTAGAGATGACCTGAAACATGGCGACGAGAAATGAGCGCTGGGCCTGAGTTAGGACCTGCCCGGCTCCGCCGAGCTCTCACGGGGCCGGGACAGTTCAGGCTCCTCCTGCAGCCTGGACGTGCTCCAGAGGCGTGCACCAGAGGAGCTGGCGGGTCCCTCCTGCTCTGAGCCCGAAGGCCGGCCCTCTCCAGCGCTGCCTGGCTGGGCTGGGCATCACCTTTTCCAGAGTCACCGGTGACTGGCCTTGTAACCTGACAGAGGACCTCAAAGGCCCTCAGGCAAGGGCAATGCATCTGAGTGGGTCGTCAAGCCAGAGGCCTGGAACTGGATCCAGCTTAGACGGCACTCATCTGTAGGGCTTGAAAAGTCAGCTCATTTGTGGGGCCTGGTTTCCTGATGCAGAAATGGCAGGGGCGGCTCCACTGCAGAGCCGCTGAGACGGTGAAGTGGTCCACCCCGGGCGGGACCCCGGCGCCCCGCGTTTGGAGTGTCTCTAGAATCGTCCTGCAGGCTGGGGGGTCATTTGTAGGAGCACACTCTGCCCGCTTAGAACCACAGGGCCATTTCTTAAGGACTCACCAGCCCGCCAGTGGCCACGCCAAGCACACGGTCCATGAGCCCACTGAGTTTTTACGACCCTGTGGATTAAGGAGATGGTTCCTTTTATTTTGCACGTGGAGAAACCGAAGCAGACGGAGAAAACAAAGGAAACTGGCCAAGGATACTCAGTTACTGAGAGGCGCAGCCGGGCTTAAAATCCGGGTCAGCCTGGCTCCAGAGTCCCCGCCCAATGGCTGTGCAGGGTATTCTCCAGGCTGCCACCACTCAGAGACACACGGGAGCCCGGGACAGATGCCGTGGGTCTGGAGGGGGTGGCGGGCCGCGTTTCTGAGTGAGGCTGCACGTCCTGGTTTGATCTTTGATTAACTTGGTCTTCACTGCCCGTCTGCCCAGTAGGCACGTACCCTCATATGGGGCAGCAAACTGAGGCTTGGATAAGCAAAGTGGCTTGTCTGAGTCACACCACTGACGCTGCCTGGCTTCGGGGACTCTGACGACTGTGCCACATGAAGCTGACCCCATCACTGGACTCCTGACACTGGACCGTTGCCTGGACAGGAGTGGCCTCAGTCTGGCCCCTCAAAGCCTGCCCGATGCCCGCGAGACGGGCGTCATGCAGAGTCGCTTCCTGACTCCGCGCCCGCCCTGAGCTCTTTCTTAGACAGGACCTCAGGGGCCGCCAGGCAGCAGCAGCCAGGGGGCCTTGACACCGGAGCCAGACGGCGAGCAGGAGTGACCTCCCCGTTAGGCATCCTCCACACAGAATGGGCTGAGGCTCTCTGCTCATCCAAGCAGAGGTCTAAGGGAGAACCTTCTGGAGGGTCTCAAATCAGCGGCCATTGCTATGGAGACCCAGAGAAACAGGGGTGGCATGGGGGGCAGAGCTCCAGGGCTGGGTCAGGAGACCCACTCCTGGGTCAGGAGACTCACTGCTGGTGACAGTGAGACCAGGGAGTGGACCCAGCAGGACCAGGCCCCTCCCTCCAGCCAGCCCGGCCCCCACCTTGAGGCCAGTCTCAGTCCTTCACTGCACTTTCCATACAACAGGCCGGAACGGGCCTGGACGATGCCAGGTCCTAAGCCCTGCAGCCAGGGAATGTTCTCAGTAATGGGAAGGTTACCCGGACGTGACCCGTTAAGCATCTTGAAATGGAGACACTCTCCTGGATTCTCCAGACGGGCCTTCCGGGCATCGCAGGAGCCCTTATAAGAGAGGCAGAGAGAGATTTGAGAGAGAGGAAGAGAAGGGGACGTGACCATGGAGGCAGGAGTTGGCCTGATGTGGCCAGAAGCCAAGGAACGCGGCAGCCGCCCGAGACTGGAAGAAGCGAGAATCCAGGGCCCTGCAGCCTCCCGGGAAGCGCGAGCTCGCTGTCGCCTGGATTCAGCGGCCACACTGGCCTGGGATTCCTAGTTCCTAGAGCTGGTTCCTAGAGCTGTCTGTTGTTTCGAGTCCACGTAGCTAGTGGTCACTTGTTATAGCAGCCATGAGAGACAAGCCCAGCCCCAAGCAAACCCGTTCTCGGGTTTCCGTCCCCCGGTGGACTTGAGCCTTCCGGGAGGAGAGGAAAGGCAGCCCCCGGGGCTTCACGTGGCGGGAAGCTCGCACTGGGGTTCTCTGCCCCTCTGCTGAGGCCCTCATCCCGTCTCCACACAGCCGCCCCATGAGCCTGAGGGTCCTTGGCCAGCTGGCCATTGCCACCCTCGGTCTGCACAGTCTGCTCAGCACACAGACCATGGCTCTGGCAATGGAGCCACCAGGGGGCCTGACCACCTGCCCACGAGAGGCTGTGGTGCGTTCTTTGCCACGAGCGGAAAGAGGTGGACTTCAGATTCAGACAGGGTGGGGTTTTCTCCAGGCCGTCTGTCTGCTGGGGGAGCGGGACCTGTCTCTACAAGGGCCGTGGAACACCTGCCTCCTTCCACTGGGAAAGACATGCGCTGCCACTCCATGAATGACGCTCGGGTCCAGCAAGCACGTCTGTGGGCGGTGTTTCTCTCAGGCGTCACAGGGATCTGCTTAATTCCCCACCACTGCTCTGGAGTGGGAATCGTTATCCTCACCCCATGTCACCCCAACAAAATGAGGCACGAGGCTGGGTAAGGAGCTGAGCATGGAGGCTGGTAGCTGGAGCCCCACCAGGGCAGTTTGAAGCCAGGGCCACCCTAGGGCATTAGGGACCAGCGGAGGCAGGGCAGCTGGGGTGCCCTGTCCAGAATCTACGCTGGGATTCTGCCACCTCTGGGCATATTAGGGAGCTGGAGGTCACCCTTCCAGAAGCTTCCGCAAGAGGAGGTGAGGTGTGTCCTGGGAAAGGAGCTTGCAGGACAGCCGGGCAGGAGAGTGAGCCCAGGCTGGGTGGCAGAGTATGGGCAACACGGGCTACTGGCCCAGCCCAGGGGGCTGCCTGGAGGGAGAGAGCAGTGTCATGGACCAAGCCATGCTCCTGGGGAAGGGACAGAGCGGCAGAAGAAAGAAGCAGCCCACCCGGCATCTGTGGCTGAGGTTCCGCAAAGAGCCAGCGGGGCGAGGGCTGGGGCTCTGGAGCGTTGGCGAGGGTGGCCTCACTGACACACAGTCAGTGGTCACTTGTTATAGCAGCCACGAGATGGCGAGGCCACAGCCTACGTTTTAGGAAGTGTTGTCGTGAGGACCAAAACGAGGCCAGGCACACCCACTAGACATGGCCCATGGCTTGCCAAGCTGGGCCTCCACCCTCCACCTGCAGCCCCAGGCGAGGGGAGCTTTCCGGACCCACCAGTTCTGGGCCCTGGAGCTCCAGGCTCCTCCCACCCTCCTCTTCCCTGGCTGAGCTGATTGGCCACCATGTTCATCATGTGGTCATTTTATAGGCTGTCAAGAGACCGTGGCCTGGTGGCGGTCACTGGCAGTAGAATGGTCACAAAAACAAGGAAACACCAGCTTCGGAGGATGTAGGAACGGAACGTGTGGCGTGGCCGTGGGGCATAAGGTACGGTTGCTGTGGAAAATAGTCTAGAGGCGTTTCAATAAGTTACAGAGTCCCCGTATGACCCAGCAGCTCCACTCCTGAAGACAGGTGTTCAAACAAAACCTTGTATGTGAATGTTTATAGCAGCCTTAGTCACAATAACCCAAGGAGGGAACAACCCACATGGCCATCACTGATGAATGGAAGACCCAGGTGGCACACGCCTAGAGGAATATTATTCAGCCATAAAAAGAGACGAGGTGCTGAGACACACCATGACGAGGATAAGCCTTGAACACAGTGGTTAAGTAAAAAGAGCCAGCCGCAGAAGGCCACGTGATGCATGACTCCCGTAGAAATATCCAGAAGAGGCAAACCAAGGAGGAAGGCAGAGTGGTGGCTGTCAGGAGTGGAGAGAGCTGCTTTGTGGGCCGGGGGCTTCTGTTCAGGGTGATGAGGAAGTTCTGGAACTAGGTACCGGTGAAGTGCATGACACTGTAAATGCAGTTAATGCCACTGAGTTGCACATTTTTAAAATATAAGCGCGCATTTTAAAATACACGCACGCCTTGAGTTTGGGTGGGGTTACATGCCAATGAACCCATCATAAGTTGAAAATATGAACTGAACATGCGCTTCACACTCCCAACCTACCAGGCTTCCTGGCGTTGCCCCGCCTACCTGAAGCACGCCCAGTGCAGCCGAGCAACCATCTGACGCAAAGCCTATTCTACAGGAAGGTGTGGAACACGTCCTGCACTCAACTGAATACCATAGTAGAAGTGATCAAGGGCACGGTCCTGCAGCTGTGCTTCACACCACCTGAAGGTGAACGGTCTTAAGTCAGGGCCCGTCCATAGTGAAAATAGTGTATGTTATCAAAATAAAAAAATAGGCTGGGTATGTCCAGTTCTGCCCCCATCCTCCACAGAAGTTGCAACTGGGAAATAATGAGGAAAACAGGAAAAGGGAGCAGGGCTGAAAGCTCATGGGACAGACTGGAGCCACAGCAGCTTCTGGATGCCCCGTGGTCCTGAGGACCCAATGTGGGGGAGCAGAGCCCCGAGGTGGGGCAGAGACAGAGAGGAGAGGGTGGGCTGGGGCTTGCGTGTGGCGGAGGCTCCTCCCCATTCTACCACGAGGGGAGACTGGTGAGCCCCCCAAAGCTGCCCCTGACACAGCCCCATCAGACCCAGGTCTGCCTGGGAAGCCACCGACAGTGAACGCTGCCCCCAGGCTGGGTGGACACCTGTCCCCGTGGTTTCCTGAGCTGCAGGAGGTAAAGGGGAGAGGTGACCCTGAAGAGCTCATGTGTGAGGCGAGGTGATTGAGTAACGAGAGCCTTAACCTGGTAAGCGAGTTAATCCCCTGGTAGGGACTGCCCGGGTGGCAGGGTGGGCGTGGCTGGAGGAGCGGGGTCACTGTGGTGAGCCTTTGGGGCTTATGTTTTGTGAGCCGAGCTTCCTCTCTGCTTCCTGGTGCCACGTCCTGAGCCACCTTCCCCTACCACACTCTTCCGCCATGATGTTCTGCCTCACCTCAGGCCCCAAGGAATGGAGCCGGCCATCTATGGACTGAGACCATGAGGCCCAAATAAACTTTTCCTCTCTAATTGTTCTGGTTGGGTTGTTTGGGCCACAACAGTGAAAAGCTGACTAAAACATTCATATTTCTCCCCAAATCTGCCCTCTAACCGTGAGGCCAGAGTGGCGTCCTTCACAAATCCCATCTGTCTCCTCCGTCAACAGCTCACCTGTCCATACCAAAGTCCAGGCGTTTCCCTGCTCAGCCTCCACAGCTGGGACCAATGGAGCCGACCTGGGCTCCGTTCATGCTGGGGCCCCGGCTGGGCCCTCCCCGGGTCACATATGGTATGAGGGAACACCAGGCTCTCTCACCCTCCGCCTTGGCTCGGGCGGTCCCTTCCCGGGACACCTGGCCCTCCTCCTCTGGCTAACTGGTCACCTGCTCCACCCACCCGTCCATGTCCCAGGTCCATCCCTGTCCTCCTCTGGCTCTTGCCGTGTGCACCCTACACTATTGCATGTATCTGAAGCCCTGTTGCCAATCAATCGCTCTGAGTTCTGGGAATCCAGGGTTGGCGTCTGTCTCAATCCATCACCGTGTCCCTGGCTACCAGCACAATACATAATAGGGGCACAATATGGAACCAGCAAATAAATGGATAATGCTCTCTGAGCCCAAACCCAAGCGTTTCCCTTGCCCTCCCCACCACCAAAGGTGTGATTTGGCCTACTGCGCTCCTCTCCGCACCAATTCTGCTCAGCAGAACCTCTAGCGACACTTTGAATTCCTGTAAATTACTTCCCTGCTATGACTTGTAAGCCAGGTTGCCAAGCAACGAGAGGAGATTTGGTCCTTATCAAAGGGCCTCATCCGCTCAGGCACACCGTCTGCTGGAAAGATGTCCGAGAGCAGGTTGGGTGTGGGCAGAACCCCGCTCCCGCAGCCTCCGGCTCCGCTGGGTGCTCCGGCCTCATCCAGGGGCTGACCCCTGGCCTGGGAAGGAGCCTGCCGTGCTGGGGGTGCTGCGACACCCCTTTCTGAGGTGCCATCTGACTGGCTCCTCCGGGGCCTGGAGAGGAGCTAGCTCACTGGCCCTGTGACCTAGAGAAGACTCTTGGGGCCATGTGCTTTCGAATGAGAAAGGCCAGAACGTGCATCGCAGAACTAACCCTGGGACAGCCTTCTCCTCTTCTGACCAGTATAAGTACCAGGCCAGGTTACCGGGCAAGCAGAGTCCACAAGGAGACTTCTGGGATGCCTGTCTCCTGGCAGCAGAGCTAGCGAGTGTTCTGCGCGCCCAAGGTCTGAGGCCACCTGGGCTGGGGAAACCTCAGGCCTGGGCTGACAGGCCTGATCATGCCCAGCACCGAGTGAGCCACCCGAGGGAATGAAGAGCCACCCAGGTGGCGGCTGTGGTCCTTTGGGGATGTCCCGTAGTCCCAGCCAGACCTCGCAGCCTATGAGGCAGATGGGGACGTTCAGTGTAAACACTTCCTCCTAATATGCAGGATGCTTTTTTTTTTTTTTTTAACTGCTATTTGTGGGCATTTACTCCGTGCTGAGCACTGAGCCGGCGTCCCCCCTCATCCACTGAACTCTCTAGGACAGGGCTGTCCCTGTCTCCACTGCCTGGAGCCCTGGGATTTGATTCCAGGTCCCTTTGATCTGAAGGTCCCTGTGGCTAAGGAGCAGAGGCAGAGGTGGTGAGTGGGTGGAACAGTGGCCGGCGGGCCCGCCCTTCTGTGGGCCTGGATCCATGCTGGAGCACAGGGTTCCTCCTAAGACCTGGGGACCGGCTTAGTGTCCGTCAAAGCAAAGTCGCCCACACACCAGGCCTGGGCTTGTCTTAAACTCCCTCAGTTCCACGGATGATGAATGGCATCCTGGGGAAGTCGGCACATGGTCCGGGTGAAGGCCACCGGGTTCCTAGGGCCTCTGAATCACACACAGGCAGCCTGCGTTCCAGGGATCAGATGGTCCCAGGGCAGGATCATGTGACAGCGATCGAGTTTGGTCCCGGAATTTCCATCTAATTCTCGGTGGTAGCTTCTGTCCCCTGCCACCTGATCCACTACCTTCTGCCAAGGACAAGGCCCAGGTCAGACTCAGACAGCTTCTTCCTCTTCGCAGACGCCTGTGTGAAGTCACAGGTGCGCCAGGGCCCCTGCCGCGGCGCTGCGGATGCCTCCATTGCTGTGCGAAACCCAGGCTCGGGCGCCTGTTCCCCGTGGCCCAGGAGCCGTGGCTGGCCATCCTGGCCCACAGTGTGCAGGGTAGAATGGGTGGAAGGTGGGTGGACGTGGCCTTTACTCTTCTGCTTCCTCTGCTGCTCGGTTTTTATTGTTTCTGCCCCGACCTGCCCCCAAATTCCAGTCTGTTCCCTCCTTCCGTCTCGCAGGACTTTTTAATACAAGTGGGTCCTGCGGGGATGGAACATTAAGAGAGCCCTGGAGAGAAGGGCTGCCTCTTCCAGGGGGCGCTGGAGCCGCAGCCTGGACTCCAGGCCCACCCGAAAGCCAGACTGAAGTCTCACGGTGTTCCAGTCTGGCTCCCTGACGAGGCCCCACCTCCTGCCTCCGTCTCGCGTTGTCTCTGGGGATGGCTGGCAGCTGAGTGTGGTTCAGATCCATTGCTCCCATAATTACTTCCAAATGTTATTTTCATGAAGCCATATTCTCCCGCACACTGTGGACTCCCAGCTGTCGCCAACATGTGCCCCATTAGCTCCGGATTGGGAGTCACTGTATTTAAAAGGCACTGCTGCTGCTGTGCAGTGGTACTTCCCTCTAATCCCAGAACCATGGGAGGCTGAGGTAGGAGGATTGCAAATTCGAGGTCAGCCTCATATCTTAGCAAGAGCCTCAGCAATTTAGTGAAAACTGATCACAAAATAAAAAGCAAAAAAGTGCTGGGGATGTAGCTCAGAGGTAAAACACCTCTGGGTTTAATCCCCAGTTTGAAAAATAAACAAACAAAAACACAAACTTGTTCGTGTTACACAAACTGTGACTGGGCAGTTTTGTAGATTCAGGCAGGAATGGATTTGTGTTGATCTCTACATGGTACATGGAACTTGGCAATGGCAGGTGTAATCTTGGTGATCTTAAAAATATTGCTACCTTTTAAAAATCTATTTTTTAACCGACAAGTGAGAATCATCTTTATGGGGTGCAGTGTGATGTCGCACATGCTCCACCTCACACACTGATCATTTTTTGTGTGTGGGGAGGACACAAAGCTACTCCTATCAATTTTCATAAGTTTTTATAATCTTTAAGTTATTAAGCCTATTTTCTAGATAAGAAATCCAACTCAGAGAAGTTGAGGGACTTGTCTAAGGTCACACAGCTGGTAAGTGGTTGAGTCGGGATTTAAAACTAAGTCTGTCTCATCAGAGCCCAAGGCTGCCATGAAGCTTTCCGAACACGGACGGGCCACCTGCTTGCTGCTTTTCAGGCACTGAACACATCGGTTCCTATGAGCTTTCTCATTAAGCTGTCACAATGGCCTGGGAATGTTTACTATTTAATATTAAATTTATAGGAGGGGGAACTGAGGCTCTGAGGAGCTGGTCAAGTTGCCCACGGTCACACAGCTACCTGATGGCTGGGTGGAGATTTTAATCCAGGCCTCTTGGCAGTCAAAGCTTAAGTTCTAACCATTTGCTAGTCTGCCCCTCCAAATAGCAGGTGCCCACTGAATACAGGGATCAGACCTGCCCTGGGTCAGCGGCGGTGAGGCCTGCTCCAGAGGACAGCAGGAAGTCGCAGGGGCCGTGCCCTGTGAGGAGCAGCGTGCGTGGTCTGGGTGTCTCAGGGTGGGTGGGGGCATGGTGCACAGAGGGGGCTGCCCGCCCAGCCTGATGAGCTTTGGGGCACCAGGAAAGTGTCCCAAGAGGAAGGAACCTTCCACTGGATCTTGACGGACCGGAAGGAGTTCAGGAGAGGAAAAACGAAGGAGGAAGGAGAGAAAGGCAGAGGACTCGGCCTGTGTGGAGACCAGGGGAGAAACAGGCGTGCTGTTCTCAGGGAGAGGCCAGCCAGCCGGGCACTGCGGGCAGTCCAGGTGGCCTGGAGGCTGGAGAGGGCTGCTAGGGCGGCTGGAGCCAAGCCTGGGCCTGGGAAGAGCAGAGCCACACGCATGGCCCGCAGTTCAAGTCCCAGCTCAGCACTGGCTGGTCGTGTGACCCAGAGCACCCAAGTGGCCTCTCTGGCCCCAGCTCCTTCATCTGAAGTGGTGAAGTAAGAGGACTTACTTCCTAGGTTGTTTTCATGAGGACCGTCTGAGCTGGAGTGGGTGGCGGCTGGGGCCCAGAGGACCTTCCAGGCCATGCTAAGGAGTCGGCGGGGCTGGGCAGCTCGTGGCGTCTGGGGCAGCGAGTGGCTGCTGCCTTTGCGCACAGTCAGGAGGGTCCGCCAGCCTCCTTTGGACGCCTCGGTCAGGTCACTGCTGGAGCAAGGAGCAGGGGACGTTTGGGTGACGCTCATCTGCTGCTTGCTGGGCGGCCAGCTTCTCCTGCTGCTGGGGGTCTCCTGGCGTCTTGCCCTCCCCACCCAAGGTCCCAGCATCGCGGAGCCTGGGGTGGAAGGCCATCTGAGCTCCCTGGCTACCGCCTCACCTTTCCCCTGTGACACAAGGACAGACTTGATGGCTCCCACCACAGCGGCTCAGTACTTGAGATAAAAGGCTCGGCTCTGCAGCGTGGGGCGGCGGGAGCTTCGTCCTCCTGACCCGCGTTAGGTGTGGGAGAGGCGAGCAGAGGCCACCGCGGCATCTCGGGGCCTTCTCGGCTGAGTCTGGTGGAAGCCCTTGGCCAAAGGCAGGCCCTGTGCGCTGCAGTTACTTCCCCTGCCAGTGTCATCCCATCAGCTGAGCAAGCATTAGCTGAGCACTTACTGTGTGCCTGATGGTGCCTCAGTGCATTTGAATTGCGACCCCCCTTCCTCCACTCAAGGATGCAAATTTTCAGAGGAGAACCGGGCTAAAGGAAGGAGAAGCCGGTGAGTTCTCTGTGGCTCCTCCTCAAGGGCTCCTTTCAGCCTCCAGCTCTGGTTAGGGGGAGTGTTGCCATCCCTTAGCCCCAGGGAAGCCCCGCGGGTCCGCCCTCTGTTCTCTGCGCCTCCTGCCCTCCCAACCTCCACTACCATGCGAGCGTGGGTACTGGGGGGGGGGCACATCAGATGGCGTCCAAGCCCTGGGGCTCCCCAGCTCCAGCCTCAGCTTCGGCACCTGTGATGGGGGAGCTCCCTTCCCTTCTGTGCTCTGGTCCCCTGTGCGCTCGGTGGCCTCCTGTTCTCGCCGGCCCTCCAGGGGCGAGGAAGGAGCCTCTCTGAGCGAGAGTGAGATGAGCTCGCCCGCCACCTGCGGCTCTCTCTTGAAGTCTCCTGGGTCTTCCTACTGGTCATTGACTGGGGTCCTGGCAGGGGGCCGCCCTGCCAGGTCCCTGTGCAGCCTCACTTGGACAGACGGCGGGGCCCAGGGTACAGGTGCGCACACGAGGCCCCCACACCAATGCAGCACCCCCGCCTCGGCCTGCGGAACCCCACCTGCCCCCTCCTCTCTCTCCTTCGACCCTCGTGAACCTGAGGGGCTGAGTAGGTATTCTTGTTCCCATTTCACAGATTAGGAAAACAAGGCGACTCGCCCTGTCCAGCTGGGTCTGACCGACTCCTGGTCCTTCTCATCTCCCCTCTGCTTCCCCTGGGGCTCACTCTGGTACCCACAGGGCTAGGCCATTTGTCCAGGGTCACACAGCTAGAAAAGGGTAGTGGCAGGATTTGGACCCAGGCTGTCTGACGCCACGGACCATGGCCCGGGTCTGGTGCAGGGCAGGCTGGGGTTCATCAAATGTAGAGTCCATGACCCGCCTCGGTGCCTTCCTCTCCGACCTGTCGCCTCCTCTCCTTGGGGCTCCTGCTGGTCTGGATTCCCGCTACCAACCATCTACCGGGCAGGGGGTGCTGGCGACTGCCCCTCCTGCAGCTCCCCTGGGCCGCCAGAGAAGCAGGTGGCTTCTCTCATCTCCCATTCAGGGGGCGTCTGCGGGCAGAAGGAGATGAATGAGCTCCTCAGCCAGGGAAGATTTTGTTGCTAAAATACACGGTCTGATTAGGAGTGATTGAAGGGCTGGAGAGCGGCCTCGTCGGCTGTGATTTGCTCTGATTTGAAGGAGTTCTAAACAAGTCACCGGGAGGCAGGAGTGCACACCCGGCGCTGGGGGCGCGGGCCGCTGGCAGTGACACATTTCCTGCCGAGGCCAGAGCCGCGTCCAACCATCCTGGACACCGTTTTCAAACAGTGTTTGAAATCTGATTCGGTGCATTCATCTTGTCCCTTTTCTAGGTGGCTTGAAAGCTGCTACTTTTTGTCTCTCCTCGCTTCTTTATTATTTTTCTTTCTTTGATTTCTCTCTCTCTAGCATCAGAATTGAGCTGCAAATGAGGTGGTGGCAGCTTGGGGATGTAACCCAGCCTGGTGCCGTGTAATGATGTGTTCTGTGGCCCGAGATCGGCCCGGCGCTGCCTCCCGCGTCTGTCTGACAGGGAGAAGCGGCCGCTTGAGGGATTCGTCCTGCCAGGGTTGAAGGCAGTAATTGGGGCCAGTGATTCATGACCCCGTTATGGGCTCATGAATACATTTATCTTCCAGATTTATCTCATTTCTAAAATCCATGATCGTCCGTTCTGGCGAGGCGGGGTGGGCTGACGTGGAGGAGAGGCCCTTTTGCAAAGATGAAGAGAGGACCCTTGGGAAACGCAGCTTGGCCAGGAGGGCTCAATTAGATGTTGCAAGATGAAGGACCACCCCATAGCTCTGCCCGCGGAGGGAGGGGGAGACAGTCCCTCCTCACATTTGACACTCTGCTTTGGTTTGAGTCATAGGATTGCCACAGCTGCAAGTGACTGTCCTGTGCCTGACCTGCTCCTGGCCTTTAAGCCAGCCTGAGCCCGCCATCTGCCTTTGGGCTCAGTGCAGTCCCAACCCCGACTGGAAACAGGTTGGAGCAGTGGTTAGGAGCAGAGGTGCCGCCACCTCATGAGCTGGGTTCCACCCCTGGCTTTTCCCTTTAGTGGCCACACGCGCTTGATTCCCCAAATTCTCCTGCCTCACTCTCCCATGACACCCAGGGGCGGCACGAAGGCGCAGCTGCAGGGCGCCAATGCCTGTTCAACACGGGTACACAGTAAGCGCTCAGCAGTGCTGGCCAATGCCATCCCCTTTCCCGTGTTTTGCCCTCCTGCTTCCAGAAGCTCCTGACCTTGATTTTGATGTCATGCGACTAAGAAGTTCCTTTGGTTGGGGACCCTCTGGGGAACCGACGCTCTTTTGGCTCCCAGCATAGGAACTTGCGGGTTGCCATTGGTCACAGCTGCAGCTCTGCCCTCCCTCCCCAGAGCCCCTTGATCAATCAGGCCCCAAGCCAGAGAGTGCCACAGAGGACTCGAGCTGGGGACTGCTGTCCCGCAGGGCCTGCTTGCGGTGGCGGAGGCGCTTGCTCGGGGCAGTCAGCCAGGGGCTGTGGTCCCGGCCCTGCTTGCCCCTGCCTGGTGAGC
Source organism: Sciurus vulgaris (assembly GCF_902686455.1). Lineage (NCBI taxonomy): Eukaryota > Metazoa > Chordata > Mammalia > Rodentia > Sciuridae > Sciurus > Sciurus vulgaris. The sequence continues at coordinate 10,272,837 of NC_136466.1, forward strand.
AGCACGCAGTCTGCCTGGGGTCTTGAGGAGAGAAGTCTCCCCCTCAGCTCTCTCAAGTGGTGGCAGGACCTCCAGGTGGCAGCTGTCCTTGCAGTCAGTATGGCGGCTGGGCGCAGCACCGGGCTTCGGCAGGCAGGGTCCCATGCTGGCTTACAGGTGGACGGTCGAGCCTGCTGGCACTGGGGCATGACTGGGGGCTTCTAATCTTCTAGAACAAGTTGTTTGGCTCTCTGGCCCTTCTGAGTGCAGAAGACGTATCACTTTCTACTCTGCTTCCTTTCAGTGCTGCCAAAGCCAAATTCTCAAACTGGGACCTTCACGAGCAACCCCGGGGACGCTGCCGCTCAGTGCTGAGAAGGAGCCTGAGTAACTTTGTGCCTGTGTTGCTGGAGTGCTGATGTGCAGGCGGGTTTGGAAGAAGCCTGGAGGAGCCCTCAACGGACACCCCCACTCACGTCCCAGATGCACGTCCCAGATGCACGTCTTCCTTAAGGTCAGGCACAGCCCTGTATGTCCACTGCATTGTCTAAAACCATGACACGAACTTGCAAAATGGGAAGGAATCAAGGGCAGATCTGCTGTGAAGATCTTGGCTCTTTGGAATCAGAGCCCTGGGTTCAGATCTAGCCATTCATCAGTGGTGTGACCTGGGCGATGCTCCCTCAGGCCTCTGAGTCTCCGCTTGCCTTTCCGTAAAGGGAGCCTGCAGAGTGGCCCAGCTGGCGTGGACGCTCCACGGTACGGGTTCCTTCTTCCCCATCTGAAACCAATGTGCTCTGGTCCATCCCCTGGAGATGGGCAGGGAATCAGCCCTGAGGGTCCTGCAGGGGACAGATTGGGGAGCCCTTCCTTCTGTCATCTTGGGTTTCTTCACTGGAGCCCTGTGTGTGCAAGCGTGACGTCCCCTTACCCAGGGGAGCGGGGAGTCTTTCCCCGGGGCTAAGATTCTGGAAGCTCGTGGGCAGAGTCCGGGGAAGGCAGCAGCATGCAGGCTTCTCTGCTTCTTCAGCCAGCCGCACGTGTGTGTGACTATTTTCAAGACCCCTCTCTCTCCCCACAGATGAAACTGGACACAAGACCTAATCAGACCCAGTTGCCTGCTCTCAAGGACTATCCTTATGGACTCTGCTTCAAAACAAAACCAGCTGGCTCTGTCTCCCCTCTGCCTTCACCCCTCCGACCCCCAGCCCCAGCTACCCACCCCTTCTCAGTCCATGAGAGCTGCCACTTGGGACTTTCTGGAGGTGCCAGTCCTGGGGAGCAGCTTGGCAGGGCTTTGGTGTCTTTGGAGTGGCCCTTGATTTTTATACTGAAGCGGACCAGGTACCCCCACCCCAAAGACCCCTGCCATAATGAAGCTTCTCTTTTTGTCAGAAAGATTTTTTACAAAGGGTGTCAACAGGACATCAGCAACAATTTCTGCAGAGAGCACTGTGGTTTGTAAGATCCTCTTTCATGTAAACACCAGGTTTGCAGATGAAACGTATGAAACCTCTGTTCAGCCCAAGAATGTGGGACAAAGAGTAACTGTTCCACCCACTGCCACACAACCATCCCCCTGAGTGTAAATCTAAAAGAATTTCCAGGCTCAAGGTCCAGAGATTTTTAGGCATTAGCCCTTCGGGACCTCGGCAGCCTAAATAAACCTGCTTTCTCCTAATTCCTGGGGTGTCCAGACTCATCTGTCCTCTATCAACCTATGCTACAAAGGATTAGTGGGATTCCTGCCTAAAGAGGGGTGACTTGGTTGGACTGAGCCGCCCGTGCATATAATACCCAAAGCCGCACGGCCAGGCGGCACCTGCTGCACACTTGGGGAGTGCGCTCAGCACGGTGTTCTCACGGTGACAGGCACTACTTTCTTAACTCACTGCGGGGCTTCTGAGGTCTCCAATCTGGAGATGGGGACACTGTGGTTAGACGGTCTATGACGTGCTGCCTGCCCTGGGAGAGGCTGCCTGTGTGCTTGGCTTTCTGACTCAACCATGTGGCTCTTCCCCTCTCTGGGAGGGTCAGACTCAAATGCCACTCTTGCTAGTCAAGGCAGGGGCAGACCCAGGACCCTTCCTGGGTGACTACCCTCCAGACTGGCTTTGTGCTTCCTGATTCCTACAGGTGAGACTTTTCAGGAAAGAGGAACCAACTCAGCAGGAAAGGTGGATCCCGCCTGGACCCCTTTGCAGGCCCCACACCGAGTGGGGCGCAGCTGGGTTCTGTCTCCATCATCAAGGGGAAGTGACCCTTCAGGAGCCTGGGGTCCCTCACCTGCAAAATGGGGAGCTTCTCTGACAACGTCAGATGTCTCCTCAGGGAGAACAAGTCACATCCTGCCTGTGGCTCCTGGGGCCTTTCTGTCCGGGTACCCAGGAGGCCTGGGGCCTGAAGCTCATGGATCTTTCCACGGTCACACTCTGCCTGAGGCCGTTGCCCCCTTCCTACCCCCAGCTGCTCTCTCTTCTCTAGTTCTTCAGGAACGGTTGGGAAGGGAAGGCCCCTGGACACTTGTTCCCAAACTCTAGTCACCTCCTGCGGCCCACGCTGTCACCCCCACCGCCCTGCAGGCAGGGAGCGATTGAGAGCTGCGGGAAGCGGGCTGTGGTCGGGGCTGGTGTCTCTCTTAATGAGGGATCGTGGGACGTGGAAAACACACCCGATTTATCTTTGTTGCCTAAATACCTCTTAAATTCTCCCTTGAATACTTCTAATTCAGCAGAATGTGAACAATTACAGCAGGAAGCTATTCATAGGTGGAAGGGGGCTGATGGAATTATTTATCAAAGTGACATTTTAATTATAGTGAAGAATGAGTTTGTTGTCACCGAGATGGAAGGTGGTGTTTCCCGGCCTCCACATACCCCCACCCCCAGAGTAAATTAAAAAGACTCCCCTCATCATGGTGACTCCCGTAGGTGCTGGGGTCACAGGAAGCCAATGGCGGCTCCTTCTGGTGGGCATTCCTGGGGCGAGGCGAGGTGAGTCCCGAGAGGGATTCCACTTCCGGCTGCGAAGCGTGGAGCCCCCGCGCCCGTCAATGGGGTTGGCAGGTGGCAGCCAGGCGGGGACAGGGGAGTCGCTCTGCTGTCTCTCGGAGTCCCTCCTCCTCCCTGTCCCGCCCGCAGGACGGGACACCTGCCCGTGCTCCTCCGTCTCATGCACTCTTTTCAAAGGTGATATAAACAGACAGTAAGTTCCGACTGGAAAACGGCACATGGTGAGAGCTGAGTCGATTCCCTCGACTCCTCGATCCTGGCTGCCCCTCTCAAGGCGACTGGTGTGTCCACATGCTCCTAAACTGGTTCTGAGATGAGCCAGGCCTGCCCCTGGCCTGCGCCGGCTTCTACCTTCATGGCTGTGGCTGGGTTCTTACCTCCCATTAGGCTGTGCGAGGCAGGGGGTGTGAACGAGGTCAGGCTTCTCTGGTGCTCACCATTCTGCCACATGGTCACACCTGCTTCATGCCAGGTGCGTGCAAAGCACTTTCCAGAATCTTGGTTCAGCTCTTCCCAACAGTCCACTGAAGGTTCAGTCTCTCCCCATTGTGCAGATGATTACGGGACGTCCAGGCTGAGAGCAGCCACTGCGGGTGTTCCTGGTCAGTTGGTGGAGCCTGTGCCTGTGGGCATGGCCCTGGGCTTGGTGTCACTGTTCAACATGTCAGAGCGTCCCCTGTGCCTGCTGCGGCGTCAGAGATGATGACGGAACAGCCTCTGGTCTCCAGGCACTCGGACGAGGTGTGTGGGTGCAGGGAGAGGCAGGTGGGTCAGTGCACATGGCCTTAAGGGGCAGTGATGGTGGGTTTAATGGAAGGTTCCAGCACTGAAACAGAGGAAGACTGAGGTCTCAGAGCTCAGTCACTTTCTATCTCTGGTGGCCTGGGAGATTAACTTAGTCATTTTAGGGCTTAGTTTGCTAAACTGGACAATGGACCCAGCAATGCTTCATGGGGCTGTTGGAGGCTTGGGACTCATATTTATAAGGAGGTGAGTGGGGCTGAGTGGACATATCTACAAAGCAGACGCAGAAATGGCCGGGACGTGCTTGTAAAGATGCCTTACGTCACTGATCACCAGGGACAAGCAAATGCAAGCCACCGGGAGATGGCCCTTCTCACCCATCATGATGGTTATATGTTAAAAAAGAAAGAAAAAAGCCAACAACAGAAACGAGGTGTTGATGAGGACGTCGAGAGAGTGGAGCCCTAAGCGCGGTTGCTTGAGAGCATAAAATGACACAGCCACCATAGAGAACAGTGTGGCGGGTTCCCCCCAAAATTAAACACAAAGCTACCCTATGATCCTCCAATTCTGCTTCTGGGTATAACCACAAGAAGAGAAAGTAGGGACTCAGATGCTGGGACAGCGGCAGGTTCGAATAGCCAAAAGAAGGAAGCAACCCACCTGCTCATGGATGGGCGAATGGAGAAGCCAAGTGTCTGCACGTACGGTGGAATATTATTCACCTCTTAAAAGGAAGGCGATTCGGATGCACTCTGCAACATGGATGAAACTCAGGGATGTCATGCTGCGTGAAAGGAGCCGGTCACAAAGAGACAGATTCTGCAGGACTCCACAGGTATGAGGCGCCTGGAAGCTGCACTCTCCCTGGGTCTCCTAGAAGACTCCAGCTGGTGTCAGAGAAGAAGGGTGGTCGTGAGGGCTGGGGCAGGGGTGACTGGCTAGGTCCCGTCCAGTTTTGCAGGGTGGGAAGTGTTCTGGAGCTGCGCACAACAGCCTAGTGCTTGAGCACCGGGCACCACACACTTGGAGTGGAGAAGAGGATACACTGCGCTGTCTGTGTATTTTACCACGATTTTATAGGACGAGTTGGGACTTCAGCAGTGCTCTCTCTCCTGCTTTCTCTTCCTTTCTTTCAACACACTGAACACAGCACGGACCACACTCCAGGCCCTGTGGACGCAGTCCACGCTCCTGTCTCCGTGGGGCTGCAACTGCCATAGGAAGGAGGACAGGCCATCAGGCAACTGTCACTGCATGAGCTGAGCTGCACTTGAGGTCAGTCTGGGGCTGGGTGGAAGCAGGAAGCGAGCTTGGATTGTGCGTGTGTGCATGTGTGTGCACGTGTGCGTGTGTGTGCGCACCTGTTCCTGGGGTTCCACGTGGGAAGTGGAGGGCTCAGAGAGCATTGTCTGAAAGGCCAACACCTCTGCACACACTGGGTGCTCCAGAGCCGTGGGGGTCAGTGTGGCAGAGCCTGGGCCCCTCCACATCCTGCTCTCACTTTCCAGGGCTGTCAGTGTGGCCAGGTGCCTGAGTTCTGGCTGAGGGGCTGGAGTGGAGGGGTGCTTCCTTGTCCAGACCTGCCTCATTTGCACTTGGAGACTCAGTCCAGTCTCTCCCTCCCACCCAGCATCGTACCAAAGAGGACGGGGAGCCACAGGACGGCAGGAGCCCATGTGGAGCAGACACACCATCTGCTCCGAGCCACACGGCTATGATGGGTTGACAAGTCAGCTGCTAAGTGTGTCAGTCACTGAAACATTGGGGATATTTGTTACAGCACCTGTACTGTTCTGACTGATACCACCTGGCAGGGGACCCACGTATTTGACATGGAGGTGGTCTTAGGAATGGTCAGCAGGTGAATGGTGAGTCCTCCCCAGTGGCATTGGCCATGTAGATAGGGGTTGAGGGAAGGCTGCTCAGCATGAGAATGGACTTCCTCTGGATACTCCCACCCTTTCCCAGTGACCAGCTCCAGCTCTGGCATCCCCAAGGGCTCAGCACCTGCTGATTGGGCAGAAACGTCTCAGCCCGTCAGCTCGGTGGTGCTCTCATTTCCGACTCCGGGTCCACAGGCCCACATAGTCCTTGTCTGCTTCCTGGCCACCCTGGAGCCTGAGCAGCAGGGTGTGGCCCCTGCTCTCCCAAGGGCTCTCTCTGAGCAGTGGGTGTCTGGCAAACATCAAGCTGGTTGAAGCTGCCAGCTGGGACTGGCTTTAGCAGCACCAGGCAGTGGGTGTGTTGGGGTGACAGGTTTGTGGTGTCTTCCTGGCTGGGCACAAGGAAGCATGACAATGTCCAGCTGCCCCCTGCACCAGTGTGGGGCTATCCCTACTTTCTCTGAGCCTCCACTATGACCCCTGCACTTGCCAGCCACGGGCACCTGAGTGCCAGGCCCTCTGCCCGTGTTTTCCAGACGCTCTCCTGTGATCCTGTTCCAGGGTGTTCTGAGCCCTCCCCACCCTGCTGGGGAGGAGGAAAGGGACATAGAGAGGTGAAGCGACCACTCAGCCCACCCATCTTCAGAGCGGCAGAGCAGAGCTTGGAGCCCTTGGCCATCCCGTCCAACTGCAGACCTGGTGCTCTGGGCTGGACTCCCAGCCTGGTCTCCAAGGCCAAGGGCTCCTGAGCTGGCCTTGGGCACCTTCACACGCTGCCCTTGCTCAGGGTTTTCTCCCACGTCTCCTCTCTAAGGAGCTTCCCTGGACATTCTGTCCCTGAAATAAAAGTGCCCAGACACTCCCCACCACTCCTATACATAAGAGGTGCAGGTAGGCTCCGAGCTGAGCTTCTCATCTGTGCCTCGGGGTCTCCACCCTTCTGGAAGGTGAGTTCCCTGGGGACAAGGATGTTGTTCGGGTCTGGTGTTCCCCCAGAGTCCTTGGCACGAAGCAGATGCTCGGCAAACAGGCAAGTAGTTCAGATGAGACTCTGAATACCTAATTAGAATAGGTGGGCATGCACCACCCGACTGGTCCTGTTAGGTGTCAGGAACTGCTCTGGTGGGGACACAAAGGCATGTGTCACTGTACCAGAGCGGAAGTACCTTCAGTAAGCTGATTCTGCCCATGGGGAAAGTGTGGGCAAGGGGAGAGGTGACCAGCCAGGGCCATCAGATGGGGGCAACTGTGCTGGTCTAACTCCGGGGCCCGGATGCCAAGCCTCTGTTGGACCCATTGCTTATCCTCCCTGGCTGAACCTGGTCCTCAACCTGTGGCCATTTGCAGCCAGACTGAGTCACAGGAAACTGAGTCACAGGAACCTAGATATGTCAAGACTTTAGAACAGAGTGTGATTTGCTCTGCAAAGTGACCAGGTTCCCGTGGCCACGTCTCATGTTTCCCTCCCGGGGCGGTAGGTGGGTGCCGCACATCAGTGACTCCTCAAGGAGCTGAAGGATTTGGGGAGGAAGGGGTGGGCTCTCTTGCTCGGAGGCTGCGTTCCCCCAGACTCCACCTTGTTAAAACAATAGCATGACATCCCACAGGCAGGAGCGAGTGACAAGCCAGCCACAAGTGGATCCTTGCTTCTTTTGAGATTCAACAAGACTGCAAATTATGCATATTGTCCAGAAGGGAAAAAAGAAGTTCCCTTCAGGGTAAAGCTGGGTGGCCCTGGTAGTGGGCTTATTAAATGTGTGTGCTGAAGGTAGTGAGCTGGCCCTGTAGAGGCAGCTGCTATTGAGTCTTGATAGACTTGCTGTGTGGCCTTGGGTGAGGGCCTGCACTTCTCTGTGCCTCAGTCCCTCCTTTGAGAAATAACAGCCACTGGAACTTCAGGCTGTGGATCAGATAAAGCCTCCTGGATGGGGGCTTTCTTAGGTCCCTCCCCGGCTATAAGTTCTAGGCACCCAGTCTTTTATTTCATGATCCTGAAAGGTTTAACTCTCTCACAGGTCTGACTCCTGATGCTGAGCAAAGCAGCAGGTCCCTGGGGACCCCCGAGGGCCCATTTCAAGTCTGAACCGCCTTGGCCATGCTGGCTTGCCCCCGCCCGCCCTCTGTCTCTGTCTCTCTTGCAGGTGCTGCTGCAGCGGGCACTGAGCTGGCCATGGTGGGAAGAACACCTCCCTAAAGCAGGTGCCCGTCCTGGATGATGCGGGGGGAGCCAGCGTGATCTCCAGGGTCTTTACGAGAGGGAGGCTGAGGATCAGTCTCAGACGAAGGTGGTGTCATGGCAGCAGCTAAGGGTGTGGTGACAGGCTTCGAGGATGGAAGAAGGGGCCACAAGACAAGTAAGCAGATGCCCGTCGCCCGTGGCTGGGTACTGTGCCAAGCACTCTATGAGCAGGGCCTCAGTCCTGACCGCAGTCCTGGAGACAGTGGGGGCCCAGGCGACTCCCCGGGGAGCGCCGAGGGTAGTAGATTTCAGGACACCCACCTGGCTCTAAAGGTAATTCAGTTTCTGCTGTGACAAACTGCGTCTGTGGCTGCTAAGGGCCAGTAGGCTGCTAGGTGGTCACCCTTCTCCTGCCTTCCCCAGCTGCTCTGCATTGTCATCCCCACCAGCTTAGCCCCAGCACCAGCCACAGCATCTGTCGTATGCCAGTTCTGTGCAGGTGGCCTTGGCGGGTGAATTGCAGAGACAGGTCACACACGTCGGAGGTCACGGAAGGGAAGCCACGGCATGGCCATTGTTTATGGAAGGCTTCCTGTGGACCAAGCACTGTGCCAAACACTCGACGTCATGAGCACCTTTAGTTCCCACGACGCCCTAGGAACCCTGCTTGGTCACCCCACTTCACAGGTGAGGCACTGGTCTCCCTCACGCTGCCCTGCTCGCAGGACAGTGAGAGGGAAGGCTGGGGTGGGGGCAGAGGCACCCGCCACCAGAGGCTGCCGGTCAACCTTCACACTCCAGCCTCCCCAACCGCAGGGTCAAGCTGCGTACTTGAAAGACGCTCCAGGAGACACAGAAGGACTGGCTCCTCCAGTGTGGGGGCCAGGCGCAGGCAGAGAGCTCGCTGACACAGCCCTGCTCTGGAGAGGAGCACAGGCAGCCCACGTGAGCACCGTCAGGAGCTGCTCCGAATGGCCCCGTCTGCCCTGGGAGGAATATTTGCGGTGAGCGCATTCAGCTCTAATTCCCTCTATTCACTGCGCTATTATGAGCTGAGTTCTAGATGCCACCAGGCGCTGATTGCTTCAGTAATAGCAGAACCATCTCTGCAGTGGGCTCAGAGGTGGGGGCTGGGAGGCCGGCAGGGGCCTGCAAGGGAGGGAAAACCGGGCCAGCAGGAAACGGCAGGTGCAGCTGAACCTCCCCACCCATCGAGGGGGATTGGAAGCCGAGGGGCCAGGAGGCTGGGAGGTGGATCACAGTCACAGATTCAGTCCTTGGTAAGACCTTAATGAGGTGCCATCAGGTGCCAGGATGTACCTGCCCAACACCCAGTGGTGGAAATAGGGTGGAATGTGCCAGAAAAGATCGGCAAACCACAAGCAGGAAGTTCTGGGGCTCACACTTCATCCACTCAAGTTCTAGCTCACTGGTGGCCTTGGACACAGGGCACTCCCTCCCCGAGGGCATCACGGGTGGGGAGTTCTGGGAGCACACGCTCCCTTGTGAGCAGGGGCGGGGAGCCCTGGGCGTCGACTTCTGATTCTGGACTCACCACCTGTTGTCCATGTGGCCTTGGCCAGCTCCTGGCCTTTCTTGCCTTTCCTGCCTGTAAGACAGACACACGAGTCGTAACACCTAGAGGGCTGCAGGCAGGAGCTCAGGCTGCCAGGGCCGACCCCCAGAACCGGGGGTAAATGGGGCCTCCAGAGGCGGGCAGCGGCCCCTGGAGGCCCGCCCTGCTCTGCGGTGGCTCTTGGTCCTGCTCTTTGGGAGGCGGGGGACGTGTGACTCGGGGAGACTGCGGAGTCGGATGTGGAGCGAGGGCCGGCGGCACCCGGATTTCTATTACCACTGATTGAGGCTGAAAATAAAACTGAAATTCAGCTGGGAAGGAGGGAACTGTAAGTCACTGGAGAAAAGAGCCCCTCCGCCGAGCGCCAGGCCCTGTGAACTGTCCCTCCATGTCCCCCTGTCACCGTGACCGCCCCTCCTGCGGGCTGGGCGTGACCACACAGCTCAGGCGCATGGCAGCTCCATCCCCAGGGTCCTTCGGCTCCTCGACGCTACATGTCCCTGTTAAATGGAGTTTTCTTGCTTTAGTCCCTTGAGCCCAACCTTTCTCGAGTCAGACTTCTGAGTTTGGCATTTGAAGCTTTTCCAAGTTCCGGTCCCAAGGTCCCCTGAAGCTCTTAGCTCCAACTGTCCAGCCTGGCCCCCGAGACCCCTGCGAAGGGGCCCAGCAGTTCCTGTGTCAACCCCTCCTCTGAAGGTAGACTTGGGGAGGTCGCTGCACAACAAATGGTGCTCAGATTCCTGAGAAGCACAACCCGGGGGCAGAGGGCTGGGTGCCGGTGGCTGCTCCCCTGGTCCGGTTCCCTGGCAGACATCACTAGTGGATCACAGCACTCCAGATGCAGCCTCAGAATGGTTCTCCGAGCAGCTCCCCAGGCAGCCTCTATCCATCTCTGAGCCGGTACCATCGGCATCCCTGAATCAAGCAAATGGGAGGCCCCAGCCCCATCCCAGCACTATCTCTTGCCCCTGCGTGACCTGAGGAGGCAAATGTTCTGCGCATCCATAGCCTCAATGTTAAAAGAGACCCTCAGCCCCACCCTGGGCTGGGGCCTGAGCTAGCGCCCCCTGCAGGGGAATATGTTGGCATCCTTCCTGCTGCCCTTCCCCGGTGGGCTCAGCAGCACGCGCTGCCTCAGGGATGGGGTGATGCAACAGGGAAGCTGGGAGAAGGTGCACAGTGGGTCAGCCTCAGGAGCCTGAGTCCCAAGATCATTTTGTGCCCCGAGCAATGGATTTCCAAGACTAGATGAGGAGGAGGCTAGATTCCCTCCCCAACCAGGGAAGGCGGTGGTGAGACCTAGATGCCCCTGGTCACTAGGGGTGGGAAAGGGAACCTCGGCATCAGTGCGGCACGGCCTGGGATGGCAGGGCTCTCGGAAGCCTCCCCTGCACCTTGCGCCTCGCCACGAGGGCACAGCCTCCCTCCCAGCAGCAGGACCTGAGAACTTGTATTTTCCTTGCCTGGGCACCTTCTCGGGCGTTACGAAGACGTACAACCTGATGGGTGCTCTAGCTCTGCTGTCCCATCCGGTCAATCCATTTACTGCCTGGTCTTTAAGAGATGCTTTGTGCTTTGATAAATTGGGGCACAGCAGGCTTGGGAGGCGGTTTGCTCCCCTGTAATTCAAAAAAATGTGCAAGCCTTCCACACCAAGTTCTCAGCAAGCTGCTCCCCCACGCACTCCTGCTGGCTCCTCCCCAGTTTTTAGGACCCTTGAGTGTGGCTGTTGGGAGTCCCCACAGAGGGGACTGGAAGGAGAGTCGTGCTGTGGAGGGAGGAAGCTGCCCTCAGCTTTTCTGGCCTTTCTCTTCCAGGCCAGCCAGAAAGCAGATCCTTGGGTTTCTTTAAGAACAAAAACTCCAAACGTTGGTCTCACACCAGTGGTCTGGGGTTGGTGGCCTATGCGCTTCCTAGTAGCTTCTGGGTGGCCATTGCTGCTAACTCTTTAACAGTATGGGAAAGTTCCAGCACACAGAGTGGGGGGTAGGTGCAATTTATGGAGCAACTGCTGAGACTTAATTTGCACTGAGGACTTTATTATTTCTCATGGCAACCTTACATTGAGCAGTATCTCTCCCTTCACAGACGAGCAGGAGAATCTTGGAGAAGTCGCTGCTCATGTCCCTCAACCAGTAAGTGGTGGAGTCACGTGCCACCCTGGCCTTGAACTGTTCTTTAAATCACACACAGGACCTGTCATCTGCCCTATAATGCTGGAGCTTAAGCTGATGGGACATCTTTTTTATTCCACATATGGGTTTGAGGATTCTGGAATTGTTTATATAAGTGGGGTGGCCTTATTTCACATTATCATCTCTCCTGCAATATTACTGTCGTGTCTACAGAGCTCAGTGTGCACATCCAGAAAGTCCCTGAGATGGACTAGCTCTGGGATGACACCCCTTCACCCCTGTGTCCAAGATGGCCATTAGGAAGGACTCACAGAACTCCTTTCCACTGGACCCAGAGGCAGCCTCAGGATCCTTTGACAAGCACCTAGTTTGGGAACCACGGCGAGTGCACGGGGATCCTAGATGCCCTTGCTGGATGGGAAAGTACCTCAAAGGTGATTTGAGTCATCTGGATCTGACCCTTGAGACCCTCCCTGCCTTTCCCAACAGGGAGTGGCCCATCCTCTGCTTGCACACTTCCCACAGGAAGGAGACCCCGACTTCCCAACACAGCCCAGCTGGGGTTCAGGCACTTCTGAGTATTTGAAAGCTTTTCTCTTGCACACTGGCATTAGTTCACCTTGTTGGAACTTGGAACTCTTGTACCCGTGGAGGACAATGTGATCCTTCTTGCCTCTTGATAGATCAGGGTCTGAACTGAGCTTTCCGTCTGGGCTTCTGCACTCCTGCTCAGCTCCTGCTGCCAGCCCACCTTTCCTTCCCGCCCGTCCTCCACCTGTTCCTTGTGTGATGTGATTCTGCCTATCATGTCCTGGGTGTGCCCAGGGCTGGTCATGTCCACCTCCAACCTAAACAGGACTGGTGAGCCTTGGTCTGCTCAGGACAGTCTATGTAGGAGGCTGGGAGGTGACTCTGAGGCCTGGAGCCAAATGATTTGGGCCTGGACCTGGACTCTGTGTGAAGCTGCCCAAGGGACTTCTCAGAACCTGCACTGCTTCATCTGGAAATGGGCCGCGGCAATCCCTGTGTCGTGGGCTCTGTGTAAGGGTCAGGGCTGATGCAGGACATGTGCTCAGTTGACACGAGGTATCACCCCCGGAATGTCTGCAGACAGCATTCCTGTTACTACACTCTAAAGGAACAGCTCTCCAGCATTTCTAAGGAGACACAAATTCTGGAGGTCATTTTGTCCTTTCTAGAGTGGGACACGGACCAGTGACTCGGGGCCAGGGGCAGGGGTTAGACCATCCAAGGGATTAATAGCCAGGAGATTGGGAGCCAGTCTTCCTTAAAGACTCAGAAAATCAAATCTAGAGCAGAGAAGGCTGAACCCCAGCCTGGCAGAAAGCACGGGGCGTTATCTGTGAACTGTGCAAGAAACTCATTATTTTATTTTTATTTTTATTCTTGCTCATTTAGGGCTGTTCATCCCAGGGCGTTTAGGAGCTGACTCAGGGCAGAGTCTATAAGCCGATAATGAGCTTGCGGAGCCCTCCCTCCTCAGGCGGGGATCAGAGCAGAAGCAGGCAGGGCCCGGAGAGGCGGGAGCGCCTGCTTGATTCCTCCTGAGCTGCGCTAAGCCCTGGCCCAGCAGGTTTTCCCGCCTCCGAGCAGAGCCAAATCTGGCTCTGAGCTGGGGATAAGGAGCCTTTGGGTCCCCAGGGATGTCTTGGAGCTGTTTGAGGAAACTCTGGCTTCACTCCGCAGTGCCACAGGATCCGGCAACACTGGGTGGGGAGCACATTCCCAGGGTGGCTTGTTAGACCAGGAGACACCGTTGGCTCATGGATTCCCAGCGGTGCCAGCAAGATGGTGCCACAGCATAGGGATGAGCATGATGCTAAAAACCCCAAGCTCTTGGTGACATTGGCAGCTAGTGGGATATAAGGCCACCTTCTGTTTAACCCTGAAAGCAAAAGGCGGGAACATTAGTCTGGGCTGCCTGCGCCTGTCCTTGGTGAACTTTCCAGGACTGGGTCTCCAAGTGTCTCCCATAGACCACCTTCACTGTAACTATTTGGACTACTTGGGCTGATTTTCTTTTTGGTCCTGGGGAGTAAACCCAGGGGCACTTAACCACTGAGCCGCACCTCACATCCCCAGGCCTTTTTATATTTCATGCTGTACAGGGCCTTGCTAAGTTACCAAGGTTGGCTTTGAACCTGCGATCTTGCTGCCTCAGTCTCCTGAGCACTGCTTGGGGTGACTTTTAAGACACAGGGCTCTGGGGCCATCCTGGGCCTGCTGAACTGGACTCTTGGGCTGAGGTGCAGGCTGCCCTGAGAGTGGCCGTCCAGCAGGTTTTGCAGGCGCCCTAAGGTTTCCACCAGTGCATCCAGTTGCAGGCTCAGCCCTCACCTCCCCAGTGCGTTCTGAGTACTGTGGCTTTAAGACCAGATAAGCTGTGTACAGGGACACAGTGACCATGGATGGAAAAGGACAGGGTCCAGAGGGATTGGGCCACTTGTCCTGAGCTGAGTTCCGGGCTGGCTTGCTGCAGAGCATGACAGCAACAGTCCCTGCCGAGAGGCCACTCTGGCCACTTTCAGGAAGCTCCCACATGCCACTGTACCTTGTCCAGTCCCTGAGACGCACCCGGCGCACGCCTGCCTCAGGGCTGTGGAGCCTGCTGTCCTTCACCTGGAACCCTGTCCCCCGGCCCACCCGCGACTGTCCTCTCAGTGTCCCACCTGTTGACCCCTAGCCCTTCCCGGGGAGCCCCTCCTGAGGCTCCCTGGACTCCCAGAGATGCCCCAACTCTTTATTTCCTCTGTAGCACCCCACATTTTGCAACTTGCTTGCTGGGTCCACAGCATCCTCCTCAGTGAGCGTGCGCCCTGTGGGTCCGGGGCCTGGGCACAGCCTGGCACAGGGTGGGGATACCACTGCCTGCTCTGGGCAGTTGTCCCCATCATGCCTGCAGAGCCCCTCTCGGTGGGCTCTGGCAAGCGCGCCTTCACCCACTCCCTCCTCCCATGCAGAGCGTGTCTGAGGGCCAGAGGGGACTCAGGGTCCACAGGCCTCTCTCGGGGGCCCTGGCCAGGTCAGCTGCCTCCTTCCCACCCTCCACTTGGGTCCCTACAGAGCTAACCTCCTCTTCTCCCAGCCTCTTCCTTGAGCTCCTGAGCCTGCCTCCGCCCCAGTCCTCCCTGCTCAGAGGACCCTGCCAACATCCCCAAGACCTACGACCCTTCTCACCCGCGGGCACCTCGGAAGTGGAGCCCTTCATTGGCTGGGGGCCCCAGTGCTAAAGTGGGGTCTGCCTAGCACACAGTCAGCTTTACGCCACACTCTTCCACAGAGCGCCACAGGATGAGTCCTAACAACACCGAGTCCAGTGATCAGTCTTAAAGAGGACTTCACACTCGTGCACTTGCTCATGGAAACATTTTAGGATAACATAAGCCTGTAAACCATTTGAAGTCCATCAGTGGGGAACTGGGGACAGGAAATGTGGGGCATGATGGAATATTACTCAGCCATAAGAAATGATACCTATGGGAAGTTAAATGCGCGTATGTAGGAGACATCCGAATACGTGCTACTGTCCTAACTAAAAAGGACAAATAGAAATTGAGAAAGAAATAAAACCTGCCACTTGTGGCGATGTGCGTGGAACCAGAGGACCTGATGTCAGGTGAAAGAAGCCAGGCACACTAAGACCAGCACTGCAGGTCCTCACTGCTATGTGGAAGAAAGGACAGTGGACTTGGGAGCAGAGTGGGACCAGGGGGTGGGGCCTGGGAGGGGCAGGAAGGAGATGGGGAGGGGGTCAGAGGACAGGTGCCAAGCACATCCCGAGGACTAAGCTCTGGTGCCCGACGGCACTGCAGGGGGACCCTAGTTTACTACGATGTATTTTACAAAGAACTGAAGAGAGTGAAGTTTCCCAGCAAAAAGAAATGACACGTGTTTGAGGTGCCCAAAATGCTGATTACCCAATGGGATCATCGTACATTGCACTGTATACACTTGACTCCTTGTGCACCATACGTACGTAAAATCATTATGTGCCAATTAAAGACGGGGGCGGGGGGGTGTAAATATGTGGTCCGAGGAAACAGCCTGGCCTTTGTAGCCAATGCAAATAATGCTCTTGAGGTGCATTTGGATGACCCTGACTTCTGCTGTTGTACATGACACTTCAGGGAACGTTCCTACGTCTGCGCCTGTGCCCAGCTCCGACACGCCCCTCACCCAAACCCCTCTGACTGAATGACTGGATCATGGGCTGTAAACTCTTTTTACAAAAAGTCCTACTCTTTCCAGATACACCAGGCTCTCTCTCAAAACAATCAACAAAACTAGAGGACCCGAAAGAACGCTGTTTCTTTGTTTCTTCAACCCATTTTAATCAAAGGAAAACAGCATTGCCCCCGAGTCAGAATTAACAAGTGAGACATCCCACATTAAAAAGACACAGTCAGAATGAAGACAAAGGCGTCGTGTGAGCGCGGACACACGCAACAGACACGTAAATGGATTTTTCTCATCGGCTCCAGCTTTTGACTCAATGTATCCAGGCAACAGAAGTCTGGATTTAATAACAGATGTTCACTGCATAGCAATCACCATATAATGCCAGGGTAGACTAAAACAGCATTTTATCAACCAATAAATGTGCTGTTTGCTTTATTTTACCATGTTGTTCTTCAGTTCCCTTCAAAACCGAGAGGACAGATTGAGTCGCTCGGCATCTGCTGGGAGCAATATGCTTGGCTTCATTTAAAATGAAAAATCAGCTCTGTGTTTACATTTTTCACCAAAGCATGGGATCTGATGTGCTAACACTCCCAACTGGGCTAGCCGGAAGGGCTTTCAGGAAAACCTCAGGGGAGCTGGGACCCAGGCAGGAGTCCGCTGCCCTTCTGGGAGACATATGGTGGCCCTTCCACTTCAATCAGCTCCAGCAGAGGGAGGTCCAGACCCCCCCACCCCACAGACCCCCGCTGGGCTCTCCTCAGACAGCAGCTCGGAAAGCCAGAGTCTCCCTGCAAAAGACCAACCGACCAGCAACGTGTGCAGCGTGGTCGATGTGTAACCTGCAAGTTTGTGACTACTCGGGTGTGATTCCTAGGGGGAAATCCTACAAAGGCCCGAGCCAAGAAGAATGCCATTTCGAGTCCCTCCAGGTTGGCTGTGATACAGAAGCGGGGGCTAACACTTGTAACGATGCACAGCCCCCCACCCCGCAGGTTTCGCACGCAGTTTCAACCAACCAACCAGCAGTGAAAAAAAAGATCCCATCTCCAGTGAACAAGGAGGAGTTGCCCTCTTGCCATGATTCCACAAACTGTGCAGAGTAACCTCTACTCACTTAGCATCGCATGGTGTTAGGTAGTAGGACTCTTCCAGAGAAGATGCCAAGTGTACAGGAGGATGTGCTCAGGTCACACGCACACTCCGGAACACTTTATTTATTTATTTATTTTTGCAGTACTGGGGATCGAACCCAGGGCCTCGTGCTTGCAAGGCAAGCAGTCTACTGACTGAGCCATCTCCCCAGCCCCACCGGGACACTTTATATAAGGGACTTGAGACTCTGCCGACTGTGGTGCCTGTGGGGGTCCTGGATCCGAGTCCTCCTGGACACCCAGGGATGACTGATGGATGTGCCAGGCACCAGGCGAATTTTTGTATATTGTCTCATTCAATGATCTGGGCATTACTCTGAGGCGACACTCGCTTGCCCTACTTACGTGGAGGAGACAGGCGTGGACAGCTGTGGTCACAGGTCCAAGCGGCAAACGTGCCGTGGGCTGCCTGCCCGGGTAGAGGGCCCAGTCCTCCACCAACATTGGCTGCGGCTGACTCTGTTTCTCCAAAGATGCAGACCATAATGTCTCCCATGTGCTGCCTTAGAACCTCGGCACTTTGTTAAGAGATGGAGTCAAAACCGTGCCTGTGAAGGAGGGTGTCGGTTCCCATACCAACCACCAGGGTGCAGCGGGTGCTGGGGTGTGGACATGGCTGATCCCCAACCAAAAATCACCGTGGAACTGGATTCCTGAGGATCCATACTGGGAGGCGGTGGGACCCTAACAGATAATTATATTGAAGGGCTCCAACCTCATGCAGGGGATTAATGTCTTTTCTGAGATTGGGTTGGATCCCTTAAGACTGGAATAGGACTCTTGGAACTGGATTAATTACGAGGAGAGCAGGCAATAACGTAAGGTTGCTCCTGGAGTTTTGGCCCTTACCAATGTGCCCACTTGGCACTCACACATTTCCACCCTGTGACACCATGTACTGCATGGTCCTCACCAGAGCGAATGGATGCTGAAATCATGTTCTTGTACCTTCATAACTTTGAGCTAAATAAATATTTTTCTTTGTAAAGTTTCCAGCCTCAGGTATTTTGTTATAGCAATAGCAAATGAACTAAGACAGGATGTGACACTCTGTGACTTTGGTGGCTAGGCCATGAAGGGCAATATAACCTCCACTTTGTTCCTGGAATACTTGTTCTGGAAGATTCCAGCTACCATGTAAGCCATCTGACTGCCCTGAGGTCACCATAAACTGTGGGGCCCAAACAAAGAGACTAGAGAAGCTTATAGAGAGAGAGCCAAGCTCAGAGAGAGTGAGCCCCTGCCTGCGGGTTTCAAGTGACAGGCAGCATCAATTTGCCAGCCACGAGAACGAGCCGTCTTTGATTGTCTCACTGCTGGAGACTGAACCCAGGGCCTCGCACACACTAGGCACATGTTCTACCACCCAGCAAAGAATGAGCCGCCCTTAAAGGGGACCCTGCATTCCAGAGGAGTTACTCCAGCCAGTTCCACAGGGAGCAGAGATGAGCCATCTCTCCCTGCCCCAAGCTCACGGTAGATGAGTGAACAAAGCAAATGACTTTTACTGATTAGAGGCATTTCATTCAGTGTGATTTGTTATACAGCAATAACTGAAATATTGATAATGGTTAAGCATTTTATTCCTATAGAGGGTTAGATCCAGTTCTAGTAAGGCGACGTGTTAGAAGAGCCAATGCCCCACCCTCAGGCTGGCAAGTCAAGCTGGCAGCTTGCTTTGCCCAAGGGCCTGTTGAGGAGAACTGTGGCTGCATTGCCCAGAAGGAGAAAGGAAGAAGGGGAGAGGGCTGAGCAGGAGTGAGGAAACCGGGCCAGGACTGGGTGCGGGCACTTCTGACTTGCTTTGAGCAGCAAAGCCTGAAGGGTGGAAGGACCACCATGCAAACTGTACAGTGTAGACAAAGAAGTGTGTGTTATTTATTTTTCCATTACTGTGACAAAATACCTGGGATAAATCAACTTACAATGAGAAAGGGTTTAATACTGGCTCACGGTTTCAGAGGTTTTTAGTTCATGGTAGGTTGACCTGTTGCTTCTGGGTCTGTTGTGAGGCAGCCATATGGTGGGAATAAGTGGCAGAGGGGGTGTGTTACCTCAAGGCAGCCAGGAAGTAAAAAGAGAGGAAGATGCTGGGGTCCTAATACCTCTTCTAGGGCCTGCCAGTGACCTAACTCCGTCCCACTGGGCCCCACCTCCTGAAGGTCCAGCACCTGCCCATAGCCTAACACTCGCCTTGAGCACACGGTCCTGTTGAAGACACTTTTCCAACCCAGAGCGAGGTGATATTTAAAAGCTCACTCTTCCCATCAGAGAGTATAGTCCCAACTTAAGCTTAAGTCCTCCTCCCAGACCTGGGGGCTCCCCTCAAATAAGAGATCGCATTTCCTACCCAGGTGGCAGGTGGTGACTTGCAGCAGGTCACAGTGATTTAAAGGTCTGGTGTAAACGGTATTCCTTACACCCTTTTTTCCTGCTTAAATGTAAGTAACGTAGGCCTGATGAAAGGGGTAGGATTGCAATAAGTGTTGACTTACATTATTTTTATCATAATGTTACTTAATATGTGCAAACATAAAACTTAGGTATAAAATCCTTATGCTTTTAGCACTATTTGGCTATAAAATTAAAACAAATTTCCAAATTAAATACCAATAAGACTGCAAAACCAATAAACTTCAAATTAACAACGTTAGTTTAATGCGAGTTTGTTAGGTTGCAATGCATCGCGGCTGGCGGTGCTGCCGCGGGGTGGGTTCACGGATTCCTCTGCATTGTATTTCAGCCCGATGGCTCTCAGGTCCCACTGCCGTTCTCTCTGGGAACTACGAGAGGGTGGCGTTCGCTGCGCGGCGACTCTGTGCCCTCCTTCCTTCCCTCCTCGCTCCCCTGTCCTTCCTTCTCTCTCCCTTGTGCCTCCTTAGCCCCCTGGCAGTAAAAACAGAAGCAAAACAAAACAAACAAGGTACCAAACTCACAAAAGCCTCTAAAATGACATTGCATAGGGCAGGGGTCCGCAGCCTTTTTCTTGGTCAAGGTCAAGAAGTAAAAAGGCGCAGGGCTGGGGTCGTGAGGTCTGGGTTGCAGCTGCCCAATCCCGCCATTTTATTTGCCAAAACAGCCAAGGATGACACAGTTGTCCTTTGGAAGGGGGACTGGTTCCAGGACCCCTCGGCTGCCAGAATCCACATACGCTCGAGTGTCTGACTTAAAACAATGCGGTGCTTGCACGTGGCTTCTGCTCATCCCCCATCTCCATCATCCCCAGCTTCCTCGTAATCCCCGTGCGGTGCCAAGGCAGCACGAATAGTCCTTATGCCGCGCTGTTGAGGGAATAATGTCAAGAAGAAAGTCTGCCCCTGTTCAGGACAGACACGGCCCTCCTCCGCCACTACTTTGATCTGCAGGAGTCGCAGATGTGGGACCCAGATTCCGAGGGCCGACTGTGTGCGCATGACCCAGCCCCCTGGGTTTCAACGTGGCTCTGCACGTGGCCCCTGACGTTTGAATTTCAGATGCTCTCCGAGGGCCATGAAGAATTCTTCTTTTGATTTGTGTGTCTCGATGATTTAAAACTGAAAGTCATGCTCAGCTCCTCGACCAGAGGGAACAGGTTGGGGGCCACCTGAGTCTGAGGAGGCTTGGCAGAGACGGTTATGAAAAGGTTAAAACAGACGCTTAATCTATTAGCTAAGTGAAAAAAATCAGATTAAATAAAACGGTGACCCTGGAACCTTCACAAACTCTGGAGAGACTGCCTTGGGACACCCCAGAGGCCAACCTCCTTCAACAGGACTCTGGGCTGGATGTCTGCAAGCTTCCGAAGATCACATGGACTGCCTCCCCCCAGTCCCCGAGCACGGGGGACAGGCCAGGCGCATAATGGAAGTTCTAACAGTGTCCCAGAATACCCACGGAGGCCTGGAGGTACCTGGAGTTTCTGAAAGAAAAAAAATGTCTTTTGCCCAGACTGCTTGGAATAGCCCTTGGGGGCCTGTGTCAGGATGGGCATGGGAGGATCATGCTGGTGCCAAGGCCACAGCCCAGGGCTCAGTCAGCCTCCCTGCTCTGCTGCTCACCAACCACACGACCTTGAGCTTGACCTCTCTTTGCCCAGTCACTGCATGTGTAAAATGCTGCTGCCAAGGCTCCCACCTCCCTCCCCAAACATGCCAGTGGGTGTTCTGAGGCCCACATGAGATGATACTATCAGACGGGCACAGTGGTGCACGTCTGTAATCCTAGCAGCTTGGGAGGCTGAGGCAGGAGGATCACAAGTTTGAGGCCAGCCTCAAAATGAAACATACAAAAAATTAAAAGGGCTGGGGATGCACCTCAGTGGTAATGCACTCCTGAGTTTAATTCTCAGTACCCCCCACCTTCAAAAAAACAGCCTCAGTACCCGCAGGTTCAGGATCCTCCATCTGTCCAACGTCTAACTGAAAATATTAAAAGAAAAACAGTGTTTAAACTGATCATGTACAGACTTTTTTTTTCTTGTCATTGGGTCCTAAATAATGCAGTACAATAATATTTTACATTTATTATAAGGAACCGAGAAATTATTTAAAGTATCTAGGAGGACGTGACTAGATTATATACAAAAAGGACATCATTTTGTGTAAGGGACTTGGCTGTCCTTGGATTCTGTTATCCTTGAGGATCCTGGAACCAATCTCCCTTGGGTATGAGGGACAACCGTGTGGGCAACGTGCTTGGTACAAAAACCACAACTCTGCGAGCATATAATAGATCAGGCCGTTACTGATGTCACATTAGCCATGGCTGGATAGTTGTTTGAGCTTCCTGAGCCCCATCGGAAATGGGAGTGGTCTCAGGGGTGGGTGGAACCAGACGGCGCAGAAATATTGCTCCCCAGAGCCACCGCGCCCCGCCCTGGAGCTTACATCTGTTCCAGCGGCAGAGTCCCGAAATGAATATTTCTGTTCCAGTCAATAACATTGTACAACTTGCGGTGAAAACCGAGAGGAGATTAATCATTGAAACTGGAAGCATTTGATCCTACAGCAGAGAGGGACCGGAACAATGTACTAGTGATTTCAGTGCTCTGCGTACGCCTTGATCTTTTAAGCGCTGCCTGGTTGGGTTATAAATATTTTTCCTTTGGTGTTGGGGTTTGCTGAAGCTTCAGGAAAGCGCTGTGAGCCTAAGAAAGGAGGGCTTTGGGTGCTCACAAATCCTCAGCATCTGGAGGGCTGGGGCTTGAGGGTCCCGCCTGGGACCATCTGCAATGAGCTTTTCTCTACTCAGTGGGGAAATTTATGCAGAAGTTGCAATCTAAGAACCCAAACCTCTGAGCAGATGTTTTATTTAGCTTGTTTATTTGGTTTTTGCTTGCTTGTGTGTGTGTGTGCGCGTATGTGTGTGTAAAGGAGGCAACTCTTTAAAAAACTGGGACATTCTACATATGGTCTATTTCCAGTTCCTCCCGAACAGTCAGGAAGCCTGGCCAGGCGGCCCGACACCCCGCGGCAGCAGGTGCTGTTTCCGTGGGGCCTGCGCCCCTCTGCTCACCCCGGCCCCCGCTGCTTCCTTCCTTCCTTCCTTCAACAAGCAGACCCTGGCTGTCATTTATTACCACGCGTAGGGTGCTATTTGTCTTAGAGTAGAAACAGCTCTCTGTATTCACATCTCTATTAAATGTGGGGATATGAAAGATAGATCAAGAGGGACCCATTTTTCAACAAAAATGATGGAAAACTTATTTTCTTGTGATATTGAAGAATATTCCTTGGGATTTCGTATGCTAATGGCCATCTTGGCTCGCTTGCCTGCTTTGTCTGGCCCAGCGCTGCAGACTCTGCCCCACTCCCGAGGTTCCAGATACTTCCTCATGTGATTGACCAACTCACTCAGTCAAGGTCGACGGCCACCTGCTAGGCCCTGGGTCCCATGCTCAGTCCTGGACTCCAGGGACCAGGCAGGCATGTGCTGTCCTCCTCAGTCTGGCCAGCACAGGGCGCCCCAACCATGCACACTGGCCATCCCAGCAAAGTGCTGGTTGTGTCACAGGAGGAAAGGCACAGCCACCGCCGTCTCAGTGGGGAGGGCAAAGAGGAGCCGCCATCTTTCCAGGAAGAACCGATGCTTCCCCTGAGACCAGGGAGAGGGTGAGCTAGCAGCAGGTGCAGCGGCAAGAAGCAGGGCAGATCGGCCTCTGAGGAGCTGCAGGAGGCTGTACCTGGCTGGGACTCTCGGTGCGGGAGATGAGGCTGGGAGGTGAGGGACAGCAGATGGCCGCTGGAGAGGGGCAGAGCCTCACGGGGCTTCTGGAATGCTCGGGTACATCCCTGTAGCCAGGGGAGAGCCAGCGGCAGCCAGAGCCCTGTGGACAGCCTTCCAGAGGAGAAGAGAGGGAGGCGATGCAGAGCGGGCAGAGGGTGGGGACGGATGAGGGAGGGCAGGGGATCCCAGGGCAGCAGCGTCCTGGCTGTACTGGACATTCCTCGGCCTCAGTTTCCTTAATGTAACCAGGACACTGACCAGTGCCTCCTGGGTTCCCTGTGGCATTGGGTGACATGAAACGCACCTGGCACTCAGGGAGACCCAACGGAAGCACTGGGTTCCCGAGGGCGTGGGTGCGCCTTTCCCAGCCTGGTCCGTGGCCTGGAGGGGTGGCTGTGCCTTACCTCCTCCCCGGAGGCCTCTCGGGTTCGGCCCCACCTGGGAGGAGCCCTCCCCCGCCGGCGCCTGCCATCTGTCACTGGCGCTCCAGAGCCGACCTGCCGCCTGGCACGGGGCCGCAGTCATAATTACCACTTCTGAATCGATTCCTTCGAGCCCTTTTGAGCAGGCTGAGGAATGCTGTGATTAAAATGATTTAAAACCTGCCTCCTATTTCACAGCTTTTAATATTTGATAAGATTTTGGAGTGAGTGAGGGATGAGGGCTTGGCGGGAGGCCTGGCAGTTTGCAATCCCCAGCTGGAGCTCAAGGAGGGGGTGGGGAGAGAGAGAGAGAGAATGAGGACGTGGGAAGGTAAACAAGGTGCATTCTTCAAAGGGAAACCCTAGAAAGAAAAGAGATGAGATCTTTGTTCCTCCGAGCCGTTTGTGACTTTGAATTCCAGTAATTGTTAAGATGATTATTATGAAAATAAGGGTAAGAAGAAAACTATAGCAGTTAACATTTATCAGGTCCCAAATCTATGCCAGGCATCTGTGTAAGAAATGGATCTACTTTAATTTTCCCAACAATCATATAAAGGACTATGATTTTTCTTAATAGCATACAGAGGCCCAGAGAGGTGAAGTAACTTTTCCAGTGTTGCTCAGCAATTGCTGGGGGGGGGGGGGGGCTGAAATCCACACAGGGTTGATTACATTCCAACTCCCATTACCTCCAACACGACACTGAAGAGCATCAGAATACAAACAGGTAAATATGGCAGAGAAGCAGGGGACCTTAGATTTCACTCCCCACCCATGACAGTTATGTCTAGAGCCAACGACTCCAACAGGTGGGTGCCCAATGCCCAGGAGTCTTTATCCCTACATTACATCAGTTCTCTCGGATTCTATGTGCTCATTTCCTCCCTTTCCACCGAATTCTGGTGAGCACTGGATCTGAGTTCACCAAGGGCAATGTCCTTGCTGCCGTGGGAAGGACAACCCTCACAAAGTCAGGCGGGCACTTATAATAATGCCAGGCTGCCCTGCGCCTTTTCCCGCTGAGTGCCCCACTGATTGCCCAACGCCACAGACTTCAGTAGGACGATCACCCTCTCTAGTTGACACACAAGGAGACTGAGACTCTGGGGTGTTGGGAGGTTTCTTCAAATAACCCTGATAGGAAGTTCAAGGCTTCCAAGGGGGGTCTGAGTGCCCAAAGGTCAAGAACAGCTCCCGGCTGGGGAAGGCAAGGCCAGGAGCCCCTCTCCTGCCGCCCGTCAACCGGGTCAGAGGAGGTTCCTTAGACACTACTCGAGAAGTCGCTCTTCTCTCGATCTCAGGAAGGTGACAAGATGCTCCTTCTGAGGTCACCCCAGACCTTCTGCAGGACGTGGCTCTAGGGGACAGGGTCCCAGGGTGGCTGCTTCTCCCCTTGAGAGGAAGGAGGTCCACAGGAGTCTTCCTGGGGAGCACACTCCCCAGGAACTAACCTCCATCCTACCCAGTACAGGAGGCGGCCTGGGCGTGCTGGCCGCCGAGTATTCTGCAGGGGATGCAGCCTGGGAGAGGAAATAAACACGTCTGGACAGTTCCAGGGAAAGAGTGAGAAGCAAGAAGGTTCTGCAGCGCAGGCGTGGCCCAGTGATCAGGAGGAGCCTCCTGCCTCTCGAGGGGCTGAGCTTATGACTATAAAGCATTAGTGCCCAGGCCACGTGGGGGGACGTTGCAGAGGGGACTTAAACTTCAGGAGGAAGGCTGTGAACTTCAAGTGCCCCTCCCCCCGCAGGAGCTCAGCAAACAAAGAACAGAAATCTCTCTAATTCCTCCACAAAACAGTATTCAGCATGGTGTTTGGGACATACCAGGTGCCCAGGAAATGTTTGCTGAATGAAAAATTCTCTGCAACAGATACAAACTAACACTACTGAGAAATAGGACTGAGGGACTCAGATTCCAAGAGCAAGCACTGCAACCATAGCAAGGCACTCTGGTAATCCCAGTGGCTCAGGAGGCTGAGGCAGGAGGATCACAATTTCAAGGCCAGCCTCAGAAACTCAGGGAGGCCCCTAACCAACTTAGTGAGACCCTGTCACACAACAAAAAGGGCTGGGGATGTGGCTAAGTGGTTAAGCACCCCTGGGTTCAATCCCCAGTACCAAAAAAAGAAAAAAAAAAAGAGAGAGAATAGCAACTCTAGCCATGGTTTTCAAACCCCCAGACTTCAGTGCAGGTGATCCATACAGGTAATCTTCATAGTGTTCATTTTATGGACAAGCTTCAGGCAGTCACCTGTCCAGAGTCACACTTGTGAAGGTTCCCACAGGGATCTCATGGGCCTGACGCTGTGGCCCGGGCTCCACATGCCGAGGTTGTCCCTACCCAGCTGTTGACCTCCCCCAGTCTGCGCCTGTAGCCTGGGCCCAGCGTGGCTCTTCCGCAAGCCCCGTGCCTGCGCTGGGGAGGGCTCCCGTGGCCACCTCAGGTGTGGGGTGAGCAGCTACCTCCAAGGCCAGTTCTGGGGGCAGCTGGCCTTCCTGCTTGAGGTCATCGATCAGGCGCCAGGTCTCCTGAGAGCACCTCCTCTGGTCCTGGTGGCCTCTTTATCCTCCTGAGGGCTCTTCCTTCTGCACCTGCTCTAGTCACTGAAGTCACCTTCCACCAGTGACCCAGCCCTGCCCCATGGAGTGGAATGCTCAGACCCTGTAGTTCACTGGTACCTCCCGAAGCAAAGCACCCTTGGCTTTGCCCAACCTTGGATCCGGAACCCTCTGACTCCCTGCTGATCGACCACCTGGTCCCTAACTTCCTGGCGCCATTTTGACTCTTGACTCTTGTCTGACCTCTTTTCCTCCGGCTTCCCATGGGATGTTTGGTCTGACCTCTGACCTCACCTTCTTTCTCATTATTAAATCAGGACAGTGCCATAGTGACACTGGGCATTTGGGACTGCTGATTCTGTGTCCTGTGGGGCCTTCCTGGGCATCATAGGGTGCTCTGCAGCACCTCTGGCCTCTATTTGGTAGACGCCAATGGTGAGTAGGTACCCACCGTCATCATGGCACTTGAACCTGTCTCCAGATGTTGCTGAACATCCTCGGGGCAAAATCATCCTAAGCTGAGGCCACCAGCTCTGGCCCCTGACCACTCGCACTGCGCCTCAGGCACTGGGCTGCACCTTGTCCTTGGTGGCAATGGGGACTCATGCCCTGGGGCTCCAGGTCTTTCCTTCAGCCAGAGACCCCTGTCCCCTATGAAAGGAAGTCAGGTTCTTTTCTGAAGACGCAGCTGCTGGCCGCAGACTTTCTGTGCTCCACATTGCAGGCTGGTTCCTCCTTCTTTCTGATTTTTGGGCCTGTTTTTCTCCTTCTCTGGGTTTATGCTTTTGTCTTTGATAACCACCTCAATTTCCCAGGTGCTTTGGGGGCCATTAGTCTCACAGGGCCACACTGATTAATGGTTTTGCCCTGACACTCAGGCACCCATTTAACCTCCACCCTCCTCTCCTCTGCCCTGATTTTGCTGTGACCTGAGCCTTCCTCACCAGTCTAGCCACCAAGAGAGAAACCAGCACCGTGCCTTGTCCCTGCACAGACCAGGAGGTTCCAGTACCAGGCAGATGTGCTCCCAAGTGGGACTGACAGCAGATGGGCTCAGCCTGTCTTCCTCTCTCTTGGCATTACATGACCTCGGGGAAGTCACTAAATGTCTCTGAGATTCTATTTCATGCAACATTCACCTTCTCTTTAAAAGGTTAAATGAAAACACATAATAGTAGGGATAGCTCAAGACTTAGAAGAGGATTGCTGGGGCGGGGGTCTCCTTCTGCTCTTACCCATGTAGCATGATGTATTATCATTACATTGTTGCTAACATCTACTCTGCTTCTGCCTCACTGTCTCACATATTAGACATTGTAGCACTTTGCTTTGTCATGAGCAGAGGAGTTGCTTGGACTTGGGCACATTATCTAATTACTTCTGCCCACCATCCTAGGAAACAGATATTATCTCTTCCCATTTTGCAGAAGAAGATCCTGGGGTCATGAGATCCCACAGGGAGGAAGAGAGGGGGTTAGGATTCAGATCCTAGTTCTCCCCACTTAAAATAGGTGCTTGAAGCAAACTGCATATTGCATCTCATAAAATTAATGAACTTGAATAAGATCATGTATGGAATGTATGCATATAATAAGATGATGGATGGCTTAACAGTTCCAGCACATAGTAGGTACTAATCAAATACTAGTTTCTTTCCTTGCGTACTTATTGGGCAATAAATACAGACAGTGAGTGTTTAGTACAGAACGGAAAGTCTCTTCACTCTCCCTGGCCACACTCTCTGGGGGTCCAAGGTCCTTCAGGCTTAAGTAGTATCTGTTCCCGTGCTTCCTGCAGGACCTTGGACAGGGCTTAATAAATAGTTATTGATTCGACTATTGGTTAAAGTACCTCCACGCTGACTCTGGGGAGAAGGAGCTGGTGCGCTGGACCATGGCTGCTCTTGGACAAGGACATTTGCATAACTGGAACGAGCTGTCCCCATCTCTAATAGAGAACTGAATGTCACTAATTGGCAGGCAGAGGCTGTGTTCTCTCTGTGGGAATCAGGAGGGAGTAGAACGTGCCCTGACTGCTAATTTCCTCATCAGCCTGCACTTGGGGGTGGGGCAGGGGAAGGGAGAAGAAGAAAGGTTGAGGGACACATTGGACCACACACACTGAGCTCTGGTCTTATGGCCATTTCATTAAAATCTCCCGAGGTCAAGTTCAAAGGGCACAGGATTTGGAGGCAGGCAACTAGTTCGAGTTCCCAAATCTTTTCCTTATCAACTAAGTCAGAAACAAATCTCCCAGTCTCCTTGGGTCTCAGTTTCTGTCCCTGTCAAATAAAAATAAAGTAAGTGTAACTGGTAAGAACATTTGTTGAGTGAATAAATGCAACCTGATAGATTTTCCAGAGGGATGTGACATCAACCATAAAAAATTGTCTGTTTGTTCTGCAAGAGAGTAAATGGAAAAACATGTCATAAAATTAAAAGTAATGTGAATAACGCGGGGCTGCTTGCACGTTTCTGGCTGAGGTGAGAATTCTCCACCTCCATGAGATGTCACATGAATAATCCTAGCACAGTGGTGCCACGCCCAAGGGGGAGGTTATTTGAGGTGGTTCTAAAATTACAGGTCCACAAGCCACATCGCTGAAGACAGTGGCTGGACAGGTCTGGCAGGAGGGACAGTCTAGGAGTCTGATTTCTTTCTGCACCAGCTGCAGTTCACCACCCAGGCACAGCTGGTTCAGGACCATGGTCAGTGCCTCCAGACTGGCCTCCCAGCCACACCTTTGCCCCCTGAAGAGGCTGAATAGGCTGTCACAGGGAAGATGCTGTTCCAATAAGTGTCACTTTACCTTTCAGGACCCTTAGGGACATTTCAAGGACATTGCAGCAGGGGCAGGGTGACAGGCAAAGGGTGGGGCCACTTGCAGGACAGGAGTACTGGTTTTAATATCACGAGCCCCTGCTGCCATGCTGGTGGTGTTCCACGCAGCCTGCAGAGCAGGCAGGATTATGGAAATTTAAAATGATCAAAATGTGTCAACAGAAGGCCCAATGGTCTCTCCCTGTGTCTCAGGTCCAGCAGGTCATTTCTGAGCATCTAGTCCAGAGTTGTTCACGCTGAGCTGTGCCCCGGCGGTGCAGGGAGGGGAAAGGAAGTGGCCAGGGCTCTGTGTGGATAAGGACAGGGTTTGAGGGCAGGGGTGTTGGAATGGGGGTCTTCCTGAATCCCCCACAAATCAGGAAATCTCAAATCTAGAACATGCTTGGGCTCATAAACTTCCACACCATATGCATCTGCCTTTGCATTCTTCCACAAAAGTAAGACAAAGGAAGCAGGGCCGCAGGAAGACCAACCACATCATTTATCCAAAGACTAGTGGGGATCCCCTGGCTGCAGAAGCCTCTGGCTGGAGTGTGGGGCGTGGGCCCAGGCAGGGGAGGAAGCCCCGCTAGGGAGCTGGTGATACGAATGCTATAGAACTGGGAAGAGGACCTGGCGTGTGAGTCCGCAGGTCCTGGTACGGCTCATGGGATTCCATCAATAGGGACCCCTGGGAAGTAACTCTGATCAACTGAGCAACAGATTGATCCGAAGTCAGAACACTCACTGGCCTGGTCCCCTTTCCTGCTGTGCTCGCACAGTGGGGTGGTATAGACTGTCTCAGCTCAGGTGCCTGTCAGATTGATAGGTGAGCAAGTCCCCTGTGCTCTGGGGGAGGCATTTAACCAGGGGTGGGGATGAGTCCATGCTAGACTGGGGGTGGAGCACGGCAGGTTCGCGTTTCTAGGCTCTTCTAGCGGGCTCCCTGCAGGGTCTCATCGAGAAGGCAGATTATAAGAGGACCTGGATCTGGTGAGTGTGGGGGGTGAAGGGGGGGACCAGTACCTCCACGCACCAAACCTGCAGCCTGGACACTTGGTAGCTGCGGCTCTGGCTGCCTCCAGAGGAGAGGAGGAGATGAACACGTTTTTCACTGCCTTAGGTGCCGGGGCTCCATCTGATGTTCCAGGGCCCGAGCCCACTCTGGGCGGATGTCCTGCTTGCTGGGTTTCAGCTGTCCAGCTGCAGCTCAGAGCCCTGGGCTCAGGAACACAGACTTCTCTGTACTGCAATTCCAGGAAACTTGAAATGCAAATGTGCCCTGGTTGGAGGGCCTGTTGTGAATAAACGGAGCATGTTGTTCCCAGGATGAGCGTGGCTCAGGGGCCAGGAGATGGTGTGCAGGGATGAGAGGCACCCACCAGATGCCAGGCTTTGGGGAGGTCTCTTGCAAAATAAAGGCAGGAACCCACTGGGTTTGGGGAACTGGACCGGGGAAGTGAGGCCAGAGAAGAATGAACGTGTATCCAGGGCTGCTCTGTATCCAGCACTTTCCAGCCCTGGGAAAGTAGCAGCCAATGGAACAGAGAAGTCTCGGCTCTCCAGAGCTCACGTGCTGGCTGCCAGCCCCGGGCGTCACGTGGTCCTTGGGAACAGCTCCTCAGGGCCGCCCTTGTGCTGGGTCACATCCCCTTGCTCATCATATCACTGAGCACTCTGCTCCCTCCTGCCTCCACAGGGGGCTGGGTCCCCACCTAGAAGTCTCTCTGCTGTTTCTCTGCATTGGAAGCGTGCACTCATTTTGGGGTCTTGGCTTTATTTGACCTTCTTAGGGAGCCTCCCAGCCAGCCTGGACGGACTAGCTGCCTTTTTCTCCTCTTCGCTTTATCTGTCCTTGTATTTGCCATTGACCTGCTGTTTGTCTTCAGAGGCAGCAAGCACTCCTCGGGGACCCGGGGCTGGATCCTAATCATTTCTGTAGCCTCAGTTTCTAGCTCGCTCCCGCCACAGCATTGGAATTCAATGAGAATGAACACATGGACCAGAAGCGAACGCGAGTCAGGCTGCCCTCCCCGGCGATCGATGCCCCACCCCAGCGATGGCGGAGGGAGTTACTGCGTTATCTCGAGAGGGGCTGCTATCATGGCCAGTTTGGCTAATTCCCTCTTGTGATTCCCATCTGTCTCTCACCACTGAAGCCCTGTGCTGCTTGGGGACTCTGCCTGAGAAGGCCATCACCAAGCGCAGTCCTTCAGTCTTGGACCAGAACCATGACCCTTTTCTTCTGGCTTGCACAGCCTGGGGTATTGTGTCATTAGCAACAGAAAAGGGACCAGGACAGCATTTCAAGTACAAGTGCGGAAATGAGCTCTAGAAAATGCCCCACAGGGCCTGCGGGAAGAGGGGAGAGGCCAGAGGCTCCTCCGAACTTGTCCCCATGAGGCTCCCTCATACCCGCACTCCAGCCAGCTCTGGGCACTTTCCTGGACCCCGCCTGGTGCCCTCCCCACAGCTGCTGCTCCTGCCATGTTCCACGCCAGGGTTGCCCACGGTCACCTTGGCCCCTCTGGACTCTTGTCATGGTCACTGTGGCCACCATGTCACTGGCTTGCCAAGAGCCTCCAGTAGGACTGGCGAGGCAGGCAGGAGGGCCATGCGCATTGGAGGATCTAGGGTCCAGCCAAGCAGAACAGGGACTTTTTAATTGACATTTAAATGTCAACGTGCCACATGAAATGTTATGGGTGTTCCATGGCAGCCCCGGAGGAGCATAAACACATCTCCAGCTCCTTAATCACTGCCCACAGTAATTACAGATGCCCTTTGGTGAATGGAAGCAAACCCGCTGCAGAGGCCGTGCTCCAGCCAGGAGGCTGGCTCCCGCCCACGGGCCGGCCAGGATGTCTGTCTCACCTGTGGCGCTCAGTCCAGCGCTTGGCCCCTCTGATGAGAAGGACGGACAATTAGAGATGGCGGTGGAGAGGCAGCGACTGGGAGGGAGGAGAGGGGAGAGTGGAGGGAGGAGCCGAGTGCTGTGGTTCAGATGTCAGGTGTCCCCCAGCTCCCGTGTTAATGCAGGGACGTTCAGAGGTGGACTGATTGACTCGTGGCCGCTGTGACCACAGTGCACCCTGGTTTGAATGGACTAACTGGGTAGGAACTGTAGGCATGTGGATGTGGGTGGTGGAGGCGGGTCACTGGGTGTGTGCCCTGGACGGGGGCATCGTCCCTGCTGCCCCCTCCCCTCCCCTGCTTCCCAGCCACTAGGAACAGAGCAGCTCCCTCCACCACGTCCTTCTGCCATGAGGGCCCGCCCCACCTCGGGCCAGGGCAATGGGTTGGCCCACCGTGGACTGAACCCTCTGAAACTGGGAGAAAAAGTAAACTTTCCCTCCTCTCAGTGGTTCCTGTCAGGAATGCCTGTCACAGTGATGACAAGCTGGCACAGGGACGGGGACAGAGGTGGGGGGAGAAGCAGAGAGGAGCCACAGAGAGAAAGAGAATTAGGGGCCAGGGACCAGCACAGACGCACAGAGACGCAGGACAGAAAGAGAGAGAGACAGGGAAAGGCAGGGGAGACGGAAGAGGAGGGCACAGTGAGAGGGACCGAGAGAACAGGGAGTGGGGAACGCGACCGGACGCGCGACCTGTAGGGAGAAGGCGGCTTCTGGACAGTGTGGGGACAAGACTCTCTGGGATACGCACAGACACCTCTTTCTCCAACATGGACCTTTGACCCCTGCAGGCTGGTGGGTGAGGAGGGAGCGCCACTGGCTAGGATGAGGTGTCCCTTGGGGAGAGAGGACCTGGGAACTCACGTTGCTGCCCTGCAACGGGGCAGCGTGCACCTCCCACGTGGCAGGAGAGGACCAAGAGCCTGAGCACCAGGAGAGATGCTGGGCCACAGGAAGAGTCCGGCACTAGACCCAGGTCTTGGCTTCCCCGGGCTTGGCCAGCATGTCGGTGGAGACACTGCCGCTCTCCCTGCGTCAGACCACGACCCAGGCTGGGGACAAGTGCTGGAGACACACACCTCGCTGGCCTGCGGCATGAGAAAGGCAGAGAGCTCTCCGTGGTGCTCCTGCTGAGGCCAGAGGTTGGGGGAAGGTGCTGGAAGACGGGCGTGGGGTGGGGGTGCCAGGGCCGCCTGTGCCACAGAGCGTGGACGCCGAGAACACGAGGCTCCTCCTGACTCTCCCAGCCGCCATCTGAAGCAGGCTCTGAAGAAAGAGCGCCGAGAGCTTCTGGGCCCTCCTCACACTGACTCCCAAATTTATTTATGCACGTAAACATTTTGTCAAACCAGCCCTTTTGTTACAAAGCAGTTGATCTGCACAAAGTGACTATGTGTCAAGTATGTCTACACTGCAAGGCGCCATGCTGAGCCCCTGCCAGCCAACCTAAGGAAGAGCAGTTGCAAAGGAGCTGACTCCCCCAGATGCTCATCTGCCTTATTTACATGGGTGAGGGACCAGCAGGAGGACACTGGCCGGGGCTGGGGAGCTCAGGCTGAGCAGTGCCAGCGTGCCCTTGCTGGGCCACGGGCATCTGCTTGCCCTCAGGCAGTGGCATTTAAGCCGGACACATCTGCTTAATGCCCTGCTTTGTCAGCCAGCGAAGTTCAGTTTCTCTCACTTGCAGCAAAGCTCTTGGAGCCTAGCCAAGAACGAGGACAGGAAATGCCCGGGGATTCTTCCCTGAGGAGCCCCAGCCTGGAGGACAGGACGGACTGTCAGCAGATCAGGCTGCGTGAAATGCCAACAAAACAAGGCAGGTAAGTATTAAGGGCCAATGGGCAAAGCTCATTTAACATGGACGAGGCAGAGTTGAAAGAGGAGGGAATTTTTCAGTTGGACTTTGAAGGATGAATAGGAGTCTGTCTAGAGGCCAAGGGAAGGGTGGGGCCATCCAAAACCACAGAGAAGGTGCGAGGCAATGAAGTTGGAGGAACGAGGGAGTTCTTGCAAACAGGTACTGGAAAGGAAGTAAAAAATGAATAACATATGTTCCTGCTTTGCAGGTGATTTGACATATGTGCAAATAACTAATTAGGGTTTTTTTTGTGATAAATTTAAAAAGAAGGACATAAACAATGCTTTGGGACTAGAGAGGTAGAATTTTGGAGAACGTGCATTTATCTTTACCTCTACAAAATTTGCAAAGGAGTTTAGATGGTAAGAGAGAAAATGAGTTCAGTCTGGAGGGAAGGCAGGCGAGCCCATGAGGATAGCGTTCAGACTGGGGAGAGATTCCGGGGGCAGGTCAGGTAAGTTGACAAATAGAGACCCCGCCACCAGGGTAGGCTTGGCGAGGAAAGAGGCAGAAGGAAGCCTGTCGGGGAGAGGACAAGGTGGGATCAGGGTCTGCAATCCACTGTGCAGGTGGAGGAATGGGGGCCCCGGAAGGAGGTGGCAAGTCATTCTAGGCCACTCGGCTTATTAGGAGCCAATGAGACACAGTCCCATATGTCAATCTGCAATTTCTGGGTTTTAAACAGCTCCAGGATTTATAAGCACTGTTTTATTTTATTAGATTTGTGTGTTACGGCTGCGGCCCCGAGGATTTCTGTTTGTGCTTTTCCAGCTCATTAAAACCTAACAATGGACTAGGGGCTCGTTAGGGTTTCCATTCCCGACCCAGCACTAGGCTGCCTCTTGCCGGGAAATGCACAGCTGGGGTGCACGGCAGCACCCAGGGTCCTTCCTAGCTGGTCCCCAGGGACTTGGTTAAGTCACAGGTCCAGGGAACAGCAGAGCTGAGACCCATCCCTCAAGTCCTTGAAAGTACTGTCCTCTCTCCTGTAACTTCCTAGTAGACCCCGCACAGCCTCAGCACCGAGTGTGGAAAGCAGGGAGTGGCTCTAATAAAGCGTGACGGTCATCCAAAGTCAACTAGATGCTGGTTCAAGCATGTTCTCTGACGCTTGACCTCATGCTAAAAAACTCAGATGAAGCCCAAACTCCTCAGGTGGCTACAAAGCCCTCTGGGACCCGTGGCTACTTCTCCCCTGCCCTCCACCCAGGCACTCTGGCCTCCTTCCTAGTCCTCAAATGTTTTCCCACCTCAGGACCTTTGCACAAGCAGCCTCTTCTGCCTTGAAATTCTCTTCCCTCAAGGGCTCAGACATGTTCTCAGGCAGGCCTTCCTGATCCCTGCTTGTGCCTCACCACCCTGGAACTCTCTCTGAGACCCTGGGGCCTACGTTTGTTTGCTGCTGGTTCCTGGCCCCAGGGCAAAGCTTGCCCAGGACAGGGGCTCTGTAAATGCTCGTAGCAGGAGCCACAAGAGGACGCCAGTGGAGGTGGCAGGGGAGGGCCACTCCTGGGCACGCCTTCAGAGCAGACACACCTTTGTAGAGAAAGCTGCTCAAGTCTATCCCTTTTCATTCCAGAAAACAGCTGTGCCCTAACGGGGCCACATGGCTGAACACCTACTGTGTGCCAGGTCCCTTACCTGCATGAATTCATTTCGCTCTCTGACAGTCCCACAGAGGGCTAGCTGCACCAGCCCTATTTTAGAGCTGAGGACAGCAGCCCAGCTGTGACTCACTTGGCCAAGGCCACACATTAGTAGGTGGCAGAGCTGCCCGGGGCTCTGGCAGGCTGGGTTCCAGTCTGTGCACTTCACTTGGACACTCAGCTGCCTCTCAAGGGAGGCAAAGGGCATGCTCAAGGTCACACGGGCAGCCTCTGTAAATGCCGGGATGCACACCCAGGTCTGCCTGACTCCAAGGCAGGATGGCCACTGTCTTGCCAGGGGCGTTTTACCAGGCAGCTGGGCGACAGAGCAGCAGCGACGCCCCGAGGCCGCAGCTGGTGAGGACTGCCAGGTGTGGGTCTGGAAGTATTTCCGGTGGAGGGAAAGGCCCCTCAGGGCTCCTGCTTAGGCTCTGGGACAAACAGCAGGACTTCATTCACAAGACAGCCATCCACAGGTACGGCTGAGTGGAGGCCATTGGAAGCCACGTTTCTGACTGTCGGAGCCGGACAGTTGGCCAGAGCCTGCTTCTGGGCCCACTGGCCACACAGTCCCCTCTCCTCCCCTCTCCATCCTGGCCCGTCCCTCTGCCCCCTTCCCTGCTGACACCAGCCCCCGCCCCCTGCAGAGGAGACTGTATGGAGGGAGCAGGTCCCTGACCAGCAGGGGAGGCAAATCAGAGGCAGCACCTGGAGACGAGGGTCATGGGCAGTGCGGCCAGGGCCTGGTGATGGGCCACAGGACTCCAAGAAGCTCCTGCGCTTGGCTCCCAGGCGTCCTGCCCGCCCTCACCCTCAAACCATTTCCTGCAGCTCCTCTAAGACTAACTCAGGACTTGGGGGTCCCTGGAACACGCCAGCATAGAGGGAGGTTTCCTCACGCCCGCCTGAGCTCACCCCTGGCTTGCTGTCTGACCTGGGGCTTGACGAGCCTCACTCTGCCTGGCGGTCAGATGGGGACAGTGGTGGTCACCTCAGGGGGGCTCGAGAAGCAATTGTATGGACACGTGGCACAGACTCGTTATGCTGCACCAGGTACCTACTTTGTGTCTAGTAATGTCAAGTCATTATTGTCATTGTTGGGCTGGGTCAAAGGTCCCCAGCAGACTGGCCTGGCTTTGTCCTGTGGTGGGCAGGAGGCTGACTCAGAGGGTCCCAGGAAGCCAGGCTGGACTTGGGTAGCACTTCCCAGGCCATGGGTTTTCCTCAGTGATTTCCTTCCCCTACCTTGCATCCTGGAGGCCTTAGGTCCCCACCCAAATGATGGGACAGTTTCAGTATCTGGATCCTTCCAGTTCCACGCTGCCCAGGTCGCCCCGGGCTTTCAAAGATGCATCCTCTGGTAAGGACTCTGAGTGGGCGAGAGCGCCCCCTTTAGGCAGATGAGGAAACCTCACTGCAGAAGCACTGAGAGCTCGGCTAAGGAGCAGGCACTCCTGCTTGACCTGGACAGAACTTTTCAGAACCCACCCAGGAGTCACATGTGGCCTCCCTGGGATACGATGCCATATAGTAAAAACAGGAGACGCTGTGGGGCCAGCTAGCCCTCAGCCTGAATCCCGAGGCCGCTGCAGATGACTGTGGCTTCTCAGAGCCTGTTTCCCCATCTGTGGTAGGAGGATAATGCTGCCCTGGCCATTATTAAGATGGTTAAATTCAGCACCCAAGAGGCATACAGTAGGTGCTCCATACATGTTAGCTCCTGGAGGAGTACGCTCTGTCCTTCTGAAGGGCCTGGCACCTCCTTGGGCAGCTGTTTCCCTGGTGCGTGGAGCGGGTGCTCTGAAATCCCTGCCACGGAGCTGTCAATCATCAGGCGGCGCATACACCCGCATTAACCTGAGTAATGGCCGAGCTCAGCCCCGGCCTCCCTGGTGAACCCAGGCATGCAGGCTGTTTATTGGTGGAGCAACAAGGAGCTCGAGTGAGTGTTCTCGTTCTGAGAAGATGGGGCTGGGGAGGAGAGCGATCTGCCTCCGCCTGCCAGCAACGAGGGATAATTACAGCGCTTGTCAAAATAAGCTGTGGAGATGGAGCCCATTCCTCGCCAGCCAGCTTCCCAGCTCCCCTGGGGATCCCTGCTTTAATTAAATACCTGGTGCAAGTGCTGGCTTGGTGCTGGGTGTCCGTAACGCGCTTGGATTAAAAGTCCACCCCAAATGAGCCAGGATGAGCACGTCATGTTGCCTCTGCCCCCAACAGGCTGGTGGAGAGGAAAGGGATAAGCAAGGACCCCAGAGGGGAGAAGAGAGGGACAGAGAAAGAAGCCAACAAATAAAGTCAAGCGAGGCTCTGGCTGCAGTGCAGGAAAGAAGCAGGACATAAAAAGGATTTCCCAGCTGGGAAGCGCGCCTGCAAAGAGATGTTCTGTCTTGATAAAGGAAAACCAAACTCACACTTTGAGCTTGGCCAGGGCAGGTGAACCTCCAGACTGTGCAGGAAGGTGACTGCACAGTCTGGATCTGGCTTCTGACTCTCGCCAGGCCCCCAGGGTGCCTCTGTCCTCCAGCTGTCCCACCCTGTCTGGCCTCGAGGGCTGCTCTCCCTCTACCACCCTGGCCCAGTTATACATGAGATTCGTCCTTTAATCCCCCTACAGAATGGCACACCTGGCTGCAACATTAGATGAGACTTAACTCAAATCCTAGGGTGACAACCGGAAAATAAACACTGAGCGCCTCTGGAATCCAGATAAGCCTGTGTGCAAAATGTGACTTCCTCCTGGAGGCTCTGGGGACTTCTCGGCTGGCTTCCTGTTCACCTCCCGTCCCACTCCTTCCAGATAAACGGCCGTATGCTAGTGGCCCGTAGGCTTGCCCTAGCCCTTCCTTAGGCATATGTTCTTGGGGACACACTGTCATGTCAAAGCAAACAACAATGAAGAACTTTGTATGGCAACTGTACATCCAGGTTCTCCTGAAAAGTCAGAGGACCTGACCTCACCAGTCACATCTGCACGGGTGTGATTGCTGGAGTGCTTCCTTCAGGCAGGACCTGCCCTGTGAGCACGGGACTCTGTCACATGGGCTCAGACCCTGAATGTGAGGGCTGGCAAGAGCCAGGCTGTCCCCGCATCGCCCACCTGAACTGTGCTAGGTGCTGAGTCAGAGGCTCTCAGACTTTCTCACAGGCAGGTTGGCCCACTCGTCATCCACCAGCGTCCACTCACTCAGGTGTGATGAGGACTTCCTGGGCCCCAGGTGCTGTGCTGAGTCTGGGGACAGAGGGTTAAACCAACAGACATCCTTGGTCCCTCTCCACTCCAGGCGTCCTGTCTGAGGCCCTCTCTTGCTGTACCAGGGAGTGAGTGGCCAGGACCGGGAAGCAGCTGTTACTGGGCGCTCAGCCCTCCTGAGGTGTGCCTGCCCTCACACACCCAGGATGATAATCATGCCCTTGAGCCTACTGCCATGCCACTAGGAGAGAGGAGAGCTTTCTGTGTGCTGGCTCATGGGCAGCAGAGGGCAGGTGGTACGATGCAGAGGGGAAAAGAACATGGATTCAGGGGCAGATGGCCTGGGCTGAGATCCTGGCACTGTGACCTTGGACAAGTTACTTAGCCTCTCGGGGCCTCGGCTTTCCTCATCTATGAAGCGGGGATAATGACTCCTTCCACACCATGAAGTGGGTATGAGAGGCGATGGGAACGTAGGAGGAGCACTACCTAAGGGTGTGATTGACAGATGAATGAGAACCAGGAACACAAGGGCTCTGTGATGAGGACACGTGTCACATGATGTCTCAGCATTCTTCCTGGTTAGGATTTACTGGGGCACCCGAGGTGTCCCTCATGGGGAAGTTGTGGGGCTTGTCCAGAAAGTGCCCTGGTGCTCCATGACTGTGCCCAGGCTGCTGGTGGGCCCCCAGGCTGGACTCCTTCCCTCCTCTCTCACTCTCAGGCACTGGGCCAGCAGCTCCATGCTGAAGCATGTGGCCTCGCATACCCTTGGAAAGAATTCCCTGCACATCGAGCGCCAGAGCTGAGGATGATGTCATTCCTGGAGCCCTTGGTGCCAGCTGGGCTGGGCACCCTGAGGGACCAGAGGGCCGAGTCCCAGCAGCCTTGCTCCTCGCCAGCACCTGTGCTGACTGGGCGGCTCCTGCTGGCCTCCCTGGCCTGCCCACCCCTCCACCCTGCCTTTTCCACATAGCTGAGCTGTGAAGAGCATCTGTCAGGCTGGTCATTCCTGCTTCTGGCCACTTCCTGATGAAGTGGCCAAAATAAAATACAGCTCTCAAAGACCCTGCACGATCTGGTTCTTGCTGGCCTCTTGCTGTCTCTTCTGACCCCCTCCCCTCCTTACTGTGGTCCAACCACAGCTGCCTGGTCTGGAGCGGCCTTCTGTCTTCCACAGACACTTCTATACCTGGCCCAGAAGCCACCTCCCCAGAGAGTCCTCCAGGATTCCCATGTGAGGCAGCTCTTCCCAGTGTCTTCTGGTTTCACTGGCTCGGGAGCCTCCTCATCACCCAGAACGGCCTTACTGATTGTTTACTGACTGCTGCCTGCCCTTGGACTGCCATTCAAGCAGAAGACAAATTCCATGGAAATGGGACTTGGCTCTGCTCTACATCTGGGGACCAGCACAGTGCCCGGCATATGGTGGGCCCTCAATAAATACTCGAGCAGTCACCGTGGGATCCATTTCTTTCAGATGCTGAGGGACGTATCCAGGTCCCTCCTGGTTCTGATGCTGCCCTGACCTCCTATGACAAATGGTTCTAATTCCAACAACTTCCCAAAGGCCAGGGGCGCAGGGGCCTTGACCAATGGAGCAGAGGACTGGGCTGCCTCACAGCCTCATCACGAACACTCACCCACATGCGTGCACACGGCCACCTCTGCAAGCGCAGGCGCTGCTGTGTGGACAAAGGAAGACACAACCACACTTGGTCCCAGACTCACCTGGATCACAAACCCTGGGAAGCCCTGGCCAGGACTGTTGGGAGAGCGGGGCGACGCAGACCCTGCAGTCAGGGGTCTGGTGGGCCCAGTTTGGCCCTCAGGCTTGCAGTCACCCCAGCGTCTCGGGCATTCTCCATGGGGAAGGGGGCTGGGAATAAGCTGAGCCAGGTGTGGCAAGCGTTCCCATCAGCTCCTCCCAGGGAGGGCGCAGAGGGTAACATGACCTTGGGTGTGGCGAAGGTCATGCAGTGAGTGCAGACAGCACTCAGGCACCCAGGCAAAGGAAGCTTACAGCCCATGCCATGGTGCAGATGAGCCAAGTCCCCAAGAGGCTCAGATCATGGAGCTGGACCCCAAGGGATGAGCATGTGACAAAGGGGGAAGAGGAGCGGGGAAGGCATGAAGGTGGAAAGCTCGTGATGTGAGTGGGCCCAGGGCTGAGGGTGGTGGCACAGAGGCTGTACAGTGACAGGGTGAGGCTGGGAGGGAGGCTACAGGAGTCTCTGATCCCTGCTAACCCATCTGGCGCCCTCCAGGTAGGGTGGCAGGAACAGCCAAGGTCAGACTCCAACCCCAGGAGAAGCCACTGGTGTAGTGCGGATGGTGGGAGCAACGGACGTGGGAGGAGGGGAAATAAGGAAGGGGACCGTGGAGCAAGGATGGAGGCTGCATCCAGGAAACAGAAGGACGGACACAGGAGTTATTTATGAGGTGGACTCACAGTGTTTTAATGACTGAGTGAAAGGAAGGAGTTGAAGATCACACTACTATCAACACCATCACCACCTCCACCATAACCATGATCACCTCCTCCAACATCACCATCAGTAGTACCACCACCACCGTGACCAGCACCACCGTGTCACCGCCATTGCCACTCTGCTGACATGAACTGGACTTGGACCACGAGTCTGGCATTCTTGCAAGGACAGTTTTGAGAAGAATCCGGGTTTTGCAAGCCTAGCTACCATCTTCCCTGACATTTCCTTCCTAGATAAACTCTTTCTCCTCCTCCAGAAACAAGTGTGTCTCTGCTCAGCACCCTTATAGTTCTCTTGAGGGTCCCGTTATGTCACTGGGTGCTGCAGCCCCTCGGATGGAGGGTCTGCTCCAGGGCTATGCTTCAATAGTTTGGGAAACATCTGGGTTCTAAGCACTTGCTACTTCTTTCTTAATACCATGACAGCCCAGGGCCCCTCTAATCTCCATGAGACAGAAACCAAATGCATTTTATTCCCCAGCGCACACCCATGGCGTAGGCACCTAGTGGAGTT
Organism: Sciurus vulgaris; assembly: GCF_902686455.1. Classification (NCBI taxonomy): domain Eukaryota; kingdom Metazoa; phylum Chordata; class Mammalia; order Rodentia; family Sciuridae; genus Sciurus; species Sciurus vulgaris. The sequence continues at coordinate 10,314,325 of NC_136466.1, forward strand.
TCAACCAATATTTGTGAAATAAATGTTACTTCCTCCATAATCCACTTTTCAATGTTCATTGATGACAAAGAGGTATCTGTGATAGCAGTGAGTTCTATCTAAAAATGAATTATTGCTTTTCTACATTCTTTATATTTCTATGGTCACATGTGATTTGGAAGCATCGAATCAAATAAAATTAAATAGACTTCTTTATTATAGGACTTCTCTGAATCTTTAATGGCTAATGTACTTTGTGAGTCTCTAAGAGCAGTTTCAAATATATAACGTTTCTTAAGCGTATTTAAACACAGAGATCCTTCTCACCGCTAGTGTGAAAAGGAACTGGGTTTCCATTAAATCCTGTGTTCGGGGGTTTCACCACCAGTAAACCAGCTATCATCCTCTCAGATTTCCTTAATTATATTCTCAATATGGTCAAGAGACAGATAATGATCTTATCAATTCTTTGCATAAATGTCAATTCCTTAAGACAGAGGAGGTTTTCTTAGCAAGAATATCATCATGGTCCAAATGTGAGAGGAAAATCATTGCTTTAAAAAAGAAGCCAGGAATTCATTCTTTGCGGTGTGGACGGAAGTTCAGGTAACCAGAGCTGACCTAGGCAAGTGGTTTTTCAGACTAGGGGACATTGCTTCTCTCTTGAGTGGGGGCAGCTTCCAACAATAGCATCCCTGGCTCTGGGGAGCTGGTGTGGGCACAGAGGGCTGCCTTGGGTGTTCAGGGGCAAGCATGGACGCTGCCCCTCCCAGTGTGCATGAGTCCCTGGGCTCTGCTTGACTTCTCCAGCCCCAGGCCCCATGTTGGAGGATCAGGATTCCCCACTTCAGGAGGCACAGGGTGGCTTTAGACCGGGGCCAACCAGTGACTCTGAAAGTCCTGGTGTGCCAGGTCCATTGAACTGAAATAGTTACATAAAAATGCACAGATGGGTCTCAGCTTGGTCTGGAGTGAACTGCCAGCCACGCTGGGAAGTCGGTAGGGGCCCTGCCAGCAGCCCTACCAGTGGGTAGATGCCCGGCACACAGCTCGGCCTTCTGTGGGGAGGACAGTTAACGTAAGGCTGCCTGAGAAGTCATACCTCGGCACGAAGAAGAAAGAGAAATGAGCCCAAACCTGCCTGCCTTGGAGGCTGGGCGGCGGTATGGAGGAGGGGACCCTTTCCCCGTCACCTGTGCTACACCCTAGACTGCGCTTGGGTTTGTGGCCAGAAGAACTTCAAGTGAAATCTTAATTGAAAACGGTCCCAGGAGGGACCCTCCAGTTCCTGAGAGATCCCGCTCGTCCTTGCTGTCCCGCAGCCTGGGTGGAGGACTGGTGCGCCTGAGCAGAGGACGTCGGCGGGACTGCAGAAACCAGCAGAGCCCTGGGCCACGTGCAGGGCAGCTGGCCGCGCTGGAAGCCAGTCAGTTGCGAATGGAGCCAGCCCCGGCTAACACACGGGATGTTTCGGGTGCGCAGGTGGCTGGGAAGCAGGCGTGCACGGCCAGAGTGAAAGCTTTCTTGTCCCACAGGACTCCGGGACAGCATTCATCAGGGGGCCAGGGCCTCCACAGACACGCCCGCTGTTTCCCCCAGGCCATTCGCTGGACTTTGAAGACAGCAAAGCTCAAGCTGTCGAAAGGGCTGGGGTTCCAACCTGGACTATCCCCGGAGGCCCCTGTGCAGAAGGCTCATTCTCCAGCTTGGCATTATTGGGACTTCGGGAGGCAGGGCCAGCTGGGGGGCCTCAGGTCACTGGCATGCACCCCTGGGGACCCTTTGGGATTCTGGCCCATCCACTCTTCCTCCTTGGCTTGCTGCATCTTGATGTACACGGTTTTGCTCCAGCTCACACTCTTGCCCCGCTGAGCCGTCTCAACACAGTCCCCGAACAGGAGCCAATTAAACATGGGCTGGAGCCAAAATAAGCCTTTACTCTTTATAAGTTAATTCTCTCAGGTATTTCATGACGGCCATGAAAAGCTAACACTGGGCAGAACTGAATCCCCTTCCGTCTTTTGAGGTTAAGAAGACAGACCGTTGAGCTCTCGTGGAGGGAACAGGGACAAGCAGAGGCAGTAGATGCTGTCTTTCTAAAACTATAGCCCACTCCTCCTCCAGACTAGACTGAAGTAAGCAGCCTCTGCCCTGCCTCCCCAGCAGAGGAAGGGGAGGCCCCTGGTGGAACTTAGCAGAGGGAGCCCCACGGTTCATGCCGACACACGGGCCACATACGGTCACCTGCAAGGCAGGTGAGGAGACGGAAAGGAAGCCAACAATGAAGAAGTTCTACACACGATGGCAGTCATCGGGCACCATGAGCGGTGGTTACTGTGTTGGAGAAGACAGAGGACGAGGTGGACCACATGGGTGGACACACAGCCTGTGAAGTCTGCTGTTAGCAGGTTCTTGCCATCAGTGAAAACGTGCAGACTTACTGCATGGGTTTAATGGCAGGCTGGACACAGCAGATGACAGAATAATGGATAATAGTCAAACAAGAACCAAAGAGGAAAGAGAAAGGAACACTGACAAGTAGCAGAGCATGAGTGTCACGGGGGCGTCCACCAAGGACCAACATACACGTAACTGGTGGCCTCGGGAGCCAGCAGAGAGACTATGCAAGAGCAATGGTGGAGCAGGAGAGGGTCAATTTTCCAGAACCGGCACCGAGCCCACACTCCAGGACACCCAGTGACCTCCCCACGAAGACAGACCAAATCACAGCAACGCGTTTCACAGTCAGAATGTTGGAAACCAAGGCAAAGATAAACTCACAGAAGCAGTCACAGGGACAAAAGAGGAAGCACCCTCAAAGAAGCACCAAGAAGGACATAAGCTGAGTTTTCAACCACTCTGAAAACTCTAGTCCACTCTGATGGGTTCTAGGGAACATCTTTAAAGTGCTGAAATAAAAAAAAAAAAAAGTTCTCCACTATAGTATCAGATACAAAATGCATATAGTATATTCTACAAAAATTATATAAAATTAAAACATCTTAAGAAAAATGAAAGCTGAAAATCTACAAAAATGTAATGTCATCACACTAACACTACAAGACACACCAGAGGAAATCCTCATGCTGAAGGAAAATTATTCTAGCCAGGAACCATGGAGAATATTACAAAGTAAATATTTGGATTATACGAAATAATATTGACTACTTAAAATAGCATTATTAAAATCTTAGAAGTGTCACAACATAAGGAGAAGGTAAATATTTAACAACAGCACAAAAAGCAAGAAGGCAGAACTGGGTTTCCAATGCTGTTGAGTTCTCACATCCAAGAAACTGCACAAATTCAGCTTAAAAACAGACTTAACAAGCTAGGACATATACCGAAACTTCTAGGGTAACCACTAAGAAATCATTCAGGACTATCAAACAAAAAGTCAATGAGAGAAAAGTATAATAACAAAGATATTTGCTTAATTTTAAAAGGCAAAAAGAAACAAAGAAAGAAGAGATATCACAAATCGAAAACAAAGAGCAAGGTGGTAAAATTAAATCCAATAATATCAGTATGTACATTAAACATAAATGGACTAAAAACAAAAAGACGGAACCCAAACAAAGAATAATAGTCTATACATTGAGAAGGAGGTAATTCGAGTCCAAACATTTGGAAGCTATTATTGTTCAGGAAAAGGGTAAAGCTATTGAGAAGATTTAGATTTTAAGTGTACGTATTACACTACCTAAGGTGCACTTAAAGAATCAATCTGGTAAGCTCTACTCTGAACTTCTTTGGAACTTCTGATCAGTCACTCTGCATCTGACAATTAAATGTCATTATTTCATCCTCTGTAGTTACAAGGTCTGGTATATAAGGAAAAAATCTTTGTGATATTAAACTATTTAGTAATGAGCTGGTCACTTGGAGGTATAGTTCACACTCAAGTATTAACTCCTCCTTAACGCTAGTTTGTGTCCCTACTCATCTTACCTCTGACATTTTTGGTTTTCTGTAGCTTGTTGGTTGCTGTAAAAATCTACCAATGCAATAGAGATTCAGAGGAAATCAAGAAGAGGAAAAGCACAAATCCCACAACTGTATGAATTTAGTCAAACGTTGTTCGGTAACTTCTCCATTCACATTTAAACTACAGAGAGTTGAGGGATCAGCTGAGTTAAGGCAGTGAACAACCAAAGAAAAGAGAAACAGAAGGATGCCAAGTGGTTCAAGGAGAATAACATCATCACCTCACAACAGGAAGAGGCCCTCGGAAAACTGGGGAAACTCTGAGATGCCTGCCCAACCGATCCCCCTCATTCATCATGCTGCGTGAGCTAAATGAAATCAAGAACATCACACAGCATAAGATACAATTTTGTTTAAAAATCTTCTCTCTCCCCCAAAAGCAGTTATTGGTAATTTCTAGTTGTAATAGAAAAAAAAAAAAAAAAATATATATATATATATAAATAACAATTCAACATTAAAACCTATATTTTGTTAATGGGAAAATAATTTCAATTTTGGTTTTGGTGGTATGGCCCCATTCAAATCCTATTCCTCCACTCTTTAAAGTGAACATTTAGCTCTCATTTTAACAAGAGCCTCTTTAAGTGATGTTTTACTGGAACCAAGCATCCTTAGAACAATGAGAACTGCCTGTGTCTATTTTTTAAATCTAAGTATTTTTCTGCATATTCATACAGGAATGTGCAATGGTCTGAATGTTTGTGTCCCCAAGTCATATGCTGAAAATCCCCAGGGCAGTGATGTTGTTGGGGACAGTGCACCTGAGAGTTGACTAGATCATAGGGCAGTGCCCTCATCTAAGGGATCAGAACGCTTACTAAGAAAGCCCCCAGCCCACTTCTTCCTTTCACTACATGAGGTGGGGACAGGGCCTTGCCAGACATTGATGGACGCCTTGATCTTGGATTCCCCGGCCTTCAGAACTGTGAGCAACGAGTACCTATTTTTTAAAATAAATGACCTATTCTAAGGTATTTTCTTCCAGCAGCCCAAATGGACTAAGACAGTATGTGTATCTTATTTTCTTTCCTTTGCAAGATCAAGTCTTGGTGCTTTCTGTTTCTTGACAGTTACAAGCCAGTTGCTGAGGACATATCTTGTGGCATCTTCCCAGCATCGCTTTGAGACATTTCAGATTTAGAAGCCGAGGTCTGGAGAGTTCATTTGATGAACTTTCCGAGAGTCGCACAGGGAGTTTCTGAGTCCATCCAGATCTCCGACCCAGTGTGTCCGACTTCCAAACCAGCTCTTAGTGGTGATGTCACACTTTCTCATCTACCTTCCTCCCTGCAGGGCCCAGGTGAGGCCTGCTGTGTCATCTGCTTAGTCCTTGGCTGCTCTGATTGTGGCTTCACCCCAGTACTCGGTTCAGGGCTGAATAACTCCCATGCCATTCAGTCTGACTTTGGGTGTGTGCCCGGGAACCCAAGTGCTACAAACCTGTAGCTGGAGACACCTCTTTAGAATGCGCTGCCAGTGGAATGTTTTCTCGTCTTGCTCTGTGGGTGACATAACTGGGATGGAAGATCTGGAAGGGAATCAGTAGACCTGAGCTTCTAGAGCATGCCAGGTTGGCAGAGGCATTTCAGATTTCTTCTCTGCATCTCTTAAGGACTCTGCCAGCGAGGCAAGTCTACCTCATTTTTGTAGATGCACAAACCGGATCTCAGAGAAGGGATTTTCCCAGGCTGACAGCCTGCAGGTGACAGAACTACCTGACTCCCACCTCTCCCTCCTCAGGACGTTGCTCCGTCGTGTGGCTGGGGCTCTCTCAGAAAGGTTCAACAGGGAGGCTTTGCTTGGGGGTCCTGTCCTGCTGTGAGGAGAAGGTGAGTGCAGTTTCAGCAAGAGCGCCTGCTGGTGACAAGTGCTGGCCGGCTTTGTACCTGGGTGCATCTTTATCCAGCTGAGTAGACAAAGCTCTCCATGCCACTACGGGAGCCGTGACACAGGCTGGCCATCAGCGGACGGTGACTTAGACCCGAGCTTCACAGTCAGAGGATCAAGCCATGATGAACACACATCCCAGGGACTCGGGCTGGGCTCTGGTCTGAGACAAACGGCTTGTGTCAGGTACACCAGAAAGACAAATGGACCTGGGTCATGTGGAGCGCTGGGTGGTTTGCATGGTGGGGTCCTCACGCAGCACAAGCGGGCTCGGAGCTCAGCCGCTCCCACCTCCTGCCATTAGCCCATTTTATAGGCGGGGACAACAAGGCCCAGGGAAGTGGAGGGACTTGTCCAGAGTGTCACATCCAAAATTCCCAAGGCCACGCTTCATAGCTGGAGAAACAGGGGTTGAGGAGATAAGAAATGTGATTCGGCCTCGGATGGCCTGTGGCTTTCTCTAGCCCTAGATTCTCATTTTGCAGGTGGGGTCAGGGAGGCAGAGGATTCAGACAAGCCCCTTTCCAGGTCTGGTGCAGAAATGGCGCAGTGAGCAGCGTTAGATCTGCTGGCGTCCACCCACCTTTCCAGCGGCCCCGCCAAAGACCTTCTCCACCAGAGCAGCGAGCGCATCGGGCTCCTTACTGCACGGACTGCTCCTCTCCGCCTGCTCCCTGACCGCTGGCTGGGTCTTCTGGGGACCCCACTTTCTGTGGTTGAAGGAGGGTTTGTTTGGAAGAAAGAGCTGCTGCCACGTGACCACGGTGGCAGGAAAGGGCACTTGGTGACTCCGTCCCACCTCAGGGCCTCCCAGGGATGGCCGCAACCTGCACGTCACACCAAGGCGCTGCGGGGTCTCCTGGGCCCCTACCCAGGACGCTGCACTCCAGGAGGGCAGGTCGTCTTCTGGTGGGTCCCGTGACTCCTCCACCTGTTATCTGAAAGCGTTCTGGTTGTGTGACTGCAGATGAATTGCAGGCCGGGGGACTGTCAGCAGTGCTGGGCCCCCGGGACCCATAACTCATCCCGGGGACGCTGTGGGGACGCTGGATTCGCTTTCCACTTGGCAGCCCAGGGCTGTACCTGTGCCGGCTCCAGCAGCCTCCTGACCCGACCTCACATTTCTGATACTCACAGGGTGGAGGTGGGGTGGCGCTGGGGGCGGCCTCACTATCCAGGAAGCCTGGTAGCTTGTCCCTGGGAAGGACATGGCAGTTGGAGTCATATGCCAATCAGGCTCCTATCTGCTGGGCTGGCGCCATGGTTTCAAAATGGTTAGCCTACACCAAAACCCAGGTTGAGGCTGGGCCCCAAAAATCGTGTCGAGAGGGTATGGGACCTGCCAGAAGCATTTGGGTCACGTGGGTGGCGCATGATGGAGGGAATGGGTGACTGAATTTGTCCCCTTTTCTCAGTGTGCACACATCCCTTCTGCCCATCCACCATGCCAGGAAGCAGCACCAGGCCCTCACCAGGAGTGGAGCAGAGGCCAGCACCATGCTCTTGGATTCCCAGCTTCCAGAACCACGAGTCCAAGTCAGCCTCTTTTCTCTATAAATGACCCAGTGCTCAGGTATTCTGCTGTAGCAACAGAGAATGAACTCAGACACCTAGAAGCCCTGGCTGTCTCACCTGAGTGTTCCTGGGCGTGTGGTGGGAGAAGATGTCCTTGGAGTCTAGCAGGGAGGCGGTTTGCACTGGGGGCCTCATTTTATATCTGAAGGACTCAGGCGCAGAGGACCAAAGAGGGCAAACCCGTGAACGCGGCAGGCAAGTGGGGCTGCTGAGCCCGAGCGGCACCCTGGTTGATGGATGACTCCTTCGTCCTTATGTTAAAATTCAGATCTCCTGGTTTCAGCTTGGGATGCAATCGCTCAGGAGGACACGTTTAATACTCCGGAGATTCACCCTGAGAGCGGAAATAACGGGGCTCGGAAGACACACTTAAAGTTCCAGAAATCTCAGGGCTGTTAACCAAAGAACCTGCTCCACCCTGGCTAGAGCTGGGCGTCACTCCCAGGAGAGTCGGATGTGTCCTGACAGAGTTCCTGCTAGAAACTTAATCCCCAGCCTCACATGTAAACGGCACCTGCAGAAGGGTCTCTGGGAGACAACCAGGGTCGGATGAGGTCACAAGAGTGGTGTCCCTTGATGGTGTTAGTAGCTTTGGAAGGAGAGGAAGACAGACCTGAGCTGGCCTGCTGGCTCTGCCTCCCATTGCCGCCCTCCGCCACGTTGGGGTGCAGCAGGAAGTCCCCCAGACACCAGCACCCTGCTCTGGGACTTCCCACCTCCACAACCACGTGCCAGATAAGCCTCTGTTCTTCAGTGATTGTTGGTATTTTGTTAGAAAATCGACTAAGACGCTCCTTAACAATGACCTCCCAGGCAGCTGAGCTGCGCCTGGCCCTGGTTCCAGGAGCTGGAGAGACTGGTGGACGAGGCAGACCAGGCCCTGCTGTCCTGGGGTAGAGGCCAGAGTCGCTTGATATTTCCAGTGGTCAGGGAAGGCCTCTCGGGGAGGAGGCAGTTTTGCTGAGCCTGGACACGGAGGAGCCGCGGCTGGCAGGGGAAGGTCGGGGCCGAAGGCAGGGAAGAGCGTGGTGTTGCACAGGTCATGGAGGCCGAAGCCGGGTGTCCGGTCAGGGAGGTCGGTGGGACCAGACTAGCTGGCTTGAGGCCCCTGGTCATGGGTACCGGTTCTACTCATGTCCTGAGGAAGCCACTGAAAGGTTTCATGCTGGGGAGCGACTACCTGACATGAACCGATAGTGGCTTCCAGGGAACAAATTTTGGGGCAAGAAGATAATCCTGAAACAACTGCAATAGTCCAGACTGGAGAGGCAGCTGGCTGGGACTCGGGAGGCGTGGGAGGCGGGAGGGGTGGGGAGAGGAGTGGTATTTGGAGCTCGTGACCGCAGGACCTGTAAATTGTCTATGGGTGACATTGAAGGCTAAGAGGATGGATGAAACTACAGAATCAGGGACAGGACGCCATCCCAGAACCCTGGGCCAGGCACCATTTAGGACCAGTGGAGGAAAATCCGTGAAGGACCGAGAGGGAGTGGCCGGAAAGCCAGCCACTGAGTAATTATGGGAAGGAAGGAAGGGGCATGGGCTTCGGCACAGAGGAGACACGGCAAGGGACCCCTCCTCTGGAAGGGACAGGGCCCTCTGCGGGAGCACTGAGTGCCCTGTGGTCACTCCTCAAGACTGTTTCCTGCATGGACTGAGAGCCGGTGAGGCAGCAGCTGGGCCTCTGGGCCTCTCCTGTGCCCGGGGCTTCTGGAATGAGGCCTGGCGACAGGGAAGGGTGTGGGGCGGGGGGAGCGTCCCGCACAGACCCTCGGGGCCCTCAGCTAACACAGTCCAAAGCCAAGGCCGGCAGGGCTGGGGTGCAGCTAGGCATGGAGCTCCGCCCAGCACGCACAAGGCCCTGGGTCCAGTCCCCAGCACTGCGGGGTCGGGCGTGGGGAGTGGGGTGGGGTGCATCCCCTCCCCAGCACTGTGGGGTGGGGGCAGCAGAAACCCAGCAACACGGAAACAAAGCAGAGTCCAAGTCAAGGCCACCGGCCGCGAGTGACGAGAACCAGAGGGGATGAGGCCGGGAGGAAGTGACCAGCCCCAGGGAGACGTCCCAGCCCTGCCTTTTTGCAAGAGGACTTTGGAACATATCATCATGATATTTACCATCTGCTCTGGCTTGGATGTGCCTTGCCCCCTACGGGATGGGGATTGGAAGCCTGGTCCCCAGAGTGGAGATGTTAAGAGGTGGTGGGACATTTAGGAGGTGGGCTAGGGGATGCATTAGGTCTCTCGGAAGCACACACTTAGAAAGAATTAGCACAGGCCTCCTGGAATCCAGGCTCTCTCTGGCTTCCCGTCTTGCCATGTGATCTCTCTCTTCCAAGTGCACTCCCGCCACGATGCCATCTGCCATGGGTTGACACAGCCGGAGCACCCTCATTAGAGCCAACCCCATGCTGTTTGGACTTTCAGCCTCCAAACTGTGAAGTAAATAAACCTTTTTTCTTTATAAGTTACCCAGCCTCAGATATTTCAGTATAGTAACAAAAAACAGACTAATACACCATTCCTTGTATATCTGCTTTTTAAGGCCTGTGGGGCTGACCAGTTCAGCCCTGTTCAATCATTAGCCAAACTTCAGACTGTGCATGCCCCAGAGTGGTGGTGGTTGTGGGGCCACTTCTACTTGAGGACATGCCCTGAAAGTTCAAGCACATGCTCTCAGTGGCTCCTCTGCTCGGCCTGCAGAGGGATCACAGGATAGTTAATAGGGCTCTGGCTGAGAATCAGTCTCACACCCTCAGCTTCTTCATGGGCAAAATGGGAAGGCAATAGTGGCACCCTCCCAGGGCTGTCTGAAGAACGAGGGGAGATTTTACAGCTGAAGAGGTTAGCACAGAGCTTGGCACGGTTAATTATTCTTGTTTTCTTAAGTTGATTTTAAAATTTGCTCTAACCAGTTACACATGACGCTTTGTACATAGATGGAATGTAAGTTCTCACTCGTCTGGTTGTAATTATTCTGTTTTAAAAGGCTGAGGGGAAACAGTGCCAGGTCTGTGGCCAGAGGGGACAGCTGCTTCAGCCAGGGCTGCAGAGGGGACACAATGGCCCACCCAAACTGGGCAATTTAAAGATGGTGTAGCAAAGGGACTGTTCCCAGTGCTGTGGCAGGGTGTGGGAGGGCAGTCACCTGGGCAAGGGACCCTGGTGCCTCAGCACCCAAGCTGTGGAGCAGAGGGGGCTCTCCATGACAGAAAGAGCCAGAAGGATGCCCGAGGAGCCAGGGACCAGGGCAGCCCACAGACCACAGGAGGGCACCTGGGAATGACGCTCACGTAGCCTTCCTGGCGCCCCATTTAGTGAGCAGCTCAGGCGGAAGGCAGGGCACACCCATGGGTCCTCCCAGGCTGGCCTCCCCACCCCACCTCTGCTTCACAGAGCTGGGCGCCTGACTCCCAAGCCCAGGCTGGCGACGATGGGTCCTCTGTGGTGCCACCATCGGTGCCCAGGTGCTCCCCTGAGGTGGAGCAAGAGCATGGTGCGCTCACACTGGCCAGGGGCTGGTGACAGTGCACACCAGCATAGGGGCCTGGGAACCGCGCGGGGCCCAATGCCAGGCAGGAGGACAGACGGCTAGAGGACAGACGGCTCTGGAAGCTACACGCAGACCCGAGCAGCCACCTCTCCCAACCAGCCAGGCAGGGTGGCCTGAGGTCTCCCTTCACGAGGCTGCCTCCTCCAGCAACGGTTCTTCCAGAGCAGGGCTGTAATGGACTCTGCCCTCCTCGGTCTACCCAGCCTGATGCCCCGGAGGCACATCCTCCCGCACTCCTTCCCTGCCTCCCCACCCGCTCCTGAGTGAGCCTTCCCGGCTGCTCCCTCTGGACAGACGGCACACTGCTGCTTGCCAAGCTCATATTTAACTCTGCTGCACTGCAGGTGAGGGCGGGGGGCAGCCTTAAATCACAGAGAGCCGGCCCAGGACACCCCGCTTCCTATAATGCCTCAGCAGGTGAGGGGTCCACTCTGGCCCCTTCCCTCTCCTCACTCCAGCTCCACTGGGCTCGTGGAGGTGGGGAGCTGGGTTGGCTGCAGAGAAATGCTCATGGGAGGGAAAGACTGGAAAGGAAAGGTTGCAGGAACAGAGGGAAACTGTGCTGATTGGGAGTAAAGGTTCTGGCCACAGCCTGGGTAGAAAGTGGTCAGCTCTTGGGGGAAGGAAGGAGAGGGCTGTTGTTCCTCAAAGTGGAGGTGATCTGGCCTTCTCTTTAATAATGTGCCCATTCTACATCTGGGAACACTGAGGTATTCAGGAGAAGAAAGGGCCGTGCCCGGGCCTCTCGCAGCCACATGAGGTCGGCAAGGGCAGCGTCACCAAGCCAGTCACAGAACACGAGATGGCGCGGCCTCCCTGTGTGGGGCGAGGGGGCTCGCAGGCCCCTCCTCACCCCGCGCGCCTCTCTGGAGACAAGCCCAGCGCCGTTCACACCTGCTGCAGATCTCAGAGATCAGGATCTTGTTTATTTGGTCTGGAGATGAGCGATCAGACTTTCTTCTAAAAGCAGATTTACCTTCTTAGTTATGTTTGAGTTAGATTCACAGTGATGCTAATTCCCACTCCCTGATTAACATGGAAGGCGGCTGTTTGCTTAGGGAAAGGCCCAGAGCCCACGGGAGAGGCAGGGAGCGCTGGGGTCCCAGAGGCTCCTGTGGGTTCTCAGGGTGGCCAGTCACAAGGGGGACCGCTGGGGCCGAGGGGGCCTCCCGGCTTTCTCTGGCTCCACGTCCTGGGAGTGGGGTGCCTGCCTCACACCCACTAGATCGCTGCTGTTGGAAAAGCAAAGGTCAAACCCTCCCTGGTTCCTGTCCTCCGGTGCTGGCAAACTCCAGCAACTGTGACCCTCCTAGTGTCCTCCAGCCAGGGTAGGGACACTGAGAAAGCTCCTGCCTTCCCCCCTCTGCGCTTCACCCGAGGGCTCCCCTCGCGGCCCCGGCAAGTGATTAAGACCAACGTCCAGGAGAATGTCCTCGCTGGGGTCCAGCTTGGGGCAGGGCGGACACAGCCTCTCCTCCCGAAGTCTCTGGGAACAGCAGGCCCCAGGGCTGGATCAGGTTGGGCCCCTCTGAATCTCACGGTGCAGGTGAATCCCACTGTGAGGAGGTAGCAGGAAGAGGTCCTGGTGTTGGAGGGAGGCCTCTGGAGGAGGTCAGGGCTAGACGAGGGCATGGGTGTGGAGGCCCACGCTGTGTCCTGGGGGCTTTATAAGAAGTAAGAGGCCCGGGATACACATGTGCTCCCTATCTTTTGTCCTGGAATGTCCTGCACCACCTTGGGATTCTGCCAGCAAGAAGGTCATCACCAGATATGGGTTTCTGAACCTCCAGAACTGTGAGCTAATTAAACCTCTTTTCTTTATAAAGTTACTTGGCCTTGGATATTTTGTGATAGTAATCCCAAATGGATGAACAGAGGAAGTAACCTAATCTGTGGCAGGTTGGGGGCCTCCTCCGGCACAGAGCCAGACAGGCACCAATATTCCTGCCTGTGATTGCACTGGGACTGAGGTCCCTGCAGTCCCATTGGACAAGTTGGCAACCACAGGGTCTGCAGCCATGGAGACCATTTAGAGCTAACGAGAAATAGAAAACGGGAGAACAAACAAATGAAGCACTGCTGCCCAGGGAGGAAACATGTTTATCAGACCGTCTGAGAAACTGAGGCAACCAGCAGAGGCCCCACATGGAGGTCCCTGGCCCGCGGAGTTGTCCTGGGCTGGGAGGAGGCTGCTGCTGAAGGCCTGGCTGCCGGGAAGCCCACCCTCGCCCGGCCCGCCCAGAGCCCTTGGCCTCTCCTCTGTGGCCCCTGCCAGGGGGGCTGGCCCTTCGGGTGCTGGACTGAGCCAACACCTGGGCAGCTACACAGGAGAACTTCAGGGTCTGACCCCAGCTAGTCCGCCCCGTCTAAGGAATCGGCCCACCCGGCTGGAGCCAGCGTATTACTCTAAGAGGCTTGGTCGTGTCCCACTGTAGAGCAGGGGACCCGCAGGGGTGGGGGTGCTGTGACGGTCCAAGGCCAGCCGTCCAAGAGCTGGAAATCCAACTGGACCTACACAAGCCTCGGGAGTCAAGTTGAAGCTCTTCTGATAACTTGCACTTGAACTTGAACTCGAGTAACCACAGACAGTGCTCACAGCAGCCCTCACTCTGGGGCGAGGCCAGTGAGCCTGGCCTCGTCAAGAGACTGCCCCAGGGCCACACGGCACACGCAGGACGCACCACGGTCTCGCATGCTGGCCTGCCGGGTGCCAGGGCCCGTGAGGCGGCAGGGCTGCAGTCAGGGCTCGGCGTCTGGCAGCGTGGTTGGCGAGGTGCCCGCTCTCCCCGCGTGAGCTTCCTGGGCGGAGGAGTCAGTGTGCAAATGGCAGCCAGCACACCGGACGGCGGGACAGCAGGCAGGGGACACCGCCCATCCCGCCCCAGCCCGTTTCCCCTCCTGGTTTCCCGGCCACCTGCCACCTCCCCACTTGGCTGCAGGCAGAGGGTCCACGCTGACCACCTCCGAAAGCGGAGAAGAAAGGAGATGCAGCTGGACCCGCGGCCTCACAGACCCGACGACCGCAGGCAGAGACCGCAGTTCCGGGAGAAAAGGCTTCGGCTTCCCGGGCTCCGAGCTCTAGAAGCCCAGCGTGTGGAAGGGCTCGGGGAAGGCTGCAGATCTGGAGACTGAACGTCTGGCCAGGCAAACCTCTGGCTGCGTCCCTCCCCCGCTGGTAGAAGATGAGCCGGGGCTGGGGGCGGGGCTGGGGGCGGGGCTGGGGGCGGGGCTGGGGGCGGGGCTGGGGGAGGCTCTTCATTCTTTTTTTTTTTTTTCTTGGTACCAAGGATTAAGCCCAGGGGCGCTTAACCACTGAGCCACCCCCCCAGCCCTTAGTTATATTTTATTTAGAGACAGGGTCTTGCCGAGTTGCTTAGGGCCTCACTAAATTGCTGAGGCTGGTTTTGAACTCATGCTCTTCCTGCCTTGGCCTCCCTACCCACTGGGGTTGCAGGCGTTGCCACAGTGCCCAGCAAGATGAGGCATTTCTTGGTGGTGACTGAAAAAGGTCACCCCAAAGCGGGGAAGGCAGATGCTCCTCCAGCAGCGTGAGAGGTGGGAATGAGAGCAGAGGTGGCCACATAGCCTTGGGGCCCATGATCTATGGCAGACATGGCTGCTGGGGTGTCCAGGCCAGAGGGTCTGAGGCGACGGCAGGCGACCTCATCCCAGAAAGCTCAACATCTCTTTATGCCCAAGAAGGTCCCAGAAGAGAGAGGGAGAGGGAGGGAAAGAAGGGGGAGGGGAGAGAGAGAGAGAGAGAGCGCGCACCCAGGATTCAAGAGGCCATGAGACTCAGAAGAGGAGAACGTGCCCACGGTCCAGAACGTGGATGGGTCAAGGACTCCTCTCCAAATCCCAGGACACAGAGAGGACTGGGTACCCAGAGCCCAGCACCTGCCCCGTTTCGTTAGCCTGCCTCCACTGGCAGAAACTGCTACCTGGCGGGAGGAGGGGGACCCGCGGGACGTGCACCTGGGTGAAATGGGAGCCTGAGGTTGAAATCAAGCTCAGTTACGGAACGACCAACCACATAGATTTTTTTTAACGTACCCAAGTCTTTGGTCTGAGTTTGCTACAGGCTATATACAAAGAAAAGATGTGAATGTTAAGAATTAATCTCTGGGATGTAGGTCATCTTAAGGACCAGAATAAAGGAAGCTCATGGAAGGCTTCCTAGAGGAGGTGACCCAGGCACAGGGTCTTGAGGGTCACGGAGGAGCCCGGCAGATGGACAAGTATGGGGGCGGTGAGGACATTCCAGGCCAGGAAGGCCCAGCAGGGAGGATATCGAGTGGCCAGGTGCCAGGCGGCTGTGGCTAATGATGTGAGCTGAATCTGGGACGTTCTGGGCCTGTGCCTGGATCTGGTGGCTGGTGAGGATCCTGGAGGACGGGCTAGCTGCTGCAAGGGCTACTGCCCGGGATGGCTGGTGGGGCTCTGAGCCCCCATGGTGCCCTGCCCTGCATGGAGTTGGCGCTCTCCAGGCTGGTAGGGAGCCACGTTCCTGTCCGGCTACACTTTCGGGTAAAGGAACCAATCCTGTTTCTTCCACAAAGCAATTATGAAAACGTCCTCATTAGGAGCAGGATCGGCATAACAAAGCATGCTAATTATGAGCTCTGAAGCGCTGGGTGCCTTAGGACTGATATTACCAAAGATGGGAATAATCGTCGGTGGTGGACTTGCTAGGGGAGGATTTGATCTCATTATTTCAGGAAATGGAAGTAGGCGATTTTATAACGTGATGTTTTGCCTGAGGCTTAAGGGTACCAGAACTTCACCTCCTTACGGGTGGTCCTCATATGACCAGAATCAGAAAACCCCAGGGTGAGGGGGTATGTTAGAAATGCAGAATCCCAGGCCCCAGTATGAATTGTGATTCGGGATTTGCATGTTGACGACATCTCTAGGCGGTTCCTGTGCGTGAGATTGGAAGGTACTGATAGAGGCCACGTCCGCCAGCATAATTCCCTTGGGTTCCTGAGGTATCTGCCACCCATCCTCACCGGATTCTCTCCCAGTCAGAGCTCCCCCCGTCTTCCCAAGTGGCCCTCCCTGAAGCCCGTCAGCTCTGTGGTACCAGAATGGACACCTTGGTCAGTGTTCTTGGTTGCAAACTACAGAATCCACACCGGTTTTTATGCAGAGAAGGAATTTATCCAAAGACACTTGGTAGTTCAGAGATTCTCCAGGAAGGTCAAGGTGTCATTCTGGGAGGTCGCCCTGCCTGATACACAGATCGGGCCCTACTTGGGGGGCTTTCTTGGAAGGTGCCCACGTCGCAGTGTTCCACATAGCCCCAGGTCATGGGGGAAGGAGACACCAGAACATCCCAACATTGCTCCACCAAGCTCTCTGCCTCTCCTCTGCCCCTTCCTCCTCTTCCTTACATGGACCCGTCCAAATAAAACCTAGGGTGAGACCCTCTGCATCTAGTACTAGACGCAAGAGCAGCTCAGGTCTGAGTTTGAGCTCCTGGAGACGGGAGAAATCCCAATAACAAGACTCCAAAGGAAGGAAGGGTGTCCCACAGACCCTGGGGAAGAAGCAAACTGAATTTTGAGCCCTAGAGAAGGCAAAGCTGCCAATGGGCTAATCTTGTGGGTGGCTCCTGGGTACGAGAGGCAGAGGGGTGTGAAGGGGCCTGATGGCCCTGCTCTTGAAACTGAACTACATCTGACTTTGGGCAAGTCCTTTTACCTTCTGGACCCCCGATTTCTTCATCTTACCCGAACAGTGATAGCTACGTCAGTATTATTGGGAGCCCCTTGGCCGTCATCCTGGCTGCTGTTAAAACGGGCTCTTACCACCAGCTCACCACCACTAGGGACACTGTCCTGCAGTCCCAGCAGCCAAGGAACCCACCACACACAGTGGGTCAGCCACAAGCACCTACTATGTGCCAGGCACTGCTCCAGGACTGGAGTGGAGAGTGAGGGGCAGTTCCTGCCTCCCCTGGGGAACTGGGCAAGGAGGGGCAGCTCAAAGGACAGCTGGGTCTGCAAGCAAGGAGTGGGACGAAGGGCATTCAAATCTAGAGGCTGAAAGAACCAAGGCAGAGTGGGGCGGAGTGGTGGCCAGGAGCCTACTGTCCAGTGTGAGTTCAAATCCACCTCTGCTGGTTGGGAGCTGCCAACCTGTAAGTCTGTGGATGACTGTCTATAAAGTGAAAATCAAGGTGAGAGAACCAGTCCCAGAGGGTCAGAGGAAGATGCTTGTAGAGCGAGGAGGCCCGGACTGGACCAGAACTCTAGACTGCTCAGGGTGGACGTGGGGCAAGCAGGACGTCAGCACGAGGCCCGGCCTCGTGGAAAGCTGCGTCCTTGAAGAAAGCGAGGGCGAGTTTTGCGTCTGCAGGCCCGGCAGCCTGCCCCTCTCTAGGCCTGTTAGCCTGCTTCTCCCCACAAATAGAATCCAGCTGGTTGTTGAGCCCAATTCTCCCCACCCCTCAAATCTGGCCAATCAGAGCACAGCACTTGATCCCAATGAGAGGACATTTCCTGGAACCACTGAGAACTCACCTAGCTGTGGGGTGTGAATCTGGGGATGCTGGTGGCCACTCAGCACCACAAAAGAGCTTTCCTGAGATTAAAGCCAACACAGAAGAGACAGACAGGAGGAATGGAAATCCGCAGACTCCTGTGGAGATTTTTTTTGAGCACCTGGATTCATCTGTGCCTGAAGTCAACCCTACCCTGACCCTCTCTAAGATGAACCAATAAATCCCCTTAAACAATAAGAGCTGGGTATCTGCGGCTTGAACAAAAACGGTCCCAGTTAACTGAGATGGGATGCGTGCTCATGCTTCCCCGACAAAGGGGACGGTGCTGTCTTTGGGCTGGCTGGGGGTGCTGTCCCATACAATGATACCCAGGCCAGTTGAACAGCTCAAGAGAGCCCCGTGGAGTCTGTTGTCAAATTCTAAGCATTAGCTGGTCGGGTGATGCATTCAGAGGTGGCCCTTTGAGAAGTCTCCTCCTTCCCAAACAAAAAGTGACCAGGAGCCTGTTTAGACCCTGGGATTTCTCTGGTTCGGTGTCTGTGACCTGTGACATCTTGACATCTCAGAATGGGTCACTGTTTCCTGCCTGAGTGGGGACAGGAAGCGGGGGTCATGGCCCTATTAACTCTGACATCCCACGAAGCCCTCTCTTCTCCCACATGGGCCCCTGGGCAACGTTGTGCCTGGGACGTCTGCTTCCAGTGACCTTCCGGGCGCCTTAGGGGAACACACTAAGTTTCCGCGAGCTCTTCGGTGTCCCAGCCTCTTACTGCATTACGTGTCACTTCCTCCTCCTGCCAGGGTTGCGAGGTGGCCCCCTTCTACGGATGAGGAAGGTCACTGCCCGGCCAGTAACAGCAGAGCCACATCGGCCTGCGGGACTTTGCACAGGGCCAGGGGCCCTGGAGCACCCCACTCACATCCCACTCCCCAACTAAGGGCTGCCCACCGGGGCAGGGCCGTAGGGGCGGGGAGGGGTGGGAGTGGGCCAGGCAGCCTGAGAGCCCTTTCCAGAGCAGCCAGGGTTAGGCGGGCTGCAGAGACGCCCCTGGCAGGTCCGCCTCGTGCTCCCTGGGGCTCTGGACTCCCTGGCCCTCCGGCTCACAGGGCTGCAGCAGCGAGCCTCGCCCCTCATCACATGCAGTAAAAGACAACCAGGACGCAAAAGGGCCCCTTTGGAGCTGCCGCGTTTCCCTAAGTGTGGACGACAGTTATCTTGTCCGTTAAGATAAACCCTGTCCCCATGGCGGTGCTGCGTGACATGAGATGATGTCACAAGTCTCCGGACAAGGGCGTTTTGCTTCCCCTTTTGTTTTTCCAACACTTTTGCAGTTGCTGAGAACCCAGGGCCACATAGCGGACAACAGTTGTCCTGAGCTGTGGGTGTGTAAATATGTGAGTGTGCAAATGAAAGTGCAAGCCCCGGCTCAGCAAGCCTTGCACACCGCCCGCCAAGGGCACCATTTGAGTGTGTGCCTTGGCAAGATAGCAAGCAACCTGCCTGTCATCAGAGTGCCCCTGATGTCCACAAGGCCAAGGTCAACCTCCACCAGTTCTGCCATGACCGTGAGCCATGGTGGCCTCCCACACGGTCTCCATGGGCCGACGTTCGCAGCCCCCCAGGAGCTGACGGGCTCTGGGGGGTCAGACACCTTCCCAAAGTTCCACAGAAGTCGCAGGGCCGGGGCGGACATCTCACGGGGCCCTCCCGATGCCTGAGCCTTGGGAGAAAGGGCTCCGTTCGTTCCTTCGCTCATCCCAAGTCTTTGGGGAATGAGGCAGAATAAGAGCCGATAGTGACGCGCGGCTTTATCAGCTCCTGCGGAGTCAGGCACACAGACTGTGCAAGGCTGAGCGTCACGGGAGTCTGGGGCATGCAGGGGATCCCCTTGCCACCTCTGGGATGGGGCTGGGACATGCTGGGCCACAGCTCAAAGGACAGGGAGGAGCCGGGCTGACAAGAGGCACGGGTGCCAGACTCAGCAGAGGTGTCGGACACCGTGGGGACAGGGTGAGCACGGCAGGTGGGTGATAGCCGCTGACAGGGGCTCAGTTTCCCCCAACCCTGGGATGTGCTGGTAACTCTCGGAGTCCAGCGTATCTCCAAGGCTCAGAAGGATGCATCTCGGAATGAAGTGGACGTCATGCAGGTCAGTGCGAAGGTGACGAGGAGAAGGCGGGAGCCCTCCCCAGAAGGCTCCGGTACAGCCTGGAAGAACGGAGGCCAGCCAGGCCTGGGCGGGGTCCACCTGAGCATGTGTCTTCCCGTCCTGGAGAGGAGGGCTCCGGGCAGGGCAGTGTAAGGCTGAGGTGACCTGCCTGTGTCAGACCTCAGAGTCACAACCTAGATAACACATGAGGACACTGGGCCCTAGGACGGGGCCAGGAGCTCTACGGGGACATGGGACACAGAGCCCGGGGGAGGAGCAGGAGCGAGGTTTTGGCCCTGGCTGTGGTTCAGAGCCCCTACAGGTGGGTAGCACGCAGTGGGACTGGACTGTAGCCTGAGCGGGGCCTGGCACATGCTGGATCATCCAAGGGTGGTTTCAGGATGGAACCAGGTGGGCTACAGAGGTGGCTCACTCAGGAGGAGCCCCCGGTGGGCTCTGGCAGCTCCACTTCCCTGGTAAGTGACACAGAAGCCGGGTGCAGGGTCCCAGGACACAGCACCCTCGCTGAGGGAGAAGTTGGCACATTCTGGAATGACTCCCTTCAACCAGGAGGACCCCGCAGAGTCCGCTCTCCCCAGCCCCACTCCCACCCCAGGAGAAGCTTCCAGAACCTCCTGCCTCTCCTCAGTTGCCTGGGAAAGGGGCTTGTCACCACGTTTGGCTGGCTTTGCGATACTGCAGTCTGAGTCAGAAACACTCGACAGGAAAGGTCACGGGAGCCCAAATTAACTCGAGGGAAAACTGCCAATTGGCAGAGATGCACGTGGGGTTTTCACGGAGGTCCTCCTGCCTGGGCTTCAGGAGGGGTGTCCCGCTGTGCAGAGGTAGGACCTGAGTGCACAGCACAGCGTGGTGCCTGGTCACGGCCACTCCCAGAGGGGGGGGCCCTGGGCTGAGTCTCTATCTCCTGCTCTCTCAGGATAATTTCCTTTATCCTCACAAGGACCCTGGGGGGCAGCCGTCGCCTTGATCTCTGCTTCACAGGAAAGGGGACAGGGACATTGACCTTGGATGCCCAAGGTCACCCAACTAGCAAGTGCTGAAGCTGGGTGAGGACTAGGCAGCTTGCGGGGTACACTCTCTGGGCCCCTCTGCTAGAGGCCCCTGGACACAAGGACTCACCAAGAGCCCCACCACCTGGGTTTTTGCTGCCAAACAAGGGCACGTAGGGAGGACCCAATAAGCGGAGCGCATGGCACGGGGCCCAGGGCCTCAGTGTTCAGCAAAGTCCCCCAAGTGCTAGACAGAAGTCCACCCCTCAGCTGTCAGATGTCCCTCGCTGGTTTAATCTGGAGCATGGTCAAGGTGTGCCTGCTTCTTCTCCTGCCCCAACCCATTGCCCAGACTCAGGGTGCTGGAGGGAGAAATCCCTCTCCCCCTAGTGAGCCCCAGGGGACTCAGAGGGCGTGGCCGCCCCAGGGTAGCTGCTCATGCCACACTGCGTGCACTGGTCTGTGGATCAGGAGTTGGGACCCTGGCCATGAGGAAGACCCCGCCCCTCCCAGGATCTCAGTTGTCCCTCTGAAAGTGAGGGTGTGGACTAGTTGAAATTTAACTTTTTTCCTCTGGATCTGACACTTTGTATGTGCCTGGGGATGTCCTGCAAAACTTGGATAATAAAGTCACCGTGCACTCATGCTCTGGTGCTTCATATGAATTATCCCACCGAAGCCTCCCATCAAACATTAGAAATAAGTTCTATTATTGCCATTATTTTTATGTGAGAGATGGAAAGAAAGAACAGAGGGGTCAAGTGACTTGTCCCAGGTCACACAGCTACTAAGTGTTGGAGCCAAGATCCAAACCCATATACTCTGGTTCCAAAACTCGGGACGTTCACCCGAGTGAATGACAGTCTTCTATTGCACACTGAAATTTGCAGGCATGACAAACCACTATGAGTAACTGGGGGAGGTGCCCATGGCATTCAGCAGGGCTGGTGGTCCTGAGCACGCAGAAGAGGCAGTGCTGGGACACAGCCTGGGGAGGGAAGCTTGGCACTGGGGGCGGAGGCGGAATCATGGAAGGATGCTGGGTGCGGGGAGAGGCAACGAGATCTGCCTGAAGATGGACGGATCTGCAGGCAGCATGGGGCTGGTCTCCGGAAGGTGAGAGAGGAGGTGGGAAAGGCCACAAGAAGGAAGCTGGGGTGACCTGGGAACCCGCGCCTGAACCGGGTGAGTGGGGCTGAGCGGACACGCAGAGGCAGAGACAGGTCTGCTGCAGAATGCAGCCGGGTTCCAGATGACAGGCAGGTGGTGGCGGAGGAGGAGAAGGCAAGAAGGCCGTGGCTGCTGGCTGGCAAGAAGCAGGGACCGCGGGTCAGACTAGGCTAAGAGAGCTCAGTCTGCGGCAGGGCAAGCCGGGGATACAGCTGCTGGAGGTGCCCAGCATGCACTTGGAGATGCTCTATAAAGAAGGGGCCCAGGAAGAGCACGCATCCGCTTCCTGCTTCTCCGGGCTTTGCATCTGCCAAGCCCTCCCCTGCCAGGTAGGCTCCTCAGGAGGGAAGTGATTACACTCTTCTTCAAGCTCAACTCTGGGAAGCAGTGAGCAGAACCCTGACTCTGGGCTCTGGCACCAGCCCAGGATTCCCCAGCAGGCTCTGAATTGTGTAATTATCCATGCAATAATTATGCCTGGCAGAAGCTTGGCTTTCCTGGGGGAGGGCCTCCCAGAGCAATCGCCCAATGGTCCGGCCACCATCGGCCCGCTCAGCCCTGCTGGCTCTCTGCGCATGATCAGTGTCCCTGCTCCAGGGAGCTCAGACATCTTCTGCAGGAGCCAGTGGGCAACTGTCAGACCGAGCCTCGGTGGGACCTGACGGCATGCTTGGTTCTACTTCCTGGAGGTACACAGCCCCATCTCGGACTCCGCCCGCCCACGGAGCATCCACCATCTCCCACCGCCCTATCTAAGACCCAGAGGGAAACAAATCTATCAACACGGAGCAGGCAGCTAATCAGTTTACCCGGCTGCCTGGGGTCTTCCAATATAATTATAATTCCTACTGAGGCACTGGTGAGCGTCAGTCATCCCTACGACTGCCTCAGACACCACCATCAAAGCGCCAACATGCCTTTGTTCCAAGTCCTGCACAGGCGGGGCTCACGCAGTAGCCTTTGGAGAGAAAGCTCTGAGCACTGGATTTGCTTTTCTCACTTCCCTTCCTCTCCTTCCTGCCCTCTCCCTTTTGGAGATCAGGGAGGAGGGGCCAGAAGGTCCTGCATGAAGCTGGCAACAGCCTAGGCCCGTGGGGCTGTGGATGTGGCTCCCAGATGCTGGCGGGCAGGGCAGAGAAGTCTCGTTGGTGGCAGGAGAGTCATCAGGGGTGGCTGCTGGCTGCTTCCCAGAGACCTTGCAAGGTGGCATTTACCTTGGCCACCTCCCCAGCCTCTGGCAGCGGGCCTTGGAGGTTTGGAAGCCTGGTTTTGCTGGCACACCCAGGAGGGACCCATCTGTCAGGAGAGTGCTCCCGTTAACTCAGATCATGAGTGCATCCTGTGAAGCACCGTGAGAGGTGCGACTGCCACACATGGGGACACTGAAGCCGCAGGGCCAGCTCCGCTTCTCCCCAGAGTTGCAGCAGAATCTTGGTGAGCCCAGACTCCTCGGGAGGCCGGTGCAGCCCTGGGGGTGTTCGACGTCCTCATGCTCTGACCCTCTGCGGTGTCTACAGGACGCAGAGCCCACCTTGGGATCACACAGGCCTTGTCCCTGCACAGGGCAGGACTTCCCTACACGGGTCTGGTTGGACCTTGTCAGCTGACCTCTGGCTCCTGAGCTGCCCGACTCCATGACCAGGTGGCTGTGTGGTATCCAAACTCAGACCCCTTGGGAGCCGGGGCTGCACCACGCTGACCTGGTGCCCACCCTTGACATGCTGCCTGTGGCCAACCTGGTTGTGTGGCCTCAATGCCATCTCTGTCATGTCCTCTTCCAGGACCACAGCTGTCGCTGGGCTGGCTGGAGACTGCGTTTCCTGCCCCCACTCCTCCTTGTAGCTGGGAAGGGCTAGGAGTCGGGTTTCCCTCATGAGATCTGCATGAGTGGTGCGTGCCCCTGCCAGGTCAGGGCGGTTGCGAAGCAGGGTGCCCTCCACCCCCTTCATCCAGGGATGGCAGGAGGCTGGATCCCTGAGTGACCACGTGGAGGAAAGCCACCTCAACAGGGGTAGGAACGAGAAATGCAGTTGTACGAATCAAGCCACGGCAACACGGGTTTCTCTGCCACGGCAGCCAGCAGTACCCTGAAGTATAAGTCGTTCTCTTCTCAACCTGCCCCCTGAGGTTAGGGTTGTCAGCCAGTCTGGTGTTAGACTTTCTGAAAGCTTCAGATCCACATTCAGTCACCACCTCTGCGGCCACTCCTGGAGGCGGCCGGTGCTGGTGGATTTTGTTCCCCTGCTTCTAACTTGTTTCCCTCCCAGATGTGATCACCCCTCCCAGATGTGAGCTCAAGCCACAGACATTGCAAGTGGCACTCGGAAAGCCTGGAGATGTGGACAAAGAAGCCAAGACAAGTGACTACCACCAGTCCTTCAGCTGGAAGAGCATCACACACACACACACACACACACACACACACACACAATCTCTCTCTCTCTCTCTCTCTCTCTCTCTCTCTCTCTCTCTCTCTCTCTCCAAAGCAGACCTGAAGGAGCAGAGAGAACAAGCCTGGGCTGAGCAGAGGAGCTGCAAACGTGGACTTGGTCAGGCAGGACTGGGACGCACAGAAATTAGTGTCTCTCAGGCCAGGTACTCAGCTGGTACGGCAGCTTGGAGTGCTGTGTTAAGAAGGATTCTGAGGTCTTATTCTAGCGCCGATGGAAAAGGCCCCAGGATGGATGATCAGTGTCTGACACATGAGGCGGGTGAGGGGGCAATTGCACATGCAGTTGTCACGCTTGCTCACGCTTGCTCTCGTGACCAGGACTGTGGTGGTAGAGGAGTCTGCATTTACCAAGGCTGCAGCCCAAATCAAATGACAGAAAGCCAAGTGGTTCTTAACCCTCAAATGATGCCCCTAGGGATCAAGTGCTCTGCAGACACCTTTTTGATGAATTCTCAAAGCAACCCTGGCAGGGAGGAGTATTCTTTTCTTACAGATGGAGGATCTGAGGCTCGGAGAGGGTAGGTGACTTACCCAGGACCACACAGTTCAACACACACAGAGCCGGCTTCAGTCCACAGCCTGAACTCTAAGTCTGTGCACGTCCCTATTATGTTGAGCACCCTCTGAATTAGGACTGGGGCGGGGGCAACGTGTGGCAGCCTGCAGCCTGGTTGCTGTCTACTGACAGAACAGAGCCACGGTGGGGGAGGCAGAGGAGGGTCTGGCCCAGGCAGCTGGGGTAGAGATCATGCACACAGCCAAATGGCTTTGGGTCGGGGCTGCCTGCAGCTTTTCTCTCATCTCTTGAGTTGGTTTACTGCTTAAGAGTCAGTCAAGAAAGGGAGGAAGGGAAGGAGAAGAGATGGAAGGTTTTCACGCAGTCAGTTCTGGTGGTGTGGGAGACCCCAGGGCGAGCAGGATGGAGCTGGAGGCTGGAACTGGGGTTTAGGCTCCTGTGCTTCAAGCCAGCTGTGCAACCACAGCTTCCCCGAGCCTCAGTTTCCCCATTGTCAAAGGAAACCAATAAATGGCAGCAGGTGTGGAATCTCTGAGACCTCAGGGGACAGACAGGTCTGGGTTCCAGGGCTGCCCCTGCAGGTCCCAGCTCTGTGTCTTCAGCTGCCTCTACACCTTCTCTCTGGCCTTCAGCTTCCCTCCCTGTAAAACAGAGATAGTAAGTCTGCCTCCCTGGGTTGCAGGACAATTAACTGAGACGATTTCGGGCAGTGCTCAGCACAGCGGTGGATGTCACATGCGAGGAGCACGCCTTACTCTCCCTGTGCACAACACACACCTAATCCTTTAAAGAACATGCCAGCGTGGCATGCACAGTCCCCAGGGTCCAGCAGCCTTGGGCAGCCTTGTCCCTCCACCCTGTGTGGACAGCACCTCTGTCTCTTCATCCTCTGCTGGCCTGTCTTTGCGTGAGGCCTTCTCTCTCCCTGGAGCCCCACACCTCCTAACAAGGACCAGCCCAGCAGTGAGACTGGCACCCGCCCGTCAGTCCTTCCGGCCTGGAGCGCCACCTGCACCCGGCGGGTTTATGTTTTCTTCCACGCCCTTCTTTCTCCTCTCCCTCCCTTGACTTGTTCCAGGATCTGAGGGGACACTGCAGCGACTCCACAGACAGACACAGGCCAAAGGCAGCTCTAATCCCCAACCACTCCGGTCTCACCATTACCTCTGGGGCTGCGCTGCCCGGGAGGCAAAGTCCTGCCCTCTTCCCACTTCACTTCCCATACTCTTCCCAAGGAGCCACATAGTCAGTGTTACTAACCTCACTGGACACACAGAGTTCACTGCCCGGAAGAAGTAGTTACCAGGTTCACCCAGGCTGGGATTTAAACCCAAAGTCAGTGCGTCTCCAAATCCTATTCCTCCTTGGGCAGAATAGTCTTTGGCCCCAAATGCCTACAGTTCATCCTCTGCTTCCCCCACAAGCCCAGCCACATGTGATCCATTCAGAGAACCCTCTCCAGACTCAGGCTCAGAATCAGGGGATCCAAGCTGAGTCCAAGCTACACATTTGTACCAGAGACACACAAAACTCTGGCCTATCATTATTCAGCACTTCAAATCTCAACCTCTCCGCTCGTTACAGAAGTGATAAATGATGGCAATATTAATGGCTGCTACCATTTACTGAGCCCTTAATCTGTGCCACATACTCAAAAGCTACCAGAACCCTATAATTTGGCCACATGATGCAGAGGGACCCAACTCACTTACGCCTTTTGACTCTCCAGTGGCGTGAGAGTCATTCATATTCAGTAGAAACTGTGCTTTGGATTCTGGATTCGGGTCTTTTCCTGGACTAGTGAGATGCCACACGACACGTTTGAGACGCGGGGCAGCAGCAGGGAGTGGCCACTCCTTGTCACCCCGTGACCATGACGGTGAGGGGAACGACCAGCACCCCGTGTCGCGCTGTGGCTAAGCAGGGGGTGTGTGGAAGGTCAGGTGATCTCGGTACATTGTGGGGACGCGGAGTCTTCAATTCGCCATGGCTCGTGAGAACGCCACCTCCTGTCCGTGGAGAAGCCTGCCTGCTTCCTGTGCCCGGTGCGCGGGAGGTCGACGGGACTCTAACTTGCCTGGGTGGGGCTGCCGGCACTCAAAGCCACTTCTGCAATCTCTCCCGGGATGTGGGGAGGACCCACTGCCCAGAGGAGCCACTGCAGGGCCAGGACATGCCTCTTGTTCCTGCTGCACAGCAAGGCCGCGAGGAGGAGGCACAGAAGCAGCCGGCGCTCCCTCGCCTTGTGATCAGCTGGTGAAGAATCAGACGGAACAGGCCCGACCCCTGCGGGCAGGGTGGTGGGCACAGGGCTCAGGCCAGGCGGGCATCCAGCCAAGAGTCTGCACATCAGTTTCTTCATCTGTCTTCCCAAGCTGCCGGAGGAGAAGGAAGCCCGCCGTGCCCAGGGTCACGAAGCAGGTGCAAGTACCTTCCGACGAGAGGGGAACCAGTGCCCACCACCCCGTGCGTCCTGGCCTGCGTCCTTCATCTCATAAAGGTTTACTGAGGATGCCACCTCACCCTGGCCATGGCGCGGTGCTGGAAGGCAGGGGGCCAGAGCAGTGAACTGAAAGTGATCCCAAGAGGACCAACCGCGGGCGAGAGAAGGAATCCACGGGGGCTCCTCTGCCCTGCTTCCTCATGAGCTCTGGAGGCTGGAAATCCCCCTGCGGTCTTGTCAAGAAGAGGCTGGGGCCAAGGGATGGGCCACACGGCCACCGCCATCCTACCCCAGCACCGGCCACACCAGCGCCTCTCCAGCACCAGCCCCTCCCCTGCCACGGCCACCACCAGCACTGCCACCATCACCAGCCTCCTCACACCGACATCGTCACCGTCACCACCACACCTGGGAACCACAGCACTACCAGCACTGCCACATGACTCCGTCACCACCATGACGTCCACCATTACTGTCACCGGCACCTCTGCTGTCACCAACAGTGTACCTGCTCCACTTGTCACCATCACTGATGACGCCACCACCGTCACCTCCACCACCGTCACCTCCACCACCGTCACCTCCACCACCACTGCCATCGCTACCGCCAACACTCATGGCTGCCACCACCACCAACCACAGTATCATGGCACCACCAAACCAGCCCTGTCACTGAGACCAGCGGCTGTCTACAAGTACCGTGTCCGCACGCCCTGCAGCTCGTGCACGCGTACACGCATGTCACCTCGCACACAGCCAGGGGGTAGCTTCCACGACTTGTCATTTTACAGATGAAGAAACTGATGTGCAGGGAGGAGCAGCCTGTCTCTCGAGACCCCGCAGCAGTGCAGGCTGAGCCAGGACGGGCCCAACCTTCTCCGCACTGGCCCAAGCTGCCCCAGAAGGGTTTCCAGGTGCTGCACGTTCACACGAAGCCACAGGCTGTGGGGGCCTCTCAGCCACGCCCAGCGGTCTTTGCTACATCCCAAGTCCTCGGGCATCTCCGTGAATTATCAGTGCAAGTCACCAAGTACTGCTGTGTGCCCAGATTCATGCTGGGCTCGGCGGGGACGCTCGGAAGAGAAAGGTGCAGGCCTCTGAGGAAGGACCCTGCACTGAGAGTCGAGCTGGCTTGCAGGGAAAGGCGCCTCAACCCTGGGGCAGCTGCTGGCTGAGTTAAGGGGACGGTGGGTGCTGTGGGAGGGCGGGAGGCGGGAGCAGAAGTGGGCAAGCCCTCACCCGAGGCTCTGGGGGACGTGGGTGTGGCGGGCACAGCCCTCCACACGCACTCAGTCCCTTCCTCGCCCTTGGCCCCTGCTCCCTCCCGGCACCCACCTTCCTGCATGTGGACAGCCTGACGCAGGTCATTGCCTCTTTCTGTGTCCTCCCATTTCTAGTGACAAGTTTCCTAGTGACAGCCGAGGAACTTGTACAACGGTACAAATCACCAATGTCATTTCCCATCCCTCTCCTTTCCTGTGGCCTGCTTCAGCCACCCGCCCATAGTATTCTTCCGCCTAGAACTGTCTACTGAGGTTCCTGCCAGGGACGGGCCCTCACCCTTCTAGCAAGCTCCAAAGCCACTTCTGCCGGGCTCCTCCTGATTCTCCAGCCCCTGGGACTCCATCTGAGGTGCTTCCCCCCCTCTGAGCCCGCACAGTGTCACACCGTCTGCAGCCTGGTGCAGAGGGGCGCCAGGTCAGCCCAGCCCGGAGATTCATATCCAGGCCAGAATCCAGTTACCTGGGCCGAATCCCCGCTCAGCTGCTCATGAGAAGGGAGTCACTGGGTGCCAGTGTCCCTCAGCATCCAGGGGGGACTAATTGGCTTTTGCAGGGCCCTGGTGAAGTGCCCGCCCCTCTCTCCCCTCTAACTCGTCTCTAGGTTTCTGGACTGTAATAAGATGCCTGCAGCCACTGGATTTGGGTGCATTCAGCACAGCACTTGATGCATGACCAATTCAAGTTTTGCCTTCTGGAAGTCTCTGGAACTTTTTTTTTTCTCTGAATATTCTCCACCTGTGACCAACTGAATCTAAGGATGTGGCACCTGCAGATATGGGGAGCCTACTGGGTTTACTCTGCCTTTGTGACCCAACTTCCCTAACTGGAAAGGTCTAATAGTGTCCTTTACTCCCTAGGGTCCTGCAAGGCTTAGGCAGAACCAAGCTGTGGAACCTTCCAGCACACAGTGGGCTCTGCAGACTTGCCCTCATCTACTGAGTAGATGTGAAGTGCACTGAGCACAGAGGCAAGGGCTTTGGGGTCCCCCTGTGGGTGAAGCCCTCCTTCTTCCACTAGCCTCTGGGGGACCTGGGCAAGTCACTTCTCCCAGAGCCACAGCCCCACCTATAAAACAGGGAGTTCAGTGCCTGCTACTCATAGTAGGAGGTTTCATCTCGGACAGGACACTAACCATACTGCCCAGCTCGTGGGGCTGTGGTGAGCATTAATCGAAGGTGCCAACCACACTCAGATGGTGCTGGGCACATGTGCTGTGAAGGTCATTTCTTCTGACTCATTATCATCAGCATAAGGACTATTTGAATATTATTTTGTTATTGTTATTTACCAACACTTGGCACAGTCCCTGGTGCACAGTAGGCATCCAATACAGACTACCGTATTTTTTTTTTTCTGTCTGGGTCCAACAGGCTCCTTCAAGAGATGCCTGAAGAACTGACAAAATAGAGGCTCCAGACGATGTGAAGAAACGTGTTTTGAAAGCAGATTAAATTTCAAAAAAATGTCACCAAAGTAGTCATCACAGGAAAAAAAAATCCCTATTTTGATAAACTTCCTTACACTCAGTTTACCGTTTCTGCCTTAAATTGTGTACATGTCATTAGTGGGGAGGGGGAGGGGTGGCTGTTTTGGAGTTTGGCCTTGGGGACATGGAGGCCTACCCCAGTTGGGCACCAGCTGTGTGCACAGCAACTGCCCCTTGCTGCCCCAGCTGGGATGGGAGGGTCACTCAGGGCTGGAGCCCAAAGGGGAGGACAGTGCAGTGCAGCACCTGGGTGCCAAGTCCCTGGCTTCCCCGAGGTGGTTAGAGCCATGTGGCCTCACCAGCGCCCTCCCCTCACTCCAGGCCAGCGCTGGCATGGGTTGGGACCCGACAGGGCCAAGAGGAGACCCCAGGGGCTCAGGAGCTAGCAGCAGTTGTCAGCCATTGGCCGGAGATCTGAGGCTTGCTTGACCTCAGCCACAGGCAGAAGCCCATAGGGAGGGGACTTTGGAGTCAGGCAAGCTCCACGTCTCTAATCACCAGCCAGGCAAGAACTTCCCTGAGCACCCCCAGACCCGCTTCCTACCCTGCAAGCTGAGATAACGCAACTGTCAGAGGACTACTATAAAAATAAAAGGAGGTAAGGTCACCTCCCCCCACAGAGGTCGCACTGGGCCCCTAGAAAAGGGAATTGACTTCTAGGCTTCGAGCCCTTCCTTCATCTGTTCCGACTCCTGCTAACTTCTGATACATTTTCTGCCTTTAAATCCTTCAAAGGCTCTGCACACAAACTCAGGTCCCAGCCTGCTCTGGATCCTGAGCAGTCAGCAATCTCTTGTGCAGGAGGTTCCTGGCCGCACAGGCTCCGCCCCTTTGGTCTAAGAGGAGGAAGACCCAGGATGCCCCTCATCACATCTTGAGGTGGCAGAGAACCTGGAGGTAAGGCTAAGGCCATTGCTGGCAGAATCAAAACTGAGCATCTCACTTGGCTGGAATAACATTTAAAACTAGTAAATTAAAACTTAATGGGCAGACCTAGTCCTGCGCGTCTGTTTTATTAAAAAGAAAGAAAAGCTCCATTTCAGAAGTGCTAATCTGGGAAATCTGACTTCATAACTATTCACATGAAGATAAGAAGGGCTGGGGATTCCTGGGATTCGGTTGCCTGGCAGGACACGGAAGCTGTGCAACTGCACCCAATCTGCTCACCTTCTCTGGACTTTGGTTTTTGTATCTATGAGAGGCTTGAATCAGAAGCCTTCAAAGCTCGATATAAAATTTTCCAGCTTGGTATATAATTTATATAATGCAATACATATTTCTGTAATATGTGCTCTAGGCCAGTGCTTTAAATGTCAGTGGGCATACAAACCGACTGGTGATCTTATTTGCATGCAGGTTCTGGTTTGGTAGGCCTGAGCTGGGGCCTGGAGTTCTGTTTCTAAGAAACTCCCAATTGGAGACAAGGCTGCTGGTTTGAGGACCACACTTTGAGAAGCAAAGACCTAGTGAGCAATAACATACTTTTACTGCATTCTTGCCATGTGCTGACCACTGCTTCTTACATGCATTATCACATGTACTACCAATGCCTTAATTTTATAGATCATGTGGAAATGAAAGGCCACAGAGTTGACTTGTCCAAGGTCACACAGCTAATAAGTCACAGAGCCAGGATCTGAATCCAGGTCTGTCTAACCAAGAGTACATGCTCGAGACCTCTGTACTGTGCATATGCATAGCATGAACTTGAACCAATGTGCAGCTAGGGACAGACAGGGAACTAACCAGAAAGCAGTCACGTACTTGCAGAGGTATAGCAAACCCATACATTGCTTCCCTTGGCAATGATGACCGCTCCCAAAGTGACTGACCCCTCCCTGCCCCTCTGGACCACCTGACTGACTCATGGCTGATGCCGAAGGTCTGGGTTCTAATGCATAGAGATATTTCAACGCTCCATCCTTCACTGACAGGCCACAATGGCTGTAACAAAGGGAGAAAAATTTAGTACACATAAATGATTAGAGCAGAGGAGAGATGTTTCATCCTATTAATGAATCTGCTAATTGGCCTTCTGCCCCCAATCATTTCATGTTCAAGCTTTTGCAGTGTCAGATTGAGTGGAGAGAGATCCAGAGGTGGTGCCAGATGGGCTGAAAGTGGCGCAGGCAGCCGGTTGGTCAGTGTGGCTACCCAGTGCTCCAACGCCTTCTCCCCAATGTCTGTGGGGCTGCTTGGGCTGTCTGTCCACCCAGGCCCTCAGCTCCGAAGCTGAGGCCGGGAGGGGAAGAGGTCTGTATGGGGTTAGAAGCTCAAGCTCTGGAGTCTGCGGAACTAGGCCATGCGGACCTCAAGCTCTGGGACCCTGAGCAAGGCATCTGCCCTCTGAGAACCTCAGTTCCTCTTCTGCAAAATGGGAACTATCACAGTATCTGGTCCTGCAGGGTTGAGGGAATCAAGGCACCTGGTACGGTGGCAGCTGATCAACTTTAGCTTTTATTGTTATTGCTGTTAATAATCCCGGCAGATGACACACACTTTCATACCTACGGCCATCTAAAGTTGATGACATCCCGCAGCGTCCCAGAGAAACCACTTAGGGTTCCAGTGACGGTGGACATGATGGCCTGGGTCTCTGAGGCGTGGAACCCACAGCTCACAGGGCTGGAGTTCACCAAGGGTGAGGCAGACACCAGCAGCAGGAACCTATTCTGGGGAAGCAGCAGCCTGCGGCAAAGCTGGTGTGACCCCAAAGGCTAACACCATTTCCCCTCCGGCCAAGCACTGTGCACGTGCCCTCTGTCACCCTCCCCAGCCCCCCGCCCTCCATAAGGGACACACTGTTACTGTCTCCATTTTGCAGGGGAAGAAACTGAGACTCTGTGAGGTTCGGCTGTGTATCGACAGAGGAGGACACGATTCCGAGCCTCTTCACCTTAACCTGGTGGTCCTAACCATTACGCAGCCCTCCTCCCAGCTTCTAATCAGAGGGCAGCGCAGTCTCTGCCCCCCACCATTGCACTGACCAGGCCTTTAATTTGACCTGGAATAGCAAGAAGTAAGGCAGAGCACCACCCATGGCTAGGACACGGGGAGGGGCAACATCCCAACCGACAAGCTACTTCCAGGAGGTGACCTACTTAAAACGCTGCCTGGAGGGGGTGAGGCCTGGAAGCCAGTCCCTCTGAAGGCCCCAGGACTCTTGGTCTCTCTTCCTCTCTCCTCCCTCTCTCCTAAACACTGCTCCTCGCCTGCCTGATGAATGGGAGCGGCAGCTCCAGGGCCATTATGCTGAATGTCGCAGCGCTGCTCCCCGAGCGGGCGGACTTGGATTTCTCATCTGCATCGCTGCGTTCCCGCATCACTTGGAGCCATTGAGAACATGCAGTGGCCCATCCATCCCCACCTTCACCAGACAGCATCCATCAAGCCTGGACCCAGTGTCAGGCTTGACACAGGCCCTGGAATAGGAATCGGTCCCTGAGAGCTAGGCAGAGAGGCAAACGGGTAAAGCCATCAGGACAGTCTCCACCCATGTTCAGGACCACAGTGAAGGGAAAGAGCCACAGCTGTGTGGGAACGGAGACGCCAGAGACGTGCTGCCCACAGGGCTTTCCCTAGGGAGCAAGGCCTTGAAGGATGTGTAAGAGTTCGGCAGGGGGCTGGGGAGATGAAGGCGGGTGACCAAGCTGGAGAAGTCTTGGGCAGAAATGGCATCAGGCAAGCAAGGCTAAAGGTTAATTATGGGACCGACAAAGTGAAAAAATAAAGTGGACATAGAGGCCTGATGTCACCCAGATAAGGTACAGTGGAACCAAAATGCCAGGGGACACAGGGAGGTCACGGGGGCCTTTCTCTCCTCAAGAGAGTGAAAACAGTCTCTCCCCCCTCCCCACCTTCCCCAAGACAATGTGGATACCTGCTGGTATCCAAAATATTTGCCAGGACTCTTCTTGACGAATTCATAATTTCCCCCTTTCTAGGAATCGTTTGCTATAAGTGTATTAATCATCTGCACCAGGGTTTCCTGCACCTTTGATTCCTTCCAGATTTCCCAGTGGGGCTGTGATGGGTGAACATGGTTTGTCCCCTCTGAAAACCATGACGGAGTCAACTCCCATGGAGAGGCGGGGCCTTGGAGGTGATCAGGAGTAGATAAGGCCCGGGGGGGGGGGGGGTCGCCCATCACTGACGCCCAGTGGCTTGATAAGGAGAGAGGGAGAGCAGAGGTCACACAGGAGCTCCCTGTGTCTCACCACGGGAGGGCTGCACACCTCAGGACTCTGCCAGCAAGAAGGCCATCACTAGATGTGGCTTCTCCACCTGGGACCTCCAGAACCATGAGCCAGCCTGAGCCTCTTCTCTTGAAAAGGCACCGATCTGTGGTACTGTGTGATAAGTCACAGAACGGAGGCTCAGGCAGGGTCAGATGCGGGACATGGGGAGCTCAATTATCAGTATTCTTCATGAAGAGTCTTTTGTCACAGGTTTTCTAGGACCCGCCAGTCATTCGTTTGTGACGCTCACTCTTTCAATCATCCCTTCTGCCACTCTGATTATTCATTAGTTGCCTCATTCATTTGCTCATTTATTGACTCCCTTATTCATGCAGTCCCTCAGCCTCCGTTCATTTGTTAAGGTTTGCTCACGCAGTCGCTTCTGCCTTTCAAAGCATTTACTGAGCAAACTCTTCCAGGTAGACTAAGTCCTTTTCCAGCATCCAGACTGAAACACCCCACTGATTCTAGGCAGTAAATCGCTTCAACTACATATTTTCCAATTTTCCCATCCCTGTTCTGTTCATCTCCAGCTCCACTGAGCTTCCTGTGGAATTGAGCAAGCGGAGATGTGCCTGGCCCAGGTGTGGGTTCCTCACACTCTGGGGAGGATGGGGCCAGAAGTAGGAATACTGTTCTCAGCACTTTCCTGCTAAATGGTGAACAGATTCGGTACATTTCATGGACAAAGCCAATTCAAAGCCAGCAGACCAAGTCACAATTCATTCCAAGTGAAGGGCTGGGAACTGAAATTCCAGTGGGAAGCTCACTTTCCCAGCAGGGGCTGCAATTCTAGGAAATAACAGATTGTCACCATTGTTTATGATTTCTCCCAGAAAATATTTACTGAGTACCTACTGTGCACAAAGAACCAAGTGGGAAACGGAGAGGAATGATTCAGACAAGTTTCCTGCACCAAGAAGCCCAGACTGGTGATGGGGAAGGAGCCTAACACCTCCGTGGGTCACCTAATTCCAAGATGGCTTGTGAGTCATGAGAACACATACCTTAACAGAATTTAGGAATTCAGATGGGAGAAGTCACTTCTCCCCAGGGCTTGGAGAAAGCTCCCTGAATATGATAACTGCTTGGCAAGGTCGTGGAGTGTGGGCAGAATTTTAATTAGCAGACCGGGAGACGGGGAAGACCACCATGGAGTTAAAAGAATGGGCAAAGGGGCAGAAATGCGCAAAGCTGGAGGCTCGGACATGTCGCTCACTCAGATGAGCAACCCTTTACAGGTGAAGAAACTGGCTTTTCCAAGGTGAAGCGATTAGCCAAAGGTCCTTGGAGCTGGGACTGTGTGAAGGCAGAACCTCTGCTTCTCCATGACTCTGCTCCTTGCCGGTCTCCTGGATACCTCCATCAATAAACTCCAAAGTCTCAGTGGTAAACTCTGCTTCCATAAATTCTCCAAGGGGCTCAATGATTTAGAGCCAGGAGACCAGATCTATATCTGCCTCTGTCCTGCATGAGGCCTTCCAGAATGCAGTACGCTGGGCATCCTAGAGATCTGAGGCTCGGCCCTTTCCTGGAGTTCTGAATGCTTGCACTCAGAACTGGAGGAGGCATAACCCAGCAACGAGGGGTATTTGCTTAGGAAAAACTCAGCCTAGGTGGTCTTGGCCTCAAGCCAGTTTCCCTCAACTGCCCTGCTCTCTCACCCCATGCCCAGCAATTGCACCTCATGGCCTTCTCTGGTTATCCCAACCCCCTAACACGATGTGGTCAGTCATTCAAACCCAGGAACAGTGTCCTCGGTATGACAAGCACAAATAAAACTGTCAGAGTCAGAAACTCTACCTGGGACTGGATGCAGAGGCCAAATCCTGGAAGAATGGCTTTACCAGTTCTTAATTAAAGACTCACAAAGATCCCAAACAGAAAGAAGGCTAGAAAGTGAATTTGAAGGCTTTTATTCAGTGGCAGAGCTCTTCAATTACTTGAGATTTCTGCTGCCTCCAGGGACCTCTCCCTGAGCATCCCAGTTGGGCTAAGTGCACTCCTTTGCAGCACTAATCATGCGGAGTCTTTGGCCTATTTTGAAGACATGTATGTATTTGCAAATTATATTTTCAAAGCATTCAAGGTTTTAGTTGAGCAGGCTATGTTGTTTTCAGGACCAGCAAGAAGCAGAAATCAGCTGGGGACGGCAGCAAGGGGTCAGGGTCTCAGAGCCCAGGATTTTGGTCTTAGGTACTTGAATGGGACTGGAGGAACATTCCAGATTCTGGCTGTTAAGACTCTCAAAGGTACTGCCTCCTTCCAGGGTAGCCTTACTCTGGGAATATGGAAGCTCCAAACAACAGAGCCATAAACTGAATAGTATCTAAAATTTGCTGACCACTTATTATGCAGCAGAGTCTCTGCTAAGAGTTTGACTTGCATTATCCTTAAACTGCACACAACTCAACAGCTATTTTAAGATAGTAACTACTACTGTCCCTGTTTTATAGTTGAGGAAAACAAGGCTTAGTCACACAGCTAGTGAGTGGTAGAGCCTGGATTTGAACCCAGCAGGGGGACTGATTTCTCAGTTGAAAACCCCAACCACTCTCTTCTGCATCTAATTAGATCTGAGCCCAGCGTTTCAGAGATCACAGCAGCTGCTCTAGTGACAGCATCAACAATCAAAACCTTAGAATTCGAGAACCAAGTGGAAGCTAAGAAAATGTCTACTGTTACTTCCTCTTTTTAAAGAAACCAAGGCATTGAGGGGAAAAACGACCTGGCTACTCGCCCTCCTGTCTTGATCAGTGGAATGCCAATCAGCAGAAGACCCTTCCAAGGGAGGCAGCTTGGAAATCAGGGTCTCCTGCTGATTAGCATTCCACTGAGCAAACAGTGAGAAGAGACTCTGAAGGCAGCTGCATGCCTCCCCGGCAGCTGCCCTCCTGGACACACTCTGTGCAGGCAGGAAGCACCAGCACTCAGGACACGGCAGTTTGTCTTGGGGCTGCTCAGTGGCCCTGGACCTGGAGGATCTCGTTATAAGGATTAAATGAGCATGTGGATAAAACACCCAGCACTGTACCAGGCACAAAGTAGGGACACGATGAAGGCCGGTAATCCCTTCTCTTTCTGAGAATTCTGGGAGAGAGAAGCAGAGAGCTTTGGCCTCTGAGAATCCTGCAGGAATTGATTCAGGGTGACCTGGAGTTTCAGGTAGCAGAAAGGAGTGGTAGATGGTAACGTCTGAGCTCTTGCTGTCCCCAGTCCTGTTAAAAGAGCTCCACGACTGTCACTCACTCGATCCTCTTATCCTTACAACCATCTCCTGTGGGTCCCTGGTGACCGTGGCCAGTGCAGTGTAGGAAGCAGGGTCTCCCTCCCTCCACTTCCTTCATACCTAGTTTACCCCTGGGAAGCAGCATTCCCACCCATCAGATGGATAAGAAAATTGAGGCTTTGGGAGGTGAGGGGACTTGCCAAAGGTCACAGAGGAAAAGGATATGGGGCTGGGATTTACACCAAATGACACTGGACTCTAGAGCCCGAGATTGTTCTGTGACACCTAACTGCCTCTTAAGGGGAACACAGGTGTTGAAAGTACTTTTAAAACAACCTCCTGAATTTCCTGTCTCCACAATCCCCTGACCTCTGGGACCTCAGGGTGGTGAGATAGGGAAACGGGTCCTGGCTTTGGTGCTGAACATTGTCACCAATCAAGCAACATCCCAGGATCTGTGAGAGGTGGGGCTCTGCAGGTCAAAGCCCCGGGCCAAGGTTTGCGGACAGACCTGTCCTGCATAGGACTAAGAAAAGGGCACCCAGTCCCTCCCTGCCACCAGGACATGGGACTCAGCTGGTGAATGGGCCAAAGCCTCTTCTTGTGTACTGGGCTGAAAATGCTGGCCCAGTCTCACTTCCTAGGATCTGAACCCAGGAACTCTTTCCTCAGTGCTCGGCCAGCCTGATCTCTCTGGGGACCAGCCCAGGAGCCTGGACCCCTTCTTCCCAGGGCCTTCAAGGACAATTCACTCCTGGGGAGCTCTTTGGTCCCCACCAAGGTGAGATGAACCAAGCCCTAAGAGTAGACTCGCTGTGTTTGTGGCCCACTGAGGCTCCGCTCGGTACAGTTCTGAGCCCTGGCCAGCACAAGGGGTGCGAGCATAGCCCCACCTGTAACCAGATCTGGCTCCAAAGGCAGAACTTGAACATTTCAGTGTCAGGTTCCTTAAAATCCGTCTGCTTTTCACAATGGCATTTGAACATTAACCAAAACCAAACCCATCACTCTCTTTCCGTAATTGCTCCCCGGCTCTCTATCCCAACAAGCAACTTTCCAACTGCTGGCCAGGAGGCCCGCACTGTGCACCACGGCCCCCACTTCACAAGGACACCTGGACAATTCCTTGGTGACACGGCCTACCCAGCTCAACTGGGAAAAGACAGCAGGAGGGACTCCAGCATATGATGCCTCTTAAGTCTTAATGCACACTGCCCTCTCAGCCCCCTATGGACAGTGCCCTGTGGTCCCAGACCTTGCCGGTGAGATGCCCTTGCTCCTACTGACTCTTGCACCAGGACATGAGTTCTGGGAATTTAACCACCTGGCAGCAGCTGATTCCTTTTGGCTTGCAGAGGTTTTCAGGGTGGGCAAGCTGGCCCCCTCTTCCTGGTGGGGGACTACCAGGTCTGCGTCTGGTGTTATCACATGGGGAGTGTGTGAGTGTGAGCACCCTTGTTGGGTGACACCGAAGCCAGGCGTCATGGGAACAGAGCTTCCCAACATTGTCATCCTGAGAATCCAGTTACCTCCACCTGTGAATCTGCCTCCTCCTGCTCCTGGTGATTTCCCTGGGAGGAGGGTCCGGGCCTCTGGTACTCCGGAGAGGTCCAGGTGCCACTGAGTCCAGCACCCACTCGGGCTCCCTCCTCTGTGTACTCACACCAACCCTCCCACCAGTTTCTTACTCCTTTGGATACAAGATCCTGTCTGGGCTCCTTGTGGAGAGGTGGGTCCGGACTTGGGGAGGCAGATGGTGCACCCCAGTTCAGCACCCAGAACCCCCAAACCCAGCCAGGGGAACAAAAGGAAGGACTGCTTACCTTTAGAGGGTCGCCTTTGTTTGGTTTGCAGAGACGAGAAGGTGCCCATGACGGCCCCCATGGCAGCGAAGACTTGTGTGCGACTTGGGACCCGGGCCCTGCCCCTCCCCTCCCCCGAGAGGAAACCAGTGTGCCGCGTCTACTCCGAACGGGAGGAGGAAAGAGGAAGAAAGCCCGAAGCCCCGGCAGCTCGCCTGCAGCCTGGAACGCAGCGAGCGTGGGGCTGGGGCGCCGGGAGGCGGCTGGCTTCCTTCTCAGCCCCGCACATGCACTGACTCACAGGGCCGGCGGCTCGGGCAGCCTTCGCCACGGCTCCCGGGAGCGAGGACGCAGCCGGCGGTTCCCTCGCCAAGGGCCGACGACCGAGCCCAGGAGCCTGCCTGGCGCTGGACACGGGGCCGGCGCCCGCCCGGCCGAGGCTGCCGAGCCCGCGCCGCGTGCGGTGCGGGAGCCGCGCTCCGCCCGCCCCTGGGCGCTCCCTGGCGGCGCTCGGGCTGGGTCTCCGGGGCCGAGTACCAATCATGAATGAACAGCGCCGGGACCCGCGCGGCCCGAGCGGAGCCGCCGCGCGCCCGCCGCTGCGCTCCGGGCGAGAGTGTGAGCGGCCGAGGCGCAGCCGGCGGGTCACCGCGGAGGGCGGCGGGGCTGCACGAGGGGCGCCCGCCCCGCTGCCCACACCTGCGCGCCCCAGACGCCCGGGCGGGCGTGCGCGGGACGCCCGGCACAGGCACTTGGTCGGCGCGTGCAGACGCACCCCGGGCTAGGCACCGGCGGGTGGGTGGGGCTCGAGGGCAGCAGATTGCCCCGGGAGAACGCGCGCGTGTGCGTGTGTGCGTGTGCCTGTGTCCCTGTGTGTGCTGCGTTTTGATTTCCTTTGACTTCGGAGAAGATCATATGTAACCCACTGCCTGGATTCCTGGGGTGAGGAACAGCCTGCCCCGCCTGCCTGGGAGGGTGGAAAGCGCGCATCCAGCCGGGTGGTCCTGGGAAGAGGGCGCTCTCCCGCTCCGCGGGGGCTTGAGGGGCCTGCAGAATCCTCCAAGGCCAGGGAATTGGGGAGGGGGAAGGAGCTGGGGCCTTTCCTTTCTCTTCTCTTCTGTGTCTCCCCTTCCGCTCCCTCCTTCATGTTTTGCCCTTTTCTCACTGGTGGGCGCAAGAATTTAGCAGCCATCAGTTATGGGGCAGGGCTTGAGCTTGTGTGCACGGGGGCAATGACTGAATTTAGGAAGCCATCTACCTGCTGCCAGCCCTTCCTTCAGATTTCAAGAACCCCAAGTTCCATCTCCATTTATTTATTTTTTGCTCAAAGGGCAAAGTGTGGGTGCACAGGAGGAAAGAGTGAATCAACCTGTGCTGAAAGACAAGGATTCGCCCTCCTGAGGCTGAGGAGTACCCCTTGCCCACACCTGAGCAGCAGGGTTCCCACTAACACCCTTTTTGGTTGCCATAAGAATCTTTGATCCTCCAGGCTGCTCCTGGAGCCCCGCCTGCTCGTTTCCTCTCAGCCACACAAATATCACCATGTTTGCAGTTCACCAAGTTCCCCAATGTAGGGCCTCATCAACATGCACACTTAGTCTCACAAACATATGGGCACAGGTCCCTCAAGCCCACGGACGATGCTGTCACACACAGACAGACCCTCAGTCCACAGTGCATCTCTAAGACTTCACCCAAGACACGCACAAGCATGCAAATGTGCACAGTACAAGAGGCCCCAGCTCCGGTCCCCTGCACAAGGCACAGTCTCGCCTCAGGGATGCAGGGGCCCTGGGAGCTGCCCCCTCAAGGCTGCAGGTGGCCTGTGACTTGCCCTGGGGCTGTTGTAGTGTTCTTCACCTGCACAGTGCTTAATGTTTTCTCGAATGCCAGCATGAGTCCTACTGTGTGCCTCAGGGAATGTGCCCGTCCTTTGTGATGTCCACTGCTATGAGACCACTCACCCCAGGTGATGCCCGTCCAGCTGTCTGCCGAGTCAGGCAGGTGAGGACTGGTCTTCTCCAGAGGAAAGTGGAGGCGTGCTGAGGGTTAGACACCTGCCCCAAGCTGCCCAGCCAGGGTGCGGGGCTAGGACTCAGAGTCCAGGGCTCTGTTGCAGACTCCTGGGGACCCTCCTGTTGGCAGACGAGGGCGCTTCAGGGCCACTGAGCTGGCGACACCTGCTGTGTCCCACCACATGCAAAGCCTTCACTCTCCTACTGCCAGTTTAAGGCAGCCTGTACATCAGAGCCCTGGAATCCTGGAAAGGAGCAGGACAGTAGCTGGCCCTGCCTCTCTCCAGCCTCCCTCCTCTGCTCCCTGCTGGGGAGTTGTGTGGGGTGGGACTGAAGCCTGGGGTCTCCAGAGGACCCACCAGCAGGGCTCTGGGAACAGAGGAAGGCTCTGGGCTGAAAGGATGCGGCTGTCTCCGGGGGTCTTTGGCAACCTCTGAGGACATCATGGTGAAGCATGGGCCACCCCCACCTGGGGCTCTGCTCATCTCCAGGCATCCTGGATGCCTGTGAGCAGGACAGCCCTTGGGAGGTGACACACAGCCAGGATGCCATTCTCTCCTTTCTTCCCTCAACCCACTGAGGAGACAGAGGGCTGACCAATTGCTCCACTGTGCAGATCCGACTCGGCAAAGTGCCTCTGGAGCTTTTCACAGTCGCTGCCTCTGGGCTATGGGAATGAAGCAGTCAGCAGGGTGAAGTCCAAACTGCCGGGCTCCTGTGGCCTGGCTTCTGTCAAGCCCCCTGTGCCCTGGGGCTCCCAGGAGGATAGCCACACCCACCTCTCACTGTTCCCTACATGTGCCCTCCTGGGTCTTCTGCAGGGCCTTTGCACAGACCATTCCCCCAGCGTAGAGCATCCCTTGTCCCTTCTGCCACCTGGAGACCTGTTGCTGCTCATCCTTGAAGGTCTTCAAGTGTTCATCCCCTCCAGGAGATGCTCCTGGCCCTGAGGCGGTGTCCCCTTGGGGTTCTCATGGCACTTGAGGGTTTGTTTTCCAGCAGAGCTTTTACCACCCTGCTTCTCCTTGTCCTTCTCTGCCTGTTTGGGGACTGAGTCCCTAGAGGGCAGAGCCAGTGTGGTCTAGCTCCATGGGCCTGCTTAACCCCTGGCTTCTAGGGGGCTGCAGTCAGTCTCTGCTGATGAATGAATGAACCAGCTTCTTTGCTCGGTGACCCGCTTAGTAAATAAAAACTGGTGATGACCAGATCGCCCTTGTCCCTTAAAGGAAGACGCACACTCTCCCATGTGAAGATTCATGCATTCATTCATTAACAAAGATTTCTGGAACATTTACCATTGAGCAGACATTTACATGCAAATAGCCCATGTAGTCCTGACGGGGTCCTAGGACTTAGGTATTACCTGCGGATGGACACGCACACGCGCACACCAAGCCCGCCCCACGGGGCAGACACCACCCGCTCACAAAGGAGGTGCTGGCAAAGATGTGTCTAAGCAGGAGCACGGGGGAAGGGCGAGAAGGATCCAGGTGATGCAGACCAGCTTCCTGCTCTGAGGAACTGCAGCAGAGAGCAGAGAACTGTGGGGGAGAGAGGGAGCCCCCGAGGGATTGCTGAGGGGCCCTTCCACCAGTTACTGGCCGCAGAGCCCTAAGTGGTGCTGTCCCCGCCATGCCTACTGGCCGAGGTGACCTGACCAGCACCATCCTCCCGGAGCTGCAGTGGCCCTGGGCCCCTTAATAGGAAGGCCAGCTAGCTCATGCCCCACCTCCAGCTTTGACCCCTCCCTCACCCGCCCTGATGTGGACTGAATTTTTGTTGTCTCCCCAACATCCTTTGGGTTGAAGCCCCAGCCCCAGGGCGGCTGCGTTTGGAGACTGAACCTCGAAGGAAGTCATTCCGCTTAAATGAGGCCACAAGGGTGGGGCTCTGTGCTCTTCCAAGAAGAGATGCCAGAGCCACCCGCCCCTGCCTGCAGGAAAAGGGCCTGTGAGGACATGGAGCATGGCAGCCATTGGAGGCCA
The DNA here is from genome assembly GCF_902686455.1 of Sciurus vulgaris. NCBI lineage: Eukaryota > Metazoa > Chordata > Mammalia > Rodentia > Sciuridae > Sciurus > Sciurus vulgaris. The sequence continues at coordinate 10,357,594 of NC_136466.1, forward strand.
AAGGGGAGCCCTCGCAGACAGCAGCCCTGCTGGCACCTTGACCCTGGCCTTCCAGTCTCCAGAGGGTGGGGAGTGAATGTCTGCTGTCTAAGACTCTGGCGTTTTGTTCTGGCAGCCTCAGCAGATGAACACAGCCCTCCAAGCCAGACCATGCCCCGGAAGGCTCAGAGGCAAGGTCTTCCGGGTGACAGGAGTCTCCAGGTAGGCCCGCTTAGGGAGGAAGGGGCGAGACCAGCGGGGACAGCAGGGGGACTGGTAAAACATGCAGCTGCTCCTCTGAGTCTCTGCAACAGGCCAGCTGCCTGTCTGCCACCCATTCTCTCCCCTTCCTTCCTCCCTCCCTCCCTCCTTACCACCCCCATTCACTTCTCCCTCCCTCCTTCCCTTTCTCCTTCCTCTTCTCCTTCCTTTCTACGGTTGTTCCCTTGCCCAGGTTTTTCCCATCTTTGTGGACAGTGAACTCAGTCCCACCACAAAGGGAAGTACCATGGTGTTGGATGCAGTCTGGATTCAGGACACTGCTAGAGTGAAACCCCATCCTGGATCCTGCCCCTCAGCTGTGTGACGCTGGCCATGGTGGATGCTTTCTCTGCACGTGGACTGCATTAATACCCATCCGCTGGTGCTGCTGGAAGGGCTGGGAGATGATGACCGTAGGGTCCGAGCAGGTGCAGGTGGAGTGGCCCTGCTGAGGGGACCCTGCTACTGCTGTTCCATGGCCAGGCATCGTGCTGCACTGGAGGGCTGTACCGAGGAGTAAGCTGCAGCCCTTCCCTGTGTCTTCCATCTTTGCTCTTCATCTGTTTGATAGGAAATCTATTCTCAGGGTCCCCATCTGGTATTAAAAGACTCAGATTAGTTCGGGAAGGGAATGTGGTTGGCACCTGATTCCGTGCATTCAGCACTGTGCTCGCTGCTGTCTTGAACTACTCCCAAATGTTCTGCATGCATAACTCTGGCCTCCTCAAATAGACTGCCAGCTTAGAAAGCAAAGGCCCAGCCTCCCCCTGCCTTCCCCTGCCTCGCATGCACCGCGCCCCGCCCCGCCCCCGTCCACCACAGCTCAGCCTGGTCCAGATTGTCCGGGGTGATCCACAAACCCTCCAGCTGAGAGCATCAGGCCGGGGGAAACGGCGTCGTCACTGAGCTCTGGGTTCAAGCCGCTCTGACTAAATGTGCGCTGGGTCTCAGCTCCCCACTGTGACACATGGCACGACCACTTCCTGGGGTTGGAGTGAGAACTGGTTAGGCGCAAGTGAAGGGAGAGGGCTCTGTCCCTGCAAATCTCTGTAGTCATCCTCCACTGTGGGTCATTTAGCTTCTCATTCAACAGATGTTTCTGAGCATCATCTACCTGCCAGGCACTACCTTAAGCAGACGGGCAAGCCGGCTGCCTAGGCCTGCGGACCATCAAGTCCACTCAATGTTAGCAGCTGAGTTCTGCTGGGAAGGAAGAGGGGCTGATGAATCCAGCATGGCAGGTTCTCTGGGAAGCCAGGTAGGAGAACCTCACGCACATGAAGAGATGCTGGGGGACCCTGGAGGATCAGAGAAGTAGGTGCCACTTTCAACTCAGGGAGATGGGACCAGCGTACTAAGTTTGCTGTGTGACCTTGGGCGAGTTGTTTGACCTTGGAGAGCCTCTGTTTCCCATGCTTGCCAACAGAATGAAGCCTCAGCAATGCGGGTATCAGACAGTGTGAGGTTGACAGTGATCGTGGTGACAAAGGTGCCCCACATGGGGTCACCCCAGCGGTGGCACAGTCCTGGCTCAGAGATCACTGGCTCCATTGCTCATGTCCCCTGTGGCCCCCTGTGCTTGTCCGTCTTCCCCATCTCTCCAGGAGGGAGGAGAGGCCTGGGGATAGGGTTTGGGAAGTGCGTCTCCTGGGTGCGCTCGTCCTCAGGTGCGAGCGTGGCCGCGTGGCCTCATCTGTCGAGGTTGATCAGCACGAATGCAGGCGGCAGGGGAGCGGGAGCCAGGACCCCGGCTCTGCCCTGCATGTCCTGACGCTGCACTGCCCCAGGGGATCCCCCTGTCGCTCCAGCACTGGAACAGTCTCCTGGGGCTGGGAGAGTTCAGACAGAGTGCAGCCGCCCACGCAGCCGACACCAGCAGCAGAGCCCTCGGAGTTACCCAGAGCCTGCTGGGCGGGTGTGCGGGAGGGGTGGGGAGGGGGGAAGGATATTCCTGGAGACCAGTGGTGGGTGCCAGCACTAGACTAGGAACAAGCAGAGGCTTCCTGAGTATTGATCCTGTGGCTCTGTGGGACTGGGCAGAGGGTGGACGGAAGGGGAGGGAGACAGATGGGTCAACTCACATGCGCCCAGAGGAACATTTAAAGACCCTGGTGGACCGCCCCCATGAGCCCACACATGTTTTGTGGGGTTGGTGACTGTCACATGCATGGGACATGCATGGACAACCAGTTAAGAAACTCATATGAAGGAGGAAAGAAGATAGGAAGGGATTCGAAGCATTCACTCTGAGCTGTGTGACTAACCTCTCTGGGCCTCAGTTTCAACATCTGTAAAACAGGCATAACTGAGAAGTGGCACCATGTGCTTCAGCGCCCTGCCCGGCAGGTAGCAAGGCTCGGGTAAAGGAGAGGTCATCTTTAGCACTGACACTGACCTGTGTTCCTTCATTCATTTGGTCACACCTCGGTGAGGGGGTTGGATAAGAGTCCCTTCTGTCACACCGGAGCTGGTCTCTGGGTCACAGTGGTGCACACTTACTGCCTGGGGGAACTCACAGTCTGGGGTGAAGGGAAGGTAAAGAACTCGCCGGAACATCCCAGACTTTACCAAGAAGCTACCAGAATTACGTCTCCCACTGAGTCACCGGGTAAACAGCCTGAGTGGCCTACCAGGCCAATCCCACCCCAAGTCCTAGGAAGAAAGCCAAGTCCAGGCTCACCAAGGTCAGGGGCGTGGGCCAGCTGAGGAAGGTGAAGGCCAGGGTGGAGAAGTCCAGGGGGAGCTGGGAAGCAGAGGACAGGGCTGCCGGGAGGGAAGTGGAGGCAGGGACCCAGCAGGGACCAGGAAAGATGCGGTGGCCGGGTACTCAGCCTTCCGAGCCATAGCAGTGTGATTCAGGCTAGGCAGGAGAAATGGAAGCGGCCGGGGCAGCGGGCAGGCCTGGGTCAGCATCTCCGGGCTTCCTGAAGCGTGTGTGGAGCCTGGCTCCATCGTCTGCGTAGGTGACGCCAGCACCCCTCCTTCCTTTACACAGCGATCACGTCAGCCACAGTAGCCACCCTCTACTGTGTGCCCATCATGTCCTGGTCTCACTTCATTCAATAGCCCCCATAGGGTAGGCACTCTCATTAGCCCCCATTTTGTAAATGAGGCAACCAAGGCACAGAGAGATTAAGCACCCTGCCCAAAGTCACACAGCAAATAAGGAGTGGAGCTGGCCTTGGACTCAGATGCCTGCCCTCCCTGTTTATTCTAAGTGCCCCAGGCTGCTCTTGCAACTGACCTCTTCTAGCAGTTTCTCTAGGGAAGAAGAAAGTCACTGGGTCATGTGTGTGTGGTGTGTCTTCTGAAGGCCAAGTGACAGGTGCCAGGGGAGGTGCGTAGGGCCCTGCACGCCTTATCGCTGGGGCTCACGCTCACCAGCCTACGAGGTACACGCAGGTCTGCCTTCCCTCCAGGGCTCCTGCAGACCACACTCCTTGGGGGAGGAGTGCGGAAGGGAGTCCTGACATTAGTGGAATGCCAGCCAGGAGCAGGTGTGCGTGACCTGTGGGCGCGGGCTGCTCCCAGCGTCACCGCCATCTCCCACCACGGGCAGAGGCCCCAGAGGAGGGCGGGGCGGGGGGAGCAGAGTCGCATCTGCCATTGTGTTGAGGGCTGACTCTGGGCAGGGTCTGCAGGAGTGAGGAAACATAAGGCCGTAAGGCATGCATGCAGGTGTCTTATTTCCTGTGACCACACACCCTGTCCCACATTTGAGACCTGTAGTGTTTGCTGCCCAGGCAGAGATGACACTGGCCACTTTCTTGAATTTTCACAAAGGTCTTGCATGAACTAAAATGCCTGGAACAACACGGTACCCATGGCTGTAAGTGGGACAGAGATTGTGTCTTTGGTCGACCTCGGGTGAGGCCTGGGGGTGGGTGGTCCACTCATCCCTGGAACCCAGGAGCGAGGAGAGCGGACCCCTGGGGGAGCAGATCTGCCAAGTGCCTGCCCCACCCTGCCCCACCCAGAGCCCAGGTAGCTCTGCTGGGCTGGGGAGTCCTGGCAAGAAGACTCTCTCCCTTGCCCCCAAGAGGGGCTGGCCCAGAAAGCCCCAGAGAGCCAGCCAGCATTGGGTCTAGGCTGGGAGGCCCAGCAGGGACCCGGTGCACGATTCTCATGCAGTGCACAGGAGCTGGGACATCGGGGCGGCCTGCCTGCGGGCGGGGGGAGGCTGCACAGAGGTGGAACCTGCTCCTGACAGATGCTCCGCAAGCCCAGCCCCATATGTTCAGGCCGTGTTGGGAAGGGGCTTCCCGCGCTGGTGGCGGTTTCTCTGCTGTGAGAGACAAGGGAACTTGGAATAGAACTTAAAGTTCAACCATTTAAGCTATGAGCACAGTGACATTTCTGGCATATGAGAGCGTCGGGGAAACTCTTAGCTACTCATAATGGTCCTCGCCATGGCTCCAGGCAGGGACTGCTCTCGGCGCCGTCTCAGTAGAGCAGTAAACCAAGGCTCGGAGAGGTGGGAGTGGCCTGCAGGGCGAGGGCGTGGCCCCAGTTCTGTCCGGCTTCCAAGGCCAAACTCTTCCCCTCTCAGGAAGGGAAACGGAGGGACAGGGAAAGAAGAAGGGGTGGGGGTGGGGCTGTCCACGCGTCCTCCCTCCCAGGATGGCTACCGGGTCAGGGAAGAGTGGCTGCAGAGAGCCTTTGTCCTGGCTTAGAAGACACCACAGGACCCAGAGGTGGCTGAATGAAGGCGCTGAAGGTCGTCATTATTCCCCAGGTCCCTGGGAGCACCGTCCCTCCTCCAAAGACTGCCCATGTGAGCCCGAGGGGGTTAGAGTTTCCCTCCCCAGGCTGCCACCAGCCACTGCCTTGATGGCAGAGACTCTTCAGGCTGACTTTGATTTCTGTGTTCCCTTCTGAGCTGCCCCAGCGGGCATGGGGGTTGGTTGCTGGCTGGTGCTGGGGAGCTCATTTGACAGTCCAGGGTGCTCTTTCTCTGGGATGGCATTTGAGGGGAGCATTAGTATTCGCGCCCACAGCTCAGGGCTGTTCCACCTGGAAGACGCTATGCAGATGAGCATCGCACCGAGCCTGTTGTGCATCTGGGAATTGAGGAACTGATGCGGTTCCTGAGGACCTGAGGCTACTGAGTAAGAGGAGGCTGACAAAGGCTGCAGACCTGGGACCCGGCTCTTATAAGGACCTCTGACACCGCCAGTCCCTGGGGTGCCTGCTGGCTATGATTATGAGCACCCCGTCAGTCCCTCCAGCAATTCAGCCAGCATCCACTGAGCCCCTGCTGCACCCACACCTGCCCAGTGCTGGTGCCAGGGATACAGAGAGGTGACGGGGGCAAGGGTCTGGTCTCAGTCCCCTGGAGATCACTGAAAACATGGGGATAGGCCAGTGGCGGTCAAACAAGAGGCCACACCAGCTCAGAGGAGAGACATCTCACTCAACTCGGGAAAGAAGAGTGGTTGGGCTGGGGTCAGGAGAGGAGATGCTTCGAGTCAGCCCTTGAAAGATGAACAGGGACTTGCTGGCCGAACACCACTCTCCAGCACTATGTCGGCAGAGGCCTCTGCTTTAGCCAGCCGAGGGGCCACAGTCTATTGCACACACAGAAGAGCCCGCAGGGGCAGAGCAATAACGTGTCACAACCCCACCTCGGACTTCCCACACGTGGCTGGAAGGACTTTGGAGAAAGCAGAGCCAGTCACCATGGTGACTTAACTCAAAGAGCTGTGAGTTGTGATTGAAGTGGGACTGAGCCACCCAGAAGCAATCGGCTCATCCAAAGACCTCTGGGGTAGAACCTTCCTGGCTTCTGGGGTAGGGGATAGCAAAGAGAACTATCTTGAAGCATTTATTTCTAGTCCAAAACGGAGCTTTATCTGGCATTTGTCATACATCCACATAGCCTTCTCTTCCAGATGACTCTGGAAAGTCATTGCAGAGTAGAGCTGTCTTTGACACCTGATGGCAGGACAGTCGGATGCCACCATCCTCTGTGGACATCCCATACGAACACACTCAACCTGTCCCTCCACCAGATCCTGTGCACGATCGTGAAGAAACACGTGATCGAGTGAGAACAGCCAGATTAGAAGAAGAGATGAACACCTGGAGCAAGGGCCCGTAATAGGAAAGCTTAGCAAAGTGGTCTTTACTAGTAAGCATGGTTGTATCTTCAGGGACAATATATTCTTCTTTTCAAGGTATCACAGACGTTGTTAAGAAGCTGAATCCTTCAAAAGACAGATGATACTGAGATTCTTGGGAGAATCACAGAGAAATGTTATCCTGTGTCTCATTTGCCATTTGAGAAAATGCAACCCAGTGTAGTCACTAATATATTGTATAGTATAATAACATTAATAATAATAATAAAATGTCTTTTCATGTATTAAAAAAACCTAACACCTGAGATAAAGACAAAAGGTTTATTTTGGCTCCCAGTTTTACAGGTTTCAGTCCATGATTGGTTGGCCATGTTGCTTTGGGCCCACGGTTAGCACATCGTGGGGAGCGACAGAGAGGAAGATTGAGGGGGTCCACCACCCTTTCCAGGGCATGCTTCCAAGGACCTAAAAAGTCCTAATAGGTGCCCCCTCTTAAAATTTCCAACTCCTGATAGCCAGGCTGAGGACAAGCCTTTAATAAATGAGCCTTTGGGGACATTGCAGATCCAAACTACAGCATAACATGTTCCAGTATTCTACTATGCCCAGAGCTAGGAAGTGCCTCCCACTGTCTAACCAACATCACCAACATCTGCTCAGCTGAAGAAACACAGTCATCCCTGGTATCTGAGGGACATTATTTCTAGGATATTGAAAATGTCATAAAGCGGCTTGGCATTACCTATCACCTTAGTTTAGGGACTAATGACAGGGAAAGATGACCCTGCGTGTTCAGTGCAGACATACCATCATAGGCCTAACTGGGACACACCAGCAACCACGTGGCATGTCCATCTGCAGTTGGTTGCACCTGAATGTGGAACCTGTGATGTGGAGGGCGACTGTATCCTACAACTCCAGGCAGCAGGTGGCGTCCTCACCTAACCGCCCTCAGCCAGGTGCCAGGCTGCAGAGGGCGCTGACTTCCAAGCCGAGGAGTGGGAGGGCAGGCAGGCGTGCTCACGGGCCCTGGGACGCAGAGGCAGAGAGCAGACACCCTCTTTCCACAGCAGAAACTGAGCGCGTGGGGAAGGGATTTGAGGGTTTGAGCTGTGCCCCAGGCTGCGACGCTGACTGCAACACAGGGAGACATTCAGTCTCTGACTGGTTCCCCACAAGAGCTCTGAAGCCTTGGGATGTCCCGGGAGATAAGGAGATGCAGGAGCATCGTTGTTCTGATCAGGGACCCTTGGTGGACCTCTGCTAGTTTCAGGATGGGGCTGATTACCAGAAAGACCGAGGCTTCGTGAGAAGCCTGGAACTTTCAGCCCAGAGAGGAGAGCAGGACAGAGATTGCCTCGCCTGCTGAAGACCAAGGGCACAAGAGTCAATCATGCCTGGGTAACAAAGCCTCTGCAAAACCCCTGAAAGGCAGACTCAGAAAGCTTCCCTGCTGGGGGGCACAGGGAAGTTCTGGGCAACGCCACGGACACCCGTGCCCCCCACTCACGTGCCCATTCTTAGTTAGCCCTGTGTGTTTCTTCTGCTTGGTGGATCCTGAGTTGTACCCTGGAAAAGAAACGGGTAAACTCAAGCATGTTCCTGCTCTCCGTCAGCCATTCTAGCAGATGACTGAACCCCGAGGGGCGGGGGCAGCTCTGATTTCCAGTTACTCCAGAAGAACTGGTGCTCTGAGACCTAGCTGGCGACAGAAATGGGGGAGTCTCACGGGACTGAGCCTTAACTGTGGAGTGAGCGCTACTCTGGACGGTTGGTGTCAGGACTGAGCTGAGTAGTGGGTCAGAGTCTGTGTCAGAGAATTGGAGGGTTGGTGATTTAAGGAGAGAAAAAAAGAAATCCTCAATAATACCATGAAAGGTCAGAGTAATCCCATGACTCAGGGGGCTGAGAGGGGAGGAGAGAGTTCAAGGCTACCCTGGGCAACATGGTGAGGCCGTCTCAAAAAACAAACAACAATAAAATCAGAGCAAGATTCAGTAGAAAACTAGGTCTGTCTTGGAGTTATTCTATTCAAAGCTGGAAAGAACTTTGTATGCCATGTAACTGGGCCCCTCATTTTGCAGATGGCCCCAGGAAGGAAAGAGATTTGCTCAAGGAAAAACAGGGAAAAAGTGACAGACAGGGTCAGGACCAAACTGTGGGGCTCTGGGAAGATTCTGGAATGCTTAAAAGTTCCGTGACTATTCCATTGTCACAACCTCCCCTCCAGAACTGAACCTAAATTTACCCTTTGCTTCCTATGAAGCATGACATGTGAACACAGAAAGACACTTCTGTCTCGAAATTGCCTCCCTTCCCTTGATTGAAATCCCCTCAAGATGAACCAATAATATTAATATTAATCTGGAGAAAGCACTGACCTGGAGTTCAGACTGAGGTACAAAAGGCTTATAGCATGAGCCAGACCTGCTAGATTAGTGACTGGGGGAAGTGAGGTCACTAGAGACTTGAATCATGTTGGAGAGGTGGACAATGCGGACCAAGAGAGTAGCCTATGGCTATCAGTGAGCAGGGGACGCAGTGCATGTGTTTTAGTCATGGTGTGGCTCCTGGCTTGGAACTTCTGCACCCAGATGACTTTCTTTTTACTTGTGTTATAATTCCACCCCATGTGCTGCATTCATTCATAAATATTCATTTGCCATTAATAAACATTCACTGCCCCTGCCTGTGCCTGTTCCTGCCGTGGGTATCAGGATCCACCAGTGACCAAGACGGACCTTTTTCCTGCTCTCTGGAGCTCTGGATCTTTATTGCGATGGGGAGGGGAGGTCAGGACAGAGAGCGGGGACAAGCCAACAAATCGGATCAAGTCGGATGACAGAGCTGGGTGGGTGACCTGAGATAGGAGGTCTCTCCAAGACAGGGAGCCTCTTCTGCAATATGAGTGACATTTAGCATGAGAGTGAGGCCTTGTGCATGCTGGGCAAGTGCTGTGCCACTGAGCTACACCCACTTTGTCCATTTGGTGCTGAGTGGGAGGTCTCGCTCGCTGCCCAGGCTGGTCCGCTCAGCATCCTGAGGCTGGATATCGGTGTGTACCACTGAGCCCAGCTCATCCCCTTCTCCCTGAGCTGCCTGCCATGGATGCCCTGCTCCAACCTCCATGCAGCTCTGGGGGAGGGGACGTGCAGGGCTCTCCCACTGTTCTGCTCTGGACTCGGTGGCTAAGTTCACTTCACGAGGCTGGAGGCTGGCCCAGGTTTTGGCTTGAGGCCTCCTTCTCCACTCCAGCAACTGTAAAGCGGGTAACTTTCCTCCTACTGGGCCTCCATCTATTTCCCAAGTGGTCCAGGAAGAAGGGTTCTAAGGATTCTTTACACTTAAAGCCAAACGCTGTTCTGGGTTACAAAGTCCCTGCCCCAAGCCAAGCTCTTTTATTTAGAGCATCTGCTCAGACCTGCCCCTGGGTGTGGGTGGGTGGGGGCGGAGGGAAGGGAGAGCACCAAGGAGAGGGGCAGGGAGGCAGGTGAGGAGGACCAGCCCGACCTTAGTCCCTCCTGCATGAGGCCATTAGCCAGGTCAGCCACCAGATAGCGTGTTCCTTCCCTGCTGACGGCGGCAGGTCCTGGTTACCATGCCACGGCTTTTCCTTTCTCCAGGGAAATTTCCATCTGTTTCTGGCAGGTGTGCTTCATCTTCTGGGGTAGAGACAAGGTAACGGATGGAGTCAGGCCTCTCCTAACCTCTCCCCAGCGCCACGGCCTCCCAGGTGGCTCCGTCACTAGCCCGGGGCCATGGGGTCAGCCCCCACGCCTGGCCAGCCTTGTGCCCTGCAGCCTCTGGGGGGCAGGCACATCCTTCCTCCCCAGCACTAATGAAATCTTCCTCTGCTCAGTGCCCAGCCGGGCTCGAGGTCAGCGCTCACCCACTCGGCTCAGTAACTACATGCCACCCTTCATGGCAGACAGGCTGGGCCCAGTTTCCCTGCACCTTCACAGGAGGCTTGAAAAGTCCCCTCTGGGCTGAAGAAATGACTGGATATGAATGTCCTCCATCTGCTGGGCCTTGGCCACCCAGCCCACACCCTCAAGCCCCCTTCCTAGGCCCCCTTCCACCACCGTCTGAATCCTGGTCCTTGTGCTGACTGCCACACACCCTGTCGCCTCTCCCCAGGAAGCCTGGCCTGAGACACTCATGGGCACTGCTCGCTCCTGGAGCTCTGAGCCCTGGGCCCGAGGCTCGGGGCCTGTCGGTGCACAAAATAAACTGTGGACAGTGAACAAATGAACGAGTGTGCGCTTGCACACCCAGCCCTCCCGACGCTCAGCCCTGTCATTTTGCTTTGCTCCTTTACTGCTTCACAGAGACAGACCATGGAAAACCCTTGAAGGAAGGAGACTTTCCTGAATGTCACTCAGTCGTCGCTCAGGTTTGCTACTGGGCAGGAGGCCTGAGGACAGGGGAACCAACCGAGCTCCTCTCTGCCCTTTGAGATGCTCTGACAGATGAAGTGGCCCCTGATCCTCCCTGAGATCCTTTTGAAAATCTGATGAAATCTGCTAACTCTGTCCCCAGACACGCAGGCACACACAGATGGACGGGTACAGCCTGGGGATGTGGTCCCTGACTAAGGAATCCTGGTATGGTAAGAGAGAAGCAAGTTGATGGGGAATTTTCTTCTATTTATTTTTATTTATTCATGTATTTTTTCTTGCTTTCCAAGGGGCAGGCGAGGCAGCAGGGACGTCGTGTATTGGAGGTCACAGACTTGGAGTGATTGACACTCTTTGAGGTGGGATGCAGAACCTCGGGAGGTGGGATGGGGGAAGCTACTCTGAAGGGCTGGCTCTTGAGGAATGGAGAAAGTCACCTGCAGTCAGATGGAGGGGAGGTGACAGTCTGCGCAGCGTGCTGCAGCATCAGGGAGCTGCGGAGCTGGGGGCGGCGGGACCCAGAGGGCCGAGGTCAGGCTTCTTCCCGGGTGATGGGACTGCTCCCAGATTAGACCTTGGCAACGGCTGCACAACCCACGACCAGGCTGAAACGCTGACCTGCGCCCCTCGCCAGGCGACTTTTATTTTATGGTGAGGGTATCAGGGTGGTTCATTTTGTGCGTCAAATTGGCAAAGCCCTGATACCCGTAATTTCCAAGATGAAATTAACATTTAAATAAAATCTTTGAGTAAAGTGAATTACCCTCCATAATCTGAGTGGACTTCAATCAATGAAAGGCCTTCAGAGAAGAAACAGGTCTCCCCGGGAAAAGCAAACCTGCCTCCAGAGGGCCATCAGGTCTCAGATGTGACCCTGACTTTTCCTGGGCCTCTAGCCCGCCAGGCGCCCAGCAGATTTCAGACTTTCTAACTCTACACCTGCCTGAGGCAGTGCCGCCAAAGAAATCTCTCCGCCACACCCACACAGACACACAGAGATAGGTAGATATAGAAATAAAATGTCTGTAGGATAAACAGATATAAATATCCTAATCATCTCTGTCTTGGTAACCCTGACCAATATAATAATCACATATCAATTTTAAAAAGTTCATTGGTGAGGATTCAATAAATTATGACAAGACCATCGAAATCAAGTGCACAGGCATGAGCTGGTGTGGTGTCCTCAGAACGGCTCCAGGTACTGGGGATTGAACCCAGAGGCACTTAACCACTGAGCCACATCCCCAGTCCCTTTTTACATTGTTTATTTAGAGACAGGGCCTCACTAAGTTGTTAAGGCTGGCTTTGAACTCATAATCCTCTGTGAGCAACAGAAACTGACTCTGGCCAACTTTAGGAAAGAAAAGAAATTGTGAGAAGAATATGAGGCTCACCTGTCAGAACCAATCCAGAACTGCCGGGAACAAGGGGGATCCCGGAGATCTCGGCAGTAGGAACTCATGAGCTGGATCTCTTGGGGATAAAGTAGTCGCCATCACTTTTAGTTCTGGGTTATTCTGCCCAAATGCACAACCTCGGGAAAGAGAGTGTGACTGGCCACACTTGAATCCATGTGCCCAACCTCTGACCCGGGAGGGCAAGCTGGAGCCCTTGTCTGACCTTCCTACCAGTCAGGTGGTGTCCGGGAAGTATAACCCGGATGCTGCTGTGGAAGAGCAGGAGCAGATGCTGCCAGCCGATTGGCAGGACCCGTGGCTGGACGCCCTTGGGATCCTTAGCCAGCTGCAGAGTGAGGGCAGGGGCCTGAGGTCCACCAAGCAGAAGGACTGGTCTTCATTACAGCTGTGATCTTGCCCCTGTGCCCAGTGTGTTGGGGGCCACAGGCCATCTGTCCCCAGGTCACAATGCCCTGGGAGGACCAGGACGAGACGCAGCTTGATCCCTCCAGCTGTGTGATCGTGGTCAAGTCACGCAGCCTCTCTGAGGCTCAGCATCCTCGTGTTTCACAGCGGGCCACTGTCCCCACTGTCCAGGGTTCCTAGGAGGACTGAATGAGAGGACGCTTGGGGAGGTGCCTCGCTTGGGTCTACACACCCCAGCACACACTGCTGTTCTCTCCCTGCAGGGCGGGTCTCTGGTCTTGACAGTGACGCTCAATCTGGAAGAAGGGCTTGAGGACTCTTTTCCCATCAATGTTCAGGTACGCTCCTGACCTGCATAGGGACGCATCTGTTGACCACGGGCAAAGGTCCTGCTGAGCTGGGAAATTCCTGCTGTCCGGTGATGTCAAAGTGCGACGCATTGCGCTCGTCTGTTTGTGTTGATGTTGGTGTAAACAGACCTATTGCCCCATCCTTGTGTAGAAGCGGAACACATAAAAACGTGTGCTGTGCATGACCTTGAAAACAACGCTAAGTCACCAAGTTACTGGTGTGTCTATTTACCATGCCATCCCTTTATTGCTGTTTTAGAGTCTACTTCCGCTGCTTATTAAAGTTCTCTGTAAGGCAGAGTGCGCTGTCATGCAGGGGCAGCCTGGAACGTTTCTTGCTTGACACAGCTTTGGATGGCACCACGAGGCCACGTCCCACACCCGGAGATTGACTCATAGCATCTAGGTGTGTGTGGATGCATGCTATGCTGTCCCACAGTGAGGAAGTCACCTAAGGCCCCAGGCCCCAGGAAGCATCCCAGCATTAAGACACTCCTGACCTTGGGCGGGGGGTGGGCCGGGGCTGGGCGGGGCCTAGCTGCTCTTTCCTTGGGTTCCTGCTTCTCCTCCTCCTTGATGTATCAGGCCCAGAAGCAGCCCACAGGCTGTCTGCCTTCCTCCAGGACTGCCTCCTCAGGGTGCCTGTCCCCAGCCCCTTGAGAAGGGAACAGAAGCTCAGCCCCTGGGAGGCGGAAGGTGGGCCCCCTGGAGAGTCAACATGCCTCAGCTCCTTTGCAAATCCCTGGAGGTGGTTCCTGGACTTGTCACAAATCCATGTGACCCTAAAGGTGGGCTCTATGTGTGAGGTGGGCTCTGGGCCGCCAGCCACCCTCCCTGGCCATGCCCGGGGCCTGGAGTCTGAGACAAAGAAGCAGAGGTGGGTGAGGAAGGACAGGGTCACGCTGAAGGCAGAGAGGATCCTCTTCAAGGCCCAAGCCCCAAGGCCCCAACAGAGCCAGGCAGCAGTCCTGCAGGGGCAGGAGAGACCCAGATCCGACACCGCACCCTCCGGACATGGCTGTAGAGGAGCAGAGGCGGCCAGCGGAAGATGTGGAGGAAGAGCGAGAGTGAGCCAGTGAGCCGGGGCGAAGAGTGGAGAGAGGGAGAGAGGGACAAAGCAGAGAGGGAGGAAAGAAAAGGGGCTTGAGAGGAGGCAGAGAGGGGGGCCCAGGGCAGAGGCTGGAGGAAAGGAAGGAGGGGAGCAGGGGGAGGGGGCAGGGGGAGGGGAGAGGCTGGGAGGAGACAGGAGGACTAGGTGACAACAGAACACAGAGCTGGAGTGGAGCAAGAGGGGCCAGGGGAGAGGAAACAGCGGAGCAGGAGGGAGCAGGCACCCCGGCTCCCAGGCCCTCAACGTCCTTGGGCTGGCTTCCCGGCCCAGGCTCCGGAGGGCTGGCTTGCTTTCACCCCAGGACAGGGACAGGCTCCAGATGATCTAGGAAGGCGGGTGGATTCTACAATCGCTCCCGCCCACCGCCACCCCTGGGGGAAACTACTATATTTGTGAGGTGACTCATCCTGGCTGCCACAACCCCTGGGGATGGGAGGCGGAATGTTCCCAGGAGATCACCTTCAAGAGGCCCAGGGACAGTGGGGACGGCCAGGAGGGGTGACAGCCAGGAGGGGTGACAGCCCTGGCAGGAGAGGCTGGGATGAGGGCGTTGCCGGTTCCTGGGGCTGCTGCTGTCCCCAGCGGGATGGCACGGGAGGGCAGGACGCTGGCAGCATATCACGGGTGGTCTCATCCCACTGCAGGGCCAGAGAACCCGTCTAAGAACTTCCTGGTTATCATGGCAGTTGGGAAGCAGAGGGAAATAATGGCCAAGTCCCTCAGTCCCCTCCAAGGCCATGACCCTGGTGACCTACCTTCCTCCCACTTGGCCCTGCCTCTTAAAGATCCCCTTCCCCAACAGTGCCGCAGGCTGGGGACCAAGCCTTCAACACCTGGTCTCTGGAGAACATTCCAGATCTGTACTATACCTCTGGGGGAGATAAATGGAGCTGTCTTGCTCTACCTAAATGGTGGATTTTCTCTCAACGTGGATCCCAGACAGAAAGTGTCTTTTCCTGCTAACAGCTACCTTAAGTATTACTGACTCCTTTCTCTTCCATTGGCCTAACACCCCACGCCTAGAGGAAACCCTAACCGGCTCTGCCTGGCAGAGGGTAGAGACAGGGAAACATCCCTCACCGTGGCTAACATGCTATTGGTCATATCCAGGAAAGCACAGTGGGTCACCAGGTGATAAAGGACGGTGATTCTAATAATTCACTCTAGTCTGTACATAAACAAAGAACGGACTTAGCAAGAAGGGCTCAGAAGCAAGGAGCCATCTGCGTGCGTCCTGACAGAACAGAGTCCACCACGGCTTAGATCTTTTGGCCTCTCCAAGATAAACCCTCAGTAGCTACCCCTATAGAAGGTGGGTACGGTTGTCCTCCACATCTCTTTCTGTCATGGAAGTAAATCTCAAGTCAGCGCTGGTTAGAAGCAGACCTGACCTCACTCATACACTCTTCAGTCCACTGCGGATTAAGAAGAAATATCAAGTGTGTTAGACACAGTTCTCGTATAAATATGAACCGAGAGAAAAGTGAGGTGCACTTGGCACCTGAATGAGCAGTTGAAACGTTGAGGATGTCGCTGGGGAACACGCGTTTGAATTGTTTACATCACAACAGAGTAACTGACCACAGGTAAGTTGGAAACGCCACAGGAATCCCTCAGCTTCAGTGTTTTCCCACCTGACTCTAAGTGTCCCCAGCAGCAGGGCAATGGTCCACCCCTAGTTCTCAGGTGCCCCTAATGCCCAGGTTTCTCTCCACTAAAAGAAACAGGGCAGCCTTAGGCAGGTAGGATCAGATTGGGCCTGGAAGCTTCTCCCATGACCAGAAATCCTGGGTGCTCTCTAGAATATCACAAGCAGCTCTGGAAGGGTAAAGAAGCTGGAGTCAAGAGGCTTCTAGTCAAGCTCTGGTAACTGGAGTACAATACAAGACTGATAACTTAATCAATTAAAACATGTAATCTGCAAAGGGCCATAAGTTCCTAATGAGCTCAAAGAGAGAAGCTGATATAAATGGGAGCATGATAAGATTTCATTCTAAAATGCTTAATAGCAGACTTGTATGGTATATCGGTAATGTCATTTCTCCTAGTTAATATATGTTGGCTTATTAAGAATAGATAGCTTCTGTTCTCCAACTCCTAAGGAGGAAAGAATACATAGTTTTGGGGAAAATGGAAATTCCTAGTCATGCGTGCAAACACATAAAGAAGGAGCTACGAACATGCAGGAAAGCCAACCGGATATCCTCACGGGGATGGCCACATGCACAGCTTGCATCTGGGTCCCCAGGACACAAAGCCCCTTCTGAGAAAGCCTCTGGCCACAGTAAAGAAGAGCTGTGTGAAAGGGACTTCTACAGTCTTAGACCACATTCAATCTCAAGTGCAGTAATGCTAAGCGACCTAAATAAGAGTTAGTAACCCCACACCTGCTGGCCTGAGATAACACTATTGATTTCCGGAAGAAATCAGTGTTCTTAGAAGAGATTGGATGATTTGACATCCTGATCCTGGAAAACTATCATATTAATTCTAAGAAAGTGACTCTGAGAAAAATGTAAGAGCAGTATAAGAATAATGGAAAATCCAATCTCTCCCTCTGTGGCCAGTGTAAGGGTGAGTAAAAGCACTCATTTGAAATCCCTGCAATGTTTTGGGCACATTTGGGCTGACTTTTAGGTGTGGAAGTATTTAAGAGAGTCTGACACATTAAACTTATGATTTTAATTAAAAGTGTTGGAGGGAATGTTTAAATAATTTTGTAACCAATGCTGATAGGTTTGGGGAATTTAACTGGTTCATTTTTTAATAATGTTGACGTCAGTTATGCACACAGTATTTATGTGTCAAGAGGAATATGGTTTAATAGATTCACAAAGATGGGGTTTTGAACATTAATTCACAAAGAGGAGTGCGAGCCCCTTCTGGTAGCCTAAGTCCCATGGGCATGAAAGGACCTATTGATCCATCAGCTACAATTCCAGAGCCCTGAGTGGATAAAGCAATGAGGCATGGCCCTTGTGGGGAAATGCTGTGAACAGAGGGAGCTGTTTCTGCCTTGGGTGCTGCACTAGGCTTGTATTTTAATATGGGGATTCATATGGAATTGATTGGAATTTTTCTAGGTCCTCTGCAGAAGGTCAGAGGGGTCTTGGGTCAGGGGCCCCAACCTCTCACCCAGCTTCCTCCAGTGCTTTCTCCCAGTCCCTACCCAGACCTGGAATTTATGGCTTCCAACCCTAGTTCAAAACTCTGTTATTCTTCTTTTAAAATTGTTTAAAAATTTTTTTTATCCCAGACAAATGGTATTTTGTGGTATAGGAAATCATAAGACATGGCCTTCACAGTGCCTCCGGCTGGTGACCTGCTCAAAATGCCCTCGGGCAGCAAGTCCCCCAGTTCTCTTAGTGACCAAGGCAGAGGCCTCTCCGCCGGCTTGCCTCCTGCCGTAGGACACCACACAGCCCCTTACACCCGCCCGGGGCCTCTGCTCTGACGCCTCCTCGACAGGTTACTTGCAATCACGCTTTTTGAAGTCCAGAGAAGACAGGCTGAAAACATTTGGGAGCATCTGTCAGAAAACACTGCCAGCCCTCATTTTCCTGTCCTTTCCAGATCCTGCATGGAGAGTCGTGCCTGGGACTCAGACCCACGCCAGAGTTGCGTTTGTAGGAAGGGCTCTGTGATCTGAGCCGTTTCGACTCGCCCTAAGCACCTCTGACATCCCACTGAACTCTGACCCCGAATGCTGGCATCTCGCAGGGAACCTCTCTTTTGTCCTTTGGGCTTACAAGTGTGTCCTATTTAAAAGGAACCCAAGACTCCACAATCCTCAGAGAAAATTAGCCACGCAGGTAGACGCTGGCAAAATGGAAAACTGGGTTTGGTAGGGAGATGGTTGGTTTCCTTGGGAAACTGACCATGGAAATGGACCTGGGAATCCCACAGTCCTGCAGGAAACCCACAGGTGTGGGCTGAGCTCAGAGTCTCCAAGGCCATCTGGAGGGCCAGCTGGAGGGGGAGACACCTGTGTGGGGTTGGGGAGGGAGGGTGCCAGCCACCCAATATCTGCACCCTCATCAGGACTGCCAGCAGCCGTGTCCTCCTGGAACTTGTCAGCCAGGGAAGTTCAGTGTTGCTGGGTCTCCTATTCCATTGAAGGAACCAAGTTAAAGGACCTCTTACTCGTTGCTTATGTCCGACCATCATGCCACCAAACTTTATGACGATCACGCACTAACAGAGCAGGGAACTTACAGAAGGGACCTAATGAATACAACTGCCGCAAAGACCATTTGGATGAACCCCCACGTGGTTCTCTGGCCCAGAGGACATCCATCGCTTGGCTACTGCTGCCTCTCCCTCTGCTCCTGAACAGCTCCCTGATGTGCTGTCTGCACTGGAGGATGCAAATGTCCAGGGTTCGACCTCCCAGGAGGTGTGAGGAGCCCAGATCCACTTCAGTAACCTTCCAAAGCCTCCCTCACACCCCCCCCCCCCCGCAAGTTCACTGTGCCCGTGCTCCTTGGATGCATCTCTGTGGGCCTATGGTCATGTTCTCTTGCAAGAACTCTGACCAACCAGGGTGAACTCCAAGGACAGGGCTGTTGGATTCTTCTCTCTTTCTCCCACTGGCCTGTAGAGGGCAGCACTCAGAAATGTTCAATGAATGAACAGCGCCCAAGAACCAGTGACCACCCCAAACCAGGCTATAGAGTAAATAGTTAAGAGCCCAACCATGAAGTACATGCCTTTAATAAAAGTTATATCTTAGACTTTTAGAAAGTAACATTCACTTTCTGATAACATAAAATTCCAGAGCAAATTTACAGGTCCAGGTAACACATAGGAAATCTCTTTTATCTCTGGGCCTTTATGCTATGCTATATGTTATGTTAAGTTACATTATCATTTTATTTTATTGAACAGTTTTAGGTTCTTTGCAAAATTGAATGGAAAGTACAGAGAGCTCCTGTACAGCCCCTGTCCCCTCATGGACACAATCTCCCCCACTATGCATCTCCCACTCAGGGGTATAGTTGTTAGAATCTTTCAATCTGCATTGACACACTCTTATCATGTAGGCGTCTGTAGTGTCCACTGGGGTTTGCTCTGGGTGTTACAGGAAGGGCCATTTATAAAAAAATATTTCTGTTTTGTGCTTTGTAACTTACATTGAGTCTTACTGCTGGGACATGCTGACAGTGTTTTGATTTCTCCTGCACTTGGGGAATTTGAGACTTTTTGTTTCATGAAAGGGAGTGATGTGTTAGCTTGTGGGCTAGTCCGCACAGCAGAAGTCAGCAGGAGCGACTTATTTTATTCACCGAAATTGACTTTGAAAATCAAAATTTCAGGCTGGTCACCATTTCAGTGAGTCATATCACTCTCCCAAGATCATGACTTTGGTACCAGCTATTACTGAAGGGTCAAAATTCAAGAGAAATGATAACACATCAATTTTTAAAAAGCTCCATGGGAGCTGTTTCCACTCACATGGTGTTTGTCAATAGTGAGCCTTTAACAAATAAGCCTTGAAGAGGGGGAAAACCCCAGGCTGGAACAGAAGAGCAGTCCTGGGGTCTAACGAGAGACCCCAGACAGACAAGTCAACATGTAGAGAAGCCACATCTGCTTGCTCTTGCAGGAGTGTGGCCCTTAGAGGTTTCATTTGTTATTGTGATTAATCAGACATCTGAGCTTCTAAAAACATGAACCTTCCAATTAGAAACAAGTTGAAAACAAAAGCACTCTCATAATCAAGAGCTTGTCCCCCTGACCCACTTGACATCCCCTAACCAATGACGGACAAAGGGCAGCGGCTTCGTCAGGAATGAGTCCCGAGCTGGGAGCAGGGTGGGCTGCCTTGGGGGTGGATTCCTCAACAAAACCGGGCCTGTTAGCCAGGAAGCAGCGCACCCAGGAGGGAGGAAATAAATGGGAGCGGGCTGTCACAGAGCCTGGCTCCAGCAGTTTCGCCTTCACAGCTCGAAGGATAGGAACTCTGCAAAGGGGCCCTGCCCCAGTTGTCTAAGGAGAAGCATCCAGAAGAGGAAGATATTTTGAGACTTCTTGTAACTTTGTGACTTTCTCCTTTTGTTTTGTTATTTTTATCTCCTCTGTTTCCTTGTCTTACCAGTGAGAACCCTTAACTTAGAAAAACCTAAGAAAAGCTCCCTGCTCCTTCCTGGGACAGGGCGTGGGAAGCCTCCTCCCAGTCCCTCTGAGCCAGGAGTCAGGGGCTCGGTGCAGCAGGACCTGTCTGGGCAGCCGGCAGGCCTGCGCCCACACGCAAGGGAACTGAGGCTGGAGGTGGATTGTGACACAGGAGCAGAGCCGAGACTAGAAAAGCTTTGAGTTGGGGTCACACCTGGGCTCCTCTGTCAGCATGGCCATTTCTTGGTCGCGTGACCTTGGGCAAGTCGCAGAGGCTCTCTGAGCCTCGCTTTCCTCATCAGCTACATGGAGTTAATATCACAGACCACAGAGGCGTCTGGGAGAATGAGAGATGATGTGGGTAATATACACAGCACGGGGCCTGGCACGTAGTAGGTGCTCATGAATGGGAGCTGACGCTACCTTCTGGACCCAGGTGCTCTAATTGCTTTCAAAGTTAACATGCCACATCCGAGCACCACGCCAGCTCTACCAACACCTCTCGTCTCCTCTCTTCCCTCCCGATGTGGGGCTGAGGGCAGGGAACTGGCAAAGACCCAGGGCCATTCTGCTGCCATGGGACTTATGGAGGAAGTGGAAGGAGCAGAATCCACCCCGCTTGCGTGACCACAGGTGTGACCGTCGTGACAAGGTGTCACCCACATCCCCCACACAGAGCTGCCTGGGACCCAGGTATTCACCTGGCCTGCTGTATTCCTCTGGCCTCAGGCTGAGGGGGCCCTGATTTCTCCCTATGCTGGGACTCATAGTAAGAAGGTGACTTTGGGTTTGTCAGGGTCCGAATCCCGGCTCGATAGCTCTGTGACTTTGGACCCTTCCTTTCCCCTCCCTGTGCCTCAGTATTCTTATCTATAAAACAGGGATGCTGAACCCTCCATTAGGACACCACTAACAGCCCAGGCAGTTGAGGTTCACCTGGTCGGTGCACACAGCCCTTGGCAGAGCCTGCACAACCGTAGCCCTCAATAGACATGACTTATTTATGATCATCACTGGGGACCCACAATCCCGCATACCCTCACCCGGGGGAGTAGAGTCTCTGTGGTGGAGCAGGCACCTCCATGGCCTGTGTCCACACGACGCTTGGCCCCGGTGGCCTGCTGGAAAGGCCTCTTGTCCCCTATCTGTCTTCCTGCTCTGACGAAGGCTCTGTCAGGATTGAACTGAACCTATTCCATGCTGCAGTGAGAGGGCTGAGGACCCTCCCTCGAGATCCATCTGGCAGTCCTCTGCGCGAGGGGGACACGGTCCCGGGTTGACTGCACTTGGGGTGCGTTTGTGCCCTGAGCCTGGGACCTGGAGCGCAGAGGCGGTGCTGGCAGGGAAGCCCAGGACCCTCCCCAGCCCCAGCTCACTCCTGCAGAGACCAGGAAGGCTCTGACACCCTCCTCCCACACGGCTGCAGGAGGCCTCCAGCAGAGAAGTGACAAATGAGCCTCTAAATGTATTATGACTTGTGAGGCTGTCTTAATAATTAAGTTTTATTAAAACGAACACCAAGAAATTTCCTGACATGGCCTGCCTGGCGGAGCCCATCAAAGGGTGATGAAT
This sequence comes from Sciurus vulgaris, assembly GCF_902686455.1. NCBI lineage: Eukaryota > Metazoa > Chordata > Mammalia > Rodentia > Sciuridae > Sciurus > Sciurus vulgaris. The sequence continues at coordinate 10,379,284 of NC_136466.1, forward strand.
GAGAGGGATCTGAGAGAGGATCCAAAGCCAGGAGAGGGGACAGGGAGAGGCCACCTGGCAGGGAGGGGAGGGAGGGGCCACGCAGGGACCAGGCTGGTGCGCACGGGGCCTCCTGGCTTTTCTCTGGCTCACAGACCAGGCCGGGGAGGCTTGCCGGGCGGCCTGCTAAGCCAGCTTCTAATCAGCACAGGCTCTTTGCTAGAGGCCACTGCTAACCAGAGCAGCTGTCCCTAAGCCCCAGCTCCCTGAGCTGTAAAAGGGGAATCAGAAGATAAAACTCCAAAAGGAAGTGGTCAGCTGCGGCCACTGCTGAGAAAGTTGGTCAGTCCTCTGAGATGTTGACCATGATATCAGCTAACTGTGGTTTCTTCTGGAAAAGACACTGGAGTTAGGGATGGGGTTCTTTGGAGCAAGTCTGTTATCTGGATTTTTCTACAATAGGCATTGGTGTCTTTATACAGAACACTTCCCAGGGGGAGGATCCGAGACCAGGACAGACCTGCTCTAGGGAGCCCATGCTTGCCTGGGGTGAGGTGGGCAGAGAGCAATCGTGTTACAGGGGTTTAATTATGTGCCTGCTGGTGCTAAGGCCAATGGCTGGCTGGTGGGGGCCAGAGAGAGAGGACCCTCAGTGTCCTCAGCAAGAGGACTCCTGACCTAAGATTGCAGACAACTGGACTATTTAGAAAACAGGAGGAAGAGGGGGAGGAGTGAGCCAAGGGAGAGCCCAGAAGCATAAATAAGCACTGGAGATTCAAAAGCTGCCAGAGTTCTCAGGGACACAGCATCTCTGACCGGCTCTTCCATAGCCACGGGAGGATGTAGGATTCTACCATCTGCTTGGCTGGATAACTCTGCTCTCAATCAATAGCCCAGAATAATGGCATTCTGAACCTCACCAGAAAATGCAGCCTTGAACTTCTGCTATTCCCATCTCTCATTAAGAAAGAAAGAAAAATCTCTGTTGAAGAAATTGTTCTTGGCGGAGGGTTGACTGAAGGACATACATTCCCCTAGGAATTTTTATCCTTGAATTTTATCCTTGAATAAAGTCAGAAAATTTGTGCCCAAGGAAAGAGAGATCAATAGAACAGAGTGGAAAGGCCAGAAATAGATCTCAGCACAAACGGGAGAGTCAGTGTCAGGTAAAGGTGGCTCAATGCAGAGAGGAGGGCTAGCTGCCTGGAGCAAAACCAGACTGAAGCCTCACGTCACACAGCCGACCGGACCGAGTAAACATTTTCATATAACAAGTAAACAAACAAAAACCCACGAAGAACTACAAAATGTAGGCAGAAAAGATGGAAAATGTTTTCATAACGTTGGAGTAGGGGAAATCTCCTAAAAACTCCTAAAAACAAAGTTGATAAATACAATCACAAAACCAAAAAATTTCTGAATACAGAAAATAACTTGCATGAAATCGTAAGAAAAGTGATAGGGGAGGGGAGAGGAGGCGACTCTCCATGGGAGACCACTGAAGGGTTTTAATATGGGATGGGGATGGGATGGAGGGAATGATGGTTGTAATTTTATATTTTGGAAAAGGCTGGGCATGGGGGCAGGCACTTGTGGTCCCAGTTACTCAGCCTGGGTGACACTGCAGAACCCCATCACATGCATATATATATGTCATATACATATGACATATATATATATATGACACCATAGTGGGGACGACAGAATTAGAGGACCCTACGGTGGTGAGAAAGGTGGTGTGCCTGCGCGTCAGAGAAAAAGCTGCTGGTGCTCGGCCAGGTAAGAGAGGAGGGCTGCTTGGCGAGGCTGGAGCTGGGATAGTGAGCAGCAGGTGGAATCGGCAGCTATTTGGAAGCAGAAGTCTACGTGGTGGTTTGGTGATACACAGGGTAAACCCGACTCAGGAAGACAGGGCTTCCAGGAAGATTCCCACTGGGGCTCCCTTGGGAAGCAATTAAGCCGAGAGCCTCACGGAGCCCCAGAGACTGCCTTTCCACCGCGTGAGGACACCTGAGAAGGCTTCCTCTGCCAACCAGAAAGCAGACCCTCGCCAGCCACCACATCCACAGCACCTTGGCCTTGGGCTTCCAGCTTCAGAGCCGTGGGAAGTGCTTTGCGGACCTGGAGCTGAGAGGAGAGGCAGGGCCCCATTAGGGGGTGAAGGTGGAAGGAGGGATTTGAATATTTATTTGGGGGAGGAACATGTTGCTAAGGAACCTAAGGAAGTGGAAGAGCAGGCAGATTAGGAGACAGGGCTGAGCCGGTGCAGAGCAGGCAGGAGGCAGGAGACACGCCCCCTCTTACCCACCGCCTGCAAGAGTCAGCGCTTCTCCTCCTGGGAGGCTTGAACTCCTCTTCTGTGTTCTCTATGTAACTTGCTTTTCTTAATAATATAAAACTATTTAACTCAATGCTCTAAAGGGCATCTCTAGAGTTCGAAAAAATATTGATCAAAGGTTTCTCTGGTTTTCAAGATTAATATTCAATTTTTTGAGGTTACGAATTCATACGGACCCCAGTTCTTCCATCAGCTTTGAAATTCAGCTTGCAAATCTTATTATTTATTTATAAGTCTAGCAAATTATAACAATCACTTTTAAGGGGACCTTTGAGAAATGTTTCGACTCATTTACGAATGTGTTTAATTAAATTGCTCTAAACATCATAAACTGCGTTTATTGACTTAATATATTTGAATTCCTTTTTAAGTACTTCAATTGTCTAAAAATCCTTCTCAAATATTTAAATGATTATTATGCATCGAATTCATTAAACTTATATACAGCAAAGTTTAAATTCCTTCATAGGTCACCATACTTAAATGTAGTTAGATTTCAACTTAAAAATCTCATGTCGAAATCAATTGCTCAATTAAACATTTTATATTAGGATGGAAAAGTTATCACAATACTCTAAAAGTCCACATTTTCATAAATGGAGCTTATTCAAAGTGGAAAGACCTTAATGAGAAAGGTATTATTTTGTTCTACATCTTCCACTTCATTGTAAAGTGAGCTCACCTCCCGTCCTGCCATAGGCAGACCTCACTCTGCTCCCTGCTGCCACCCTGCATACCCCTATCTACCTCTGCAACTGCCTCCGCTGTCCCAGCTGAGGTCCAGCCTCCACCTGAGTTTCACTGTGATTCTCCTACGTTCTTAAGTGTCTACAGGTGGCTTTCTTTTCTCTATTAAAGATCCAATAGTTTCCTCTCAACCTGGATGCTTCCTGTCAGCATTTTAAAAACATACTGGGCCAGGTGGAGTGCGCCTGTAATCCCAGTGGCTCAGGAGGCTGGGGCAGGAGGATTGCAAGTTCAAAGCCAGTCGCAGCAACTTAGAGAAGCCCTAAGCAACTCAGCAAGACCCTTCTCCAAATAAAATATAAAAAGGGCTAGGATGTGGCTCAGTGGTTAAGCACCCCTGGGTTCAATCTCAGGTACCAAAACAAACAAACAAACAAAAACCAACAACCTAAAAAGGGTAAAACCTTTGGCTCTGAGCCACTTCCCTGGTTCACCAGCTGCTGTCAGGATGGGTCTCCATTTTGCATCTTGGTCTCCCCACTGGTGTCCACCCTGCTTTAGCACATTCCAGTTAGGCTCTCCCTGGCCTTCCACCAACAACCTGAGAGATTCCAGGTCAGGTCCCAGGAGGGCGGAGTTTGTGTCCAGGGCACCTGTGAGACCCTGCTGGGGGCTGAGGGACTCAAATGCACAGCCCTGGGCCCACACCCCTGCCCGCAGGACAGAGTCAAGGAAGATACTGTGCAGAGTGGACAGCTCCAGGCCACAGCTGAGCAGAACACGCCCTTCAGGTCACTGGACAAGGTCCTGTGGGGAGGTGGCACTGCTGAAGATTCTGTCATTGCCTCTTGGGGGTTGAACACAGGGCTTTCCAGCCTGTGGGGCTGCCTGTCCTCACGTCCTGTGTCAGCAAAACCGGAAGTGAGGTGAGGCGTGGTTAAGAGCACGCAGTGACTTTGAACTCAGGGCAGAGCTGAATGTGACCCTGTTTGTGGTTTCCCAGCTCTCTGAGTGGCACCCCGTACTTTGAGCCTAGGTTCTGCATTTGAAATAGCAGGGTGGTGCTTCCACCAGATTGCACCATTGTGAGGGCTTGAGATGATTAAGATACCACTCTCAGTTCAGTGCTTTCCTTATTGTAGCTTCGTAGCAAGGTTTGGAATCAGGAAGTATGAAATGGGTTTTGTCCAGCTTTGTTCTCTGTCAAGAGTATTTTGGCCATTTGGACTCAGTCCATTTTCTGTTGCTATAACAGCATACCTGAGACTGGGTAATTTCTAAAGATAAGAGGTTTGTTTTGATTCACTGTCCTGTAGGTCCAAGGACTCGGTGCCTGCATCTGCTCAGTTTCTGGTGGGGGCCTCATAGAGAAAGAGGAAAAAGAAGAGGTACATTCAGAAGAGCAAGTTTGTAAGAATATAAGGGGAGGCACCAGACTCACTTTGTAACAACCCCATGACTTTTTTTTTTCGGTTTTTTTTTTGGTCTTTTTTTTTTTTTTGCTGTTGTTGTTTTTGAGTGTATATGTGTTTTTTGTTTGTTTGCGTTTTTTTTTAGCAGAAGTAAGAAGCGGCTGCTGTTATTGCAAGGGACTCTGGCGTAGTCCACAGCTTTCTCACGGAAACTACATTAACCCCTTCATGGTGCTGCTCCCGTGACCTGATTACCTCTTAAAAACTCCTCCCCTCTGCACACTGTGACCAGGTCTCCACCACCAGAATTTTGGGGGGCAAGCCACACTTAAACCATAGCAGGGTCCTTTGTAACTCCTCCAAAAAAAAAAAAAAAAGGTCACGGGGTCGTGATAAGGATGGCATTAACCTCTAAATACCTTCGCGGTGAGAAGACCTGGTGGCCGGGCGGGGCCAGGGGAGTCTGTCAGGGATCGTGCTGAACCTGGAATCACTTGATGTGTGTGCGTCAGGGACGGTGTTACTAAGGATCGCCACCGCAGCCACAGGCTTCTGGTAGCGGACGTGGCTGTCTGCATCTAAGAAGGCTTCGCTTCTTTCTTTTCTTTGGCACCGCTGGGAATTGAACCCAGGGCCTTGTGCATGCCAGGCAAGAGCTCTCCCACTGAGCTGCTGCTTCAGCCCTTTAGTGTTTCATTTCTTTTAATAAGAGTTGTCATTTTGAGAGCTTTAGTTTTGTTCCTCTGTTAAACGTATTCATTAGGATTTTATTCTTTTGATGCTATTAGTAATTCATTTTTTTAATTTCATTTTTGGATCATTTATCACTAACATATATGAATACCATAATGTTTGCATATTAATTTTATATCCTATAATGTCGGTGAGCTTATTACTTGTGAGAGTTCTGGTGTGGATTTTTGGGAGTGTCTGCAAGCAAGTGCTAAGGTCTGGAGACAGTAGTGTCCCCCAGGCAGCCGCTAGGGATCAGTTCCCAGGGTGGCATGTTGGCAGGCGCTTGGGATCTCCAGGAGATGGGACCTAGTCTTGGGGTCGTCGGGAAGTGGGCCCCTAGGTCTTGGGGGCATGCCGGCAAAGGGGATCGTGGGACCCAGCCCTTCCTGTTTCCTGGCCCAAGGCATGACTATCACCCCAAAAGGGGCTTTTGCCATCACCTGCTGTGCTCTCCCTAGAGCCAAGCCGATGCAGACACCACGCCCCGAATCTCCAAAATTGCGAGCTGAATGAACCTTTCCTAGATTAGTTGCCTCAGGAATTTCATTGCGGTAACATAAAGCTGATTAACATGATAAGCTATTGGCATCTGCATGTAGAGATAGTTTTACTTCTTCCTTTCCAATTTGAATGCTTTTCATTCCATTTTCTGCCTAATTGCCTGGGCTAGAACTTCCAGTGTGACCGAAGCCCTGAGAGCAGACATCCTGCCTGGCTCTGGTGCTTAGTGGGAAAGCATCCCGACTGTCACCATTACCTGGGATGTTAGCTGTGGGTTTCCGGTGTCCTTTAGCACATCGACAAAGCTCCCTTCTATTTCTTGTTTGCTGAGGGTTTTTATCAGTGATGCCTGCTGGATTTGATAGAATGAATTTTTCAATGTCTGTTAAGATTGTCATGTGGTTTTTTTCCTTTTTATATAGAATAGTATTAATTAATTTTCAGATCTCAAATCCACATTGCATTCCTGGAATAAATTCCGCTTGTCATGGTGTTAACACTTTTTAATATACTACTGTATTTAGTTAGTATTTTGTTGAGAGTTTTTAGGTCTATATTCATAATCAATACTGGTCTTTAGTTTTCTTTTCCTGTAATGACTTTGTATAGTTTTAGTATTAGGGTAATACTGGACTCATAAAATGACAGGGGAAGATGTTCTCTTTCACAAGAGTTTGTGAAGAATTAGTGTTCTCTTTAAATGTTTTTAAAGAATTTACTAGTGAAGCCATATGAACTTGTTTTTTTGTTGTGTGCATGTGTGTGTGCAAAGATTTTAGATTACTAAATTAATCTCTATTTAAATGTCAATTTGGATTTTCTATTGCTCATAGATCTTTATATACTGTATCTTCGTTTTTATTCATCTCGAAGTGTTATCTATTTATCACCTTGATTTTGTTAGTTTTGATTTTTATATTTTGGGCTTCTGTTATTAGGCGCATATGTGTTTATAATGGTCATATCCTCTGGATACTTTGACACTTTCATTATTATAAAATGTCCCCTTGTAGTAATGTTTTTTGCTTTAAAGCATATTGTGTTTATATTAGCATAGTCATTTCAGCTTTCTGTTTTTAAAGAACAACAAAAAATATTTTTGCCTTCATTGAAGTTTGTAGTGAAGGGCAATATAATAAAAGCATGAAAATCAATACCCACAAATCAAATGCATTCCTATATATCAATAATGAATCCACTGAAAGAGAAATAAAGAAAACTACCCCATTCGCAGTCACCTCAAAAAAAAAAACAAAAAACAAAAAAACAAACAACAACAAAAAAATTAGGAATCAATCTAACCAAAGAGGTGAGAACACTAAAGAAAGAAAGTGAAGAAGACCTTAGAAGATGGAAAGACCTCCTATGCTCCTGGATAGGCAGAATTAATATTGTCAAAATGGTCATACTATGAAAAGCCTTATACACATTTAATGCAATTCCTATTAAAATCCCAATGAAATTCTACATAGAACTAGAAAAAGCAAACATTAAATCCATTTGGAAAAAATAAGAGACCCAGAATAGCCAAAGCAATCCTGAGCAAGAAAAGTGAAGCAGGAGGCATCACAATACCAGACCTCAAACTATACTACAGAGCTATAGTAATAAAAACAGCATGGTATTGGCACCACAACAGACATATAGACCAATGGTACAGAATAGAAGATACAGAGACAAACCCACATAAATACAGTTATCTCATACTAGACAAAGGTGCCAAAAATGTTCATTGAAGAAAAGACAGTCTAATCAACAATTGGTGCTGGGAAAAATGAAAATTCATATGTAACAAATTAAAATTAAACCTTTATCTCTCACCCTGCATGAAACTCAACTCACAGTGGATCAAAGACTTAGGCACTAGAACAGAGACCCTGCGACTACTAGAAGAAAAAGTAGGCCCAAATCTTCACGTCAGTCTCGAACATGACTTTCTTAACAAGACCCGTAAAGCGCAAGAAGTTAAATCAAGAATCAATAAATGGGATGGATTCAAAAAAATCAATAATGTGAAGAAAGAGCCTACAGATTGGGAGAAAACCTTTACTACATGCACCTCAGATAAAGCATTAATCTTTAGGATATATAAAGAACTCAAAAAACTTAATACCAAAAAACCAAATAACCCAATCAATTAATAGACTAAGGAACTGAACAGATACTTCACAGAAGAAATACAATTCATCAACAAACATATGAAAAAATGTTCACCATCTCTTGTAATTAGAGAAATACAAATCAAAACTACTCTAAGAATCCATCTCATTCCAATCAGAATGGCAATTATTAAGAATAAAAGCAACAGCAAATGTTGGTGAGGATGTGGGGGGAAAGGTACACTCATATATTGCTGGTGGGAATGCAAATTGGTGCAGCCATTATGGAAAACAGTGTGGAGATTCCTCAGAAAACTTGGAATGGACCCACCATTTGACCCAGCTATCCCACTCCTTGGTTTATACCCAAAGAACTTAAAATGAGCATATTACAGTGACACAGCCACATCAATGTTTACAACAGCTCAACTCACAATAGCTAAACTATGGAACCAACCTAGGTGCCCTTGAACAGATGAATGGATAAAGATAATGTGATATACATATGTACACACACACACACACACACACACACACACACACACGGAATATTACTCGGCTTTAAAGAATGAAATTCTGGCATTTGCTGGTAAATAGACAGAATTAGAGAACATCATGCTAAGTGAAATAAGCCAAACCCAAACAACCAAAGGTCGAATGTTTTCTCTGATATGCGAAGGCTAACTCACAATAAGTGGAGTGGGGGATAGCGAAGAATACAGTTGCTTTACATTAGGTAGAGGCGAGTGAAGGGAGGGGAAGGGGTGTGGGGGAAGGAATGATAGTAGAGTGAAGCAGACATTATCTTCATACATGTATGACTGCATGACCAATGTGATCCTGCAATATGTATAATCAGAAAAATGAGAAATTATACTCTATTTATGTATGATCTATCAAAATGCATAAATCCATTCTATTGTCGTGTACAACTAATCAGAACAAATTTTTAAAAATTTAAAAAGAATATACAGAGAGTTAATCTGTCAAAATAACTAGTTCTTTATGCTTTCCATAGAAGTCTGTTGCACAGATTTCAGAATTATATTGCTTAAAGAGTTCTAAATATATAAAGCAGTCACAATTGTGAAACATTTCCAAATGCCTACTCAGTTTTTCTTAAAAATCTACAGGCAAGATTTCGTGATTTCACCAGGTAAAGGTTTGCATCTTCCATGATGGTCATCGGGAACTTTTCTAAACCTGTAACAGAAGTCCTTAGTTCTTGGTCTACGTAAGGTAAATCACGCAGGACACGTGCATCAGACGTCTGGGTCTGTGCGTGCGGCTTCTCCTGACTAGCAGGTGAGGTTCTCTAATAGGATCTTAAGCCCATGTCAAAGCCACCCCTGGGCTCTGCTGCAGGGTAGGTGTAGGCCTCTGTTCGTTGTTAGACTGGTCGCTCCTTCAGACCACTCGCTGCGTGGTGTGAAGATGGCCTTTCCCCTCCAGGACACGTGCTGGGGTTTAATACTCACTGTGAGGTGTTAAGAGGGTGGAACTTAATCAACCTTGGTATTTGGAGAGGACCCTTGGGAGGTGGCCAAGATTGGACAAGGTCACCAGGGTGGACTCCATGACTGAGTGCTGGTGGCTTTATATGCAGAGAGAGACCAGAGGACACATGCAGACCCGAGAGCTCCCTGGCTCTTCCCTGCCCTGCGCTGCCTCAAGACTCTGCCAGCCAAAAGGTCTTCTCTAGCTGTGGGCCTCGACCTAGGGCCTCCAAAGCCCTGAGCCTGTTTTTAAGAGCTTGTTTTAAAGCCTCTTTATAGTTTCTCAGTAACAGAAAACAGACTAACACACTCATGGCCACTTGGAAGTGGTCCCTCGTGTACGTATCAAAATTTGATTTGCTCCTTCTTCTACCTTCTCCGAATTAATTCCGCCCGGTCCCTGAGCCAACGCTGGAAGCCAATGCTGCTTCTCCAGGACTTAAAGAAATGTGGGTGTGTTGAGCAAGAAGCAGCTTGCTGACGATGCAGACTGTGTTCCTCTTTTCACTAAAGCATGAATTATTCTTCTAGAAACAGGATTGCTTTCCTGTCAATGGAGTGGATTCTGGAGGAGCCCACCGTCCTGGGTTGTAAAACGGCCACCTCTTCCTTTGCCTCTCAGGAAACCAAGACTTCTTCATGAGACTGTTTATCAAGTTTGGCTTTTGCCGACGTCCATGCTCTGCGCTGTATGACACTTACGTCATCCTTTCTGTGGGTCAGGAGCGTGGGTGCCACTTGGGGTCCTCTTACTCTGCAGGTGGGCATTGGCTGCTCCACCTGTTTTATCCGATGGGGTTGACGTGGGGAAATCTGGTTCCAAGCTTCCTGGGAATGTCAGCAGAATTCATTCCCGTGACTGTGGAACCAGGCCCCTCTGCCTCTTGCCAGCTCTTGGGTGGAAGCCACCTCAGCACCCAGGGGCTGCCCACAGCTCCTCGCCCTGTGGAATCCTTCCTGGTGGCTGTATATTTGTAGAGTCAGAAGGGCGGAATCTTCTAGCATAACAGAGCTGCAAGGTCATGCAGCCACGGAGTGGCACCTGTCATCTGGGCCACATTCTGATGCTTAGAAGCAAGTCATGGGTCTCACCTGCTTCAAGCGTAAGGTGTCACAGAAAGGCAAGGCTACCGGGAGGCAGGGAACACCCACAGTCACCGACGATCTGTCCCTAGCTAGCCTGCGTGCTCTTGGGGCCACATGCCCCTCTACCAGGCAGTCAGGGGCCAGGGACATGGCTCCCTTCCCACCCCTGCCTGCAGCACCATCTGGGTGGCTGCCCCCATTTCCCCCACCCTTTGGCACATTGAAGAAGTGACAAAGGCCCTCATGTTAAAATGAGGACTGCTTCCCTAATACAGAAACTGTGTTTAAAGCTAAGTTGAGAAAATAGGAGACAGGGTGACATCCTCTTAATGGCCGCTGAAAGTAAGTGCATTTCGAGAGCAGATGCTTCTTGAGATAAGATCATTCCTAACGTTCTTTCGGATTGTCCATTTGGAGGGTGAAGGGAACGTGGTCGGGGGACCGAAATGACAAAGAATTCTCAGGCCAGCAAAGATCGACAGCCTGGATATGGGATTTCAAAGCCTGTGTGCAGTTTTGATGCCGATTATTTAATCAGTAATAATCCTGTCCCTCAAGAAGGCTCCTAATTTGCTTCACTGCCTTTTTAGGTTGGTCCCCTTTCATTTTCTGAAATACAGTCATAGCTCAGTGCTCCGTCTGTGCGCTCCGGGGATGGGGATGGGTCCTGGGCGGTGGCCACGCAGGACCAGCGAGCCATGCCCGAGTCACCCGTTTCCTCCAGCGTCACCTCATTTGAATTCATGGTCTTCAGAAAATTCAATTATATTTGCAATTTCATCAAGAAATTACTCAGATAAATAACTGACAGAGTAACTGTCCGCTTATTGGTCAGGCATGAAGCAGAGATGAGGGGAGGGAAGAGGGAGAAGAAATGCAAAAGGCACACTTGATAAAAAGTGTCATAAAGAAGTTTTGATGTCCTGAGAGGCACGGGGGCAGGGTGGCAATTTTGCAGCCACAGGTGTCAGCTCTGCCTGTGAATCGGATGTGATGAGAGTCCCTACGAGGAAGTTCCCCTTGAGCAGGCCTTGCCTGACGTCCCTCACTGGAGTTGTCACGGGTCTTTGGCATGGTATGTAGGCCCCGGGTTCCTGATTGTCGGGGGATCGATGATGGGCGACTTGAGACTCCTGTTGTCACTTTGGACCTCTGCAGCACACACATCACGTGCTTTCCGGCTGTTGAGGAGCTCACCTTGACCTAAGCCGTGCTGATCAGGAGCCTCTGAGTGTCTGGGGAAGAAAAGGAACCATCCTGCACAGCCGCATCTGTCCTGCCCTCAGAATGACTCAGACCAGCACTACCCTTGGAGAAACTCCACCACCGAGTGGGCTGTGCCGGGCCCACACTCGGAGCCTGAATCTGGACTGCTGTGTCCCAGGTGGTACCAACCAGGTGTCCCTGGACCTTTGCGTGGGAAGCAGGCCTGGGGACGGAGACAGGGTCACAGTGGTGTCTGCTGGGCTGGAATGACAATGGTCTTGTAGACTGTTACCAACCTGCCCATGACCAGGCCACCTCTTAGGGCCTGGGCAGCGCGGCTCCTGGGACAGACAGCACCTGCTTTGTGTTCCTTGGGAGCAGACACGGTCATCCGGTTCTAATCCTGGTGATGTCCTTCCAGATCAGACACACCAGTCCAGACGCTGGGGACAGATAGCACAGCCTCCATCCTTCTTCCCTCACCAGCCTGTGTGCCTCGGGGTGCACCACGGGGGTGGGGTTGGTTCCAGGACTCCCCGTGGGTACCACAATCTACAGATGCTGAAGTGCCTCCTAAGCATGATGTTGGCAGGAGACAGTGGGGCATCCTCACCCCAGCGACCCGAGAGGCTGAGACAGGAGGAGGCAAGCTGGAGACCAGCCTGGGTAACTTACCAGACCCTGTTTCAAATATAAAAAAAAAAAAAAAGATTGGGGCTGTATCGCAGGGACAGAGTACCACTGGGTTCGATCTCTAGCACAAGAAAGGGAAAAAATAAAAAATGATAAATACTTGCTCAACAATAGCGGGGACTCAGATCAGCCTGGAAGGGAGCCGCTGGGTCCCATCTGGGGTGTGTGCAGTGTCCGGGTCTCTCCTGCCTTCGACATCCTTGTGAAGTGGGCTTGACATGTCTGTGTGTGTGTGACTTCCTCCAAGTCAGGAGGACGTCACAGTCTGTCACTGTAACGTGATGTTACAGTCTGTGGGACTGAGCGTGTTTGATGGGAACCTGGGGACATGGTGGGACGGCCAGGCCAACTCCCGCCTGGGGCTGCCTGTCTCTTGCTCATCAAGTGAGTGTCCCGCCACCCGCATTCTGCACAAGCCAGGCAGGGGGGCTCCACCTGGGTCCCCACCTCCCAGCGCTGCCCACAGAGGACGCAAGCCTAAGGGACCTGGGGTGGGGACAAGCCACATCCAAGCCACAGCACCTGGGCATCATGGAGAGCGTTTTCAGGACTGGTCAAGGATGCCAAGTTTGAGCCCAAAGTGCTGGTTTCGTGTTGAAAGTCTGCCATGGCTATGAGTTAACGGATGATGAGTGAGTGAACTAACCAACCAGCAGGCCAGCTCCGTCCACACCGCGGGCACTGTGGGACAAGATGGCGGGACGTGGGGTCTCGTTTCTGAGGCAGCTTCTCATGGAGACGCTGGATCCTCAGCTGGGACGACATTGATGGAACACGGAGATGTTGCTGCTGTGACCTAAGCGTGACCCAACGCTGCCTCTGCACTTGGACTCTGTGACCCCCTGGACAGGTCCTCTGACCTCTCAGAGCCTGCGAGGTGGAAACCAGGATGCTCACTGCGGGGTCAGTGTTGGGACTGGGCCCCAGGTGCACGTGGGGACTTGATTGTGCCATCTATTCGCTTGTGGCTTTCTATCCCGCCTGTTCTTGAGAACTCATCAAAGAAATGGGCGCTTCTGTGGGAATCGTTTCTCTGGGTGGTGTTTCTCAGGCAGCTCGGTCCATTTGGGAGTTGCCATGGCAACCCGTCCGTTCAAGGGGTTTGCCTCTGGCCCACGCTTCTCCCAGGGAGCGTGCAGCTGGCCCCTCCGCCCAGCGCCTGGGTACCCACGACGGGCAGCGGGAGGGCACAGCAATGGCAGTGCTTCTGGCTGCAGGGTGAGCCCGGGGGGCTCAAGACGGCTGGAGCCTGGCTGCGCACGGACCCAGGAAGGCAGGCAGGTAGAAGCGGCTCCAGGTGGGGGCTCTGGAATAGAGCAACTGTCCCGAGGCCAAAGCCGTGAGCTGCTCGTGCTGCCAGGCAGGGGTAATGGGAGCTCCCGGAACTGTCTGGCCCGAGATGGCTCCAGTCATTCATTCAGGGACTTGGACAGGCCAGGCCCTGCCCTGTATGGCGATGACCTGGATACAGTGGGGGATTCTGGAAACAAATGGCCAAAGCCAGCAGGACAGTTGCCACTTCCAGGGGCTTGTGAGGACCCTACCAGGGGCATGTGGGGACCCTGACTTGGGCCATCAGGGGGGACTTCCCAGGGGAAGAGCCGTCAAGCCTGACACTTGGATGGATGGGTAAGTGTCATGCGGGAGAAAGAGGCTTGGGAATGACTGTTCCAGGTGGCGGAAATGGCACATGCGGAGGCCCGTCTCATGGGGAGGAAGTGATGGCTTCCACGGGAACTCAAGACCATCTGTCTCAGTCAAGGTCTTGTTCGTAAGCAATAAACACTGAGCCCGGCTCAACTAAGCAGAAAGGATTGATTAGGTGGTGTGAGCTGGCCTGCTGGCTCTGAGAGACATGCCAGTCAACTCCAAGGTCCTGAGCCGGGAGCAGCCCGTGAAATTGCTTTGCAGAACTGGTCCCGTGAGGACCCCTCTGTGTGGCTGGCACGATGCCGTGTCCGCAGCCCACATCCCTGAGCTGAATTCTGGACATTGCTCCTGGTGGTTCCTCTCCCTCCCCTTCACAGACATGGGTCCCAGGTGGTTCCTGGTTCTTGAAGTATCCTCTCCCAGTTCAAGCCTCAGGATAGAAGGGTCTAGTTGGCTGGGCCTGGGCTGTTTATGTTCACTGTAGCTGCAAGGGAGGCTGAGACAGAGAGGCTGGTATTTCTGGCTTCATAAGAGGTCTCCCTGACTCATAAAATGTGGTAGGATAAGCAGCAGCACTGACCTAACAAGGAAAAGATCATCACTGGAAATCCTGTTCCACCTAGGCCAGTAAGACACAGTGGTCACCTCCACGGGATTGCAGAGGTGACAGTTCTGTCTGCCGCAATACCAGAGAGTGGAGAAAGTGCAGGGACGAGAGCAGGACTGAAGGTGGGCAAGGGGTTGTCAGGTTCCATGTTGGAATCTGAGGGCATAGTTCAGAAGGAGCTCCATGGAGCCCCAGGTGAGGAAAGCCAACCTAAGACTCAAGGTCCACCAAGAGAAGTGAAGCAGGAGGCATCACAATACCAGTAGCAGACCTTGAGTTATATCACCAAGCTACAGTAACAAAAACAGCATGGTATTGGCACCGAAATAGACATGAAGACCAGTGGTACAGAATAGAAGACACAGAGAGAAACCCACATAAATACAGTCATCTCATACTAGATAAGGGAGTTGTAAACATACATTGGAGAATGTAGCTCAATTCACAATAGCTAAGCTATGGAACCAACCTAGGTGCCCTTCAGTAGATGACTGGATAAAGAAAATGTGCTATATATACACAATGGAAAATCACTCAGCCATAAAGAAGAATGAAATTATGGTATTTGCCTGTAAATGGGTGGAACTGGAGGCTATCATGTGAAGTGAAATGAGCAAATCCCAAAGAACCAAAGGCCAATGTTCTTTCCGATATGTGGATGCTCACTCACAATAGGCCGAGGAGAGGGAGGGTGGAGGGTCACTGAATTGGACAGGGGAGAATGGGGGAATGCGATTGGGAAAGACAGTAGAATGGATCGGACATCACGCTCCTATGTTCATGTGTGAACACAAGACCAGCGTGACTCCACATCATGTACAACCACCAGAATGGGAAGTTACGCTCCGCATGTGTGATACGTCAAGTACATGGTACTGTCACGTGTGACTAAAAAGAACCACACAAACCAACACTAAGGCCTCGAGTTTTCTCTGGAACCAGGAGAACAGAGAGCTCTCCACTGACGGGGCTGTCCGCCTCCCTTCCTCCTCCAGCAGTCCCCGCATTCGGGGGACATTTCCGCGTCGTGTCGGTAAGCGCGTGCCAACGCTTTACCCCTCAGGGCGGCAGTTCCACACCTGGTTTCCCCGCCCCAACCTCCCCTCGGTCCCTTCAGCTCTGGTCAAGTGAATGCGGCCAAGCTCTTCGGAATCCTGGTGGCGCAGGGGCTCAGTCTCTGTGTCAGAAAGTGCCGGAAGGGGTGCAAAGCCAAACCCGAGCACCTCAGTGGAACCAGGCCCCGCAGGGCGGGCCTCCTGGACTCCTGTCTGTGAGGGCAGGTCCTCTGTTCCCCACAACGGGACGCGCCAAATCGCTGTCACTTCCTCGTGTGTTAGATAGGGCCTCTGGGGACAGTGCATTTCCTTTTCGCCTGAGACGTCTTCATCTCCCCTTAGCTTCCATTCCACGTGTGCAAGTCATGGGGCTATTCCGATGGCGGGCGCTGCACAGTGCCACCTGAGAAAGTCTGGATTCGCCTCAGGTTCCCTCAGGGCTTGTGGCCAGCAGGATGATGACCGCCCAACGTGTCCGCGGACTAACCCACATCACCGTGAACAGAGCAGGTCACATGGCAAGGGGGAGATCGGGCTGTGGATGGATGAAGGCTGCTGATCAGCTGCTGGGAGCCAGTCACACTGGGTTATCCAGATGGATCCAGGGAATCACAGGGTCTTTCCAATGTGGAAGAGTGAGGCGGAATAGGGAGGCCCAGATCTGAAGCCGATGTCAACCGTGACGATGGCAGAGAGAGGCCACGAGCCAAGACATGCAGGCCACCTCCAGAAGAGGGAAGGGGCAGGATAGGCTTCTCCTGGGAGCCTCCAGGACAAGCGCAGGCCGCCTGAAACCCTGGTGTCAGCCAGAGAGGCTCACTTTGGACTCTGACCTCCAGGACTCTAACGAGGCCGTGCTGCTTGAAGCCACAGAGAGGGTCATACTGTGTCACAGCAGCAACAGGAAAAGCGTCTGGTCCTTCCTGCCAGGGTTTCACTACAGGGCAGAGAAGCAAGGGAAGGACACGTCACGCCTCTCCTAGGACCAGGGGTGGGAGCTGACCCAGAACCGCAAAGCTTCCTCAGCAGTGGGGTCAAGGCGTAGGTCACAGAACTCGCAGCAGGACTTGCTCTCAGGAACGCGGAGGGAGCAAGCAAGCTCCCCAGTTCACACGCTGTGGCCGAGTCTGCTGGCTCCCAAGCCAGGGCTGGTCGCACACTTGACAGCATTAGCCTCAGAAATGGACTGAGCCACAGAATTTTCTAGGCCTCACCCAGAAGTAGAAAGGGAGGGAATCCCAAGTTCTCCATGGCTGCATTGGTGGCCAAGGGAATGACTGAGGGCCAGGCACATCCAGCGCGCGCTCCGGGGTGGTGAAGGGAGAGCGGAGTCGCTGGGTGTGTCCTAGGCTGTCAGCCTTCTGCTCACCGCGGCTGAAGGGACCAGATGGCCGGGCGGCAGTTTCCCTGGTCTTGGCACCAACGTCCGGACACTGTGTGCATCAGACGCTGTTTTGTTGCCCAGGAAGGTGGCAGGTGGGCGAGGGGCTGGGTTAGGAGCCGGGGCCCGGGGCTGCGTCATCCCCACAGCCCTTGGCTGCTGCTCCTTCCCGTGCAGCCTCCCTGAGGCCCCGCCGGGGAGCTCTGTGGACAGGGCTGGGCAGGTTGCGGGGGAGCTGGCTGCCCCCCGTGGACGGGGCTGGGCAGGGTTCAGGGGAGCTCCGTCGTTGCCGGGTGGGGTCAGAGAGCACCACGGACACGCCTGGAGAGCAGCCTGGCTCTTCCCCCTGCTGGGGTCAGGTCCAGGTCCAGGGTCAAGTCCAGGCCCTGATGCCCACGGCGTGCCGTCCTCAGCATGTTCCGCCCCAGCATGGCTCCTGGGTTGCTATTCCCAGGTGGCCCTGACGACAGGTCTCAAGGTAAACGTGGTGAACACCCGCGGCGCTCTGAGTAGCGGCCTGGTGGGAGCCCACATGCTCCTCGGGCTCCCTGGGGCTGTTCTCCCGCGGCCACGGAGCAGGCCCTGAGATCAGGAGGGAATCCCCACGTTCCCTCATTCCAACTCATCTTCCAGGCACCCCCACAGGAAGGGACGGCTCCTGGCTCAGCAGTGCTGAGTCAACATTTGCTGCATTGATGGATAAATTAATTAATAACGCCCAGCCATTAGTGATCTTCCTGTGGCCTTCGGGGCAGCGGCTGGAAGTGAGGATTTGTGTGAGCGAAGGTTTAGGGCTGTCCGCTCTGGGGCCCAGTCTGTTCTCCCTCTGCAGAGGATGCAGGGGACAGCTGGAGGAGTCATTTCTGCTCTCAGGACTTTGCATCTGGAGCCAACACAACACGGCAATGTCAATCAGAAATCTGTCCATTTGTACATCTGTCCATCACCCCAGACACAGCCCTGGGGTCTAAGGAAAACAGACTCGAAGAGAAAGCTGCTGGGTTTTTCTTAAGAAAAAGTAATTCTCACACCCTTGTATTTCTCTTAATGAATGAACAGGTCATGAGGTTTTGGAAGGATCACTGCCCACGAAGCCTCGGGATCCACATCCTGGAGCGTCCCCAGCTGGAAGCTGTGTGGCAGGCGGAGTCGCGCGGCCTCCACCCCCGCTTCCGTGTCCTCCTCTGTCTGGGCTGATGACATTGCTCGGTCTGCCCCCCGGCACAGCAACGGGATCTCCACCCGGGAGGTGGTGTAGAGGACACTGCAGGACTCAAGTGGGCACTATCGTCCCCAGATGGTCTGGGAGAAATGGGAAGCTCCTGAGTGCAGAGACCGAGTGTCCTGAGAGTCCTGTGTGACCCCAACAGGGGCTGGGCAGGGCTGAGCTAGAGGGCTTTTCCCTGGAGACGCCCATCTTAGACCAGGTGCAAAGGTCCAGGCTCAGGATAGATCCTGGTAGGTGAGGTCCAGGGCCCTTTGCAGATGGGAAAAACCACAGCTGGGAATGGGAGAGGGACCTGGGTAAAGTCATCTCATTCCGTGTCCCTGTTTCTAGGGACAAGCCCAGGATCCTTCCCAGGGCCCCTGGACCCCTGAGGATCTGACCCCGTGACTTCTTCCCTTTCACGAAGACTCATGATAGTGCGTCCTTTCTGGGCTCTGCAAGGACTTTGCCTGCTCCACCCCGGGGTCTTGGCCACGCTGTCTCCCAGCAAGGGGAAGGGTCTTAGCAGGAGTCACGTAGTCCATGTGTAGCACCACTGAGCCACATCGGGCCTGCCTGCTGGTGACAGGGCGGATGAGGGCTTGGGACAGTCTGGAGAGCAGCCTTGGCCTCAGCACTGAGCAGCTGGGCGGACTGCAGTTAGCAGCTGCAGACGCCTGTTCATTCATTACCGTCTCTCCCAGGAACCAAGCCTGCCGTGGGTACCAGCGATCCAGCCCTGGAGGTAGGTCCTGTGATTTTCAGTCTGCCACCTGAGTCCCTGCGGTGGCCTGGACACTTCTCCAGCGCACCACTGATCACTTGCCTCAGACTCTGCAGGCGGTTCCTGCCCAGGCCGCGGCTCCCCTGCGGGTGCACGGGCTGAGAGAGGCTCAGGAGCCCTTTGTTCCAGGCCCCCTGGAGCTAGCCCCGCTCTCTGAACCACAAAGGTGCCATGTTCTCTCTGCTTCCGACTAGACTAGTCGCACTTCAGGTCTGTGTGTAATTGGCCTCGAGTGCACAAAAGAATCTCGGAGGCCTGAAGGCCTCCCTGCCAATCTCCTCAGGCCCTCTAGGGGCCTGACGCCTGGGGAAGGCACCTGCGGGACACTTACAGAAAACAGAGTAAAGTTTAGCCGCAGGAAATCAGGGAAGCGCCGCTTCTTGCACCACTGAGGCTGCGACCGAGGAGCACACCTGTCTCCCACGCTCCCTGGGGCTCCTGACGGGGTGGACAGGTGGAGGGAGGGAGGTCAGAGCAGAGGGAGACGCTGCGTCAGGGCAGGAGAGAAGGCCCTCAGGCCCTCCCCGGGCATGTCTGGGCGTGTCTGCCTGGTCCCACTGTCCCTGGGCCCTTCACTCTCTTTATCAGGCTACCGGAGGTTCTTTGGCTGAAACTGCAGTCCTGTCTCTGGGCAGCTCCCTCACTATCCAAAAGTCAGGGCCAAAGCCATGGCCACATCCACTGCAGGCCCCGCCAGTGTCCTGCTGCAGCCCGCCGGCCTTGGCCCTGGCTGGGGCCGCTCTCCCCCAGGTGCCAACCCCTGGCCCTCCTTCTGCCTGAGGCGGGTCTTCATCCAAGGACACGCCCTTCCATTTTGCTGCATCTTAGTTTCAAGAAGTCTGTGCGCCAAGGTGTCCCACCCGCTCTCCTTGCAGGCAACTCCTGTTAATTTCTCCACCGGGGAGAGGGGCAGGAAAGGCCCGAAGGCCCCGAGTCATGCACCAGCAGGACTCGGCTCTGCTTTACACCTCTGCCCGAGGATCCGCACCGCGCTGCAGCCCCACTTCTGCTCCTCAACCAAACCAGCTCTCCCTAAGCCCCGGGACCTCGCGGCCCCATACGGCAGCCTCACTTGGTTCCCTCTGTCCCGCTTCTCAGCTGCTTTGGCCAAGAAGAGGCGCCCGCAGATCTGAGAGGCAGAGGGGAGGTCAGGTCGGGTGGCCCAGCCACCTCTGAGCCCAGCTTCTGGGAGTGGTCGCCCTGCTGAGCCACTGCTCCTCACCCCCACCAGGCCCAGGGTCACGCTCCTCCAGTCCTGGGGACGGAAGCGGCTCCCCTCCACTGCTGGTCCCTGGGCACGTCACCCGCCCGGGTCCCCCTGGCAGGCTGCCCACACCTCTCTACCTGAGACCTCTTCTGAAGTGCTCCTCCTTGACCCCTTTCCTCCGGGGACCCTGACGGATGTCTGGTCCAGGCGGCTGGGGCCCTGCAGGGTGGCCGCGGCTGCCTCCCTGGTGTCCCCAGCCTCCTAGGTCTCCTCCCTCCGCACTGGGCAGTCAGGGAGGCCCCGACCCTGCCACTGCTCCCCTCCAGGAGAGGCTGCGCCCTGCCGGTCGCCGTGCGCCTCCCTCCCCTCCTCGCCCTCCTCCCTCAGCTCTGGGCTCCAGGGCCACAGCCCCCCACAGGTTCCCTGGCCAGCGCGGGCCCCTTGCAGACCGAGCTCCCAGGGTTCCGGGCCCTTTCCTGGGCCTGCTACAGTCCAGGTTCACACTTATTTGCGTATTCTGTGGTTTCCAGCTCCCGCCTGGTCTCCCTGGGTCTCCTTGTTTCCTCATCTCCTTGCCCTGCCTGTCTGGCACACGGTCGGTGCTCAGCATTTGTGGGATGGACGAATGGAGAGAAGACAGAGGGTGACAGGCCAGATCCTCCTGGGCCCCGCTGTTCAGTCCTGTGCGTGAGGAGGAGAGGACCTAATGCGGGGCTGTGGAAGGAAGCTGGGCCCTAATGACTCCTGGCAGTGGACTGTCCAGTAATCATGACGGACACCTAGGTTCGCTTTCTAACTGAGCCTCCAATGGACAGTCCGCTGCCAGTGTCTCCTCAGGAGCATCCCTTTCCAAGGACTCCAGCCATGGAATCAGCCCGGTCCGGGGTCCTCTGGTCTCCACCCTGAGCGCAGAGGAAGGCTCTGTGTTGGCTCTCAAGCATCCAGACCCCTTCCCTCTGCAGCAACCTCAGTGTCTGTTCAGTGTCCGCCTCTCTCATATGGTTGGCCAAGTGCAGAGGGGTGTCACCCCCAGCCCAGCGGGAGCACCTTTGGGGACTCTTACTTCCCTGGCCTCAGCAACAGGTTGAGGGGTAGGCGTGACATAAGCTGTAGGATCTGAAAGAAGCCCAGGAAGTTCCTGCAAAGGGCTCTGGTCTTTCCCAGGGAATCAGAACCTGAAAGGAAGTGAGGTTGTAGCTGAGGCCAGTTTGCTATTTGGAGGAAGAAGAGGACTTTCAGGAGCTACCACATGAAAAGAAGCCCAAGAGAAGCAAAGTCAAGGAACGGAGAGTCCTGTAGACAGTTCTGATTGCTGGATCCAGCAGTACCTGAAGCTGTGTGTTACTTATGTGAGCCATGACAAAGGTTCTCTCATTAAGCAAAATCTGCTCAGAGTCCCATGAGCTCTTTTTCAAGAAGACCTGACTTTTAAGTCTCATTGTTCATCTCTGCCTCATCCCATTCTAGCAAGAACCCTGGTAAGTCAGTTCAAGCAGCACCCCTTGCCTTTGAAACCCCATTACCACTGATATCTAATGGGGCTCCCATTTTCTACCATATCCGAGCTGATGTCACCCTTGATGTCTTGTCCAGCAAGACTCCCGTCAGTTTAGTTTGGGTAGAGTATCTCCTCGCCCTGATATTTCCTCTCAGTGATTTTCCATCAACTGATCCCAGCCCTGCTCCTGGTTATAAATTCCTCTTTGCCCTGGCTGTATTCAGAGTGAGCCAGATCTCTCTCCTGTGTGAAGTCCCTTGCAGCAGGCTCGGTGGCTATCATGATAGTCCCCTTGAATGCAGCTGTGGCCTCTTATCTGCAGTTTTGCTTTCGGCAGTTTCTGTTACCTGAGGTCCTCACAGTCTGAAAATACTGAATGGAAAATTCCAGAAATAATGAAGTTCTAAATTACACTCTCTTCTAAGTAGCTTGATGAAATCTCTGGTTGTCCTGCTCTGTCCCACCATGGACAGATCCCTTTGCCCCGCGTGTCCATGCTGAACATGCCACCTGCCCATTAGTCACTCAGATCAACCGCAGCAGTGTTACACGCTTGTGTTCCAGTGACCCTTACTTTACATCCTAATGGCCCCAAAGAGCAAGCGTCCTGGTGCTGGCAATTTGGATATACCAAAGAGAAACCATAAAGTGCTTTCTGTAAGTAAAAAGATAAAAAGTACAATAAAATATTTGGAGAGAAAGAGAGAGACGCCACATTTATATATCTTTTATTACAGGATATTGGTGTAATTGCTCCATTTTATTATTAGTTATAGTTAGTCTCCTACGGTGCCTAACTTGTAGATTGAATGCTATCGTGGGTGTGCGTGTGCAGCAAAGGGCTGGCTGCAGTATCCCATGGTATCTGTGGCTTCGGGCACCCGGGGGGGTCTTGGGGCTCATCTCCACTCATCGGGGTGGGAGGATCAAGGTAAAATCCTCCTTCCTGAGCTTTAACGAGCGTCATGAATAACATTTTTCTTGAACAGTGAGAATATAACTTTTTCTTTAGTGGCCACTGACTCTCCTGTCCATTTGAGCTGCAAATAAAACAGCCTTCATGACACGACCTGTCTTCTCAGCATCCGGTGCCCACACAAGCCCGGGAGGCCCCCGGAGGTGCCGGGTGTGAGCCCACCTCTGGGAGCCTCTGCTGCTTCTGCTCATCTGCTAACGTGCTGTGTGACCTCAGGGAGGCTTGCTCTCCCTGGGCCCCGAGGAGTCTGGAATAACCGCATCTCTGCCTGGGTCTGAGACCTGCTCCTTAACATGGTTTCCTGTCCAGTTATCTGGTCCCCTGTGTTTGCTCACTGCAAAGTATGTACACTGGGTGGCTCAGTCAACAGAACAGCACTGCCTGGCGGTTCTGGAAGGTAGAGGCCTGGGGTTGAGGAGCTGGGGTTGTTTCTGAGGCCTCTCTGCTTGGCCTTCTCCTCCCATGCTCTTCCCTCTGTGCGTCTGTGTCCCTAACCTGCTCTTTTGCAAGGACTCCAGCCATGCTGGACTAGGGCCCACCTGAGCACCTCATTTTAACTTAATTCCCTTTTTAAAGACACTCCCTCTAAATACGGATGCATTCTGAGGTGCTAGGATTCGGGGGAAGGAATTTAGGGGGAGTCATGAGCCGCCCATAACACCCTGACTACACTCGTGGACAGCCTGACGTCACCAAGGAGTGACTGGGGGTCTGCAGGTCCACCTGTCCTCTGGAGGAGCTGGGAGGCCTGACCCAGGTGTGTGGGAAAGGAGCCACAGGTGCCGAGTGCTGTGGAAGGTGCTGGAAGGCTCAGGAGCACGCCAGGTCTGTTCCTGCTGCTTCAGCCTGGAAATACCAAGGCTGCACCCCTAGGCTGACTCATCCCTCCAAGGGCATTCACTGCCCAGGCCAGCTCAGCTGGCCCTGCAGGGGGCTGAACTTGACCTGCCCCTCACACCAGCAAGCACAAGCCTCCTATTGAGAGGCAGCCGGAAGTGAGAGGGACAGATGCCAAGCTCTGCCCTCCCCCTGGCTGCCTCCTGTCGCTCTCCTGACAGGCTCAGGAATGTGCTGCCTGGCAGGTGGTGAGGGGACCTTCCTGGAAGGAAGCCCGGGGCCCTGGCGCCTGGCCGAGCGGCACCCACTCCTCACCTGCACCAGCTTCATGGCTGTGATTTGTGGGATTAAAACCTCCTTGGTATTTGCATCTGGCAGCCTGGGGGAAGGGCGGGAGCTGAGGCTTCTGACTGGCTGCTGGGCCCAGGGGCTGCTGCCCGCGCCCTGCTGCCCACCCTGACTCCCAGGACCGCAGGCTCCTCCAAGGGAGAGGGACAGTGGATGGACATGGCGAGGGGGTGCGGGGTGAGGCCAAGGGGCCCGAGCACAGGTGACAGGGACAGGTGGCTCTGCCGTGGCCCAGCGCCGCAGCAACTGCTGCAACTGCTCCACTGCTTCAAGGCCACTGCCCTCCAGGGTCCTCACACGCAGGCCAAGCCACCCCGCCTCCAGCCTCCAGGCAGGTCCAGAGGTGACACTTCTCCCTTGTCCTGGGTCAGGCGCAGACGCACACCGTCCTAGCTCATTGTCTGCACAATGCCATAAACTGGGGACGGTCTCAAGAAAAGAGGCCCATGGTCAAGGGCCACCTCCTGATGACCTCCCGCAGGCTCCCGAGGCAGCACAGTGCTTCTGTGAGACCGGCTGGAAGCCCACCCACCCTCGGGCAGACCACTATCCAGCCACGTGTGAACGCCCAGCTGGACCGCCTCTTCAGACACATAATGGGGGCGTCAGAGGGACAAGCCACATTCAAGCCAGGCACAGACCAGCGAGAGGACGTGTGCAAGGGACGTGTCCAGGTGGAAGCCAGAGAGGGAGGCGGGAGGAGACAGGAGTGAGAAGCTCAGCCAGGCTGCAGCTGGGCCCTGGTCCTGGGTGCCTCCAGAGCCCACTGCACCCTGGGTTGGCCCGCCCGGAGGCAGGGAGCAGGGAGCCCCCGCCCAGCGTCAGTGGTGGTCCTGGGGGGCTGCTCGTGAGGTCCTGGCGCTCCCACCTCGCGGCTGAGGAGGCACGTCTGTTGGCCTGGAAGGCTCGAGAGTCAGGGGCTCGATGGGAGGCTGCCCTCCAGACCCACGAGGTCGGAGCCACAGCGGCCGCCCCGGAGTCGTGGTGTGCGAGAGGGTTGTGTCCACTGCTCCCGGGCTGCAAACGTGCCTGCGTGGCCTGGAGAGGTGGGACCGCGGAGAGGCCGGGCCCGGAGGGCGCCGGGGTTGCTGCCTTTGGGGGGATGACAGGACTCCCTGGACCGAGTCAGTTCTCCAGTTTAAAAGGGCTGGCCTGGCCTCTGCCGCGCTCTTGCTCCCTGTCACTTGCACTCCCACAATGACGCCAACCACCAGGACTTGATTCAGCCCAGGGGCCTCAGTAGAGCCACCTCACTCTGGACTTTCCACCCCCAGAGCTGGGAGCTAAATAAGCCTCTTTCCCTTATAAGGTAGCGGGCCTCAAGTGTTTTGGTATAGCAATGGAGAATGGACTTATCTAGTCATAAACTCCTCTCCCCAAGTCTCCTCCAGCCAGGGAGGACTGACTTTTAACACCTGGACATTGCAAGGAAATTGGCCTTGTTACCAAAACCCTACCTCCACCTCCTGTTCACTTAGTTGGTATATAAGCCCTCATTCCTAGTTGTTTAGTGTCTGTCCTGAATGTGTGCGAATAAAACTGTTTTTTTTCTCTTGTTAATCTGCCTACTGCCAGTTAATTCACAGCCCTCCAGGACAGGACTAGATTGTAAACTGACAGTGGTCAAGTGTTCCTCCTTACAGCATGTTAGAGGCAAAAGCATACAGAGGCCAGAGGAGGGGTGTTCAAAATGGCAAAAGGACCATAGGGGTTCAGTGCAGTGTACACAGGAGCACATGCAGCATGCGGAAGCACGAGGCAGACCTTTCAGGCCCTGTGCTGTGCTGCTGAGGTAGGGTGTTCAGGGGAGCAGGCAGGAGTGGGAAATGAGGCATCGGGAGGGCTTCCTGGAGGAAGAAGCGTGCAGGGGTAAGGTGCAGGGTGTGCTCCTGGCTAGCAGTGGGCCGTGCAGGCTTGGGTGACCAAGAGCAGTGGCAGCTTTGGAACCTCACGTGGCTCCCTGTGGGAGAGGCCAGGGACACGGGTGGCGGGCGGAGCCCGTGGGGTGGACAGCTGGCTCCGAGGCCGTGGCACAGAAGGAAGAGGCTCCTGGGTGCTGTGCTGGGGTCACGGGCAGCCTTGCAAAGGCTCTCGGCAGGGCAGGTCTGGGACGTCCCCCAGGGACACGGTGGCTCTCAGAGGGGCCGCCCAGGCTCTGGAGGGGCCGCCTGCTCCTCCGCCTGCTCCTCCGCCTGCTCTCGTAGGAAGAGAGAAGGCCGGCAGAGGAGGGCCGCCTGCTCCCCAGGGAACTGTCCGGGAGCCCTGTGGACAGCCCAGCTGGGAAGCGGCCGGCCGCCTGCCTGGTCATGGCCTCCTGTCCCTGAGCCTGCCAAGACAGACTCGTCCTGCACGGGCTCCAGGCCCTGCTGGCAGTTCCGACCCTGGCTCTGCCTGCCCAGGCCGGGCCCAGCCTCGGCTCTCCCAGCAGGGCTGCCCGCAGACCTGCCCGGAGGACGGCACCCGTGAGCGGCCCCGGGGCTGTGAGTGCTGGCGAGGGGAGGCACGGTGGTGTGACGGGATTCAGGGAAAGTCACCCCAGGAATGCCACCTGCCACCTGGGAAACCTCAGAAGCGACCTCCCACCCTGCTCCCCAGACGCAGGTCAGGAAGGAATCCTGGTCTTCGTCTGAAGGGTGGCAGGAGACCCTCCTCCGGAGGCGCCCTCCCTGTAGGGGAGGCACCCAGGGTAAGGGCCCGGGTGCCCGCGGGCCTGCTGGACTCCACCTGGTCATTCCCTGGGTCAGACCAGCCCGATCGCGCTTCCCAGCGGCCCCCAGGCCTCCTCCAAGCCTGTGTGGCAGCGCCTCCCTGTTTCTTTGGGTCTTTGTTCTGAAGCTCCGGAGTCCCCTAAAACTTGTTTTCAACAAGCGTGTGACCCCTTCCTTTTTATTTAAACATTTCAATACGTTTTTTAAAATTTTTAGTTGCTTTTCTTTGTTCTAAGCTGTTGTCCACGACAGTGGAGCGCGTTGTCCGTTTTGATGGATCGGAGGTAAATGGAGGGTAAGTCTCCTTTCCTGATTATGCACACTGCAGGGCCACGTCGGCCACGCGGTCACACGTGCACGCGAGGTGACAATGTCTGCCACTCCACTGTCCTCGCACCCCAGGCCCCTCCCTCACTCCCCTCCACCCAACACGCAGGGACCCTGCTCTTCCTTCCTTCCTGACCCGTCTTTGGTCACAGGTACCGGCACCAGGAACCTGGCGGTGGCCAGGCGCAGTTTTCAAAGCGCCAGCCTCGCGGCATGTTGTGGGCCTGGATGGAGACAATGGCCTCACCGGAAGGCCGTGGCTACTCTGCACGGTCTGATTGGACTGATGCCTGTCAACAAGTCTGAGCAGAAACACAGCAGAAAGCAGAAAGCGGGAGAAAACCCGCATGCGTGCAGACGGGCGCCTGGGGCTTGCCAGGCATCCTCTGGGTCTCCGGGAGCCCCAGGGGCTGCCCAGGCTGCTCAGGACCGGGCAGGGCAGGACCTCCCAGTTCCTGCCCAGGCCCAGGGGCCGCTCCTGCAACCGGCGGGAGGCCTGCCAACCTCTGAGGTCGGCCTTGAGACCTCTCTCCGCAGCGGCTGGGCCCCTGACTGCCCAGGGTTGCATTCCTTGCCTGGACCCCCTCCTCCCGTAAAGACTAGCCCTGAGTGGCCCGACCTTTGCCTAAGGGCCTCCTGTTCCGTCCTGCAGCCCCAGTGAGTGGTTTTAGAGTACTATTCCCACCTCCGGGCTCCAGCCTGGTTCTCCTACTCCCTGGGCCTCGGGATCTGCTGGGGAGGGGAGCTGGTGGACTGCAGGTGCCCCTCCCTGGCCGGGAGCTCTGCGGTGTGGCCTGGAGCTGGAGTCACACCTCGCCTGGTTCTGGGGGCTGGCTCAGCCAGGCAGTGGGCATGGGCGGTGTGGGATCTGGGAGGAGGGAGTACCATGCTGGCGCCTGCGGGCCCTGAGGTGTGGCGGGCACTCTGGCTCAGGGCCAGGTGGGCTCCCTGGAGGTGGCAACAGGCAAGAAGGAATCCTGGGTAATGCTCCCTGGAGAAGGTCTTCGTGGTCTCCGAGGGGCATGTTCCGAAGCACCACGCTGGGCTCTGGCACACGAGCCCCTGTAACCCCACACTGCAGGACGGAGGGGATCTTCTCCCTGAGTTCATGAGCACAGCTAAGAGGCTGGTCCCCTAACACGGAAAGGGTCAGGATCGAGCATGGTCCTCCTGAGTGCCCACCCCCGCACCAGCTCACCCTTCCTCCTCCGGGCACAGGATGGCGGGGACAGTCAGCCCTGGCCTCCCTCCGTGAGCTTGCAGCAGAGGATGAGGATGTCCCCGCCAGCCCCACTCCACGGGTGGGAAGCCGGGACAGGAGGGGCAAGGGTCTGCTCCTGCGGCACAGGGTCCCCCGCCCTAGATCAAGTGAGGCTTAGAAGCAGGCCATGTCTGGGAAGATGTGGGACTCGGGATCGGAACGAGGAACGACACTCCTGCCTGTGATGGGCCTGGGATTTTCCCAGCCTGCAGGAAAGAGCAGGGAGACACTGAACCCAAGAGGTGGGAGGCTGCAGAATCTCTAGTGTTACTGGTGCCAGGGAGTGGGCGGCCTGCGGCCTGTGCCGCCCTCTGCTGGTCGCCAGCGGTACTGGCTGCAGGGGCCTCAGGCTAGAGCACCAGGGAATCCTGAGCCTCTCGTGGCGGCCTCTTCTGCCCAGCCCAGCGAGGCCCACAGCAGCAGTGTCCAAGGCCATGGGTCAGCAGCCGGGGCCAGCAATGACAGAGCTTCCTGCTGAGCTTCCAGGAAGCACACCCTACCTGAGCCATAGCACCTGGGCCTTCTTACAATCCCCTGTCCCGGACGCCTGGGGAGGGACATGGTGACCCCTCTTTAAGATGCCACCTAATTCGGGGTTTGAGAAATTCCTCCAGAGGCCTCTCACTCCAGCCCGGGGAGAATGTTAAGCTAGCATTAACTGAACACCAACTGTAGTCGAGGCACTTTTCCGTGTGTGTGTGTGTGTGTGTGTGTGTGTGTGTGTGTGTGTACAGCCAACTTAAGAGGAAGGGACTGTTGGGGCTCAGAAAATGACACCCCAAGGTGTGGCACTCTGCGAGGCTGGGCTGGGGAAGAGCCTTGGCATCAGGGGCTCCGTCCTGCCCCAGCACCTCCCCATCCTCCCCGGGCAGCATGAGGAAGGTGCTCTCACCCGGCTGAGGAAACGCTGTTCAGAAGAAAGGGAGATGGTTGTCTTAAGCCCGTCTCCCCAAGAACCTCAGCAGATAACCAGAGACCCCCCTGGAGAGGGACAGCAAAGCCCACCCAGGCAGACATTCCCTCTTCCGTAAGAGCAGCTCTGAGGGACACCGGGACTTTATTTGCCCAAGACCAGCTTTGTTCTCAGGGCAGTTGGTTCTGCCTCTGGCCTCCACCACCTGTCACCCATGATGTCACCTGCCATCTCCTCCCGGCTCACTCAGCTTCCAGAGTCCAGTCCCCGCTGGCCCGTGGAGCCGCACAGGCTTCAGGACCTGGCCAGGCTGTGGAGGTGGCTCCTGCCACGCCCCTCTCCCTCCAGGCCTGTTGAAGGATTTCCTTTGCCTGTTGTTCACCTGTCTCCCATCAGCTCACTTTGCCAAATTTCAGACTCTACGGTGCCCATACTGTCCCCCTGCTGTAGAAAACAGAAGCTCAAAGCAATTCCGCAGGGCGTTTGAGATTCCCCTCAGTCAGAGAGTAGGATTTGAAGCCAGACAGCGTGGTTCCTTGGTCCTTGCCCTAACCCTGCTCATGGAGGCACAATCTACAGAGCGCTGTGTCCAGACCAAAGCAACATGTCCACCTCAAGTCATCTGGGAGGGTAACGGGAGCTGAGCGGAGGAGGCATCTCTGGGTGCAGACAAGGAGGTCAGGCAGAGTGTGGTCTCCACAGCCAGAAGGGCCTGGCCCAGCTGGCCTGTTGACTGTGGAACCCTGGGAAAACAGGGGCCTGCTCTAAGCCTCAGTCTCTTCATCTGTGCAATACCAATAAGATTCCACTTTCTCTGAGCATTTTGGTGAATGTAAAATGGGATGAAGTGGGGCCTTTGGCAGAGTGTATGACCCTCCACAGTGGCAGGCTCCTTTCTTCCCTTGAAACTGGACCTAGGTCACAAGCAGAGGTGCTGGTGATGAAAGAAGGCAGATGTCCCCTTGCTCACAGCACTGAGCATCCTCTCTGTTTACCCAGCCCCTCCAGTGGCCGTGGTCAGCGAGTGCACGGGCCTTGGTCTTGGTGTTGCCCATCTCAGGGGAAGACACTGGTACCCAGGCCCTGCTAATTTCACTGGACAGGCAGAGGCTAGGTCGCAACACTGCTTTGTTTGCACCTAAGTGGTTCAAGATGTGCGCCTGGACTTGAGACCACCGAGTAAGGATATGGAGAACAAAGCGATCCCCAAGATCACGAGACCTGGGAAGAGGGGGTGAAATGGAGACCAGGCACTGACGGCCTTCACCTCCCAGGACAAACGTTTCCCAGGTGCAGATGCGAGGTGTTTTACCACCTTAAAGGAAGCAGTCTCTGGGAGGCGTTCATCTCCTCCCAAGTTAACTCTTCAAACACCGTCCGCAGACCCTGACCAAGGGCTTGCGTATCCAAGCCAACCGATATCCGTTCACTAGACCACCCCTCCAAATAACCTATGTAAACCCAGGCCCCTTCTGTGTTCGGGGCTCACTTTCCGCCAGGAAGCTGAGTTCCACGGGTGCCATTTCCACCCTGCACTCCCGTTCCTGTATGAGACATCGTCTGAATTCAGGAGCTGATGTGTGGAACTTGCACTCATCCGGGTCTCTCTCTCTCTTTTTATGCTAACATTGAGGATACGTCCCTCCTGCCTGCTCCACTCCCATTTAACACTTATTTATTCCTTGAACCTCAGCTTAGCTGTCACTGCTTTGAAGAAGCATCCCCTGACCACTTAGACCAGGCCATTTTCTTTGTTTTATACCATTATAAATTCCTGCTCCCTTTCTTCAGAGAGACTTTGTCTCATTTATATTTATTGGTGTGCCCGTTTCCATAATATCTATCTCCTTTGTGAAAGTGTTCCCATCTGTAAAATGGAGAGATCAATTCCTACCTCACAGGGTTACTGTGAGGATATAATAAAAAGTGCTCAGCCAGGTACAGGGTGCACACCCACAATCCAGTGGCTCGGGAGGCTGAGGAAGGAGGATCATAAGGTTAAAGGCAGGCTCAGCAACTGAGTGAGGCCCTGAACAACTTAGTGAGACTGTTTCAAAATAAAAAGTAAAAAGGGTTGGGGATGTGGCTCAGTGGTTAAGTGCCCTTGGGTTCAATCACTGGTTCCAAAAACAAAAACAAAAAAACCCAAAAAGTGCTGACAGTGTACTGATTCAAGGCGGTCTTTATGAAGGTGACTTCCTGCAGGTCGTCCTGGGAGTACCCCAGGTAACGCGCTGTCACTTCCTAATTTCCTAAAGTGCACAGTTGGGTCTGGTTGAGCTCCTCTGGATTTAGGCTACAATGTGGTTCCCAGGTCACCCAGACTTCCGTGTGGGCTCATATCTTGGCCCCCAAAGCCATGAACACTACAAACTACTGAGCCCTCAGGTGCCAGTTCTGAGCTCACATTACGTAATTTACCCAGCTGTCTTTTCCTTTCAATCATCAGAAGTTTCTCTCAAAAAATATTTATGAACTAAGCAATAGTTATTCCAAAGAGTCCACGTGCATTAACTAATTTAAGTCATTTGCTGCTTAAATACCAGTCCTTCTGTTTATAGGTAAGACCTACAAAATAAATGTCCACTGACAGGAGTTTATATACACGAGGGCAGGGATGATTTTATTTTGGGAAGGAGGTTCCTTGGCTGCTCGGAGCCCAGGCTTCATCCAAATACCCTGAACTGCAATTCCACCTACTACCTTTATGGAAGTCCCAGTGGACAGCCAGATGGCCCCACCTGTAAAGAGAAACCAGCAACCTACATTTTTATATAAACATTTCTGCTTTTAAAAGATGGTTCAATATGGGGAAAAAAAAAAAAAGACAAAATGCTACTGAGACCAAACAAAGCTCAACGGTGGGATGGAATCTGCCCCGAGCAGCCTCCCAGAAGGAGCCTCTAAGACAGGGGGTGTCTGTGCCGGGGGCTGCAGGAGGTGCTGAGGCCGGAAGGAGAGTGGGGAAGAGGCTGGCCCGAGCCAGCCAATGCTGAGCCGAGTCCTGCAGGCCAGGTGGCAGAGTCGCAGGTGGGAACGCCTGCCCCACACACCAGGTCCTGGGAGTCCAGCCTCGGCTGGTCCTCATGACCGAGGCCTCCAACAACAGAGCCCAGGACTTCCTGGGCCAGGTGAGAGGACACACTTGGGTCTCTCTGGGGAGGGTCCTTCCTCCCCACGCTGCCTTTTCCTGTCAGGCGACCTTGAGGAGTCAGGGGGCTCCTTCCACGGACCCTAGGTGACTTGCTGGAACCTGCTCAACGGCATGGAGGTCTCAGGGTGAGCAGGACTCTCACAGGGTGCCAGAGAGGGCCAGCGCCCCCCGGGCCTGCCCGAGCCTGAGCTTTGGTGTTGAGAAGGCGGGTGGCCCTGGCTGCCCCCGAGCGTGGGCTGTCCGTCCAGCCAGGAAGGGGACCTGGGCATGGGGACAGATGGCGGCTGTATGGCCCCGGCTCCTGCTGAGCTCGTGAACTTCCGGGCTCACTTTGAGTCATAGTCCAATTGCCCATAAAATGAGGCCACTTTCTTGGAGGCCCTTAATTGGAGTCCTCTGACTCAGAGGCCAGAGGCTGAGCGGGCAGCCCTGCCAGCAGCTGCTGGTGGAGGCGGGGAGGCTGTCCCGAAGGCAGGCCAGCCGGGAGACTGGTCCTGTCCCCGCCTTCCCCGGGGAGGGGACGCCAGAGCCTGAGTGTGCGGGGCCATTGAGGAAGAGGACAGTGGGCCAGCTCTGGACCAGGAGGCAGGCCAGCCCTTACTGTGCAGCCCTGACGAGGTCGAAGACACAGCCGCGCTAGAACAGTAGCAGAGCGTCCGCCCCGCGGGGTCACGCCGGTGAACCAGGATCTGTACGACCTTATCCCACATGATCCCCAGGACGTTTTCCTTCTCCGTCTTTCGCGGGCACCTGACAGGGGCCTGGAGCTCCCGAGGCCAGCCTTTGGCCTAGCCAAGCGTGTAATGGGCGCCCGCTGCGGGCCAGGCTGAAAAGGAACACCCGTCTCCTAGGCTCTCCAGTCCTTGGGTGGAGATGACCAGTTAGCAAAGCCACAGGGGAGCAAGCAAGGCTAAGTGCTGTATGAGCCACGGAGGGGAGACAGGAGCCGAGGAGGCAGCCGGGCATCTCTCCAGCTGGGATAAGCGCCAGCACTGGGGTATGCGAGTTGGGCTTTGAAGGGTGTGTAGGAGTTTGCCAACTAGAGAGGCTAGGCAAGCAGATCTTGAACAGAAGCCCAGCGGTGTCGGAGGATTAAAAGACTTTGGTGTGCTTTACTGAGAGTACGAGAGCACACATGTTGGAAGGAGAAAAGAAGAGGGAGGAGACTGAAGATGCACATCCGCTGTCATGCCGTGAAGTGTGGGTTTTACGCAACAGACCCTGGGGTCTGGCTGAAGGGTGTCAGCCAAGGGAGTGGCCTGTCCGGTCTAGCCTTGTGTTTTAAAATGTCCCCTCTGGTGGCCGGTGCGGAGAATGGGCATCTGAAGGGATTGGTTCAAGGATGGCAGTGACCGGGAATTCTCCTGGGCTTCAGGACAGGGAGTCTCCAGGGCCCAGGCAGGAAGTGCTAACCCTTGGAGCTTCTGCCTGGAGGGAAGGAGGTGTCAGAGGTGGTGAGCTCCCCATCAGTAGAGGGGTGCGAGGACAGGCAGTGCCTGTGCTCCCTCTCCAGCTCCCAGGAGGCAGGGCGGGCTCCAGGTGCTCCCTGGCCCCCACAGCCAGCAGGCAGGGGGCCGAAGGCCGGTTCCAGCTTGGGTGTCACTGGGAGGTGGTGGGTCCTCCAGGCGTGGGGCCTGGTGGGAGGAGGCTGGTCACTGGGGTGTGCCCTCGAAGGGGACCCTGGCACCCAGCGCGGGCTCCCGGCCACGGACTTCCACCTCACACAGGACCCAAGCGGTGAGCCGACCTCTGGGGACTGAAACCTCCCAAGTCACGGCCGAGTGGACCTCTCGTCCTCACGGTTGCGGCTCTCAGGCATCCGCCACGGGGGCAGGAAATGGCCTCACGGAAGCAGGTGGGCTGGCGGGACTGAGCCTTCCTGGGGAGGTCACGTCCCACCTCCTGTGCTCCAAGCAGACCCCTCACCTCTCCGCCCTCCTGTCCAGTCCTGTGCCCCCAGGAGGTCCCCGCCGTCGCTCTCGGGCTCCTTCCCACCCTGGCTTTCCTGGCCTCCGTGCCTGCAGTCTCCCCTCGCTCTTCTTCGTTCCTCAGGTGGAACATTCTGGGCCTCTCGGAGCTTCTCCCCAGAGGAGCACATAGGTGTCCCTAGGCCACACTCCCTCGAAGCCGGGGCACCGGAGCATGGTTTTGGAGCATGGCTGGGACTTCGCCCCTGGACGAGGAAGGTGGGCATTTTGGAAAGGGACCCCCCTGTAAATATAACAAAATAATTTTTTCCTATCATTTCCTGAAATGCTAAATCTGAAGTCCGCCCAGAGTCTCACCTGGGAGGCTGTGGGTGGCTCTGGAGCTGGGGCTGGACCCGGAGGCTGCGGGAGGGTGACGGAAAGAGCCGCCCGGCCGTCAGGGCAGCTGCCCACAGCATGGCTTGCAGGAGGACTGTGGGTAGGTGGGAGGCACGGCTCAGAGGACAGGTCGGGCCACAGACCCCATGAGTGTGGCCTGAGAGTGGC
The DNA here is from genome assembly GCF_902686455.1 of Sciurus vulgaris. Lineage (NCBI taxonomy): Eukaryota > Metazoa > Chordata > Mammalia > Rodentia > Sciuridae > Sciurus > Sciurus vulgaris. The sequence goes on from NC_136466.1 coordinate 10,413,903, forward strand.
CTGGTGCCCACAGCAGGTGGGCAAGCTGGAGGCCCGGCCCAGGGCCTGCCTCTTCCTGTCTGTCCCGCCGGAATTTCTGGCTTGCCGGGAGTTCTCGCCCAGACCTCATGCCTTGCTGGTCTGGGGTCTGCGCTTACCACTTGCTGCTGTGTGACCCTGGGAAGCTGCTTCGCCTCTCTGAGCCATCCTGAAACTGAGGAAGTGGGAACGCTCACTTTCCAGGGCAGTACCGAGGGTTAAATGAGGTGACCGCAGCTCGAGGGACGGTCCAGACTTGAGAGGAGCGTGGCTGTGGATGTCAGTGCCAGGCCTGGATCCTGCCCCTGGTGCCCGTCTGTCCTGGGCAGAGGACGTGATCTGAGGGAGAGAAGGGACACCCCCCATCTCTGGGAGGGCTGGAGACGTGGCTGCAGGCTGGCCCTCCAGCGGTGACCCAGGAGACTTGTGTCCCAGAGCACGCCGCCCACGCTGCCGCTCGGGAACCCGGAGATGCCAGCGTGCTGCTGCCACGGCAACGACCCCCGGCGACTGCAGGAAGGACGGAGGGACAGAGCCGAGGGCACTCCTGAACTTCTAGGACCCCCTGCAGGAAGGCTGGCTCCCGAGCACAGCGCCCTGGGTGTGGCGAGGCCACCTGGCCTCTCCTGCAGAGGAGGCTTTGCAGGGGGAGGTGGGCAGCAGATCCAGGAGCCACGGCGAGTCCGTCCAGTCCCGGGGTGTCAGGGCCAAGGCTGCTCCAGAAGATGCCTATGTCCTGTTTGTCCTGTAAACAGCCCTTCAGCGAGGGGCAGGACCCCTGGCTCTTCCTGCCTGTGAACGCTGGGAGCCCAGAGCACCTCCGGGCTGCTCTCTGCCGCTCTCGGCCTCACCCCAGGACTGACAGGCCGGTGCGCTGTCCGCTCTCCAGTGCTGTGACAAAATACCCAAGACCCCAACTTACAAAGAACAGAGGTTGACTCTGGCTCACAGTTTGGGAGACGCCGGTTGGCCCTGGGCTTGGGCACTGCGTCGTGGCAGAAGTGTGGTGGAACAAAGCCACCCTGGTGGCCAGAGAGGACCAGCAGAGACTGGGGCCCCACGTCCCCTGGGGGCACGGCCTCAGTGGCCTAAAGCCCCCTCTCTCGGCCCCACTTCCCAAAGCTCCCACCACGTCCAGCAGTGCTGCCCTGGGCACCAAGCCTTCAGCAGGTGGCCTTTGGGGACACTCCAGGCCCGGCTGTTGCCCAAGACACCGGGAAGGAGGCCGGGACAGGCGTGTTCACAGGCTGAGCTCGCAGCGTGCCTGGTGTTCAGAATCTAACTCCCGTTTCCCAGGGTTGGGCTTGGGGTTCTCGGGCTTGAGAGGAAGGGAAAGGGGCAGGCCGGGTCACTCCGCCTGTGCAGCACGGCCACCGGGCAGCTGCGAGGTTGCAGTGCCGTTCTAGAAGGGGGACCTGGACTCCACGCCCAGACCTCACATCCCATGAGAAACGCAGGCGCATCAGTGCCGCACAGCGAGCAGGCCGGAGCTCGGAAGGGTCTGCGGAGGAGGCAGCTTCCCACGGAGTGTGCCGCAGACTCTTCCGGGGCAGTGACTCTGAGCGGAGGTCTGAGTGACAGGTTGAAGCCAACCCCGGTGAGATCTGGGGAGGAGGGAACATGCAAAGGTCCTGAGGTACCGTGAACTCAGTTTGATGCCAAGGTATCCAGACAAGGAAGAGAAGTCGGGAGAAGGAGCGACTGCTGGAAGGGAGGGCCGTGGTGGGAGGCTGGGAGGCCCTGAGCGTGGCGGGAAGCAGGAGTGACCGATCCTGGTGTATGCTTTTTAAAGATTGCTCGAGCTACCAGGTGAATGATGGATTGAGGCTGGCAAGAATGGAGGCAGGGAGGCCAGGAGGAGGCTTTTACCAGGAACAGGTGAGAAGTGATGGGGATGTGGACCAGGATGCTCACCCAGGAATGGAGCTCAGTTCAGCATCCGCCCTGGTGCAGCCCAGAGGATCGTCAGGTTCTGAGTCTTGCTCTGGCCTCTATGGGGTCAGCATTGCTGATAGGCCCGAGCAGTGAGGTGCCCAGGCCGGCCCGCCTGGGTTCCCGCCCAGCTCCTCAGCACCCGCGGCGACAGTGCCCCCCGGTGGCGCGCATGGGCTGTGCAGGCGCCGCGCTGGGACCCCCGCGGCCAAGGCCTCGCTGGAAGCGCCTGCGCCTCCTCCCGGGAGCAGCAGCGAGGGGAGCCGCGCAGCAGGACCGGAGTTGAGTCCCGCGTGATGGACTCGCCCGCCCGCGAGGAGAGGCGGCGGGGCATGATGATCCCCACAAGCAGCGCCGGCGTGGAAGCATCTGGCGAACGTGCACCATTTACTGACGTGGCTCCGCGGCGGAACGGAGGGAAGCAGCCTCGCTGGCTCCCATGAGGGCGAGGTCTGCGAGGCCGAGGCCGCCCCTCCTCGTCCCTGGCCCCAGCTCCCGAGAGCAGATGCTTAAATGATTAAAGATTCAGACAGCACCGCGCTCCCATCTGGCCTGCAGAGGGGAGGGGACGCGGGAAGTCCTGTCGCAGGACCGTGGGAGAGGCCGGCGGTGCGCCTAACGGAATTGGTGAGGCCGGAGCCTCGGAGTTGGGGAGGCCGGGGAGGGGGCCTGGGAGAACCAAGGGGCCCGACGGCCTAGGTCTCCCAGGCGCCGAGGACTCGGGCTGGCCTTTCAGCTTGCTGCCCTGCCCGGGGCCAGCGGGGCTCTGCGGCCTTGGCTGGAATGCTGGCACCGTCCAGCTTGGAGTCCACCGGCCATGCCGAGGTGTCCGCGGCCGAAGTCGCTTCCTGAGACTCCTCCAAGTGGGCACTTATTTCCAGAGTCACACAGCGCTCCCTTGGGGGCCCTGGGGCCACAGGGGGCTTTACTGTACCATGATATTTTCTTCCTCACGCTGGGGGTGGTGCACGGGTAGCTGCGGTTAGTCCTCTCGTCTCTTGAAATGTCTGGAATAATACGGATAGAACAACGGGATCACTGGTACTGGCGTCATAAAACCAAAACCCCCTCCTGGCTCTGCCGTGATCTCTGTGAGCCTTGAACGCGCCCCTCGAGGTTCCGGGGCCTCGTCGTCTCTCCACAAAAAGGCAGGACTAGAGCCGCGTTGCTCACACTGTGTTCCCCAGAACTCTTTCCAAGGGATGCTGTTTGGGAATCAAGGGTTCCATGGCTAAATAAGTTTGGGAAGTGCTGCGCAGTCTCTGCCCTCGAGGAAATCAGGACGGGAAGGTTTCTGAGGGGCTCTGGCCTCGCAGCCGCCTTGTTAAATATCTGTTAACGCGGTGAGGCACCGACGGGACGGGGCTGGGAAGCTCTAGTTCTGGATTTCCTCAAAGACCCCCTTTGACTTCAGGTTCCCTAAGTCAGTCGTCTGGGCCACCTCCCTGCCTCTAAGCAGGACCCTCTCTGGCCATCCTTGGTGAACCCCAGCCCAGCACTTTCCTCTGTGCTAACCGGTGGCGCCTCCTCTCTTCCTGTTCCATGTCCTCCTCTTCCTGTTGCTGGGCTCGGGCCCTCTCCCTGTTCAGAACTCCTCTTGAGCTGGTTGCTGGAATTCATGGATGCCCATCTTTCCTTTCTCCTTGGCTCCCCAGCTTGGGAGGATGAAGCGTCCATTCTGTGTGTTGCTCAGTATGAGATGATAGAGTTGAGAAACAGAGAGGTTGTGTGACTAAGACATGGTCACACAGCCATGGATGGCAGAGTTGAGACTACAACCATGTTCCCTTCTCAACATCCTCAACCGTGCTCCTCTGCGTCCAGTGTCCGTCTTGCCTGGCTGCAGTTTGAGCACATGTGACTTTGTAGACTAACATGAAGCTGTTTTCCTTGTTGTTCATCTGTGTGTTTTTCATGGGTTCCCTGGGAAGACGGACCTCTGAGAAGGCGGACGCCCTGGGTGTGTCTGCACAGGTCCCAGGAGGAGAGAGCACGCTGCCGAAGACCCTCCTGGAGCCGCGTCGGGGCCCAGCTGCTGCTTGTCCACCCAGCCTGCCTCGGTCCCAGCCCTCAGCCTCTCCTGAGAGAGGCAGCCGTGAGGTGGCTGCTGACCATGGACGGAGGAGCGGGGAGGGGACAGGAAGGGTGACGGACGCCCACGGGAGCCTTAGTCACACCCCCTGAAGAAGCAGCACTGTCCAGGCCAGGCCCGCCAGGCTGCCCGCTGCCTTACCGCCGAAACCCACCCAGCCCGTCACCTGGCAACCAGGACGCCAAGACCCTCACAGAGGCAGCTTCCTGTCAGAGGCTCACCCACCAAGCCAGGCGCAGGAAATCCAGGCAAAACTAGGGACTCGGTCCGACCTCAGCCCTGGGACGCCAGGCCGGGCTGCCGGGGGCGGTGCAGGCCGCTCCCCTGCTGTCAGTCAACCCCAGGGGACCTGGCTGGGCTTCCCTGGGACCCGCAGTAGAACTGGAGGCCAGGAGGGCACGCTGTCCTTCTGCTCCGAGAGGAACCACCCTCTCGCTTGAGAGCGTCCCCTTTCCCTCTTGCTGTCCCTTCTAATAACTGGTGCCTGCTGCTCTGAGCGATGGCGTCTTCATGGCGTGGCACAGGCTGGGGTGAAGGAGGGGCCTCTGCGGCTCCCTGCTGGGCCGCGTGCCCCGCCAGTCACGCCGCTTACTGACACGAAGGCAGGCTGAGGGCCCTCCGGTGTGGGGCGACTCAGGTCCGGCGTCTGCCGCGTGCCCCGTGGGGAGAAGCAGAGCAACCTGGTCAGCTGGAACCCCGGGGGGGCACCCAGCCAGTGAGTGAGAGATCCGCCTGAGGGGCTGGGGCCTGGGGTCTCCCCGGCCTCACGCTGAGACCGAGGTGATGGGGTCAGATGGCGGGACCTTGGAGGTCAGAGGCCAAAAGTGAGGAGCCCTCAGAGGCATCAGTGCCCTGGGCGGAGAGGACCCTTGACCCGGGTGAGGACCCCACGAGAAGGCCATCTGTGGACCGGGCACCGGGCCGCAACCCCGCAGCCCCTGGGATGAGGCCTGGCTTCTGTTGTGCACAAGCCGCCCAGTGTGGGACATGTGGCTACGGCAGGAACCAGCTGAGCCCCTGGGCAGAGGCCACGTGGTTCCTGGGGACAGCCCTGCAGGGCCCAGGAGCTGGTGGGAGAGAGGGCTCCTCTTCTCACCAGCCGTCTCCAGGACTCCGTCTGGCCACACGCGGTCTCCATGGCCGCGCTGCAAGGAGCCGCCTTTCTGAGGATTTGGACAGCAGAGTCATTTTCTACTAAGCCCCTGTGTGACTGGGCATTAAGAGCTCACGGTGGCTGAGGTGAGGGCGGTGACCCAGTCGGCAGCCACATCCCTCCTACCAAGCCTGCCTCCTGAGTTGTGGTCCCCAGGTCCCTGTCCTGTGGCTGCAGACTCTGTCCTTTGAGATGGCTTTCCATCTCAAAGAGGGGACATCGTCCACCAGGTGGCAGTGTGTGGTGACAGTCCAGTTGTGTCTGCTCCAACTCCTGGGACCTGCCCTGTCCAGACACAGCTTGGCAGCCCTTGAAGTGCGGCCAGCCAAGAGTGAGATGGGCGGAGGGACAAGACCCCTGCCCACCTGGCGGATGGGACATGAAGAGAGGAGGAGGAGGAGGGGAGGGGGAGGAGGAGGGGGTGAAAATAACTCATGACTGATTGGTTCCCGTGGATCACCTGTTGAATGACACTATTTGACACATACAGGGTCAAGAAAAATACCATATTAAAACTTGTTTTTCCTGTTTGCTTTGTAATAGGGCGACCAGAAAATGTGACTCTTCCCTCTTCTGTTCACGGACGCAGAAATGCTTCCCTGTCCTGCGGCTGTCGTGAGGGTTGGGTGCAGGGCAGCCGTCAATCCCGGCCCTGGGCCTCCCAATAAAATTGCACGGCATTCCACAGCGTGGCAGGATCTTCTCAGCCGATGCAGCGAATGGCACGGCCCCCGGGTTCAATGGATCCTGGATCTGAAGCACCGCGCGCCTTGGCACGGGAGGTCCCGTGGTCAGAGACCCCACAACTCAGCCTGGGAGGCGGTGGCTCCCTGTCATTCCATGTGATCGCAGACTCCAGGCCCCGCCTCCGCTTGAAGCAGAAGACCTGGCCTGGTCATTTCAGGTGAGTTCAGGCGCTGCAGACACAGGGCCGGCCACGGCCCACAGCTCTGACCCGCTCTGGGCCCTGCACCTCGGTGGCTCTGCCTCCGCATGCTGGGTGCCCACCCACGCTGTTCCCCGTCCTGCGGGCCTGGGGCTCCCTCTCCTCTCTGCCTCGGCTCCTCCTTCCCTCACGTAGACAGTGCTGTTGCTCTTTGGGGTGCAGAAGACCCATTCGTCCCGCAGCCCCTGAGACTGCACACCTGCTTGTCCCGGACCTCGGCCAGGCTCATGGGATGTGAGGAGAGTCAGGATGGCCACTGCCCTCTGGAACGTGGCATCCTAACCAAGGTGCCCGTCCCAGTGGCCGGCAGGAAGTGACCACTCAGGGAGGAAGCCAGCTGCGTGTGGGGAGGACAGAAGGGCCGGGGTCTCCTTGGAGAAGCGAATGCTCAGCATTCTCAGAAGTGCCTGGGAACAGAGGGACAGTGTCCCACAGAGGCCCTGCAGGAGCACAGGCAGAGGCCCCTCTCCCTGAGCCAGGCGTCTTCTCTGTGGCAGGCAGGGCCTGGCTGAACCTGAGGCGGTGCATTTCCACAAGGATTAATCGCCAGCAAGCCAGCGGGGTGGCGAGGAAGCTTCGGGGGGGTGTTTGAGGCCAGTGGGGCTGGGGAACGTCACCACCCTCTGATCAGAAAACCAAGGAGCAGAAGGCTACTGGACCCAGAAGTCAGGAGGGTTACAGGGACAAGATGGCCTGAAGGGACAGAGACCTTCTGCCCAGGTGACCTTGCAGAGGCGGAAGCAGGTGAGTATCTACTGCCTCCTCATTGGCCGAGGATAGTTCCTGGGGCACACATAGAAGGTTCCAGAAAAGCAGTCACAGTTCCTTATTGTCTGGAAGAAAAAGGTTCACTAATGCCTCAGGAGACTGTGAATTCTGGCTGTCTATTCTTTTATTCAATAACTTTTATTGAGTTTCATTTTTTTATTACAAATGTAGTACATGTCCATAGTTTAAAAAGAAAGAAAGAAATTAAAAATTAGGAAGAATTCTACTCTCCAGACAAAACTGCTGCTTGCCAACATGCAATTATTCTGGACTTTTCTGGATGTCCTTTTACACTGGTGCACATGAGTAGATGTCATTTTAACCACTACTTTTATGGGGAGGCAGGACGATTCACTTAAATAACCCTTCTCAGTGGAAATTCCAGTTTTGCTTCATTTTCTACATAATCCTGTGACTCTGTAATCAAATATTTATACCTCTCGGGGCTCAGTTCCTAGAAACAGATCACTGGAGGAGAGGTATGCTCATTTTAAAGCATCTTGTGACCTATTATGGACTAATTTTTAAAAAGGAACATAACTGAAGACCTGGATTACGGGTTTCGTGTTCTAACCGGGCTTAGTGACCTGAGTGAATCTCAGAAAATTGCTTCCGCTCCCTGGGCCTCAGTTTGTTCACCTGTAAAATGGGGATGATAATGAAAGTAGGCGCTCCTGGGGTCCTGCCATGGTCATTCAGCAAGGAGCTCAGAACAGACCCAGGAAACGCAGAGTGGCAGGCGCTCTGGGTACTGAGTCAGAAAGGCAGCTCTTCCCTCAGACCTCAGCCCCAGCCCGGTCACACGCTAAAGCGTAAGGCAGGGAAAATGACCAGGATGGGCTGAGCCGGCCTGCCCAGGACGGCTCAGCTGGTCTCTTGCCCAATCTTTTCAGCCTCCTCTAATCCCGCTTCCCACAGGATCTTTGTGGGGAGGTGGACACTCAGGGTCCCTGGCCAGGGTCTGGGTTTAAGGCTTCCTTGCAGTGGACGGTGGGCCAGCCTGTGACAAGGGGCAGCCAGCTCTTGCTGGGATCTGAGCTGCCCACATGGCTTTCCTGTCAGATGGAAGGAAGGACCCTCTCCCACTTGGGATGTGGTCCTGGCTGCAGCCTCGAGGGTTCAGACCCGCCTGAGGGACCCTCCCAGCCTGCCCGGAGTGCAGCTGGTCAGCCGCGTGCTGGGGAGCTGGCCTTGGGGACACTTGGTGGGGTTTGGAAGGCCTGCTGCCACTCTTGGCGGAAGATCTGCAGGCCTCGTTTGGCCTCCCCGGCCTCCTACTCGGGCTGCTTTGGCTCTGGGGTCCCCTGCCCACCTAGGAGCCCCCACCAGCCCAGCCCAGCCCTGCCGACGCACTCTGCCCTGGCTGTTCCCTCTGCCTGGAGTGCTTCCTCGGCCAGCCACGGCTGGCTCCTTCTGGTCGCAGAGGTGTCCCCTGCACAGAGAGATCCCCATCATCCCTCCTCACAGCCCGCTCAGCGCCAGGCGGCAGGGACAGAGGCAGTCAGGAGAGGAAGGGCTCCCCGCGAGCTCACGGCCCACAGGATGGCACCAGGTGCTCCGGAGACATGTCACGGTGACAGCAGGGGACAGGTGAGGACCTCCAGTGGGTGCACCACGTGGTCACAGGCCCCGAGGAGGAGCCATCAGGCCAGGATCACTCACCAAGGAAGGGGTGCAGTGGTTCTCGCCCTGGGTGACTTGCTGTGGGACACCGTGGTTGTCACCACTGGGGCGAGGTGGGCATGGGGAGGTTGCTCCTGGCATTCAGTGGGCAGAGGCGGGGAGGCTGCTAAATGCCATCGGGGCAGGACAGCTCCTCGCAACCAAGAAATACCCCTCCCAAACCTCAGGTGCTTTGGACTGAGAGCCCTGGCCTATAGAATCAGGGACCTAGGGACAGGGACTTACTAAGGGACATACGAAGGACGGTCAGTGAGCAAACCTGCAAATGTGAAAGACGGAGCAAACAAGCTCGCCTCCTTTGGGCAGCCCCTCACTCAGAAAAATAACAAAATGACATCCACACGGGTTATCTCAACGACAATCGTGGTGTCTGTCCGGAGAGGAAGAGAGCAATATGCCAGGCGATTAAAAAAAAAAGTACATTCAAATCAGCGGAAGTTAGAACATTTGTGAATTATTAGAATATGCAGAAACCATAAAACATTCATCCTGCAGATATTTGCTGAGCACCTACTATGTGCCAGCAAGAGACCTTGCCGACAGGTGGCAGAAACGGTCTCCCCTGCCCCCTCACCCCTCTCACCGCCCAGAGAAGCAAGAGGCAGCCAGAGTGAGGAAACCAGGGCAGCTTTGAAACACTGATTCCAGCTCCAAAGAGCACTCATTACAGTCAAAGAGGAAGGGCTCAAGCAGATTTTCAAAAAGTATTTCCACTAGTAGATGACACGGTACCTTGATTTTATTCATTGACGTGGTGCCCAGGGTCGAGCCCGGTGCCTCCCACGTGCCAGGCAAGTGCTCCACCACTGAGCCCCAGCCGGCCTCGAGGAGATTTTGATAGAGAAGAAGTGAGATTTCCTTCTTTGAAACACACACGGACACATCGGCAATGCTTTACTCTCCCAGGAGTCCTGATCACTCAGTCCCGAGCACCCCAGAGCTCTGCCTGACTCAGGTCCTGTGTACAAAGAAAACGAGGGCAAAGGAACCTGGCTTTGGTCACTCTGGACAGGGTGGTGGGGCGCTAGGTTGGGAGCGTTAATTCTGGGAGACGTCCGGTCCTGTGCCTGGCCTTCGCTGCCTTCTCCTCCCACTGGCCTCCCTGCGTTTAGGGAACAATCTGTGTGGTGCTTTTCAACTTTCAAAAGCTGCTCACGCCCGTTCCTTCCAGAATCTCACAACACCCTGCCAGATTGCCACTCTTACCGCCCTCCATTCTGTGTTCTGCACTCGTTATTATCTTACAGACGAGGAGACCAAGGTCAGAGAAGTGAAGGGCCTTGCCCAGACATAAGTGCGGGTGGGTATTTGGGATTTGAGTCCATCTCCTCTGACTTAGGACCTGGAGTCCCCTCGAGCACACTCTGCAGCTGCTCAATGCTGGGACACTTCCACTGTGCATAGCTGTGTCTAGAAAGGTTTCCTCACCACAGGAAATGACCCTGCTGAGTGCCAGGAGTAGGCGTGATAGCTGTGAATGTGTCCATTACAGCTCTGATTCCTGTCCCTGGCCAGGAGGTTCCTGAGAAACCCAGGCCCACCTTTATCTGCCAAGACTGCGCAGCCCCAGGCACAGACCTGCAAGGGACCAAAGGCCCAGGGGCTCCTGAAATTTACGAGTCCCCAGTTTTAAGCCGAGCATCATTCCGAGCAATGTGATGAAGCCCTGGCCATCCCGCTCCAGAGGTGAATCACCCCTCTAGCCAGCGTGTCCACACGGTGTGTGCTACCCACTCGCTCGTCACCACCTGGCCATTGTTGTTATTAGAGCTACTGTGGCGGTATCACAGGGCTTATGGTCAAGTATTAACTTAATAATGGCCAGGGGAAATGATGCTGGTAACTCAGATATGCTGTAAAGTTCTTCCTTTAAATGAAATGGTGAAAGTTCTCAAGAGGAAACAAAAATCATAAGATGAGGTCTCTAAGATCTGTGTGGTTTCCAGCGCTGATCTCCTCCTGTGCCTAACTTACCAGTCCAGATCTGTCATAGGCACTATGTACAGGACAGCAGCACGGTTCGGAGCCATCCCGGGTGCCAGGCACCAGGGCAAGAGGAGACTGCGGGTAAGGGGATGCCAGGCGGCAGCAGGCGGGGGGCGGGGGAGGAGGAGGTAACAAGGTGGTCGGGAAAGATTCCACTGAGAAGGGAGCTAAGAGGGAAGCAGCGGGCCCTGTGACAGCTGGGTGGTTTCCAGGCTGCGGGAAGAGCCCCTGCCCAGGCCCCAGGACAGGAAGGACAGGAGGCGGCGCTGGAGCCGCTGCACAGCCTCCCCGCGCCGCTAGGGGGAGCCACGCGCCCGCGCCCGCTGTCCCCGCCGCGCGGAGGATTTCCCGACCGTGTTTGGTGTTTGTTTGGTCTTTGTTTTTTTCCACGCTTGCTCAGGGATCTCCTTGGGGAAAGTGCTCAGAAATCAAATTCCTGGATCCTTTCTGCGCATTTTAAATGGTAGGAGCTACTTCCCGACACTGTAAGATGAGCGGCCTCATCTCCGCGGAGGCCCATGAACTCCCTGATGAGTCACCTCCTGCCACTTGGCTGCCTCTGGCCCTCGGGGAAAGTGCCAAGTTCTCTGGCCTGGCCTTCAAGGCTTCCTGCATCTTCCCGCATCCTCCCCGACCGCCGGCTCCTGCCGACAAGCTGGCCTGGTCGCCAGGATGCAGGTCACTGGACCTGCACTTGGGCTGGTCAGCAGCTCAGTGACCAGACTCCCTGCAGGCCGCAGCCCCCAGGCTGCCTCGCTTCCCAGCGGGTCGCCGGCCTTCACCAGATCCAGCATAGTCCTCAGGCCCTCAGCCGCAGGGGGTGGCCCCTCAGTGTGAAAGGCGGCCCTCAGCCTCAGGCAGAGGACTTCTGAGGCCTCTCCCTGTCTCTGAATCCTCCGGTCCTGCACCTTCCCCCAGAGCCCTCCCTGAGCCTCTCAGAGCGCCCTCAGCTTCCTCCCCTGACACACGCCATGCCAATCTTTGCAACTTCCCCGTGCCTGGAAGATTCTCTGGCACGCAGTAGTTATTTATTAAATATTGGTTTGTTGAGGATGTGACCGTGTTTCACCTCTGCTGAGAAAGAAAAATTAACGGAATCTAAATTCCTGATCTGGGCCCTCGGGCCTTTTCCTTTAGACACCAGGAGGCATTGCCTCCTCCTGGAAGCCTCCACGGCACTCATCTCAGGTCGGCACAGAGCCACCTGCCCATACACACTCACACTCACACACACTCCTCCCAGGCTGTCCTCCATCAGAACGTGCTTGCTCAGGGGATGAGAACTTGGTCTTCAAAGACAACCCGCCGGCTTGAATGGAGGCTGTGCCGTGCATTGGCTGTGTGGCATTCCTCTTCCTCTTCACGCCTCAGCCTCCTCATCTGTGAAATGGGCCTCTTCATTTCACTTGCCTCCTGGCAGAGGCAGAGGCACCCTGAGGTGAGCCCTGGTGCTGAGGAGCTCAGCGCTGCAGGTGCACAGGAGGCTGCAGAAGCTCAGCTCCTCTCTCCATGTGTCTCCAAGCTCCTGTGGCCAGGGCACAGCTGGCTTTGCTCCCATGGAATCACCAGGACCCCAGGGTCTGTGCTGGAGGTGGTGCTTGACTAAGGCTCATTGGCGAGGGGCCGTCCATATTTGCTTTGAGAGAAAATCTGACACGTAGTAAAATCTTACCCCAGAATAGTTTTCAAAGTCACTTGTGAAGCATTGATAAGAAAAGGGAGGCCTTACTTGGGGGTCCCCCGCCTCTGTGTGGGGCCCTATTTCAGGACCCTCCTGGGATTCTCTGTGCCCCTGCCCCTCCTGATAGATATGCTCAGACTCCGTTAAGTTCTCCCTTGTTATCTTGATCCAAATAACTCATATTTTCCCATTATAATTTAATTTTCTCCCTTCCTCCCAAACCAGAGCACGGTGCCCACAGAGATATGCATTTAGAGCATCCTTATTAATCCTGCCCTGACCTCTGGGCCGGGAGCGCAGCCTGGGGAGACGGCGGCAGGTCCCTTTCCATACTGGGCCTATTAAAACGCCTTTCTTTTAATTGCTCAAAACAGAAGATGAGGAAAAAAAAAAAAGCCTGCACTTTCCACTGCACTTGCGTCGTGTCTGCATCCTGGGCGAGAAAGACTGGGTGGACCGCACAGGGCAGGCTGAGGAGCGTTGGCGGGCACTGGTGGCCCTCCGATGGCTTTGCCTGGGCTCCTGACGGTCGCAACAAAGCTTAGAACAAAACATGTAAAACTGGAAAGCACTGTGGGTACAGATTTGGCCATCGGCAAAAGTGACCTCTGAACACGCCAACCGGATACTGCTAGACCATCTCGGTTCCCCGCCTCGCTGCCGGCTATTTCCTCTGCTCAGACCAAGTCCCAGTGCTTTCCAGGCGTCGACCCGTTGAACCCACACCACTCCCCGATGAGGGATGCATTGCTGGCCCATTTCACAGGAGGAGACGTTGAGGCACAGAGTGTGCAGCTCCGCCACATCCCAGGCTCCACGCTGCAGTCGGGCTCCTGGCTCACCCACGTGAATCCTTTTTGGAATTGGCATCAGTCACCTGTTCTCCCTGGTGGCTCTGGGACCGTGGCTGAGGGAAGAGGCACTGGCCAGGTGAGAGGGTTCCCCGGGAAGGAGCCACGCCTGGCTGTTTGCGTGTGCCCTGGAGTGAGTGTGCTGAGGGCGACCCTCCGAGTCCAGGTGCCCTGGAGTGACACAGCGCCCGAGTGGGACAGTCCCCCAGCCCTGTCCTTTGCATTCCAAACAGGCAAGGAGACCCGCAGCTGCCTGATCCTTCCTCTGCTCCGCTTTCTCCTGTGCTTTCTTTTCAACTGAGAATTTCTCAACAAGGACTGTGGGGACCACCAAGACGGGTTCTTCCAGAAGCCAGGGGACACGTCAAACAAGTTCTCATCCCCCGAGACCAACCCAAACCCAGGAGGTGCGGCGACCCCAAACGATGCCGACCGCTCTCTCTCTGCGGTCTGGGTGGACAGCTTCCTCTTGGCTGGCCACGTCGCAGGCTGGAGAGCAGCCAGGGGCCAAGGTGGTGCTGACGAGGGGTCTTCTACCCCCAGGTGTGGGGGGCACAGTGATTCTGCTGAATTGCTTGACAAAGGGCATGTTCAGCAGGCAGTCCCGAGAGAGCAGATTACAGACCAGGTCTGGCTGTGCCTGGGGAGTCCCTGGGAACAGTGAGCTCACACACATCCGCCACCTCCCACGGCTGTCCTGCTCTTGCTGATGGAGGCCCCGCCCAGCTAATAACTTCTCCAAGCTGTTCTGTGCCCGCGGGAAATTCCAATCCCCTTCCACCACCCAGGGACCATCCTTCATCTGACAGTTTCCTCTTCCAATTGATCTTGTCTGCCATTGACTACTGGGGTTTCAAGATGATAAGGACAATCAGATGACACCAACTGCAGCAGCACTTGAGTCTTATCTGACTCAGTCATTCCAAGCGCTCTGCTAACATCATCTCCCTCTATCTGTCTCTATCGCAAAGTACAGAGGAAATACAAACCAAGGCTCAGAGAGATGAAGCAATTTGCCTTAAGTCACACAGCAGACCACCTGTGATTCGACAAGGCTTATGCTTTCGGGGGTCAATGAAGAAGCCACCAGGGAAGATCACTCATGTCACCCTGTGGAGGATGAGGCAGAGTCTTGAGCTACAGTGTGATCTCTGCATTAAATCCACCTTGGCACGCTAGGGGCCTGAGCAGAATGTGACACCATTCTGAGTGGCCCTGGGCTACCTGCATTCCCCCGAGGCTGGCTCTGCCCTTGGGGAGCATAGGGCTGGGTGAAGGCAAGACCGCAAGGTGGGGATGTACAGACAAGGATCGCACAGGGCGTTGGCTCAGCCGAGTGCCCGTTACACAGACGGGGCTCTCCAGGACCTTGAGACGCCCTTTGGCAAGTACTCAGGGTCGCGTTTCACTTTAGTGTTCGGCTGAGCGCCTCTGTGTTGCTTCGCTGCGGGACTTTCCGGGATCTTTGTCACCCGCCTATGGGACTTTGCCTGCTGCGTCTCCTCCCGTATAAGTCGCCATGGACTGTAAGATGCGATCATCCCGCGACAGCTTTCCTGGGAGAGAGACCTCTTTTTCACTTTGTGCGCAGTCGTGCCCCATGACCATGACCGTGCGTTTGGCCCCATAAGGTCTCATGGCCCTGCAGGGTGGTGGGCCTCTCAGCGTGTGGGCGTGCTCTGCCTGCGGGCGCCTCCTGTTGAGGAATGCACAGCGGCGAATGTGTCACAGGTGAGCGCGCTGGTCTCCCAAGCACCGACGGGAGACCATTCAGGACCGTCGCCGTGTCCCCAAGACTGGGAACCACTTCACGCAGGACTGTGGTGCCTCGGGAAAGTCCCTGGGAGCCAGGGGTTGGGGCCGGCGGGTCATGAAGGGCCTGTGGGCAGAGGAGAGGGACGTTCTCTAGCCACGCTCTCCCAATGCCACCTGGCCAAATGGAATCATCGGTTCCGTTGGAATTAACCATTGAACTTCTACGATGCACCCGGTCAGGGGCCGGGCCGGAGCGTCCAGGCAGCCACGGGTAACGCAGGCTGCTTGGTCTGAAGAGCCAATGAGTTATTTCGAGCGGCGGTGCTGGGCTCAGGCTGACGGAGGCCCTGCCCCTGATCACGGGGTTTTCTGTTGGAGGTCGCCTGCCCTGGGACCCTGGGCAGTCCCTACGGAGAGCTGCAGCACAGACTCGGGCGCCTGGCCTTGCCTTCTTTCTGGCCTGTGGTCCTCCACGTGCTGGGCAGGAACAGACCTCCCTGCAGTAGGATCTCCTGGGAGGCCCAGGCTCTGGAAGGAGGAAGGCGCCTAGGAGGGACTTGAACCCTGGGGTGAACAGGAGGGTGCGGGAAGGGTTAGGAGCAGCTTCCCTGGCAGGAGGCGCTTAACGAGCACTTGCTAGTTCTGCTTATTTACGGAGGACGGCATGACAGCGTGGCACACGAATATGGTGTGGAGCCATCAAATGAGGGGAGTCAACGTTTCTGTTTCCTTGAACGTTTATCGTTGCTCCGTGTTTGGAGACTCCAAATCCTCCCTTCAGTTCTTCACAGAACCAATAGCAAGCTGTTTAAACCAGGCACCCCACTATCCACAAACAGCGGGAATCGCCTGTTCTGACACCACCTGGATGTTTTCAAGAGTAAGAGGGGTGCCTGGGGAAGTGGGGTGTCCCAGGGTCCCGGCCACTCTACCCGCAGTCCAGCATCTGTCTGCAGGCCCGGCCGGGAAGCACAGTTCAGCAAGCAAAGGCAATTCAACAAAAGCAGAAGAAATCGCAGCTTTCCCATAAACACACGGGGGAGGACCACGGCCACAATTCAGTCGCGGGTCTCGTATTTTTTCTCTGCTCCTGATTTCTCCCCCGCTGACACTGCTCCGAAGCCTCTCCCGTGTCACACCCGATACGATTATCTAGGGCGTCTGGCCCACGTCTTTCCGCCAGCCCTCCTGCCTGGATCTGTGCCGCCTCTCCGCCTCCTGCCTCTGCCATCCAGCTCCCGTCCTCTGGAGGAACAGGTGGAAGAGGGGAGGGAGGGGAGTCTGAGTGGAGACGGTCCTGCTGTGGGGGGAAGGAGCACATAAATCCCGCCAGTCACATCCCCAGCCCGCCCACAGGTAGTAACATGGAGTGTCCTGAATCAAGGAGCCAGCAGGCCTTTAAAAGATACTGAGTTAAGACTTCAATGCTCTGTGCCCTTAGTTCAATCACTTGACCTTTCTGAACTTCTAATTTCTCTTCTGAACAATGTGAGTGAAGACATGAATCACATGAATGAGGAATAAACTAATGAATGCCACGGTGGCAGCCACGGGCAGCTGACTCTCAAAAGTGGATACTCCCTTTGCTGAGAAGCACCTGTCAAACCCAGGACTACATTTCCCAGTTGCCCTTGCTCCTGGGTGGGATCACATGACCAGCCCCCACCAATGAGGTGTGAGGCTGAGCAAGGCTTGCCACTTCCGCGCCATGTGTTTGGGAGTCTGATGGCCAGTCGCCCACATTCTCTGCCTGCCCCTCTTGCCTCACCTATCGCTGCACAGCTCCAGGTGACCTCGAGGCCACGGGGGTGGAGTTGGAACCCTAGCGACCCCTGAAGGAGGGCTTCAGGAGCAAGAGTAGCCATGCTGGACTTCCCCTGAGTGAGGAATGCACCCTTCCTGGGCAAAGCCACCGAGTCTTGAGGTGGTCGCAGCGGGGTTCTGTCCTGGCTGATTCAGGAGGTGGACTGAAGGAGAGCTCAGTGGCTTGAGTAGCGGCCTCCATATGTATGTCGGTGTCCAAATCCCACGCACTGGTGCCTCTGCCCTCATCATTGTCTTTGCAGATGCAATCTAGGATCTTGAGACCATCTTGGACTGTCCCCCATGACCCTCCCATCCAATGAAAAGCGTCCCCATGAGAGAGAGCAGAGCAGAAGGTACTGGCAGAGGTGGAGGTGAGCAACCAGGAGCCAGGAACACCCACAGCCACTGGGGCAGGAGGAGGTGCAGGACCTGCCTAGAGCTTCGGCCCTGCACCTTGATTTTGGGTTCGTGGCCACAGAACTGTGAAGGGACACATTCCTGTTGCTTTAAACCAGTTTATGGTCCTTTGTCCCAACAGCCCCCAGAAACTGCTCCAGCCAGGGTGGGCGGCCTCACGCAGTGTGGCATGAAGAGGCCGTGGTGGGCACGGGCGGGCGATGGCCCGCTCCCCTCCTGGAGGCAGCGTCCCTGGGAGGAGGCGCACTCTGGAGAGAAGCGCAGTGCAAGCCCACCTTGTCAACTCCGAGAAGATTCCGGGGAAGCTCATGACAGTGTCTGCACTGAGAGGAAGCAGAGGCCCTGAGCTTTGCAGGCGGCAGTCTTATTATTTATGGATGACAGGCGGACATTTTCATTAAAGTGTAACAAAAGGGATTCAGGAGCCTGTCTGCAGCTCTCACCATGCCCAGCCGCCCACCCTGCAGGCAGCCCTGGAGCCAGCCTCGGGCAGAGGGCCGGGCTCAGAGTCTGTCCAGGGGTGTGGGAGGCCATCTGCGTCCCACCCCAACAGGCGCCTGCTGGAGACAGGCTGTAATGTGGCAAAAAAGAGCTTAACGGTCCTGGCGAGATCCATCCCGCAGGTTAGAGCTCCGTGAGACCTCTCACTGGTGGAGAAATAACCCACAGAGGAAGAGGAAGGTGAGAACAGAGCCCGGAAGCGTGGCTTCAGCTGTATCTGCCACCCATGAGAGGCTGCAGAGACAGGCTCAGTTCCAGTCCCTGTTCCAAAGCTGTGTGGCTTTGAGTAAATCACTTAACCTCTCTGAGATCAATAGAACAGAGTAGCTTATCTTATTGGATCCTATGCTTCCAGGAAAGGATAGGGCAGAAGTCTGTAAGAAACTAATATTCTCTGAGTTTTATCCCTGCTCTTAGGAATCCAGTAGAAGGAAATAGAGAGGTAAACAAAGACTTGTGTTCAAAGACAGTAACTGGAGAACAGTTTGTAACAGTAAAACCTTAAAAACTGCCCAAATGTCTCACAATAGGAAAATAGCAAAATATGTTATGGCATATCCAAATGATGGACCCTTCTAGAACCATGAGATAGCATTTAGTAAATTAATAATAAACCAGAAAGTGTTTCTATTTAAAACAAGAACAACATTTGTGGTTATACAGCATGTTCCTAAATTTGTTTTTAGAAAGGCTTCGTTTGTGTCCATGTTGGGTATCATCTACCCATATTTTGATAGTGGTTTCCTTGGGACGTTGGATCTTGATTGATTTTTACACTCTCCCTTTTGTTTTTCTGCACTTAACCAAATTCTCTACAACTTGTATCTGTTGGTTTGTAAACAGAGAACATTATGAACCCGGAAAGTGGTGGGCCTGGGTGGTCTTCCAGTGCCTGCTGGGGCCAGCGGGCTATGACGACCTGCTCATAGCCGAGCAGGAGGCTGGGAGGCACAGGAGAGGACCGTCACGACCCTGGGACCCTGTCCTGGCAGATGCCTACCCAGTGGCTCATGAAGACTGAGGCTCTGGATCTTCCCAGGGAAGAGGAGACTCGGAAGGCCCAGGCGGGGCCTCGGTGAACGCCCCCTGAACCACCGAGTGACCCAGCAGATGGGAACGATGGGTACGTGGGCAAGGCCCTGGGTGCCAGGCACCGGGCAGACTGGTTCCCAGGGCTTTCTGCCTTGGGAGCTTTACAAAAAGGAAATTTGGGACAAATAAAAGATTTCAGTTCTGTTCAGCATATAAAAGACTGTTCAATCCTGCTGGTAATTTAAGAACAGATTAAAACTGGTATGAAGTATTTTTTGCTTAGCCGAAAGGCACATATTTATAAATTGAACACTGCCAAATTTTTCGGTGTCTGGGGGATTGGTCCTGGTCACTCTCACTGATCCCCAAATCCGTGAACGCTCAAGTCGCTCATGTCAAAGCACATAGCATTTGCACATGACCTACAAGCACCCTCCGTGGACTCGAAGCCTCTCCAAATGACTTCCAATGTCTATCACAATGGAAGCGCTATGTAACTAGTTGTTCAACTTTATTGTTTAGGGAATAACAACAACAACAAAAAACCCAACTCTGTACATTTTTGGTGCAGACACAATTTCTTTTTTGTTCTTTTCTTTTTTTAAATACAAATGCTTCACAAACTCTTTTCCAAATATTTTTTTGATCTACAGTGGTTGAATCCCGGGTGCAGAGGCTGTGGACATGGAGGGACAGCTGTCCTGGTGAGGACGTAAGAGGCCCGGCTGGGAGAACAGAAATTGGAATAAGCATCCTGGGAAAAGGCTGCGCTGTGAATCATCATCTTGAAGAGATGGGGACCCTGTGTCTTAGGATTGTGGGCTGGGGAGGTGGCTTTGCTCACTGCTCTGTCACCAATGTGACTGATTTCTAATGTGATAAATCTTGCAGGACACACTGTCTGCAAGATTTCAAATAAAAGTAATGGAAATGCTTTTCATATTGATCATATTGGTTACATCCATGTCAAAATGGATCAAAATGCATATTCAAGTGTGTGCATTTAATTGTACTTCGATTTTACCTCAATAAAGCTAAGGCAGAAAGAATTGTGGCTGGGAGGCCTGGTCTTTGCTGTAGGGACTCAACTGCAAAGGTACCAGCATTTTATGCAAAGAATATTGGTGCAGCTCTGTTCCTGTGCCCTCTCCGGCCTGGCTCTCGCCGCTGGGCTCCAATGCACACGTTCACATCCATGCACGAAGCTTTTGGCTCAAACCCTGGCCTCCTGAGTTTTCAGCTGCACACAAACATCTCTGGGGACTTCAGGGGGGTCCCCACGGCTCTAACCCTCTGCTATGCCCTGCTTGTTGGTTCCCTAGACCCAAAGGCACATGGGTTGACAGTCCTGTGACTTCTGCAGACCCCTCTGCTCCCCAGCCCCCTCTGCCCTGGAAGCTGACCTCAGGGGCCACAGCAGCCAGTTCCTGTCTGTCCACCAGTGGATTCAGTCAGTGGGGATCAGTCATTTGGGAAAGGGACCTGGGTGGGAGGTCAGCTGTTCATCCCCCAGTGCCCTCCCTGAGGTCTCCAGTTGGGCATCCCCTCTTGAGGACAAAGCCCCCTTTCTCCTTGACCCACAGCCTGGGTAAGGGGGCCTGCATCCTGGCTACAAGCTGTCAATAATTCCCAATGTCAACTCCAAATGCAATGTTTCCAAATTTGCGTGTGAGATGGTGAGCTGCTAAGTGAGCTCTGAAAACAATAGGACCAACAAAACCCTGACTCCTCGTGTGTATGTTTCTGGGTGTAAGATGTGGATAAATGTCCCAGCTCTCGCAGCCTAACTGGCTTGCAAAGGTGCTCACGTGGCCACTGTGAGCCAGCCCAGCACTCCAGAGCACCCTGCAGTGGCCTGGAGTGATGAGGACCCCTGACTGGGGCCACTGCCCAAGGCGCAGCCCAGCGGGAGTGCAGAGAGCCGCCTTGCTGATGTGCAGAGAGCCCCTGGGCTTCCAGCTAGCCGACACAGGCGTGTCTCTTTCCCTCCGCCCCCCCTCTCTCCAAGGCTCAAACTGGACTGCATCAGGGGAGGAAGGTATCAACTGCTATGCTTTGAGTGTGGCCCCCCAGAGTTTCCTGTGCTAGAAGCTTAGACCCCAGTAGGGTGCAGTTGAGAGGTGGTGGAACTTTTAAGAGGCGGGGCCTAGCGGAAGGTAATTAGATCACTGAGGGCATCCCCATCAAATAAAGCAAAGCAAAGCAAAGCAAAACTTAATGCCCTTCTTGCAAGAACCCAGTTAGTTCCCACAAGCATGATTAGTTGTAAAGAGTGATCGAGACCCTGTCTGGCCTCCTGTCTTACCCCTAGACTCTCCCACTTGGACACACTCCCACCAGATGCTGTGAAGCAACTAGGGGGCCCTCATCAAAGACCCAAAAGATGGGGCCACCAGTCCTGCACTTTCAACCTTCAAAACTGTGGGCTAAAGAAACCTCTTTTCTTCATAAGTACCCAGCCTCAGATATTTTGTGACAGCAACAGAAAATGGACTGGCATCAACTTACTGCCACTGTCCACCTCCACAGCTTTACCACCCCCCCCCCCTCAGTCTGATCCTCAGACTCTGCCATCATACCTGCCAACTCATGAAAAATGGCAAGAGGGGTGGTGGTGGGGAGGAGGGTGAAACAGGCCTGCCCAGCCCCCTGAACACAAACGAGCCAGCACCGTTCCTGAATATCCAACAACAGGGCTTTGATGGACTCTGTGGTGGCTGACCGTACAACAGAAATCACACTGCTGCCTCAGGAAAATTTCATGGAGTGGAGAAATGATTACAGTATTTTGTGACATGAAAAGTAACAGGTCCCCCTGCACCCAAATCACACAACAAAGCCCCAAGAGGGTCAGGTTGTTTCTCCAGGTGCTGCGCCTGGTCTTAGAGAGACGGCACCCTGTGGGCAGATGCGGCAGCTGAGGGTGCAAATGAGCAAATGCAGTCTTACTGGAGAGAAGGTGCATCCAGGGAGCGAGCGGTACACGGGGCTAGGGGCATGTTGGATCACAGCGGCGACCCGGACCAGGGGGCCAGGAGAGTGGCCAGGGCAGAGGAGGTGGGGAAGAGGCGGCAGGCGCTAAGGCACAGTGCCAGCTGCCTCAGCGTGTTAACACCACCCAGGCTCAACCCCAGGCTAAGGAGCAAGAGGCCAGGCGGAGGGAAGAGGGGAGGGAGTGGCCTGAGAAAGGAGTGGGGTCCTTCCCAGGGCAGGGAGCGGCCGCAGGTCCTTTGCCACCCTGCGTCCTGTCATTTAATTCTGGCAGTGACTCTAACCTTGCGGCTGCTCCGTTGCCCTCCTGGCTCTGCTACACCCCTCCCCGTTCTGTCCTCTGCCCTTGTTCACGGGACGTGTTCCAAGGCCACAGTGGGCAGTCCGCCCTGGAGCAGGAGTCTCCCGCTTCCTCCCTGCAACACTGAAGGTCCCACAAGTCAGGTTCAGGGAGGGTGGGCGAGCCCTGATAGGACCACCATGGCAAGCTGGCCTGGAAGCCAGTTAAAACCTACCGATGGCTCACTTCTGGAATTTTCCACGTAATAATTTCAGACCACCAGCCACAGAGTCCATGCAGAGGGGCCTCCAGCCTCCCACTGCCCTGGACACGCCAGTCTTGTCTCTGCTGGCGTTTTTGCAGTGTCCGACCTGCCTTCCCCCCGCTGCAGGGCGGTGCCAGGATGTTCCCGCCTGTACGTAGCAGGTGCTGGGTGTCTGTGAACGTGTGCCAGGCAGGTGACTGCCTGTCCCTCCCCACGGCGCTCCTCGGGGACACCCATGCCGCAGGCTCTGGGCAGGTCTCCGGCTGGGTGTAGGGGACTTGCGATCCCACGTGTCAGCGGCTCCTGGACACTGGGAGAGGGGCTTCAATACCTCAGTGGATACATGACCTGAAAAGGCTACCCGGAGAAGAGGAGGCCGCGAAGTGGGGACAGACGCCAGGAAGAAACCTGGTCCTCCTGGAACCTGCTCCCAAGGGAGTCACAGGCGTGGGAGGGACAGGGATGGGCGTGGAGCCAGGGGCTTGGTCCATGCAGGTCACTCTGCCTTCGGCTTCCACGGAGAGAGCCAGACCTGGGTGGGCTGTGCTGGCCTGTGCAGAGCAGCCTCGTGTCTGCAGGGACACCTGCCCAGCCCTCCCTGCCTGGCCAGTGCCAGCCTCTTCCTCCACATCCACACCTGGATAAAATCCGGTTTCCACACCAGGACAGTAAGAGGCCAGCGGCAATGAGTTACAGGAAAATAGGCCACTAAAAGCAGAGGCCGCGGGGAAAGCCGTTCAACGCCTAGGATCTGTGCATTTCTGGAATTCGGCATTTTCAGATCAAGATTGAACATGGGTAACTGATAAGAGGTGGGGACCGTATGTGAGTGTGGATGTGAACACGTGTGTGTGCACGTGGACGTGCACATGGCTATGTGTGCAGCCCAGGTGCAGACGCACTGCAGAAGGTCGGTCATCAAGAACCCTCCCACGTGCCTGCCCTTCAGCCACCTGACGTAAGAGCAGATAATGCGTCTCTAGACATCGGTAACGCTGCAGGTAGTAGGCTCAGACTCTAACTCCCCCGGTTCCCCATGACCCCCACTGCCAGCAGCTGGGACGGTCCCCCTTTTTAAATCACTTACACATGTATCAGTTAAGAGGGCTGCGTGATAAATCTCCCCAACGTACCCCAATGTGTAAACATCCACTTTTATCACTCATGGATTTTTGTAGATTGGGAGTTCATTTAGCCCAGCAAGGGTGGCTTGTCCCTGCTCTGTGACATCTGGGACCCCTGCGAGGACACTGGGGACAGGGGCTGGAGTCCCCTGCAGGCTTCTTCTCTCCCAGGTCTGGTGTGAGCTGACCTGAGCTGGGCTGTGGCTGGAACCCATGGCCTTGGCTTCCTGTGACACGGTTATCAGTGCTAGGGCGACCTGGGACTTCAGCTGGCCAGTGTCTGTGGAGCAGCCCCTGGGCCAGCAGAGACAGTTGGGGCTTTGCAGTCTGGGAAGGCCAGCTTGAATCAGTCCCCCACCACAGAGCAGAGGGACTCTGGCCAGGTCCCTGAGGCCCCCAAGTCTCGGTCTCACCTCTCCGGTTGCTCCCCGGGCCCAGGGAGCACCTGGTACTTAAGGGAGTCCAGCACACGGGTTTGCTTTTGTGGCTGGATTTTACTCCTTATAGCAGCCCCTTGGCAGATGGGGGACAGGGAAGTCTGGAAGCGTGTCTTTGCCCCGCTGAGGCTGGTGTTCGTTTGTCTCACTGGTGGGAACGCGTCTCTGCGTGAGCCCTAACCCTATTTTGGCAGTGTGGAAGGTCCCTGGGCCGCTGGCGGTCCGGAGACCCTGCTGGCTGGAAGCGGCTGTGGAACGCTGCCTCAGCCTGGCTTGGGCTCGGCTGGTCCTTAACCACCCATCTCCTCCCCTTCCCTAAATCCCCTCTCTCTCCACTCCCAGCAGGCTGAGTTTCTAAACCCCTAGTCTCACAGGCAAGGACACGGAGGCCCGGGAGGACCAGGAGGTGCCCCAAGGGCAGGAGGGCCCCCTCCCCATGGGTGGACCAGGGCGAGCCCGGCCCCTCCAGCTTCATCTCCTCCCGAGCCACAAAAGGAAACTTCCATTCCCTGCTCCCCTGCCAGCCCAGACGGAGGGGGAGAAGCAACGTTCCCAAATGGAGCAGGGTGGTCTCTACCAGGTTCTGGGTTTTGCTTTGTCCTTTGACATCTGCTTCCCAGGAGCCTCTGGGGAGTGCAGGCGCTGGCCTGAAGCCCCTGCTGTCTCTGGGGCCCTACCTGCTCTCCAAGGCTGTCCAGGCTGTGCGCTCAGACCTGACCATGTTTGGGCATGGAGGCCCGACCCAGATGGGACCAAGGGCTGCCTCCCTGGAGGCGGCTGGGCAGCCAGACTTCCCGCTGGAACTCCGGGGAGGCCTCCTGTGGGGGCGGGGGCCGGGCAGAAGGAAGCCATCTGCCTTCCGAGGACCAGGGCCACCGGGGAGCTGTGAGTACCGGGTCTGGGCGTGGGAAGTAGTTTCTCCACAGCTGGGCTGGGGGAGCTGGCGGGGGGCAGGGTGGGAGCAGCTTCCTTCCTCTTGGGCTGCCATCAGGATTCTGGGTGTTGGAGGGGCTGGCTGGTGGCTGATGGTCACCTGGGGGTGACTCGGGGGCTGGGTCGCTCTGGGAGCTGAGTGCTCTGGGCTGGGCCACCAGCTCTGAGTGGCCAGAAGGCAGCAGCCCGGATGTGGGAACAATCCTGCCACTCGTCACCAGTGGAGGAAAGGGACCGTGAAGAGTCTGGCGAGCGTGAGCCCACCCCACAGTCCCTCTGTTGACCACAACAGCCAGTGGCAGAGCGGGCTGGCCTGCCCGGGTACCGGACACTCCCTCATCACCTACAGTCACCTGGGTGCAGAGGGGCAAGGCCAGGATGTGGTCCTGCGTCTGATGGCCTCAGAACCCCCTTCCCCACACTACCACCCTCGGACGCTGTACCCTCTTCCTGTCCTTGTAAGGAAGAGGATGTGGGCCCAGCTATCAGATCACATGGGACTCACATGCATTCCTTTGCCCTTCTTCTCTCCGGATCCAGCTTAGCTAGAGTGACCTTTCCGAACAGGAACAGCTATCCAAAAGAGCCAAAGTTATTAGTCAGCTCTCAAACCTGAGAAGTTCTTGGAGTCTAACTGCAATCCCTCCTGTTATAGATGAAACCCATCTCATCCTGAGCAGGCCTTCGGGGAACCCACCAGCCCCAAACTTCCTCTGCCTGAGGTTCTCAGTAGGTGTTGAAGCCCAATTCCCACCCGAGACTCCCACCTAAATAGAACCCCAGAATGGATCTGGTGCAGGAATCCCAGCAGGGCAGGTGCCGGCCCCGGGAGACAGGGCAGTCTCCTTTCCTGCCTCCTGTGTTCCCAGAAGAGGTGAACCCAGGACTCGAGCCTCCACCGGCCTCAGAAGCTCCGCATCTGGGACGCAGAGGCGGCAGGGGAACCTGGGGGGGGGGGGTGCAGCCTGCAGAAGGCGCTGTCCCAGCAAAGCGGTTCCCAGCCCTGGGCTCCAGCGTCCCCTGCGACCAGGGTTTTGCTGTGGACACTCACTGAGGTTTCCAAGGCTGACCCTGAGAGTGAGTGTTCCCCAGGCCCTGGGTGGGCCGGGTGCCATGACCCCTGGAAGTCCCTGGGCGGCAGGCTGTGGGGCTTCTCCCTGCCAGCGGCTCCAGCCCGGCCCGCAGGGGCTCTTCCTCGGCAGAGCTGGGAATGCTCCATGAGATGAGGTTCCAGGAGTCAGGGCCTGGGGACCTCCCTCTGCGGCTTGTCACCCTGTGAATTTCCCGTATCTGCTCAAACAAATGGCCATGCACTTGGTGGCCTGAGGCAGTAGAGATCTCTATCCCACAGTTCTGGGGGCCAGGCGTGCGGGGCTGTGTTCCACAGAGGTCACGGGTACGGCCTATGGTTTCTGCCCCTCGGCCGCCTGCTGTGGCCAGTCAGTGGATGGCAGCCTGCCCACTCACATTGCCCTCTCCCACGTCTATTTCCCGGGCTTCCGTCTCACAAGGACCCTCTGTGATTGCATGGAGGGTCCACGTGCATAATACGAGATAATCTCCCCATCTCAAGATCCTTAACCATCATTTCTGCAAAGTAGTTGCCATGTAAAGTACCATCCAGGATTCCAGGGATTCGAACACAGACATCCTGGGAGCCACTGCTGAGCCTCTCACATGCTGTGTGGTCTTGGGCAAGTTGCTTTCCCTCTCTGAGCTACAGGTCCTTCCTCTGCAGAATGACACGTGACACCCACCTCTCTGAGCTGGCATGGAGCTTCCACAGGGCGGAAAGGAGTGACGTTGATACTTGAGTGCCCTCCCCTCCCCCTCCCTCCCTTCTGCAGGTTACCTGCCCATCTTACTTTTGCTTCCTCTGTGGCCCTAGAAATGACAGCTGCCCCCGGTGGACATGGGGAAGAAGCTGGTGATGGCCCAGAAGCGGGGAGAGACCAGGGCCCTCTGCCTGGGTGTGGCCATGGTGGTGTGCGCTGTGATCACCTACTACATCCTGGGCACCACGGTGCTACCCCTCTACCAGAAGAGGTACTGAGCTCGGCGGGCAGGTGGGCGGTGCTGTGACCCGGGCCTTCCGGGACCTCCCCCTGCCTCCCAGACCCCTCCCAGCAGGCAGGCGGTCAGGGCCATCTCGTTCTTAGCGAGGGCAGGCTGGCCCCTGTGCTGGGGTCCGATGGGCACAGACCCAGGATGCTCTTCTCAGAATAGCAGAGGACGTGGGCAAACCCTCCAGGGCTGATCCGGGAGGAGTCAGAACCACGGGGAGCCCTGGGCACCTCCCTCCTCCTGGTTCCCCTGAACCCCTCCCTCCAGGGCGGCTGCTGCCTCGGCCCACATGCCGCCCCCAGCTGGGCCTCTCTGATGAGCAGAAGTGGCGCTGAGCCAGCCTCGGCTCCCTGGACCTGCTCAGGCCTCTCAGAGGACGTGCCACGTGTCCTCCACCTGGAGGTGCCGACCCTCAGCTTCCTAGGAAGAGCTGGGAAATGCCGGGTTTGGGTCTATTGGAATGGACACGCTCAGTCCTCTGACCTGTGCTCAGGAGAAGCCTCTGACCCTCCTCTGGGCTCGCTCCAGACACTGCCAGGCCCTCCCGCCTGGCAGTGGGTCTCCTGCAGGACAGAAGGAATGTATCACCATGAATGCACTCATGGCCTGCACTGTCCTCACCTTTTACCAACCGGAGTCGTGACAGGCTGGAGTGTCCCTGGGTGACCGCTGCTGCGTTTTTAGGAGAAAGATGACAGATTTTGGAGCCACTCTGATCTAGCCTCAAGTCCTGTGTGGCCTCAGAAAATTCGCTTGACCTCTCTGAGCTTCTCAGACCTCTGCTAGACATTGATGCTGTGAGGAAGAGATTCTCAGCCTGGCTGCTCCTCGGAGCCACTGAGGAAGCTTGAAAAGCATGCCAGTCTGTGCCCAGCCACTGAGGAGCTTCTGACCTGCTTGTTCTGGGGTGGCTTGGACCTGGGGATCGTTTTCAAACTCCCCGTGTTTGAGCAGAGCCAAGACCCCGGCCAGCTCTGCTGTTCTGGTGCTGGTTGCACCCCCTCTGTGCCCAGGTCACTCCCTCAGTGCTGGCTGCCATGCCAAGGTGAGGGCCCAGCCCGGGGGCTCCCCAGGGAGACGGGTGTGCTCTGAGATGCGTGTGTGGTCTCCCCAGCGTGTGGACCCAGGAATCCACCTGCCACCTGATTGAGACCAACATCAGGGACCAGGAGGAGCTGGAGGGCAAGAAGGTGCCCCAATACCCATGCCTGTGGGTCAACGTCTCAGCCGTGGGCAGGTGGGCAGTGCTGTACCACACGGAGGACACTCGGCACCAGAACCAGCAGGTATGGAGCTGGGGATGGGCACCTGTTCCTCGTCCCAGGTGGGTTTGTGAGCCTGGCCCTAACTGCGTCCCTAGGGCTCAGAAAGCCCCATCCACTGGCCCGGCATCTCCTGGCTATCCGGTGCTGGAGTCGGGGACCCGGGCTGCATCTGCCTGCGGCAGGGCTGCTGGCTGCTCCCAGAGGCTGGGGAGCAGTCGGACACCTGCTGTGTGCCTGCTGGCTGTTGAGTGGACAGCCAGAGTCTGTCCCTGAGGGGTGGCCATGGGGACTGTCACTTCTAAACTGTCCGCTGAATCAAGGAGAGGCTAGCCCAGAGCCCGCCCCAGAGCCAGCCCTGAGTGGCCCGAGAACACGCGGGGAACTGAGAGCCACAGTCCCACCTGGACCCACTGCAGTGGCGTCTCTGGGCACAGCTCAGCTTGGGGGCTCGGGTGATTTAAGGTGGGGCCTTACTGCTGCGGGCAGGAGTCCTGGGGCACGATTGTGGAGAAGGTGGGAAGACGGAGCCCCCGGCCATGTACACTCAGGTACTGGACACAGAGGCCAGGGCCACGGCAAGCCCCAGGGCAGAGGTGTGGCCCCACAGCAGGATGGACACCCTCAGAATCTGGAAGCTGATGGACTGGAAGGGCATGTTGCCTGGGTGGATGTGGGATTGTGACCTGGAGACGGCATCCTGGCGGTGCCCAGGGATTCTGTGGGGCCCCCAGGAGGGCGTAAGCTCCCACTTCAGACCCCACCGAGCTCCAGGGAGGAGCTGAGACCCAGGGACACGCTGCCCCACACTTGCCATCTGGGGCTCCAGGTCCACACTTTGATCTTGGACATGGTGTCAGTAGGACCGTGGTCCTCAGGCTTCAGTGCCCAAAGACACCTCCAGCCTGGGGCTCCACCCTCAGCAACTCAGAGGAAGGAGGAGGCTGGGTAGAGAGGCCGCCCGCAGGCCTTCTGCTTCGGGTGGGCGGGGCAGACGTGTGCAAAATATCTCCCAGGGGCTCCCACGAGCAGGGCTCCAGCCAGAGCGGAGCAACCCAGCGCCTCCTCTTCATCGGGCCTCTGCAGTTTTCCAGCTGGGCCTCACGTGGCCAGGCAGGCAGGGTCCCAGCAACAGTGATCAGTGTCAGGATCAAACGCGTGCGGTGCTCTGCCGCCCAAAGAGCTTCCCAGTGCCCTCTTCCTCTGAAGCCCAGGGTCAATCCGGCTGGCCAGCAGGCTTGGTTTGGCTCCCACAGGGTTAGACACAGGGAGCTCTCAGGTTGAATTCTGGCCAGTTTCTCAAATTGTGAAACCAGGAAACCTGGGCTTTCTCACGCCTCCGGAAATGCCAGCAGTCTGGCTGCTGCAGGTCCTCTGCATGGCATGGCGTCCACTGTCCTGAGGGAGCAGCGGTGGCCAGTGCAGATGCAGCTGGTTCTCTCCCTTCTGCCAGGCCCCCGCGCTCCCCGACAGTTGTCCCTGGCACCATGGCCAGTGCCAGGTGGCACCTGTCATCCTCTTTGTCTCGCCTGCTTCACTTGTTCTGAGTGCTGCATGAGCCCTGGAGGCAACCAGGCTCGTGACTCCTGCCCTGAATCCAAACACAGGGCCCACACGTCCTTTGACTCTTGTCACTCACTGGTCTCCTTCAACAGGCATGGGTGAAGTCCTTCAGTAATTTTCTTTGAAAATGATAGAGCAACTTCACCCACTTAGATGATTAAAGTTTGATGGCTCAGGAAAGATGAACGATTTGCTAAGATCCAACAGTCCACAGAAGAAGAGCCAGGGCTCCAGGTGGGCCCCTGTGTCTGGGAGTGTGGCTCTAGGGCCACCGTCCACACATGGGACGCTGAACTTGCCTCTAGGACTGTGCAGTGCGCAGACGGAAGTCCCAGCTCCCACCCAGAGGCTGACTCCAGAGCCAGCATTTTTCTTTACTTTGTCCCAGGCCCTCGCCCTTGGGCCCTGAAAACCAAAGATTCCCAGCCCTCCGCCCACTCTTGCTCCCCCCGCAGTGCTCCTACATCCCCGGCAGCCTGGACAACTACCGGGTGGCCCGAGCCGACGTGGAGACAGTTAGAGCCAGATTCCACCAGCGCCGGGTCTTCTACTGCTTCTCGAGCAGCCGGGAGAACGAGACGAGCGTCCTGTACCGGCGGCTCTATGGGCCCCAGGCCCTCCTCTTCTCCCTCTTCTGGCCCACCTTCCTGCTGACCGGCGGCCTCCTCGTCATCGCCATGGTGAAGCTCAACCGGTCCCTGTCCATCCTGGCAGCCCAGAGGTAGATGGGCTCAGGGCACGCAGTCCCGCAGGCCACAGGGGACGGTGGCCCCCAGGACTGGCCACCTGGCACGCCATCCCTCCTGCCCTCTCCCCAGCCCCCTGCCTCCCCCCTTCCATGCTGGAGGACCTGGGGAGAGTCCTCTGCTGAGCCACCTCTCAAGCATGTGCCATGACCCTGGTGCCTCCGAGGACTGAGGCCAGCCAGCTCTCCGCTCTGCCCTGCTCAGTGGACCATACCTGTTTCCTGCTGGGTCACTGTATACCAAGTGACAGACGGGTCACCTCTGTGCCTAGGCTCTCCAGGCTGGCTCAGCAGCCTGCCTATCTCCCCAGGAAGTGCATGGCAACCTCAGGTCCTTCTGCAAATTCCGTGAACAGTAGCTGCCCCAAGCAGAGGGCATGTTTAGTAGAGGGCTGTTTCTCTTTTAGGAGGCAAGCCTTATATGCATTTTCCCCCCAATACTTAAAAATACTGTTGTCCCTGGATATCCATGGGGGGTCAGGTCAGGGACCCCCTCAGATGCCAGAATCTGCAGATGCCCAAGTCCCCTGTGGAACACAGGGTCCTCTGGCCAAGCCCTGGTGCCCCTCCCCCGAGGCTCTGGAGCCACCTGTGATGACTCACGGTCCCCAAGACAGCAGCAGGCTGTGTAAACAGCTGGAGTCCTGCATTGTTTAGGGGATAATGACAAGAAGCAGTCTAGGCTCAGAAGAGATGCAATTTTTTCTCCCCATATTTTCAATCTGCAGCTGATGGAGTCCACTGAGGTGGAACCCTCGGCTGCGGAGGGCCGATGTGCACGCACGACCACAAAGGCTCCCAGGAAATAAACAGCAAAGAACGGACGGCAGGGCGGTGGTCCTGGATTTGATCTTCCTTGTCCCCCTTTTTGTTGGGGGGCTTTTCTCAAGAGTGCACCCAGTAAGGTCGGGTGCCGTGTGGTTTGTTTCAGTCACAAAAGCAACAGTCGGAGGTTCTGGGAACCGTCCCGAGGGGGGGCCCTCACCCCAGATGGCGGGCAGGTGGGCGGAGGCCTCTGGCTCCTGAGGACACGCGAGGGTGAGAGCCCCCGGGAGGGAGGGCACGGGGGTGGGCCTGGCCCACTCCCCAGGTACGGCCTCCTCAGGCCCTGAGCCTCAGACGTGGAAGGGGCGCGCTTGCAGGGCACAGCCATGGCCACTGCCCTTCTGCTGGGCTTTAAACACGGCCCTAGACACCTGGGAAACTCGCTTCCCAAACGTGCATGCTGAGGAACCTAGCCTTCACTGAAGGGGGCCTCCGGGAGCTCGTCAGAGTGAGACGAGGTCTCGGGGATGGGCCCCCTCGATGGCATCAGTGGCTTTAAAGCAGAGGAGGAGAGACCTGAGCAGGTGCTTGCCGGGCCTTACCTGGCGCTGCCTCCACCGTGCCACCATGCAGCAGCAGGCACCCCCAGATGCCTGGCAGGCAAGGGCACCATGCTCCTGGGCTGCCCAGCCACAGAACTGAAAGAAATAAATTTCTTTTCTTTATAAATGACCTCACCACAGGTTATCAGGTATAGCAACAGAAAATAGACTAAGACACATGCCAAGACGTCTGCTGAGTGCAGAGACTCAAAAGGTGTGCTCCCTGAGACCAACCGCCTCAGGACAGGGGAGACACCAAGACATCACATGCTCAGGCCCCAACCCTGCAGCCAGAAGCCTGCGGGAGGGCTCAGGCCTCTGTGTTTCAACAATGGCTGGGGGGACCTGATGGCCCAGCTCCTGCAGCAGGGACAAGCACCCTGTCACCAGGCTCTCCAAGGCCAGCGACTGTTTCACAGGCAGGTCCTGCGCTGGGTGGAGAGGAAGACTGGAGCTGGCCCCTGGGTCTGGTCCCGTCTGTACCCGGCCACATTTCACCTCTCTGATTCTTGTATTTTTCTCCATCTATAAAAAATGGTTTCTTTCTGGGGAGTTGGGAGGGCTGAATGAAGGGTTGGCACCTGGTAAGTGGCCAAAATGGTCCCAACAGTTAATAGCAAAAGTCATGAATGGCCTGAGACCTCCAGAAGAAGTGGTCCACCAACACCAGCCGTCATGGCGGCACCGTCTGCCTGGTTTACCTTGGACTGAAGTCTCCAAAACCGAGCTGCAATGACACTCTTCCTTAGATGCCTACTACCTCAGGCGTTTGTCACAGCAGCAGAGAACTGACTGACACAGGGTGGCCCTGTGTGGCAGCCTGACGCGATCTGGCCATGCCATGCCCTGGCCTGCCCTCCTCTCACCGTGAGGCACCCATCAGCCTAGACCCTCAGAAGCAGGCACGACTGTGGGATAAAGGTTTTGAGAGAAAGGCCACGTCCAGGGAACTCTCGTTACAGCCTATTGTCGTAATTGTTCTGTTTTATTAGCTATTATTGTCACTCGCTCACTGAGACTACTTTGTAAATTCTGCCTTATCCTAGCTATATATGTATGTGTGTTGGGGTTTGA
This sequence comes from Sciurus vulgaris, assembly GCF_902686455.1. NCBI lineage: Eukaryota > Metazoa > Chordata > Mammalia > Rodentia > Sciuridae > Sciurus > Sciurus vulgaris. Next base: position 10,446,629 of record NC_136466.1, read on the forward strand.
TGTTAAATGTCCCTCATTTAAATCTCTCTCAAAAGCTCCTGGGTCCAAGGCTTGGTCCCAGCTGGTGGCCTTGTGGGCGGGGTGGAAACTCGAGGGGTGGAGCCTAATGGGAGAAGGTAGGTCACTGAGGCCGTGTTCTTGAAGCGGGTGTTGGAACCTGTTGGGGTCTTTAGCCCCCTTGCTCTTCTTGACCAGCGACAAAGGAAGGGGACACTCCCCAACAAGGCCAGACCGGGAAAGGCAGGGCCAACTGACCGCCTGCACCCAGCCCTCCAGGCGGAGGACAATCAGACACGTCAGGGAGACCCGTCACAGCAGGAACTCGTTTATTGAGGAAGTCACACAGCTTTTATGGAGGGTGGGGGCTAGGCGGGAACCAATCAGCTTAAAGGTCAGCAAGGTGCGGGGGTTCACGCAGGCGAGAGTCCCATAGGACCATGTGGCAAGCACGAGCTGGTCACGTTCGCGGAACTGTTGTTACCCAATCCCTGACGGTGGTCCGAGTATCGTCATTAACTACTGAGACCGCCTTTGAGGCCTTGATCTTGCTCACCCGCCAGAAGTAAGGAGACGGCCTGAGTTAGTTAACGTGTCATTAGTCCCAACAGGGACCCTGGCCCCTTTCTCTTTTTCTTTGCTTCCTGGCTGCTGGAAGGTGAGGAGCTTCCCTCTGCCACCCTCTCCTGCCGTGATGTCCTGGGCGGCCACAGACCCAAAGGCAAAAGGGCCAATGACCATTGACTGAAACCTCTGAAAACGTGAGACAAAATAAGCATTTCCTTCATTTTTAATTTTTCTTTTTTTAGTTGTAGGTGGACACAATACCTTTATTTTATTTTATATTTATTTTTATGTGTTGCTGAGGATCGAACCCAGTACCTCACACATGCTAGGCAAGGGCTCCACCACTGAGCCACGACCCAGCCCACGCTTCCTTCGTTTAAGCTGATTATCTCGGGTATTCGGTCCCGGTGTTGGAAAGCTGCTAACACACTGTGTACATATATCTATATTGATAAACACATGAAAATACGGTATATTCAGGGTTTGGTACTATACTATCTTTTTTAGGCACTGCTGGGTCTTGGGATGTAATCCTCACAGATAGAGGGGGCCTGGTGTAGCAGTAAGGTGTTTTCCAGATCATTCTAGTGAATTTTTGAATCTAGAAGGGGATAGAGGTCCTAGGAATCCGGGTTGGTCAGGAGGAAGGTGCCCGGTGGGTCACCTGCGCACCCCATTTGTGGCTGGCAGCTCGAGTCGGGGTCTGGCAGGGCTGGGCTTGGGGCTGGTGCTAATTTGGGATTACACAGTAGATGGCGACTTGGCGTCAGAATCTGTGGGTGTCAGGAGGAAAGGCGCCCCCCCTTGGTGTCAGTGTGGCCAGGAGAAGTGCTCTCTCCACCTTGCCTGATTCTCCCTGGTGGAGGGCTGCACCTGCGCCTCCTTGGATGGGTAAGTCACCCTATCAAGATGCAGCCCTTCCAATTGGGGATATATCTAGTACCACTCCCCACGTAAGAATCTGTCGTCCCCGATGGGAACAAGGTCCCGGGCCAGGCCTTCCCAAGCAGGGCTCGTTCAGCCAGCAGCATCCTTCCAGGTTATTATCAGAAGCTCCATTTCAGAGATGAGATGACTGAGGCCTGGGGAAGGACCCAACCTACCCCAGGCCAGAAGTCAGTGATCGGCAGGGCTGGGATTCAAGCCCCCAGGGCATGGCTTCCAGTTTTGGCATGGATCTCCAGCCAGTGGAACCTTGTCCTTGGCCCACCTCAAAAGCGAGGATGTCAAGGCCAAATGCTGAGGGCCTGTTAGGGGCCTCCGGAGACCTCCCCCAGAGGCCAGGTTCTCAAGTGACCCCAGGCCACACCACGGAAGAGTCGACAGAGGCAGGGCAATGTCTAAGTGCATGATGACATGTGGCCACTGCCAAGGTGGATGGGGCCAGGGACCTTCTGGAGTCCACCAAATCCAGCCCGCAGCCCGTCCAACTCAGCTTAGGCGTGCCCCAGCCACAGCGCGACTGGGCACGCCATAACAAAGCAGAACCGAGGCGAGGCTGGTCTCATGTAACCCTCTCTCAGGGACCCCACCCTTCTCCCACTTAATGTCCCTGCTTTCTTTTCCAAGCGTCCCCAAACCAGGATTTTAATATCCACCATGGACTGTGTCCAGGAGTCGACAGCCGCATTTACATACAGGTTCAGAGTCTCTCTTCACTATCATTAATAAAAATTGGGCCATGTGATGCCTTACAAATTCTTATGAATCTGGGGCTAAGTTTCAGCTCAGCATCACATTATTCTTATGGTTTCCAAGCATGTTTTGTATTTGTCCTAGGAGAGGGAGCTTGCAGGAAAGAAAGCTCAGAGAAGCAGGAGTTTGGATCTAGCTCGCCGTGACCTTGGGCCGGCCAATCTCCCTGAGCCTCACTTTCCTCCACTGTTTCATAGCGTGCTTGTGACCACGCAGCGCCACAGCGAAGGTGAAGGACTTGACACAGCGCCAGGCGCTGCTCCTCTCTTAGAAAGGGCTCTGAGGAGTCCCTATTGGCATCCCTTTCTCCATCTTTAAAAATCCCACCCTACGCAGGCGCCCGCCTTTGCTTTGAACTCTGGAGTCCACATGTACAAACTCAGTTCTTGTGGAAAAGCAGCTCTGCCCACAGGGACCACACTGTAAGCCATCCCCAGGGGCAAAGGACCAGTTTCCTTGAGAGTCCACTTCATAGGAGAGTCGTTGCCCCTCGGAACAATGGGTCTGGCCAGGATAATCTTCCCAGTGTGAGACAGACAAATCCCTTGGCCCAGAAATCAAGCTTAATTGGAAATTAAATAGCATTTTCATGCCAACTGCAGGATTCTATATCCACAGCTCATTTATCAAGGCGATGCCTTATCTGGAGAAAGCCCGGGGGACAGCGTGGTGGCTGCTTCAGCAAAATGCAAGCTTGTCCCTGATATAAAGGACTTCACGGACCATGCAACCTGAACCCTCCGGGTCCCTCAATTTGGGTGTTGTGTTTATGAGCTCCCTCCTCTGTGCCAGGACCCTGAGATGTCGAGGCCGTTGGGATCTGGCACTGTGTTCCAGCAGCTCAGGGACCAGTGACAAAAAGAGAATTGCACAAGGAAAAGCTGCCAAAGTCACTGCGCTTCACTCGGTCACCTGGGGTTGAGTAGCTGTGGGAACAGTGTGATAAACAGAGCCGCGTTGAAGACTGGGTTTTGAGGGGGATCGCGGATACCGTTCCCAGGCATGGAGGCTGCGCCAGGCCCTCCGCACACCTCCAGGCAGCTTAGGAAACAAACACAAGCGCTTCGTTACCTCCACTCAACCGATGAAGAACGCGAGCCTTAGGAAGTCAGCCGCGTGCCTACGATCAGCACTGCCCAAGTAACAGGCTTGGCACTGGAATCTGAACCGCAGAGGCTTCATGCTGTACATGGCGCCGTGTGGCTCCTTTATTTCTGCCAATATTGTATTTTGAAAATGTCCAGTTACAGTCGGGCACGGGGATGCGCGCCTGTAATCCCAACAGCTTGGGAGGCTGAGGCAGGAGGATCTCGAGTTCAAAGCCAGCCTCAGAAACTTAACAAGGCCCTAAGCAACTCTGCGAGACTCTGTCTCTAATAAATAAAATTTTAAAAGGATCGGGGTGTGGCTCAATGGTTAAGTGCCCCTGAGTTCAATCCCCTGGTACCAAAAAAAAAAAAAAAAAAAGAAAGGAAAGAAAGAGAAATGTTCAGCTACAGAAGAATTGCAAAATGATGACTATTTATATCCATCACCTTGATTCCCCAAGGATTATTGGTAACTGGCCATAACTGCACTGTCTTTATGTCTCTCCCTCTATGCGGAGGGTGTATGTGTGTGTGTGTGTCTGGACCATTTGAGAGTTAGATTCAGGGACATAAAAAACAGGTGTGGGGACCAGTAGGTCGGGAGAATGTGAATGCAGGAGGGACAGACAGGAACAGGAAGTGGCTGTGTTTGTGGGTTCACTGGGGGGCCAGGCCCAGCCCCTACTCAGAATGGGGGAAGCCAGTGCTATAATCACAGTGAAATCACAACTTCCAAGAATGGTAAAATATTACAGTAGGAGATGCATATGCAGCAAACCCAACCTTCATGTTCACGATTAAATATATGTGCTCATCCTACAATTCAAACAACACAGAGAAGTATCAGGGACTTAAAAAAAAAAAAAAAACCTTCATCCCAAATAAAACCTAAGCCAATACTTCACTTTCTTTCTTTTCTATCTTACATTTGCCACATCTACAGCTCTTCACAGGTTGGAACCACATGGTGCACGCAATTTTACATCCAGCTTTCTAGATGTCTAGAGCATTTGTTTAGTACATAGTCCTTAAGATAATTTTTCAAAGGTTTAATATTATTCCTCCAAGTAGATAAGCCAAAATTTATTTAACACACTACTTTTTGAAGTTTAGATCATCTCCCATCTTTTACTATAATAAATAATTCAACAATACCATCATGAACACCTTTGTAAAAGTCTGTGCGCGCAGCCCTGACAACGGGCTTAGGACAGATTTCTGGTGCCTGGGCTCCTGAATCAAGGGCTCAGATGGACTGTTTGCTGTCCACAGGGTGGAGGAGCAGCAGTAGGAGAACGGGAGGAACGGCGGGGTGCAGTAGGGTGCAGTGGAACAGGCGAGAGTCAAGGGTCGGGAGCCCAGGGCAGGGCTGGGAAGGGGAGGGAGTGACGGGGTCACAGAGGTTCTGGACTGGGGCACGTCCAGAGGGAGTCAGGGAGAGGGATCAGATTTGGACTGAGAAGGACTTCCTGGAGGCTGCAGGCATTCAAGGCTGAGCGCAGGGACCCAGCCGAGCCTGCTCCTTTCCTCCCTCCCTCCATCCACTCCTCTGTCCGGCCCCCGGGTCAGGCCTTGTGCTGGGTGCTGGTGTTCTTAAATCGCTAAGAGGGGCCCCTGTGGTCCCCCCACGAGCTCACTGAGCCGAGGAGACTCCTGCAGGCTGGAGCTTGGGGACAGAGGACAGGAAAGGCAGAGATGGCTGAGCCCACCTCCAGGTGAGTCCCAGGGGTCAGGGGGCAGATATGAAGCTGAAGAGGTAAGGCCTGCGGGCTTAGCCCCGGTCACTGACGGTGTGGGTTTCACTGTCGCCTTCCAGTGGCCCCACCGCTAGAAAGAGCCCAGTTCCCTCTCTATCCCTGTGTCCCGGCTGTGGGCCAGAAGTGCCTGTGCCTTGGGGCACCTTGCCCCAGGTCTTCCTCGCTCTGGCGTTGGTTTCCACACCTGGACGCCGAGGAGGCTGGGGCGGAGCATTCCAGGGAGGCCCCTGCTGGTCACTGTGCAGTGGTGGCCTTGGCTTCCCCTACACGCACTGGCCACCTTCTGGGTTTAGCAGACTTCAAGTCCAGGACACAGTCCCCTCGGAGAAGCCGTGCCGGCCTTCCCTGCCCTCGTGGGGCCACGTGAGGCGGAAGCCAGCAGGTGGTAGTGGATGCAGCTTGGTTTTCAGCTCTCGATTTTCCCAGTGGTGGTAAACGTCCTGCCGGAGGGTGCCTGCCGTGGGCTTGGGGACTTGGGGCCAGCCACTGCCCTCTAGGGTGTCCTCAGAGGAGTCAGGTGCTGGCTGCAGGTGACTGCCACAGCATTTGGGTCTCGGGCCCCTCCACCTCCTTCTGCTGGCCTTCACATGGACAAAGGGGCAGGGATGGGGAGGAGGCTGAACTGACCAGGAGAGTTTAAAGGTCACTTTCCAAGGGGACCTGCCCCACCAGCCTAGAAAAGACTCTTCCCTACTGACACTTGGATTCTAGGTAGGGAAAGGCAAGGCAAGGTGAACTTCAGAGAATTTTCTGGCACTTTTCTGACCTAAATAGATGATTTCACTGAAAAGCCCGTTTCTAAGACCTGGGAGGTCCCTGATTGCACTAGAGTAATGAGAGGCAGCTTCGGCTCAGTCCTGACAGACAAAGCAAAGCACACGGTCCAGGTGTGTTAACCTGACAAACCTGAGACACCGATGTAGCTGCACCTGTTTCATAGATGACAAAGCAAGGCTGAGAGGAGTGGCCTCCCCAGACCTTCAGCTTTAAAGTGGTGGTACTGGGTTTGGGGCCCAAAGATCTCCCCAAATCCTGATTCTCAAGTGCTGGAGGGAACCCAGGCAGGGAGAGCCAGCTGCATCGAGAAAGCTTTGCTGGTCACAGGCCACTTCACAGGCCTCCTCGCTGAAGGGAGCGGGCACAGACTGCAAGCCATTGCCAGTCCTTCCCCGCCTCTGGCTTCCCTTCTTTCCACAGCAAGAATAAATCAAAGATGACCAAGTAGCTTCCGGGGAGCAAGCAGTTCTTAGGAGCAAGACCCCTCATGTTCTGGGTGCAGGATCCCCCAGCAGCCCTACGAAGGGAAAGAGTGGACAGACAGAGGGAAGGACAGAGAAGACGGACAGGGAACACGACTGGGCCTTTCCGGGGCAGGCAGAGCAGAGTGTGTCAGAGGTGGAAAGAAGGCCTGGAGGCCCAGATTCAAGGGCCAGCCTTGCCTCTGGCTTGCTGGGTGGCCTTCCCGGGGCCCCAGGCTTCTCATCAGCTGGGTCAAACTCTCAGTTCCCATCGAGGACCTACTATGTGCCAGGCCTTGGTTTTGTGCTGAGGAAGCAGCAATAACCTGAACAAAGTCCCTGCCCTCACCAAGCTGGACTTTCATGGGACAAGCTAGATCATATCCGTGGGCGTAACAGGGAGACGCTGGGAATAAGCAGGTACTGCAGGGGCTACAGTGAAAATGCTGCACTACCTGCTGGAAATCTGCTGAGAGAAGATCTCAGGAATTCTCACCACATGCAAAAGGGAGATGTGGGAAGAGAGGGGTTTGCAAATCAGCTTGACCGTAATAATCAGTTCACTATGTATCTGAGTATCAAAATATCACTCTTTACCTTAAATACATAGAATTTCAATAATTAAAAACAACCAAGTATATACGCATGTAATGTAGTTGCAGGAGCAGGAAGTGCTAGGCAGGAAAACAGGGCAGTGTCAGGCGCCAGGAAGGCGGAAGTGGGGTGGCGCGGGGGAGGGGTGGAGTGTGATGGAAGGGCAGAGGGGCTCAGGGGAGATCCCCAGGAGGCACCCAGACCCAGGGAACAGGAGTGTGAGCACCCTGAGGCTGAAGGAGCCTGTTCCTGCAAGGACATGGCCTGGGGTTTGGGGTGTGCCACCTGATCTGGGGTCAGGGGAGGGAGCAGGAAACAAGAGGAAGGGAAGGGAAGCACAGAGGACAGGCTGCAATGCAAGTCTGCACTTGACTCGAAGGTGCCAAGAATCCAGAGGGGACAGCTTCCAGCACACGGATGATGTGATCTACTTTGCCCTTTAAAAACATGGGAATGGCCCACCCGTGGATGAACTGATAAACACATCGTGATGTGGCCATACAATGGAACATTCCATCTTTCCTTGAAAAGGACGGGATTCTGGCTCAGGCTACAACACGGATGCACCTTGGGAATATGACGTTAAGCAAACCAAGCCGGATGCTAATTTTCGGGCTCTGTTCACGATCCCACTTACGTGAGGTCCTGAAAGGGTCCAAGTGTCAGACAGAGATAGAAAGTCGGGAGCAGGGGCCAGGGGAGGGAATGCTGGGGGGCTATTGTCTGTAGAGGTTCAGTTTTGTGAAAGGAAGAACGTTCTTGATGTGGGTAGTGGCGAAGGCTGCCCAGCACATGAATGTGTTTAAAGCTACACTTAGAAATGGTTCAAGTAGTCAGCTAAATGTTCTCTACAGCTATCAGAATAAAAATATGGACCTGGGAACTGTCTGCAGGCTGTATCAACCTGCCAGGGCTGCAGGACAGAACACACAAGTCAGGCGCCTTCAGCCACAAATTAATTTTGCACAGTTCCAGAGGCCAGAGGTCCAAGGTCAAGGTGCTGGCAGACTGGCACGTGCTGAAGCCTCTCTTCTTGGCTGCAGGTGGCCGCCTCCTCACTGTGCTCACATGGACTCTTCTTGTCTTGCAGTCCCTGCTGTTCCTCCCTCATCTTATAAGGCCACCAGTCCTATGGGATTGGGGACCCACCCTAAGACCTGATTTAACTTTACCTCTCTCAAGGCTCTACTTCCAAATATAATCACATTGGGCGTTAGGACTTTAACATATGGATTTAGGGGGACCAGCCCAGTCCTCAGCAGAAGGTGATGGTGCTGAGGGATTTGACTGAGTGTTCCTTTAGCATGTGTTCTTAGGAGTCTGCTTTGCGTGTGACCTCGGCAAGTGTTCAAACTCTCCAAGCCTCAGGTTGGGGATAGGAGTAGGTAATCCACACAGACAGAACTGGACTCAATGTGGGGATCGCATTTTTGTCCCAGCCAACGAGCAGCATTCAACGGGAAGTGGCAGTTATCATTGCTCACGTGGTTCCTGTTGCACCAGGGATGCTTCTGGGCCCGGGCAGTGTGGGCAGCCAATCAGTACCAGGATGCTGTGAACCATTCTGCAATCCAATACGCCTCATGGCTGAGACCCATCCCCGGCAGCTGGTTCCAAGCTGATGTTTGCAGACACTGAGCAGCAAGCCTGGGCCTGGCTCAGCCTGCCAAGAACAGATGGTTAGCAAATGTCACTCAAACTGGCCCAGGTTAATGAAAAGATTACAGAAAGAAAATTGGGGTAGGCTAACCCCTGTCTCTGAGATCCAAGCCCAAGAGTCACATCTTCCAGCCCAGTTCTCTGCCTCCAACAACCTCATCTTGCTAGAAGTGAAAGTCAGCCAGACTGGAATCACAAGTGGAAATACGTCACAGATGTTCCTTGAGGACTGCACTGGCTTTTAGGAGGCACAGGACTGGCTTTTGTGCTTGAGGCAGTGGTTTGGGGTGTGAATTGGGGAGCTCAGGTTTCAGGGGGGCTTCTCCTGAATTGTGCTTCTTTCATCCCAACGCAGGCCTTAAAGCCTGGATTTCTGAAGCAAGTGTGCATGTTGCCTCTTGGCCAGCTGAGAAGGTATGGTTTTTGTTTCCCTACCCCAAGTCTAATTTTAAAAATGGAGCCAGTGTGATGGGGGAGTGGGGTGGGGGTCTGTGACTTGGAGACAGCCCAGGACTCCAATTCTGGCTTTGTATCTTGCTGGCTAATGGCCTCCAAGCCAGATTCTTCCTCTTTCTGCAGTTCGGGTCTGCGCCTCTAGGGTTGTGGGGCATGTTAGATGCCATGCTGGTGGCGGAGGGCGGGCAGTGTGGGTTACACTGTGGGTGGGTGAGTGGAGCTGGACGGATGGTTATGGAATTTCAAAATGCAGAGCTGGAGGGACCCTGGAATCAGCAATTCCTCCATTTCAAGGATAAGGACACAGAGGCTCAGTGAAGGGAAGCCGCTTGCTCTGTGCAATAGACTAATAGCTCGTGCCTCCAGTTTGTGTGTTGAAGTCCTCTCCCCCATGATGGTGGTATTCGGAGGTGATTAGGGCACGAAGGTGGAGCCTCAGCAGTAGAATTGGTGGCTTTATGAAAAGGCCAGATGGCTAGCTTGCTCCCTCCATGGGAGAACGCAGGAGGGACAGACCCAGCCATGCTGGCACCAGATCATGGACTTCTAGTTTCCAGAAGTGTTCCAAAAATAACTTTTTGTTGTTTGTAAGCCACCCAGTCTAGGGACTTGAGTTACAGCAGCCGGGATGGACTATGGAAGCAGAAGTAAGGACCTGGACTCAAAGCCAGGTCTGGCGCCAAAGCTGTGGCTCCGCGTACCTCCAGGAACACAACAGGGGCTCAGTGGCTTCAGCCAGAAAGGATGGGTTGGCCTGTGTTCACGGACCTCCGCCCTCATCCTGCAGGGGGAGGGGCTTTCTGCTGCCCTCACCCTGCTCATCTGTGAGGGGCACAGGGAGGTGCTCACTGGTGACACTGACCACCTCCCTCCAGGCTCTTCCTGGGGCCCCTCCCCCCTTTCCCGAGCTGGCCTGGGGAGCTGTGTAGTTTCCTCGTCTCTGCTTCCTCCACCACTCCCTGCCCTTCTGTGGGGCCATTAGCTGCTGGGTCCTCCCTCCTGTTCTCCACACTGGGTGGGAGGAAGAAGCTGACCTTCCCTGAGTTTCTAGAACACCTGGGCAGGCACCATAATGGCCAGCTGCATGGATGGGCAGTGCAGGCTTCCAAGAGACTAATGCCTGGGTGGAGCAGGAGAAAACTGGAATGGGAACAGGGACTAGGTCCTTGGTCTTGCTCGTACTGACCCCTCATCTTGTCAAGGTCACTCTGGCTGGTTACTTCCATCAAACTCCAGCCACTGCAATTCAGAACAGGGAGATGGGAGCGGGAGGCCTCAAAGCTAACCAGACAAACACCAGGCCTCGAAAAGAGACAGCAGCTCCCAGCCTGCCGTGGCAGGGCAGGGAAGTTCAGCATTCACAGCTGCAGGTGCCTGAGGCTCCATGGACACCCACGCACAGCCGATGCCTTTGCGTGGCTTGCTTTTCCAGGGGCGGAGATGGCCAATAAATCCACAGACCACTAGATACAAGGGACGCTTTCAGCTGTTGACAAATCCTCAATTACAGAGCCTGTCACTGAAGTGACTGGCAGTAGCTGAGCAATTGGGAGGGGCAGTGCATCTACAGAGGAGCCAGGAAGAAGATGGGACCGGGTGACCTCGCTTCTTTTGTCTTGACCCTTTTGGCTGCAAGTCCAGGTTGAAGCACATGAGAGGAAGAGGAAGGCAGGAAGCTCCACTTCTACCTGCAGTAGTTAAGTGCCAGATACTCGGCATCCCATGGGCCATCTCCCTCCATCTCCTGTAGCCTTGTGATGTGGGAGCATTGTCCCCATTCTGCAGCAGAGGGCACTGACTCAAGATGGGGAGTGACAGGTGTCCTGCTTGGCTTGTAGGATTTGCAGGTGTGTCCGTGGGGTTTCAAGGCGTGTCTGGCTGGCTCCAGTCTGTGCTGTCCTCCCTGTACCTTTCGTTCCAGCTCCTGGGCTACTTCACATCATCGACCTCTGGGAATCAGCAGCTCTCAGGGACTCAGGATCCGGGGTCTGGTAGAGAGATATCCCAGAGAAGACTGTATCCCTAGAGGCCCAGGGAACACGAGAGTCCCAGCAGGAGGGCCAGGGGCCTCGGCCTCAGGGGTTGCTTAGAACCTGAGGTGCTTCTCTCCTCCCTGTGCCATGGAGCCGAAGCGCAGGGTACCCTCCTGCCTGCTGGGGACCTAATTCCAGCTACTTTTAATCTGGAACAAACTAGCCGCTCCCTCGTGGTACTGAAGATAATAGGTATCTGTGCAGAAGTGCTGGGATAAGCAGCCCTGAACAAATCATTCCTGAGGTCCGACTTCCCTCCCTGCCCCTGGGCAGGACTAGGAGACCCCAGAGAGCAAGCACCTGCACAAATGGACCAGGCGGTGACGGGCCTGTTACCAGGGGTGAGGATGGAGAGACCAGCAGGCTGGCCTGAGGGCTCCTGGGCCTGGGAGCCAATCTGACCTGGGACCCGAGAGGCAGATATGGATCCAGGAGACCTGGTGGCCGAGCTTTCTGCCCATGGCAGGGTGCTGGCTCTCCGGAGAGTTCCGGGATGCAGGGGTGAGGCTGTGCTGACATGACTTCACAGCTGGCTCATCCCACACAGCCAAGACAGTGAGCTAGCATGACTTGGGGTGGTGAGGACATCCCTTCCTCAGCAAGGGACACGGCCCAACCTGGGCTGTCCACGGGATGGGTGGTGTCGTCCCTTTGGCGCTAGACCTCCTAGAGCCCCAAACCTGGCACATTTCTTCAAGGTCAAGACCACTTCTCACGGCTGCCCGGGAAGAAGGGAGAACTGTGGTGGAGGGTCCTTCTTTCATATCCAAAAGGTGCCTTGGCCCCCATGTGCCTACGTGAGAGGTGACAGGGTCTCTGGGGCGTGGCTGCCTTGCTGACCTTGGCCTCTGGAGTGTTCCCTTTCCCCATACAGCTCTTCTTTAAACCAGGCCTTGTCACCCTCTGGGACTTGTCCCAACCCCTTGCACCACAGGTGGCTGCCCTGAAGACAGCCACCTGGTGCAGATATTCTCCACAAACCTGCCAACAAAACGAGGGGAAAGCTGGGGACTCTGCTGGAGGCAGGGCGCACAGCAGCACAGTCAGCGCCCTCTCCACCAGCCCCGTGAGCGCAGGGCGCGGCACCTGGCCTTGGTCCTGGCAGGGTCTGGGTTCGAATCCCAGCCCTGCCCCTCTCTAGCTGGGCCAGCTGGCTTAGCTGAACGTTTCCTGACCTGTCAAAAAGGAGACCACAATCCCTGCAGCCCCTGGAATTGGGGCTGGTGTGAGGCGAGGGAGGTGGCCTGGGCGCAGCACAGCAGTGAGGCCTTTCCCGCCCCCTGCGGGGCAGGCTGGGCGGCCGCCCCACCAGCGGCCAGCCCTTACTCGCATGATCCCCATCACGTGAAAAAGCACCCCATGTGGTCTTTTCACTGTTATCTCCAACAAAAGGAGTGGGGACCTTGACTCAGGGAGCACGTGTAAGTGACTGGCCTCGCAGCTGACAGATAGCAGAGCTGGGACCCAAGCCTGTCCAGCAGAAGGCAGAGCCCGCCTGGGTCCAAGGTCAGCCTCTTGAGGACTGTGAGCAGATGCAGAGAGGCCACAGGAGGTACAGCGTCTCGGACAGGTCTGCAGCCAGGTCCTGGTAATGCCTTGTGGGGAGGGGAACACCGAGGGTCGAGGGGTGTGGCAGTGAAGCTCCAGGGCCTTGTCCTTGACACAGGTCTCAGCCCCTCATTCCCCTCCCGGCCCAGAGCCTTGCGGGTGGCTGAGACGAGGCCAGAAGCGCTCCTGGACTAGCTTCCTTCCTCCTGCTTACTTTGGCAACAGATTTATTCCCAGTGTGCAGAGGAGATGACTTCAAGCCTCCCCAGCCAGAGAGCAGCCTGCACAACTGCTGGCCTGCAGTTCCCGTGAGGGAGCTGGGTCGCTGGCTGGGCAGACGGAGAGATGGGAGCCCCAGAGCCCCCACTCCCCAGGCATCCAAGTCAGGGACTCGGCTTCCCAGCCAAAGAGCAGGTGAGGGCCTGGCCCTGGAATCAGGCTCCGACCTCCTGACCAGGGAACCAGATAACGGACAGGCTCAGCCGTGTCTCATGTCTGGGCTCCAGCAGGCCCTCAGGACAGCAAGGTGGGTAGCAGGAGGTCAGTAGTGTGACGTCATCCGTCACTGGGTGGCAGGGTGGTGTAGAGTGCTGGTCTCTCTGAGTCTGCACTGGACATGATGAAGCCAGCAAGGAGCAGGGGCGGGGCCTGCCCTGAGGGCTCACAACCCTGAGAGTGCCAGCTAATGCCCACCGTCCCTTTAGGGACATTCACTGAGTACAGTGACTCAGAGGCAGGTAGCTTTAGAGACACCATCTGGTGTGATCCTGTAAGAAGGGTACCATGGTCCAATTTCACTGAGTAGGAAACAGGCCAGAGAGGGGATGCACCCAGCCTTTCCAGTGTGTGGAGGACCCTGGGATGTCCTAGGCTGGCCACCAGGGACGCCTCCTCCCTTTGAGCTCATTGCAGACTTTCTTTCTTTTCATTTCTTCTTCTTCTTTTTTGTTTTTTTTTTTTTTTTTAAGCAAAAGAAACTCTTTCAATTGGAGAGAAATCCTGTATGTAAAAGAAATCAAAACGGAGCTGAGGTGGTCTGAGTGGGGTGCCAGGGGCCTGCCCACCCAGCTGCCCCTCCTGGGGACAATGTAGGCCCTAGGGAAGCTCAGGCAGAGTTCCAAAGGCTCTGCATGGCTGCCACCTCACCCTCTGGCAAGAGACCCAGCTCCTGCACCTGAACAGACCCAGACAGCATGCGCTGAGTGGGGGCAGGCGCGGGGGGCCTCCCGAGAGCTCCCGGATCTGGCATCTCAGAGGGCCCGGCGGCTGGCGTCTGGATGTGGTGTTTCTTTCGCTTAGACCGCAGTGAAGCTCCCACCCTGGGCTCAGCTCTGTACTGGTAGCTCCGGCTACGGTGTGAGCAAAGCGTCCCTGGTCACCTTCCCAGAGCTTAGACTAGTGGGGATGACAGCCTTACCACCCGTGCTCCTACAGGAACAAGGGTCACCAGTGGCCGTCCGGACTAGGAAAGAAAGGCTCCCAGCTGGAGACGTGTGCTTGTGCAGACACCTGAGCTACCCATCGCTGCAGTGGGGCACCGATGAGAATCGGGGCCACCAGGCCCTTTAGACCAAGTGCCCTAAGGGGCAGAATGGGGAGGGAGCTGTGGTCTCCAGCCATCCCTGTCCCTCAAGTAGTCCCAAGGCAGGTGAAGAGAATAGGTTGTTCCCAGGACCAGAAAGAGGTGCCTGGGACAACACTCTGCATTCCCATCCCTACAGGGACAGAGAGAACTCGCGTTCTGGCGGGCTGGATTCTTGCACATCTAGAACTCGGCGCAATGAATAATGGATAAAGGAAATCACGATTCAAGCCAGAAAACATTAAGCGATCATGCTGTGTCCATGCAGGGCGGGATCTAAGTCCACCCAGGGAGGTCTGCATGTTAGAAAGTCTCTGTGAAGACCGTCCTCAGCTCTAGGCCTGGCCCTGCTCCCATGGTTATCATTTATTTAACAAATATTTAGCAGACACCTGGGTTGGGCAGAACACCAGTTACCCTGCGCGTGCCTGGCGCAGAGCCAGGACTGTGTAAACACCGGTCCCCTCGGCAGAGTGAGGCCACCGGCAGAGTGAGGCCACCGGCACAGATACAGCCAGACATGCCCCGTTCCTGCTGCCTGCGCAAGCTGCTGCCCTGAGCTCTGGCTGCAGAGAACTCCATCCTGAAGCAGGTCAGAACAAGGCCAGGCAGCCACTCTGTCCCCAGTGCCGGTCCCCACGGAGCCCCTTGTGTGTCATGTGGATCTTAGTTTCTAGGATTGTGAGCAGGGGTGGGGGGGAGCCCTCCTGCCTCTCCAGCTGGTTTTCTGCAGAGGCCGAGGTACCAAGCACGCGGCCAGCCTCCCCTCCCAACCCCTCATCTGGGCTCAGATGCTCCATTTTGGAGGAGACCCAGTCTGCCCAGGAATGGTGCTTGTGAGCCACCAAGCTTCCCTGCATCCCAGCACTCCTGTGATGGTGGTGTCCTGATTGGAACCTGTGTGTCAGGACTGTGCCCTGAGGACTGCACGCCGCTTGGTGGAGGGCTTCTGTCTGTGATCCACGTGTCCAGAGCCTCAGGATGAGCCGCAGGCAGAAGGTGCTCAATAAATAAACGCTGCGCCAACGAACAGCAGATACCTTCATGCATTTGTTCAACAGCCACCTCTGCTGTCTAGCTGCTGTGTCCCCCTTACACACACATACCCCCCTCTGCACACACTCTCCTCCTGTCGACTCGCTTTCTCACACTCGCCCTTCCTGTTGCCTAACGCCCCTTCTGGGATTTGCTTCTCCTTTGATGCTGACTGGGGTACAACCCACCTGCCGTCTGTTAAATGGAAGAGCTGCTGGCCCTGGCCCTGCAGGGGCAATGGGAGACCCTCGCGTCTCTGCCTCTCTGACCCTCCCTCACATCTGCAACACACTCCCACACCCCCGGGAAGGATCCCATGGCTGTCCTTCCTCGGACCCTCCCAGCGCTTCCCAGAGGAAGACAGGCAGGCTGTCATGGACGCAGACTACAGACGGGAAAACTGAGGCTCAGGGAGGCTGTGGCTTGCCTAGGTAGCAGTGCCAGAGGTGAGACCCAGGTCTCCCCACCCAGACCAAAGCTCTTTTCGGTGGACTTCCGGGAGGCAGGGACTGGAGGATGCTGCCTGTCATCCCTCATCCCCTGCGGTCTTGGTACCAGTGACCCAGGGAGAGAGTCCTCGCTTGTCACTGAGGATGAACTGGAAGCACCATGGAACCCCCTCTCCCCGCTGCTCTCTCCTACCCCAGGAAGTGAAGCCACTGAGCGCCTCTGCCACCACACCCCCTCGCCTCCTGTCCTCCCCTTGCCAGGCCTCCAGTAATTCAGGCCAGGCAGCCTGACCCCGCATGACTAGGTGTCCAGTCCACCTGTGTATCCACCAGGGACAGGACTCCCTAGTTCAGAAGGACAGCAGGGAAAGAACAGGAGCGCCACAAAGGCCCAGAAAGGAAGTAAGTGAGACCTCGCCACCCCCACCCACGCCTGCCGCTCAGTTCACACGGGGCTGAGCCACTGGGCGGTCGGGTCCCTGAGCCCTGTCAGGAGAGCTGCCACCCGAAGCTTCATCTTCTCTCACTGCTATTTTTCAAATTCCAATCAAGGATTTCTGGGCCTCCTTTCCTGAATATTCTGCCTGCTGCTTCCGGTGCCTCTCCCCCCAAAACGACTCATTCTTCCTGAAAGAGGGCATGAATATTTAAAGACATTTTTTCAGTCAATGGAACCTCATCATACTGCTGCTTTCCCTTTAAATTTATCTCTTAGAAAGTTTGCCTGAGTCTCTCTGAGTGGCCGAGCCTCCCTGGTACAGAATATAAAATGGGGTCCTTGAGAAGCTGGCTCCTTTTGCAGGGGGCAGTGGGCCCCCTGTGGGGCTGATGATGCACAGACAGGTCCCCAGCCACCCCTCCTGGGCTGCCTGCAGAGTTAAGCCTGCAAACTCCCTGCCACTCCAGTGCTGGGAGAAGCAGGAAATCTGGACATGAGCTCAGGCAGGACAGAGGGAGGCACAGGGATCCAAAAAGGCAGACAGACAGATGACCAAAGTCCCAGAAGCCCAGGACCCTGGACCCAAGAGAAAGCTCTTGGCACGTGACTGCAGAGCTGACAGTCTGGATTCACCGGAGCCGAGTGGATTCCAGCCCCAGGCCCCTCCAGCTGCCTCCTCCAGGGTCTGCACGCTGCAGACCTGCTCACAGCCCACTGCATCAAATCTCCCTTATCAACAAGACACAACACTCCCTGGGTAACTTCTTGAAACTCCAGTCACGCTCAGCCGCTTCCCCTGCTCTGGAAAGGGTTCTGTTCTCTGCCTTCCCTTAACCAATCGGCCACACACCACCAACTCCATTTCCAAAGTTCCAGGCAATTATAACCGGCTGAGCTCCCTGGCAGGGTGCCCACCAACACAGAGCCAGGACCCAGGTTGTCAGCAACCTCAGATCCCAGCCGCCGATTTCCACAGCCTCCTCCGAGCACCGGGCACACCAGAATGGCCACACTGGCCACACTGAGGCAGTGTTACCGGTCAGACCCCATCAAGACAGAACAAGAGTCAAAGCCAGGGTCCCTACCTTTGCTGAGGGTCCCGGTGATGAGCTTAAAGATGGTCTGGGCAAATTTCACGAAGCCGAGCTTGCATCTTTTGGAGCAGCCGCTCATGGTGACAGAGGGGATGCAGGCTCTGCTGTGGGCACCCAGAAGGGATGGCACCCTCCAGGAGTGCCCCTGGAAGTCGCAGGCTGCTTAAGTGAATCCTGAGAGGCGCGGGCACCCCAGAAGCCAGGCACCAGGAAGAGCAGAGCTGCCTCTGCAGCAGGTCCGGCTTCTGCATCCAGAGAGCCTGCGGGGCGAACCCTCCCCTCTCTCCACCCACTGCTACTGTCCACTCAAGTCCTCACCACGGGAGGACCTCAGGATGCGGGGCCAGGATGGCA
The DNA here is from genome assembly GCF_902686455.1 of Sciurus vulgaris. NCBI lineage: Eukaryota > Metazoa > Chordata > Mammalia > Rodentia > Sciuridae > Sciurus > Sciurus vulgaris. Next base: position 10,464,214 of record NC_136466.1, read on the forward strand.
CTGCCGGGGCGCCAGGCGCTCACAGAGCGGAGGAGGAGAGTGAAATCGAGCAGAGCCGGAGGAGGAGCCGGAGCCCTCCCGGCTTTGCTGACGGTCTTTCGAGCGTGGCAGCGGTAATGTGGCAATTAATACTCCAGTCAGAGGGAGGGGACTGCCACGCGGAAACCTCCCTCGCTCGCTCTCCCGCTCCTGCCTTCCTGGCTAACCCCACAGATCCGTCCTCTGCGCCCGGATCAGGACCTGGGAGAACTCCCTGCCCAGGGCAGCGCAGCTTGCTCCGCTCAGTGGAAAGTTCGCAGGCAGCCCTGGCGTGTCCTGGGGAGTCCCGGGAGAGCTGTCCTGTGCGCGCTGGACAGACGGTCGGAGACAGCCTGCAGCACCCGACCCGCAGCCTCCACGTAAGCAGCAGGTGTGGCCTCCTCCCTGTGTGGGGATGGCCAGAGCTGCCCACGCCCTGTCCTCGCTGCAGGTGCCCGACTCCAAGCCAAGTGCTCGGTTCCAGCTTCCGCCCTGCAGAGCAGGCATGAGTCTGCTCTGCCTCGTCGGGATAGCAGGGGATGCAGTCAGGCTCGTCTTGACTGAGACAGCGCCGCTCAGAAAAGGGGCCCACGGGGTCGGGATTCCGACTCTGAGAACGACGCCACCCCTCGCCAGTGACCTGCAAGGTCCTGCGGCCGAGGCTCCCACGGGGGCTCCGTAAGAGCTGGGCTGGTATCCAGTCCCAGGACTGTGTGGCGGGTGGGGCCTCAGGGGATCGCAGCCCCCACTCCAGCCCGGTTTTGCTTCCTCTGGTGAGTCAGAAGGTCCCCGTGGGCCACGGCCCAGGGCGCCACCTGAGGACGCACTACGGCTGCGTGGGAAGGGCAGCCTTGGAGTCCACCTTCACGCAGCGGAGCCGCGCTCTGGGCGAGCCTTCCTCTGTCCATCGCCTTCTCCTGCTGTGGCCCGCTGCTCTGGCTGTTCAAGAGGAAGGCCGAGTGGAGACCCGGGTGGGCAAAAGGCCAGACCGGCCGGACGGCATGCACCAGGCTGTGGGGCTCTGCCCGTCTCCGGGAGCCCCCTGGAAGTGAACCTCGAAGCCACCGTCCTCGGCGCGCCGGCGCATTCGGCTCCAGGCAGAGGCCTGGGAGACGGCCCCGAGCCGAGCCCCGAAGCCCCGAGCTTGGCCAGCGTGGGATGAGTCCCTCGGTACCCAGTGGCTCTGGCAGAAAACACCCCACTGTGCTCGACGCCTTACCGCGGCGCTGCTCACTGCGCGAGGTGGCGAGGGTCCCCCTGGAACCTCACACGGTACCTGGCACTTGGTCTTTTGTTCACTTGTCCAATAGTTGAGCTCCCAGTGTGTTAAAAAGCCGGCAAGAGCTCCAGTTCAAAGGCAGAGGAGGCTGAGTCCGACGGCCTCCGGACTGGCGGCAACAAGCCCTTCACCTGCCCAAGCGGAATCCAGCCGCTCAAGGACTGAGTTTCCCCTTCGGCTCCTTCCGCCACCCCAGCCCATTGGACGGTGCACCCACATTCAGGGCGGACCTTCCCCCTGTTGGCTGAGCCAGATGCCAATCACCTCTGGATCCACCCTCACAAAGGCACGCACTGCTTTACTGACTTTCTGGGTCTCTCCTGCTCCAGTCAGGTCGACGTCCAAGGTTAGCCATCACCAACAGCCCTACCTCTTGGGCTTGGGGGAGGGATAAAGAAATCGATGTCACAGCAGTGCCTGGCAGAGGCTGTCACCACACGCCAGTGGTAAAGGGTATCCCTGCTCCTTCTACTGACCCTGCCAGCACGCTGTTACTGCCACCGCTGCTTCTGTCCCCAGAACAACACCCACACCGCTGAACAAGAGACGCCCCTCCATCCGGATTCCGAACACCTGGGGCTGGCCTGGCCTGTGGGAAGGTTGAGCGGGGCTCCGAGGGACTTGGGACAGTATTTGTCTTCACGGAAACCAGTGCCCGCCTGTCAGCGGGCAACAGGGCATCCCAGAAGGGGCAAAGATGAGGGAGGACATCTTTGTAGAGAGTGGAAAAGAAGTCAGCAGTGGAAACAAAACCAGTATAGGGAAAGTGGGGCTGAAAAGGAGGGCGTGTAGGCTGAATTTCACGGTGAACGGAATTCCTAGAGCCAGCCTTCACCATGATCTCCCCCGGTAGCAACTCAGACTCTGCATTTTGGATTCTTCTCTGATCTCCACAAGGCCACATGTGTTTGGTCTTAGACTAATGAGTCAGGCCCAGAGAGGGTCAGCCAAAACCAAAACATCACACAGCAATATCCCAGAGGAAGGCACATTTCTAGAGAGGAAGGCAAGTTGCTGCAGGACCAGATCCATGGAGAACACATCGAAGACTTGTTCTCTGCCCAAGGAAGGAGCTGTTCTACACACAAGGAGTGGGGTCCTCGTGTAGCGCAGGGATCAAGGCCTCCAGCAGTCCTGTGACAGCTGGTGTTGCAGAGGTGTAACATCAAAGGAACTTGAGGAGCCAGGCTCTCTCTCTCCTGAAACAGTTGACAGAAATCTTTACCCCCAGTTCCAGGGGGAGCAGGATGGGCAGATGGGGGCCGCAGATGGTGTCCAGGCCTGGACAGCGCTCTGACTTCCCGCGTGCCGGGCTAAGAGCACAGCGCATGTCCCTCCCCAGGCAGAAAGGGCATGTGATGGCACTACCACTCACTGAGCTCCTTCCCACAGGTGAGGGTCACTGTGAGAACCTTGCAGGGCAGTCTTGGTAAAGTTCCCTTCTGTGGATGAGGAGACAGAGGCCCAGGAGGGAGAGTAGCTTCTTTTTTGGGGGGATTGAACTCAGGGCACTCGACCACTGAGCCACACCCCAGCCCTACTTTGTGTTTTATTTAGAGTCAGATCTCACTGAGTTGCTTAGCACCTCACTTTTGCAGAGGCTGGCTTTGGTCTCATGATCCTCCTGCCTCAGCCTCCCAAGCCGCTGGGATTACAGGTGTGCGCCACCGAGCCCCGCGGACAGTAACTTCTTGATGGCCACATGGCTTAAACAGAACTTGAATCCAAGACCCTTTGACTTTGGACTCTAAAATTTACAGAAATCTATCTGATTCCTTCCCAGGATTCAAAATTAAAGTGACTGGCAGCTTTAGGGAGATACAGTTTGCTTCAGTATTAGAATCAGCTGTCTCTTATAATTATAAGCTCATCATGGAGAAAGAGTGGAGACTTTTGCTCTGGAAAAAAATCCCCCCATGGCCATGGTTATGGGGGTGGGAGGGGAGGTGGAGAGGGACATGACTAGACAAGGAGTCAGCCACCGTCCAGCCAGGAGACAGCCCAGATCAGCTGCTCTAATGGAGAATTTCCTATAGTGCGTGGCTGGGCAGGCATCAGCGGACCTCAGATGGCTGAAAGGAACCCTGAGGAATCATGGAGGGAGGAACTGCAGAAAGCAGCTGTCGCCTCTGGAGCTGGGACCAGGGGAGGGACAAAGGACACAGGCTGGGATCCCCTGCACCTATAACCAGGGCAGAGGGCCCCTGTAAGGCTGAGACCCAGATCTCCAGGGCGGGATGAGCTTGACACTGGGGATTCAAATAATATGAATAATGATGAAAGGTACTGGAAGCTGGGACCAAGAGCTGCCCCTGGAGCCCACCGTGGCGGCTGGAGTAAAGGGACACCGCTGGGGGTGGGCAGGAGCAGGAAGCCCCCCTTCCAACATCCGCACCTCTTTCTCCCTGTAGAAAGAGCCTGCTGGCAAAGCAGAGATGTGGTTTGCAGTCAGCCTCGGTTCCGGAGCAGAGAAGAGAAGCCAGCCCTTGACTCCGGGGTCAGCAGCTTCATCCACAGCCCAGACCAGCTGCCCACTGAAGTCCTAAAGTCCTTTCTACTCATCCATCCACTGGACAGAGATTTACTCAGCACCTATGGTGTGCCAGGCATTGGGGCCACTGGCGAGCGTGACAGAATTCTTTCCTGCGTGGAAACTGCTCTTTAGAGGGTGAACGGGAGGAAGCACTGGGGCTGTGAACCCCGAAATTCATAAAGGGGAGCGTTTTGGAGAGCAGAAATCCTTCAATGCCAATAATAGAATCAGTGACCGCTCTGTGGTTTAGAATCTGCAGGGCAGGGACCTCCAGATTGCTGACCAGTTCCGGAGAGAGCAACCCCGAAGGAGAAAAGGCAGATTCTGCAGGAGTCATAGTCGTTATAAAAATATCACCCAGAGTGGTCACTGTGTGGTTAGAGGCTGTGATGACTGTTGTACTTGGATTATCTCATCCAGGTCTCCTAGCAAATTCATGAAGTATTCGGGAATGAGTATCAACTGTGCCCATTTTACAGAGGGGAAGGTGGAGAGTCCAGCAGATGAATTGAGGGAAAAGGTAGAATCAGCAAGACAAGTGACTGGCAGGAGGAAAGTTGAGGGGTGTCTAGCAAAAGCCACCAGCAGTTTTAGAAACAGAAATAGCAAAGCAAGGAAGAGGAAGATCAAGTTTGGGGAGGAGACGGTTATAGATTTCACATCTTGGGGACAGAAATGTCCAACTGGCAGATAAAAATGGAGGGGAGGTGCTCAGGAGACCAGGTAGGAGCTGTAATTCTCATAAATAAATGATTCCTGTTGCTGCTAAGGAAGAAAATAAATGTTGCCTCCCAGCATGCCCCAAATATTAGCATTTAAATACAGGCTTACGCAGGTGGGGAGAAAAGCCATTTCCTAGGAATTAAATCAGATTTTATTTTTCCTCTAAGTCTCAGAAAAATTAGTTCTGCTTGAGTGTGGGCCACAGAGAAGAATCTGCCTTGCTCTTGGGGCCGCAGCTCCGCGTCCTCGGGGGTTCGCATCTTCTCCCGTTATAATTGCGAGAAAATGGTGCGTGAGGAGCAGGGCAATCCATCAGCGCTGCTTGCTGGGCTTTCCAAGCCTCACTGGGCTGACAGCAGGGCCCCTGGCCTCGGGATCCCCACGCTCAGCCGTCCTCGAGTCTGCAGGGCCCGGCTGGGCAGGGTGGCGGGGCCACAGTTTGCCCACAGAACTGGCAAGAAAGATGGGAGCAGCGGCAGGGGCTGCGGTGCCAAGATGGGAAGAGAGCAACAGGACCCGGAGCTGCCCTCTCTGTTCCTGGTGCCCCATCTGCCCAGGGTCTTTATACCAGCCCAGCACCAATCACCTACATGTGTGCCCAGGGGTATCTTCTGTCCCTGTGGGCACCCCAGGCTGAGAACTGACTCCGTCCTGGACTCCCCGTGGGACTCCCACGGTGGAACCATGGATGGAGAAAGACTGGTTTAATGGGACACAAGGGCCACCGGCATGGGTGCTGGTGCTCCCGCTGTGACCCACAGAAAGTCCTGCAAGACAGGTTAATCTCCCCTCCGCTTTCTAGAGACACGGATGTAGAACACAGTACCACAAGGTGCGTGAAGGGGGCCGGGTCCCCATTCCTAGGTGCAGATTGATTCTCCATGCTGTTTTTCTCCGACTTTCCTAGCTGATGGTTTTGCCCTGTGTCTAAGCCACTCAGGGCTCTGCTCCTTCCAAATGGCTTGGCTGTCTTCCCCCAGGTTCTCTGTCTCAGTCACATCCAGCCTGCCAGAGAACCCAGGCTGAACATCCCCTCCCCTCTCCCAGCCAGCCTGGCCCCAGCTCTGTTACCCCCCGTCAACCTCACTGGCCAGTTCATTTCTCACTAGCTCTGAGCACACCCACAGGGCTTCTCAGAGCGGTCCGTGGCCCATGGTCCATGCAGAGGCTCAAAAGCCTCCCCCGTCCCTGAGCATGTGCACCTCCTGGAAGTGTGAAATTGGGTCTTACTGGGCGGGAAGGGTCTTTGCAGATACAAATTAATGAAACGACTTGGCATGAGATCATCCTGGATTGTCCAGGTAGTTCCTGGAAAAGTAGTTCACGATGGGGCGCCAGGGACAATCTTCCTTCTGTCAAAGAGAAGTCTTTTTCTTATCAAATGGAATGAAATTCCATCCTTACCTATTAATCGTCTTAAATTCTGACCATTTTTTGCCCGTCACATCCTCCTGGAATAGATCTCCCTTCAGAGAGCCTGTATCTGACGTTCCCAATAATATCCTCCTAGTTTCAGTTGCCCCATCCGTAAAATGGGAGCAATACCACAACCTACCTCCAGGGGTCACCGTGGGTCACAAGGAACACATCCTATGGGAAGAAGCGACCTTTGCCTAACCTGCACTGTGGGCTTCCTCTTGGCACAGGGGCCTTGAGCACAGGGGACTCACGTACCCTGACCCAAGGAAGCCTCTCTCCCTACTGTCCACTGGCCTCTCCTCTCGCATCACGGGTGCTCAGCCTGCCTTGACCTCCCTCCACTTCTCTTAGCCAACAGTCGGTTCCTGAAGCTCCAGAGCTCTGCAGCCTCAGCTCTGGAATGGGTTGCTCCTCCTAGTGGAGCTGTCTGCATGGAGCAGAACCGTGCCGGCCAGGCCCGCTGGACCCCTTCTTCCGGAAGCAAGAGAGTGGTTTTGGCAGGAGGCAGTGGCCCAGGCCGGGTACTCGTTTTGGGGATTCCCATGGATACCGGAAGCCATGCATATCAGGCCCCTCTCTAAGATGGTTTCCTATTTGCCTAAACCCTCCTGTAAGCTCCAGATCACCTCTGGGTTACTTACAACACTTCATACGAGGTGAACGCTGTGAGCAGTTATACACTGTCATGTAGAGAAAATGACAAGAAGTCTGCACATGTTCTGTTCAGATGCACTAAGCAAATTTCTTTTCAGTACCTAATTAAAGTCACAGGTATGGAAACTGAGGATTTGGAAGGGGTAGATACAGAGGGCTCACTACCGGTGGGACTTGCAGAAGCCGCCGCTGCCTGCGTCCCCCTCGCCGCCTCGGCTTGTGTTCAGGCGTTCCAGCAGCCACGCTCTTTCAACGGGTTCACCGAACCAAGCTTGGAATTGTGGTCTCATCGGGTCTTGCGAGAGCGACTCTGACCGTGTGTATGAGGGCGTGGGAGCCCGTGAGAGTTGAAGGCAGAGTGCTGCGTGCTCTGGTTTGAGTGTGTCCTCCAGCAGGTCCGTGCTGGAAACTTAATCCCCAAATGCACATGTTAATGGCATTTGGAGGTGAGGCCTTTTAGAAGTGATTAGGATTGAATGTGGTCCTGAGGGTAGAGCCCAAGATGGCATCAGAGGCTTTTTAAGAAGAGGAAGAGAGGCCCACATAGCCTGCGGGCTCTTCTAGCCATGTGCTGCCTCCACCATGGCAGGATGCTGGCGCCATGCTCTTAGGCTTCCCAGAATCATAAAAATAAACCTCTCTTCTTTATGAATATCCAGGTTTCAGGTATTGTGTTACAGTAACAGAAAACAGATAAAGATTTACTAAAATCTCTCATTACGTATGTGTATATAGCCTAGTTATTCTAATTCTCTAGGCTTTTAATTTCTTTAAATTGGAGATGATACTTCCTATCAGAATCAGTGTAGGCATTAAATAGGAGGGGTGACCAACTGTTCTAGTTTCCCAAGGACTGAGGGATTTTCAGGGACATGGGACTTTGAGTGTTAAAATGGAAACAGTCTGATTGTTCCCATCAGAAAATGGAGGGCTCATTTATTTACACAAACTTCCACACTCCATTCAAGTCTTTGGCCACTTGGATTTTACATTTTTCTATACATATTGTCACAAATGACTCTGAATTCTTTGTGGTGTCAGAAATTTTAAAGGGGCAAATTACTATGAGTGGCCAGAGCCTTTGCTTCTGTGGGCCCTTCCAGACTATTCTGGTCCTGCCCCAGAGATCCATTCATGGAGACCATGGGGCTGAGTCCCACATTCACAGCCAGGCCACACTCACTGTCCCCCTCCATCTTGAAGGCCACCTTCTTGACTTTCAGAGAAGCAAGGTCAAACCTCAGGCAGCTCTAGGCCTAAATCAGAGCAATCAATCTAGAAATGCACCTGGGGACAACTGATGGAGGGGATCAGAGAGGAAACCTGGGTCAGTTAAATAAGAGTCCCTCTAAATAGTCACCCCCAGTTTGGTAGCTGCGTCAGTGTCTGGAGGGACTGGAAGGCCCCATGCAGCTAACCGGCCGGCAGGAGACGGGCCCAGTTTGCAGACCGGGGGCTGGGGGAGCTGTTTCTGTTTTCTGGTGCAGAGCCACTGCGGACCCAGGAACCACACCCTTGTCACTGTGCCCCGTCCTTCAGCTGATGAAACCAACTCAGCTATCAGCAGGACTCAAGCCCAGGGCAAGTTGGCGTGTCCAGGATGGGCAAGAGGCAACAGCCGTGCCTGAGGTGAGGCCATGGCTTTGGGGAACCTTTGGCCAGTTTCTCCATCTGGCCTTGAGCTTGCTCATCCCAGAGGCGTCCCTGGCTCCTTTTCTCGACGCCTCCTGCCCCAGGTCACCTCCGCTTGTGGCGTGGCTTCATCTTCACACTCTCCTGAACAAAGCAGCACACCCTTTCGTCTGGGTTGGCCTCAGTTTCCTTGTGGGCGATATGGTTGGAAAACATAGTGAGGAATACCCGGAGTAGACGCGAGGGTCTGATTTCTACATTGTCGGCTGTTACAGAAGGGTCAGTGGTAGGCTGCTAAGAGGTGGCGGTGTCTGCTGGCTGGGAACTGTTTCTGCACCTTCTAGCTACCTGGCTCCACACAAACTAGTCCTCACAAGCCTGTTTCCCCCTCTCTAAAAATGAGGGTAACAACCGACAGTCGTAGTCCATGAATAAGCATGTCAGGAAGCACAGGGCAGGTGCTCTGGCAACACTAGCTGTTACTGGTGATGCCATAGATGTCCTCACACTGACCACGGGGCCCCCTGGACAGAGGAACCTGAGGCCCACCACCGGCCCTTTCGGGTGTTCTGAACCCACGTGGAATTATCCTGAGTCTTGAATAACTGGGAGCCCCACCTCCTGGCCCACAAACCACACCCGTAAGATCCTCCTGTCTTTATCCCTGGACAGGAACTGGAAAGCGGCTATCCTTGGGCTCAGAACTTCCAGAGCAGGAGGACGGAGAACTGGACAGCATGATCCCAGGGGACATTTCCAGGTTCCTCTTGCTTCTGTGGCTTCAGCCTGGGCCTGGCATCCCAGAACATCAGTGAACTCCATCACAGGACACACCTTTGCTAAGACCCTGCCCCATAGATGGAAAGATGTTTCCAATTCTGGAGCAAAGGCCTTTCCAGAATGATCACAAGGCCGCCCCCTGGTGGCCTCCTGTGGGGGTGTGAACCCTTTCCACTCTTCATTCCTTCCTGTCTCTCAACCCTATGAACAGAAAGGTCCAGAAACAGGTAAAAATGTAGGGGGATATAACCCCTAATTTCCTCTTGGGGGGGTCATCTTTATTGAGGCAGGGGTCCTGAAAGTCCCTTGATGCACGGCTGGTGGGAAACATCTAAACTTGGTGCTGTGGAAAGAGGCAAGGTCTTGAGTGGAGGAGAGCAGCAGAGGCGCAGGAAGGAGCAGGGGGGCGAGGCTCGGTTGCTAGAACAGCAAGAGGACTTTGAGGACGTGCATGTGTGAAGGTCTCCTTGAAGTCGTCCATGTGGCTGCGGAGGAAGCCCCCCACAGAGTGGGCTACTAGGGACTTGTCAGGATGTTTTCCCCTCTAAGCGAAAATTGAGGGAAGAAATTGAATCACAAATCCAGTTGGAATTGATGAAGAACAGACTGGTCTGCAAAAGAAGCCAAATGGGTCCCTAAACCAGGGCTCCAGGTGACTGGGAAAACCCCACCTGACTACTTCCCACCATTCCGCCAACACACACACACACACACACACACACACACACACACACACACACACACGGCAGCAGAGAGATTGAGAAAGGAAGAGGCCTACCACTTAGCGGGAAGACGTTCTGGCAAAACCCACTTGAGTTCTAAAGAAAAGTCATCTTTGCTGACCTCTGGGCTTTCAAAGATAATAAAATACAAATGTCGGCTTGCACTCTATACTTTCCAAAGTACTTTCCCAAATCTTGTCCCTTTCAACCCCAGACTTTTGAGCCTTGGTTTGCAGACAAGGAGACTGCACCCCTGAGAGGTCATGAGACTCCCTCAAAGTGACACCAGTCGGGGCCTGTGCCCGCAGCTCTTGCAACATTTGCTGACTCAGCAGAGCCCAGGCATCTGGTTGCAGATTTGCTAATCATTAGGATGCTAAGTGGCTCCAAAAATACTGTGAGGTGGCTTCCAGGGGGTGAAGCCGAGCCTGGAAGTAGGGCTCAGGACCCATTCCTGTCGTGACCCCAGCCAGGGTAGGGGCGGTGAGTAGGGCACAAGCCAGACCCAGCAGCCCCAGTAAGTGGAGCAGCGTGTGCCTGGTGTGGCAGAGAGGGTGGCTGGCTGGCTCCAGGGGGAGGTCTGAGGACTCTGAGGGGCCAGACCCCAGGAACCTCAGCGCAGATGGAGGAATTTCAGGTTCAGAGCCAAGGCCCTCAAGAGAGTGAGCATTCCAAGATAGGTCTGCTGGGGAACACGGAGCAGCTGCTTTTTGACCAGGACTTGCACAATCCCACCACTTCCTCGATGGGGACGCTCTCCAGCACCAAGGCTGTGTGCCCCAGGCAGAGAGATTTTCTGCAATGCCATATCCTCACACTAGGGGGAGTCCGTGCTCCCAACCCCACCATCAGCCCACCTGGCCAGATGAGGTCTTCCTTCTGCCCTAGAGGAAATGAGGATCTGAGGGCCTGGTCAGAACTCCTCTAACCCATAAGTAAAGAGTCCAGGGACCCAGACCCGGGGACAAGAGATGGGAGACGTATAGGACACTCAACTGGGCCCAAGGCACCACAGGAAACATGCCCTTCTCTGCAGAGCCAGGACTTACTCCTGGGCCTCCCATATTCTTTCAGCCCCCTACCCCCCTGATGGGTTTCTCCTACCTAGTCAGGTGCTCATCGGTGAGGATGAGTCATCACCAGCTAGATGCATGGCAGTTAGACCCACAGGCTCCGAATTCAGTCAATTCTGTTCCAGATCTCCCCTAACTAGATGCGATTGCCATGAGTCCAAGAACCTTGTCTACCTCCTGTACCGCAAAAGCCCCAATGCCTAGAATAGAGCCTGGCGCACAGAGAGCATTCAATATTTCATGAAAAGCCAAGGACTCCGTCCTCGCTGCTTCTTTAACCTTGGACCTCAGTTACTTTGTCTGAGTCGCAGTTCTTTTTTCTGTAAAATGGGACAAAATCAGACAGTGTGGTGGTGACGATTAAGTGAGGAAACCCAGCTCAGGAAGAGCACAGGGTGTCTGCACCTAATCAGTAGTTGTGTGTGTGCGTGCTGCGACCTCAGGCTGTCCTTCCAGGAGGCCAGTTCCCTTGTCATCCTCTGTTTGCAGCTGTGACAGCTGAGGCTCGGGGGGGCGGGGTTCAGCGGAGCATCTGTGTTCATCTTGCTGGCAGTACCGATGGAACTGGATGTTTAACTGTGACTTTGTTCCTATGCTCAGAAATTGGCTGCTTAGAGTCCTCTGGCTGTGATACTCTGCAAATGACAAAGCACTGTTTTGGGTCGTTTCATGAAGAGGATAAGGCAAATCTCCTGCATCCTTGTCTGTACCTGACACTCCCGATGCTTTTGGCCACAGGCACCCAAGGGACATAGAGCCAAGTTGCCCAAGGACCCAAAGATCAACGCCTGTGTGTCTACCACGGAATGGCTCCAGATGGCTGCAGCCCACATCCCGGCTCTCGGCCTTCAGAGTCCACCAGTAGCATCAGACCACTGGACAAACACAGATGCCAAAGCCTACCCTGCCCCAGCCCCCAAATGGGACAGATACTGATTCTATAGGTCTGCAGTGAAACTTTGGGTCCTGCATCTTTATTTATTTGTATTTATGGTCAACACTTCATAATGCATTCTGGGGGTACAACGCACCATTGCATACACGTGTCTGCTGTGCAGTGGCTGAATCAGGGCCAGCAGCTCTGCAGTCACCTTCAGCTTGGTCATTCCTTTGCGATGAGAACATCCAAAAACCCACCTCCTGAGTTCTCTTGAAATATACGCTGCATTATTGCTAATTCTCGTCATTATAATGGGCAAAAGAGCACCAGCGCATGCCTTCTTGCTCACTCTGCATCTGCAGACCCCCCTGTCCTGTCCTCCCCAGCCTGGTGACCCAGCACTCTGCTCTCCATTCTGAGTCTGAGATCAAGTTTTTGCGGTTCCACATGAGGCGACGTCATGCAGCACGTGTCTGTGCGCTGGCCCTCTTGCCCCCACACCATGTCGTCTGGCTCCTCCATGCTGCTACAGAGGACGAGGACCTGCATCCTGAGCGAGAGCGCTGGGCGATTCCAGTGCAAGCGTCTCTCCCTCCTGTCTTTGGAAGTCAAAATACAAAGGCAAACTCAAAGTAGCCACCTACCCTCTGGTTATCTGCTGAACAGAAGTGGAGGGGTGACTTTTCAAGCAGGAGGAAAGTGACAGAGAGACTTGTGTCAGCACAGACAAGTCCCCACTCAAATCCCTCCCATCCTCCTCCAGTCCTGGGGTGCCTCCCCATGGCCTGTCCTCCAGGGACAGGGCTGAGTCTGCTCCACCGCAGCTGCCCAGCCCTGCAGAGAACATGAAGCCCAGTGCAAGGGGAGGAGGAGAGAATTCCAGCTCCTCTGTGTCCTGCTTCTCTACCTCCTTTTGCTTGCACTGGAAAAAAGAAAATTGCCAAGTAATTGCTCTTCCACAACCCCTGCTGGTCCCCAGCCCTTTCCTTCTTGCTGAGATCATAATTAGGGATCAGTACGCTTAAATAGAAAATCCATGAGCGGCGCCCTGCCTTCATTTTTCAGACGCTGTTTCTTGGACCCTGAGAATGGCACTCATTTTGGTCTGGGCCAGAGGTGGCCAGGCGAGGTCTGCAGGTCCAGAGGGCTGAACACAGCCCAGCTGGCTCTCCACGGGGGTGCAGGAGCCACAGCCGCTGAGTAAGTGTTGCCTGGTGCCTTCTAAACCTGGCCTTGATTCACCCACCCTTTCGGGTAGGCCCAAGTCTTACTCCCATTTAAAGATGAGGAGACCATATGTCAGAAGGACCTGACTTGCCCGATCCACACTCGGTGAGGACCAGGACAGGGACTTGAAGCCCCCGCTCCTGAGCCCAGACACTTTATCCTAAAATGTCACGGCTTTGCCAATGAAGCGGAGGTCCAGGTTCCAGACCTGGGGAAACTCCTGGGTGTGGGGTCCTTCTCCCCCAGCCCGGATCTGGGTGGAGCCACAGCCTGGTTTGGGCTCATCTCCCCCCTTGGGACCCCAGGGTCACAGGTCTGGGGAGACTCCTGGCAGGGCCGAGGGAGGGGAGGGAATCCTGCCATCCCTTTAGCAGCAGGTCTCTCCAGGCTTCCTGTGTGGCCCCGCTTCCCTGGGTCCTCGAAGCCTGTGCAGCTGGTACCTTGGCAGAGGGCAGACTGTGGCGCTGCCGCCCTGCTGCCTGCTCCCTTCCTCCCTGGATCCCTGGGCCCAGCTGTTTTGACACAGGCTTGGCAGCAACGCGGGGCTGGGCTCCAGCTGCTGGGAACAGGCCTGTCAACAGACAACCCGTGTGCACGCTGCTGTAAGAGGGGAGGCTGCTGTTTCTTGGCCACCCAGTGTGGGTGCTGAAGGGAAGGACTTCGGAGCCGCCTCTCAGCACTCTGCTCTTCGCCTTTCTGCCATCATCTGAAGAGGGAAGGGGTGTGGTCGTCACCGGGTGGAGGCGAGGCGAGGCCCACCTGGATCCTGAATACAAAACCCAGTCCCAGTCAGGGCTGCACACGTGCGTGGCGAGCAGTGACCCTATCTTGTATTCAATGGTGTGTCGGAATGATTCACAAAGCCTATTGTAACTTGGTGAGGTAGTAGCACCCCCATTTTCCAGATGGGAAAACTAAGGCTCAGAGAGACTAGGAAATTTGGTTCACATGCACATCTTGTAAGTGGCAGATCCAGGTGATCCCAAGCCCATGTCTCACTCTAGCACACCATCGTGAGCTCCGGGGAACATGTGGTAGGAAGGGCGTTGTCTTTGCTAGGACAGGAGTATCCAGAGGACAGAACGACAAGAGGCCACGTGGACAGGTTGATCCAGGACCTGGCCTGCAGGATAAGCTTCCATGTCTGGCCAGTGTACCTTCTAACCTCCCCACACGGGGACCTGACCCCTGACCCTGGTAATTATGGAAACTTCCCAGATTGTCAGTCACTTGCTGCTGGAGGCCTTTTAGTTAGTGACCACCAAAGAAAATTCCTCAAAAATAAAGTATAATGGCATCTTAAACCTTTATGCCTCTCTTCAAATCTTGTTTGTGATTTTTAAAAATACTCAAGTAGCCTGAAGCTTCTTTTTATCTACTTTCCCTTTCCATGTTTGGTCTGTGTCCTCTCTGGTCTTTGTCTCTTCTCTTCTCTTCTCTTTCCTCCTCCTCCTCCTCCTCCTCCTCCTCTTCCTTCCTCTCTCTCTCTCTCTCTCTCTCTCTCTCCCCCTCCCCCCCACCCCCCATCTACATCTAGATCTTCTTGCCTCTGGCCCTCTGTTGGTCTGTTTCTTGACTTAGGACTGTCTCAGCAAGTCCACCCAGGACTCAGGAGGGACTTGACTTTCTGACATACCCCTCTGCAAACCTCCCCTCTGAGCTCAGCAAGCTGTTGCCTGGGCCCTGCACCAGCTCAGCACCTCAGGGAGGGCAGCTCTGTTATATATCACTGTAATTTTCTGGGGCTTCAGGAACTCACAGCTAAGCCTCTCTCCTCAAATCCCTAAATGTAAATAAACACTGTCCCCAGCTGGGAAGGGCAGGCTCAGGAATTGGCTATGTTTCTGTAAAACAAAACTTCTTAACCAGAAAAAGGCACATGCTCTGTCTTCCGAGGAAGACAATGGAAATAGATGATGATTGAGGATAAAGGACTGGCCAGGAGCATGGGAGGAAGAGAAAGAAAGGAAAGAGAGAGTGCAATCCAGAAAGAGGAGATCCTGCAGAAAGACTCATAAGAACTGCCTCTCGCCTTCCACAGGTAAGGAATTTGCCACTAGGTCTCCCATTTCACAGACAGATAAACTGAGGCTGCAAGAGACTCGAGGACAGTGGTAGGCGAGTCAGAGTTCTTTAAAATTGACAGCAGTGCAACCAGGGCAGGGAGCCAGGGAGCGCACGTAGCCCAGGAACTGGGAAACCCCACCCTCTTCATCCTTCTTTCCTGGCAGAACTGGCTCCAAGGCCCCACCCACTGTCCTGCGGGTCTAGCTGCGGGTCTAGCTGCGGGACTCGTGCCTCTGGAACCCACAGTGCATTTCCTAAGGATGCTCACCATCGCTTAACCCATGCTTTTAGTCTAGTTTGGTAAAAAGGGAAAGATTGTACCGTGCTGCCGTCATCTGAGTAGGAAATGACCAGATAGGATCTAAATGGGCCAAGGGCGTGGATTCAGAGGAACCTTAGCACCATCTCCCTGCCTCACCAAGGAAAAGTGAAGGTGCTTCTGCCCCAGGCCACGTTCCCACAGATCTCCCGCCACAATCCACAGTGCTGGTGCTGACAAGTAACATCAGGGTCTCCGCAGCACCCAGAGCCACTGCGGGTCCTGGACCCACTGCTCAAAGCAGCGGGAGTTGAGTAGAGAAGAGACGCGGCCCCGCCCCCTGCCGGAGACTCCGCCCCCTGCCCGGAGTCCTAGCTGAACGTCTCCCTGATGCAGGGCCAGGAGAAGGTCTCGCGGGTCTTGGGTTCTCTGGTGGGTGAGCCTCCTTAGCCAAGTCTTGTGGGAGCTCCTTCTGAGTCATTGGACCTTCTGTTCTCCGTCTCAGAATCGAAACCAAGTCTCTTGTGTCAACTCCAACAAAACAAATAAACAAAGCCAGTCGGGTGTGGAGGGAGGGTGCTCCAGGCACAATTGCCTGGTAACAGTAACCATCACAAAGACTCTGCGAACCTCAACCGCGCACACAGGCCACGGCCGGCCTAAAGAATGTGGGGACGTGTGCCCAGCAAGGTCTGTTCAACCACCGGCTAGTGTCACCCTTGTTATTAATCCCCGTGGGCCAAAGATTATTGTTTCAACATACCCTATGTAGTCTTCCTCATTTTTTGCCTTTAAAAACTTCCCCTTGCAGACACCCATGTGACATGCACGACGTGGTGCTCAGTCCTTCCCAAAGCGCTCCCAACACTCTTTGGAGAATCTCCCCCTGGCTCCCCCATGGACTCCGGGCACTGGGTTGGGGAGGCAGGGTCTCAAGTGGCCCTCAGCTCTCTCTACCCCAGGACAAGTGCTAGAAGACTTTCTTTCCTAGTGAACCCTCCGCTTGCCATGTTCCCTTTGCCCCTCTGCCAGGCACAGGTGACTGTCTTGACCTCTGGGTCCCGCAGAGTGTCTTCTGTGGGCTGAATGACAGTCTGCATTTCTCGGCTTCCTGTGGTTTTGCTGGACGGCGCCATCATTCAGGTCAGCCCAGTCCCTGTAATTGATGCAGCCTGGTGCATCTGCCCTGAGACTCAGCCGAGGGTGGAAGTGCTCTGCTTCCTGAGGGGGTGGTGGGACCCATCAGGTGTTGACAGGACCCTCTGGTCATCAGATCGGCCCTGTGGCAGCCTCTATGCGACCTAGAACGGAAGCTGCCGGCGGAGCTGACCCCGGGACCAGGCTCACAATCAGGGCTGTGGCGACCTTTCTGATCCCTGGCTTCCCTTTGGTTCTCTCCCCTCCGTCCCTTTCCATGGGGGAAGGACAGGGTGGTGGGCAGGCCCGTGTGGACCACGAGCACAGGGAGCAGCATTTCCACATTAGAAAGGAACGAGAGTAGAAGCTGCCCGACGAGAATCTTCTGGAGGCCTTGTCTCTGCTTCTCCAGGGGCCATGGGACTGGGGATTCAGGGTGCGGCCCCCCCAGCAGGACCCTCCCCGCTGCATCCGTGATGTCCGTGGAGGGGCCTGACCCAGGAGAGCGGATCCGACGGGAAGGAGAACGCCAAAGGGAAAGGGAGCTCCCTCCTCCCCTCCCCTCCAGGCCCTGGCGGGGACAGAGTAGGTGGGAGGGCAGGACCCTGCATGGGACTGCCTTGCCACCCCTCCCTGAAGGCTGCGGCTCAGAGGACAGGTTGACACGCCAGCCACCATGAGGTACCGAGCTGACCACCTCAGTTTCCCTTCCCACTCCTTCCTCTGCTCCTGGGCTCGATCCACGCACATGCACTCCCCTCCCCCTGGCCTGGGCCCGCACAGCTCGGACCCTGGGACCGCTCCCCTCTCCCCTCTCCCTGCTCCCCGCCCAGACACACTCCACAAAGCACCAAGCCCCATGGACTCCAGACCTGGAGCAGGGACAAGGGCACCCCGGCCCCTCCAGAGAGCCAAGAACAGGGACCATGCCCTTCCCCAGCCGCCGCACAGACGTGGGGATTTCCCTTGAGGTCAGGACCACGTCTTCTCAGTAACTCCTTTGGGCCCCAGCAGTGGCAGCTCTCAGGCCCCAAAGCAACACGGAATGGCCTGTGACTCATACCCAGCCCTGCCTTTTGAGAAATCTACTTCCTGGGGTTGGGCTCTGGGTGGATGGAACTGGGGCCAGGGAGGGGTGTGTGTGCAGGTTCCTTGGTGGCCTCCTGGGGGAACAGCAGCTCTGGGGCTGCAGAGCTTCGGGGAGGCTGAGGCTCCCCAGAGCCGGAGCTCTCTGACTTCTCAGAAAACCAGCTCCTGACCATCCATCCGCCTTACTAGACAGTTGTCTGGCATGACTCAAAGCCTCTCTGGCCATTTTCTTAAAGGAGAAGGAACAGCAGCACATGGCAGCAGGAGATAACCAGCTGTGTGCTGCCCGAGGCGCTGCCGCCTGCTGGAGAGGAAATATGTGCTGTTGGACGGTTGGAGGAGCGCCCAGGAGGCCAGCCTGCCTCTGCTCATCTGCAGCCCCTCACCACCTGTTTCTGAGGCCCTGGAGAGAGGCCAGAGCTCCTTCCTCCACAAGGCTCTCCCCGCTGCAGAGCCACCATGCTGTGCCCCAGGGTTGTCAGAGTCACGGCACTGGGTCCTGGGGGACAGGAGGCGAAGCTGCTCTGGTTTCTGTTTTGCAACTGTTCTTGTCACAAAGGGCAACTTCAACTTGGATATCAACAATGGGGAACTGAGACTCACCCCTGGATCGTCATCTCCTCACACTGGAAGAACAAAGGTGCTTTCTCATGGCACCAGCCAACCTCAGGCCACAGCATTATTGCTTATTTAAAGCAGGAACATCAGAGGAAATGTTTGCTGAAACCCATCATGTCCCAGGCCTCTTATTCCTCTGCCTTACTTAATCTTCCTTTCCCAAACACGTAGGCACTTGGTAACCTATTTCATGGTGGGGAAACAGGCTGAGAGAGGTGGGGAGACTAGTCCAAGGTCTGAGACATATGACTAAATGCTAGAGAAAGGACTAACCATCTGGTCCACAGCTAAGGAATCTAGATACTGACCCCAGGACAGGGAGTCACGAGGGTGGATGAGACGCCTCTTTCTGATCATCACCCTGCTCTGCACAGGAAACATGTTGGGGAAGTCCAGACTGAAGCAGGAATGGGGGGCAGCTAAGGCAGTGGCCACGCTCTGAGTGAGGCTTGTCTAGAAGTGGAGCCGCCCTGAGGTGGACTGTATGAGGGAGGAGAGAGATTCCAGAGACTGGAAGAAGACAAGCCATCTGAGGCCTCCGGGAGGAGTGGGGGGGGGGGGGGGGGGGAGCGGACAGAAGGACCCAGCGGTGCCGGTCATCAGAAGAGCAAGCAGGGCAGTCAATGCAGGCCAGGTGTCAGGGTCCCTCCCTTTCAGGAGCCACTACCAAGGCCTTGAATCTAATGTCATGTTCACGATTTTCTTTTCACCCACCTTTTCTTAACGAGTTCCTCTTTGCCAAGCCGTGGACACGTCAGGCCCTATCAAACCTACATCTTCCCCTAGGAGCACAAGGGGAGCAATTCTGGGAAAAGGAGGGTGAATTCCACCTGAGCCCATGGATCGGAGGCACGTGAAGCCCCTCCGGGTGGAGATGCTGAAGGAGCTGGTGGCGGCTGGGCACAGGTCTGGGTTTGGACTTGGGCAAGCCACTTGAGCTCTTTGTGCCTAGCAAAGCGGGAAGTTAATAATGTTCCACCCTCATTGGGTCATTGTAAAGATCAAGGAGACAATGTGTTCGAAGTGCCCAGAGTAGATCCTAGCACACAGTAGGTCACCTGGATCCCTGCAGGCCAGCCCTTGCTCTTCTGTGGGCAGGTGCAGGGCTAGGAGTCATGGGACCAGGTAGCCTTGGGGGAGGTGGACTACAGGAGAGCGTGTAGAGCCAGAAGGTCAAGGACAGAGTATTTATCAGGGTGGGCAGATGAGGAATGGCAAGGGAGGCTGACAGGATGTCTTTGGGGCGAGAGGAGGGGTCCTGGAAGCTCCTTGAGAGTGTCACCTAATGAAGAGAGTCTAGCAAGAAGAAGACCACAGGCAGCTGCCGGCATGGCCTGGGGGTGACAGTGACTTGTGGAGGGCTCTCAGTGGAGAGTGGAGTACGAGGACCTGGGCTGCCCTCTGGAGAAGCGGGCCTTGGGGGAGTCCTGGAGGACAGAGGCGGACAGGCCAGCGTGGTGGTGGTCGGTTTGCTTTGGTTTGGGAGACACCGTTCATTGTCTGAAGGTGAGAGTCACAGGCTTGGGGCCCGAGAGGAAGAGTGGGTGCAGAAGGCTGAAGACTTGGGGAAGAAATGAAATAATTGATGGAAAAAATGAATGTTCTGGAAGCATGAGGGAGGAGGTTCAGGGGTGGGGTGCCATCCACCCCATGCCACGGCTCTGCGTCTGGAAGAGGGGCACAGGTCGGGAGGCTGTGAATAAGCGTGTTGGTTGGAGGGCAGGAAGTGGGGGTGTGGCTGAGCACCCCAGCCTTGCTGGGAAGTAGGATAATAGACCACTGAGGGAATAAATAAAGATGCGGTCTTTCCCTAACTGAGGGGCTTTTAGAAGAAATTGTGATTAAGAAACCTAAAATCTCAAGGGGAAAACCAGGGTTGGAGGAAGCAAAGCTGATAGTAAAGTTATTAATATCCTCATAAGGTATTTTGCACCAGCTACTACAAAGCACTGGACATGGCGCATGACGCCAGGGCAGCCGAGGGGACCACTGGCCACGGCTATGGCGTGACTCGGCTCATTTCACCTGTACACCTTTGCTTGCTTGCCGGCTGCTTGAAGCAGTTTAGAATCTTCCCACCCAGCAACTGAAACAAAATCTTTACAAGTGTATCTATATTCTGATTATGAGTGACTTCAAACATACAATGAAGTTGAAAGAATTTTACAAGAAGACCAGCGTACTCACCACTGTTTTTCTTTCCAATTTTTACCCACTCTGATTTATTCTCTACAATATTTCGTTAAAGAGTTCAATGATTTGCACTCAGAAGTTATAGAGCCAAGAGGCAGCCAAGTGCAATACAAAGAATTGTTCTGAAGTCTTCGCACTGAAGGCCATATAGTCTCTTGCTTTAGGGAAATAAGAACAAAAATAACTGAAAAGAACTAGTAGCTCCCTAGGCTCCAGAAATCTCAACAGAAAATAACATTAACAGTTAGTGAAATTGTAGATGCCAACATATCATGAAAAATAGATCTCATGCAAAAAATTAACAACCAAGACTGAAGTTTTACTAAGCTTTTTTTACTGAAAGACTCTTTGTTTTAGAATAGCTTAAGATTCACAGAAAAGTTGCAAGAGTTTGGTGTTCTGTGCTCCACAGCCTCTTTCCCTCACGGTTAGCTTCTTAGATTAATAGGATACATTTGCAACAATTAATTAACTAATATCCAAGGCTTAGCATTCACTAAGATCCACACCTCACTCAGATTCCTTTAGCTTTTGCTTAGTATTCTTTTTCTGTTCTCAGATCCCAACTGGGTCACCACGTTACATCTAGTCCTCATGTCTTTTGAGGTTCCTCTTGGCTGTGACAGTTTCTCAGATTAGGCTGGGGTTACAGGTTTTGGAAGCAAGACAGCAGAGGCAAGCTGCCCTTCTTGATATCAGGAATACACACCTTCACTACATACTCTAACTGTTGGTGTTGACCTTGACCTTGTCACCTGGCTGGGACAGTGGTGGTCAGGTCCCTTCAGGTAAAGGAGCTCTTGCCCTCGCTGTCCATAGGTGCTGTCTGGAAGGAGGCCACCCTGTGCGGCTTCCACCTCTCTGCAGGTCGATCGGAAGCATCATTTTGAGGGATCCAGCAGGCGACATGGCCTTGGATCTCTTAACAAGGCTAGCTTCAGCTTTAAGGCTTCTTCCGTGACTTTATAATTTTCTTTCCACTCAAGACCAGACCCTGAGGAGGCCCCGAAGTCCGGCCTTTGGTTCATGGTGCTGGGGCAGCAGGGTCGGCCATTCTGCCTCCTTCCCAAGGCCCCTCCGGTTCTGGTGGGTATGCATTTTCCATTTAAATGGCCTTTAGCAATGACAGTGCTACCACCAATAGCAGGCCTGGCTGACTTTGCCTGCAGCAGCCTCTTATTTTGACTGACAGCTTGGTCTGGAGAAAAGCAGGCTTTTAGAGTGCAGGTCTGTGCAGGCTCTTGTCTTCCAGGAAGATAGCTGCAATTTCATTCTACGTGATTTTAAGTCAGAGCCCCTATTTCCCACTCTCTTTAAGGGATCCCATAGCTTCCCGTTCTTGGAATGAAGGATTTGGGTACCAGGTACTTTATACCATCTGAAGACCCCCAATCCAAAATGCTTCAGACGTTGGGACTTTTTGAGTGCTGACAGGATTCACAGTGGAAGATCCCACACCTGACCTCAGGGGGTGGGTCCCAGTCAAAGTGCAGATGCACTAAAATATCGTATGACATTGCCTCCAGGTCATGTGATAAGGTGTACAGGAAATATAAATGAATTCTGTGTTTAGAATTGAGTCCCATCCCCAAAATATCTCATTATGTGTACGCAATTATAAAAATCTAAAAAAAAATTGGACATTTGAAACACTTCTGGTCCCAAGCATTCGGGATGAGGGAGATTCAATCTGCACAAATTCTTTTGAACTCTTAAGACGCTTACGAAGGTCATTGGAGTGCTGGGTATCACTTTCGCATGTCCGGCATCAATGCCTCTTCTTCTCAGTGCTCTGCATTTCCCTCGGGTTCACAACTGTGATCCCAGTGACTCAGGAGGCGGAGGCAGGAAGATTGCAAGTTCAAGGTCAACTGGGGTGATTTAGTGAGGTCCTGTCTCAAAGCATAAAAAGGGATGAGGATAGTTCAGCATTAGAACACCCCTAGGTTCAATCCCCAGCACTGCCAGGAAGAGAGAGAGAGAGAGAGAGAGAGAGAGAGAGAGAGAGAAGAAGAAGAAGGAGGAGGAGGGGAGGAGAGGAGGGAGGAGGAGAGAAGGAGGAGGAGGAAGAGAAGGTGGTGGGAGGGAGAGGGGGAGGAGGAGGAGGATGAGGACATGATGATGATGTGGGGAGGGGGAGGGAAGGAGAAGAGGGGGGGAGAGGAAGAGGGGAAGGGGGAGGGGGAAGGGGGAATTGGGGGAGAGAGGAGGGAGAGGAGGAGGGAGAGGAGAGGGGAGGGGGAGGGGAGGGGGAGGGTTGTATGTTCACATTGCCTGAAAACTTCAAACAGGTCCGTTTCCCCAGGCTTTCCTCTGTCAACCTGGCCCATCAGACTCTACGTCCCTGGACACAGCCTTGAACCTGTGATGCAGAGAAAGGTTGAAGGCTATGGCTCTGCAGCCTGGCCCTTGGAGGTCCCATGGCTGCTGCCCATTTTCTATATTCCAGTCTGCTTCAGATTCCCACCAACTGGGAACCCTCAGCCCCAAAGCTGTTGAACATGGCCCTCCTGTTGTTCAAAGGAGAGTCTGTTTCCCTTGCTGTAAACAAGCACCTAGTCTGGATCTCTAGGGATTATTGACCCGTTTACAGATAAGGAAGCTGAACTCTGAGTTAGAGTCTTTGAGCGAAACTCTCTCCCTGAGAACTCAGGTATTGAGAAACACTTGCTCTGGGCGGGGCTAGGCTGGATTTAGAGCCCTGGTGTCCCAAAGAGATGATGACTCTTGTTTTGTTTCCTCACTGAGGCCTGTGCACAAGTGTATTTCCTGAGCTGTGCATTAAATGTGGCCAAATCCAGGTCAAGACTGAATGACAGCTTGTGATTGAGCAGAGTTCCACCAGGTGTGGCAACAAAGCAATTTGAATTAAACACAGATGAAGAGAGATGAATACACAGGCTTTACGAATATAAGTTTGTGGACACACACACTGCTGTGTGTCAGAAAAAAACACAACAGGTTTGCCTAATTCATGATTTCATGTGATTTCTTGTACAGAAAAAGGGAAATGATTTTTCTGGAGTTAAAAGATGAATTAAAGTAATACGGTGAATGAATAAAATTACATATGGTTAATCTTAGGAAAAGCAAAAAAACATAATGGCAATATACCAGTGTCCAAAAGTCAGCAGAGTTGAAAGAATTTCTGGAGAAAGATGTCCCAGATGGGTCCCAGAGGTATCAACTCAATGCCCCAATCTCCGTGGTTGAGATGGATGATCTTTAAGTTTCCATTTGCTGCTGGCCAGCCAGCCAGCCTTCATCTGCAAACACACACAAAGCAAGCCCGGGGTTGAAAGAGGCATTCCTTGCCCAGCGCCAAAGAGGCAAGTTTAGGTTTCTTTGTTATTTAGAGGGAAGTTCCTGCAAGTCCATGAAAGAGAACATTCAGAGTTTAGGCTGATGGTGACCCAAAAACCTGGGCAAGAGCATGTTTCCAAGTGTGACATTTTGGCTGTGTTATGGTTTAGATATTAGGTGTTCTCCAAAGTTGATGTGTGAGACAGTGCAAGAAGGTTTGGAGGAGAAATGACTGGGTGGTGAGAACCTTAACCCAATCAGTGAGTTAATCCCCTGATGGGATTCACTGAGTGGTAACCGAAGGCAGGTAAGTGTGGCTGGAGGAGGTGGGTCCCTGGGGACATGTCTTTGGGGGTATATATTTGTATTCAGTGAGCGAGTCTCTCTGTTTCCTGATCATGATGTGAGCTACTTCCCTCTGCCACACTCTTCCTCCATGATGTTCAGCCTCACCTTGAGCCGGGAGGAATGGAGCTGGCTCTCTATGGACTGAGACCTCTGAAACTGGGAGCCCTCAAATAAACTTTCCCTCCCCTAAAATTGTTTTTGTCAGGTCTTTTAGTCACAGCAGCAAAAAGCTGACTAAAACACTGACACTGGAGAAGCCCAGGCCACAGCCTCCTTCTCTCTGCTCACAGTTTTCTTTCAACGTTAATTGAAACTTCTCATTACATACTTATCAGGTGCCTGACACCAAGCTGAGTACTGCACCCCAGTTTGCATGAGGATCTGGCGCATCTTCAGCAGAGAGAGACAACATAATGTGTCCATACAGTTCACTCGGGTTGGTGGGATGGTACTGGTTAGCATTTGGGCCCAAAGGGCAGAGGAGGAGGAATTCTGCTCCTTCTGTATGTCTTTGGGGAAGTAGGACGATAAGATCAAGGCAGTGGAGGGGGAAGCCTTGTTTAAGCCACACAGCCTTTACCCTTTGGGTGAATTACTTAATTGCATCTTTGTCTTTTTGTCTATGGAATGGGAAGAGTAACGCTTCACAGAATAAATGAGATAATGTATTAAAGGAGAAAGGGCTTAATCATATTCCACTGGATGTATACACCACATTTTCTTTACCCTTTGTTCATCAGTGAGCACTGAGGCTGTTAATAACTCTTGGCTATGGAGAACCATGCTGTGGGAGACAGACTTTTTGGCCTTAAAAAAGGAAATTCTGTCACATGCCTCAACATGGATGAAACTTGAGGACGCTACACTGAGTGAAAGAAGCTAATCACAGAAGGACAAATGCTGCCTGAGTTCGCATACAGGAGGAAGTTAAAGCTGTCAGACTCACAGGGACAGGAAGTAAGTGGTAGGTCCCAGGCTGGGGCTGGGGAGATGGTTGCTGTCCAGTGGGTTCAGGGATGCAGTCATGTAAGAGTGAAAAACCCTGCAGAGCTGCTACACAGGAAGGTGCCTACAGTGAAAAAGACAGCACTGCACATGCAAATCCCTGAACAGGGGGGAGATTTCATGCTATCTGTTTTTCACAAGAGTGAAAAGAGAAAAAGTGTAATCAGACAACACCAGGTATTGTTTATGAGCATGTACACATCCGGAAATGCATAAAAACATGGGAGGAAGGCTGCCTACCAATGTCTGGCAAGCAGTTGTTTTCAGAAAAGAAGGAA
This sequence comes from Sciurus vulgaris, assembly GCF_902686455.1. Classification (NCBI taxonomy): domain Eukaryota; kingdom Metazoa; phylum Chordata; class Mammalia; order Rodentia; family Sciuridae; genus Sciurus; species Sciurus vulgaris. Next base: position 10,489,451 of record NC_136466.1, read on the forward strand.
GAGAAATGGGATTGAGAAGGGTAGGAATTTGCTGTGTCTGTGAAGTTTACTTCTTAAAACAAAAGGGATTTTAAGCAAACGGGACAAACTTTTTTTTTTTTTTTTTTTGTTAAATCAGAGTAAGGTACACATTGAGGTTATTGGCTCACTCTCTCTTTCTTTCCTTCTTCCCTCCCTTCCTTCCTTCCTCCTTCCCTTCCTTCCTTCCTTCTTCCCTCCCTTCCTTCCTTTCCTTTTGCAGTGCTGGGGACTAAACCCAGGGATGCTCTACCATTGAACTATACCACCCCCACCTTTTCTATTTTTGTTTTGAGTCAGGGCCTTGATAAGTTGCTCTGATTGGCCTTGAACTTGCAATATCAGATGTGAGCCACCACACCCAGCTGGGCTTAATTTCTTTTATTATGGTTGAAAATTTAACAATAATATCAGGAATATGACAGGACTTGGCAAAGTTCTTGGCACAGAGAAGAGCCAAACACTACAAATTAACACACAGAGACAGTGCAGAACTCCAGAAGCTGGGTATGTGGATCGAGAGGTAAGGCTGGGAAGAAAGCCAGGGCCAGAGCACTAAGGGCCCCCATATGCTCAGCACACACTACTGAGGCTAGTGTTAAGCCTGACAAAAATGCCATCTTCCCTTCTAGAAGTCCCCAGGTAGCTACTCCATGGCTACTTTTGACCCATTCCAATACCAGGTTGCAGTCGTAGGCCAGTCCACTATAAGAATCACCTGGTGAGCTGGACAATGGTACAGATGTCTGGGACCCACCCAGACACCTGAGCCAGGGGTTGTTGGTGGGTGAAATCCAAGAATCTGCATTTTCCCCAAGTTCACTAGCTGGGGAGCCTCTGGCCTGCTGGCCAAGCCTGGATTTGTCTTCCTGTCCCCATGGAGACTGTCCCCATGGAGAAGGCTTTACTAGGACAGGCTTTATGAAAACAGGGCTTGTGAAGTCAAATAGAAATTCTGAGGGAAGTTAAGGAACATTGAATTACGCAACATAGAACATAGCCAATACTTAAGGAAATTAACTCCTATGGCATCTTTTTACAAGAGAATGGTTCTTGTTCAGTCTCAGTGATTAAATAGGCTTCTTATGGGCTTCCATAAACAGATGGTTACATTAACCCAAATTATTGTGCCATTTAATGACAATTCTGGGCACTGTGTCCTGAGACCCTGTCGCTGGGCTATGGACTTCTCACACCTAACTTCCTTTAACTTTCAACAAACCCTATGAGGATTTGATACTATGCTTCCATTTTACAGCTGAGAAATCTGAGGTTCACAGAGATCTGGCCCAAGTCTAGGTCATTATTCGAACCCAGGTCTGTGGTGTCCTGGAGTCTGCTCACCTCCGTGGCTTCTCTCTAGGGCCGTGATGGCACACTCTCAATTATCCATTGTCTTGCTCTACTGCTATCCACACTGGCCATCCCTGGCAAAAACCAGGCTTTCTGCGGTTTTTCTGGGACTTCTTCTGGGTGGGTACTAGAGCCGACTGCCTGACTCATCATCCAACGTCCCAATGAAAACAGGTTCAGTGGACACCAAAGGCAGTCCTGACAGAAGGCATGTCCCAGAATGGCAACACACACCCTCGTGCCCAACTGGTAGGAGCCAAATGAAAACTTTCTTTGTAGAAGGGTAGTGGACCAAGAAGTTCCAAAGTCCTAAAAGTTCATACCCTTGATCTAGCAGGTCGACACCTTTTCATTTATCCTAAAGAAAGAATCACGGTGTGTGCAGCTGTTGGGCTAAAAGACTGCTCATTTCTGAGTTACAATAATGAAATTTGAAACCAACCTAATTATTCAACCATAGGGAATTGCTGCAATAAATTCTAGTACCTGCATACCGCAAGACGCTTGGCAGTCATTTCAAAAGCTGCCCTGGGATGACATTCAATCACAAGGAAAGCTACTCACAATATGCTGCATATATGAAAATGGCAATAAAAAGTACCCCAAAAGGGTGTTAAATTAAAGAAGCAGGAGGCCATTAGCCCGAGGCTGCCTCTGTGCGTTGAGTTCCTATGCAAAGAACTGCACTCTAGCTTACCAGGTGAACAAACTGGAAACCTAACTTAGGAGAACATTTTTTGTAACAAATAGCCAGGTTCCAGCCAATTGCAAGCAGCCGAGTTTCAGCCAATCACAGACAACCAACTTATCACACCTGCGCAGCTACAGCCAATCAGGTGGTTTCACTGCTTCACGTCCGCATTTGACTTATAAAAGCCAGCGGTTCACCTTGTAGAACCTCTTTCGAGCGCTACAGAGTCTTGAATTTTTTTTTTTTTCCTGAAAAAAACTTTATTATTTGTCTAAAGGGATTTTTTTTTTTCTTTTAATGAAGGCTATTAAGAACTGTTTGAAGAGTATTAATCTCATTTTGGAAGTTTTTTGTTTTTTTTTAAGGAAATGCCAACATTTTGAGAACCATTCTTTTTCCCATTCACATTTCCTTTATATTTTCATGATTATGTTGCTTTTTTTCTTTTTTATGGTACCAGAGATTGAACCCTGGGGCGCTTAACCACTGAGCCATATCCCAGGCCCTATTTTGTATTTCCCAGTTGCTGAAGCTGGCTCTGAACTCGGGATCGTCCTCCTGAGCCTCTGAGCGCTGGATTACAGGCGGGCACAGAGCTCAGCTTATGTTTTGCTTCTTTAAAAAAATTTTTTTTAACCTTATTTGTTCTAATTAGTTGTACATGACAGTAGAATGAATTTATACATTTTGATGGATCGTACATAAATGGAGTGCAATTTCTCATTTTTCTGATTGCACATACCATAGGATCATATCAGTCATACCTGTACATGAGGTAATAATGTCTGTTTTACTCCACTATCATTCCTTCCCCCATACCACTTCCCTTTTCTTCACTCCCCTCTACCTAACATAAAGTAACTATTCTTTCCTGTCCATCCCCCTTATTATGAATTACTTTCCACCTATCACAGAAAGTATTCGACTTTTGGTTTTTTGGGTTTGGCTTGTTTTACTTTGCACGATATTCTCTAACTCCATCCATTCACCAGCAGATGCCAGAATTTGATTCTTCTTTAAAGCTGAGTAATATTCCACCATATGTATATACCACATTTTCTTTATCCATTCATCTGCTGAAGGCATCTAGGTTGGTTCCATAGTTTCGCTATTGTGAATTGAGCTGCTATAGACATTGATGTGGCTGTGTCACTGTAGTATGTTGATTTTAAGTCCTTTGAGTATTAACTTTTGTAGATAGTAAAATCAACTTTGTTCAAACAAAATAGGTTCAGATCTTGAAGAAATTTGGGTGGAGCACGTGTCTGAACCTCATCTGTACAGCCACCTCCGGGGTCTCCCACACTACTGCCTTCTGGTTTAGAGCTCCAGACAATGACGGGGACTCCCTAGCTTCTCCTCAGTGGTGTTTCAGAGTCTTTCTGGAAATGCAGACATCCCCATGCCATGCTGGGTTGATTGATGACCTTGTAGAAAGTCCATTTTCCTGGCTGCCATTGAGCAAACAGAGGGTGCTCTCAACACACACATTTAGGCTCCTCCAACTCTTGCTGAGCCTGCAGGCCTCCCAGTCAAGCTTTTTAGGAGAAATGAAAGAAGAAGTTGAAGAGTCACCAAGTCTGGAAGGAGTCCTACGTGGTGGGAAATCAAAAAGGGAAATGTACATGCATTCTGCTTTCCCAGGGTGCTGGGCATGAGGGCCCAGCAACCTCATGGTTGAGCACCTTGGGGCCTCAAGTGACCCAACTGTGGGGTTCATTCACTCAGTGGGGGTGGACACCCTGTTAGCCATGGTGATACCATGTTGGCCTGCCCTTCAGAAGACCATGTCACAGGGGCAGTGGTGGTGTTGCACGAGATGGAGTAAGAGAAAGCTTGAGGGGGACCTCTTGCCCATGCCGGGGGTTCAAGGATGTTTTCCAAGTCAGCGATGCTCAACATTCAGAGGGGAGGGAATCAGGGAAGGGTCACATACACGTCCCCCCAGAGGGTGCAGTGATCCTGGAAGATCCGACTTTCAGTCACCACCCCGGCTCATGAATCAGTGGTTCTGGAGTCACTTTCCAAATAAGTGGGTCTGGGGGCGCTGGGTCTCTCATGGAGTCCCAGAGCTCCGAGGAGGTGGCCAGATAGGAGCCAGGAAGAGGCAGGAGGGATCTGTGAACTCAGGGGAGGGAGGCATCAGTTCTAACCAGACTTCCAATCTGGAGGGGCAGGCAGAGAGGGAGAGCCTGGGAGAGGCTGTGGCAGAGGCTGTGGGCGGAGGTGGCAGGGGGAAGAGAGGCGTCAGGAGCAATGGAAGAGCAGCGGGTAAGAGACAGAAGCGCCAGGTGAAGCTCCAGGTAGCCGTGGTGCTGCTGCTGTCTCTGCTGAGTGTGCTTTGGTCCTCCTCGGCCTTTGGTGTCAGCAGGAGAAACTTGTTAGGGGACCAGCTGGGCACAGAGGGGAAAGGGAACAGACCGGTGAGATGCTGTATGCTACTAAATAAAGGGGGGCTGGGGTGAGGAGCGGGGAGGCCCCTCCCCAGAGGTTCCGGACCTGTACCGCCCGGGATTTCCCTCAAGGTCAGTAAGCCATGCTCCTCCGGGCCCTCCTGACACAGCCCTGAGCTGGACGCCCACCTCCCAGGGAGCATTTCCATGCTGCTGTGTGGCACCCACCCGCACAGAGTGACCTGCCCCGACGGGCGCATTGCGCAGCCCCGCCACCCAGCAGTTACCCGCTCCGGCACAGCCTGACGGTGGCGGGCATGTCTTGCTTTTTCTCCCACTGCTCAAGAGGGACGTTGGTTCTTAGGGGGCAGGGCCTTGTCTGCCTGGTACACAGTAGGGTCAGAGTAAAAAATTGCTGAAAAAGGAACAAATGAGCACATAAGTGATGACTGTCTGTGGCCGGAGGAGAATAAGCGTAGAGTTGGGCCTGGACAGACCCTGAGGCTGAGCCCAAATGCCACTCACCCTGGGCTAACCCTGGAGCCAGGGTCCTGATTTGCAGAATGGGAAAAGCTGGGTTGTGGGTTTCCAAAATGCCTAAGGTAAAAATTAGTATCCTTAAAGGGAGTGACTTTATCCTATTAGAATGTGGAGGAGAATTTTGCTGTGATACCAGATGTGACATGGAGTCAAAGTCCAACATGGTCCACATTGGTCTTGTCCTTTGTTGATCAGGAAGGAGAGGAAGGATGGAATGACCAGATCGAAGGACATCCCTGTCGCCTGCTCATTTTCCAGCTCAGCAGAGATTTCTGGAGAAACTGGAGGTGCTGCCGAAACCATGTGTGCAGAGAAAAGGGAAGGGTCGGGGGCGGGGGAGGGAAAAGAGATGCAGCTGGCTTGAGAAACAGGAGCCCAGCCAGGGAAGCAGACAGCAGAGCAGGAGCCCAGCAAGGGATCCAGGACAGGAAGCTCCCTGCAGCGTTCACTTCTGAACCGACACTTGAACTTGGGCCCGCCCTGGGGCGTTCTGTTACTTCTTTAATAGAACAGTGGTCCAGCAGCCTACCCCATCAGGCTGCTCCTTCTCTCTCCTCCCATCCACGTCCAGCTGCGCTTGCATGACAGGCTCCTGCGTGGGGACGCCACCTTGGCAGGGACTCAGCCCTTAGCTCACCTCCACGCGCCTTGTGCTGATGCTGGGGTCATGACGTCAGTGCTGTTCTAGGACTCTGTCCCTAGTGTGAGTCACAGTGGGTCCCTCGGTGCCTCTGATCATGTTGTGGAGTCCCTGTTGGTGATTTCCAAATCCTTCCAGCCTAAAAAATAAGTCTGTGTCATCCGGGGATTCTGTCAGAAGCGGCTCGCGCCCCTGTGGCCGGCAGCGTGGGCTGTTTGGCTTCTATGTTTTGCTTTTTATTTTTCAAGTGCTGTAGCAATTGCCACCATTTTGGTGACTTTAAACAACACAAATGCATTGCCACAGAGGAGGTTGGGAATCTGACGCAGGTCCCCCCAGGCCTGCCATGAAGGGCGGAGGTTCTGGGGTGGAATTCCTTGCCTGGCCTTTTTCAGCCTCTGGGGCTGCTCGAGTTTGTGCTGTCTTCTCCCATCTTCCCTCTTCTACTTTTAAAGGTTCTTGTGATTACCTTGGGCCATCCAGATATTCCAAGGTAATGTCCCTAGGGCCAGCCGACTGGCAACTGTAATCCCTTCTGTAAGGTGAATTCTGTGCTGTGTAACCTGACAGATTTCACAGATCCCAGGATTAGGACACGGACATCTTTCCTCTACCTATCGCAATTGACCAGTTTCCTTTTCAAATGTATTTTTAAATATAATGTAACTTTCTAGCTTTTCTTAAACCATGATCTGGCAACACAGGGCCGCCTGCCTTAGTGGGCCTCCATTACAATATGGCGACAGTGGGCTTGAATGGAGCCCTCTCTGTTTGCCCCAGCCCTCACCCTGCCTTACCATCTCCTTACACCAATGCCCAGAGCAGGAGGCCATGGCCATTGCCTTACAGTGGTTTGCTCCTCCTACTAGGCCTGCTATCCTGGCTTGAGTGTCCCCTCAGACTTTGCAACCCTAGAGCCTGTGTTTTTTCTCTTAATTATTAGGAAAGGCTAATCTACCACTTTTACTGTCTGTCTACATCTGGACTACTACAGTGTGGTGTCTGCAATTGATCTGCACCCACACGCTGATACAGGGAGAGGGAGCTCAGGGTTATGTGTCCTGAGGAAGCTGCTCTGGGCTGGTCCCCGGGGAGGAATGACTAAGTCAGATGTGTTGACAGAAGTGATCAGTGCCAGCCAGGACTCCCAGCTAGTCTGCCAGGGCCTGGGCCGTGCACTTCCAAATTTATTTTACCAAATCTTCACCACCAGTCAATGAGGTTGACACTATTATTTAGATTTCCCCATCCCCTGGTGGAAACTGTGGCACAGAGAAATTAAGTAAGCTGCCCAAGGTCGCAAGACTGGGGTGTAAGCAGGTTGGGCTTGAGAAGTGCTATCCTGACTCCTAAGCCTGGGACTTGACTCCTGAGCGTCTGTCCTCAGAAGGAGAGACTTGACTGTGACCTTAGACTTTTGAGGGATGGACTTGGGAAGAAGAGCTGGACAGGAGGACCACTGTATCAAACCTCCACAGTGAACTTGAGTCCTGCTGGGATCCCAGTTCACGCTGGAAGGCCAGGAACAAAGGCCACCTTCAGAGGAACTGCACCCTGCCGGCAGGGAGTTCTGACCTTGAAATTGCTCCCTGAGACTTCCTAACTCACAAGTCTGGGAGCAGAGGGCCTGGCCTGAAGCTACTGTGATGACAAGGAACAACAGTGGGAGGGACAAAAAGGGGGAAGCTTGTTCGTGAGAGTCTGGCACTTTTATTTTATTTTATTTTTTTGGTACTGGAGGAATCTGGTACTTTGGTTGAATAGCCGCACATTATATTTAGAGCTGCAAACCTGCCTCATCTCCTTGATTGAAAGACAGAGTGGACCCTCGAAGGCGGCATGGGCAGGCTGCCCGGGGGCCTGGCTCTGGGCTCCACGAGCACAGGATTGCCAAATGCTGGGACATGCCCCTGCCTGATTTGCAGCTGCAGTCTCTGCCTTTGGCAAATAGGATTCTGATTTCTTATTAAATGCAAACGGGGTCACCATTTGCTAGAACAAGGAAGGAACAGGGAATTCAGCTTTACCCAGGCAGATGAGACTGCCGGGAAACAGATCAAGACAGCGACATGAGGAGAGGGTGGCCATACATTTAAATTTGCCACAAATGGCCCTAAACTAGGCCCTCCCTATAGTCTCTGCCTGTTATAAACCTTCCACCTCAGTGAGACTGAGACAGGTCTGACCGCCCCCTGAAAGCTTTTCAGAATAAATTCTCGAGACCAGATTGTGTTTCTTTTGTTTCTTTCTTTCTCTGAAGAGAGGCAGACAGAGAATTTAAGCCCAGAGGACCAAAGCTTCCACAGAAAGAAAGTGCTAGAAATTGTCTGGAGAAAGGAAGTGAATTGAAACCTCTCTACCATACGTCACATGCAATTTGGGTGTGTAACACAAGCAAGTTAATTCATCAACACAAGCACCATGAGGGGTGTTCAGTATTGCTAGTCCCTTTTGAGCATGAGGAGATCTTAAGAGGGGCTCCAGGGCTGAAGCTCACTGGTGTCTCTGCTGGACGAGACCCCAAGCCCAGGGCCTCCCCAGCTCCCACTGGATGGCTGGCTTGCATTCTCTGGCAACCTCTTCTACTCCTCTTGACGTTGTTTGGACAAACTGAAGAGCAACGGTCTGTGTGCTCAGGGAGAGTGAGGGTGTTTTGGCTGCAACTTAAATCCAGCCCTGTCCAACCCGAGCACAGGCACCTTACTGGAAGGACACAGGGGTGGTCACATGTCCACCAGGACAGTTTTCAGAAGCGGGCTTGGGACACACAGGAGCCGGGCAGCAGCTGACAGGTCATCAATGACTCAGGCCTCTTCCGTGCCTCAGAGGGGAATGAATGAGGTGGGCGGCCCCTTTCCTCCTCGGGTCTCCCTTCTCGTCCACATCCCACCTCCCATCTCCAACTTGGTCCGACAGGCTGAGCCCCAGCCAGAATGGGCGCGTCCCTACCTACGCCTCACCACTGCAGGCCTCAGCCCACACCACGAGCCCAGCCTGGACGCCCCAGGCCTGTCTCTTCTTCGTAAGAGAAAACTGCATGCAAACCCAGGATCCTCACTTAGGAGACCTCAGAGGCAAAATTCCTTGTCTTTCATAGCCTAGTAAACATGGTCGGCAAGACCCATAATAACGCTCAGCTGTAAGATGTCCATCCTTAGAAACGGCATCTCTCAGGGCAGAATCTTAGTACCAGACAAACCTGGTTGCAGATCCCATATTCTATCTCTGCTTATCTGCAAGACTTTGGATAAACACTTGCCTCTCCCAGCCTTTCTTTTCAGTCTATAAAATGGGTATGGATGACTTGATAGCTCTTTCACAGAGTGTTACGGGAGTGAAATGATGTCATACATGTTCGGACATAGCATTTCTTCTCCCTGAATCCTCAAGTCCTCGGAGAACAGTTGCTAGATAAATTATGTGCTTTCTGGATTCTTCTGTTTCTGCCCAGACCCACCCCAAGCCTCTGATCCTTGTTATTCTTGGTGATTGCAAATGTCCGCTGGGTCTTAGGTGCCTGTATACACGTCTTGGGCCCTCGGCTCTCCCTTGCAGAGAAGCAGTCGTAATAGGACACATTTGCCTCTGCTGGCTCAGGGTTAAATTGCTTTTCCTTTCTCCCACACCTCTCTCCTCCCTCCAGCTCTGTCTGCCCCAGCTTTCGGAGGAAGAAGGCCAGGGGTTTTCCTCCATTAAGCCCAGAAGTCTGCTTCCCCCTTCTGCCTTGCCCACACCCTCTCCTGACACTTGGAGTTTCTCTTTGCAGCAGACCCATCCGGGTTCAGGCTGCCAAAGTGAAAAACAGGCAGCTGAGAAGGGGAGGTTGGAGAGGAAGCCCAAATATGTACTTCCTCCCACTCACCTTTGAACTTTGGCGGCACCTCGGCTCAAGCAGCAAAGCAAGAGAAACAGAGGGGGTGACAGAAAAAGATCTTTTTAAAAGAATGAAATTGGCAGCTCTGAGGAAGTGGAAAATTTTGCTTCCTGTGGCTGCCTGGCCAGCGTGGCTAGCTCATGCTTTCCTCCTGCGTTGTCCCAGGGCCGGGGAGGTGAGCGGGTGTCCAGGCTGGGGCATGGACCACTGTGAAGGCAGGAGCAAGGCCTGGTCTGGAGAGGGCCTGGGTGGGGCCGCCTCGCAGCCCAAGGCCTGCAGTGCATGGTGAGCGCTGGCGCTGCCCACTGGGGGCGTCACCTGCCAGGCTGTCCCCCGCCCCGCACCTCACTGAGGCAGGCTCCAGGGCTCTGTGCCTTCCTGCGGGGCCACCTCTGCCTCCGGACCCTTCACACCCTCCTCCCCACACTGGCCCTGCTGTGGGGCGAGCCCTTTGCCATCTGGAATGACCCCAGGCACGGATGCCGTTTCTGCTGTCTGCCTCTAAGAGTGGAGGGGAAACTGTCCCCTCCCTGTGAGGACCGAGAGCTGCGGTCTCCAGTGGTCCAACAGGCAAACCTATGCAAACCCTCCAGAAAGTTCCACCGGGCACTCAGCTCAGCCTCTGGAGATAAGTCCAAGCCACATGAAGTTGGAGGCGAAGCTGGAGGGAAGGTGGAGGGAACCCGCTCAGCTGGCCGCAGCACCCCGAGTCTGCATCCTCTGTGGGCCCCGGCTGCTGTCTCTTCTCTCCCCTGGTCAAGGCCCTGGTCAGGTAGCATCAAACAAGCACTTCCTCCACCTGCCTGCTGACTCCTTAGCTTCCTCGCCCAAGGAGGTCAGCATGTTCTTGTCTCTGGAGACCCTGCTTTTCCTTCTCCCGATCACTGGGCAAGAACTGCTCAGACCCCTTCCCCACCTCTACATGCCAGGCCCACCGTCCCAGCTCCCTTTTAATGAGTCCTCCTTTTTCTCACCTCTGACAGAAGCTGGTGAGAAAGGCAGTCAGCTCACCTGATTCTGCTGTGGGTTTGGGAGACAGGGAGGGAGCGAGAAGAGGGGGCTCCTCCACTCTGGGCTGTCATCTGCTGTCCCTGGGTCTGATGATCTGACGTGTCCTTCCTTGGAGGTGTTGCTTCTTGTCCACAGCCTCCCTGGGGTTCACGTGAAAGACCCCGTCCTGTGATCCTGCCTTGGGTACCAGCCCCAGGCTGTTCTTAGGATGCTCGGAGACCACCCCTTTCCAACCTCGAGGTACAGAGTCGACCCTCCACACCCATGGGTTCCATACCCAGGCATTCGACCAGCCGCGGTGGGAAATGGCTTTGAACATCACCTCTGTACAAACGACTGCACTCTTTCTCCTCTTTATTCCCTGAATGATCCAGTGTAACAGCTGCTTGTGTGGCTGTTATTATGATGAGTCCTGTAGAGATGATTTCAAGTCCGTCAGAGAATGTTACACACTACTGTCGTGCCATTTTATATAAGAGACTCAAGTGGGTGTGGCTTTCAACACTCACAGAAGGGTCTGCCACCAGTCTGCTGCAGACCCGAGGGACGTGCAGGTCACCAAGTCTGGGAAGGCCTTCATGGACCTTTCGACAGGCTCCCTCGTGAGTTCTGGGTTTCTTCACCTGTCGGGGAGGGGGGCTGAGCTGGTGGAGGGTGTCCCATTTCCAGGTGCAACTGCTGGTCCCCACCCCTGCTCTGCTTCATGCTCCAAGCCAACAGACCGAGGCTCTAAACCAAACTGAGTGGCATTTCCATGATGTTTCCACCATGGAGGGCTGTTCTCAGGATTGGCCCATTTTACAGGTGAGGAAACTGAGGCTGGCTCACATGAGCTGCCTGCACAGGGGCAAACCCATCCTCCTGGTTTCCCCAGTCTCTCTGGGGGGCTTACTGGCCCTGTTCTTCTGGGGAACGGAGATGTGAAACTTGTGAGTGTTGGGCAACCCCCGGGACCGGGGAAGAGGAAAGGCTCTGGGCCTGACGCAACCAGCTTCCCCTACGTCACCTGCTCACGAGGCCCGCTGTTCTGTGCAGAGAGGGGTGCAGATGCTCACCTGCCTCGGGCACGCAAAGCGCAGTAGACGTTTCTGAGCTTGTTCACATCCAGATCAGATCGCCGGCCTCACTGGCCCTCCCTGGGAGGCTGACTGTAAGCCGCCTCCAGGGATGGAGGGGAATCTGCACGGGCTTGGCGGGAATCCTGGGTTGCATCCTGCCTCCACTTTTGGCAACTCTTGCGACTTCTCAGTCTCAAGGGGGCAGCAGGCAAAGGCCCAGGGCTGAGAATGAGGTGCCCTCTGGGGAGATTGCTGCTGGGAAGCAGGAAGTAGGCCCCTTGCTTCCTTCTCTGAGCCTGTCTTCTCTTCGGTAAAGTAGGGGTGACAATAGTGCCAACAGGTGGGACGGGCAGAGCAAGGTTCTGAGCTCACTGCCTGGCACAGGCTCAGGGCTCTGTCTTAGTGTGGTCACCATCACCATCACCATCAATGTCACCCAGGGTTCTTAGCCATTGCGTGTCAGTCTCACTGAGCTCTAGGGATTGTTCATCTCAGTCACATTTATTGGACAATTCTTCCAAAGGAGCCTAATATCCAATGATAGCTTCTTTCCAGTGGCTCAGGAGGCTGAAGCAGGAGGATCGTGTATTCAAAGCCAGCCTCAGCAACTCAGCGAGACCCTGTCTCTAAATAAAATACAAAAAGGGCAGGGGAGGCGGCTCAAAGGTTAAGCCCCCCCGGGTTAAATCCCTGATACAAAAAAAAAAAAAAAAAATCTTGCTTCTATTTCTAAGGATGGGCTGCAATATTGCTTTCCACAGGTGCTGTGTTTTGAGAGAGGATTGTTTGAGGTCCAGAATTCTCTCCATCTGCTCTGTCCTCCAAGGTTTTGCTTAGATTCCAGTTAATATGATGATGTTGTCTTTGGTTATTCTATTTGAAAATAATTTCTCTCATTCTCTCTGTCTTCAAATGCCTGCAATGCTGGTGATTTGAAAGATGAAGTGAAGTCTTAGGTGATCGAGAGCTTTGAGGGGCACTGGGTGATGTCCCAGCACCCTCTGAAGTGGCTAACAGAGCTTACCATTGTGGACCGCCTTCCAAGTGCTAGGTCTGAGACTAAATGCATATTTCCCTGAATCCCACAGCCCCGCAGTGAGACAGGTGCCGTCTAGCAATAATGAGGTCCCCTAGATGGCATGTGAGATGTGAACCATGGGTGGCCAAAGCTGTTCTTGAAAGACCCTCAGGAAGGTGGGCATCACCATGGGCACTGAGAAAGCATCATCCGGTAAGGGCGGACTCCTTCCTCAGTCACTGACAGATGCTGTGTGTGTGTGTGTGTGCGTGTGAGAGTGCGCATATCCACGCATGGAGCTCTGGATGAAGTAACTAGCTTGTATTTAGAGGCTACCAGGTGGCCTGGATATTTTGCTTTTAGACACAGGACTCACCCATGGCCAACGAGCTTCTCAGTCTATGAGAAGCTCTATGAGAAGTCTATGAGTCTCAGACTGAAGAAAGCAGCCCAGCCCATTCCTATCTCCTATCTCAGGGAATGCACTCGTTGGCTAGAATATGCAGTAGGATCAATAGGACCTAGAATATGGGGAGCCAACAGTCAGCGCATAAGGTGGAAACCCAGCGAATAGAATACATGGCACCATCGAACGGAAATGGTTGGATTTTTTCTTTATGATTTTTCCCTTTGAGCATGTCTAGTTAAAGGCAGCTCAGTGTTACATGCATAAGTCTCGTTTTCCTTCTTTGCAGATGTGGAAACTGAGATTTTTCAGTCCTTGCCTAAGACCGTCCAGCCCAGAAACCTTCCCTTCAGGCAGTGAGCCCTGCTCTCCCCACAGTGGTGCCTTGTGCAACCCCAGGCGCCGACCCTCCACTTGCCCAAGACCCTCTCATCCTGAAAGAGGTGAAGAGGCAGCTGAAGGCCTCCCAGCTTTTGATGGAAATGGAGGGGCGGGTGGGGGAGGAGGCTGTGAGGCGCTAAAAGGCCATCTTCCCCCTCCACCGCTCACTAATGTGGGAATTGTCTCTATTGTAGGTCAACTGTCAAAATAGATCTTATCTGCAAAGGCCCAGCCAAGCAGGAGTGTGGTCCAGGGCGCAGGGGCCAGGAGTCCATGGCCAAGTGCTGGGACTGACCCTGCAGCCCAAGTCTCTGTCCGTGCCCTCCCACGGTGATGGGGTGACTGGGGCCAGTGGGGAATTACCAAGCCTGTCTCTCTCTGCGCTGATCCCCCAGAGCCCAGCTTCCTTGTTTACTTATTTAGAAGCCAGCAGAGGAAGTGGTAAAGGAAACTAGCTGAGTCGTTTTCTGAGAAGAGACCATATTTGTTCGCAGAGGAAGCCGTTGCTTTCTGGGATCTGGCTACAGCAGAAACGACCTCTGCTCCAACCAGGGGTGCTCCTGAGGGTGGCTGGGAACTGGAAGAGCCAAGGACACCTCGAGTTGTGGATTTGGGGACCCTCTGTGTCCATGGGTGCAGCGCCTATGCCCAGCTGGTGAGCTTCCCGCCAGGACACAGCCATGGCACTGAGGAATGTGCCCTTTCGCTCAGAGGTCCTGGCCTGGGACTCAGACAGCCTTGCGGACTATTTCAAGAAGGTGAGCCCTGCTCCTTGTAGGTGGTTGGGCTGCTAGTGCCCTCAGTGAGCTGGCAGAGGCTTGGAGATGGAGCCCGGGCAGAACCTGGGAGAAGTCTAAGGTAGCAACGCGTCTGCCTCAGGCAAACTTACTGGCTGACAAGTGCTTGGAGACCACTGAGTTTCCCTGGCAACGAGTCCTGGATGCTCTGGAGAGGGAATATATCCCTACTATGTGCCAGGGCCTGAGTTGGGTGCTTTATAGCCACTGTCCCATTGAACATGGCCCACTATTTTGTGAGGTCAATACTGTCATCCTGTTGGCTGAGCCGCAGAATTTGTTCAGGGAGGTTAAATGGCCCAAAGCCCCAGGGACCCCGTGTGATGGACGCAGGAGCCGAGCGATGCCGCTCTGCTTCCCAAGCTCATGCTCTGAGGTGCAGAAAACGGCTGTAACGGCTGATGAGGTCAAGTCTGCGTCCTAGAAAGGCGGACAGAGTCCTGAGGTCGGGGAGGCGTGGGCCGGAGAGGAGGGACGGATGGAGGGCCACCAGGAGCGACGTTGCTCGTGGCGTTTGGGCTTTCATTGCTCGTGGCCCTGGAAGAGAGGTCCTCTCTTATGTCAGAGTCTCGCTGGAGTTTCACGAGAGTCTCCAGAGACAGGCAGAGAACTGCCAAGAGCGGCAGCACAGAGGGAGGGAAAGGAGCCCCGGAGGCGTGGGGCGCGGCGCGCAGAGTCAGAAGCCAAGCTTTCGGCAGAGCCGCGACCGGACTATTGCTCTCCTACCTTCCGAGCTCGGAAGGCTTGTTCAAGGATACTTGTGCTTGGTCATCTTGCTGGGGACCTCGTATCTGCTTGGGCAGACCTCAAGTCACATGACTTGAGGTTCGGGACCCTCTACCCCATCTATGGGGCCAAATGTTTGAGGACAGAGGTTGGAGCTTCTAACATCCCCATTCCTGCAGGCTGGCATCAGATTCGTTGATCTTCCAGACTGCCGTAGAGATGAGACGGTGAAGCTAAGACCACAGAAGTCGTCTCATTCAACTTCCCATTTTTCCCTACAAACGGGGACCTGAGGGGTTGGGATAGAATCCCTGGGACACATGATCAAACCTGGGATCTGTACTGTGTGACGGTATTCACAGCCACACGGCTCTTCCTCAACCTGCAGGAGAAAGTGCTAGCATTGGAACTGGGTGTGGCATGGGGCCCCAGCCCACAGACCCTGTTATTTCCACTTTTTGGGCACTTTCTTTCTGTTATTTTCCCCCCACGAGGTATCATGAACTTAGCTTTCAGCATCGTGGGTGAGGAGATCATTGGGCAGCTGACTTTTGAATGGCATTTTCGAGTGTTTTTCTTAAGGTAGACCAATATAGGTCAGCATGAAAGGTGAGCATTTCCAGGATGGCACATTAGCTCAGTGAAGAAAGGAGAAAGGAATTCAGTGTTATGGAGGCAAAGCCTGGGGAGAGACTGAGGGGCTCAGACAGGCGCCGTCTTCAAGTCAGGCCAGGAGAATTACACGGCCTGGTAGAGCGACAAGGGTCTGTGGGTCAAGTTCCCATGGGAGTGGGCAGACAGGCTGGGTCAGGCCATGCCAGTCTGAGACACCTCCCACCAACTCTGCAGTCAGGCACATCTTGGTCTGGATCCTTTTGCTAACTTGGTGACTTCCTTTAGTTCCTTTACTTCTTAACTTCCCAGAAATAAGACAGAGTTACTAACAACTAATCAAATGGGATAATCATGAGGATTAAAGAAAATACTGTGTCCAAGGCAGTCAGCAGAGAGACGGTCTAATTAATATTCAATTGTCCCTTGCCACTGATCTGTTACATTCCCATCTGGGGATGACCGGGCAGACTGGCAGAGTTTGGTGTCCACTGCCTTGGGCACGTGTGTCTCATCCTGCATCTGGCATGTGGGACCCTGAGGACAGGCCACACAGTACATGTCTCTACCTCCTCCGATTCCTTTGGGCCTGCCAGGCGAGTGTCCCCGAGCCATGCCACAGGGAGTCACTGACTCCCAGCCATTTGTTCTAATCCCAGTGGGGCTCCCAGCTCACTGTATGAGCTTAGGATAGTCCTTCCCCACTTGGACCTCAGCCATCCCACCTACAAAGCTAGGTAAAGTCCCTAGGCCAGTGCTAGTGCTACCAAGCCTGGACAGTCATCAGAATCACCCAGGATGCTGTAACGTACAGATTCTAGGGCTCAAAGACCAGGTCTCACGGGTTAAGAATTTGATGTCTAGATTCTAGTCTGGAGGTCTATTGATGGATCCAGAGCCCAAGTCAACACTGAAAAAACAGGGAGTCATCTGATAATGATGACAGTGAAGTTGATTAATTAGAGGCCACAGACTCTTCTAAAAACCGCTTGCGCCCCGTGTATAGATCAGAGACCAGGGTCCACAGTGCCCCTAGATTTTAGTGCTGACTTCTAAACCAGCTTTCTGAGTATGACATTCACTCTGCCCTCTCAGTCAAGAGGTGACAACAGTCATATTTACTTTTGAAGTATGTTGGCTATGAGATAAGAACTTATTTCAATTAAATTAGATTAACTGATTTTGGGGGCAGCACTGGGGTTTGACTCCAGGGCCTCGCACGTGGTAGACAAGCACTCTGCCACCGAGCTACATCCACAGCCCTGAACTTGATTTTAAACTTGTCCTCAAAGAAGGCTACAAATTGTGAGGTCTCTGCTTTTGGAGGAGAACCTAGAGCCCTCAAAGATAAATATTTAACCTTCAGTACTCCAGACATTAAGCTTAGGGATATTTCAAGTTATTGAGGATGAGGTGAAATAGGTCCTTCACACGGTTACCAACTGGTTTTGCAAAATAACCAAGACTCTAAAAATGCTTGTTGCTATTGATCCTACAACCTATTCTGAGACTCTGACTTACAAAATTTGTCTATATTATAGGGAGGTTAAAAATCATGCAAAAGAATATTCATGGCACTCTATATTTTGATCTGGTTGGAGTATCAAACTGTACTTGTATTTGTTTCTTCACCTACCATGTGCAAGTAATATTATTAAAAAGGCATGTTCCTGACAGAGACATTAAAGCCATGTTTTGCAGTTCACTTGCTACCTCTGTCACCTGCAACCCAAGGAATCTCATGCAAGTTCCTTGCCTCTCTGTGCCTCTGATTCCTCATCTGCAAAGTGGGAGGACTAAGTGACTTAAAGAAAGATCTAAGCACTCAGAATTGAGCCTGCCACATAGCAAGCATTTGGTCTTAATCAGCAGTTTTTATTTTCATTATTGGAGCAGCAGTTTGGTATGTGACCTAAATGTTCAGCAATAAGGGGTAATTAACTCATCTTGTGGCCATTAAAATCATGTGTAAAATGAGTCTGTCATATACTAGGCAGAGCTCATATTATTGTTTGTAGAACTTTCAGAGAAAAAAAGTCAGTGAAGATAAATCATCATCTCCACTATATTCAGAAAAATGCAGGGAAAGAAGGACTACAGGAGATGTGACAAGGTCACTGCGGTGGTCTTGGGGGACAAGACCGTGAATCATGCATCTCTTCTCCCATCAGCCCCTGGCTACTTCCTCCGGGAGCATGTGGCCGGCCCCTCGTGGGCCTTCAAGGCAGTATCTTCCTGAGGGCGCAGCCCAGAGCCTGAGAGGGCAATTTCTCCGTTTCGGGTAGTCCCAAGGGGTGGTGAAAGGGGGGCTGAGGTGGGACGGGGCCCTCTGTTAGATGGGGAGAGGGGAGGCTGTCCAGCCACAGGACCGTAATCGCTCAGCTCTGCGGCAGGCAGGGGAGGGACCCATGGTGGAGCCTGCCCGTCCTGATGGCACCTTCCTCTCTGCGCAGCTGAACTACAAGGACTGCGAGAAGGCAGTGAAGAGGCACAACATCGACGGGGCTCGGTTTTTGGTAAGCTCTGGCCAGTCGGGTGCTTTGAAGCCACGGATGGTCTGTGCTTTTGGCGATGGCTGCAGGGCTGGCTGGTCTACCTGGTCCCTGTGGCGTGAAATCTCCTTCGTGATCTTGGCTACTCCCCCTTTTCTCACTCACAAATTCTTACACATACCACACCCACCGGTGATGATGCTCTCTTCAGTGTATTATAATTTTAAAGGCTTTTAGAAGGACTGAAGATAGAGCTCAGGGGTAGAGCCCTTGCCTAGCATGCATGAGGCCCAGGGTTCCGTACCCAGCACCGCAAAGTAAACTAGTTATCCTTCCTTCCTTCCTCCATAATTAAATAAAATCAGGTGTGAGACTGACGTGCAGGGACACTTAAGACCAAACTATTAAAGGAAAGGGTACAACTCGGAAGGTGGAGGCAGAGGCACTGGACTGTGGTCAGGGAGGTGATATGAGCATTTCCCTGGAGAGGATACTTCTCCTGTGGTCAAGAGAGACCCTGGGCTGTACCAGCCCACCCCTTAGTAAAGAGGAGGAACAATCCTTCAAGGGTCAAGTGGGAGTAGGATGTTCCCAATTTGGATTCGGAGTGAGGAGGGCAAACTAAGTTGTATGCCTCGGTAAGTCACAGTCAGAAAAGAACGTGAGTGTGAGACTGCAGGCCATGGAAGCCACCCAGAGATCACATGCCAGTCACCCCTCAGCACAACCATCCAGGTCTTAGACTGCACCCCTGCCTCCAACCTCTGCTTGAGCTTCTTTAGGTGAGCTTGCTACCATTCATAGTCATCTGCCCCTTTCTGGGCACTCTGATGTCCTGCACTGAGAATGTACGTGGGGTCCTGTTGGTGTGAGCCTGGCTGTCGAGCGCCACATCAGGCACGTTTACGCGTGGCCCACCTAAGTCAGCCATTCCTTCACCACCGGCTCACTTGACAAGCATTTTCCTGAGCTCTTTCTCCATGCTGGACCCTGCTGTGTGCTGGGGATGGAGAAGTGAGTAAGATAGGACTCCTGGCTCCGGAAGCTCATTTTATTGCAGAAGGATATCTTCAGGGAGACCTCCGGCCACCTCATTTCCAGATATGAAATCATGAGCAAAGGTGTGATGAGATTTGTCCTGAGTCACAACCCTGATAATCAAACTGATCACACAATTATTTTAGCCTGTCTAATACTGTAGAGGTTTTTAACAATGTTATTTGCTCATTCTGAGCTTTAAGTCGAGAATTCCTGGAGTTTTCTTGTGCTCTTCTTGAAATTTATGACAAAACACAAAGATTTCTTTCTTGTACCTTTAGTACCAGGAAAAGAGGCATCGCTGTTGAGGGGAAAGGGAGAGAGACCTCTCTGAGGAGGGTCCTGGCCGCCTGGGTCACCTTGAGCAGGCCCTTGCCCTCCTGAGGCTGCCTTGCTTCCTCCTCTGTTAACTACACATCACACTGGGTCCTAGCAGGTGATGGCACCTCTCAGCTTCGTGATTCCCCCAACACTCCTTGTGGGGGTCGGGTGCGATAGGACAGCTGTTTCCCTGGCTGGGAGATGGTGTCTGAGGGCTTCCTCTGCTCCAGTCTCCAGAATCTCTCAGTCCTTTGGGGAATGCACACACTCCACTCCTTGTGTGACCAGGAGGAGGTGACGAGAGGGGAGATGAGAGTAGAGTTCAGTGCCTGCTCCAGTAACTGGCATATTTAAAGGCAGGTTCTACAAAGTCCACCTTCGGTCTCGGATGCTCTGGATCCAAGATGGAACTCCTGGTCCAAGTTTCATGACTCATCTGCTCTCTCCCAGCTTCAGACTATCCAGGGCCATTCTGCTATGGAAGGAACTAGTTATCCTTCCTTCCTTCCTCCATCCATAGAGTAGGAGCTAGTAGGTCTTCTAATTCTGATTCACCACCATTTTTGGATAGATCCAGTGTGCCGGGGAGTGGGGCTGCTATGCTTCCAGAAGACATAAGAAGGGGAGGAAGGTGCTTAAGACATGTGTCCGCACATCACTGAAACCTGACAACAGTGGCTTGGTTAAATAGGGGCTGCTCTTTCTCAAGTCATAAGAATGTACAGGTGGGCGCTCTGGGATGGTTTGCTGCTCAAGGCGGTCACCAAGGAACCAGGCTCCACCTAGCCTGCAGAAAAACCTGTGGCTCCTGAACTAATGGTTCTGAACTGGCTAGGTCAACTCTAGGCATCACATCTGCATGCTGGTGGGAGGAAGAGCGGAAGGGCAAAGAGCAGAAGCAACATGGCAGATGGGGACTGTGTGGCCCTGAGAGTAGGGCCACTCTGGAGGAAGGAGAGGCTGATGCTCAGTGGTGGCAAGAAGGAGGGAGGGAAGAGAGAAAGCCAACCTGGCCAAAGCCTGATCTCTGGACTTTGGCTGACGCCCTTCACCCTCTCCATCCTGCCTCAGGTGGTCTGATAAGGGGGCTGGGTCAGAAACTTCACCAAAGAGCTGGATCAGATGGATCCAAGAAGCACCTAGCCAGGACTGCCCTCTGAACACACCAGAGCCAGCAGCTCCCTCCCCCAGGAAAACTGAGGCGGGCCCTGAACCCTGGGGTAGAAGTGTAAGAAGCAGCTGGTGACATGGCTAACCAGCCCACAAAACCAATTCTGTTTGGTTGCACAACTTAGTCCTCGCTGCAGTTGTGTAGTTATTGAATTCAAAATCATTTGTCAACATTTAGAGGTTGGATTGTGTCACATCAGATCCCGACCTCGGATTCCCTTTGGAAAGGTAGACCCCAGCTACTCCCCGGTGTGCTGCAGTCCCCTCTGCTTGTGACTGTCTCACTGTGACTCGGGGCCTGGCTCAGGGCCCTGCCCTGTGTCCTAACCTGCCTGTCTTGTGTGTCTGCCTTTCAGAACCTGACAGAAAACGACATCCAGAAGTTTCCTAAACTCCGGGTACCGTAAGTACTCCCCCACTCCATGGGCAGTGTGGGAGGCAGAGGTTGGGATGGGGACTCAGTTAACTGAGAGGGGCAAACTGAGTCAGTTATACGTTTCCATCCACGTGAAACAGGAGAGCAGGGACAGGGAGGGTACGGGCAGGCTTGGGACGAGGAGTTTCATGATGACTGGGAGAAAGGGAGCCACAGACAGAGCCCAGCTGGTGCTCTGGATGCACTTGTAGAGACGAACTCAACTTGGAACTACCTTTTCATTTTGGGTCTTCCCGATGGGGAAGCTTGGGCCTGATGGTACCAGAGTCAGGAGATTTGAGGTTCCATCATGGCGTCACTGTTGACTCCATGATGGCTGGGGTTCTTAGTACCTCCACTTCCGGCTCAGCAAAATGAGAACTGAAGGTGAAGGGTGGTGGATGTCAATACTAACAGCTTGGGAAGGGCTGCCGGGGCGTTGTGTTGAGAGGAATCTTGAGGAAAGGGAGCCAGGATGGAGATCTGCTGTAGGTGGTGAAATGGGAAGTCGTGGGGCGCATATTGTGACGTATCTTTTTCATTCCTCTAGTGAGGGTCTCACTTACTTAAATACCTACAGGAGCCAGGCAGGTGATATAAATGGGCCAGGTTAAAAACACCAAGCCCTGTTGACTTGTCTCTCATTTTATCACCTTCGAAAAAAATGTAATTATGGGGGTAGAATCCTCCACTATAAGGATAATAGCACCATTATGATTACAAAGTAACCATCAGGTTGGTGAGACAATAGGGGAGGAGGGGGACTGTGGCCAAGCAGATGTCATGTCCCACTGGAAGAATGCTACAGCTACTCAGCTCCAGTCAGTGTGAACCCAATGGTGCCCAATCTTCAAGTCAATCACGAGTAGCTGAAAAGATGGATTTTATGTGATATATCTCAACTTTTAAACATTGCCTCAAATATTTTAAAATAAGCCTATTTGCTGAATGTACTTGGTGGGCTACTTCTTGGAGATGTCTGTTTTGGACAGCCTCTGAGTTCCTTCCCTTGCTCTAAGGATCTCAGAGCTCATGATGACACAAAGGAAATATTCTGAAGGAGGAGGAAGAAAGATATGGAGGAATTAGGAATGCCAGAGTAGCTCAAGAAAAATACATTTAGCATGACCATGAGCCTTCCCTTGTTTGGAAGGATGGAGGGAAAGGGGAATGGGGATTTATTTGCCCTTGGAGCTCTGTGTCTCTAGGGACAAGTATGGTTGAAGATTGTTTGAGCTTTCTAAGAATTTTCTCCAGTCACATGTGGATATTTGCATTTAAATTTAATTTAAAATCTGGTTCTACAAAGGAGTTAGCCACGTTTCAACACAGGTATGTGGTGACTACTATGGTAGTTCCTCCTTATTTGCAGTCATTTGCAGTTTTCCTTCCCCAGTTTCAGTTACTCATGGTCAATAGTGCCTGAAAGTACAGCATAATAAGACAGAGAGAGGGCTGTGTTTGTAGCTCAGTAGCAGAGCACTTGCCTCGAATGTGTGAGGCACTCAGTTTGATTCTCTGCACTGCATACAAATAAATAAATAAAATAAAGGCCCATCAACAACTGAAAGAGAGAGAGAGAGAGAGAGAGAGAGAGAGAGAGAGAGAGAGAGAGAGAGAGAGAGAATATTTCCCAAACTTTAAAAATGGTACATTGTTATAATTGTTCTATTTGTTATTACTTAGTATTGTTAATCTCCTATTGTGTTTAATTTCTAAACTGAATTTCATCATAGGTGTGTATGTGCAGGAAAAGCATAGCACACAGAGTGTTTGGTATTATCCATGGCTTCAGGACCTACTGGGGGGCTTGGGACATATGCTCCATGAATAAAGGAAGGAATGGAGAGTAAAGATACAGAGTATGTCCCTGAGTGCAGAAATGTAATGCTCTAGAGACCAACCATAGTTTTCTTTAAAGGAAAGACCTTAACACACACAGGGGTCAAAGCTGGTGGCTGGTGAGGCAAATCCAGCCTATAGGTATTTTAAGTTTGGTCCGTGCTGTGTCTTAAAATCAAGAAAAGTTTCTCAAGTTTCACAAGTTTTTTTAGAACCAAATGGAAGATGTGGTAATCCAAGCTCCATTTCCTATTGTGGCATCAGTCAGCTGGATCTGACATCCTCCGTCTCACCTAACTGGGATCTGTGCTCCCCAGCTGGCCATGGTCCTCACCACCTCCTATGTGATTATCCTCAGGTGAACCAATTCTTCTTTTTTTTTTTTTAATCCTATGCATGGAGACTTGGGCTTTCTGACCAAGATGAAATAATAGGAATAATATTTACTTTCCCACCAGAAATAACCAGACAAAATATATTAAGCATCAGTTTTCAAGACACTGGACATCATACTATGAACGATGGAAAGCTAAGGCAAGGAGCCCTGTGACTGCTCACTGCTTTGAGAGTCTCAGACCATGGTACAGGGAGCAGGGAACACAGGCAGCCTCCGAGGACAGCAAATCAAGGAGACTGAGCTGAGAGTCCAGCAGCTCAGAGTACATTAGGCAGATGTCATAGAGGAGAAAACTGGATTGAGAAAGTTCTGGAGAGTTTCAGAGGTCCCTCCTCCGTAGAGGGCTATCAGTATATACATGTGAGAAGACTACTTTTACAGGCAAAAAGCAAAGCAAAACAAAACCAAAAAAATGACCCAGTCAGAGTAGAGGTTGCAGTAGTCAAGTAGTTACAGGGCTAGAAATGGTGCCTATTTCTACCAATCTGGCTGGAAATGCTCCCGATTCACAGTCACTAAGTAGTGTGTACAAAAGGATCTTGCCTGAGTAATGAGGCATAATTATTCCTAATATAAAAACTTGTCTGGTTCTAGTTAGCAAATCTTCAAAGCAAAACTCAAAAGAATCAAATTATTTCCAACTACATCCTCCAACAAAACTTAAAAATATGTGTAGGAATGCAAAAATATTCATTACTCCATAAAGTAAAATTTCACAGTTTTAGACATCTAATCAGAAAGTAACATACCTATTTCCATGCAAATAGCAAAATAAGATGCAGAATGAGTCGAAAACCAACATATCAAAACTGACCTATAACTGACATAGACATTAGCTTTAGCATACAAGAACAATGAAACTGTATTCCATGTTCAAAAAGTTAATCTGAGGCATGGGAAATTCAAAAGACCTAAAGAGAACTTTTATAGGTGAAAACTATTATTTCTGAGGTAAGAAATAAACTGTTGGTGATTAATAGTAGGTTAGACATTGCTGGAGAAAAATGTGAGTAAACCTGGACACACAGAAATAAAAACCACTCAAAATAAAGCAAAGAAAAAAGAAAGAATTATTTTGAAATGATCAAAAGAATATTATGGAACTTTGGGGACCCTTGGAATCATTTAATATGTTTATAATTAAAGGTCCTAAAGGACAGTGAACAGTGTGCACCTGGAGAGAGGAAGAAGAGACAGAAATAATTGGATGAACTACTAGCTAAAATGTTTTCAAGTTGGATAAAATTATAGACCAGCACATCAAAGAGTTTCAATACACCCTAAACCCAAGAAACAGAAAGAAAACTAACTCAAGGAATATCATAACCAAATTCCTTAAAACAATTGATTAGAAATAAATTATGTAAGAAAAAATCTTAGAAGCAGTCAGAGAAAAAAGGTCACATTGCATACAGAGGAACAAACACAAGGATCACAGCAAATTTCTAGTGAGAAATAAGGCAAGCAAGAAGATGGCGAAGCAACGTTTTAAGGTACTGGAAGAAAAATACTGTCAATTTAGAGTTTGATACCCAGCAAAACTATATTTCAAATGTGAAGGGGAAATAAAGACTTTTTCAGACACGAAAAATCTGAAAGAATTCATCACCAGCGCAGACCTACACTAAAACAAACATGGAAGAAAGTCCTTCAAGAAGAAGGGAAATGACAGCAAATGTTAATCTGGAATTAAAAAATAAGAGAATGAAGAGTTCTAGAAATGGTGATGTTGGTCTGTATATGTATACTTGACCCTTAAGGCTATTTGAGCTCCCATCCCCCAGTCCCTATGCAAAAGTAATACTTCATTCATTTAGTGATCTGGATACCCACCGTGTGTTGAGCCAGTGTTAATCAGCCGGGCTGCGGGCATAAGAGAGAGAATCCCCACCTGCAGGACACTCACATTTTAATGGTCAGCTCAGCTAAACAACCAAAGCAATCAGGCTGCAACTCTAACGGAGCCTGTAGTATGCCATGGCATTTGCATGTGCAAGGCCATTGGGAACAGGAAGGCCAGAGCAATTTCCCCCACGGTATCCAGGGAACACTTCTGGGAGGAAGGACTCCAAGTCACATCTTGAAATATGCCACAGTGGTCAGGTGAAGAATGGGTTGCTGGGTACTCTAGGAGTGCGTCTGGGTGGGTGGGGGCATACTGCAGAAGCACAGGGCACCAGTGTATTGGGCAGAACAACTAGTGGGTCAGGGAGGCTGGGCTTATGCGCAGGGGCTAGGCTGACGGATAGCGATGCGTGGCTCACGGTTTGTGAAGGTCCTGTGAGCATCCACAGGGCCTGGCAGTGTTAGTGAAGTGAGTGTACCAGGGGTGAGATCAGGGTAAACCTGTGTCTTGGATCTGTCCAGCAGACACAGAGAGACTCAGAGGAGGCCTCGGAAGGGGACATGGGCCCAGGTTAGGAGATGGCGGCATGATTCTACCAACGGAGGTAGGCATTCCCCTGGGGCTGGGGCTGTGAAGATTTGGGGTGGGATTTAATAAGAGCTGTAGAATAGAAGAATAAGGCAGTGTCGGCTTGTCAGATCCCTTTTCATGCTGAAGCCAAGCTCGGCTGATGTCGTTGAGCTATGGGATGAGTGGAGTGAGGAGTGGGTGTTCAATGATCTCGAGGGGAGACTCGTAGCCCTAGTGCGGCAGGTTGGTGGGGTGGGAGACTTCTCTAGCTACTTGAAAAATGAAACAAAACTTGGCTATGTACAACACTGAGTGTGGACCCCAGATAAACCATGAGGTCTACTGGGGCCATGAAGGGCTAATTGATGGGGAGCCTCCCAGGAAGGCCCAGGCTGCCCGACTGTCTAGCACAGGGGTTCCCGTCCCTCGCAGGAGAAACACACAGCCAGCACCGGTTCCAGGTCTCCTTCTAATCAACTCCTTGACCTGGGACACATCCTGAGGCCACTCTCAGTTTCCCAGACAATAAAAAGAGAGAACAGGTTACATAGATGTACAGAATGGCTAGTTCTGGGTACTGTTTTAGGTATAAACAGGCAGAGAGGCCAGCTCAATCAGGACAAGGGCAGACTCAGGCCAGACTCCTTGAAACCCCATTCTTCCATTCATGAGCTCTGGACTGTGAACAAGTCACCTCAGGTCCCTGAGGCTCAGTCTTCTCCCCTATTAAATGGGAGAAATGATAAAACCTTCCCCAAAGGGCCAATCAGAGAATTAGAGGAAGTAATAACATGCACTTAGTGTTAGGTATTCTTCCTTTTTCTAAAATCTTGATTAGTACCACTTCAAATTTTTGCCAATTATTCTATCTTGCTAGAGAGGGAGGATTTAAGAAGCAAAAGGGCATGGGGTTCTGGAATGAGCTGACTGCCTTGGGTCAGTGGTAGGACCTTGGATAAGACCCTTCAGCAGTCTGAGCCTCAGTTTCCTCATCTGCACAAGGGCAAAGAACTAACTCAGGGAGTGGAAACTAAATTGCCTAGCTCTGTCCTTGACACATAGAGATTCATACTTACTTGGTTTCGTTGTATAGAGGGTGATTTGTCTTGATAATCACCCTAAAGGGTCATGGAAAAGAAATTGTGTTTATGTATAGCACCCAAAACAGGACTGTGCTCCTCCGAATACCTCTCTTTTCTTCCCTCAGTGTTTTTTTTTTTTTTTTTTTTTTTAATCAGTTTTGGATAGATTCTGGTGAGGAAGACGTTCTCTCCCTCTTACAAATATGGTCCCTCTGTCAGGACACCGTTGATCCCAAGACACCCCAATATTGTAGTAATGGATGGTTCTTAAAGAGAATGATGAGAGGGCCCGGGGTCAACCTCATGGCCTGTCTGAGGATGGTCAGGGAGGGTGGCAGGACTCATGTTAGAATCTGCTGATGTCTACTTGGAGTTTATTAAAGGAGAAGATGTTACAGTTTTATGTTTAAATCCTCAGCATACGTTAACAAATAAGGAGTTGGGCATGCTGGGCGGATGGTGTATGAAGTGGACGGGTCTTAGATGACACTCATGGTACCTGTCACCAATAGCAGAACCAGACTGGGAGAACCTCAGACTCCATCAGAGAAGTAACAGAAAGATCTATTTAGGAGGCTGTAAGCCTCCCACAGCAGACATGGCCTCCTGGCCTGTCCGTGTAGTACCTAATTCTACTCCTGAGCTGGAGAACACAGGCAGGGGGAAGAGAGGATGGTGCAGAGGGAGGGACTCAGAGGCAGAAAGAGCATTCTTATGTCTTTGAAAGCGATCACCAGTCCTCAGCAAAACTGAAGTAATGACAAAGCCTGGCTCCACCTGTCCTCCCACCCTTCCATCTAGTGATGGATCCCTGCCCAGGCACCCAGTCTCCTCTCTGAAGGGTGCCTACTCTCAACTGCCAACCCTCTTCTCCAAGGCAAGTTTGGTGAGCCTGTCTTCTGGTCTCAGGGCCACATTGACACCGGCCACATGGCCTGTGACAAGCACTTCTCTCCATTGCTTTGTGGTAAAGGTGGACTGCTCACACTTGCATGCGACTTGAATGGTCTAGGGCACGAGTGAAACCCTGCACTAAACTGTGGTCAGGGACGTGGGCAGAAGTGAGAAGACCACGCTGCGCCCTCATGACTCCCACCCACACCTGTGGTCTCCTGTGGCGAAGATGGCGGTGAAGCCCCCTCCCAACCCACAGACTGCCATCTTGGCTCCTCTCGGGCTCCTCACGGACAAGGAAGAATTTGGAAGGTTTGGCTCCTGACTCGAGGAAGCTGATCTTTTAAGGCAGACACTCTGTTCCTTAAGGGAGGGATGGAACGCAGAGCAGAGAGCAAGACCAAGTGAGAACTCGTGCTGGGAGGAGGGGCTGAGCCAGGGGTGCCGGGGAGCAGACGCAGTCGCCTGCCCTCCCTGTGGCAGGGCCGTGGCGCCCTGGGAGGGACCAGCACACAGTCTGAAACTGGGGTCAAGGGAGCAAGCCTCCCACGATGGCGGGGAAGGAGGAGAGGTGGTGCAGAGATCTTACTCTGTGAGTTCTGGAGATGAGCTGGGACTCAGCGGCACTTGTGACCGTCGGGGCCACAAAAGCAGAATTTTCATGAGAAAATGCCTGCTCTTACTGTGCGCTCTCATCTCCTTCCTGCCTGCCTTTCTTTCTTTTTTCTCTTTCTTTTTCATGCAGAGAACTCAATTATAGTTGAAAGTAAAGTCAGAGCAAAGTGAGGCTCAAGCAGAGAGCACAGTCAAGGGAGAGAGTGGCTGTCTCTGAGCAGCAGACAAGAAAGGAGACAACGCTGTCTCCAAATTTATTACTGTCTGACGTTTCCCAGGAGAACTGGGACCACCTTCTGTACTCTTTGCCAATCAGGGGTTCAACTCCTCCTTCACATCAGGTGGTGGAGTTTTTGGCCTTACTTGGTCCTCTCTGGAACTGTCATGGTGGCCATCCTATTTAAGGAGGCTTCATCTAAAGTCAATCCATGTCATGTGGGCACTGGGGTCAATGGCTAGTTAGAAGTTACCTCAACGTGCCTGTGCTACTGAATGACTCTTCCTTCCCAGACAAAGGGGGACACTTACAGCTATAATTCCTAGCTTTTCTTGACATCAGAGGACCCTGTCAAGAATTGGTCCCATTAATCCTTTTCTCTTGATGTGATTTCCAACTAGCTCCCTTGCATCTGTTTATTTTCTATAAATTAACTACCACCCTCTGCTTTCTTGTCTACTTCGGAAGTTGTTGAAAGAAGACCCTAAAGTCATTTACAGAACACTGTGACCTTGCCTGCATCTCACTGCTCATTGCTGGCTACTGCCTAACCTCCCCCTCAAGGACTGGAGATCCTGAATCTTCCAGGGAATAAGGGGCAATGGAGTCAAATCCATAGCTACTTCCTGCTGACTCAGGGAGTAGGCCTGTAGGGTAGGTCTCTCCAGTCCCTGCTACTGTTAGTGAAATGCTGCAGGTTATCAGTAAGGTCTTTCCAGGGGACCATGGTCATTTTCTGGTTTGGTAGAAACAGAATCTGGCCTGTCTGCCTTTCTTTTATACTTCCTTCCTTCCTTACTTCTTGTATGATCAGAAAATGTGATTGTAGACCAACTAGTGGGCCTTTCCTCCCAGCTGGTGAGGTAGCAGGGACCTCTGACCAGAAGAACCGAGGGTGAACATCCTCCTCTCCCTCTCTCACCTCCCTATTTCCCTTCATAATTGTGAAGATCCTCGTCCCTCTCCTCTTCTTCCTCCTTCTTTTTATTTAAAAAGAATCATCACTGTCAAGAACAATAGGAGTTATTCCGTAAGATTTTCTGGTCGTAAGAGCCATCTGGGCACTGGTTGGTGTGTCTGAGCCCCAGACCTCTCTTTGCAGAGTTTGATCATTCAGGCCTCGGGTGGGCCTTGTGACTGTGTTTGTGCAGGTGAACCTAGGTAATCCTGACGATCAGGCCTGCCAGGAATTCCCCCAGGAGATCCAACCCCTTATTACGCTGATAAAGCATCTGGGGCTTAGGAAGACCAATGTCTCGTCTAAGTCACAGGCAGGGTCCAGCCTTGGAGAAGGACATATTACAGTCAGAGTCCCCGTGCCTGCAGGTTCCATACCCGGCACTCACCAGGAGGGACCTCAGACTGTGAAGATGACAGCTGGCTCCATTGTGTAGCAACTTAGGGATACAATTGTGCTGGAACCCGGATCATCATAGGATGCCACCTTCCTGCAAAGGCCTGACTTCCTGTGGGCGGTGGAGGCATTTCCCAGACCAGCGAAACTCTCACACTAGGAGAATCGAGAACTACTTACTGTCTCTGGCTGCCTCTCCCCCTCTGCCTCTTGTCCTGGTCCAGAGTGAGACCTGGTGTTTGTGGGCAAGATGGAGAATGAGTCACCTCCGGCCACTCACTGTCACTTGCTCTGTTGGGGTTGTGCATAACTTTGCAGGTTTGTGCACAGGGAGCACACCTCCGTGTCCTGCCTCCAGCACAGCCACCCAGCCACCTGGACTAGCAGTGGTCCCACTGGCTCGGCAGGGTTCCCTCACGCCCATCACAGCAAGAGGGTCCTGGGAGGCTGTGTTTTGCTGCAGGCCGGCTTGTGGGGTGCATCCTGCCCCCTCGCAGCTCTGTGCCGCTCCTGTGGGTCCTGTGGTTTGGCATTTCCTTCCTCACCCAGTTAGAGCTGGAGCAGCCTGCAGTCTGGCTGTTAGAGATACTGGTAAGAAGTCACACCACAGAGAGCACGAGGTCTTTTCGAGATCTAAAGCAGCTTCTTGAGCTGGTCAGCGCGCCGTGGGATGGGGGCGTGGAGGTGAGGCTTGGGCTGTCTCCCAAGGCCATGCCAAAATGTCACCTCTCTGTTGAGGCTACATCGTTTTAAACTGCACCCAGCCTAGCCCTACACGCCCATGCCCTACCCAGCCCCTCTCTGCGGGGGTGTGTTGGTATGCACATTATTTCTTGATTTTGAATTTCACCTCCTTAAATATTCATTCTTTGTCATCTGCCTAGCTTTGCAAGCCATGCACTCCAAGAGCAGAGATCTTGTTCTGCTCCTGTTCCCTGATGCACCTTGAGCCCCCAGCAGACTTCCTGGCCAGAAGGTCCTTAGTGCAAGTTGCTGAGTAACTAGGGGCTGAATGGGAGTGGCAGCTGCAGCCAGCACCACCTGACCCGGACCACCTGAACCCAGCAGGGTTCCCCTGGCCACCCAAGAGGAGACCTTCAGCATGTCCACCTCCTCTAAGTGACCCTTTAAAGGAGCCACAAATAATCATGTCACAAACATTCCCGTGGCATGATCCGGAGGCACCTAGGGAGCCCTCGCTGGGCTGTAAAGCACCTACCCCTCCGGTGGTTGCTGAAGTCTGAGTGCCAGCAATGACATGGTCACAGAGGCCTAAACACTGCCTCCTTCTTTGTCCTTAAGCTCCCGGACTGTTTATCAAACTCGCCTGCCATCGTCTCATCACGGGTGGCAGTGGTTCCCTGGGAGAGTGGAGCAGAGGGATGGAGGGAGCAGGAAGCGGTGGCTCCTGAGGGCTGAGGACTGCCCCTGCTAACTCAGCAAGCGTGTTTTGGCATAGACCAAACTTGTCACCTGGAGGTGGTCATTAGGTGAAGGAACATAGATGGCAGCTTACTCTCACAGATGGCGTCCACTCCCCAAGAGCTTCCTACATAGAGAATCAACCAAGGATGGAAGGGCTGCTGGCTTGGAAACCAGAGAGCCTGGCTTGTGGGGTGCTGTGTGTATTGGGGAGCCTGGGAAATGAGCAGGCATAACATTACCTCCCTGTGTCTCTTCCTCCTCTTCTCCTTCTTCCTGTTCCTCTGCCTCTGCCTCTCCTTCTCTTTTTCCTTTTTCTTCTTCTGGGGATGGAACCCAGGGCCTCACATATACTGGGTAAAGGGCCTCTGTCACCTCTTCTGTGAGATGAAATGGGACCCCGTGGTCTCCAGGGCTCCTTCCAGTTGCACTAAATCTCTAGGAAGCAAAGGTCTGAGGGACAGAGTGGCTGCTGGTTGCTAGGGAGAGACGTGGTCCTGATGGCGAAGCCTCCCTCTGTCCTGGGCCCTGGGGACTTGCTAATTCTGACATGGAAGCACCCAAGGACAGGGTTTCTTGAGGTGTCTTGACCGGGCAATTCAGGAAGTATCTCCCTCTGTGCCTTTGATGAGAACGCTTCTCCAAGTTTCCATGAGAATCCAAGTTACTCAGTAGAGGACAGGAGGGAAGAATGGAAGAATAGGACAAAGGACACCCCCTTGGAGGTCGTGGTAGGGGTGGGGATGTGCCACTCCTCAGTGGTAGAGCATTTGCCCAGCACGCTTGGGCCCTAGCACCACCAAAGAGGGGTTGGGGGAGACAGAACAGAGTTTGTGATAAAAATATGCAATGACAGCTGGTTCTTTGAAGTCCAGGTTTCTTGATGATTTCTGGGAGCAGGACATTAGCACGTCCCCCAGAATCAGAGGACCTCAGCCCAGGAAGAACAGCTATCCAACTATCCAGCTGTAGTATCCAGGTCTCAGAGGAGAGGGAAGCCAGGTTTGAGCTGACAAGTCCCAAGGAGGAGCTCGGAGCTAGGCTTTGGAGGTCAGCAAAGAGAACAGAGGCTGGGGCATTAGCAGCGCAGGCTCTGATGCCAGGTCAGGGGGCACGTTCTTGCAGGTGAAGGTGGGAAGCTGGATGAGGGCCTCTAAAAGAAGGCTGGCCAAAGTTGGCCCAGAGGCTCTGAGAGACCGGGGCACTTCTGGGCTCAGCAGAAACGTTGAGGCCAGAAGATGATTTTGTTTCTCTTTAACTTGTAGGATTCTCAGCAAGTTAAGTCAAGAGATCAACAAGAATGAGGAGAGAAGGAGCATTTTCACACGCAGGTGAGCGGGACCGCATGGGGCTCGGGTTGATCTAGCAAACCCA
The DNA here is from genome assembly GCF_902686455.1 of Sciurus vulgaris. NCBI lineage: Eukaryota > Metazoa > Chordata > Mammalia > Rodentia > Sciuridae > Sciurus > Sciurus vulgaris. Next base: position 10,522,018 of record NC_136466.1, read on the forward strand.
AGAATTTATGAACCCGAGTTGAACCATAAAAAGGAAGCCACAGAACTAATTTTGTTTCACAGTTTGACCTGCAGGAGTCCCTAGGTCCCCAGGGGTTTCAAAGATGGTGCCCAAGGAGGGGAGGGGTCCCCCTGCCTGCCCTGCCCTGTCCTGGCATCCGGGACGTCAGGGGGACTTCCCCCCGGAGAGCGGCAGGCCGTCACAAGCTCCTAATTGTTCCACCAATGTGGCTTCAGTGGCTTGCAGACTTTGGGGGGCAGCATAGCCCTGGTTGCCTGCAGTGAGGCCAGTCCTGGGCAGCGCGGCCAGCTGTCTGCTTGGGGCTCCTGAGCAGGGCTGCACAGAGGGAAGGCGGAGCTTCTCAGTTGCAGGACCCTTCATACCTTGCTCTTTGCCTTTGCAGACCCCCGGTCCAGCGGTTCCCAGAGGAGACAGGTAAGGGTGTCAGGGCTGAGAGGCGGTTGCTTTAGGGGTGATAGTTCCTCAAGTCTTCTGTCCACTGGTTCCCGAGGCTCCTTGGATGCCGTGCAGGTGACCCAACTCGTTGGCCTGCCAGCCAGTTCTCACTCAGCGAAGGGCTTGGGTTCCAGCTGTATAGAGAAAAGGTGGCTCTCTGCAGGGTGTCTGGGCTAAAGCCACTGGGCCCCGTGGCAGAGACACAGGGTTGCTGGGAGCTCTGTTGGGAGGTTAGCAAGACCCAGCTTTTGACTGAGTCCCTGAACTGGGCCAGGTCCCCTGCTTCTGTGGGTTTAAAGCCGTTCTCTACTGTTAAATTGCATGTAGTGTTGAGATGCAGATTCCTGGACCCCACCTAGTCCTGCTGAATAGGAAACCCTAGAGAAAGGGTCCCAGGGGTCTGCATATTTCAAAACATTCTGAGATGACTTTTATGCACATGGAAGATCGAGAGTCACTGTTACTCTCTGGTAGAATGAGCTCCAAGGCAGGATTCCAGGGCTGACAGTAAGTTGCTGTCATATTCGGTTTTCTGTTGCCATAACAAAATATGAAGTTTATAAAGGAAAAAAGTTCATTTTGTTCATGGCCCTAGAGGCCAGGAGCACAGTGTTGGCATCTGCTCAACTTCTAGTGAGGGCTTCATGGCAGATGTCCTGACCCAGGGGGAGCACACGAGAAAGTGGCCAGGCAGCATGTGCCCAAATGACTGAACCACCAGGGTAACCTTGCTCTATGGCAATTCACTCTCACAGTGACTAATCAGTCCCACGAGACAATCACTGCTGTGAGGTCTGGTCCTGTCTCAAGGGACCTAACCCAGTCTCTGAGGACCGAGGTCAATCCATCAGGGAGGGTGGAGCCCCCCAGGAACTAATTACCTCTTAAAGTCCCACCACCTCCAACACCACTGCAGGGGGATCAGGTTTCGACTTGAGTCTGGTGGGGCTCTGGTGTCCAAACCAGGTACAGGGAGGCAGGCTGCAGGCCTGGGGACGGGCGGCGGGTGGGGAGTGGCTTCGCCGACCCCGAGGCGGCCTCGTTGGTGCTGATGATGGTGTTTTCTCCTCCCACAGAGAGCCATGAAGAGGACGGGGGCTGGTCATCCTTCGTGAGTATGGCGGGGCGGTCCTAGCAAGGCCAGGGGGTCCGAGGGGCCAGGCGTTGGTGCACACAGGGGCCCAGGGCCAGACTCTGCAGGCCCAGGTTCCTGCCTCCTGCTGGGCCTGCCCCTCACACAGAACAGCCACCACGTGTGCAAAGAGCGCCCGGCTGGCGGCCAACAAAGCCCCACTTAGGAAAGCAGGAGGGGCTCCCCTCGGCCTGTCCAGGGTTTGCCACCACGGGGACCACAGCGCTGCTCACCTCCTCCCGCCCACACACACCCTTGCCGCCCTGGCCCGGCTCCAGGATTCCCTTCCTAGAACTCTACGCTGAAGTAACTTTTCTCATGGGCTTACCGTCCCCATTGGTGACACAGACAGAAAAGGATTTCAGAGTGGAGTACTAGCCCTCAAAGGCCCTCCCCATGGCAGTTGAGGGGTCCCAATGGCCCCTTTCAGGGTCTGATGGACTCTGCATCCCCTTCCCAAACCTGCATCTAGCCCATCCCCCACGCCTTGGCTCAGGACCCTGATGGACGGCAGCCCAGTCTGTCCGGTGTACAGGTCACCAGCCAGGGAGCCCGCTGGAGCGCCGGCCTGAGGTAGCGCTTGGTCACTTAGGGGCAGACCTGGCCAGGCCCCTGACCCTCCCTCCAGCGGTCTTTGGTAAGCGCTGCCTCTTGTGCCTGCAGAAAGCAGCGCAGGCTGTCCCCTGTCTGGATAGGATCCCTGTAAACAAAACATTTCACTTGTGAAAACATTTTAGCAGTTTGTGCTTTCCATGGGGAAACAAAGAAACACACCAGATGTATTTTGTACGAAAGGGAAAATAAGGCCAGAGTTTCAAAAAAACGATGTTTGTGTTTCTGTGGAGAAGCAGAGTCCCTGCCAGGGGCTTCCATCGCTGGGGGCTACGCAACTCTGTAGCTCCTATGTGCCCAGCTCTGCTTGGGGACTACAGGGACATGGGCAGAGATGAAGAACCCAACCCCGAGAGCTACCACATGGCAGAATAAGACTCCAATGAAACCCGGGACACATTTGAGGGCCAACGGCTAGGAGAGAATCATGGCTCCAGAAACAGGAAGAGTCTGCTTTTGGGACAGCAGGAGCAATGGTTTGAGGTGGACAGGCTGAGGGGGCCTGTTGTCGTCCCTGGAGGCAGGGCTGGAGAGGGGCCACCTGTCCATGGCTGGGCTGTTGTCCCAAAGACCTGTCCTTGCAAGCTGTGGCCCACTGCTGGCAGTTACAGAACCCCCAGGGAAGGCTTAGGAAGGGGTCCACCTCCTTTGCCTTCGCCTCACTGGGTTTTGAAAGCCCTCCTGAGAAGCACAGGAAGCCGGGCCACACCTCCGCCCAGGCTGCTGGTCTCCCCGGGATCCGCAGGCAGCTTCCCCCAGGGGCAGCTTCCCGCTGCTTGGACGCGTGGGCACGTTCATTCACTTGCTCGGCTTGGCGGAGACAGCAATGAGCTGCTCGTCCCTTGGTGGCTGAGGTGCCACCTCTGCTGGGAAGTGGTGACCCTGACCCGCCACTGCCCTGGACTGCTACGATGGCAGTCGCCCACACCGCGGACTTCCTATCCCTGAGGCCCGCAGAGAAGCAAAGGCAAAACACAATTAGCTCATATCAACGCTGGGAATTCTTTTCCAAGAGGGCAGATTCGAACTCAGTGCCGGATGTCACCAAGAGCAGCCGCTTCTATACGCACAGCTCTCGGCAGAAGGCATGGCGCGGCCCCGGGGTCCCCCGGGGTCACCGCAGGCTCGGCCCTCGGTGGACAGGCCTGGTTTTCCTGCGTTCCTCCGGGCTGGGCCTTCGGTGCTGCGGTCGGTAGGGGAGAGGAGGTGCTCTGAGCCGAGGCGCAGTGAGCACAGACGGGGACTAACCAGTGTCGCCAGTTTACTCTTCCCCTTGACGCCCGCCGACCCAAGATGGGCTCTCCCCACGCCTCGTCCCCTTCCCCCACATTTCTCCTCTCTCCACTGAACTCACAGGCGGAGAGTCGAAAGGCCGCGCCTGAGTCCCAGGTCCCCGCCTGGCCTGCTCTGTGGCCTAGGTCCCCAGCTCAGTCCCCCGCTGCGCCGGGAGAGGCTCGCTCAGCCCCGCCCCAGGGCGCCCCGTGAGGCCCGCCCAGCAGGTGAGGCCGGCCCCCTGCGCCGCTGACTGAGCTGCCCTGCCCTGGCAGGAAGACGACTACGAAAGCCCCAACGATGACGACCAGGAAGGGGAGGACGACGGGGATTACGAGTCCCCCAACGAGGAGGAAGCGGCGCCCGTATTAGACGATGCCGATTACGAGCCCCCGCCCTCCAACGACGAGGAGGCCCTGCAGAACGCCATCCTGCCGGCTAAGCCTCTCCCCACCACCAACTCCATGTACATCGGTAAGGCCCCTGCAGCCCCTGCCAAGCTCCCCTGCTACCGGGAGGCCAGCGCCCCAGTTTCCCATGCAGCAGAAACCCCTGCGTTCTGGTGCCAGCTCAGCTTGTCAAGCACAGTGTGACTTTGGGTGAGTGTCTCCACCTCTCTGGGCCTCCCTTTTCTCACCTGTGAAACAGGATAATAACAGTCCGGTCCCCAGAGGTTTGCCCTGAGGACTATGACCAGTGCAGGCAGATCGTTGCCTATGCTGGCCACCATCCGCATGAACGGCCACATGAGGGCATTTGACAGTCGGAACTTAATCTGAAAGTTACTCAGGTTTCTGGACTGTTTTCTGTCCCTTCCCGTCTTTGGATGGAATCATAGTTTTACGCACTGCCGGCTGGAGCCGGTCAGAAAGACCACAAAGGTACTGGGCAGGTTGGACTGGAACTTTAAGAGCTCTCGGCAGTCTAGAATCTTTACCGCCTTCCTGCCTGCCAGTCCATTCACCCTCCTTCACTCATTCACCCAAAGTGCTGGCTGTCCTACTGTGTGCCAGACACACGGCAGGTGCTGGGACCACCAGGCGGGAAGATGCCTTTGCCATCATGTCTGCTTCGAGGTGCAGAGGAGAAAGGGAACAGAGAGGTTGAGCAAGCGTCTCATGTGCTGGTTACAAAATGTGAGCCAGAGTCCACATGGCAGGCGATTCAGGAAACAGTGGCTCAGGCGACACACACAAATGAATCGTGATGTTAATTAAACCAAGCTATGTGCTCCAGAGGTCGAGGTCAGAGATGGCATGCTTCCCTTCAGATGCCATGTTTAAGCTGTGGTATTAGCTGATCTGACAGAATGAGTAAGAGTTTGCTATTGAGGGTGGCAAGGAAGGAGCAATTAAAGCCATAGAAATGGCTGTGCAAAGGCCCTGGGGTCTGAAGGAGTGTGCCCAGTAGAGGAGCTGACAGGTGACAGGTGCAGGTGTGCGAGGAAACCAGGGCTGCCCTTGCCTGGACCCCTTGTCTCTGGAATAACCATGCCTTTCCTGGCCTGAGACTGGGGTACGGCCGGAGAGCTCCCTGGGGTACTGAAAGCAAGGAGGCCTTGCTGACTTGCCTCCCATGTCTCCCCGTCCTGTCCTGACTGTGGCCTGTCACAGGTAAGAAACTGCCGGCCTGTCCAACTGACCTAGGGATAATGCAGAGTAACGCGAGTTTCTGTACGAGGCAAGCCACGTACCACGCAAGACTCTTTGTTCTGGTGACAGGAGTTGGTGGCCAGCTCTTCCTTGAACAAAAGGAGAGAGTGGGAGGGAGAGAACAGCTGAGAGCGTCTATGAGGGAGAGGAGGGGACTCAGGACGGGCTCCCCATGAGCGGTTTCGCCGGCTCATCCCGACGGACAGCTTGTGTGATGGAGAGGGTGTGTGCATGCACGTGCTTGAGTGTCTGGGTGTGCCTGCACGCCTGTGTGTCTGTGCACGCAGCCGCTGGGCGTGTTTACGTTTTTACAAATCTGTCTGAAACACGCCTTCCCAATTCTGGCCGAGCTCGTTCCTGAGAGGCCTTTTTGACTGGGACCATCTCTGCTGTCCCCTGAGGGGAGATGGGATGCTTCCTCGTAAGGTGTGGAACTGCCAAGGTACCAGCCGGTCTAAGGACGCCTGCCTGCCCACCAGGCCGGTTTCCTTATGCCTGGGGCCCCTGCTGTGCAGGGGGCGGTCTGGAGGCTGAGGAGCAGGGCTCCCGGCCCCCGCACTGCACGAAGCCAGGTTCAGTGCCTCCTGGGGACCCCTGAGCCCGCCCACCGTGCCCACCTTGGCTTGGCATGATCTCTTATGCTATACTGTCCTGGTTCCACAGACCGGCCCCCTGCGGGAAAAGCCCCTCAGCAGCCTCCTGTGCCCCCGCAGAGACCCATGGCTGCCCTCCCGCCCCTGCCAGCGACCACCACAGGCCGGAACCACTCGGTAGGTTTCTCCCTGTCTGTCATGGCACTTTGTGACCGCTCGTCATTTCTTCTATCAGACAGAAAACAAAGAGTAGCACCTTAATCTAATTCTCATTTTGCAAGAAGAGATTATGTCTAGGCTGGGAAGAGCCATATCCAAGTACTCTGTGCTTCTTCAGGGGGTGAAGTGCTACAAGTTTTGATTGGCACTGTCATGCTTATTGGCATTTTCTTGGTACTATAAACGATATAAACTACTGACATAATAAAAAAGCCCTCTTTGGATATGCACTGCTATTGTCTCCCACTGTTTGGAATAGGTGCACACTGTGAAGTGAAGAGTAAGGAACCCCATTCAGGCAAGGGCATTTACTGGTGCTCCTGGTCCCAGCCTTACCCTCTCTTGCAAAAAAGGCTTGCGCCACCTGCTGGCCAGATCCTGAAGTTCACAGGGCGAATGCGTTCCACCCAGATTTACATACAAGGAACCCAGGGAGCAGAGGAGGGAGCAAGCTCCTCTTCCCTGGCTTCAAGCGCGCACTCCAGCTCCAGCGATCTGATAAACCCAGGGCATCCCCGAGAAGCTCAGACTGAGGAGTCCGTGCCTGGGAATGTGCTCTCCTCACAAGTGACCTGAGCACTTTGACACATGTGGCAATGTCAAGGTGCGGGGAGACCACAGATTATTTTTCCCAAAGCTCAAATTTCAGGCTGCGCCACAGTGGGGTCCTTCTATCTGAGAATAGACGGTGCCTTCCTGCCTGTGGGGTTCCATAGCAAAGGAGGTTCATGGAACTGAATTTATCTACAAGTGCATTTCGCTTTTGAAATCTGAAGAGCTTCGACTCTGCTATTGGGATGCAGAATTCACTAGTCAATCAGCCGATACAGGATGGGCGGCTGCTGTGGGCCAAGCAGTGTTCTGGGTGCTGGGGACAAAGTGTGGACCAAACCGGTCCTGGCTCTCATTTATATTTTCATTTGGGACAGGGAGACAGATAACGGACCCTCAGCAGACGTAGCAATGATTTGAGTAGCTACCTGTGGCTAGGGAGACAGAGCCAGGGGCCATGCTGGTGGTAGAGAGGTGACCTTGGGCTGGGACGGATCAAGCCAGTGTGAGAAGAGCTGAAGAAGAGCATTCTGGGTGGAGGAGACACAAGTCCAGAGCTGACCAAGAGGGTGCCGCTTGAGAGTCTCCAAGAGACCCTTCCGGTGGGGCCAGCACTGCGGAGAGCCCGAGCACCGGCAGGGCCTGGGGGCCGTGGCGCGGAGGCTGTGGGTGCGGGGAGTGGGCGCCAGGTCTTGCCCGTGCTCTGGAAAGCTTCCTAACACTTGGGTCTTTTTTATGCAGCCGCTTCCCCAACCCCAGCCCAACCAGGAAGAGCCTAGCAGAAGCCGAAACCACAAAACAGCAAAGCGTGAGCACCCAGGCTGCCCTCTCCTGCCCACCAGCCACCCGCCCGCCAGCGCCGCCTCTTCTCACTGACCTGGCCTTTCTCCTTCCAGTGCCCGCCCCGTCCGTCGACAGAAGCACCAAACCGCCTCTGGATCGCTCACTAGCTCCATTTGACAGAGAGCCCTTCACACTAGGTGGGTATGATTCATACTGGTGCATAATACCAACGGCCCACATTTATAGAGTGCTTGCTGTGTACCTTTCATGTGCACCATCTCATTTAACTACGAAGTGGAGGCCATGAAATCATCCTCATTTTTCAAAGGAGGAAACTGAGGTCTAAAGATTGCTCAACTACTAGGTGGTGGGGTAGAACGGGGTCCCAGGTCAGCCAGACTGGGGAGCTCCTGCCCTCAGATCCCTGCTGTGCCTGTCTCTCCGTGGGTGTGCCTGCTGTCCTCAGCAGAGACGCAGCAGGAGGCACCGTGGGGCAGAGCGGGAGATGGGAGGTTGGGGAGAGCGGTGGTCCCCCTCGGTGGCTGCCACCTAACAGCTCGCTGGCCGGCAGAGTGTGACTCTCCTGGGGCACAGGTCCTTATTGGTAAGGTGGGTGCTCTGTAAGGAGGAAGTGCTTACAAAACTCAGAGGTGCCTGGATGTGTGCGATCGACTGGCACGCTGCAGTCTTCTGAGTGAGCATCACAGAACGTTCCAAGATTCCAGCCCCCTCCACATGGAGCTATCTGCAGTCCCGTTCTAAAACTTAGTCACCATTTATCCAATACCATCATGGGACAGACGCCTTACCTACCCCAAATGGTTAACTCCACTTTCTCTAATCCTTATGCCCACCCAACAAAGGGGGTGCATTATTATTCCCACTTCTCTGTGACGAAACTGGATGGTCAGAGAGGTAGAGTGATGGTCTCAAACTGCATAACGAGGTACAAGACTGGAGGTCTTTGTGACTTCAGCGTGGGGGTTCCTTCCCGCCACGTCCTACTGCAGTTGAGGACCTGGGTGTCAGCTCGCTTTCGACGAGTGAATCCAGGGAAAGAATCCTGAAGCCCAACAGATAAGAACTGCCGAATCCCAGCCCTCCAGCCCGTCCTTGGTGGTGCTCTGCAGCCTTTGGGGTCTCCGTCCCTTCCTCTGTTGCAAAACGACTTTCCATTTCTGGGTTTGAAGCTGTTGGCTTCCCTGAATTGCATCTCAGCTATGCCGAGGCCCCCAAGGCGGTGAGGTCTTTGGGGTTTAGAGTCGGCTGCTGTTCAGAGCCAAATAACAAAACTGGGAGACAGACTTGCCTTCAGAGTCCAGCCCTGCTCCTTCCGTGAGCTGGTCCTCAGGAGGGTGGGACAGTGACCTCAGCTCTTCACATCCACCTCCCCACACGGTCACTCTTGTAGAAGATTCTTTTTTCCCATTAAAAAAATTAAAGACATCCTTTCCCGACAACACCTGTTAGACCCTGGAGTTCCTCCAGGGCCGGCGATGTTTAGGAAGAACTAACCTCTTAAACTTCCAACATGAGATCCCCACCATGCCCAGAGAATATGCATAAGTCAGAAGGTTTTTGACAAAGAGAAATCTATTCAGGCTGAAGGATATAAATTCATTTTCCAGGAATGGCTTTAAAGTAAGAGTTCCACCCCAAACTAAGTATGATAAAACAATAAACATCTTCTATACCATCGAAAGTCTCCTCCATGAGCTGGTGAACTCTCCACTGTGAGACAAGAGTCTTGGCGCCTCTCCTGGGTCTGGCTGTCCCCAGTGCTCACTGAGGGAATCAGGCTGTGAAGCTGAAATTCCAGGTGCTTGGTGTCGCCCTTCACCCCGGGGTGCCGTGTCTGGGTAGGGAGGGAGGAGGAAAGAGCAGCTGCGTTCGTCAGCACCCACCCGTCCTGCGTGGAAGTCATCATGTGACCCAGCAAACCTGTGTGAATCTCACCTGTCGTCCCTGCTGTTCAGATGGGGCCAGGGAGGCTCAAAATGTCCAGTTGAACTTGTGCCTTGTTCGAGGTCCCATAGGACTTGATGCTAGACCTAGTGGCCTTCCGTGAGTAACCCCTGGATCCCATTGATGACAGAGGGCCTACCTCGTCTAGGCGACTCTGTGGAATAAAACCTAAATTGCTCTGAATAACCTGGCGATGCAGAGTTCCCGGTGTGCCTGGCAGGTCTTCAGGGGGGTCATCTGTTTTCAGAGGAAAGTAAAGCAAGTAGACAGACAAACAAAATAACAGCAGCTGGCCCTGTTTTTCGAGCGAAAGGAGTTTCCGGAAACTAAGTGGCTACTTTAGGCAATGTCAAGTGTGCTGCGGGGCTGGAGGAGCATCCGCCCCTCCACTTCAGATCTGGGAAGGGAGACTGCGTGGAGAGCACTTTGGCCCTAAAAGAGGCGCAACACCCCCTTTTGGTGGTGGGTTATATTGAGGAAAGCGTTGAACAGCAGCATAGAAGCTCAGAACTGTGTCGCTGGTATGTCCACGAGCTCTGTGGCCCTGGCAAGAGCCACTTCACATTTTTGAGCCTATAAAATTAGGGACTCCTCAAGGGACTCGTCCAGACCCAAAGTCCCTGATTCTTCAACGCTGACCCAGCCTGCCCCCGTGACTCGCAGCCACGATTCCAACAAACCCTGCGCTCAGGTCCCGTCCTAAGGCCCTGCTTTCTTTGTTCACAGGAAAGAAGCCGGCGTTCCCTGACAAGGTAAGCTGAGCCTCTGGCTGCTGTGGTTTCAGTTGGGTTGTGTCCTTATTCGCAGAGTGCCTGGCACTCACCAATCTCCCCTCTGTCTTGCAGCCCTCGGCTCCGGTGGGAAGGTAAGGACCTGTGACCTCGAGGCGGGTGGACACGGGACTTGCTGCGGAGCTCTGCCCAGCAGTGACCTGAGTCTCACGCTGCCTTTCTCCGAACTTGCCAGGGCTCCCGGGGACCATCTACCCAAGCTCCCAAAGCCTCCGTTACCACCAGCCACCGAGAGACCCGAAAGAAGTGGGCCCTTGCCTGGGAAGAAGCCCCCGGTGCCCAAGTGAGTGTCTTGGGTCGCATGAGCTTCTCCTGCAGCGGGACCACCCTGGCAGCCTGCCTCGGCCGTCTCCAGGGGGCACCGAGCATTCGGGTGCTCCTCGGGGGAGTGTGGGAATCTAGCTGGACATGAGTGGAGGGATGCTGGTGGGGAGCCCGGGGTGGGCAGAGCCACGGTTCCCAGGGGCCAGGCTGCGCATCTCTCTGTGCAGGTGGCCGAGAATGAGGGGTATTGGGTCAACATAAGTGTCATCTTACTATCCAGCCACTGAGAATGGCAGGCTCCTGCAGTGCCCCCTAGTATTTCTAACTGTGCTCTAAAGTCATTTTTATTGAATGGCACAGACCTACCTGGGGTCCAGGCCAGCCCTGCTACTTAGGAAGGGCCCAGCAGAGGCTTTGTTTAGCTCCTCTGTGCAGCTGGGCTTCGTGACAATGGCCCTCGCTGGGCTGCGGAGAGGATTACAAAGGACCCGGGTTGGCATGTGCCAAAAACAAAACCAGAAACACACACACACACACACACACACACACACACACACACACACACACAACCAACCCAAGTGTAAGAACACTTCAATGCATTATTGTTAAAAATCAAACCAACGCAAAAAAAATCAAAACGACCAAAGTATCAAAATAATCACTAAACACAGAATGACACTCCTGCCCCAGGAGGTGTTCACAAAGGGCCCCCCTTCCCCCGCTCCCGAAGAGCAGGAGGCGCCAGGCGCTGCGGGTCCCTGCAGCTGCGCGACACAGTCACCAGGTCTGTGTGACTGGCTTGCTCATCTGGGCCAACGCACGGAGCCCTGTTTGGAAAAGTCCCCAGATGGCCACATTTTCCAACTGTCTTCCCATTCCTTGAAGGGTGGGCTCAGCCATGACTGGCTTAAAGCATCAGCAGAGAAGAATATAACCTAACATGTTTCCATTTGCTTGGAGAAACATCTCCGTGAAGCCGAGTAGCTCCTGAAGCGCTGCCTGCCGCCTGACCCTTCGCATCTGTAACCATTTGCTGCCGTGCACACAGGAGGAGCCTGCCCGCCGGGCCACCCCTGCCCTCTCTGCCCTGCCTCTCGGCTGGGGTTTGCCGCTGCCCTCTCCCTACGGCTCTGTGGGTGTGACGCCTTATGCAATTCAGGAAGCTGCATTCCCAGGCAGACCCTCGGGAACTCTGGGTTCTCACCTCTTCCTTTTGCCCTCCTTCATTTCAGGCATGGATGGGGACCAGACAGAAGGGAGAATGTAAGTACAGATGCCACTTTGTGAGTGCTTGTCACAGGGACACATGGCTTGGCACAGGGCTTTGTGGAGCTGGGGGCTTCATCCGCCTTGGTCCTGCCTGAAGTCTGGCACCAGAGCAAGACCCGCACATAGTAGGCCTCCATCTTTGGGGGCTGGGTCTTTTCTGCAGTCCATCAATCTGTGTGGCCCAGCTCTGTGTCCCCCGAGGGCTTTCTGGGTGGCTGGGCTCCACGCAGTCTTGTTGCCAGTGGGTGATTAGCGGGGCAAAGGGGTCAGGATTGAGGGATGCCCAAGAGTCTGGGTCTCACACAAAACTTCCTGGTGCCTCTGCTTTCCCTTCAACACCTCCCTGACCTGAGAAAGAGGGTAAGACGCATTGATTACTGAGTGCTACTGTAGGGTGACCGTTTGCTGGGACTTTCCAGAATTAGAACTGAAAGTCCCACGTCCCAGAAACTTCCTTGGCTTTGTTTGTGCTTTACATCAAATGACCCCATGAGGAATGATCTTTTCGCCTTCAAAAGAAGTCGAGGTTCAGAGAGGGTAATACACATGTTGCAAGCTGCACAGCTAGTACATCGGCAGGCTCTGAAGCCAGGTCTGTCTGAGTTGTTGTCCCACACGCCGAGCCCTCTGAGGGCTGTCGGGTGCCTGCCCCCATCCAATGCTCAGCCAGCCAAGGAAGCTACTCTTCCCGTGGCTCTCTGCGCCACGCTGTGTTTGGTCAAGTGAAGTGCAGAGGTATGATGGCCGCAGGCGCCCAGGGCACACGTGCTAGGGAGCACGTCACCACGCAGTGTCCTGTGGAGGCTGAGGGGGGAGCCGTCCAGGGGTCAAGGAGCCAGGGGGACTGCTTAAGGGAGGGGAGACTTGTGAGGGTCACTGGATGACGGGCAGACGCAGAAGCAGTGGCTCTAAGAGAAGCCCCGTGCGTTCCAGTCTCAGGGATGTCCTGAGCAGGCGGGTGGGACGGCCACACAGGCGGCAAGCGCGTGAGGGACAAACGGAGGCTGGCCTCTAGAAGGGGGCTGCTGCCGTGAGGACCCAGGCGCTGCGTGCTAGTGAGCAGAGGAGACGCGGCAGCCACGCTGGCGAAGATCGGAGGCATCCTGGGGAGCACAGAGCCTGGTGCGGGTATTTGTGCAGGACCCTGGGTGGCCCACTGGAACGAGCAGTTTTGACTGTGGCCCTTGCCGTGTCTCAGCGTGTGGAGGACCAACAATGGCAAACCCACTCAAGGGCTTAGAGCCCAGAGTAAGGGACCAGATCCTCGGGACACTCTTGGGAAGGTGTCATTACATCACCACCGCTCTGTCCTGCCCAGGGCAGGGGCCCTTCCGATCTACTAGCCAATGGCAAAGCCACTTGTCTCTTGGAACCTCATTTGTTATCTGAGGGGAAGAGAAAATTCTCTTGTCTAGTTCACAAGGTGAACTTGAAGATAAAGATAGCCAGGCTTGTAGATGCACCTCAGAGGCCACACTGGGAATAAGAAAAGTCTTACTGCCTTGAGAAGAGTGGCAGAGACAAAAAGAAGACTGAGCCAGACATGGTGGCACATGCCCGTAGTCCAGCTATTAGGGAGGCTGAGGCAGGAGGATTGTAAGCTTGAGGCCAGCCTCTGCAATTTAGTGAGACCTCTATTGCTGAGTTTTGTGACAGGGAGATTTGGGATTGAATCTATTTCTGCAACCCGTGGCAAATGAGGAATCCTTCCTAGCAAATGTTCCCATTTGTAAAATGAGGATGTTAAGTTCTCAGTGGGTGGCCAGGGAATTGAATGAAATACATTATATGAATCTTCTGGGCACATCATAGATATTATAAATGTTATTATATCTTTGAGCCCTGTTAGGAACCTCAGACCTAATTCAAGTTCAGTATAAGAGGAAATTTCAAATTGGAGTGTCTTTAGGTGATTGTTTCTATTAGAAAATCATAAACCACTTACTGAGTTCTCCAATTATCCACAATGTATTATGGGGAGCCATAGCTAATGAAAGAACCAGACACATTTCTGTGATAGAGAAATGCGGTTATCATTTCAGGAATTGTGTTCTGATGATAAGTTAATACCTTTCCTTTTTTTTCCCCTTCCCCTTACCAGGATGAAGATGATGGTATGTTCAGAAAAACTTTCTTACAGCTTCTACCTCGTTCTCTCACTTTTCTGCTCAGGGGTTCAGATGGGATCCCTTTGTCTGGAAGCCCCACAGAACCAATTATAATTGTTAAATTAACATGAACTAGACGTGTGTCAGTGGGCACGCTGCATGGCTCTAGTAAAAGGAGTTACTTGGTTGAGTTCCCAAGGAGAATTAAGTTCCTGTGTAATAGTGAAGATTACCTAATTGTGCAGCAAAATTAAAATTACATGTGTAGTTTGATAGAAAAATTTATAAAATTTACACCCTCTAACACAGGTGGTAAAGGATGAGAAATTACAGGTGAATCACATTAAATGTTGGCTCTCATAAAGCAAAATGAAACTTGAGAATCACTTCAGGAATTCATAAGGTTTCTAGTTGACCATTTTCAGTCAAGTCAGCACTTCACAATGAGGAGGGGAAAGTGTGCTATAGAGAATTGTATAGAGTAGTGGTACTTTTGTAATGCATTCTAGAGAGGTAAATCATCTAGAAAAGATCTGAGGCCAGGGGTCCTTCCTACCACTTTCCAATACATCTGAGATTTGGGATTTTAGATTAGCTATTTTTAACTGGGGCAGCTCTAGAATGTTCCAGGGGGTTGGAGATTGACTTCTTCCTTCTCCTCCGCAGTACATCAGAGACCTCTGCCCCAGCCAGCACTGCTCTCGATGAGCTCCAACACCTTCCCCTCGAGATCTACCAAGCCAGCTCTCAAGCACCCGCTCCTGTCCTCTCACGGGCCCGGAGCATTCCCAGAAAGGTCTGTGGCTGACTGAGCATTGTGTCTAGGGCCACCTGATACTCAGGTAATGCAGGTGACTGGAGGGGGCAACCGCCAGGGGTAGTGGCATCTGAACAACCTGTGGGTCTAAGGACACAAAGCCAAGCTGAGCGTCAGGAGCAAGATGCTAACCCTGAGGTCCTGTGAGTTCTGTCCTTGGGGGTGGGAGGGACCCAGCACTGACTTCTCCCAGGTCATTCCGGGTGGAATGAGCCCTTTGGCAGAAAATGGGGACTGTTTTGACTTTGCAAGTTAAAAAAAAAAAATACGAACATTAAGAAACCCACTTAATGGAAGTACTTGGAGTTCCTCCTGCATCTTGGAGGGGGATTGACATAACGTGCCTCATGCTTGGCACAGGGTCCCCCCCCGGCAGGCCTGTTTCCTCAGCGACAGTGACATGCCTCAGCACTCATAAGAACTGTGCAGAGGCAGAGGTGAGAGCAAGGCAGACCCAGGTCGCTCCTCCCCAGGGACTTGGTGGCCTGCCTCGAGGTATCCCCCCAAAGCCTCCAACCTTTGAGATTCAAAAGGAGAACGAGGCCCCATCCTCACCCTGCCTATTCTAGAACATTCAGCCACCAGCACAGTATGTCCGCTCCTGCCAAACGTCTGGGAAGGTCCTCACCACTGTTGGCTCTCCCTGGGAGCCTCTTGTCCCCATTTCCTGCGGTTTCCTCTCATTCTTCCAGCTGTTTTTCTCTCTTCTCCATGTCTGCCATTTTCTCCTGCTGCTCATCCCACCCGGGGCCCCAACCCCATCCTTCACTCCTGAGGATGCCACCCAGCAGAGGCGGCGGGCAGCAGACTTCTGAGGCCTGGGCTGCTGGCGGGGTGCTGCTGCTCAGCGTGGAGGGGCGACAGCATTCCAGGCCCCCGCAGACCCTCCCTCCTGGCTCCAGTCCCGGAAGCGCTGTCACTCGCTGATGTCGCTCTTCCTGGGCTCACATCCCCGCACATAGGCACGCCCTCTCCTCGCAGACCCACAGTTCCCGGCAAACGTTCACGTAGACCCTATGTGGTCCACTTGGGGACACTACCAAAATGTGTCAGCTAAGCTCCTTTCCTTTGCTCAGATCCCGTTGTTTCAAGCAGGAGTGGAGGGAAGTCATAAGACAGCAAGAATCATGGACAGTCTGGTTTCCTTCAGCCAGCTCCCAGCTGGCCTCTCACCCCAACTCACTTAAAACCCATTCTTTTTCTGTCTGCACAGTAACAGCAGTTTCCCACAGAGCGCCTCTCTGCCGCCATACTTCTCTCAAGGTCAGTACCCTGGGCCTTTGTGACCCGTCCCTGGGATTGGATTCCCAACTCTTTGGCAAAGGTTTTCTGGCAAAGCATCTGACTTCCTCATTCAACATTTAGTTCAGTGTCTGCAGTGCATCAAAGACTTCTGGAACGATAGAATACTGCACAGAATACCTCTCTCTCTCTCTCTTCATCAGGAGGTCAGCCCTACTCCTTAGTTTTCCCACAAACAGCCACTCCTTCCTGCTCTTTCCATATAGAGCTCAGAGTAGGTGTCTTTCTCTGCAGTCCTAGGTTTCCATAATGAATCTGCCCTTGAGTTGTGAGTTTCAGAAAGTCTGGGGCGAGGCCCAGGGATATATATTTTAAATAATACTGCCTCTGGGTGTTTGTTTACAGTGTTCTCAAACTTTATTACTGTGCATACAAATCATCTAGGAATTCAGTAGGTCTGGGGTGAGACCTGAGGTTTTGCATATCTATCAAGATCCCACAAAATTCAGATATTACTGGTCCACTCAGAGTATCAGCAAAAGTTAAAAGTAGGACTAGATTGTGCTTATTTTTATTCCTAAAACAAGTGACTAGCACATGGAATGCTTCTTTTTAAATAATTTTTAATTTGTTCTAATTACTTATACGTGACAGTAGAATGCATTTATGCATCTTGATAAGCCATATATAAACGGAGTATAATTTCTCATTTTTCTGATCGTAGATAAGTGTTAACTCTACTAAGTGGATTTTACCATGCCAAGAAACTGACCTAGTGTTACTGGATTTCCTAATCTATTTTCCAATTGAAAATATGGCATTAGCGTGAAAGTACCCGATTTTTAAATATTGACTTAAATTTTTTAAAAAATGCCGTGAAGAACAAACAGAACACTTCCCCCCCCTCCCCCTTTCTTTGGTGGTCATGGCCATGTACAGAAACAGCAGTGTGGATTTTAAATAGAAGACTCCATTAGTAAGTCGGATCTGTAGCCCCAGAGTGAACATTTTTCTGGAGCACGTCAGCCGTGTCAGTTGTATACAGCAGTCCACGGGTGATCTCTTGCTGAGGCCAATGGCACCCACAAACTTTTGCATGCTTTCTAAGCATTTGCGATCAGTGTCCAGTTCCCTGCCCTGTCTTAATTTTTTCACAATCCCTCAAACTCACCGTTTCTCAAACCCACATTTGTGTTAGCTACCTGTCCCCTGTAAGCATCTGGATTTTAGACGCTTCACTTACAGCAATAATAGTAAGTGCTTATTAAGTACATTCACAGATTTCTTGTTTCATGAGTTGGTGATACAGAGATTATTAATGCAAATAGTTCATTGGGCGAGATATTACTATAACCAAAATTCATCCCTTTTCTCCCAAGACTGCCAGGATACCTGGTCCTTAGTCTGTGGCACTGGCTAGTCCAACCCCAGGAAGGGAGAGGTCGTGTCATGCATTGTCCAAAAACCAATTGCAACCTACTCAAGAGCCAGATATGAAGGGGGACAGGTGATTTAATAAAAAGCAGATGTGCTTGTTGCTGTGCATGGTGGCTTTATGGTGCGGAAGCAAAGTGACCCCTCAACACTGTAACTGCCGTGCAGAACAGGCCTGCTGCCTTTGCTCCCTCAGCCGTTAGATTTCATCCTCTCGGCAAGCATTAAAGTATGTAAGTGCTGGGCCACAAAAGTGGTCTGTTTAGGTGTCGGGATCCTGGAGAAGGAAGGTATTGGCAGCTCAGGGCCCGTCTTCTCTAATCATTTAGAATCAGGGAAGGCCACCTTCGATAATCCTGGTGACTTGGCCCAGTAGTCCTCAGCCCTTCCATGGTGACTGCCTTCCTCCTGGGTCGCAGAGCCGATGCGGATCCCTGGGCCTCTGTGGTTCGAAGGCCCTGGGTTTCCTCACTGGTGCTCAGTGATGTTCGGGAGCCAGTGTCACATGAGTTCCTCGACTCTTGGAGCTCATTTCCTCCTGTGCAAAGGGAGCATGGACCCGCCTTGACCGCTGCTGGGTGCATGAAAGGTCACGTCCACAAAGTGCTTACTGAGGATCCGGACAGAGGAGGCCTGCAAACCATTGACTGATGAGCCAATGAGTGACGGATGAGTAAGGGAGGAACACCCGGCCAGTCCAACGCTTCCGTTCTAAGAGAGGTTCTGACGTGGACAGAACAGCCTTGGCAACTGCGGCCAACAATCAATCCTTTCCCGAGATGAGGAAGCACGTTCCCGGGCACTTTCAGGGAAGCCGAGGCACCAAGAAAGTCTTAGAGGAAGGGAGGCACAAGTACTGGGTACTTCCAGGTGATCCTAGTGCCTCCTGCGGGCCAAGCAGGTCTACCTGTGGGGACATTCAGCAAAACCAGCAGGTAGCAAGTGTAGCCAATAAATAACATTCCCAGGGTAGTTTTGCCTTATCTTGGGAAACTTAGATTTCTTTGTGTGAAGACAAGAAAACATGATTACCTTCACTATGGCCTTGCCACTCTCTTGGTGGCTGGGAATCCATCTGCATGTGCTGATGTCACCAGGGTCTATGAAAGGTCTGTCTCTTGAAGGTTCTTATTGATGTTCACATTGAAACAATGGTGACATTTTTACAGACAGATCTAGTCCCCCTGAATGATATGCCTGCACATTGAGGAAATCTCTGAATTTTGAGGTTCTGCTCTCAAAGAGTCACTGACATGGTTACAGAATAATGTAGCCCTTGTGTTTTTGAGCAGGTAGAAATTATTTTTGAAGCCTCCTTTTCTTGAGATGCTGTTAGAACAGTTTGGAGGGCATTTGGGTTATGTTTACAAGAAGCAAACAATAACTTATGCTACATTAATTTTCAAAATGCTATACTTCCTTTAAGGCCCTGGCCACCGACCACCGCTCAGAGCTGAAGGCAGAACCTTACCCTTGCCGGTGCCGAGCAGACCTCAGCCAGCGTCGGCCGGGGACAAAGAGGTAAGAAAGCACACGTTTTGATTGTTTGTCTTCTCCCTAGCAAATGGACCATGAGAAACTGCTGAATACTGTTCTAGGCTTTTGTCTTCTATTTTTTTTTTTTTTTAATTAAAGGGGAGTGCACTGGGAATGTAGCTCAGTAGCAGTAGAGTGCCTGCCCGTCACGCCTGACGCCCTGGGTTCCATCCCTGGCACTGCAAGATGCAAGAAAGAAAAAATAATTAAAGGGGAGGATCTGGATGAAAAATAAAATGTCCCTTTTCCTTGGTGTTCTTTCAGACTCATGCACTTTGCTTTAAACAATAAGAAAAACAATCCCATGTTCTGTGTCCTAGCATATGAACTTGGAAAAATTCACACAACTGCTTCTCCATTAACAGTTTTTTCATGATGTCACCCTTGTGTACCAATCTGTGCCTTTTGGGATGAGAGTTGCCATATGTAAGGAAAACTCATTCACAGCCGCCTGAGCAATCCGCATCGTGAACGCACAAAACACCTTCTAAATGATTCTGTATTAGAGTTTAGAAAACAAATGTATCAAGCCTCATGGAATTGAGGTGGTGATTTATGGAAATTATTCCTTGGATGTTTTTCTTTTCACTTAGCTATGTAACTGCCAAATTTATTCCATTTAAAAAAAATTCACATTTGCAGAATTCGCTGGATGAAGAGTGGTATATTTCCTACATCACCCGACCAGAGGCAGAAGCTGCTCTTAGAAAGATAAATCAGGTATTGTGCTACAGTTATTTTAAAGTAGTTATAAATATTAATGGAAGGAGAAGAAGGGAATTGACTTGTACTGAGTCCCAATTATGGTCTGGGAAATCTACGAGGTGCTATTTCTAGGAGACAAGCGTTGGTCCAACTTCTTAGCTACCAGCATCCTTTGCAGTGATTCCTAGGACTGGGACTCATTTGGCTGACAGAAAAATCTAAATTAAGGCAACCATTGGTTGGCAGAATCTTAGGAGAGTTTTATTAATGAGAGTCTGTCTTGTGAAAAAGGAGACTCTCAAATTTCCAATGTCTTCTCTATTCTATTTTCCTCTTAATGTGGTTCTCCTTTGCATCTACGCAGAAGCTTCCATATTCAGAGAAGCAGCAGCAAATTTTTGCCCTTCCTCCTGTAATTTTTAGCTAGTTCTTTGATATTGTCAAGCCCTAAAAAGATTCCCTATGGCCCAGGGCTGACCCTGAACCTTCAATCAATTTAGCAGAGGTGGGAATGCGAAGATTCTTCATCTTTCACATCTGAAATCCACAGCAATAGTTCCCAACCTTGGCTGCACTTTTAAATCATCTAAGGAGTTTTCTGAAAATCCCGATTCCTGGGTCACCTGAAGAGCTTTTGTTTTAATTAGACCAAGTGCCGTGTGGGATGAGGGAGTCTTTGAAGCTCCCCCAAGATTCTGATTCCAAGCCAAGGCTATGAATCACTGGTCCAGAGGTGTGTTCGTTTAACGGGGATGTTCTCACTTATTCAATTAACTTGAGATTAAAAAGAACAAAGGGAGACTATTATTGCAGATTGATGACTATTTAAAAGCCATCCTGATTTAGTACGAGGAGAAGGAAGTGGTTTAAATGAGTTTTCCTAAGTAGCTCTATTAATACTAGCTCTTTATTATTATGATGCGGTAATTTATTGAATGGAAGTTTAAAGGAAAGGATGAAACACAACAAATATTTTTTTAAAAAGTTTAGCAAATGTTTTTTTAAAAAGGTGGGAAGAATACATGTGGCCTACACTTAACTATGTTCAGGTATGTGATGGAAGAAATGCTAAATCTGGAGATCATGAGGGTTAGAAAGAGGTGACTTTCATTAGCATATGGGAGTTTCTGTGCGTGGATCTGGAACGGAAAGCTTAGGGGATTCATTTGCAGGAGTAGGAAGATGTATCTTGCATGGACCTTTGATGTCCTCTCTCTTGGCCTTTTATCCACTCAACCACCTATTATATGCTTTATTACTGAAAAAAGGTTCCTTTTCTATGAAGAAGCTTTGGAGAGGCTGGCTTGGAAATGTCTGATCACATTTTGGCTGCATTTCTTGATAACCAAGAAAGGCAGGACACAGGCATCTGAGGCTGTGGGGGGAGCCAGCCGAAAGCCAGCTGACTCCAAGGACAGGCAGGCGTCACTGGTCCCTGGAGGCCAGCAACAGAAGTCCTGACTTTCACCCTTCCGTACTAACAAGAATCTCCCTTCTAGGATGGCACTTTTCTGGTTAGAGACAGCTCTAAGAAAACAATAACCAACCCGTATGTCCTCATGGTCTTGTACAAAGATAAAGTTTACAACATCCAGATCCGCTATCAGGAAGAAAGTCAAGTTTACTTGTTGGGAACTGGACTCCGTGGGAAGGAGGTAAGGACTTGAGTTTCAGAATTTCCCCCAATTCTTTTTCTACACCTGTCTCCCTACCCACTCGGAGTTTCGCTTGACATTCTTTGGGAGCCCACGCTATAAAGCAGCTTTAGAACTAATTCCCATTAGCAAAGCCCTTCATTAATTAGAGGGGAGAAAAGCAAAACATTAACCGTGACTGATACAAGAGTCCTTCTTGTATCTTTTATTCTAAATAATTCAACATCATATAATAACTTTCAAAATAAAAAGTAGGTTAGCATTTAATTTTAAAAAAATCCATTTAGATGGTATCAAAGTTAAGTCTCTTCTGTTATTGACCTCTGTGTTATAATTTTTAATGCGAGACTACAATGTACTTAGAAGGCTGTATTTTGAATTAGTAACATTTGGGGAAGGGAGAGGACTAGAACATTTGCTGTGGTCGTTATTTGGACATTAGGGTCATTTCTTACTGAACAGGAGGTACAGCTCAGTGGTGATGGCCAGATCACAAATTGTTTGGCTAAGGCGTAGCTCCTTGGGTGGTAGTCAGAACTGATGTGAGAGGTCCTCTGTGCTGCCTTTTATAAAGACAGCTGTCAACTAAACTCACAGTCCCAAGTCATGCTTTCTAAGGTCAAAGTTGCAGGAGGAAAGATCAGCTGAAGTGAACATTTCCAGAAAGGGAAACAACTCACCCTGACTTACATTCCAAGTGGTGACGCTGTGGATGATGGGAGGAAATACGTGCTTTAGTTGGAATGTCTGACCCACCAGAGGCTCTCTAGAGGCAGGGGGGTCTGCCTTCCCAGATTCCTCCTGGTCAGAGTGGAATCCCACAAGTACAGACGGCCCTGAGTCTTGGAGGAAGCATACATTCCTCTGTGGGGTACCATTGACTTCTGACCCACATCCGGATGAATGGGGCCTTTCCCAGCCATAAGGGAAGGTGTGGTCCAGGCAAGTAGTTGGCTGCTGAACCCTGGGGAGTGTGGCGGTGGCAGGGGGTACACAGCAGAGAGGCCAGGAAGGCACTTCTGTGTCATGCTGTAGATGCCACCTCCAGACACTGTGAATGGTGTCTGACTTCCTGCTTCTTTTTGCCTCCTAACACCATTAATGATTGGGGTGAATAGGGGTACAGAAACCAAAGAACAACCCATCTTCAGGATAAATGATTCCCTATATGAAATTTCAAGAACTTGTTTTTCATTCATTATTTGTTGGGTGTTGGTGAAGAATTTTTGTCAAATTTCTATAGCAGAAATCACTAGAACATTTGCCAGATTTTACACGTCCCTCCAATTTGGCTACTTAGATAAGCTACATTACGCGGGTTAAGAAAAATGAACGGTGAAATTCACGCAATCCACCCCAGTGTTGACTCACCTTCCTATTTGAACTTTTCCAGGATTTTTTGTCCGTGTCAGATATTATCGACTACTTCAGAAAAATGCCACTTCTGCTCATCGATGGGAAAAATCGAGGCTCTAGGTACCAGTGCACGTTAACACATGCTGCGGGGTGTCCGTAGCAAGTTAGCTGAGGAAAGGAACCGTCGTCCTCTTGTCTCCGTTGTGGACATGACAAGATCAACAGACCTTGGTGAATGGACATTTGATACTGAAACCAACCCCTCAACATCAACACAAGCGTTTTGTACTTTCCTTTAAAAACAGTGTTTGAAATGAAGACTGTCAAATATACTATAATTTATTTATTCCTCTTTAGTGTTTGTAAAGGGCAAGAGTGATGTTGTTCACACTTGAAGCCTAGTAGTGTATTACAGTACTGCATTTAAAAAGACAGGTGTGTAATTTTGAATGCCCATTTCAAAGTGCAGTAGTTTACAGGGCCACAGCAGATTTGGGGCAAGTTTAAAAACACTGAAAAAGTGATCGTTTTTGATATCACACAGGACATAGCCAGACCTTTGTCAGTCAGAGGCCATCATCAGGTTTTTATATAACTTAAAAGTTACTCAAATTCTTTTCTCAGCAATAATTAGGAGCTTCAAAAATATAATTCCATTGGTTCTTATTTGGTGTTTTCTGCTGGGGGGATTTTGTGTACTTTTTAATGATGATATAAATGCATGTTGGGATGATGTTTTGGGATTAAAATAGTCTTTTGCCTTTCTTTTGGCTTCCTAAAACAACTTTACTGACTTTTTTGTTTAGTCCATACTATTTTATTTTTGTTTTAAAGTACATTTAAGCTACAGATACCAAAAGGAAACATTTTAAATTCAGAGATGAGACTTTGGTGTCAAATACGTCTGGGTTTATGTTGCCATTTCATCCCATCCCTGTACTCAACACCTACATCAAACCCAAAAGCTTTGCCCAGTGATGTAGCTTCACCGAGTTTCCAGGGGAGATGAAGAGGCAATGCTTAGGCGCAGTGTAATTTGATCAGACTTTCCTATTAGATACTGCCTGTGTTAGTTAGCTTTCTGTTACTATGACAAAATAACTGAGATAATCAACTTAGGAGGGAAAGTTTAATATTGTGACCCATGGTTTCAGAGGTTTCAGTCTGTGGTTACTTGGCCCTGTTGCTTTGGGCCTGTGGTGGCACAGTACACCAAGGTGGGGGTATGTGGAAGAGGCCTGTTCTCCTCATGGTGCCCAGGAGGTGAAGAGAGAGAGAGGCAGGGCTGGGGTCCTGGTACTGCCTTCAAGGGCACACCCCAGTATTCTCACTTTCCTTCTACTAGGCCTAACCTCCTAAAGGCTGCACTGCTTCCCAAGAGCAACAAGCGTTGAGGACCAAGCTTTAACACCAGGGTCTTGGGGGTAAACTATCCAAACAATAGAACTGCTCTTCTAGGTCTTTCATTACCCCATGACGAGCCTATCATAAAGCCCCTTCTCAGTTCTTCCCAAATTGGCTTTATAAATCCTTCAAAGCAATTAAACTCTTTCCTTCAGTTTACCAGCTTCACTTAACAAAATGTACGGTCACCAACTTGAGATGGCTTAACTTATTTTTGAGTTCATGACAATGTGACAGCAATATGCATTAAGTAGAAACCATACTTCAGCGTTTGAGTTTTGACTCTTCCCGGGCTAGCACTACATAGCATGCCCTCCTAGGAAGCTGGGTAGCAGGTCAGCTGCAGCTCCCGTCAGCCATGTGATCACAAGAGTCCATGTCACTAGAGTGGATGCGAGGTGTTCAATACTACCCAGCATATTCAACACAGTATGAAATGGGTGTTACATGATTTGCCCAAAACCTTGCTAATGCAAGGTTCTGAGCATGTTTATGTAGGTAGGTTGGGTTTTGGTGTCTGTGTGGAAATCCATTTTTTATTTGCAGTATTTTCAGCTAATGATGGTTTTAACCTGATCTTAAGTCAAAGAGCATCTGTAGCAGGTATTTAGCAAGCAAAACAGCAAAAACCTATCACTCTTCCAAGTGTTTCCCTTTGGGGACTCATTACTGCACAACTTTTAACAAAACATTTTGGTTTCTCTGCTTAACCTATCAGTTTTTTGAATGGAAGAAAAGTATCTTGTAGCTTGAATTTCAAAAACAGCACTGGAAGGGACAAATCACCAGATTAGAACTGATACACTAAGTATGTAGAATATGGAGATTTTTAACCAATAATGATAAAAATAAGGGGTCTCACAAAACCTCATTTTTACAAACCAAAAGCTCCCGATGTACTGAGTCCAGAACTGGAATGCTTGAAAGCTGATAGACCTGTATTCATTTGCAAGCTTGCTCAACAGGACATTTCCAACAAGTATTTATTATCAGTTCTGGGTTAAATACCGAGCCAGGTGCTAGGGAGTGAAGTCAGCTGACACTACAGATTCTGCGATGGAGTGAATTCAATTTGTGTCTTGCTTCATGGCATTCTATCTTTTGCTAAAAATGATTTATTTGGTGGTGAATCATATTAACAAGACAAACCAGAGCTTAATTGGTTTTTAGTCTCCTGGTGGGAAGGGAGAGCTTAGGAACTTTTAGGATAAAGCTGTTCTATTCTGCTGCTGTGGCAGAAATCAATGGGAATCTGATGCTTTCCTTACTGGCTCTGTCTCCCTTTCTTTAAACAGGGGTAGCTCCATTCTTCTGACTTGGCCGCTCCTCTTTTACCCTCAGGCCTTATGATCCCAATCACCATTGCACAGGCCCCTGCTCAGAGATGAGCATCTTTGACCAGTTGGGGTCTCTCCCTGAATTGTTAAGACATGGACATGGAGACAGGTCCTTCTTCCTTGGGGGCCCACAAAGGCAATGAGGTTCATGTAGAGTTGTCTACTAGCAGGCTTCAACCCCCTTCTCCCGACCCTGTGGAGGAAACCCGTCAATCATGAGAGGATGAGGTCAACACACAGAAACACAATTAGAGTCAGATGATTTGTGAAATCCCTGAAATCTACTCCAACTGTGGCCAAGTTATACAACCCATTAAATGTGTCCATTGTTCGTGTGGCACTAGTAAGAGAGTTGTGATTAACGTAAACTCATGTGATTCCCATTAACAATTCATAACTGGCAACCTAAGCGAAATCGAGCATAAGAGAAAAAAGACAGGCACGCCATAGTGGACTTCCCATGTCAGACTCTTGCTGGTGGAACAGATAAGCCACTCTGAAACACTCACACAATGAAGCAGCCTTCGAGAATATGAAGTGTTTATTTACAACAATTATTTTTATTTTGTTTTAGTATATTAAGTATATTAGTAAATTCAATTCCCCCATGGATTTGTTAATTCAACAGTAAAAACAAACTCACAGTAAACCCCCTCCCCAAAGAAAAAAATCAGTCAGAAAATTTGTTAGAAGTAAGGGATACATCGGATACTTCAGACTCTTCAAACAGGGGGTCGCTTCTTCCCGCTTCCTTTAAGTCTTCTGTCTTCGCAGGGTTATTAAAATGGAGAGTAAGGTCACAAAGCAGTAACTGGGAGAGCTCTGAGCAAAACAAAATGACAGCAGATAGATTACAGGACACAGGTCATGAATAACAGCTTTTTCCTTATTTAGTTTTTTCAAAAGATTACTGATTAAACCACAATTCAGGTGTGCCTTAGGTTTATACACTACACAACAGGCGTGGTGTAAAAGTTGGCTGAAATACTCTTTAGGCCCAACTAGTCAGTGATTTTCCTACGCTATAACTTGATTTTTGTGAATCTGATTCATACATTTTTAAACTTATTTTTATTTGTTATACATATACATAGTATGAAGAATCAGGTCTACAAGTCATGTTACAAAAAATAGCTCTCATTTTGTGTTGCTTTTGTTGCTTCCTATCTGATTTTTGTGTGCATGGCAGGGTAGTGAAGTAGTTTATTCCCATATCTCTAAATGGCATTTTTTCTAATTTGGGGAATCATCTGCTGTGGCTCAAGAAGATGGGATATAGCTCTTTCATTCAATCCCTACTCCCCCAATACCCTTAGAGGACAGTTCCTGGAGCTCAATATTCAATGCTTAAATTTTAATTGCATAAATATCTTTCACAGCTGACTGATAAGTAGGACATCCTTTCCTGCAAGTTACCTCCCAACCACAATTAGTAATTGTGTTCTACTTTTTTTGTTGTTCGTCAGGAGCACATTTCAAAACCTTAGCTAAACCACTGCTGCACACCTCTGCTCTCGTGGAGCCCGCAGGTACGCTGCGCTGAGCCCACTGCTCTCCAGGACTGCTGGGCCGCGGTCTAGGGAGCTCCCTTCACCGCGATCCCAGGGACTCTGTTCACCCTTCCCTTCTGTGGCCTGGATCTTTTTCTGGAATTTCCATGTCTCTCTTTTGGTCTGCTACCTTGTTTGGTGCAATACAGGTTCAGTAACCTCCAGGGGCAAGGGGAGGCGTATTAAGTCTACAAATTTCTCTTTATATAATGATATCCATTACGCAGGTTAACTGGCTATAAAAATTTGAATTGGAAACTATTTCTTCAGATTTCCAAAGGCACTGCTGCACTGTTTCCTCACTTCCAGTGCTGCTATCGAGAAGTTTCCTATGATACTCAGTCTCCATCATCTCTTCAGCAGTTTGTCTGATCTTGTTCTTTCAGTGTTCTGAAATTTCACAATACTGTGCCCTGGGGTGCATCTATTTTCATCCATTGTGCTGGTCTCTTCTATTACAGAAATTCATGTCCTTCAGCTCTGGGAAAATTTCTCAGATTATGTCTTCAATGACTTGTTCCTGCTCTATTGCCTGCATGCTAATACTACCCAATGCTGGACTTCACTGATCTTATCCCTCTTCCCCCACCTCAACTTTACCTCTCTGTTGTTCTACACTATACTCTCGGGCAATTTCTTCACTTTCCTTTTCAATATTTCTAGAGTTTCACTTCTACTTTCATACTTTAATATCCAAGCACTCCCTATTGTTCCCTAAATATATGTGTAGTATCTTATTTCTTTTTATTAACAGCATCTTCTCCTACTTCTGTGGATTAATGGTAGTTTTTTGAAGTTTTATCTCCCTTCAGGAATTGCTTCTCTCTCACTGATTTCTAAGTTTTGTTTTTCATATTTGCTGCCTTCCTCAAATATCTGTTATGCCATAGTTTTGGGCTCATATTGAAGACCATGATAATAAAAAGAACTGGAATCTCTATGCTCAAGTATCTACTCTGCCAGATGATATCTCTGGATTATTTTATTGGGGGAGTCTTTACTTTGTTTCTTTAGGTCTTTCGTCTTAGGTGGGTCAGATTCCTAAAAGAAAATCTGTTTTAAAGATATAAATCTGGTTACAAGTGTTTTGGTGGCCACTTTAGAGGGTCTAGCAATGCAGAATGTAAACTTTGTCTTAATACCCTATTTTCAGTACAATCCTCTCCCTTCAACTCTGACTAGTGGCTCTAGGAAGAGATTCTTCGTTTTAACCATGAGTTTGCTGTCACAGAAGGGGGATGCTTGCCCAGTTCAGACGGTGGAAGAAATCTTAGGGATCTATGATTTCTTTTTTTTTTTTTTTTAATCTTATTTTTTTTTTTTTTTTTTTTGGTGGGGTTCTTTTTTTTGTCTTTTTTGGAACTGGGGGTGGAACCCAGGGCTTTGTGAATGCAAGGCAGACGCTTTGCCACTGAGCTACATCCCAGCCCATAAGATTTCTTAACATTTAACTAGTGTTCCCAGTATCAGCTCTGTTTCATCCTTATTGCCAGACAATTCCAGGGTTGCCATGTGTTGAGTGTTGTTTTTTTTTTTTCTTGGTTTTAGCCAGTCACTCCTGCTGAAGAGTTCTGAAATTTTTGGACATTGGGGTTTAGACTTATCTTTTTGCTTCCCTTTGTATCTGTTTTGTTGTTATTTATTCATCTTTTAAACCATGTAGATTTCTATCTCTTTAAAATCACCTGAATTTTAAAATCAGGTCTACCACTGACAAGATACCTTGATAAATTAACATACTTTTCACATCTGTCATTGCCAATGTTGGTAATTCCAATCTTATACCAACCTTACAGCATTGTTATTACAATTAAAATCATTTTTGTAGAGTTCTTAGGAGAATGCCTAAATCATGTAAAATTCTGTCATCCACTGACATGATTATTTTGAGAAGAAGTGAGTATAAATGAAGTGTTCATTTAGTCCTTACAGAAACTTACCCTCCTAGTCTAAGTTCCCTCATATACCAATTGCCTGGCCTATCCTACCTACACAACTTTTTAGGAACATGTTTATCATTTTCATTATCCCTATTTTACTTCATGAAAGAATGTTTCACAAATAAAATCAAATCTTGGAGTAATTGAACACCTAATTGTTTCAAATGAGTGCAAGCATCCAGAACCAATTATTTATTTAATAAAAATTTCCAAGAACCCATTATATCAAGAAACTGTGTTAAGTGCTAGAAATACTCTTAAGGAGGTTTCAGTTGGGCAGGGAGAGAAAAAGTAAGTAGACATACAATTACAACACAGTGTGACAGGTTATAGGGAAGGGTAGAAGGGAAACATACCAGGTAAAAAACAGCAGTGTAAGTAACCTCAACTAATAAGTAGCAATTAACTTAGTATGGAGGAGGTGGGGTGTAGTAATGGGATTTCAGAAGGCATATGTGTGAGGGCACAGACACAAACTAGGTGCATGGTTATGCAAATAACTCAGTATGGCCAAAGCACAGAACATGCAGGGGAAAAGAGGTGAAACTGGAGAGGGAGACAGGGCCAGATCTCAAAAGGTTGTACAGTCCATTCTGGGAGTCTTGCACTTTATCCTGAAGACTTGGTGAATCAATGAAGGTTTCCAGAAGATTTTCATTTTAGAAAGAGAATCTTCACCTAGTATTGAGATTAGTTTTTGAGAGGTAATAAAAGTTAATCAGATTTCTTTTCAACAAACATCTCAGTCTTTGTTAATATTCACTGTGAATTTGTGATATACATAGTAAGCACTTCCTCAACTTATCTGACGATCAGAACATAGACTGTTTCAGTGCACATCATCTATTAACATCTCTTGAGACAGCAGGGTTCACAGACCTAAGTCTGGGAAGTGATACCCTAGGGAGAACTGTGGAAAAGCTGAACAGGCACTCACTATCTGGTGCCTAACTAAAATCCGCTCCCTTCTTCTTCTTGGTGGCACAACTTGGTTCCATTTGAGGTGCTCCTTTCCCCAGCTCCAGCAGTGCATTCTAACTGGTCCAAACTGGTCTTGGCGGTCCCACTGCCCTTGGCTTTGGCTGCTGTAGGGATCCGCATGTGATGCAAATCTGGTCAATGAAAGGAAAGGGGAAATGTGCTGCAGGGATCTGGGGAATGCTTAGATACAGAGACAGACCGAGACAATGTCTGTGCATGGTCATCTCTGAAGGTAATGCCCATGAGCGTGAGTGACAGAGTAAACATGAGAAAAAAGAGGGGAAGAACCTGGTCTAACAAGTCTTTAAGCGTCTGAATTAACTTTAGGGATGCCCTCCATTAGATCTCATTATTCCTTATTGCAGAAATCACGCTAAGTTGATATTTTGTTACTTGAAGCTCAAGGACTTGTAACTGACACAGGATATCTATAAATATTCAAGAGTTCTAAGAATAATAACTACACATTCAATGTAGTTTTCATGGTTAGAAACAGGACCCAGAGGTAAAAGGAATAGGGGAACAGATTTCAGCTAGTCCATAAAAGGAACTGTCTAAAACAGAGGGGTTGACTGGAGAGATATGGAGTTCCCCAAGACAAGGAATGTTTGCTCAGAGATTATCCCTAGAAATATTATCATGGAGATTTTACACACCTAAGAAAAAAAATGGAATATATTTGTGAGGTGAGTGACTAAACATGACTTATAAGGTCTGCTGTGACTCTATGAACCTGGTTAAAATGAAGAATCCTTAACTCACAGAATCAAAATTATTAATTTGGAATGAACCTCATGAACTTAAGAATTCAATAAAGACACACTTTTGTAGAATGTGACAGAGTCACTGAATGGTGTGGGGAGGAGAGGAAGAAAGGTAAATTCAGAGGTTAGACAACACAAGAAGCTTGTTAGAGTCAGGGAAAAGAACATGGGTCTACTTACTCCTGGGTCAATGCTCAAACCTAATTCATTTTTACAGATCTAATACGGATTATATTGTCAACATTTCCTAATAGAGGAATCCAACACAAATTAGCTCTACCATTTATTTTATAACATGCAAACATTTTAGTGATTTCATACTTACCTTTCATCTTCTTCAACTCCAAAGAGATTGTGTTAATATCTTTAATCATGGCTTCCACCTTTTGCTTATGATCAGTAACATTATTCTTAAACATCTGATTTTAAAAGAGAAATGAAAATGATACATAAGCCAGAAGTATTTATGTGTACTTTAAAAATACTTGAACTTTCAGTATTTCTAAAAAAAAAAAAAAAGTTATTTCAGAACTGATGATACTTCATTTTTAGGCATAGTATTTGGTTTCATTAGTTAGACTTCTAACACAGAAAGGCATTAATCTATTTCATATTTTTCCAAATGAAAACAACTCCAACTGGGATTCTTGGAATGAGTTTTTCTTCTTTAATCAAACTATATCCACAAGATGGGGCCTTACAATTGAAACGAAGATGGCCTCTTTTCAGAAAGCCGCAACACTTGTATATCATCTTATGATTTAGCAATCGTGTAACAGCTTCTGTGTTTATGTAAGTCAATGTCTCTAATTTATTCTTGAATGACAGGATCCACTTATGACTTAAGTACAAAGTAAAACTCAAAATAGGATCTAATTATAACTCACTGTCCAAGTGGATGACAAAATGGCCACGTTAGGTTCAAGTGTTAGGGCAGCACACATTTTAATATGGGTTAACTGAAGTGTATAAATCAACACATTACCATGTTATATACTCAGTACCTTACACATACTTAATCCAGTCAGATACAAGTATAAACACTAACCTTCAGCCCTTCAAATGTCTCTCAAAATGACTTGAAAAAATAAACCAGGATTAGCACACAGCTCCTCCAGCAGTGTGCAAGCTGGGCAGTTAAGGGTCAGACTTTTGTCCAAAATAATGAAAACAAACTCACCTTTAAATCAATCCTTGCCACTGCCTTTTCCTGAAACAGAGGAATTCATCCAATTTCACTCGCTTCAGAGACACTGTAAAAGAAATAGTTTTGTTTTCCAGACATCAATCAGTAAAATACACTTCACATCCACTTTCAAGGTGCTCTGTGCTAAAAAGGGAGGATCAACAATCTTACCTGGGCGCGCCAAACCAAAAGATTAAGGTTTGAGGGACAAGGAAACACGATTTTAAAAAAGAAAAAGTCAATAAAGAGGGAGGGTAGGGATGGGGCGGGGGAATTAAGGAACTTCAAAAGCAAAGAATAAGTGTAAATAACTAAAAAAGCAGGAGTGAAACTCAGTGGGTAGCGAAAGGCCCAACTGAGCGGCTTCCGCCCAGGGGTGCGAGTGTGGGTGGCCGCGCGGGTGGGGGCCTGGATCCCTCCGCACAGGCCCAGCCAGGAGGGTCTGACCTCCTCCCGGGCGCTGGACCACCCGGGGGTGGTGGGGGTGTCGAACAGTTAAGCCCGGAGGCGAAAAGTGGAGCAGACGGGGTGGAGCGAGGCCAACATGTCGCAGACCGAGGGAGGCACGCGGGCCACCCGAGCACTGGCCCTGCCAGGGGCGCGGTCCACGGCCGCCACGGCGGGTCTTTCCTAAACCGGCCCTCCGGGCCCAACGGCAGCCAAAGGCCACCCGGGCCTTCCCAGCGCCCAACCGAGCCCAACGGCCGCCGCACCCAAGGGGCGTGGACGGGTCCCCAGCTTCCCCTCCTGTCCAGAGAACAAGGCTGCGGCCCTGGCCCGCGGACGACAGGTCACTGGCCACTCGCCAGCCTTGGCCCTTCTGCCCGCAAGGAGCCCCGGTGAGGCCCGCCCGGTGGCTGGAGAAGAAGCCTGGAGACCGTGGTCTTCCAAGCCGGCAACACCGCATGGGTTAAAAACCCAGGGACCCGGCCTGCCCACCAGCGCCGCCCGTCCGCACCCGGCCAACCGCCACCGAAGCTGCGACTGGGGGATGCGGCGAGCCGGCCAGGACTGTGAGGCCGGCCTTCCTGATTGGTTGGCCAGCTGGTTTCCTAATTGGCTGGCTGGCTGGCCTGGGGCTTCCTGATTGGCCGACTCTCCCGCCTGGGGCTTCCTGATTGGCCGACTCTCCTGCGGGGGGGGGGCTTCCTGAGAAGTGCAGCTCCTGGCCTCGTCACCACGGGGAAGGTTCTGGAAGCCAGGCTGTAGGTGAAGCCCTGGGTAGGAGAGTTGCCGACGCTTTCTGCGTGGAGGAAGCCAGACTCTGGACCGAAACTGCCTGGTTCTGAATCCTATTCCACCATTTGTTCAGCTGCGTAGACACAAGCAGGCTGTGTAGCCATTCAGTCCAGTGCCCTCACCTGTCCTATGGAATGAGAAGCTGCCTTTGTTATTTTGAGAGCTGAGATAATTCCTCAAAAGTGCTTGGCACTGTATAAGTGCCCCATAAATGTTAGCTAGTATCATTCCTCTAAATTTTTACAGACGAGTGAAGAGTACAGTAAGCTGAGAGGTACGGTGGTTTCTTGCCAAGAGGAGAAGCTGGGATCCAAGCCATCTCTTCTTGATTCCAAGGGGACTCTCTGTCCCTTCAACCCTTGGTGCTGACCCGCAGAATTTACGTGGTGCCCTGGGTTATTGTCTAGTCTTGGTGAGGAGCTTTGATCTCCTCCAGCATCCCAGGCTCAGAAGGTCTTCACCTTCTCTAAACCTCCTCTGTATACCCTTGAACCAGTGCTTTGCTGACAAGCCATAGCACAGCCTGTTAGTTATTTTATATTCATTTTAACAATGGAGAATTTGTTACCTAATGCAGAGTTAGATAGATGAGACACATGGACTATACGGGCATTTTCCAAATTTTACTCAGGGATGGTCAGAGTAATGACTGACAAAAACTTGTAGTACTGACATTGCTATTATTACCTCCACATTTGAAATCTACTTCCTTTGAAAGTTTATTTTAAAATTTGTGAGTCATCAGTGTAAATGGAATGAAACATAAACAGCAGGTTAGAGGGAAAATAATGAAAGAATGAAAATGATTATTTAAATTTAAATAATGAAAATTTAAATTTAAATAATGAAAATTTAAATTTAAATTTAAATAATGAAAATGAGACAGTATTTTAAATAGTTAGATGAGCTTGCCTCCTGATGGATCTTTGTTAAAATAAGGTCTTATTGTTAGAGAAGTGTTAAAGGCAGTCTAGGGAAAACTGATACTTTCTTCTGAATAAAATCAGGAAGATTTTGAAAGAGGAATAACTCTCACTGTTCAGGTACATGTTGTTAATGCCTTTGTGCCATATGCAGATATACCTTGTATCACTAGTGGGACACATCCCCTGCTTTTTAGAATTTGAGATTATGCAGTCTCCAATAATCCTACCCCTTCTAAGACTTCTTAGTTCTCAATGTGCTGTATGTGCCTTTCAAAATTCCCACAGGCAGCTTCTTGAATCAACCCTACCCAACTATGCAGTTTCACACCAGCCTCTGTGCCCATGTGTGCCTCACTTAATAGTTTAAATTTGGTGGTGTCTGTTTATGGGTGTTTCCCCTAATGCTCTGAGTGCCGAGTAAGGTGTTAAAAGGGCTCAGCAGAACAAAACTCTTTGGATACTCACTGTGCGTCATATATAATGTCAGAAGTTTTAATTTCCTGATAACTCAGAAGTTACTCTCATCCCAATTATATGGCTAAGAAACTTAATCTCAGCTCAGTTCCTGCTCAAGGGTTCAAGACCAGGAAAGGACATAATCTTATGCATCCTATCTGTGTGATTCTGGGTCTTTCTATTCTTTTCTCTACAATATGTGGTCTTGTAGACCAGAGTATCACTGCCTTGGGCTGAATTGTGTGCAGGGTCTCAAATTCATATGCGGAAATCCTAACCCCAAGTGTTTCAGAATGTGAGTGTATTTGGAGACAGGGTCTTTAAAGAGGTGATTAAAATGGAGGTGTTAAGAGTTGGCCCTTGTCATGGTTTAGATGTGGTATCCCCCAAAAACTCACGAGAGACAATGCGAGAAGGTTTAAAGGAGACATGCTTGGGTTATGAGAGCCTTAACACAATCAGTTAGTAGGGATTAACTGAGTGGTAACTGAAGTGGTAGGTGTGGCTGGAGGAGGTAGGAATCAGGGTGTGGCTGTGGGGTACATATAGTGTATCTGAAGTGTGGACACTCTCTCTCTGCTTCCTGATGATGTGAGCTGCTTCCCTCTGCCAAGCTCTTCTGCCATGATGTTCTGCTTGAACCCCAAGGAATGGAGCCGGGGTTCTACAAACTAAGACCTCTGAAACTGTGAGCCCTCAAGTAAACCTTTCCTCCTCTATAATTGTGCTGGTCAGATCATTTAGTCACAGCAGCGAAAAAGCTGACTAAGACAGCCCTAATCCTGTCTGACTGGTGTCCTTTATATGAGGAGGAAATTTGGACATGCAGAGACTCCAGAGTGTGTGTACGTGGAGTAAAGACCATGTAAGGACACACAGGACAGGACGGTGGCCATCTCCAAGTGATGAAGAGAAGCCCCCTGCTGACACCTTGATCTTGGACTTCCTGAGGAGCTCATTCTACTGTTGCAGCACCCAGCTTGTGGTGTGTTGTTACGACAGCCTAGCAACCTGAAACCACCTCTCTTGAAGTGCTAAGTGAGTACATGATAGCTTACAGATGTTTTGAATGTCATAGATCAGAGAACTTAAAAATGCATGTAAGAGCGTACACATAAGCATACCAACGTGGGGTGACCCAGCATTTATTTTCTGAATGAAGGGCATTAACGATAGAAATAAAATTGGCATCACTGTTTAATAAAAGCAAGGGTACATCAAAACAAAAGGGAAAATAAAAGTAAGCATACAATTTGGGGATAAGGCCAGTTTAACAAAAAACTTACCAGACATATCCTTTCTTCACTGCTTTCTTATTTTGATGCAGATAGAAACAAACTTCACCCCAAACCTACGTGATTTCCCATGTGTGTTTGGAAGCACCCTGTAGATAACAGCAGAAGAGCCTTTTTGGGAGAAGTTGATTGAAAACAGTAGGTGAATGAGTCTAGCATTAGGATTGAGGATGATGGGGCTGGCTTGGGGAGACATGGTGTCCCAAGCTCCCAAGCACAGTGAACCGTTTCATGAACAAACCAAGAATTTTCAGGAACTGCCACTGCCTAACCCATGGCTAGGATCCACCTTACCAGACTCTCAGAACTTTTCGTGGGATCTAAAAAGCACCCACCCAAAAGCACCGATTTTTTCTTATAAATAGATTCAAATGACTGCATCTGAAACAGGACATCATTAAGCTGTTTATTCATAAAGAAGGATCAACTTTGTGTTTCTTTTAAATAATTGTTATAAGAAGAAAAAACAGATTGAAAACGCGGGGAAAAACTATAATGTATTTCCATCCATAAAGTTGTCTGGGAGCAATGATGACTTATTGTCATATTTTACCTCTTTAAACAACTATACCTTTGTCCTTTTGTTTTTTCCCTAAGAAGATAAAACTTCAAAAACATGATGTGCTACTTAATGCTTGAGACTGTTATAGTTGAGACCCTAAAAAAAGATCTGTCTTCTTTAATCAGTTTGCGAATACAACAGTTTACTGGAACCCAACAGGCGTTGGGTTGCAGTTGTTGATCTAATGCTAATTCAGTGAAGGAGATTTAAAGGCTGGTAAATTCCCCCCTAAAGAGAAAGGCAGTTATCAAAACAGGCCCATTAAGCGTTTTATGGAGCCTAGTCTGTGCCTCAGTTAGCTTTATTACAAGTCCTGGACACAAAGTCTTGGTTTCCAGGAAAACAAATTGAGTCAATTATCTCACTTCTTCCACTGGATCTCAGGGCTCTTGTTTCCCTCCTCTGCCTGCTCAGTTAAAAGTGCTGGCCTGTGTGTCCCAGGACCTGCTACCTGCCGGGGCACCAACTCCCTTCGAAACAACCCAGGTCTACACAAATCTGGGAAGCAGCAACCCCTGCATATACTTGGATTGTTACCTGAGAAGCATGACCAGTTTGGAAAGATCAAAGACTCCTCTGTACTCAACCAGTGATTTCCCCTGGCCAGCCACATAAAGGAAGCAAGAAGCAAGCAGTTGGCAGCCTCTGTGATCTCAAATGAAAGCTGGATTTGCTGCCCACTGTCGTCTTCTAGTAGCTGATGTGACATTAGACAGAGTCATGTCCTTTCTCTGCAGGAGAGAAAAAACACTTCTGCAACACAAAAAGATAATACCAAAAATCTACCTTGCTCCTAGGTCAGCTGAAGTGTTTTCACCACTAAGAAAGAAATTAGAGTTCTGTGTCAGCTTGTCCCTCTAAATAGGAAGCTCACCAAGTAGGGTTGCCAGAAAAAAAACAAAAACAAAAAACAGGACATGCACCTAAATTCAAATTTCAGAGAAATAACGATTGTTTTGTATAAGTTTGTCCTGAATGTCCTGTGGCACTCAGATTCAGATATAACTCAACAGCCTGCCAGTTGCTAAATGTGGCATGTTAACCCCACATGCTTCTGCCAGGAAAGAAGAAAAGCAAACAACGTGAAGCCCTGGGATTCAGTAGGTTTGGAAGCCTCAGGACACTGAGGCTTTCCAAGGTCATGTTCAGAACAGTAGATGGAGGCACTTACTGTGTCCGCACGGATTCTCCTCTTCCGTCTTGGTGTTCAAGACAGCGACCGACAGACACTGACCGCATTCAGCAAGGCACTGAGCTGTTACACTTGCCTGCCCGTCTTTTTGTCTGCAAACTGCTTGTGCTTTGCTTTTAGATGATACCTTCATCCAGCAAGACCTGTTCATGACACAGGTTGGGTTTATTTCCAGAGATCCGCCAATCAGAGAGCACCAGTCTCTGTCCCACATAAAAAATGTTTCTAATTCTATTATGCCAGGCAGCCAGCCCCCAACAGTACTCCCTGTTTATTAAAGGCATAGCTCCTGATCCAAGGCCCGCTGCCTCGGAGCATGGCCCCGCCCCCACACCACCTGCTCCTCAGCCCGCCTTGCCTTGAAGAATGAGTCTCTATGAAAAGACATACGACACGTTTATGAAGTCAGTCACACTAGAATGTAAGTCTTTTCTTTTTTCTTTCCTTATGGAGAAAGGAGTGTGTGTGTGTGAAGGCAAGTTTGGAAGAATTTCACCAAATGTTAACAATCACTATTAGCATTTATGATTACGAGGCATAAGGGGGATGTTATTTCTTTGTGTTTATTTATTCAGCCCAGCTACAATTTTAACCCCAACCGCATCTATTTTATCGTCAGGTCACTTTTCAGTGGGGTCCACCCATCACCTCAAAGCAGAACTTCTCAAGCTTTATGCTGTACGATAGTACTCAGGGAGTTTGTGGAAATCCAGATTTGGGGGCCCACCTCAAAGACTCTGTTTTAGCAAATCTAAGGTGGGCTCCCTAAATTTGTACTTTACTCCTCCTTCCCTTGGACCCCAGGTGATCCGTGTGTCCCTCGTGAAGAACACTGCCTTCGGCTTCCTGGGCATCTGTAGGCCTCAAGCACAGGAACACCACTTGAAACTTACCTTGGCTCTGAGGCCAGGATTCAGTGCATTAAAACTAATTATATAATTTTAGTTCTAAGTAAGGCCCACTTAATGAGAGGGCAAAGTGTGTGGGGCGCAAGGCCTCCCCTGGCCCAGCAGGTGGGGAGGAGGAGATGGGTGGACCAGCCTCATTTAAACTTAGGTCTTATTTCTTCTCTTTCCTGCCCTGTATTTTATTTTAGTTCTTTGGTCTCTAGTTTTCTTTGCCATCGTAATGGAGAGTCTAGAGCTAGAAACTGATCTATGTCTATTTGAGATGTACATTCTGTACTCAGAACTTTCCCACCTCTGATGTCATGCCCCTGGTCCGGGACATCAGCCCCTGCGGCCTGAGCTGCTTGCAAGCATGTCCTTACTGGCTCCCTGTGGAGACGCCTCCTTCGATTCTCTCCATACTACCAGAGAAGCTTTTGAACTTGTCAGCTGGATCACATCCTTCCTTCAGTCGCTCCAGTGGTCCCCAGCACCTGGAACAAACCTGCCCTCCTGCCCTGGTTGCAGGGCTGCGGTCCCCTTCCCTCCTCTCCTTTCAACCCTAGTCCACGCCAGTGGTGGATTCGCAGTGGCTTCCTTCGGAGCCCCGGGGGGCTTCTTTTCATGTTTCAGGGCACATCTTCTAAGATCAGTGCTGTCTTTGTTTTGTGTGATACCTGATTTAGTTGGTAATGTTGTTGAGGGTTTTGTTCACTCTCTGGTGTGGGTTTCAGCCATCTCTTACTATGATGTGCCTCCAGTGAGGGAGGGAACGGATTGTCTTCTCCACCATCTACCTCATACCTACCCCAATTCCTGGCACAGAGTACCTGCTCCAAATGTCTGTTCAGTAGCTGAATGAAGAAATTGAGCATGGTCGTAGTGTCTTGGATGGTCAGAGGCGTGCGTTGCCCCTGACCTCACCCTGCAGGACGCTCAGCAGAGCTTTGGTAACAGAAGCCACATTTTCATGCTTCCTGAGCCCCCTACAGGAGGGGCGTTTCCAGGGTGGCTGGGGAGAGAGTGGATGGGCTGTGTAAAGCCAGACACAGCAACCTAAACTAAAGGCACCCTGCTTCATTCCGTGTGTTTTCTGATCCTGGAGCATCTTCCAGAGATCCACTAGCAACCAAGCGAAGCCGCGGCTGTTCTGGAAGACTGCATCAGGCCCCGAAGCTTAGAACAGCCTTGGAGGAAGGATTGTGGAACTCTGCTCTTTGATAAAAGAACTATCTTGGCTGTGGGTCATCATTTGAATAAAAATCAAATGACTTAGGATCTGTCCAAAATGAAGGATGTTTTAATACTTTGTGTGTAAAAACACTGATATTTTGCTTCGTTTTTATTAAACAGATTTTATTATTTTTCCGAATCTTGTCAGCATAATCATTTTACGGGTGGATGAAATATTTAGCCCTGCCACTGCAGGAGTTCTTTCACAGCAATTACCTTGTGGCACTTTCCCTATAATTAGGTTTTCGCCTAGGATTTTTCCCTGGGTCTGGGTAATAAATGAAATATGACCAGAATTTAAATTTGTCAATTACAAGCAAGCAGAGTGCGTAAACACACAACAGAGCCATGAATTCCAAACCACAGGCTGTGGCTGGGGGCAGATGCTCGGAAAATTAAAATGGAGATAAAACTACTGACTGGCAAGCCGAAAGTGGCCCCCAAAGAAAGCGAGTCTCCCCTGACACTGGGGCATGGCTCCACCCAACAGTGTGAGCTCCTGATTACCAGTTACGTAGTGTGAAACAACTCCGGAAGCGAACGGTGGATCCGCATTAAAGTAATCCACACCGGGCTCTGCCCTCCTCCCTGTGAGTTCTGTGTTGGAAGGTACTTCACGTGGTTTTTGGACGTGGCGGGCTGGCATGCCACTGCACTGTATGACCTGGTGGTGTCTGAGCTGCTCCAGGGTTGACAAATTTGGGGACAGGATCTGTTGCCTCCTGGCCCGACTTCTACTTTCACTGACTGGACTTCAATAATTGCTCCTGGGGGGCCCTCTGCTGACCATCATCTCTTGCAGAGGGGAAAATAGTTTTCGCTGCTGGGAGACTCTGATGTACCAGCTGTTTCATCAGAACACTGCCAAACAAAGGGAACATTTTTTGAACTTTGAACTCTAAGAGCGTAGGCAAGGAAACGGACGCCTGCTTCTGCAGCCTTACTGTGCACCATGGGTTTACTCATGCAGCGGCTCTTCCTCCAGTATTCTTGAGTGTCAGACACTTGCCAAGTTTTAGGCACATGGTGGTAATCCAAACCCACAGGTCTCTGGTTATTTCAGGAGTCACTCCGGTGGACTGGAGGAGACAAACCAGATTCACAGGTCACACAAAGAGAGCCCTACACTGCGGGACAGCAGGGCGTGTTCTGGAATGGGTCTGTAGGTGAGTCTTTGGGGTTTGGACATCACAGGGTGACATCACTAGGTATCCTTATGAGGCATGTGGTTGTGAATGTTGAGAGATGATTTAATTAGACACTACGATGGTGCGAGGAATGTCATGAGGGGATGTGACACGGACAGGGTGGCTTTCACAAAAGGCCCCCCTAAGGAAGAGACTTCTGGGCTCCCAGGAGGAGGGGAGAGCATTTCAGGCAGAGGAACCGCTCACTGCAGGGCGCTGCAGCAGCGGGCAGCCTGCGGACCTGAGAGCCCGAAAGAATCAGCAAGGCTGGAGCCCGGAAGCAAGGGCAGCCCAGGAGGGAGGAGGCCTGGGAGGAGACGGCCCGGGGTCGTGTAGGGTGCCAAGGGTGTGACCTCGCTCCTCACTCCTGACGGACACCACTACGCGCTCTCATGGAATGGTGGTGGTTGACACAGACTTATCTGTGGTGTAGAGATGACCCTGGCTTCATGACACAGGTCATAGTGAAAAGGGGGAAGGAACGGAGAAGAGGCGTCCAGGGCAGCATGTATCACAGGAGCCCACATGACAGGTGACCGCACCTTCTTCACAATGGTGGCAGAGGAGATGGAAGTGAGATGTAACTGCTGTGTACATTGTGGTTTTTCCCATATACAGACAGACCTATGATAAGGTTTAATTGAGCGAAGTAAGAGATTAGCAGCAACAATAACAAAATGGAATATTTAAAATTGTACATAGTAATAAAAATTATTTAAAACTTCCAAACTGCTTATTTCTGCAATTTTTACTTAATATTTTCTGATCATGGTTGCCCACAGGTCATTCTGGTTGGCTTTCTGTCACTGTGACAAAATACCTGGGACGAATAACTTAAAAGGAGGAAAGTTTTATTTCGGCTCACAATTTCAGAGATTTTGTTCCCTGGCCACTGTTGGCTCTGTTGCTTCTGGGCCTGTGGTGAGGCCGAACATCATAGTGGGGAGCACGTGGTGGAGGAAAGCAGTCGTCACAGACAAACAGGGAAGGAGAAACAGAGGCAGGGAAGAAGGGGCAGGAGACAAGAAATTCCCGAGGGCAGATCCCTAGCAACCTAATTCTTCTACCTAGGCTTACCACTTAGAGTTTCCACCACCTCCCAATTAAATCATGGGTCCATCAGTGGACTTAGTTCATTAAAGAGGCCAGAACCCTCATGATCCCATCTCTTCCCAACAGACCCACCTCTGAACTCTGCTGCCCTGGAGACCAGGCCTTTAACACCTAAGCTTTGGGGGACATTTCAGATCCCAACCATAGCAGCCAGAGAAAGGGAGAACACAGATAAGGGGCGACTGCACTCAGCTGGTGCCTGGCTCAGAGGGAGGACAAAGCATGTTTAGAAGAACATTCTCACTGGCCTGATTCTCTCCTGCACCAAGACCACACTTTTGGGACCCAGGCTGGGATGCTCAGAAAGGACGTTCAAGGAAGAACCAAAAAGTTTCCAGCAGCCTTGTGGGGTTGAAAGAACACAGGCTTTGGATGAAGTCACAGGGCTCTCTGCACTTCAACGCTACCTCTACAATGTATGAACTCTGTATCCCACAGGTACTTATCCTACCCTTCAGTGCCCTTGTGTATAAAATGAGGATAACTTGGTATTTACCTAGCAGTGCTGTTGTGAAGATTGCATTTGATCATCTGTGCAAGGAACTCGATACATTCATATGCGAATCTCTTCTTTGCGGGAAAGAAGAAGTTGCTTGGCAGGTCCAGAAAGTGGCTAGGGCTGGGAACTGCTCTCCAGTTGGCCTTAAAGTTTCTGTCACTTACTGAAGCCTCTTCCTGTGGTTGATTCTGGAATGAGGAAAGAGGAAGTTGGCTCTCTGGGGGTCCCTGACAAGTTGACAGATGTCCCCAAGGCAGCTTTCAACAGAGAGTCTTTTATTATTATTATTATTACTCTTTGTGATTTACAGTGTGTGTCTACAAGCCTCTGGGCACAATCATGGAGCAGGAATGGAATTAATAAATCAGATCTGCTTCCTGCTTAATTCATGGCTCTGACAAAATTAAAAATGGAGACAGGTGGGAAAGCATAAGCAAACAGTGTCCCAAAGCCTGGACGCTCAGGCACAGGGGCCTGTGGGCAGAGCACCACCCAGCCAGAACAGCAGCTGGAGCAAGAGCTGCAGCTGTCTGAAGAGATCAGAGGAGCCTGGAGACTCCCAGGAAAGCCACACATCCTTCGAGGCCATCCCCGTTTGACTGAAAAACCTCAGGCCTCCAGGGTCACACGTGCAAGGGTGCGAACTCCACTGCACTGCCGACTTTTGTAAGCTTGACCAACTGACTGAAGGTCACACAATTGATTATTTGCATAACTGGATGCAGAAGCAAGTCTGATCCCAAGTTTGGTGTTTGACTACTACATTGTTCATGAATGTAGCCTGTTGTAGTTGCTTACATACATATTGCACAACTATGAAGTCCTTCAAATGAATGCCTAGTATACAGGAGTAGCTTAATAAATGCACATGGCAACATTATCATCTGATTTTCAATAATTTGAAACAATTTTATTATTCACCGGAAAAAGCATTTTGGAGAAAAACATTTAATACTTTCATGACTCACCACATTCACTCTTATGGCTTAGTGCTATAAGGAGGTGGTGGAACCTTTTGGAGGTGGGGCCTCTTGGGAAGAAGTTAGGTCATTGGGGACTTGACCTTGAAGGAGATATTGAGACCCCAGCTCTTAATTTCACTCTCTCTGCTTCCTGGCTGCCATGAGGTGAGCAGCCTCTTCTACCACGTGCTCCTGCCATGATGGACTGTGCTACCACAGGCCCAAAGCAACATGGCCAAGCAACCAGGGGATGAAACATCCGAATCCATGATCCAAAACCTTTTCTCCTTTCAGGTTGTTTCTCTCAAGTGTTTTGTCACAGTGATGGAAAGCTGACTAATACACTCATAATATAAAAGTAAACATCCACATGTCATGCTGCCTCCTCAGCCTCATTTTCCTCCAAGGCCTTGAGATCCTGGGTAAACCCTCGCGTCACACCTAACAACTAACATTTTTTCCCCATTAATCAGTTTCCGCTTTTCATAATGAAACACAGATTTGATTTCCTTAGGACAATTGTTCCATGTACTGCTGAGTCAAGAGGTGGTGAAACAGGGGAGCGGACATTGGTGGGGCCCCTTTTCTGCATCCTAAGGACAACAGGGTCCAGGTACTCCCCTCAGCAAGATGTAGCCTGGCCAGGTGTCACAGGTTGACCTTCAAGGGTGCTTTTCTTAGTCCAGCCAGCAAAAGCCAGAAGCCCCTGGTGCTGTAAAACCCCTATGTGTCCTTCTTCCACCAGGGCCAGGTCCAACTGACGGGCCGTGAATACCATTTCCCCATTTCTAGGCTTATGCCTCATCATAATCTATTTATTGCTTTTAATTCTAAATTTCTTTCTAGTAC
Organism: Sciurus vulgaris; assembly: GCF_902686455.1. Classification (NCBI taxonomy): domain Eukaryota; kingdom Metazoa; phylum Chordata; class Mammalia; order Rodentia; family Sciuridae; genus Sciurus; species Sciurus vulgaris. Next base: position 10,565,993 of record NC_136466.1, read on the forward strand.
AAAACTGAAACCTTTCACCATAGAGAAACGATACATGGTTGAGGAGACAGGTATGTTTAATTTGATTTGGACATTAAAGAGACATGTGTACTAAAACATTGTACGTTACCTCTGTCAAGTATGTATTTTTATATTTTCATGTGCTGGCTTAAAAATAAATTTAATAAAGAAATCTAGATATTTTAATTCACAAATATATTCTGGGTTAGAGAAGGATGAAAGAAGGATGAATAAAATACACTGATTTTTGTTTTAGAAGTGAAATGGAAACACTAGTTTAAATAAAAAGAAAAAACAAAACAACAAAAACTAAATGACAGACATCATGGAAGGCTCAGAATACTGTCCAAAAAGGAAAAAAAAAAAAAAGCACCTGTAATTGCTCTACTTAGGAAACATTAACTGCTAACAGTTTAGTGCAAAGCCTTCTAGTCCTTTCCCCCTCTATTGTACAGTTTTTGAAAAAAGGATTATTCCTTCAAATGTCCTTATGTTTGAGAAGAGGGGATAAAAAAAAAGTCCTTATGTTATCCCTTTCAGAAAGAACCCAAGTAATCCCTATTATGTAAACTCTTTCAAAGAAGCAGCCTGTTCAAAGCTGTTGCCAAGTCATTTGTTGCTATAGCGATGCTTGGCCCTGGAGGCAGGAAACAGCTCCTGACTCCAGCCTCCAAACACCGCAGCCATTATCTCTCCCAGAGCTCCTCAGGGGGCTCCTTTGGCCAAAGCTATTCATTTAAATTAGCAGCTCCCTCCTTGGTCACCTGAATTTCTAGTGCTTCAGACCACTTCACACCAGGGGGCTAAAAAAAACCATTAGGGCCCTAAAATGAGATGCTGTTGGGATCCGTGCTCTTTTCTTCTGGTGCTCTCTGCAGCACATACAGCCTGCCATCTTGGATGCTTGTCACCTGGGCAAGGGTAGGTTAGGGACCTAAGGGCACAATTCGTTGTAGTGAAAGTTCTGGGAACACTATATTTAACAACCCTAAGGAACTTAATTGAACTGAAAGTAGTGAGAAAAATCTCATAGAACATTCTAGAAAGCTTTTTGTAGTCTAGTGCTTACTAGGTATTATTTCATTGAATTCTGGCAAAAAAAAAAAAAAAAAAAAAAAAGAAAGAATGCAGCATTTCCCACCCTGTTTTACAGAAGAGGGAGTAGAGGCTTAGAGAGCTTAAGTGACTGACCCAAGTTCCCTGGCCAGAAAGTGGTAGAGCCAGGTGGTTTCAAACCCATGCTGCAGACCTCAGAGTCTGCTCCTGCCTCTTACATTTTATTCCTTGAAGGAACATACTTGAATGGAGCTCCCACTCTGTGCACAAATTCCTAGAATATATTTTACACACTTTGTTTAAATGCGGTGACTGGGCTGTTGAGAGGTAGGGAAGGGGGAGACCCAGTGATGTCCCATGCCCAAGGTCAGCTGGCTCCTTGTGGTACAGAAGGTTTGAACTGAACAGCTGCCTGGCTCCAAAGCCTGTGCTTCCTGCTCGGCACCGCATTATCTGGTCCCTGGAAGTCATTCAACCTAATGTCCTCTTTGGGGGAATGAGAAAACTGAGGCTTGCCAATGTTGACACCGAAGGTCATCCTCAAGGCCTAAGGAGCACTTCCCCCCAGCCAGGAAGGAAGCTAGAGTTCATCTGTTCTAAGCTGGCCTAGTTTGCACACAGCCCCTTTCGCTAGGGTCAATTCCCAGGGTGACTGTAAAGCGCCTGCCTTTGAAGAGTGTATGTTTCTGTGGAAGTGAAGCCAAAATTGGGGACAGGCAGTTAGAGTAGTAATAGGGGATCGGGTCAAATCGAGGAAATGGAGGCCATGAAAGCCATCTGCCTCTGGAAGTTGGAGACTGCCCCTGGGAGAATGGAATGTCAAGGCTCTCTGGAGCCCATTGATCACCAGATTTACCTGCCCTTGTCAGGGACTGCAGGCAGGGAACTGCTAATTAATGCCCCCTGGGCCCTTGCCTGGCTGAATCACCTTGGCCCTCCCCCTGCCCATTCGCTTCTCACTTTATGCATCTCACCTGCAAAACCAGGCCTAGTCATGCAGGCAGGAAGGAGAGATAAGTGGGGAGAGAACTGGAGAACAAGAGACCTTAACCTATAAAAGATGTAGGGTGCGCTCACTTCTTGGGATTCTAGAATATCAGCCATGGCCCCCTTCTCCCTCCCAGGAGAAGTCTGTATCATTACTACTTCTAAATAAAACCTGCTTAATATGCTTGCCTTGGCGTGCTTCTCTAGTGTTCAAACTTCAACGTTAGAGGAAGCAGAACTCGTCACCAGTGAACAGCGGTATCAGAAGGACCAGGCCTGTTCTTGAGTCTTGCTGGCGGTGGCCATCTTGACTTTCTACCCTGGCTTCCTCAAGCCTCACATCCAGAGAAATTCCTCCTGCAAGCAAGCCTCCCAGGGTGGGTCCAGGGTGGGTGCAGGGAGGCTCCTGGCTGATGTATGGTTTGGTCCTGCTTCTTCCCTGCTGGGTCCCTCTTCCAAAGTTCACTGCTCCTGTCAAGAAGGGCTCTTCAATGACCTCTCCTCCCAGGTTCTGGAAACTGCTTTCTTCCCTTGCCCCTTTAAGCCTTGGGGTAGAAATGATGCCCCACTGTTTTTAGCCCCAGAGGCACACCCCAAACTTTCTACTTTATCTAGTTTTGCACTCACCAACTGTCTGCTGAGGAGGTTACCCAGATTGACGTGCACACTGTTTCCTGCTGAGACCCCGTGAGTCACCCCATGGTTATTCTGACTCATTACCCCATTGGTGTCCTCTCCAGTGCTAACCACGATCAGCAGCCATCTCGTTCACTATATATTAGCTTTCTTACTGTCTTTCTGCCTCCAAAGTTGGAGGGGGACAGGGTCTTTACTGGCTTTTCATCCAAAGCTGCCCCTAAGCCGGGGTGTCCATTTTCACAACGCCACTGTGATGTGCGCAGAAGGCCTAGGGAATGATTGATGTAGCTGAGCGAAGTGTTGGTGGCTGCCTGCATGGACCAGTCCCTTCCCGGACTCCTTCTTCAGGGTGAAAGCCAAGGTTGTACTTCAGATGCACCACTGGCCTCAGTTGCTCTTCCCTCTCTTGGGTGTGGCTGTCAGAACCACAGTTACCTTGCTAAGGTCACCTTCATCTCAGCCAATAATTTGTGTCACCTTGTCTGTGGGCTGCACAGTGCAGGGTGCTATGAGGGAGGCCCACCCAGCCTCCAGTGGGGGCTCCTTTCCTGGATGAGCACTTTTTAAGGAATCAGGTAGAACATTCCTCTGCTGGACAGACTCACCCATGTTCATCCAGATAATTTATCATAGGCTATTCAGGAGGAGCTGCGGGAGGGGGTTCTCCATTTACTTGGTGCCTGAAGAAGAATCCAGACATTTTATACACATCAGGAACTGGCTCTCCCAACATCAGGAGTCCCAGAGATACCTCAGGCTGCCTTCCAAGAACCCTGTCACCTCTGCTCACTGGCCAAAGCGCTGCTCTCCTGTTGGCCTGGGAGGCAGAGAGCAATGAGTCTGCGTGTTCAGACTCTGGATCCCAACAAATGTGGTCTCGGACCCTGGCCTTTCCTCTTAATAACTCCAGGATGCCAGGTCATTCATTTAACTTTCCTGAGTCTCAGCTTTTCCATCTGCAGAATGGGAACATGTAACCTTCTTTCTGGGGTCGTGAAGATTGGACAGAAACAGTGCAGGTAAGGCACTGAACACGTGCTCCCTGAGTGAGCAGTAATAGCAGAGCCAGGCCAGATGCTCCATCTGTCAGCTCTGTGGGATCCTTTGAAAATAATCTGATTTTGGTTTCCTTAGCCACTTAACTTACAGCTCTCTTTTTTTAAGTCAGATTTTTATTTCCATTTCAGTAACGTCAAGGGGCTTGCTGACCTTTGCTTTTCTATCCCGTGACCACCCGGCTGAGGACGTGTTTAGTGGTGCTGAATGTGTACCCTCCAGTTGCACTTTGTCCCTCCCTGATGCTCACCCACCCCCCAGCCTGCCACAGGGCTGGAGTGGGCAGCACCAGGCTGAGGGCACAGGTGACCAGGTACAACCCCACCGCTGCCATTGGCTTCCTCGTGTGAATTTGGCGAGCTGCATTTCTTCGTCTGTATTTTGAATAAAGCTTGGCAAACGTTTGGGAGCAGGGCTTAGAAATGAAAACTATTTCCATTATACTTAGGGTTTAATTTTACCCCTGAGGAGCCTCTACTATACTTGGGATGATAAAATGAGTAATTCTAAAATACCAGCGATTGGGACCAAATGAATACTATCCAGGGAAGGGCACGCCGCCTCCCAGTTCCCGTTCCTCAGCTCCTGCACTTTAGAGCTCACTAACGAGGCGTTAGGCAGCTGCCTTTGACTAAAGTAGAGTTGACCCTTGAACAATGCAGGGGTTGGGCACAGTCTAAATCCCAAACACAGCTTTAGACTCCCCCCAAACTGAACTCCTGGTTACCTGCTGTTGACCGGAAGGAAGCCTTCCCAATGACATAACCGTTGATTGACTCATTTTGTGTATGCATAATATGTGGTGAGAAATAATGGAGAGCACACGAGATCACTTTTTACCGCAACATGCAGTTTACCGGAGAGATGAACTGCTCTTGCAGAGATGACTGGCGTCCCACAGCGTTTAAGGGGCTATTCGACACACTTGAGCTCAGTGCCGTAGCAACAGGAGGCGACTGAGAAATGATCACAGCAATAGGGTCTGTGTACTCCCTCAGCTTCCTGCCAGGGTGATGTAGTGCCGCACCCTCAGGTTTGCTTACATTTCTCTGAGCTGTGAATGGCGCCATGGGTGGTCTGTAAGTGTCGTGAACGTTTGATGAATTTTGACTTTCCATAATAGATTTGTGCATATCTTGTGGTAGTAACTATGACCTAGGCTGTTATGGACCTATTGTGTGCATTCATGACATACCTCCCTGTAGCTCTTTCTGAACTCTTTTTTGATATTTCTGGGCTATGCAGTTTGTTAATTCTTTCACCACTTGAGTTTTTTCAAATGATCACATATTTCAATAAGAAAAAAAATAAAAATCATGTCTAAGTGGGCCGGGCAGTTCAGACCCTGTTGTTCAAGGGTCAGTTGTGTTGATCTCATCGAAGACCAGTGCTTTTGTGTTCCTTCCGTTTGGCTGGGAACAGGTGTACTGGGGTTGGAAATCCAATGAGTAAAACAGCAGCAGATGCAGGTGGGGTAGAACCTGGCTGCTTTGGCCACACTCAGAGGGAACAATGATCCTGGCACCCGCTTTTGAGACTTAAGACCTGCTCAGGATAGTTCTTATTGCTCAGGGCTCATCACGGCCAGCACAGTCCCCAAAGATGGGCCCCACACCTGTGCACCCCACCTAGCCAGCCGTCTGTCGATCCCCCACATGCCAGCCAGCTCCTGCCGCTCTGCCCTCCCTGCGTGCCCTCCTCGCCTGGTGTTTTCTCGTGGCTGCTGGCTGAAGGTCTCTTAGCCCGTCAGACATGGATGCCGTGACTCACTGGGGCTCCAAAGCAGTGCTTCTCAAAATGGGTCCTTGACCAGTACCTGCTTGCAGACTCTCCATGACGAGAGGCTTACAATAAGAGTGAAGTGAGTAGTCCCTTCTCTGTTGGATCTAGCCGTCTTAAGTCTGTGCTAGGTTTTCATGTCTTGCTTTTTTCATTTTATTTCTCTGTGAATTTGTTTTTTATTGTGCAGTCAGCCCTTGGGATCCACAGGATCGGTTCAGGCTCCTGTGGACACCCAAACCTGATGCTCGTGTCCATTTTACAAAATGGAGCAGTGTTTGCACGTAACCACACACGTTCTCTTGCACCTTTTAACTCCTCTCTTGACCTGTGATACCTAACAGGAAGTAAAGACTGCGAAAATAGCTGCATTGATTAGGGATAATGAGGGGAAAGCCTGCAGGTGTTCAGTACAGGCAGCGTTCCCCCTACCGTGCTCAGCCCCTGGGTCGAATCCATGGACGTGGAGCCCACAGGTCCGGAGGGTGGGCTGCACTGTAGGGAGTCTCGGTGTGAGAGGCAAAGTGGAGCCACGGTCCCCACAGCCAGCTCTGCCCTGAGGTTTCAAGCCCTCGGTTGGCTCCACTGCCTCATCTTCCTCCCGCAGGGCCTCGGCAGAACCTTGCCCCTCCTGCTCCCTGACTGGAACCTGCCCCCAGATGGGCCACCCTTCCGGCCACTCCGCATGTGGTCCTCTGTGCTCCCCGCCTTCTTAGGCAGCTCAGGCACAACTTCCCAGTCAGGCCTCCCAAGCACACGGGCTCACTCAGGGTTCTGCCTGTGCCCTCCGTCTTCCAGGCACTTGATCCCAATCAGAGGGGTTGCAGGGGGTTCCCACAGCCCGCTAGGCCCCTTCCCCGAGCCAGACTCCCTGAAGGCAAGCTTTATGACATTAGCTTGCACATCGCTCTCACCCTGGCTTCCAAAACAGGCCTAGCATGTAGTAGGTCCTCAGTAAACATGCTTCGGGTTCATTGGATGACTGGGGAAATGGATGATAGAGTTCAAAGATGGACAAATATTTTAGTGAATTACCTGCCTGCTCCTAAGCAGAGTTGCTCACTCCATCATGATTGCCTCTGTGGTCTAAAGAAACTTCTTCCTCCTCCTCCCCCTCCTCCTCCTCCTCCTCCTCCTCTTCCTCTGCTTTCTTCTTCTTTTTAAAATTTTTATAGCATCTTACTTAGTATAGCTTCTTAGAAAGTATAGCTCTGCCCCTGGGAGACTTGAGCTTCAATCCCAGCTCCACCAACCTGCTAGGAGACCCTAGGCAGGTGAGTGGACCTCTCTGAACCTGTTTTTCTCACCTATAAAATGGATATATAACCCTCCTTCACAGGACCGCTGGAGGACACAAGGAACAGGCCAACTAAAAACACCAGGCAGAGCAGCGCAGACTAGAGCCCGGTCCGCTTCTCACTCTGCTGTGACTTCATGAAGGGAATCCATGCATTCCCAGGACCGAGATCCCACGGCACCCAGCACAGGTGAGCTCAGTAAGTAAGTAATGCTCAAGTTATCTGATGAAAATCACACCAAGTGGTCAGTGTTTAATATAATGGGCATAATAATCTTCACTGTTGAGAGATTTTAATAAAGCAGGCATTAGAACTGTGCCTGGCTCCTAATATATGTTTGATAATTGGTAATTATTATCATCCATAAAAATGACATCTCAGATGATGTCCCCAAATTCTTACCACCAGTTAATTTGAAAAAGAATAAATGAAAGGAATGCTCTGGTCTGGCTGGATTTCTTTCTGAGGTGTGAAAAAGAGTTCAGCTGTCAGGCACAGCCCGGCCAGCAGGCTGCCAAGTTTGGATGTCGTTGGGCATGCCAGCAGGGGGCGCAGTTTCCCCACTAATGAGCCAACAGCAAGCAATTGCGAATCTAGCTGGAAGTTTGAGGCCAGGAGCTCTGTAGGTTCTGAGCAGAAATCTGCTGACCGATGCTCCCAAGCTTGGAGGACTAAGTACCAGCCCGTTTCTGCGTTTGTCACTAACTTCAGTGAAAGCCAGGACTGGGCTGACGCCAGAGCAGGTGAGTGGCATCGTGTGAAGGTGTCGTGGCAACCAAGGTTGCCCCTGCCCGAGGACGGGTTTCTGGAGGGTTCCAGCAGCCCACTTGACCCATGCCCTCCTCGTAAGGGGGACAGAGGGCCTTCCGGAGGAGGTTTTGAAGCGCCTGGGAGGCAGGAGGAAGGGCATCACATGCTCCTCCTGGGGGTGCTATTGTCCTGGTTGCTGCTTTGGACCCCTAGGTGGCCTTTGTCCTGCACTCTGCACCTTGGGCAGGTGGCAGTAGAGCTGTCTTCCTGCCGCAGAGGAGTGTGCCCTCTCAAGAGTTCCGGTGAGACCCTCAGACCTCCTTGTCCACATTTCACCTTCTCACTGTTGATAGAGGCCAAAGGAGTTGCAGGAAAATGTTTCTTATGAGAAAAAATAAGAACAGCTCCCGCCAAACTGGTGACAAATGGCCCTGCCACTGCTGTGCGCCGTGTGCCTGCCGCTGGCGGGGCCTGCATGAACCTAGGAAGGCTCAGGCCCCGTGTTCCTGGTGTTTCTAGATCTTCTATTTTTTTTTTTTTTTAAAGAAATTCAGATTTTTAAGTAAAGTCTTCTACATGTTTTTCTATTAATGGCTTAATTCAAATACACATACCACACAGCCCGGCCAGAGACTTTTTGTCAGCATGGACCATCAGCTTTCAACTCTGGCTTACTTGAAAGTCTGTCTTTAGTGTGATAGTCAAAACCCACCACCAATGTCCATTGCCAATTTCCTGGACCCTCCCTACACCCCACTCAAATATTCCGACCCTTCCACGTCTGTCCGCCATCTATTTAAACCCCCTTCCTGCTCCAGTCTTCTTGACAAACTTAGCGCTCACTCTTCTAGGCCAGTCAAATGCCCCTCCTCCTCCTTTTCTGGAAGAATTCCTTCAACAGGCTCATCCGCCATATTCCTTTCTTCCAGTTGTGAGGTCGCGGGCTCTCAGAATAAGGAACATCAGCTACCAATAATTCTGCAGCCGTCTCCTCCAGTCTTCATTTGCAAAGGTTCTCATTATTACCAAGTCAAATCTTAGGGAATGAATTATAGATCACATTAGAAAACTATATCATGGAAAATTTTCAAATGTACTCAATAGCAGAAAGATCAGTAAAATGAACCCACATGTATCAATCATCATGCAGCTCTAGGAACTGTTGACTCAGTCTCATTCATTTCCATCCTTCCCGACTCCCAAATAGAAATTATTTTGAAATGAACTTCAGATATCATGCATTTTCATCTGTAAATGTTTCTGAATATCCCTCTAAAAACAATGCCCTCATTTTAATATGGAAAAATGAAAACATAGAAGTTGTATAATGGATTACATATACTCATTTTCTGACTTCAACAATGATAAATTCATGAAGCAATCTTATGTTGTCTGTATTCCCCATTCTTTTTTCATAGATTATTTTGAGACAAATTTGTAGACATTTCAATTCATACACAAACATTTTATATCTCTAAATTGAAATAGACAACCTGCACAGTAATAAATTTGGACCCCTACTTCATACCACAGACAAAAATTAACTTAAAATGGATCAATGACCCAAATGTAGGACACAGTGCTGTTCAGTCCTAAAAAGTGATGAAGTTCTGATCCATGCCAAAACATGGATAAATCTCGAAAACATGCTAAGTGAAAGGAACCGACTCAAAAGTCATATATTGTAAAATCTGTTGTGTGAAATATCCAGGATAGGTTACCCAGGGAGATGGTGCAGGTGGGTGGTTTCAGGGGAGATGGTTTTGGAACATTGTGAACTCGCTCAACACCAATGAATTGTTCACTTTAAAGTGATCAATTTTATGTCACGTGAATTTGGCCTCAATTAAAATAACCATAATACTATGTTTGCAGCTAAGAAATTAACATTAATTTTTAAATATCAAATATCTGAAGTTTTCAAATTTTCCCATTTTTATAAAAACACAACAGATTTCCTCATTTGGAATACGAGGAAGGTTCATATATTCTGAATGGTTGACATATTTTCTTGCCTCTTAATCTGTAGATTCTTCCTCTGTGTCTCTCTTTTTTCCTCTCTCTCTCCTAATTTCTTTTGATTGAAGAGACTGGTCGGTTCTTTTTGTAGATTCTGAATTTTGCTCACTGTCCCCCAGTTGGGGGACATATTCCTTTGTCTCTGCATTTACTGTGATTTGATGATTAGATCTAGATGCTCAGCAAGACTATGTTTTTGTTTCTCTGCAAGATGACCACCTCATAGGCACATCATGTCCCACAGCCTGTCTTTGGTGGCATGAGCAGACGTAGATGGCCCCTGGCCAGAGCCATGTCCACTGGGGTGTACGAATGTGTGGCTGTCTTCCCTTCCCTCTGCTTTATTAGCTGAGATCCTGCGTCCTCAGAGAAGAGTGTCCTCTTTCACTGTTTGGTTATGTGGAGGAACGCTTCACCTAGGAGAGTAGAACAAAGGTTTGGTTCTCTCCCTTATTAACTATCTTTGAAAATAGTATCTATTTCCCTAGCATCTTCCAGAAGTGATCTTCTGAAGTATCAGTTATCAACTCCTGGATTTGAACACAGTTAATGCTTTGCAGTCCTTTATATTATTATCCTTATTCCAAGTATTAAGTAAGTGACGCCCAGATTTCCCCTTTCAGGCCCCTGAGAGTCTTGTCAAATAGTCTTTAGAGTCCTTTTGTCACGGTTCTGGCAATTCTCCATGGCTCCCTGTGCATTTCCTTCTCTGGGGCTGGAATTAGCCATTTCCCCAGGCATTTGGAGGCTCATCTGGACAGGATCCTTTCAAAAAGAATCCCACTGCCATTATCCCATAGAGACATTTAACAGCCGTTTCTTCGTATACATACCCCCTGAAATAACACATCTGCCTCGGCCTTCACACTTTTTTATCTTCAAAATCAGTCATGTGGAGCAAGATACCAAAGACATGTGTCAGTCACTAGCCAGGGGCCTTACAGAATCAGCTCCCTCATTTAATACTTAGATAGACTACGGGGTAGAGAATGGTATCTCCATTTCATTGACATGAAACTGAGGCTCACAGGCACAAAATCGCTTGCTTCTGAATGACAGTTCATACAGAGCAATGGCAGTCACCAGTGCTAGGCCACCTACTCTTTATCCTTCAGCCCAGGAGGAGGGGACACATCTGGAAAGCAGTTAAGACTTGCAGATAGGTTTGGAGATGGTAAGGGGCCACATGACTCTGTATTTGTGGCAGGTTATTATAATGAACTCGGTTATCATGTTCCATATGTGAACAACCCCTCAAAAAATAGTGACTTTGACTCAAGGGTGACTTCACAAAAAGTATTATTATTACTGAAAATAATGAAATTTCACCTCCTTCTTAGAGAAAAGCCTATGTTTATTGTTGTCTTCCTCATGAAAGACTTGAAAGTCAGGGATCTTAGTGGAATCTGTTTTAGGGATTTGCCAGGGAGGGTTGCAGGCTGTTTATCAAAGTCTCATTGATTTCTCCCCCTTAGGAATTGCCAGCTTCACAGGCAGAACAAATAGGATTTTCTCTCTGCCTCCTTTCTGCCCTCCTGAACAGTTATTTTGAAATAAAAATGCAGAAATAAACGCACACATCCATAGTCCCCAGGGCCCTGAGGTCACAGTCTGTAATTTTCTCTCTTGTTTGAGTTGGATTCCAAGTTTTATTATTTGCTTTGTTTACCAAATACATAGTAGATGGTGCTGATCTAAGCATTTTACAAACTTTAACACATTTATTCCTTTTGTGGAATCCTGTGAGATAGATGATATCATTAGCCCCATTTCAAAGATGAAGAAACTGAGGCACAGAGAGGTAAAGAGGTACCACTGGTACGTTATGGCCCTGGGGCCTCAAGGCCGTGAGTCTCTCCTCTGCCGGGCTGCCTTTCCATCTGTGGGTCCCTCTGGCTTTTGGATCCTCAGCTGCAGGACAGAACATAGCTAGGACACTATTTTCTATTGGCAAATGTGCCGAAAAGAGTACTCTGACTTCACATCAGATTTAGCAGAACACCCTCTCTTTACTGGGTGTCAGAGGACCAGAAATATGAAACGATAAGCTTCATTTTCCCCTAATCAGGTTTGATTTTGACAGAAGAAACTGAGCTCTTGTTTTGGAGGTAGATTCTGCTTGTGGATGCCCAGATGCTGTGGTATGTCCAACATCTGGTTAAGGTATCAGTTCATTTCAGGTCTCTAGCCAGGTTTCCATGGCAGCAGCCTCCGGATCATAAATCCAGACATGTATCCGGAGCACACCAGGGCCAAGGACAGCGGGAGCACACCAGGGCCGGGGACAGCGGGAGCGCACCGTGGGTCCCTGCTCTCTGATGCACACAGTGACACTGGGAGGTGGAGGCAGTGCTGATCTGCACTGCACAGGCGAGGAAGCTGAGGTGTGGAGAGGTTCGCGGGTCACAGGTGTGGGCTTCGAAACCAGCACTATTGTCTGAGATCTGCTGATCTCTCACATGGCAGAATCATGAGCTCCACTCGAAGCCCTCACAGTAGACTCAGGGAGTCAGTTTAAAATGGCTCTTTGGTGCTCTTTCCTCTATTTATCGCTGAAACAAATATTTCTTGAGTCATCATTCAGTACTAGACTATGGGCAATAACAGAGAATAAGATGAGTCCTTACTTCCTGGGCCTAAAGAGAGCCTGTCTTGGGAAACATGGACTTTTACCAGATTGGGAAGGATCCTAAATCAAGACCTTGGTGCCTGGTGAGCCCAGAGGAGGAGGTCGAACCCTGGGGATGCTTCCTGAAGGAAGTGACACGTAGGGTGGACCAAAAGAACAGACCAGATGGACGCACTGGCCATGCCTGTAATCCCAGTGGCTCAGGAGACTGAGGCAGGAGGATCACGAGTTCAGAGCCAGCCTCAGCAACTTAGTGAGGCCTTAAGCAACTTAGCAAGACCCTGACTCAAAACAAGAAATAAAAAGGGCTGGGGTTGTGGCTCAGGATTAAAAAATAAATTAAAAAATTAAAAACCCACACACAAAGCAAAATTGAGTTTAGCAGGAAAAGTGAGGACAAGGGGCATTCTGGGAATAAGGAAGATTATTTGCTTAAATGTGAGTCAAGGTAAGACAATATCTGGCGAATAGAAGACAGGTAGTCATCTGAATTGGAGGTGGGAGAGGGGACAGTCACAGATGCAGATGAGGGTTAAGGACTAGCTTGTCCAGGGGCTTGTATGCTTTGCAAGGTTCTAACCTGCTTCCTGGGGTGGCAAGGAGCTTCCGAGAAGGCTGCACCTTAGGAGTCTCCTGAGCTGTCAGCCACAGCAGTCAGCTTTCTACATCTCACCGATGAGGAGCTGTGGTGGCCAGTTGAGGCCACCCTGGGAACGAGATGCCTGATGACACAGGACGGCACCTGGTGTGTTGCCAATGCTGCCCAGCTTCTCCACGGTCCCTGAGGAGCAGCCGTCGTGGTGAGGCAGGAGACTGTGGAAATCATTCAAAGTATTTATTCATTTTGTTCCACTTTCTTTGATAACAAGCAAGATACTAAGGTTTCAGTTTGTCCCTTTATGTGGGAAAACACCTTCATTACCGTGAGAGCCCACGGTGGCAAGGTTAACCCAAAGACACGTAAGGGTGGTGCTGGGTCGGGGGCCACTGGAATAGCACTGGCCGTTCATGTTCTAGGGCTGCGCATTCACTTTCCAGAGGAAACGAAGCCCTGGCAGGGAAGTAAGAAGACATGGGTTCCCACCCGGCCCAGGGAACCTGGCCAGCCCTCTCCAGACGAGGCCGGGTGGTGGATGGTAGCCGTAGCTCCTTCTGTTTCCCTCCTCCTCCTGCCAGCTCTGGTCTCTGTGCCTGTCGGTACCCGCTGCTTTTCCTACTGTGCCATTGACTCCCCTTGCAATTCCACCAAGGACGCCCTGTCCTTGGCACCACCCTGGGCCACAAGCACATGAAAATCCTCACTCCCAGGTCTCAGCTACAATGAAGAGGCATTGGAGTCCAGCTCAGTGTCCTTAAGATCCAAACAAGGAAAGCTTCTGGAGAGCGTGTGCCCTTCAACATGGGCCACGTGGGCATGGATTAGCCAGGCTGGAATGTCAGATAGAGGGGAAGAAGTAAGACAGGAGAGAGTGGAAGTGTCCGTGGAGTGAGTCTCAGGAAGCACCCATCAGCTCATTATGACACCTGGCAATACCTTCTTCCTATTTTTTTTAAAAACAAAACACTATTCAAAAATAATTTCAAACTTACAGAATAGTAAGTGCACCTGTTAGATTAATGTTAACGTTTTACCTCATTTGCTCTTTCTGTCTTTGTACACGTACACACACGTGTGCACAGGGAGAAGGTGCACAGAACATGGCCCTTCATCCCCAGCTTCTTCGCGGTGAGTTTCCTGCAGACGAAGCGTCTTCTTACCACCACAAGCGTTCAGCATCGCCGTGACTCTTGCCTGTAAGAAGGCTCACGTTGCATTTGCCAGGTGACCCTGCCACATCCTCAGTGGCATTTCCCCTTCCAGTAGTTTCCACTCTGGTGTCAGCTGTGCATCTGCTTGTCCCCGTCTCCTTAAGCTCCTTTGATGCAGAACATTCCCATCTTTTCCTCTCTTGGCATCAGTCATTTTCTGGAAACAGGAGGCATCAGACTTACCTCAGTTTGAGTCTTAGCTTTGCCACATCAGAGCTGAGTGACCCAAAACAAGCAACTTCACCCGAGTCTCCGTTTCTCATCTCCCTAATGGGGATATTAATAAAGTGGGAATAGCATTAAAAATAGATGGACATGGGAGTGAAATATGTAGATGAATGTGAAATCATGCCTGGTCCTATGGCTTCCAACAAGGTGCCTGTTACCCAGTAAGGGACCAATGCATTTGATTAGTGTCGTCAGTAATTAATGTGATGTCATTCACTGTGGTTCACACTTACGTGCTGTGTGACCTTGAGGAAGTTGCTCTGCTTCTCAGAGACCCAGTGTTCTCAGTGGTAAGAGTAGGGCTTTTAATGTCTTCCTCCTGGGGTTGAAGGAAGCACATGGGGCTGGTGATGACTCTCCTCTTGGCAATAAAGCCTCCATTTCCCCCGCCAGCACCCCTTACATGCAGAATTCTCCACAGGAAAATACTGGCTTTGTGGACATCAGTGATGGGGCGAACCCTTTATAGCAGGTGTGATCCTGTGAGAAGCACCAATATCAGAGATGATAGCTGTTTAAAGAAGAAACTGGAAAATGGCACCCTCCCTGTGGATGTTTTCACCAAGCATGTTTTGGGGTAATCTTCTCTCTGTTGGTCAAACAGCTGCTGTGGCGGGTGTGGCGGGTATGGTGGAAGGCATGGGGTGGCGGTAGTCCCTGGTGGCTGTGATTCATTGTTAATCAAAATCAGATCCATGTGACCTTCATGTCATCATGGAAACTCTGATGTGAGCAGATGCCAAAATAGAGAGCTCTGGACTGTGTCCCCAGGTCTTCCCAGGGCCAGGTCTTGGTTCAATGCCACCTCCTCTGGGAAGTCTTCCTGGGCTCTGCATCTGATTGATGTCAGTCCCACTTCCTGAAATCTACCCCATCTTACTGTCTTCTTAGCAGAATGTGCCAGTTGGCCTGGTACGTCTGTTCAGCTGATTCTTCTGTCCCCTACCATCTGGAAGCCGCAAATGTCAGGGAACTTGCCTCTGCTCCTCTCCACTGAATGCCTAGTCTATGACATGATGGCCACAATTTCACTGGTCGCCA
Organism: Sciurus vulgaris; assembly: GCF_902686455.1. Taxonomy (NCBI): domain Eukaryota; kingdom Metazoa; phylum Chordata; class Mammalia; order Rodentia; family Sciuridae; genus Sciurus; species Sciurus vulgaris. The sequence goes on from NC_136466.1 coordinate 10,581,284, forward strand.
ATGTTTGCTGCCTTAATAAATGAAGCTGCTTCGGCTCTGACCCCTCTGTGGTGATGGGGTCCAGAAGGCAAGTGGATGGAGAGTATCACAGCCTGGGCCCTGGCATGACCTTGAGGGCACATTGGGAACTTGGGAGGGCCTCTGTGGTGGGTGAGTTAGGACTGAGTTAGCAGGATTACGGCTTTGATCCCTGGGAGCAGGAAAATTGTTTTCTGCCTGGGATCAGATTTCTCCTGGAGGATAACTGGTTCTCATGAGCCCGCAGTCCACCGTGGGTGCAGACCCCTGGGGCTGTCAACAGCTCCTTTCTGAGCCTTCTCTTCAAATGTGGGGGCTTCCCTGTGCCGTGAGCTTTGGAGGGGAGAGTGTGGTGTGAAACGAGGTTACCGGTTTGGTTGCTGAAAGTCATGAAACTCTTTCAGTGTGGAGGTGACCCGGCTGCGGGGGTCTGTAAAGGACATGCCCAGGACACCTTTGGACTCTCGTTTCCTACCTTAGCATGTGGAATCAGGGCTTAGGGTTCAAATCCCTGGAAGGCCACATGGTGTCTGTGACTTGGCCAAATACTCTTCTTTTCTTGAGCATCCGTTTCCTCCTGAGCAGATGGGAGCAATAACCCCTGCCTTGCTTGTGAGGAGAGTGCTCTGCCCATGCAGAGCGCCCAGCTTGGGCCTCACAAGATGCCACCTGCAGGCTCAGTGGAGCCCAGGAAGGAGGCCTCAGGGGCCTGTCAGACACGAGTGTGAATCTCCACTGTCCCCGCACAGCCCAGGTGACTGGTGATAATGCTCATCACCTCTCTCCAGCTTCTGTTTTCTCATCTGCAAATTGGCTAGAATAATATAGTTGGCCCTCTGCGTCCTTGGGTCCCACATCTGCAGTTTCAACCAAGAGCGAATAAAATATATTTGGCTTGGGAGGCTGAGGCAGGAGGATCACAAGTTCAAACCAGTCTCGGCAAACTAGCGAGGTCCCAAGCAACTTTTGTGAGACCCTGTCTCCAAGTAAAAAATAAAAAAGGGACTGAGGATGTAGCTCAGTTAAGCACCCCAGGGTTCAAGCCCTGGCACAAAAAAAAAAAAAAAAAAGAAAAAATTGCATCTCTACTGAGCATGTATAGACTATTTTTCTTATCACCATCCCTTAAACATTACAGAATAACACCTATTCACATAGTATTTACCATGTATTAGGTATTTACAAGTTGTAAATACCACCTTGTTTCCATGAGGGGATTTCCGCATGTGTGGATTTGGGTGTCTTCAGGGGCTCCTGGAACGTGTCCCAGTGGGTGCTGAGAGACAGCGTCTGTTTCCTAGGACTATTGGAAGGACTATCTAGAATATTGCTGCATAAATTGCTATTCATACAATCATTGCTGTTTAAGACCTTATAAATCTAGATCCTTCCCACTCAGAAACTACATGGGTGCTGAACCCCCTAAATACAGGGACAGAGGTATATTCAGCCGAGTCCATGGAAGTCATTGGTCCTGTAAGTTGTCAGTATTCCGTGCAAGAGAAACGACTTGGTCAATGACCTCTTGGTCTCGGTGTTGTAAGGATGCGTCCTAGGGAAGCAATGGCAGACCCCCTCCCTCCTTTCCTCTGCGACCTCTCCTCCTTCCCACCTCCCTTTCTCCTCAGCAACCTGGACCATCCACCTGCTCAGCCTCCGCCATGATTCCCCTGGAGGTCCAGCAGACGCCTTATCCCAGGGGGGCTCATCCAGTGTGTCCTGCCTCTAAGGACTGTCCCCCTGAAAATATCTGGGTCCTTTGGTTCATTTGTGGACATGGAGGCAAGTGACCTTCTGTGACTCGATTCCATGGCTTTGTTTGTAAGAACACAGACACGCGAGTGGCCACTGACAGTATGTGTTCCAGCATCATATACGGGGCATATTTTGCTCAGAAACACGTCCTGTTAGTTGTTGAAACCTTTTTTGCATTCCCTGAAACAAATGACACTACGGCATATTTTCTTTTGGGGGGGCAGTAAATAAAAGCCTTTTATGTTGACAATGATAATATTATATTCCACAATCTATTTGCATTTCTCTATTCTGTGGATTTTATTGCTCGATATAAATCCCCAGGCTGAGATGCATTCAGCTTCACTCGGGAAACAATGGTGCATTTTGTCACCGGGCTGGACAGCTACATGCCCAAGATGCCACCTGCAGGGATTGCTTTGTGCCCCATGTGCAGGGCTGAGGCCTGGACAGGAAGACGTGTGGTGTGCGTGGGTCTGGGCACACGGGCACACGGGCACGCACACGGGAAGCCTGGGGGATTCTCTTTGGAGCCACAATCAGAATGGATTTCTGAGAGGGAGCCGGTCAGAGTGCCTTCCTCTTCCATGTGCTACCTCCGGCCCATCCCTGCCAGCCGGGTCTTCAGGAGAGTGGTCAGCACCTGCTTCAACTCTGGCCAAGGTGAAGGGCAGAATGAGAACGAGGACATACATCGTCCCAGAGGCTTGTAGAGGAGTTGAGTCTCTCACCACTTCCTGTGGGGCTTCTGAATACTTCCAAGAGCAGAAGCACTTTTCCCAACAGACAAGTCAGTAAGAACCTGCCGAGATAAACTGTGGCCATCTTCAGCCAGCGTCCATGCTGACCACTGACGGCCCTCTGGGCACTTCTGTGTGCCATGCCTTGGGCTAAGCACTATCTCATTTAATCCTCGCAACAGCCCTGCAAGGTAGGTGCTACTGTTATCCCCACTGTACAGACCAGGAAGCTGAGGCCTAAAGCTCCTCAGCTGAAAACTTGCAGAGTAGGAATTCAAGCTCTAGGCAAGTCTGGCAAGAGTTATTGGTGGCAGGAGAAAAGACACTAATGACTCCCTGGGTCTGCGATGGTCATGAAACCACTGCTCCTCCTTGCGGTGTGTGACCTTGACCTGCAGGGTACACACATAAAGCATGAACGAGTCAGTGGGTGTCATAGGACCGTATGTGGCTGAATTGCTTAGCATAAGGCAGTTCAGTGGTGCCTTGCTATTTCAGTCAGGGGCATCTTCTCTGCTCTTGAGGGAAGTTTTCCAGCTGCAGAAATGGGGGTGCCTTACCCAGGCACAGCAAAGGGGCTTTGGCTGACGGGTTTGGTGCCGACTTCACCCACAAAGCTGAGAGGGGCAGGAAGCCCTTCCTTGATCTCTGTTTGGAAGAAAGTCCCAGATCTGGTGGTTTCTGTGCCCTTGGATCAGGTTAAGGAAATGGTCCTCAAAATACTCAACTTTTAGTGGCTTTGATTATTAAATTCCTAAAATGCTTATTTATTGTGTTTCAAGCCAAGCGCAGTTTTTTTTTTTTTTTTTTTTTTTTTTTTTTTTTTGGTTTGTCTCAGGAGTGTTCAAGCCAGAGGTTGCAGATGAAGGGAATGAGTACATGATTTCCTTTTTTCTTTTTTCCTTCCTTTTTTCTTTTATCCGGGACTTTCTTCAAATGTCTGTTTTCGAATTGAGCTTTTAAGGAGAGCATTTGTGAATGAAGCCGCCCCTTTGTTTTCAAGCTAATCGAATCCTATTTTTCACTTAACCAGAAAAGTAAATGTTTTCAGAGCTGCACTGGCTTCTCAGAGGGCGGTTTCCTACGGTGTGTGTGACATCTGCGTCATCAAACGAGGACAGTGGGCCTGGCAGTCAGGACGGGGTGGTCAGGACCGGCCTCTGCTGACCAACAGACTCCAACACAGCCCCGGAAAACATATCGATGTTGCTGTTTTCAATTGAAATACCAGAGGAATGTTGTCCACACCCTGTCCTTGGGCTGTGGCTGGGAGGCTGGGACAGCTGGACTCCTGTCCAGAGCTCTGTCACCTGTGAGGCAGTGGTGGGCAGGCAGACTCGGCAAAGCCTGGAGCCCGGCAGCTTAGCCTAGATCTCAAAGAGCTGGACAAATGCAAGTTGATTGTAGGTGGCACTGGGAGGGACATCAGTAACCCTGAGTCCCACAGTGACACTTGGTTCCCTTTCCAACTCTCCATCCTTCTGAGCCTCTAAGGACAAAGTCTCAGTTGTGTGCCCTAGTGCCTGAGACTTCTTTCTCATCTCTGGGTTTCAGATAAAGACAGATCCGACCTTCGTCTTAGATACAGTGGTTTTATTTCCTTTTGGAAAAAAAAAAAAATTATGGTAACCCCACTTTATAGCAGTTTCAAGATAAGATAAAAATCTCATTTGAAAGTAAATCAGTGCAAGGTTATTTTCCACTCAATGGCGTCTGTGGATGCAGATGTGGCAAGGCCCACCTGCACAGCCTAGGAAACCCCGAAGTGTGGGATGCCCAGCCTTTGGCTGTAAATTAAAGGAGGTTGGTGTCTCTGACACCGGAGGTGTGTGTGGGGGGGTGGATTGCCATCTACTGTGAGGCTGGTGGGAGCAAGGGGCCCAGGCACCTGGGTCAGAGCTGACTTCTGAACTTCCCCTGCCCTCACCCATGGGTGCCTTGGCCTCCTGGAGACAGTTCCTGAGACAGGGGGGACATGTGGCTCCTGGTGTCCCCAGGATGCAGGCTCCCACCTCCAGGCCCCTTGACTGTTCTTGTGTTGCCAGCGCCCAGGGTTTGCTTCTGGGAGGGAAGGGGATGTGGAAGGTGGTTCACCCCCTGCCGCCTGCTGAAGAAACGTGCGCCTGAGACCAGCAAATCAAGCAGACCCATCTGGCTGAGCCGATTCCCAGCACGAAGTCGGATCATGTGCAAGTCTAGCGCACGCAGACCCCTCCTCATCTCAGGCTGCAAATCTTTGGCAATCGGAGGCAGGCTCTGAATTAAGCTTAATTAAAATTCACTCTTAATTAGGGCCATTACTTAAAATCAACTCTATGTAATAAAGCTGTGTAATCATAATTAAGCCCCAGGAATGGAATTAGGAAGCTCAGGATGCCAAAGCCACACACGGATGGGCCCGGTGCTGGCGGGACAACTACAAGGCCTGAATTGGCAGAATCTTTAAATAACCAAGGACCCTTGAGCGTGCATGAAGAGTGCGCCTGAGACCGCGTGGCCTGCAGGACGGGAGCTCCCAGGGAAGAGGGGTCGAGGTAGGTGGGGCCCTGGGAGGCCAGGCTCCAGGATGGGGCTGCGGGGAGGGCAGGGGGCTGGAGGCCGGCCTGCCCCGAGCTGCAGGTGAGGCCCACATGGTCACCTTGGCCATTGTTCCCCAGCTGTGACACCAGGGGGAGGGCAGCTGAGCCCCAACAGAGAAGTCTCTGCCTGCTGGCTTCAGTCTCAGGACTCTGGACACTTGGCTCTCTGGAGGGGGCTTCCCGTACGCAAAGTCAAGATCAAAGCCATCGGCTGGTCACGCTGGAGGGGGACACGTGGAGTCACGGTCCTGACTGTGGGCGTCATAGTTACAGTGGCTGTTGTTAAGGAAAGAGGGCAGCGGGGTGAGGTGACATGTGACTGTCTCCTGCTTCGACACTAACTGATAAGCATCCAAAAGGGCAGGAATGTGTGATTTTAATGAGACGATCAATTTTGAACTTTGGATGTGCCAAGTACTGGCCAAGTAGCTTAGGGCACTGTTTACTTCTCTTCCAGTTTCTTCAACTATAATATGAATTTTAACAAAAAGATTGATCTGAGAGGAAGACATATAAAAGACACATAGCCCAGTGCCTGGTAAACAACACATTTTATATTGTTTTCGTACGTGTATGTTGTTAATTATATTTATATATTAAATTACTATGTTTCAAGCACTGTTCTGTATTATATGTAAAAACCGATTATATGTTCATATTTGTCCTAGGAATAGGCATGATTATTTTCTCTGATTTACACATAAGGATTCTGAGACTCAGAGATGTGACTTGCCTAAGGTTCACAGCAATTAAGTGGCAAATAGTAAGAGCAGTGAACACAATAGTATTTAGAATAGCTATTATAAGGGTAATGTCTGTCTTTTTGGCCCATGGATCAAGGTCAATAAGACCCACAGAAAACATGTGTCCGGAAGCTGCCGTAAGTTCCGAGGGAGGTCGCCCGCCGTGCTCAGAGCCAGGTCTTATCCTGCAGAGCAGGAGCAGGTTGGCGTTCCAGGAGCAAGGGCCTGGCGCTGACTCCGGAGCTGAGAAACGGCAGGGGAGGAGGACACGCCTGCCCACGTCTGTTATTTTGTCTTAGTGTTGGGTTCCCTTGCTTGTGGGACTTGGAGATTGTTCTAGAAGTGGTGAGGGGACATGCAGGCACCCGTAGCCTAAAACCAGAGGCTTCTCCCTTGAGCCCTCTCGCTCAGGGGCTGCTCATACCCCGTGTGCCCCAGAGAAGGGTGCTGACTGTGCCCGGCACGGAGTTTGTCTCTGCACCTGCATCATCTCAGCCCCGGTCTCCCGGGTCCTGCACACATACTGTGCTGTTTCCAATCTGTTAAAAATGCAGAGGTTTCAGTTCTACCACAATGTTTGCGGATCTGTGTTAGCATTTCCTTAGGGGTTCATGAGGATTTTTTTTTTTTTTTTTGGTGGGGGATACTGGGGATTGAATTCAGGGGCACTCGACCACTGAGCCAGTTCCCAGCCCTATTTTGTATTTTATTTAGAGACGGGATCTTACCAAGTTGCTTAGCGCCTTGCTTCTGCTGAGGCTGGCTTTATGATCCTCCTGCCTCAGCCTCCTGAGCTGCTGGGATTATAGGTGTGCGCCATCAGGCCTGGCTACAAGGAATCTTAAATGGGAAAGGAAGCAGGATGTAGCCTGGTCTGTAGTCTGAGGCTTAGGAGGGCCCTGCCATTGGTAAGGACTTTCCTTGTTTCTTTCTTGTTGATGCTGGGAGGGTCCAGAAAGCATGGGTCCAGGGAGAGCCTCATGGGCCACCACCTGACATGGAGTTGTGGGACAGGAGGAAGGGACAATGACCACCCAGTGGCAATGTGGCACAGCCACACACCCTGCTGCTCTGGAGGGGAGGGTAAAAGATGGCGGGTAGGGGAGCTGAAGGCCACCGTGGGTCTCCCAGGGTCACAGAGACTCTGTAAGTGAATGGTGGCCCCTGCTTGTCCTGAGCAGGGACAGCTGCGGGGGGCAGCCTTCACGTGTGTGTACGTAAGTGCCCCTGCGGGTTCTTCCGCATGGAGTCCGTCTGAGGCAAGCCTCAGCCAAGAGCACCCCCACAGTGGGCTAGTGCCACACGAGGGGGCTGAGACCGAATAGCAAGGAGTCGACCTACGGGTGCACATAGGTGCTGCCTCCTGACCTGAGGACAGTCCTTCTCGCAGCATGACCTCTTCGTCCTTCAGTGTCGAGAGCATTTGCCTCTATTTACACTAAATAGAGCCAGCTCTCCTTGCTGGTTCCTGTATTTTGGGCAAACTAAGCTGGAGGCCCCCATAGCCAGTCGGAGCAGGTATCGGCTCTCCCGGTGGTGGTCACGAGGAAGGCTCCCCAGCCCTGCTCCTCTGACAGAGTTTAGCAAACATCTTATCTCCTGCAAACCCGTGAGGTAATGTTTATGAAAGCTCACTCTGTCCCCTTCCACCCAGCCGTGGGCTGCTCTGCTGGCGTGACCCAGCGGTGCCCGCAGTGGCTGGGCTCCCCACACCCACCTTCACCACCCTGGCCTGCCGGCTGGAGGAGGCCTGGCCCCTTCACCTTTCCCTGGGCCGCCATGTCTCCACTTTCCCAGGCGTGGTCACAGGGAGACTGGGCCTTGCTTCACCTGAGGGGAAATTGAGCCAGAGAGTAGCAGGGTGTCTTGGCCGAGGTTTCCAAGTGAGCAGGTGGCTGGGCTGGGGAGCCAGGGTCCTGTCCCTGGAGTTCCTCTGAGCTGCTCTGCCATCGCCATTTGCTTAAAGATTCCTGATTTTTGAAATGTGGATGGATGGATGGGGGGATGGATGACTGATGGGCAGAGGCAGGTGGGCAAGGAGGCTATGTAGGTTAAAAAAGTTATTTGGACAAGTGAACCGTAGGTGGACGAGTAGGGCTAGAGAGGTCACTGTGTACGTGTGGGCAGTTCTGGAAGAATATACAAAAAAGTGGACAATGGCTACCTCCAGAGAGGGGATGGGCTGGTGTGTGTGTGCATGTGTGTGTGTGTGAGAGAAAGAGAGAGACAGAGACAGAGTGAGAGACACATGAGAGAAAGAGAGACAGAGACAGAGAGACACAGACAGAGAGACACAGAGAGACAGAGGAGGGAGGAAGAGAGAGAGAGAGAGTTCACTTTTCATTGCCGTTCCTTGCTCTCTGAACTGTTGAATGGTGCACATGTGCAGAGATCAGTTTCAAATCTCCTTTCTCCGTCTTTGTCCTCTATCCCTGTGCATCTGTCCACAGGACAGATCAGACACAACACTCTAGGAAGGTGGCCAGAGATTCCCTGGGGACCCATGGAGTGATTTCCTTGCCAGAAGCCAGCTCCCGTGAAGAATCAAAGCTTCTGGTCGCTCTCAGATGCACGGATGCTCAGACACAGACAGAACAGTGCAGCACTGGAAGGAGGCTGCTCAGGGATGCCCCAGTGACCCCCACCTCATCCAGTGACCACGGATGCTCATGGCAGTGGCTCTGGTGGTACTTGGACCTGGTTAAGTGGGTTTTGGCTCAACCACACAATGGACTCTAATGCAGCCATTAAGAGTCATGTAAAAACCCTTTTCTCCACACTCAATATTAGATTAATATTGCAGTCCGGGCCCCCAGAATGGAAGGTGAAGTCAAGGTAAAATACGCCAGGTGAACGATGAAGTCTTGGCTGTGATCTTGTGAGGAACTGGCATGGTTTTCCCATTGTTTCCCATTCCCAACGCTCCCATGCACTATTTTTATTGTAAAAAATAAACATTTATAAAGAGTAATCTCTTGGATCAAGAGTGATAACATAAACCTCTGCATAAGGAGATTGAAGGAAGGAAGCATAGCTCGGAGGGAGAGGGTCGTGCGTTTTTACCTTTACGGCTTATCGATCGTCTGCGATTGATCTGGTGACTTTTATCCTGGGGCATTCATATTTAAGGTGACTTTTTTTTTCCCCAATAGGCAGAGGGAAAGAAAGATCAGTTGCTAAACAGTTCACGTTTCAGGTTCTCCAAAGCCTGGTCGTGTCAGTGGGATACGTCATGGGCCTCTGACAGGCGGGAGTCATTCTGCTTTGGGTGGGGGAGCCGGGGACGGGAAATAGAAAGGCCAGGACATGCAAAGCCTCTAGTCAAGTGAGTCACAGTCCAGCTGGGGAGAGGAGACGCTGCGTGCATCAGGCACATCCTAGGAGCTGTCAGTCACTGTAACGCAATGACCACGTGCCCATACATCCGGCGGCAAAGCCAGCAGCCCTGGGACTCACCTCCGTCTTAACTGTGTCGGGTCTGAGCTCAGTGTTTTCATTTTTCCTTCTTGTGCTGGGGATTGAACTCGGGGGACTTTGCCCCTGAGCTACTTACTCTATTCCCCAGTAATTTTTATGTTTTAATCTTGAGATGGGGTTTTGCTAAGTTGCCGAGGTTGGCCTTGAACTTGGGATCCTCCTTCCTCAGCCTCCTGAGTGGTTGGGATTTACACTGAGAAGCTGCATTTATTTTCCTGCTCTGCGCCACTGAAGCTGGTTCTAGGGGTCACACTGTGGTCTTGCCAGAGATCAAAGGAGGTGATTCTGCTCCGGAGAACGTGCGAGGGCAGACGTTCCCCTTCAAGTGGGATGTTGTCGAGCGCTGGAGAAGATTCCTCCCAGAGCTGTGTGGTGACATAGCATCGCTTATCCCCACACCATGAAGGTGACATGACTTGCCTTCTAGCCAGAGATGCTGGTCTGCTCTGGCTGGAGGGCAGAAGGTCATGCCCAGGGAGCAAACTGAAGCACAGGAAGGGGCAGGTGCCAGGAAGCACCCCAAGGACCTTGGTGACAGAAGCCGGGGGTGTGAGCCACAGGTCAGGGTGGGAAGTCTGGGGACAGTCAAAAGCATGGAGGGCCAGCAGCAGGGCCGGGAAAGCCAAAAGCAGAGGGGAAGTTCTGTTGGTGGGCAGACACATCACTCAGGTGTTACCTCCCTGGACAGTGCAGCCCTATGAATGGTTTCTCCTGGTTCCTCTGGCCCTGTCTCTTAGGGCTGTGCCTGAACTCACCTTCCTGTCCCACCTCGTCCTGCCTGAGGCTGGGCATTCAGAGTGCAGTGAGAAGACTGCAGGCAAGAGTGTCGGGGACGGTGTGTTTTAATGAGGAAGAAGCGCAGGTAACAGATCAGGGGACAGCGGCAGTACCTGAGGTGCCCGTGAGGTGAGGCAGTAGTTCGTGGGGCTGGGTGGTCCTGAAAGGCTTCCCAGCAGAGCAGGGACCTGCATCTTCACAGAGAGGAAGGTGATTCAGATGCTTCTGGAAGATTGTGCAGGAGGCCAGAGAATGTGCCTCCTGCCTATGGTGAGCCGCAGGTCGCAGCGTTAGGATGGCAGTTGTGGCTAGAAGACCTGGGACAACGTGGCCTCCACGCTGCTGGGACAGCCCCGAGGGTCCTGGCTGACTCGCTGAGGGGGTTGTGATGAGGGGTGGCAGGGGAGGAGCAGGGTCTGGTGAGCTCGGGCTGGGGCCACGGTGGTGACATGGAGGGGCAGGCCTGGCTCCTGTGCACCGGCCCCCATGTGGGGGGGACATGGATCAGTTTAAGGTAAAGTTTATCGGATGACTTTGGAGAAGCACATGTTTGGACCTTCAGAGAATCTATCTGTCCATCAGCCGGTCACTCATTCCCGACAGTTCTGTAGGTCACTTCCACTCAGGGCTGCTGAAGCGGCTTTGGGGGCTACACTGTTTGGTAGGATTTGGCTCTAATCTCAAGAACCTTCCAGCCAGAAGGAAAGACGGGCAAAAACTCACTCCACAGTGCTAAGCCACAAGCTGAGGGCTCATTTCATCTCTCACCGCTCCTTGAAACGTGGGCTTCGATTTCCTTCAGGAAAAATGCACACTCATGCCCAGGATGATTATTTCTCTCTGGCCACCCCTGCTCACCTCCTGGACGCCCTCCTACCACCCTCCTCCTCCCTAACCAGCCCCACTGCCCCTTCCTCTGGGGTCCTCAGCACGCACCGCTCCCTGGGCCCACATCATCCCGGGCTCATGCCTGCTCCTGCTCTAAGCTCAGCTTCTCTGCCTCCTGAGCGGACCGAGCGCTTTGCACGCGCTTTCACACCCCATCGACATCCTCTGTAGCCATTTCCCAATTATAATTATTTTGTGTTTTTTTGCACAATGGCTGTCTTAATGTCTGCATTCTCCACCAGAATAAAGACTCCACAAGAGCAAAAACTTGTTTTTAATGATAAACTTAAATTTAATTGGAAAAGAGTTCACTGGCCTTTGCCACCTATAGGGAGAGATGCACCTGTGTGTCCTGGCACAGCGGCGTCTGTGAATCGCCTGTTTTCTGCAAGGTTTAGAAGTTTGCCACAGCGGCCCACGTACCATTTTAGGCACCTGCAGAAACATGTTTTTAATAATAAAGGTCTCTTAACAATCGACTTTGTGGTGGTGTCCTTCATGTCATGTGCGAACCACACCCATTTTAGGTGTGCCCTTCTGTGAGTATGGGCAGATTTATGCAAAGGCTCGCACACCTGGGTAACCAGCGCCACATTTGAGTATGGAACTCCCCCCATGCCTGGTGGTGCCTCATCCGAGGGTCCTACTCCCCCCTCAGGAAGCCACGGATCAGTGTCCCCACAGATTTGCATCATCTTCTCTGCAGTCTGCATAGACAGGACCACAAGGTCAGTGTGGCTGCGTCCACATGGCCTGGATTTTTCCAGAGTGGCCCTCAGTCATTTTCACTGTTGGGTACCAGCACTCTGAGTGGGTTGTGGGGGTCGCCTCCGTGTCTCCAGGTGGACATCACTTCCGGAGGACAGGGTCCATACTGTCTGGGCATGAAGGTGGCTTTGGGAAGTGACCGTCCCTCTTCCCTGATTCAGCATACATGAGGGACCACTCTGTACCCACACTCGACAGCCCTGTGACACAGCTGTCCCTTCCATGCCCTCAAGTCAACTGCCTGGGCCCAGGAAGCCCCAGAACACCTCCTCCCTTGAGAATCTCTCTGCTGCTTCCCAGAGCCCCCAGGAGAGTCCTGGGTGGGCCTTGGCCTGAGGCGGGAGGCATCCCTCTGACCCTGTGAACTTGACGCTGGCATCTGCTCACAGGGTCACAACTCGAGCCCATGCATGTGACAGTGGAGTGGAAAATGCCATTGATTCCACCATCTACTGCACCTTCTTCTGGACCCGCTGCCTGTGTCGCCTGGGACAGGTCCCCCGCTCTCTCTGGTCCCTCCATTTCTTGCCCTGTCCAGTGGGGGTGGAGCCTGAGTCCCCCCCGGGCACCCTCCATCTGCACTCTCCTTTCTTCTGAGGTGCTAGAACACTTCTTCAAAGGGATTATCTCATTTCCCATCATTTGAAAAATGGGGAGATTCTTTTAGAGAATGGCTTGCTTTTCTGGAAAGTCTCTTCCTGAGTGAAGGAAGCCAGCTCTGGTTTCCAGAATAAGCCAGTGTTTTTACATCGATAGGCTTAACTCTGTAGCCATTTCCAAGTCCATTAGGGAGAATAATAGAGCTCCAGGTTTCCGGGTGTGCTGGCCAGTGCCGTGAAGCGTGTCCTTCCTTGCTGGGAACTGATGTCTGACGGGGATAAGTGTGTCCCCAGCTGCTCTGGAGCAGGAGCAGCATTCTATTTTGGAAGCCAGCTGTTGAGTTGAAAGCAGGGCCACCTGGGCCTATCATTCAGCAGCAAAGGGTTCTTGAGTGCCCACTATGTGTTAGGGGCTTGGCATGTGCTGTCCCCTCAAGGGCTCTGTGATGGAGGTAGCAGTTCACATTTCAAGATGGAGAAATGGGCCCATCCCATGTGGCTTGCCCTGTGTCCTTGGTTAGAAAAGAGCCAAGTTGGGACTGGAACACTCTGTCCTTTCTGCAGCAACAGGCCCTAGAGTCCACCAGGGGCTGCAAAGATAACCTCAGACGCTCAGTTCTGTGTCCGGGAGGAGAAGGTAATAGCCTCATGCTTACTAAAGAGAAATCCAAAGATGTCACGATGCCGGGAATTCATATCCGGTTCAATTTGTGACGTCATTGGTGAGCGGATCAAAGTCCCCAGACTTCCTGATCTGCCTGGGTGGCACCTGGCGGGCCATGAAGTTGGAACACTGTCCCAGATCTCCTGATTCCTCTGTGGCATGCCCAAGGGCAGAATGGGTCTGTTGCCAGCAATAGGAGAGGAGAGTTAGGAGCAAAGCTGTCTCCAAATCACCTGTCTCTGAGTTCAGAGTAAAGGAGGCTGGAGTTCTGGGGACCGAGTGGGGACCATTTCATAACTGCCCTTTAAATGGCACGACACTGTGCTCTTTTCCTGTGACCTCTTTATAGACTCAAGGACAAATTTCAGGACAGTCATGGTGAGGACTACCATTTAAGACTCCCTCACTTAAAACCCTAAGAAACCTTCCCTCCTTACGACCCGATGCCTCCTGAGAAGCAAGCCCCACTTTGGAGTTTGCATATTTTGGATTCCAGGAGAACCCCAGCCTCCATTTACTACTTTGCCCCCCCCCCCAAAATGGTAAATTCATGCTAGAAGATCCAGATGACTATGCAGTTATCTTTACTCATCCATCACAGGTTTTCCTACCTGATCATGAAAACCCTCCCCAATGTCTTTTCGGGAATGATTCAGAGAGGGCAGACACCACCCAGCGCCTGGAAGTCAGCAACTGCTTCGTCATTGAGAGCTGCCTCCTTGCTACTTGATCATGATAGTGCTCTGAGCGTCCCCTTGACCACACACACCCGAGAGCGCTGTTCCCACATCAGCCGCGGTCTGCACCGCCTGAGACCGACATCCTGTCCAGAAGACCTGTCTGTGTCACCGCCCCCCCACTTCACAACCTCAGTGGGGTGTGCAAGACCTGGGGCTTTCCCCAGGCCAGGGGAAGCATGCTGGGCACAAATCTGGAGAAGATGATGTGCAAGTCAAGTGGAGGCAACAGAGAACCAAGACAGGATGAGACGGAAGCATGGGGAGAGACTGGAGGGACTGACGTGGTGAAGCAGGAGAACTTCCCAGGAGCCAGCGCAACTGGGCCGGCAGCCTGGCTCTGCTCTTAGTGAGAGTAACTTTGGGCATGTCACTCCCTCTCTCTGAGCCTCCGTTTCCTCATTTGTTCCTCCTTCAGAAGTTTGCTCAGAGAGGACTTAATGAGGTGATGTGCATAAGGCACAGGGTCTGGCTGGTAGTAAGTGCTCAATAAAACTCAGCCATGTCATAGCATGGTTATCATCTCCTACTGGTCTCTCGGAGCCTGTGTGGGGCGATGTCCTCAGGATTCCCATTTTCCACCAGGAGACGTCGGGCGGAGCAGCTGAACCACTCCAATGTGTAGAACTTTCCCTCGCACCCCGTCACTATGCAGGTGAGCGCTAGCTGGGCTCTGGTGACACATGTAGGAGCAGAGTCATTCCCAGCCTTTGTTGGTCCTCCCTTCTGGGTCTACGGGTTTCAGGCTAGACTTCTGAGGAGCTTAGGACAAGAGCTAAGCACCTGCAGCACCTGGCCTCAAGGGGGCAGCACCAGCCTTGGAAACCCCAGGCTGGCCACAGGGACAGGACAGCCAGAGGCAACCCAGAGGAGGCTAGAGGCTGGCCAGCTGGGTCCTGGCTACCTACACAGGGAACTGAGTGCTTCAGGGGTGAGGGGACCAGAGGGGCACTGCATTATGATGCGCGGCCTCCCAGGCAATTCCCTCTCCTCCCTGTCTCCATTCTGTTCAGGAAGCAAGGACTGAGCTGGACTGGGTGAGGTGGGTGACTGCACTGCACCCCCTGGCCCTCCAGGGTCTGGTGGGGAGCAGGGCTGTCAGAGAGGGGAGGGGGCGCAGGCTGAGTCGTGTCTGATCATCTTCCATGCCACCAAAGACCACCCAGAGCCCAGGGCATTTCTCAGGGCTGCGGTCGGACCCACTGGCCTGTCGCGGGGTGGGCCAGGGCTCTCTGAGGGTCGGACTCCTGGGCCTCCCGAGCAGCCTGGGTTGGAGGCTCTATCATTTTAACTAGTGGTGCAGAGGACTTTTGTGCACTCACGTCCGATGGCTTCTGTGCTGGTGGCGGAGGGACCTGAGAGAAGGGCGCAGAGGAAGAATGAACTCACTCCTTGCCAGGTGCCCAGCCAGGTGCTCCATGGACACTGCTGGACACCCTGTGCTTTACGGTGAGGGCCTGGATGGTGCGGGCCTGGATGGTGCTTGGGGGGGTGGGGGGCGGCCTGTCCAGGCCACACAACTGACGGGAATACAGGGTTCCCTGGTGCTGAAGCCCAAGGTCGTTAGCCCTCTCGGGGACCATGCCCAGCCATGGCCAGGATGCCCCTCACCTTCAGAAGCAAAGCCCGCCCTGGACCCCACTGCAGGGCCTGGAATATGTCACTGAAGATGTTCTTTTAGCTTCTGGTGAGGTCTCTTTCCTCTCTGCCACCCTGGTCTTCGCCAGAGCTGACTGGGTCCCCTTCAGACCAGGCGCCTGAGGCTGCGGCTGTGCAGTGCACCTGTCCCTGGCCCTGAGGTTCTCAGTCTCACTTCCGGTGGGAACAATGGATCTCCTACTTGGTCTGTGGGGCCCACTTAAAAGAACTCCACAAGATCCTGGGCAGGAGAGGGGCTTCGGGGCCCAGAAAGGGAGTAAAAATCACGACTTGCTTAGGGCGGCTGCTGAGTACAGATGGATTTCAGAGACGGTTCTGGACGTGCTCTGACCCGCCCCAGTCTCTGTCCCCCTCATCAACCCAACCTCCACTACTCCGTTCCAAGGACACCTGTGCCAACCTCACAGCTGTTTGGCTGTGTAGCTCCAGGGATCACGACTGCGTGTCTGTCTCCTCTCATTTGTATATCTTCTTTCTTCCCATTCATTCACTCTAATCTGTCTCAGTTTCTTCACTATTCAAATTTGTTATTTGAATGACCAGAAGCCGGATATTTCTCCCCAGGCCCAGTGGCCCAGAACTTGTCCAGGAACTCTGCTCCCGCGGGTTTCCACAGACGGAGAAATGCTGACATGCCTTGCGCTCTGGCCAGGGCTTCTGAACTCTGAGATCTCAGGCCGTTCGTCCTGGGAGCCCTGCTGATCGACAAAACACCAGCTTCCTCCCCAGCCTGCAAGGGATAAGAAAGGGAAGAGGCCTCCTGACCTCCCCCACAGCCCCCCATGGGCCAGCCTGTTCTTCCCTTTGGTTAAAGGTGGTCTTATCTACAGTGTTGATGGATTGGTATGAGGGAGAAGGAAAGGCAGTGTCATTATGAACAGTGATGGTTCCTGAGCAGAGGTGGCCCTGCTGCCCAACGGCCCTGACACGGGCCCCTCTCACCTTTGGAAAGTTCTGGGCCTCCCCTCACCAGACATCTGCACATGGCTCAATCCACAGCAGCAGCTCTGAAGGGGTGACATCTCTGCTCTTCTCTGGCGTTGGGTGCAGGCCTCAGTTCCCCTAGTCTGGGCAAGCACTTGCCTGTCTGAACCTCCACTTCCACATTGGGGTGATGGGCCCTCCATCCTGCCTCCCAGAGGTCAGGCTGAATGGGAAGGTAGGGCAGGATAATCCATGGAGGCAGCATGCCGGGCACCTAGTAGTCATGGTGCCCACCTGCTGCCACATCTCCGGGCTCTCTAGGAAGTTGAATTGCAACCAGCAAGTCTGACTCAGGCAAGGGCACGGAAGTTCTTTTGCTTTGACTGAAAATGGTGCTTCTGTGACTCCAACCTCAAGAGGTGGACTCTCAAAGGACAGGGGTACCGGGCGGATAACTGCTGCATTTGTTGCGATTGCCAAAAGGGAACTGGAAAGTCCCCGCAAGACCAGCGTGCGTCCATGTGAACCCCGCATGAGATGGTCCTCTGCTGGGTTGGGTGGAGCGGCTCTGGATGCTACTGAGGTTCTGGTATTGATCTGGAGAGATGCTATGGGGCCCTTGGTGTATGAACAAAAGTAAGGGAAACTCAGACAGCATGGGCGCCAGGACGGCCAGCAGCCCGCCTCTGCCCTCCACCCGGTGTACCTCGCCCTGAAGAGGGGCGGCACCCCGGGCCAGCTGGCCATTTGCTGCCTGTGGGTGAGAACAGAGGCCATGCCAGGGGCAGGAGCAAGATCTAAAGGTCTATCGAATTTATTTCCACTCATCTCTGAATTACTTGCCCTTTTCCCCAAGCACATATGTTACTTTTTGAAAAAAATAAATAAGTTGCCAGGAGGCCACTGCAGAAAAAAGTCTCCAGCGAATAAAAGGCGGGGATGAACGAAGCCGGATGATCCTGCCATTGGCAACTCGCTCTTTGAGACAGGAGGTGTTTCATGTTCCAGATCCTCTCCAGTATGCAAATACCGCCGGGTAATAAAGCCCATGTCGCTGTGTTGTCATCGAGCACTAATCTGATGCTTGTCAGCCTCCGGCCAAGATCAAAATGGGAGTGGGGGGCAGGTGCAGGGGGAGAAAATTGTCAAGCCCGATGCCTCTGTGCACCTGGCATGCTGCCAGGTGCGTCCTCACACTTCCCGGTTCCACGAAGGCAGGAGAGCTCCCACAGGGCCCGGTCCCCTTCACTGTGCCAACAAGAACACTGAGGCCTACGGGGCTCTGAGCATCTCCCTTAAAGTTACATCCCAAGGCTGAGCAGGACGCAAATGTAGACTACCCCGTCCAAGATGAAGCGGGAAGGAAGGAAGGTCCCTCCATACAAGTAAAGCCGTGCTTTGAACAGCACTGATGGCAACAGGAGGACAGCGGCTACAGCTGGAGTCTGTTGAGTTGAGGTCCCTTCTTGCTGACATTTTACTAAGTCCTTTAAATGACTATCTGGATGCATCCTAAGGACCCAGCGAGAGGAGGCATAGTTATTTTCATCTTATAGGTGAGGAAACCGAGTTCCAAAGAGAACACGTAATGTGTGGAAGGACACAGACTCACAGGGGGAGAGAAGAAAGAGGAAGCCAGCATGCAGACTCCGGGCCTGCGCTTTCTACGTAGCGGCTCCTGCACTGGAGCCCAGACCTCAAACTCCCAGTCCCGGGCTCCTTGCTCTACACCAGCTCACACCAGTTCCCAGGCGTCACCAAAAGAACGAGCTCCTCAGAGGGAGTCCAGGCCCCGCTCCTTGCTCTGGTTTGCCTAGACTCACCTCTTGAGACTTCCCAGGGTAGCCTCGGGGTCCTCTCAGGGAAGTTAGTTTCCAGGGTCTTCTTGGACTTCCTGCTGCCTACTCCTCAATTTCCACATGTCATGTGGCCCAGGCCTATGCCACAGGGCTCCAGGGCAGTGGGACAGGTCCCCCGGGCCTTCATCTACCTGGTATGTGCCAGAATCCAGCCACTTCCTTCCCGCCAGAATGGTTTTGGCCATTTCTGCCAAACACCTGAAACACTATTTATTTACTATTTTAATTTAAACTTTAAAAGAACACTCCAGCTCTATTTTGAAGAGGAAATGTATATCACGACTGTAACTGGAGAAGCAGAGCGGCTGGTCACAAACAGCCGCTTGCTGCACAGTGAAGACAATAGGGGCAGCACGGGGCTCTCGCTGCTAGCCAGATGTGGCAGCATACGAAAGAGTGGGGACGGAGCAGGCTGCCCTCTGCTTGCTGCAGGCCACAGCAGGAGCTGGAGAGGCAGCTGGGACGTCCAGCCTTTGCTCAGACTCTCTCCTGGTCAGAGTCTGAAGGCCTGAGAAAGATCTGGAGACACCCCTGCTGTGCTGGGTGCTGGTGGCGCTGCCCCTGGGCTACCAGCTGCAGGGGGGGAGCACCAACTGGGACACAGACGTCCTCCCTGATGCCCGGGGATCATCACCAGCTCTCAGCAGCCCGAGGGTCATTCACGTGCATTGGTCTCTGGGGACGAGCTCTTGGCTAGAGGACTCGTTCTTGCACAGGCCAGCCAGCTGGGCAGCCTCTCAACCCAGTCTGGGACCCTCCTGCTTTGAGAGTCCCCCACCCGGAGGATATGGAGGCTCACTGAAGGGGATGACGTCACCTTTAGTGACAGACTTGTCTCTGAGAAGGGGAGCAAAACTAGGGGAGACAGCGATCTTCTCTATCATTGGGCTTTTTCACAATGAGAAAACCTTTGTAAAACGACTTTCCCAAGACAGCCTGGTGTTCCAGGGCACTGTCCTTCCAGGGTCAGGGTGTCCTGCTTGGAGATGCTCAGGTGAGCAGATAGGAGCGGTGGCTGCTCCCTCAGCACAGCAGGTGGTTCTTGTGACAAGAGCGTGGCCCTCACCAGACAGGCGAAGGCTCGGCTTCCAGTCCTTTTGGGCTGGGGAGACAGTGTGGCTTGTCCTGGATTTGGAATCCAGTCTGGGGACCTGCCAGTCGGTGATCTTCGGCAAGTCACGGACCCCTCTGAGCTCGGTGGGGCTGGCGTCCCACCTGGAGGCGCGGCTGTGAAGCCCAGGCAGGTGCGGCAGGAGAGGTGCTCTTATCCAGCCGTGGCTCTCGCAGTCTGGGCTGCCGGCTGGCTGGGCTAGGCTGGGCAACCTCTTGCCTCTGGCTCTCAGTCCTCTCATTAGCAGGTCGAGGATGTGATTTGATCTGAGTTCCCTGTCTAGGGCCCACTGGTCAAGCCCGGTCTTCAGACTGGTTTGTGTAGGCCGCAGTGTTTTCTGATTAGCTGCCAACATTTAAAACCCAGGAGATGGATTGCACATGGAAATCCAGGATTTCTGCATCTCATGAGATATGGACAGATCTGGGGGACAGTCCCTGGGAGCTGGGAGGGGCTGCTTGCAGCCACGAGGGCTTCTTAGCTGTTGAAGTTACTGGGTGTTCAACAGTCACAAGAGCTGAATTCCAGAAATGAGGAAATGGAGGCAGTCAGAGGTTAACTAACTGACCTCAAGTCCCTGAAACTGAGTTGGGGAGCCAGGCCTGGGAGCCACGTGGTCTGGTTCTGGGTGAGCTTGTGTTTCGCCATGCCACCTCTGAGCCAGGGAGCCAAGGGCTGTGCCGGGGCTGGGGAGTCAGACACAGAGGCAGAGCGAGGCGCCCAGGACGCCTTCTCTCCTTCCATGAGGAGGTGAGGGTTAACCCTGACTTGCTTGTCTGCCCTGGCCAGCGGCCACCCTGCTGCCTGGCTCACAGGCAACCTCCCTGCAGGTGGAGGAAGCAGAGCCTCCCTCCTCATGACAACTCCTGTCGACAGCGGCCTCCAGCCCAGGCTGGCCCCCAAATGCCCTCAGCAGTGCAGAGGGTGCAGGGGAGCCCTGCTCACTCTGTTTTGGTTTGGCAAAGGTGCACACCCGCCTCCCCGGTGGCTCCAACCCTCCTATTTACCCTGAAAACAGCCAAGTGCTCCACACCATCATTTAGAGGCCAGGGGGTGGCTGCCATGGGGCACCAGGCGGTCCAGGCCTGTTTCAGCTGTCCCAGGACCTGCTGCCTGCACGCGCGCCCGCAGCCCATTTGCCTATAAATGAACGGGTCCCCACGTCCCTGCACACGAGCCAGGGAGGCAGCCAGGGTGGGGGAGGGGTGGCTGGGCTCTGGCTGACTGCCGTTGGGCCCTGTGACCTTGAGCCCCTGGAGGGTCATGCCTCAGTCTCTCCATCAGAATCTGCCCTTCCGGATTGTAGAGACCAGCAAGCTTGTGGACTCAGAAGATTCTGGTTAAGCCCTACTGGGCCATGGTGGGACACAGACAGTCACATTAACATGTGTGTGTGGTTAAACACACTCCTAGTGAGGCTTCAAACTAAGACTTTGAAAACTGGTCATTGAAGTATAAGTTACTTTCACTGTAGTGTGTAAGTTATAAAGGTTCAGCTCAATGTATTTGCACACCCTGAGCATACCTGGGTCATTAGGAAAATTCTCTCCTTAGACTCTGCACCTTGAGGCAGGTCCAGGATGGACTGTCTCTATGCTCTATCATAGTGACAGGCATAGAATAGATCCCTGTAGATGAAGACTCAGTCAAGCAATTAATGAACAATTGTTTTACCTTATCTAGGTCCCCGAACTCTGAAATTCTAGTAATCAAGCATTAAGTATATTCTTCTTTTTTTTTTTTTTAACTTTTAGGAAAACTGGATTTTAATAATCCCTTGAACCAAAGTGTTTGACTACTTTATTTGCTGCCCTAAAAAAAGTGGCCCACTTTTCAAAGCAGTAAAAGCTGACATGTAAGCATATTCTTCGTAGTAAACAAAATTCAAATGCCCACCATCCCTGTAATTCAGATCCATTTTTTTCCCAAGAACATATTTTGGAGATGACCAGGGAGGTAATATCAGATTATAAAGAATGAGCAGTTGTCTCTAAAAAGTCAAGAAAACCTTGAGTTTTCTCCACCTTTCCCCCTGCTATTCTCCCCATGACTTTATAACCAGAAAACCTGACTTTCTTGCTAATTCAAGATGCTTCTGCTTTGGGAGGAAATTACCCCAGAAGTCGAAAAATCTGGGTCCTTGCTGCGTGACATTGGATGATCTTTTCCCCTCTCTGAGCTTCAGTTTCCCTGCCAGTGAAATAAGGAGGGCCGGGATCAAGATGTTTGCAGGATCATCTGCCCTAACATCCTGACTCTGCTTGTAGCTCATTTGGTTTATGGAGATGGTCCCTCTTCCTTACCTGAAGTTGGCTTTGTGTTTAACGCTTACAATAAAATGAATTTTGTCAGGCGAGTTTTCTGAGACTTTCATGGAAAACGTTCCAGGAACCCTGGAGATCTAACAGTAACAAGAACGCTGATGGAACAAAACAGCTACCATTAACTGAGCATCTGCTTAGTCTAAGAGTTCCCAAGGTTCAGTGCAGTGAATCTGGACGACACCTATGAAATGGGTTCTATGTGTTCCCTTTGACACGTTTGGATACTGAGGCCCAGAAAAGGGCAGTCAATCGGCAGAGCCGGTACTTCAAACCCGGCCTGCTGGATTCCAGGGCAGGGGGTCTTCATAACAAGACAGCCCCCACCTGGCCCTCCCTTGTGGAGGTACATTTCCGCTTTTCCAAGAGATCGTCAAACCCGGCTGCTCACTGACCCTTAGTCAGAAACAAGGAGGCCAGCCGAGGAAGTTACATAAGCTCCTCCCAGAGAAGGAAACTGAGGCCCGGGAGGCCAGCACCCTGTTCAGTATGGTGGTTCCCCACATTTCTCTGTTCATGGACCACACTGGAATATTGAGATTTGAGGGACGTGTGTGAAAGGGTCATGAAAGCAGACACCAAATTTTAAACAAGTAAGTTTGGGGGACGTTGAGGTTTTGGATGAGCATTTTTTTTTTTTTTTTTTTTTTGGGTGCTGGGGATCAAACCCAGGGCCTCATGCTTGCAAGGCAAGCTCTCTACCGACTGAGCTATCTCCCCAGCCCCATGGATGAGCGTTTCTTAAATACAGGAACAGAGATGGACTTTAAGCTCTGCATCCTCATCACCGACTCCAGAGAGGGCCAGTGTGTCGATCCCAGAGCAAGCTTCATCGGTGGGGACATGGAGGTGGGCACTAACGATCATATTGACATTCACTGTAGAGTTAGCTGCACTCCACACTAGGCTTGGAACCAAGGCTTTGAAAACTTGTCTCTGAAGTACAACATACTTTCACAAGGGTGTGCAAGTTATAAATATCCGGCTGGGTTTACTTTCACACACCAAGAAGGAACAACACAGGGAATTCGTCCTGAGTACTCAAAGCTTGCCGAATTCTGTCTGGAGGCCTGGGAGGCTGGGGTATGGTGTGGTCTCAGATTCAGGCCACCTCAGTGACTTAAGGCCTGAGAGTCCCACTCTGGCCAGAGAAGGGCATCAGAGACTCTGGGAGTATCAGACCCACAGAGGTTAAGATGTCTTTCTAGAGTTTAGCAAGGTTGCTGATAAGGTTCAAAAATCTAGAAGTGCCTTAAGCAATGAGGTCATTCCTTCTCTCATGTTAGAATAAGTCTAGAAAGTTCCGGAATGTTCCTCCAAGCTCTCTGATCCCTTACACATCCCTGTGGTTTGGGCTCATTCCCTGTGTTTGCAACATGGCAGCTGCAGTTCCCAGCCTTACAGATGCACAGCTCAACATTCAGCCAAAGAAGGGTGAGTCCTTCCAGGAGCGGATCACATGGCCAGGCAAGGATCCTGGGAAAGATGATCTCTCCACGTTCTCTGAGGGGAAATGGGCTCTGTCTATGAAGAAGTCCTGCAGGTGGCAGGGGAGTGGCTGTGGGTTGGGTCACCAACGTGGGACGTGTAGCCAATTGAAGAGCCTATTTGCTCAGCTCGGCAGCTGTTGTCACATGGCCAGTGTGGTCAAGGGAAGCTCCTGCTGCATCTGCTGCCCCAGCAGAGGCTGTTCTCCAGTGTCCTTATCCAAGATGGCTCGCTTTACGTCCTTTCGCTTCTCCCTGTGAGGGTGAAGGTCTGAAGCCCGGAGCATCTCTTACTACTAAAGCAGGTCACCTGCAAACTCGCCAGATCCCGTGCCACGCCCCCTGTCTGTTCTATCATTTGTTTTCACAATAATCCCAACTATGGGTCAGAAAGCTGAGACTTAGAGAGCGGAAGGGACTTGTGTGGGGTCACACAGTAAGGGAGGAAGAGAGGTTAGAACTTGGTCCTCCAGCTCTCCAGAGCCTGCCCTCTTTGAAGCCATCGTTCAGTTTTTATTCCATTCTGCCAGTTTCTCCGTGGCTCAAGGCCAAGCAGGTTCACTCCTTCTTGCCCACCTGGCCTGCCTCAGCTGGCCCCTAACCCAGGCTGTCTCCTGGCTGGCTCCTATGCTCTGGCCAGTGACTCTCCTGGTATGTGTACGTAGGTGGCGAGGGTGGGGAGTCCCGTCAGTTCACCCCCTTCTGAAGTGCCTCCCCCAGCCACCAGACCCAGCATTCCCCCGAGCCCCTGTTCTGCCCCTGGCAAGTCTCGGAGGTGCATGGGCAATCAGACCTGATCTTGGAATCGACGATGTGGAAAATCTAGGGGAACAAATCCTGTTGGCTCTGGGCAGGTGCAGCTGTCACTGTCCCCTGCCCCAAGTTCCAGCTGGCCCCTCCTTGGGGCTCAGCCCAGGCAGGGGAGGCTTGGTGCTCCGGGAGAGGAAGGGAGCTGGGTTCTGTGTGTGCTCCCACATGGGCACGACACACCGGTCCCAGCAGCCTCTGCTGGCACAAACCTGTTCCCCACCCTGAAAGAAAACCCCTGGACAGAGCGAGATTGCACCTGCCCAATAAACACAGTTACAATTGTTATGCGTTGTCCCCAAACAAAGGCCATCAAACACCCTCAATCTCCAGGGCCAGGAGATTTGGGAAGTAACCCCCTCCCATAACTCGACTCATTAGAAAATTCCGGCTCAGAAGTGAGCAGTCAGACACAGGCCAACGATCTGCTGGGTCTTGCCCACTCCTTACCTGCCTCTAGGAAAGGCGCTTGTCTTCCTCTTCCAGGGGAGAACCACTTGAGAGCAGGAAGCCAGGCAACCCACAAATTTTTCTAGAGCCCCTGCAGTGGCCTCAGACTCCTCCGAGATTAGAGTACTGCATGTGTCTGTACCCTCCCTCTGCCACTCCATCCACCCGCCCAGCCACCCATCCAACGAGGACTTGCCGAGTGCTGGCTGAGTGCATGGCCCTGTGTCCACACTGAGGCTCCATGTCCTCCTGTGGCCACAGGGCAGGGAGCCAGGAACCTGGACAGAGGTCCATCCAGGCCTCACCCAGAACCCTGGGTTCCTGGGCTTTGCTGTCACTTCCTTCAGGAGCAGAAGATGCTCTCAGGAATCACCCAAAGAGGGCAATGACCAGATTTGCATTTGGGGAAGTTCCCCCTGGACTTCAGAGTGGAATTGGAGGCAGAGGCTGTTGAGGAGGCTGATTCAGGAGATATGGGGTCTGAGCCGTGGCTGCTGAGGTGCGTGTGCAGAGGAAGGCCAGAAGGGAGTGGAGGGGTGGGACTACATTTAGGAGGGGTGCCAGAGTGACTGGATGAGGGATAACGTGGGGGGACCAGGAAGACAGAGGGGAAGGGCGGTGCCCACATTTCTGAGCTGGAACCTGAATGGAGGCCGAGGCCCCTCAGTGACGACAAAAGGATGCTGGGAAAGCTGATTGGCTCACCAGGTGGCGCCCAAGTCAGGGACTGTGCGGAGCTCACACTTCTGATCCCAGTCTTAGGAGACAGCGGGCTGGGGTGCTGACGGGAAGAGGGCCGCCGTGGGATTGGAGAAGGCAAGGGCGTCTCCCCTTAGAGCCATGGTTTCGACCGAGGGTGGAAGAATTCCACCTGCAGGAAGCTGACGGTGAAGTTCAAATCTGAGCTCTCCTACCTGGTGCCCTTCTGGTCACGGGCAAGTCACTTAGCAGCCAGTGCCTGCTCTGGTGCACGGGAGGCCAGCATTTAGGAAAGGGCAGCAGTCTCCAAGCTTGTCCCCCATCAGCTCTGAGGGCCACATCTGGGTGTGCGATGGAGCTGACCTTCACCACGCCCAGCTCCTCCAGGCTCGAAGGCCGGATGGGACACATGCTGTGCACTAGTTCTGGTTGCAGTTGTCATCACAGGGCTCTCAGGGTGTGAAGGAGCCACGCCGGGTTTAAATGCATTAGCTCGTGCTACCTTCACGAATCCTGCCTACTGGGTCCTTTAGTCCCATTTTACAGATGGGGAAATTGATGCCCAGAGAGTGCGAGGCACTAGGAACACCTAGAAGGATATGGCTCTTCTGTGCTCTCTAGGACCTTGGTCTAGTGAGGGAGACGGGGAGATAAGCCAACCCTGTAATATGACAGCAGAAAGCGTCCGCTCCACTGGGCCTCATCTCACAGGAACTTGACAAGTCAAAGGTGAGCATCTCCTATGGGTCATGCCCTGTCTGGCTCACTTGAGTTCCTGACCTCGTGTGGCTCAGAGTCTAGAGGGCACGACACCTGATATGGCAGATCCGGGCTTCACATCACTTTGCATTCCCAGGTGCAGGGACTTATAGGCTTTGGATCACTTAACGTCACATTTTGTCACGATGAAATATGACTGCTGTCTTCATTCTACAGTGAGGAGACTGAGGTGTTGAGGGAGTTGGTAAACTGCTTACTCTCTCCTGCCTCCTTCCTGGTGGAGCCAACCTCCGAGGCCTGGTGTCTCCAACTCTAAAACTCAAGGTCTTAACCCCTCAGACGGATCCCTGTTCTGATTCCTCCTGCTCACGGTACCATGGCGCCCAGTGACCCTAGCACCTCTGTCTCTTTACCCTAGACATGACTTTGGACCTCACCCTCTGGACGTTATCCGTGACCAGCTCTGGGCCTGCTCAACACAGGAGAGAGGAGATTTTGAGTGGTTCACCGAGGCGGGATGCTGGGTGGTGACAGTCCGAAGCTTGTTCCTGGGAGCCTGGATACAGGAAAGACGGAGCTGGGGAGCCCTAAGGCATCTTCTTGGACCTCAAAGGGGCTCCTCTGGTACTTCCTACCCATCTGCTGGCACCAGTGTGACCTTCAGTTAGAATGACATAGGTGATCCCGGCAGTGACCCAGGGAGGGACATCAGCCTTCCTTAATTGCCTTTCCAAGTGCCCTTCAGTAAGAACTGGTCAGATGGCTCCCGGGGACTCATTTTAACACAACGCAGGCTAGTGGATCACCTTGCTGGACGAGACGCCAGGGGAACCTGTGGGACATCGCGGGGTGCCAGTGCCGACTGAAGCCAGGTGCGGCCCACACGATGAGCAACCTGCTAATCTTGCACATTCATCTCCAATTGTTTTTTGGTTCCGTTTGTTCCATTAATGTTGATTGAGCATCTTTCAGAGGCCGGGCACTGTACAGTGAACTGCAGACAAGCAGAGGTGGCGCCTGGCCCCGGGCGGCACACCGGACCGGAGCTCCTTTTTGGACTGCTGTTGTGGCCTAACAGTAACAGATAAGGAGCCGAGGGTTGGGCACATCTGACATGACGGGAATGACCTGAGACCAGTGTCAGGCAGGCCTCCACAGTCAGCCAAGGTCCCCAGGAGGCTTCTCAGGTGTGGTAGCCACTGACCAGAAGGTATCTTCACTAGCGGAGTCAGAATCCTAAGGTGGAGAAAACTCATTCAGGCTGAATCACGAAGAAGAGTCGGAAAGGGTTTGCTGGGGTCTCCACGTGGGCTCAGGAGTCACAGGTGGACCACAGGGATTGGAACAGTGCTGGACGGAGTTGCCTCCTAAGCAGAATCTGGCAGGGCTTGCTGCCTCTGCTGTGTGTTAACCTCAGGCCACCCTCCTACCTTCTGGCGGCATCCAAGGCAGTTGAGGGGAAGCAGAAGTGGGAGGGAGGTCCAGTTCCCTGGAGAGTGTTCCTGGGGGTGTCTGCCCTGCACTGCAGTGTAGAAGGGCTGACCTTCCTTCAGTCAAGAGAGGAAGGACTCAGCCACTCCATTTCTCCTCTCTGTGCCTGGGCACTGCTGTGGAAATTAGCAAGGCAATAAATGTCTCAATGTAAGATCATAAAAATTTGGAAAAAAAATTTTTGAAATCCTGCCTAATTGTTAACATCCAAAAGGGACTACTGGTCTTCTTTGGAGCCAGGTTAACTGGTTTTAATGGAAATGCTGTGTCAGCCAAAGACCCAGCTCAACCAGAGAGGGTCCCTACCCACTTCCAACTCCGAGGTCCTCATGTCCCAATGTTAGGAAGGAGAGGACAGCAAGGACTTCCTAAAAATATCTCCCTGGATTCCTCTGAGCTAGAAGACGCAGAAACCAAGTTTCCAGGACAGAAATTATATGAGTAAAACAAAATGGAGACAGGAGGTGAAGGTGGGATTTTTGACCCATGTCACTTGTAGGTGGGGTGCTGGCTATTTTCATCATAAGCACCATCTCAAATCTGTACAGCCCCCTGCAGAGAGGAGAGTGTGACCGCATGTGAAATAAGCCTGGAACTTGCTAGCTCTGGGGCGATGGGGCTGGCCAGAAGATGAGGCCTGGTGGCCACCCAGGGCGAGGTATCTAAGGAGGCTCCATTCTCTGGTGGTCAAAGTGCAGGGTCAGCATCCCAGAGGGAGGGCCTCCTTGAACACTGTCCGGGAAGCCTCACGTCCTGCTCTGCACCTTAAGAGCGTTAGTTTCCCAGGCCTGGCTGTCCTCAGCTGTGAAATCCTGTCCAGTAGTACCCGCTCCTGGGTTCACCGCAAGGATGTATGGGTCATGTGAAGGGGCTCAGATCATTGTGCACATTTGCTAAAAGTGAATGATGTCATTTCCCAGCCATTTTACAGATGAGGAAACTGAGGTTTAGAGAGCTCTCTTGGCTATTAGGCAAAGTCAAATTTGAACCCAGGCTAGGGTGCTGGTTGAGATGAGGTTTGTGAATTGAGAACTGAAGATAAGGTAAAGAGACAGAATTGGTACCAGGGGAGTTGACTTGTCTGAAGCCATTCTCCATAAGGAAGAAGATCTTTGGGGGTTTTATTTGTTTTGTTTTGTTTGGTACCAGCAAGCGAACCCAGGGGCGCTTAACCACCAAGACACATCCCCAGCCCTTTTTATTTTTTATTTGAGACAGGGTCTCCCTAAGTTGCTTAGGCCCTTGCTAAATTGCTTAGGCTGGCCTTGAACTTGAGATCCTCCTGCCTCAGCCTCCCGAGCCGCTGGGATTACAGGGTGCACCTCGGTGCCCAGCTGGAAGATCTTGACTTTAGGACTTTACACTGCATGGGCGCAGCACAGCGAGGCACAAGCCGCCGTCTCTCTGCATCTGTGCTCACAGTGCAGGCCTGCTGCCCTCCCTTCCTGACTGCTCTTCTCTCCCCCTCGGGGACCTCTTGGATGTGCAGGCAGAGCCACTGGGGTTTCCTAGGTTTCACAGTTCCTACGCCGGGTCCCCTGTTTCAGGTGCTGCCTGAGTGGACCTGAGCGGCCCCGTTGGGATTCCCTGAGCCGCACACACCGTGGGGCCAGCTCAGGTTACAGAAGTAGAGGTGGGCGGTGCAGACGCTCTGGACAGACGCTAAGAGCCCGATCACAGTGTGCAGACCCCAGCTGCGTGCCATGGGCCAGAGGATAGAAGGTTCTGGTTATTGGTTTATGCTCTGAAGTTTCTCTATTAGATTGTAAGGTCTTTGAGGACAGAGGATAGCAAGCCTATTAATTTCATGTGAAAATAAAGATGTAAAAAGGAACAGAAGAGAGGAAAGTGCTGTGAACTTGGAAGCTTCTGGTGGCTCAACTGGAGCCTCTTCTTCAACAGGCTAAAGGGACTGAGAGGACCGGTGAGGGCAGTCTGGCCTCAGGGAATGCTTACCATACAGAGCAGCCTTGACCACACACTGGAGCACCTGAGTTCAGCCAGACCGGAAGGTCCTTCCTAGTTTTATGAGCCAATAAGATTCTTTTGTTGTTGTTGTCCTTTTATTGATTTATTTTTCCTAATGCTAGGTTGTCTAGCTTGCACAGAGTACCTGTCACCTGTCACTAAGAGTCCTGAAGAAGACAGAAGTCAAGTGAGCGGGGGGCAGGGAGGGACTGGGACAGGGTGCCTCCAAAGTGTAGGGAGGGCGCCAGGGCCTGTTCCAGTCCAGATACAACAGGCCCACTCTGAGCCTCTGCAGCGTCTTTTGATGCAGATCTGGGACGGAAATGCTGCCTCCTGGGTCAGTCAGAGAAGAGGGCCTTAGGGGCCTGCAGGTTGGGGGAGCTGGCAAGTTGGCCAGCAGAAGCCTCAGGAGGCAGGTGAGTGGGAGCCCGGGCAGCTCCTGGTGTTTACAGTAAACAGAAGGCCACTGGCCCAGCTCCCCCACCTCCAGGAGAGGGGAGGGAATGGTGAGGGAAGGGCCCTCCCTCTTGGCCCTCCTGGTTTACAAGGAGGTTTGGCAGACAGGCAAGAGGCGGTGGCCATAATCCCTAGGTTTCTATCTTTCCTCCTTGAGACTTTGGCCCCCTTCACCCTTCAGCACTTGGGTTCCCCCTGCCTTCCTTTCCTTTCCTGTGTTTCCCTCTCTTGTTATTGAGAGCGTGCTTCCTGGACCAATGGTGCCACCTAGAACTGCAGACTGTCAGGCATCATCCCTGCTAAATCAGAATCCATCTTAACAAGACCCAGTGCAAGCCTTCTGCACATCCAAGTGCACCCTGCACGGTTACCCTGCACCAGGTGGGATTCTCCAGCCTAGTGCGCGTGTTCAGATGAAGTGTGAAATATTGCTGTCAAATACATTTTTGCAAATCAGGTCTGCCTGGAAAGCCACCCAAGGATTTAGCTAGTTAAAGTAAAAACATTAGCACAACAGTGGCACAAAAGGATGTCACCTTTATAGTGCGAAGCGTCATGGCTTCCCTGAAGAAGCTCATGTATCTTTCCATTAAATTTAAACGGAAGCATGACGGAATCTAACATGCACACCTGCTCTGCAGCTTGCATGTGCTGCGTTGCTGGAGGCAGGAGGAGCTGTGCCGAGCTTTAACCAGCTTGGCCTGACAGAATCCCAGTCCGGCCTCAGGAGCTAGGTGTTCTCTGCAAGTGAGCAAAGTAAGGAACGTGCAGGGGATGTCACTCTGATGTGTGCATTTCATCATGCTTTTCATTTTTGTCTTAAAATCCTTTCCTTACCATCCACTCCCCAGTCCTCACCCTCATCACTGTCAGGCTTGATGCTCGACTTTGGGCTTCCGACACTGGTTGACTGCTGGTGGTTGCGCCAGGCTGATTGTCCAGTGCCTAGCATGTGCCTGGTGTCTGCTGGGATGAGGCCAGCATGCTCCCTGCGTTTGATGTGCTCTAAAGACCATGGTTGTCCTGGACTTGTACACAATGTGACATGTCCCTAGTAAATCTGGAGAATTGGGGTGCTAGGAGACAGCTCTCCACAGGTCTCTTGTATTTTTCTGCTTCTTGCAAGCTTGTTGATTTTATTCTAGATTATCTTTTCAAGATGTTTTTATAGAAATTGGCTTGGAAAGATAGGGTTTCTTCCTCCAGAGCAAAGAGCAAGTTTGTTCAGAGTCCAGAATAATAAAGATAACTTCTCTCTGGGGTAAAGGTCAGGTAGGTTTACTGTCCGTTATAACATATTTGTACTTTTAAGCTTGGAGTTCCTCTCTCTAGGCTTGGGAGACCCCTCTGCATGTACAAATGTTGCCTGGCCCTCTACACTTGAGCCTCTGGGATGGGCAGGGAAAGTGATATAAATATGAAGTTCATGCCACTTGCCATGCTGTGAATGATAGGCTGTTGTTTCTGACCCAGGAGTCTCGTGTCTTCTACCAGCATCAGTGAGTCTGCCGCAGGGTAAAATCTTAGATACTTCACAATCTGTTACATTGAGGTCTTTTTGTTCATGGAACTAAATGCACAAGCCCTACTTACCCTGGAAAATCAGACCCAATCCTCTCATTAAGAATGCTGGAGGAGGTGGGGGTTGCGGGGGTCACAATGTTATGAAGAACAGTAAGCCTGGAGTCAGATGACCTTAGCTTGAAGCCTGACTCCTGACCCAGGACAGATTTCAACCTCACTGAGCCCTCAGTATTCTTACCAGTAAAATGAGGCTAAAAAGTTCTTCCTGCTGTATTGAATTGCTGTGAAGATAAAATGAGATAAAGTGAAATGAATAAGTAAACTACAAACGTCAGTTCTTCTTGTTATTGCTATTGTTGCTGTCATTTTTACTCCAAACTTAAAAATGCTTGCATATAAGATATCAATAAATATTGACTTAGAAAGACAATTCAAATCCAGTATAGAGGATTCAAATCTAATATAAAGCAAAAGAGATGCTGTGTGCTTTTGAACTTTTTCAAAGGAAGAATATCAGCCAAATGGATGTAAAAAAGGAATAAGATTAATGGAGATAGTTCTTTGAGCCTTAATTTTTCATCCATAAAATGTGTACGATTTAATCCACTGCTTATCAAGGTTTTCTATCTCAGGATAATAGGAGCAAAGAAAATGTATGGGTATCTCCTGGGGAAGACAGAAGTAAACCGCATCCTACATACAGATTGTTTTTCTGAAAGCTCTCATCTTTTACTTTCCACAATTGGGAACCTTTTAACTCCAGTGCATAAAAAGTCAGTGTTTATCTTAATAGAAAGCAGTGTTTTAAATTACTTAGCAAGGGCAAATTTTGAAAGATCAATGCTTTACTCATCCAGATGCAGTGTAGAGTCGTAAAGGCTACAGTTCATGAATTTAAGTAAGAGTCCCAAGTGTTGACATCATCCTGCCTCTTCCTGTTTGCAAGGCCTTGAGTGAGTCACCTTCTTCTGAGTCTCAGTGGCCTCACTAAAGAAGAATCAGTTTAAACAAAGCACTTAAAAAAAGCTGGTCACAATCACAATTGTAAATTCATAGTTAGTTAAAAACAGTGCCACCAACTCTGTGGTGAGAATTCAAGACAGACACAGAAACAGCAATGTAACTCTGAGTTTATGCAGAAAATCTAAGTGTTATGAAGTTGACTCTGGTTTCCTGCCTGACCCCTTGGATCTTCAGAGCCCAAAACACTTAGGGATTTCCATGCTCTGCCCTGTTGCCCTGGTTTTTGTCAGAGGTAATTCAGAGCCTTGAGGAACTGTGTTAAAGAAAAAAATATTATTCTAGCACATTACTTTGTTCAGGACTATTGTGACAGATATAAGAGTGCCACAATAGGGGAGAGAGGTAAGCTCAACTTAAAGCACAATAGAGACAGCTGGAGATTTATAGCCAAGGATCAGAGTGAGATTATGAATGGATAAGACATTACTAAGGTAAGATACCAAGGGTAGGGAGATGCTTGCTAAATCCATTATATGAGTCCGTTTTTCATTACTATAACAACATACCTGAAGTTGCATACTTAGAAAGAAAGGTTTATTTAGCTCATAGTTTTAAGGCACAAAGTCCAAGATTAATGTGCCATCAGTTTAACCTTTGGTGAGGGCCATCTTGGCTGTACCACAGCATGGCAGATGGGATTATGGCAGGAGTATGTGCCAGAGAGCAGCCCCTAAAGGCTTAGACATCAGAGGTGGGGGATGAGGATTTCACCAGTTACCAAAGGAGGTCAAAGAGAAAAACGTGGAGATATTGTCCAAACTGATTTTGAAGGATGTTTGCTGCAATTGGATGAGGCAGGCCAAGGACAAGGCCTAAGGATGAGGCCTAGTCAAAAAGAAAGGTCAGGGAGCCTGTTGAAATCATGATCAAGGAAAGTCATTATTACCCGGGCTTGGAGTCCACATCTGCCCATGGGCCACCCACGTACACAAGAAAAATTATATCTATTTTAATTTGAATTCATAGTTCTTCAGGCTAAAAAAAAAAGTATTATCTAAATGAAGAGATATTCTGTGTTATGGATAGAAGACTCCATAACGTCAATATGCCTGTTCTTTCTAATTTGATCTACAGATTCAATGTAATCTCAATGAAAATTCCAGCAAGTGATTTTATAGATACCAGCAAACTGATTCTAAAGTTTCTATGGGGAAACAAAAGGCCAAGAATAGCTAACAAAATATTGAAGGAGAAGAACAAAGTTGGAGAACTTTATCTGACTTCAACACTTAAAATAAAATAGTCATGACATTGTAATTTCAGTGTAAGGATAGACAAATACATCATTGGAGAGAAACAGAGAGAAATAGGCCCACGCAAAATAGGTCTTTGACAAATAAGCACAGGCACGCAATAGAGAGAAAATAACCTTATGAACAAATGGTCTTTAAAAAGTGGATACCTATGTGTCAAACAAACTAAAAATGAATCTGGACAGAAACCTTACACCCTTCACAAAAATTAACTCAAAGTTTAACATAGACTCACATATGAAATTCAAAACTATAAAACTTGTAGAAGATCACATAGAAAATCTAGGTGAATTTGGGTGTGCTGGTGACATTTCAGATACAACACCAAAGGCACAACCCACTGAACAGGGTTTCAGAAAGTGCTGACCACTTTCACAGTGACGTTCTTGTGTGCACATGGACAAGGATGAAGGGGACTCTATTTGCAGTTGTGATGGACTTGCAGGCGAGCCTTTCTGGTATTGTTAGAGATCGACATTATATTAATGTTGCAAAAACAGGTGTTTGTAACCAAAATGGTTCTCCGAGCCTGGAGCTCAATCTGGAGGAGAGTGGAACCTGGCAGCTTTTCACCTTAGCTTTTCAAGTGTTCTTGTGAAGGAGGAAGAAGCAGGCCTGCGGCTTGAATCCAGGCCACCCAGGAGAGACAGGTGAAGTGCCTCTCCCTACACCAGAGTCACAGCGTCCCCACGGAAAGCTGTCCTGGATCCCTGGAGTGTTCCTGGTCTCAGGGCACTGCATTCAGGCCAGGGAGAGCAGGATGAGAGGTCCAGGGGGAGCCGCAGGAGGCTCATCATGGAAGTCTAGTGCTGTGCATCTTGGGCGTTCGGGTGGCCTCACGAGAGGAATCTAAGGCTCAGAGCATTTAGGTGACTTGTCCTTTGTCACATGGTGATCTAGACAGCAGACCTGGACAACACTACAGCAGGACCTGGAGGGGACCCTGGCTGTCTTCAGGGAGCAGCTGTTAATTAGCCGTTCAAAACGCAATCTTGTTCTTTCCAGATCTTCTGGCTCTTTCCAGATCTTTTTCAAGTGAAAGCAGAAAATCTGTGTTGTTAGGTGAAATCCCCGGGGTTTTAAATGATGGTGATTCATTCAATGTATTGCAGGGGCCATCTGGGTCACATGCGGTCTGGGGACCCCGTCAAGCCTTTGGGAGCTGCTTTCTGAGGAGAAGGGAAGGTTTTTGAA
Source organism: Sciurus vulgaris (assembly GCF_902686455.1). Lineage (NCBI taxonomy): Eukaryota > Metazoa > Chordata > Mammalia > Rodentia > Sciuridae > Sciurus > Sciurus vulgaris. Next base: position 10,615,975 of record NC_136466.1, read on the forward strand.
TTATGTTGGAGAGAGATGGAAACTCTTGAAGATCATGACAGTCCCAATAGAAGAAGACTCTTTAGTCCTGGGGAGAAGCTGGCCTTTCCTTCCCCAAACTACTACTCAAAGTCTGGCTGAGACGAATGGAGCAGCTGGATACACTCGAGGGACAGACTCCGATATTTAGGCTACAAACAGGCTTCAGTCTAGGCAGGAACCAGAGCGCGTAGGAAAAGTCAAGGGCACTAAGAGGCCTGGCCCTGGTCAGGGTGGAGTAAAACGAGGCAGCATAGGCTGAGGACCTTCTGCTCAGGCCAAAGCAAGGGGGTGAGAAAGAGCCATCAGAAGCAAGCAAACTTCTGGAAAATGCAGTAATGAAGAGTTTTTAGAAACAAGCCTCCCAAAGAAACTCGGACATTAGAAAGAAAAGCCGGGTCAACATATTCCCTAATTTAGCCAAAGAAGCCAAGCAAAACTGGGGCCTGCCTCCTCTTGGCTCTCAGGGGAGCAGGGTCCAGACCCTGCTCCTCCACTTCCTGGCTGCTCTGACCTGTGGCAATAATCGATTCTCCCTGAGCGTAGGAGCGTTCACAGAGCTCGCTGTCACTGAAGACCCCTGTGTCAGGCAAGGGTCACTCCTTTAACTTCATCGCCTTGACTTTATCCGGGTCGTCACTGTGGTCAGGGTGTGAATGAATGGTGAGTCTGATTGGGCCGCTCGACACCACACTACCATTTTTATTTGGGGACATGTGCCTATTTCACGGTCCGGGATGGAGGGCAGGTCTCTGAATCAGGCTATCACCCACTTTAGGAAGCCTGCACCACAGGAGCCAGCCTCCATATACACAGGCATTCTTGACCTCTCTGTCTAGCCTTTAAAAAAGATTAAGGCGTTTGAAATGAAAATGGACCACCTTTGTAAACAGAGGTGAAGATCTTCTTTCTATCTATTACTTCTCATAGGATGCTCGTCCAAGGACTTACCTGATGTATCAATTGGTAACATTATGTTTCCCCATTACCAAAGCAACTCAAGCCTGTATAATAACTTGAAAGCAGAAGTAAGCTCTCAAGGGCAGAGGACAATGCTGAGTTGTGTGTTTGTCTTTGGAAAGCCGGAAGCAAACCTCTGTCAGGACACGATGGGTCTGAGAGTGGTTTCTCTCTTGAAAAAACCCTAGCAAGCTGTGACAAATGGCTTCCTGGGCTCTCAGAGATGTCTTGCTCCTCCCAGGGTGCCCTGGGCCTTGCACAGTGCCTGGAAGGAAGGAGGTGTCAGAAAAGGTCTGCACACTGTACTACCAATGTCCCTCACCTGGTGCAGGGAGTGCAGAAATGTCAGGGGCAGCACAGCTTTGGTGCCACGAGAGTCTAAATGGGACACTGGCAATTTAAGCAGGAGCCAGGTGGGTGAGGGACCATCCTGCATACCCAAATGCCAGGCACACTCCCCACGAGACCACGGAGGTGAGCCAGGGTGGCAGAGAGTGGAACCGCCTAGAAAGCCACATTCTAGTATCAGAACAGAAGTCTCTGTGCACAGATATGGGTGAGTCTGGGGGAATGTCCACCCGGGAAGTTCACATGGCCACCTTTGGACTGTGCAGATGTGGGTGCTTTAGAGTCCCTTATTCTTTTCTTATGCTTGACATTTGAAAGTTGGTTGTTTTCCCTGCAAAGAACTTATGTGACATATATGTGTGTCATGTGTCAGGCAACTGCATGCGCACATATATAAATAGCAGTATATGGATTTCCTTGCAGCTGTATTTCCTTAATGGCAGGGAAATGATTTGGAACCACAGTTAAATCTGTCCCGTCTTGAGGAACCAATGGATGTCCTTAACGGGTGTCCCATGAGTTAAAGGAATAGCAGAGTAACTGATGGACACTGTTCTCCGGGGTCCTGGTATCCTCAGCTAATTCTCGCTCTTGACTTCAGTGGGACCAGGTGGGACATAAAGAATCCTTTATCTTCCTCCAGGTCTCATGGAGTCTGCCTGGCAGGTGGCTTTTCAGTTACTGAGGGGCAGGTGAAACAGAGAAGGCTGCTTATCAGCAGGGACTGCTGCAGACCTGTCGCTGGGGCCTAGGCCCATACAGGGCTTCAGCCAGGCCGGTGTTTCTCTCCTGTCCCCTCTGAGATTCCCCGCAGCCATCTGATAAGGCGCATTGAGCTGTCTAGTTTGCATGGTCCTGACAATTTTCATTCAAAACATATGCAAATACTGAGGTCAGGTTGCTGGGCACAGAGGTTGTGGTGAAATGCTGGTAAACTTTTAACCAAATGATTCTATTAACCCTGAGAAGAGGTGCTTTTGATTTAGGCCTCTATTTGCATCAAAAGCACAGTTAGGCCCCTGCTTATTCCTCCTCCCATCTGGTGGCTGATCTCATCTCTGGGAAAGTGGAATTAGCCATGCGACCTGGTGATTTTCCCAAAGGTGCTGGGCTCTTGGCTCCCAGCAAGGGGGTCGCTGCAGTCCCTCTTACCCCACTGAACACTGTGCGGGATGGAACTTGGGTGGGTTCTGGGAGGTTCCCGTGCTGCAGGACAGTGCTGAGGGCCGACACTTACCAGAAGCAGGGTGGGGTGTCCCTGGAGGCTGGTGCCTGGGGTGTGTACAGAGTGGCTGGTCATTGGCAGCATGTAAGTGCACAGGAGAACAGTGTGCCCACGTCTTGCTGGTGAATGCGTGCTCTGGAAGCTGTGTACCCCAAGAGGTAAACCTGACACCAGGCAGGGGCTAGTCTCCAGGGAGGCCCAGAGCTTTGCAGTGGTGCAGGTTCCTCACCCTTGCTCTTCTCGGGGGCAGGTTCTCACCTCCTAATCCCAGACAGAACATCTGTTCAGACCAGTGGCCCTGGGCAGCTCCCACTTCACTGGCCTGTAGCCTGGGCAACCCCCAGCCCTGTGCTTGGAAGAATCCTGTCCTGGGCTGAATGCTCTGCTGTTGCTGTCTTCCAATTCTTCATAAGTGTTGAACATGGGGCTCCACATTCTCAGTCTGCACTGGGCCTATCCTATCCCAGCGTCACCCAGCACAGGGCTGACAGAGCCCCCATATCCTGGCTACCCGGCCCAGGCTTTGCTTGGCATTTGAGGCCCTTTTCGATTTAGTTTTCTGACTTCCTTGCCAATTATCCCCACATTCCACACTCCTGGAACCCGTAGGTTTGCCCAGATTCTGTCACACACCTTCCTGCCTTTGCATTTCTTGTTCCCGGTGCCTGGCATGACTTTCCCTCTCCTTAGACTCCCTGTAGCCTCCTATTCATCCTTCAAGACCCCAGAGAAGTTTTTTCCCTGAAGATGTCTTTGCGTCCTGTGGCAGAGTTAGGGACTCCATCCTCAGTGCTGTCAGAACCCTGTCACCTCTGCTGTAGCTCTTAGTGAATTGAGTGTGATGATGCATTTGACTCCAAACAGTCTTGCTAGGAATATTCTACGACTGCTCTGGCAGAGGCACCTCCCCGTTAGAGCTGGAAGGGACACAGCCCTAGAGCAAGGTCCCTGAAGGTACAGCCCTAGATCAGGCTGCTGGGGCATTGGCCCTCCGCTGGCTGAATTTTGGGAATGAGAGGGCCTTTGGGGTGCAGGGCAGTGCCTGTTTATCAATGTGGAGGAGGTATTTTAGCCTCTTCAAAGCAGGAATGGCCATCCTCTACATCCTAGCTGAGTAGCTGCCCCGACAGCTTTCTGTTCACCAGGGGCTGACCGTCATCAGGACCATAAAGGATCCATCTCTCTGTGCTTGGCAAGTCAGCCCTCAGAAAAAGAGGATGGAGGACGCGGGGAAAGGCAGGAGCATCTGCAGTAAGCAGGGTTTCTGGTGGCCTAGGGGACAGGGAACTAAGTGTCCGTCCTGGAGTCTGGACACATCCATTTTTCCAGCTTTCCTTAAGGGCTCCTCTTTAACCGTGTCCACCATTTTGCTAGGTGCTCTGCAGAGGCTGGGAGAAGACGAGAGAAAGGAGGCCATCCCTGCTCACATGCATCCACAGGACACATGGAAGTACCCGCAAGCATGCCCAGTACAGGTGCAAGGCCACACACACGCCACCCAATCATACCACCTGCGTGCACCCACTGTAACGTCCCCATTCCCTATGGCCAGGAAAGACTCAAAGAAGCCACTACATGTCCCAGGTGGGGACACGTCCCAGGAGGAGTCTGTGCTGGGCTAGGAGAATGACCAGAGAGTGGGGCTAGAAAGGATATCTTTTTTTTTTTTTTTTTTGGTGGGGGTGGGGGTACCAGGGATTGAACTCGGGGGCACTCGATCACTGAGTCACCTCCCCAGTCCTATTTTGTTTTTTATTTAGAGACAGGGTCTCACTGAGGTGCTTAGTGCCTCGCTTTTGCTGAGACTGGCTTTGCACTGGTGGTCTTCCTGCCTCAGCCTCCAGAGCCACTGGGATGACAGGTGTGCACCACCGTCCCCGGCCACAGGATATTCCCGAGGGAGAGACCTGGGGGCTGGGGGTTTGGAGAAACAGCCAGGAGGGAGACAGCGCATAGGGAAGAGGCTGGCTGCACGGGTGGGAGCCTCTGCCTGCGGGGTTGAGGATGGGACTCCGGAGGCTGTGGGGAAGGAGGCTGCAAGTGGCTGGTTGTGATGTGGGACACAGGAGAGGGAGGAGGCTCTGGCCAGGTGACTTCAGCTACCTTGCAGAGGGCATGGCTTCCAGTGATCACGCCTCCCCCACTGAGTGGGGAGTCCCTGTCCCACAGATCTGGCTCAGACCATGGGTAACAGGGAACGCGGCCCATGCGTGGATTCCAGACTCTGTGCCGTCTCCACCCTGCTGCCCGCTGGGTTTGGGTGAGAAGGTGTGAGTGGCCCTTAGCCCTCCACGCTGCACGGCTGGCCCCATGGTCCCCTCCCTATGGCAGGCACCTGATGCCAGCAACTCCTCTCCCCACCCCGGGTCCCGCCACAGCCACAGGGAGGGCGACTGCGCGGACCTGGGCTTCTCCGCTCGGCAGCCTTGACATTGGGGCTGACCCTTCCTGCTTGTGAGGGTCCATCCTGCATCTCATGAGATGAGCACCTGCCTTAGTCAGTTTGGCTGTCAGGACAAAATATCATGAGGCGAGTGGTTTATAAATAAGAGAATCTTATTTCTCCGGAGACCAGAGGTCCAAGATCAGGGGACTGCAGGGTGGGGTTCTGATGAGGGCCCTCCTGGGGGTTGCGGGCTGCCAGTATTGTATGCAAACATGGTGGGGAGAGCGCTCTGTGGCCCCTTCTGTGAGAGGCGGATGCCGTTGGTGGGGCGCCCTCCTCATGGTCTGTGCACCTCTCCAAGGCTCCACTTGATTCCTTCACGGTGGGGGTGAGGATTTCAGCTTGAGTATCGGGGGACACAAGCACCAGTCCCCGACAGGAGCATCCGCGGACTCCACTCAACGCCAGGAGAATCGTTCCTCACCCAAGCTCCAGCTGTGGCAGCCAAACAGGTGTCCAGACATTGTCAAATGGCCCCTCGGGGTAAAACTGCCCCCAGTAGAGAACCACCAGTGGAGAGATGGCTAGACGGGAGGACCTGAGGGGACTTTGCAAGTCCGAGTCACCTGCTACAGAGACTTTTCAGTACTTGGGTAGACATCTGTCTCTCTGGCCTGGGTCCTGATGAGGCAGGTGAGAGGCAGGGCTGGGCAGCGTGACCTCAGGGAGCCCTCTGGACGGGCCTACCTATCTGGCAAGGCGCGGGCCCCAACCTCCCCCATGGGCCACTGGGCTCCCATAGAGATTCTTTGTCCGCAGGCAGGGGCCCTCTGGCCACACCCCAGGACGTGCAGGCCTAATGGCCAATTATAAAAATGAAAAACCCAGGTCTTGGTCCCAAATGAGTATTTTCCTTTGGCACTTTGATTCTCTTGTAATAAGTGCCCAGTCACCAAGGAATCCTAGGAATGTGGCCTAATGAAACTAGGTACCTGGCCCGGAGGGCCCACCCACAGGCCTGTAGGCCTAAGAGGTGCCTCCAAATCTCCAGCAGCTCCTCCCGTGCTGGGCAGGGGCACCTGCTGACATTGACCATCCATACTTGGCCATGGTCCCGTTTCCACATCCCCATTTCCAGCTGCCTGGACGCAGCTGCCATTTCCTGAAGAACCCTTAGGAATATTTGGCTTCCTCTCAAGAAAACAAAACATGTGCCCAACTCCAACCTAACATTGCTTGTTTCCTTTCTCATTTAATGCCAAAACAATGATATTATTATTCCCATTTTAAAGATGAGGAAGTTGAGGTTCAGGGAGGTGCTGAACCCAGGCAACGGATGCCGGAGTTGACGCCTTAACAACTGTACTTTTACTGCAAAGGGGCCACGGGGACTCCCACAGCTGACAGCTTAATGTACCTGGATAAAACCAGGACTGTGGAGAAGGCCAGCGGGAGGAAGGGCTACTTGTCTGGGCTGGACAGGGAGGGAAGCCCACCTTCTTCGGGGCTCCTCCTGAGGTCTTGATTCCTTTGTTTTACTCCAAAGAGCGTGCTGCGTTCAGGATGCCCGTCTTTGTGCTCCCCAGGAATCTGTATAGCAGGGTGGCTCAGGGCACAGACTTGGATGCGGGGGCCTTGCTTCGCTGCTGCCTGGTAGGATGCTCTTAGCTCGGGAGGGAACCGCGCTTCCTCGTCTGAGCTGGAGACTGGTATCGACCTCACAGTGAGCTAGGAATTGGGGAACGCAGGGAGAGATGTGGAGTCTCAAAGGAAACAGCCACTGGAATGCAAAAAGTATCCAGAACAATTGCAACTCCTGAGCATACGCCCTTGACCATGACCTTGACCCATGACCTTTAACAGAGGACAGTGCTCAGGTGCAGAGAAAACAGGCTCAAAATCATGCAACTCCACCTGGCCTCCGCCTCTAGTCCAGCCCCCAGCAACTGGCCCTCTATAGACACTAACTCCTGCACCAAGGGGAGCTGTCTCTCCCTCTGTGATGGCCGCCCCATGCTCCCTGGCTTGACCCCAAGCCCCCCTTGCCTGTGTATCTACTTTCTGAACAAAGGCCTCTGACTGGGGTCTGCTGGGATTCTCTTCTCTCACAGGCCAAGAACCCCGCGCTGGTCCTTAGGCCAGTTCCCGCTTCTCTCAGGAACTCCTCCACCCTTCTTGGGAGACAGCTCTTCTCCCGTGACAACAGCTTCGTGGCGTTTGATGGGATGGTACTCAGGGGCTCTTCAGATGAGCAGGGCGTGGGTGTTGCCTAAGGCCCTGGAACAGGGCAGCCGCCGTGCCACCTGGAGCAGGTCCTCAGACCTCTCTGGATTCACCTGGTCCACCGAGGGCCATGGATGGGGGTAAAACCAGGTGGGGAGGCCACACACGTGGAGTTCAGAGGCAGGAAGGCGGTGGGTGGCTGGCGCAGGACCCCAGCGTTCAGGAGGCTGAGGCGGGAGCACCAGGGGCACTGTGGGTGTGGTGGGCAGGCTCCAGTTTTGAGGCTGAAATCCTCCCCTGGCTTGGAGCCCAGGAACTTTGGAGGGACAAACGGTCCAGACACAAACTGAAAGGTGGTTGGCTGTGCCCTTTCGTTCCCAGCACCCCTGGGGCTCAGAGTCTGGTTCCCAGAGGACTGAGGTGACTGGAGGGAAGGAACCAGCTTGGCTGGGCCGGGAAGGAAGAGAATTCCGGCGCTAAGCCCCAGGGCAGGCGCCTCCTCCTCCGCCCTGGTCCCTCCCTGCACACACACTGTCATGTGGCACTCACAGTGGGCCAATTGTGAGCACCAGGGACTGAGGACAGGACAAAATACTACTAATAGGAGCCCCTCTTCATGAAGGCTTGCTGAGTGCCAGGCACTGGGATAAGGACTTCCGAGGCATTATCTCATTTAACCCCGACTGGAGCTGTATGATCCAGCTGCTGCTCCCCCTTTTAAGAAGAAACTAAGGTTCAGAGAGGTTAAGTGCTCAGCTCAAGGTCACAGAGCTGGCAAGCAATGGAGTCAAGATGCAGCCAAAGGTGATCCAATCCCAAGACCTCACGGGCCCGGTCTCTGCAGCACTCCCAAAGGCCTATTTCTTTTTAAAAGGTGAAGCAGTAGGTGGGGGCCCTCCAACCTCCTCTTCCAGCTCCCTTCACAGTTTAAGGCATTGCCTTTAGAACCAAGTCCCTTGAGTGTCAGTGACTCTTATAGACTGTTTTCTACGGTCAAGACATCTCACATTATATCACGCACTTTAAGATGCACTGTTGGTTTAATGACAACTTGCAGAAAGGAAACCAATTGGCGGGCTCTTCATGCCACGGGAATGGGAGCATTTTGGGGTGAAGGAAATATGGAGCCCGGTTCTGCGTTACATGCTGGCAGTGAAGTATGAACCGGGCTCGGGCCGATCAGGTGCCACCTGTGCCTTCACATGTTCAATATATGTGCATTTTTAAAATTTAAGTGCAATTTCCATATAGTAAATGCATCCATATTAACCGAGTTCCCTCACACGCCTCACCCACATGACCTCTGCTCCTTCAGGGAATATTTCATACTACTTGTCAAAGGCCATGAACATCGTTGGCCAGTTCTCCTTTTCCAGAGGGGCAGCATGTCCTGTGGGCAGAAAGGTAATGATCAAGGGAACGGGCATACGTGTCCACACGATGAGTTGGCATTAGCTGAAGCAGAGGGCTGTGACGGAGAAGCCAGGGCCCGGCCTCTGTTTTAAATGGGTCGTGGGAGAACATCTGTGTCCTGCAGGCGACTGGAACTCCAAAATGAAAGTTGACTGTCCCAGGGGAGGACATCACAGGCAGAGAGAGGAGGACGTGTGAAGTCCCTGGGATCCGGGAGCTGGAGTTAGAGAAGACCACGTAACTGGTGATGCGGGTCGTGGCACAGCTAGTGGGGTGGGGGCCGAGCCACCCACATGCTGGAGGGCTTGGATTTGCTTCTCTGTGCGGATATATGGTGTCGCGGGGCTCTGGTGTGGGCTCGGAGGAAGGCTTCACCAGGTGGCGACTCTGCTGCCAGGTAGTACACAGAAGAAGCACAGTCCAGGCAAGGTGATGTGTGTCCAAAGCCACAGTGCTGGGAGGCGAGGGCTCTGTTCAAGGACCTCCCCAGACGCCGCCTGGCTGAAACCAAAGGGGAGCTGAGGGGTTGGGAGGGAACTGTGAGCAATGAAGCAGGAGAGGCACCCAGAGACCTGAGCCCGCTGGCACCAAAGGGGTGAGGACGTTATCCAGGAAATGATGCTTCAGAAAGATCCTGCACAGCTCAGAAAGAGAACAGGAGCCGTGGCCTGGGATCGATCCCCAGAGGCACCTGCGACCTCTGGAATCTGCAGTGGAGGGTCCCCTGGGGGCACCTGCAGGGCCGTCTGTAGAGCCGCTGCTCTCCAGGGCCTGCCCCATTTGAGGAGCGGCGTGTGTTGACTTGAGGTCCGCAGTGCTGGCTGCTGCAGGTGCTCAGGAAGGACCGACTGGACGGCTGGCTTCCCATCTGAGGCACCTCCCGCCATCCCTCCTTCCCATCCATCTCTGGACCAGCTTAGTACGCCGGATGCCATGGGGTTTAGGCAGGCTTCTGGTCAAATCCATCTACTTGCTTGGTGACCTTAGGCCAAGGAGTTAAGCTCTCTGAAACTCAATCTTCCCATTTTCTAAGTCCAGATTTTAATAGTACCAGTGCCCAAGGTTGTAGAGATGCAGTAAGGAAATGTACACTTCCTGGACCACCGGGAGCCCATTGGGAAAGGAAGATGCCAGGGAGCTGCCAACCTCTCCACCCACTCTTCATCCTCCCAAGACAGAGCTGAATTGACCAGAAAGCTAGAAGCATGGGCTCTGGAAACTGGCATGTGACCTCTCTCTCTCTCTCTCTCTCTCTCTCCGGTGTCTGGTACTACAGCCTGGCTCCTTTTCTAGAATAGTGTTGATCTGCAAAGCAATCCAAGAGTAGAATCCACACTCCTGGGACAGATCAAGCATAAACCAAGGTCTGACCTCCAGTGGGTGGTGGCTCATGGAGGGTCCCACCGCTGCCCCCTCCCCCACTCCTGCCAGTCTTAACTTGAGAAGTGTCCTTTGCACCTTCAGCACGGAGAGGGCTGCTTGTGCAATGGAGAGGGGTGTTTAATTTGAAAACACAGAGAGATAGAAAAAGGATGGTATGATCTAGATGGTGCCAGAAGCCAGGACTCCACCAAACACTTCAATTTTTGAAAGATGCCCTCTGAACAGGGGGTGAGCATCATTATGCCTGTTTTACAGATCAGAGCCCCGAGACCCACAGAAAGAAAGCACACTTACAGAGCTACCTAGTAGGAGAAAGAGCGGGAATTTGAGCCCAATTTTCTTCCCAGACTGGGGCCCTAACCACTGAACAGCCTTGCCATTCTTCTGTGAATGGGTGGGAAGCAGCCTTGTTGGGGCAGGGGACTCCAAGGCAAGGCTTTCCTTGGGAGATGAGTCTCAGGCGACAGGGCATCTAGCTAACCCTGTGCTCTGGCAGGATGCTTCCCACGCCCACCCCCCACGTGTGGCCCAGCTATGGGAGTCCCCAGCCAGCATCACCCAGGGAAGCCTGCAGTTTCTGGGCTGCCACAGGAGCTGGGTTACTTGGTGGGTCAGCAGTGTCCTCCAGTCACCAGCCACATGCTCCTGGGCACCCTGGTGCTGTGGTGGGGTTTGCCCGGGTCCTAGCCGGCCTGGTGAGGATCGGCTCTTGGCACTACCTTAGGGTGTGATGTTCCTCCTCAGCGGAGACCACTGGGTCCCTGCAGTGTGAAGGCTGTGGCTGGGGTTCCGGGTTGGCTGAGATACCCAGAAAGAACCGCAACCGCTCAAGGGCCTTCCACCTGGAGAAGCCAAGGAAGCCGAGCCAAGGCACTCTGCCAAGCCTGGTGCCAACTCTGCCCACAGGGATGGACTGGCAAAAACAGGGCTCCCTCCACCTTCTCCTAGACGTCTGGGGGCAGGTGCCACAGGTTCTCAGCCTGACTCCAGAGGTGCAGGCCCAGACTCCTCCAGGCTATGTCCTAGAACATTCTGGAAGGCCTTCAGCACGGTGGGTAGAGGCACTGTGGAGATCTCAAAAGAGCATTGCTTCTGAGAGAGCGGCCTTGGGCTCTTGTCCTGGTAGTGGTGCAGCCTGGCCAGGAAGAGGAGCTGGGGGTGGGATGGAGGCCTGGGGAGCACCAGGGGACTGGGAGCCCTGAGGCTGGAGCATCGGCTACAGTTCCATCCTCAGAAGTCCCCTCAGAGGGTTTGGACTTCTGTCCTAGGAGCACGGGCAACTAAAGGAGGACCTGAGAGAGCATGGGACAAATCCACTAGCATTCTAGACAATTCTCTGGGCTTTATCTGGTGTAAAGATAGACACCAAACTCTGCATCAAAAAGGATTCTTCAGAGAAACGGAACCAGAGAGGAGGGAGAACCAGAGCGAGAGAAATTTTAAGAAAATGGCTTACACGGTTATGTAGCCTGGCAGATCTAAAACCTCCACATCTCCACATCTCGAGAAGGCGGGAGCCTCAGGCCATCTCAGATGCTGTGTCTCGAGCAGGAGACATCCACATGCTAGGATGTGCACCCAGAGGCCCCTGGGGAATCTTGGTCAAGCCCCTGAGCTGTGAGACAACCTGGGTGGGCTTGTGCACTCCTCCTATGGCCCACCAGCTCTGGACATTGCTCTGTCCTAGCTGAACTGCAAACTCAAAGGCAGAGGCCATGTCTATGCGAGTCCACTGTGTTAGCAGTGCCTGAGCATGTTAGGCTCAAGGAGTGCTGAGAAAGCGACTCTCCCTCTGGGACTTACCCCTGTGTCACATCACCCCCACCCCGACTGATGGGACAATCAGCGGTCACCCATCCCTGCAGGACAGAGGGCTGCCTGGCTGTGCAGTTAGCTCCGAAGCAGGCCCAGGTGAAGGGTCTTACAAAGAAGTTAGGCTGGATTCATTCACCTTTGGTTCAGCAGCTAGGGTAGCTGTGCACATGGGTCTCTGCCCTCTGTCTGAGCTCACCAGCTGGAAACGAGAGCAATGCAGGGAGGAGAGAAGGACAGGGTATAAAAGGAGCGGGGCCCGGACACCTACCCCAAATTGGGGAGGGGTACCCTTCCCATAGGAGGTGACCACAGAGCCGAGCCTGGGCCACGTCCACGTACCATCCAGGGCTTCACATCTGGAAAGCAGAGTAGAGCCAGTGGGCAGCGCCAAGGAGACATGGGAAAGGGCTCTCTGGACACTGCCAGGCAGCCTGGAGCACGGATGGCCCACAGAGTGGTTCCCTGGTGCTCCTGCTGGGAACTGTGGCTTTCTGCCCTGGCTCTTCAGTCTCCAGGCCACCTGCCCGTCTGGTTCTTGCTGTGAAGCATCACTGCCTGCCAGGCTGAAGTGAGGCCTCCCTCCCCTCCGCCCAGCCTTCGCCTCACGGGGTTTGGCACCCACCTCCTGCAGAGAGCCAGAGTCCAGTGCAGAGGCACCTTCCGGAGGAGTCTGGGGAAGGCAGGGAGGACAGAGTGGCCGGCCACTGCAAGCCGGAGCATGCCAGCTCTCCTGGTCCACAGCAGCCCATGCCTGTCCCGTGCATGCTCAAGGGTTCTGCCTTGCTGTTCCCACCTGTGAAATGGGAGTGGAGACTCACATTTCAGTGAAATGCTACTTAATTCCTATTTACTGAGCCTTTGTACACACCAGTGGGCTGGCTTCTGGCGATTCACAGGGGAAGACACTGCCCTACTCAATTCATGCTGTCCCTCCCTGGCCCCTCACTCAACTGAACCTGTCACCTTCAGCTTCCTCAGAGGGGCTCCCAACCTCTAATCTGCAGTGGCTCCTTGGTGCTCCTCAGTGTCTCCCCTCTCCTGTCATAAAGTTTGCAGAGATTTCTTTGTTTGACTCTCTGTCCCATCCTGTCCAGTACAGCAGACAATCCCATGAGAGCTCATTGCATTGATGTTTTCCTCTTAAGCCTGACACAGAATTGACCCAGAGTAGCTGCTAAAACATGGTTGTGGATTAAATGAACAGATTGGGGGCGGCAGACGTTAAGCATGTGATTCTGAGTGGGAGGGACACCCCCACTACAGGCATACGTCCCTTGGGCTGTGTCCCTTCAGATTTCCAGGCTATATTCTTGCTGCTTTCTCTGGGGAGGAATCATGTCCTCTGGGTTCCAAGTTTGTGGGAGGCCCATGGGTATCCATGGGCTGCCCACCACGTGCCACGGGCTGCTCGTGGGCCCTTTCAGACCTGTTTTCTTAGCTGTCACGCTGGCGGTGGGGACATTAGGCTCTTCTGTGACTGTTACTCCATAAACATTTATAGTTACATTGAATCACTGGGTTTGATTTAGACGGGAGATGATAAAAGGTCTTTATATCCTGGGCCCTGATCTCTTTGCATGGGTCAGTTCATTTGAGCCTTCTGTTGGGAGAGATTCTGTGGCCACAGTGGACCGAACAGTGGCCCTTCACGAGGTGGGCCTGGTCCTCCCTCAGAGCATGTGGATGTGAGCTTATTTGGAAATTAAGGATCGGAAATTTTGGAAAACTGCATGTGCAGATGTGATGAGATTAAGGGCCTCGGGACGAGCTGGGTTACCTGGACGAGCTGGGCAGAGGTCCTTCTAGGAAGCAGAAGGGAAGCCATGGGAAGATGGAGGCAGAGCCTGGAGCTGCAGAGCCCTGAGTCTAGGCCTGCCTGGGCCACCAGACGCTGGAAGAGGCAGGGGAGGACCGCCCCAGAGCCTCAGAGGGAGCTTTAGTCCACACAGCTGCAAACCCAGGAGAAGAACACGGTGGTCTCCTCAGGCCTCGGTGGGAAGGAGCCCCACCATTGACCGGCTGCCTGCATGGTCGAGGGACACCCGGGGTCAAGGCACATGAGTATTGCTGACCGTGATTTAGACCAAGCCCTCTTCTGGCCGGGGCTTCCTCTGCTGAAGCAGGTCCCGGGCGACTCTGTCTCAAGGGGATTCCACACTAGATGGTGCATAAACCCATCGGGATTCACTTTCTGTGGCTGTGGGGGAGGGGGAGCACGCAGGAGCCACGGCCAGGTCACTGCATTCTGTCACCACTGGCTGAATGAGTGGGGCGGGTGACGATGGTGACTGATCTTCTTTCCTGCGCCTCTCGCTGAACCACAGTGAACCACCCACAGGAATGTCGGCAGGAGAGTCAGGAATTCTGCTTTTCCTGGAGTCACCCCTTCTAGAGTTCCACAGTCTTCCCCGTGGGGCTCCTCCGTCACCTTCGTGCCTTCTCCTAAGCCTGGCTTTCCTTCCCTGTTCCCAGGAAAATAACAGCCAACGCCCTCTTCCTCCGACCAGAGGGAGCCCAGCGTGGAGACAGTCATCAGGGCCCTGGCCCAAACCCAGACCTCCTTTCTTGCTCTGTGATCTTGGAGAACTTCCTGTCATGAACCCTCAGTTTTCTCATCTGCAAGATGGGAAGAAAATAGCGATACTTCTTTCAAGGGGTTTCTTGGAGGATTCAAGTGGATCACAGGCATAAATGTGGCCAGTGCCTACACTTGCCTGTGCAGAAGTGTTTGTCCGTTAACTGGAGACCGTGCAGACTGCACAGAAAACCAGAGACACAAGCACAGGTCAGCTATCACACTGACTCTCAGGCCCTCTTCCCTCTCCGCATGGCTTATCTTTCCTGGACCTTCGGCAACTACAATTTATTGAGCACTGACTGTATGCCAGGCACTGTGTCAAGCACTTTCCCTGTCTCCTCGCTCAGCCCTCACAGTGGCCCACTGCAGTAGAGGCTGTCCTATGCCTCGGTAACTTGGAGGAAGCTGAGGTCCCAGAGGAGTGACTTGCTCACCCAGCCAGGCAGTGAGTGAAGGTCACATGATGCAGCCTTAGCTGTCACGTGACCCAGCCTCTCCATGCAGGACTCTCCTCTGAGTGCTCCTGTGCTCTTTAGGATTGGAAAGTGCCCCCCTAGGTGTCCCCTAAGACCACAGGCTCTTCACAGAGAGGAGATGCTCTTGTGTCCTCCCAGCTCAACATGCCCCAGGGTCTGGCACAGGACAAATATCAGAAAAAGTGAAACAATGGAGAGCTTTTCGAAAGCAATTTCAGGTGAAGATGAAGGCCATCCGCACACTCACCCCATCAGCCACCTCTGCCCTGCTTCCTGCGTGACCCTGTGCCCGTCAGCTATGTCTTTTGTAAAACAGGGATAATAATATGCTGTCCGCCTTGACCCGGAGGCTGCGCAAAGGGATCCTTTAAGAGCCCTTTTGGCTTGAGCAGAGCCAGCTGCTGCTGCCTGCTTAATGCTCGGTCCCTGCCAGTGTCCAGTATAGCCGGCGCTGGTGGTCGGTGGTTATTTGCTGAGTGAGTCAATGGCTGCCCCCTTGGGTGTTCCTGCATCATCAAAGTGGCAAAACAAAGGCAGGCTGGCTGGCCAGGGCTGAATGGCCAGGTTTGGAGCAGCCCCCCACCTCCCGCAGGGAAGGAGGTCAGGGCTGGTCCTGCTGCTGGAAAGGGTCAAAGCCTGGGAGCCGCCTGGGCGTCTCCAGCCTGGCCGTGCCCACTGCCTCGCCTCCAGCTGAGATGGCCACGAGTTTGCTCATAAACAGGTGGCACAGTCCAGCCGAGCAGCTCCAGACAAGGGCCGTTGTCGCTGCAGGGACACGTGCTGCTCTCTGCACCCCGCCACCCCCTCTATCTCAGCCATGGGCGGAGCGGGGGGCTGTCCTTTACAGGAAGCTCTGCTCTGTCTTTGGAAACCCTGTTTTTTTTTTTTTTAAATTTTTTTATTTTTACAGACTGCATTTTCATTCATTGTATACAAATGGGGTACATCTTTTCGTTTCTATGGTTGTGCACGATGTAGATTCACACTATTCGTGTGATCATACGTGTACATAGGGCAATGATGTCTGTCTCATTCCACCCTTTTCATTTCCCCCTCTCATTTCCCTCTATGTAATCTAAAGTTCCTCCATTCTTCTCTCATCCCCCACCCCCTGACTCCCATTATATATCATTATCCACTTATCAGGGTAAACATTTGGCCTTTGGTTTTTTGGGATTGGCTTATTTCACTTAGCATGATATTCTCTAATTCCATCCATTTATCTGCAAATGCCATAATTTTATTCCTCTTTATGGCTGAGTAATATTCCGTTGTGTGTGTATGTATATATATATAGAAGAATTCCATCTTCTCATTAGTAGACCCATATTTCAAAACAAAATTGGCTTTTTTTATTATTATTATTATTACATTTTGACTTTTGTCCTTAAAAAAAATAGTGGATTTTTCTCTCTCCCTCTCTCTCCCTCTCTCCCTCCCTCCCTCTCTCTCCCTCTTTCTCCATCCCTCTCTCTCTCCCTCTCCCCCTCTCTCTCCCTCTCTCTCCCCCTCTCTCCTCTCTCTCTCTCCCCCCCTCTTTCTCTCTCCCTCCCTCTCTCTCTCCCTCTCTCCTCTCTCTCTCTCCCCCCCTTTCTCTCTCTCTCTCTCTCTCTCTCTCTCTCTCTCTCTCTCTCTCTCTCTCTCTCTCTCGTGCTTCCGTAGCATCCTAGATTTTGCTTCTTGGCTCACAAAGCTGAAGATGTTTCTGATCTGGACTTTTTACAGAAACTGCTTGTTGACCTTTGACCCAGAACATTGAACTGGACCAGCAATGTCGTTACCTGGATCTTCCGACATCATGTCCTAGCTTGTCTTACATCCACAGAGAAGCCAGAAATTCTACCTAGACCTCGGTCAAAATCTCAGCTGCCCTGCTGTCCTGGCGCTTAGGTCCCCGAAGTTCCGACAGCCTGTTCGCCGGCATCCTGTGTTCCAGCTCCTCCCCTCCCTCTTCCCTCTGCTGCGTATCCTGTTCTCCCCAGTCACACTGGCTGGGAAGCCTGTTGGCTGGTCAAAGGCTCATTGATCTTTCTTTCTTCTGCTCTGACTTCCTGTAGGAGGAATTGAACTAATCCTGGTTGCTTGATGGATCACCTGGTACCGAACCAATGGAGATTAGTCCCCTTATTCAAATATTGATTAAGCAGCTTGCCGGTGGCCAGATAGGTGGGAGGTCCCCCTTGGCACACACCCCAAGCCCCAGGAACAGCGTGGCTTGGGGCACTGGGTCTAGATTCCAGGCTGCGTGCTCTGTGGCTGCTCCCGGCTCAGACGTGGGCTCCGGTGCAGGGACTTCCTGGCTGGCTCTCGCAGGCGTCGCAAGCCGGGAAAGCTGGCACGGATGCTCGGGGAAGGAACCGTCGCCTGTGCGCTGGCTTCCTCCCTCCCCAGCAGCAAGCCCATCCTCTAGACGTTCCCTCCCCAGACAGGGACAAGGTGTCTTTTTAATTAAGCCCTTGCAGGGCCCTGGGCCCTCCTTCCTGCCCACTCTCTGCCTCAGGCCCCAAGGAATTCTGGAGCAGGACTGGCCTCCCACAGCCCGGGGCTCAGCCAAGCCCAATTTCTTCATCCAGGATCACTTATTATTTTTCCTTCTTACCTTAAAGAATAACAACGGTCACACTGCCAGGCCACAGTCCTCCTGTGACTCCCTGTCTGCCCTTGGATTTCCTCCTGGGTTGTGTAATCTGCCCTTTACAGTATCCTCTCCCTGAAGCCCTCGGGAGGGGACAGAGGGACTCTGGCTGTTAAGCTGGGAGCTGGTGGTGCTCTGGACTCCCCTGTCATGGCTCCGTCCCCAGACCCTGCGCGCTCAAGCCCGCCCCTCCTTCAGTTCCCGCAGCCACTGTTTGGTGGCACCAGCATGTCCCCGACTTTCCCAGGACTCCCGTCTCCTCCCCAACAGCAGCCCTGGCGTCTTTTCCAATGCAAGCTTCGTTGTCTGGCTCTCCTCTCCTGCCCCAAGCCTTCCGTGGCTCCCCATTACCCAAAAGATGAAGCCTAAGTTTCCCTACAGACAGGAGCTCACGGCTGAGTCCAGAAGAGTCAGGTCCAAGATTGAATTTGAACATTTCATGGAACATGTGGTCATCTGGTCCTGAAAGAATCTCAACCTGCGCTCTCACTAGGTTCTTACTCTGCTGACCTTTTGAACTAGACGGACTCACCCACCCTTCCTTCCTTCCTTCCTTCCCTCCCTCCTTCCTTCCTTCCTTCCTTCCTTCCTTCCTTCCCTCCCTCCCTCCCTCCCTCCTTCCTTCCTTCCTTCCTTCCTTCCCTCCCTCCTTCCTTCCTTCCTTCCTTCCTTCCTTCCTTCCTTCCTTCCCTCCCTCCCTCCCTCCCTCCTTCCTTCCTTCCTTCCCTCCTTCCCTCCTTCCTTCCTTCCTTCCTTCCTTCCTTCCTTCCTTCCCTCCCTCCCTCCCTCCCTCCCTCCTTCCCTCTCTCCTTCCTTCCCTCCTTCCCTCCTTCCTTCCTTCCTTCCTTCCTTCCTTCCTTCCTTCCTTCCTTCCTTCCTTCCCCCCTTCCCTCCCTCCCTCCCTCCTTCCCTCCTTCCCTCCTTCCTTCCTCCCTTCCTTCCTTCCCTCCTTCCTCCCTCCCTTCCTTCCTTCCTCCCTTCCTTCCCTCCTTCCTTCCCTCCCTCCTTCCTTCCCTCCTTCCTTCCTTCCCTCCCTCCCTCCCTTCCTTCCTTCCCTCCCTCCCTCCCTCCTTCCTTCCTTCCTTCCCTCCTTCCCTCCTTCCTTCCTTCCTTCCTTTCCTTCCGGAGACAAAAGGAAACGACCAAGGAGATGTCTTCATTTAAACCCCAAAATACTGCGGGGCCTCCTTCACGCTCACTCCCTCCCTTTCTGCCTTCTTTCTCTCCGGGAGGGACTGAGCTTCAGATCACATTTCTCTATGTGGATACTATTGTGAAACTTTTTTACAGAGAGGTAATCCTAGCTAAAGATTCAGAACACCTGAATTCTTGTGTTGACTCTGGCTGGCGACTTGCTGTGTGACTCTGGGGAGTCTCTTTCTCTCTCTGGTCCTCCGTTTTCTCCCCTGCATGGTGAGGGAGTTGGACATTCTTTAGAGCGCCTGTAGAAGACTAGATTCTAGGATTGGTGTTTTGGCCTCTACAGAGACTCTAGATCAGTTAAATCTTTTGAAACAGTGGGACAGGTGACCCTACCACCCTGGCCTTGTCTTTATACCTTCGTCTACAGTTCCACTTGTGCACTTTGCTGGGCTGGATAGAGCATGTGCGGGGAGGGGTGGGAGGGTTGCTGCCAGTCACCACAGGTTGTCCAAGTCCTGATCCTGGGGCGGGACCAGGAGGCCGAGGCCTTCTCTGCAGTGTCTTACTGGGGCAAGGGAAAGACCCTTGAGGGTGACAAGACACCAGGCTGGCCTGAGGACGGGGCCGGAGCAGCCTCAGTCAGCACATGTCCCGCAGCTGCCGGCCAGCCAGAGTGCAGACCTCAGGCTGCTCTGAAAGACAGGCACCCACAGGGCCTCACAGGAGGCAGCCCTGCCCAGCGGGCACAGGTGGCGGCTCCTGGGCAGCATCCAGGCCTGGCACTTACCTACAAACTCAGTCACTCTAGCGTTACTTCTGCTTTCTTATTGTTTTCCATATTCGTGTATTATCTGAGATAGCATTCACTTAACTATTACACCTTTAAATCGACACATTCACTTTCTACAATAGACTTATTTGAAAAGACAATTTTATGTCATTACTTTAAAAAGTCAGCCAGCCTGGTAGGGGGCTGTGGCGCATGTCTGTCATCCCAGTGACTCAGGAGGCTGAGGCGGGAGGATCACAAGTTCAAGGCCAACCTCAGCAACTTAGTGAGGCCCTGAGCAACTTAGCAAGACCCTGTCTCAAAATTAAAAATAAAAGGGGTGAGGACGTGGCTCAGTGGTTAAGCGCTGCTGGGTTCAATCCCTGGTACCAAACGCCACCCCCAAAAAAACACCCAGGCTCATTTGCAATGTAGAGTGTAATTGTAAAATTTAAAACAATGAAACAAATTGTTATTCAATGATCGTCCAGGACCATTTTCTGCAAAGGGCTTTAAGTCAGTACAAAAAAGGGAGAAGAGAATTATTAAGCAGATGCCAAAGACGAGCAAACACCACCAGGGAGCTGGAAGGGACCCCTTGCCCAGTCAGGCCTCGGCGCTGCACCATGCGTCACCTGGAGCCCTCTCGCTGTGAGCGCCCAGGCGCGCTGGGAAGGCTGGCTCAGCACCGGCAGGCTTCCCCATCTCTTGGCGCCTCGGCAGGGGCGTGGTTAGTACTGCCATTGAACAAGAGAGAAACCCGAGGCCTCAGTGACCTGCCCAGAGTGGGTGATGGGAGCCAGAATTTGGACTGGGAAAGTCATTCTCATAAATGGAAGCTCTTTTTATTGTCACCACCACCCAGAAGTGTGGACTCTGGGACCCAGAGTCATGGAGAGCAGGAGTCGGGAGCTGCCTCTGGGTCCTCTTGGCCCTAAATTAACCTGGTGTCTCTGCACCAGTGTGGCCGAAAGCTAGGCCCTTGTCCCCGGTGCCAATCCAATAACAAGGACACAGTTTTGAGCAAAAGGAAAAGAAGTTTTATTGCCTTTGCACAAAGGAGATGCACAGGGGACTCCGTCCCAGAAGCTGTGATTCTGCCCATCAGGGAAATTGGGGCTTTTAAGGAGGTGATTCAGAGGAGATCTGCTTCCTGAGACTAGGAAGGCAAGATCAGGAGGAAGGCCAAGGAGAGGGTCAGGGAGCGGGTGCTCAGGAAGGAGGAGCGGGGGTATGTTTCAGAGTGGCAAGGGATACCATCAGAGCATGAAGTGGCCCCTCTTGCAGGGTGCTTCCCGCCCGTGGCCTCTCCCCTGTTCAGGTGTACCCTCTAACCCTGGGACTGTGCTTGGAGGTGGGGCTTTTAGGAGGTAATTCTGGTTACCTGAGAAAGGTGAGATTCTCATCAATAAGACCCATGGCCTTAAAAGAAGAGGAAGACAGATCTGTCCCCCACCCCTCCCTCTGTCCTGCGAAACACGGAGGAGAAGCTGCCTGCCTACAAATCGGGAGCATCCCTCACCTGAACCCACTGGGCTGGTACTGCCATCTTGAACTTCAGACCCCAGAGCACTGAGAAAACCAATTTCTGTAGCTTAAGCCACCGGGTCTGTTGAGTTTGGTGATGGCTAGCTGAGCAGGCTAGCATGGCGTTTGGGCACCTACGTTATCATGCCCATGACCCTGGAGATGGCTCTGAATGGCGCCTGGCCCCTCATGTCAGCTCTGCCATCCATGAAAGACTTCTGCTCCACCTCTTCTGGGAAAAAGAGAGAGTGTGTGTCCTCACCCACCTCTTGGGGGTCTTTGTGGTCCCCCAAAGTGGGTCCGGGGCCCACTTCCGCTTTGAAAAGAGCCCTTGCTGCTCGGCCACTGCCACTTAAAATGACACGTTTCTTTCTCTTCCTCTCTCCCTGCCCGCCCTCATCTGCCCCACCTAATCTCAGGGACACAGGATGGCCTTTCCTCCCTATCCTAGGCAGTGTTATTGGGTCTTAGCGCATACCCACCACGGGAGGGAAGTCATCCGGACTTTGGGGATGGCACCAGAAGTTCTCAGAAATGACTATCTCCCGAATTAACAAGTGAATCACAACTCGGGCCAGAACACTGGAATGCAGGCTTTGGACCACCTCGCCCTTGATGGGAGACTCAGCCTCTGGGACAGGAGTGCCCTGTGCTCCTCCTTTGCTAGCAAAGCTCTAAACTTCTTTTTCCTAGCTGGGCGCGTGGCTCATGCCTGCAATTCTGTTGCTAAAAGCTCGGTCCTTGTCCCCATGCCAATCCAAGAACACGGTTTTGAGAAGAAGGAAACAGAGGATTTATTGCTTTGCTAGCAAAGGAGAAAAACAGGGGGCTCCTGTCCCAAAGGCTATGATTCTGCCCATCAGCAGGAGCAGGGGACTTTTAAAGAGGTGACTCAAAGGCTACATTCCAATTGTTCTCTGTTGGAGTTGTGATTCACTTGTTAATTTGGGAGATAGTCATTTCTGAGATCTTCTGGTGCCATCCCCAAAGTCTGGATGACTTCGTTTCTGTGGTGGGTGTGGCTCAGGGACAGATAACTCTGCCTAGGATGGGGAGGAAAGGTGACCCTGTTTCCCTGAGATTAGGGAGGGGGAGAGATTAGGGAGGAGCAGGGAGAGAGGAAGAGAAAGAAATGTGCCCATTTTAAAAAATAAATTGCAGTGGCAGAGCTGCAAAGATGTATTCAAAGCATAAAGTGGACCACTGTTACAGAAGGATCACAAGTTCAAAGCTAGCCCCAGCAATTTAGTGAGACCCTGTCTCCTAATACAATTTTAAAGGGCTGGCGATGTGGCTCAGTTGTTAAGTGCTTCTGGGTTCAATTCCTGGTACAAAAAAACATTGGATTGGTACTGGAGAGAAGGACCAAGCTTTCAGGATATCTAAGGAAGGATTCTTTCAGCACCCCATTTCTGTGTCCCCCCTGGTACATTTTGATGTTTATTCCTGTTGTGCCCAGATTGCGAATCCCCAAAGACCACCAGGGAGCCGTCTCCGATGCAAAAGCAAAAGGGTCTTTATTGCAAGCTCGAGCTCGGACTCACAGCGCTCACTGACGCAGCAGGTACTGGCTGAGAGTTCCGACTCTCGATTCAGTGGGATTTTTATGAGCTCCACAGTAGAGCGGGAAATTTGAACAAAGCAAAGTACACAGTCGGCTGATATTCCAACATGTGAGGTTTGGCATGTTTCCATTGGCTTAGGGTACCCAGGTCTTAACATATTGACATATATGGTTTGGAATGCTAGGCATTGGCATGTTAGCTCCTGATTGGTTGTTTGCCAAAGGCCAGTCCTAATCCAGTAGCCTTCCTGGAATTGGCTATCTAGGCCTGAAATCTTTCATGCCCTAAATGCAGCCTGTCATGGCCACGGTCTAGCTCCCTTTTAATTCCCTCACTGTCTTGTTTTAAACTTTAAAAAATTACACTAAAAATGCAGCCTCCATCACAATAGCTAAACTATGGAATCAGCCTAGGTGCCCTTTAACAGACAAATGGATAAAGAAAATGGGGTGCATTTACACAGTGAAATACTACTCAGCCATAAAGAGAAATGGGATGATGGCATTTGCCAGTAAATGGATGGAACTGGAGACTCTCATGCTAAGTGAAATAAACCAATTCCAAAGAACCAAAGGCCCAATGTTTTCTCTGATATGTGGATGCTAAATCACAATGGTGGGGGTTATGGAAGATTAGAAGTACTTTGGATTAGACAAAGAGGAATGAATGGAAGGGAGAAGTAATAGGAATAGGAAAGATAGTAGAATGAATCGGACATTACTTTTCTATGTCATATATAAATACACAACCAATGTAATTCCACATCATGTACAACCAGAAGAGTGGAAAGTTATATTCCTTATATGTATGATATGTGAAAATACATTCTATTGTCATGTATAACTAATAAGAGCAAATTAAAAAAAAAGAAACGAGAGAAAATTAAGTCAATGCAACCTGAAGCGGAATCTGCTAAGATGTATTATAATTGAGGGTGGCAAAAATATTTGTGAGCAGAAAGAAGAATCAATTGGATAAATTTTCAAAAGCCTGTGGAAATGTAAAGTATTTAAAGCTTACAGTTATTCACTGTTATTGTTCATCAGCATGTATTTTATGGAAAATGAATTTATTATACATTTGTCATGACTTTAGATATTAGCTTTTGTTCTTAATTAACTCAATCTCAAACTGTAGGGCAAAACTAGTTATATGCCAACTTCATACTGTGGTAAAGTCATTTCAATGAATACTAACATTGTTTGACTCAAAAGTAATGTCAAGTTATTTTATACATTTCCCATGTCACAAAGAGGAGTCAAGGAATGAGGTCATCATTTGTCCAGGTAATAATATTCTAGTTCTAACTCATCAGCTCATTGGGTTTTTGGAATTAATAAGTGAAATAAATTTTTACTATTTCTTGGGGCAATATTAAAAAAGAAAAAAAGAATGCAGCCTCCATGGAAAAATATCAGGAGACACAAATGCAGAGGACATCTCTTGAGGGGCCTGCCTGCCCACATTGATTCCCAAGGGCAGGTACAGGAGATTTGAAAACAGTGCAGCCTGATGTTAAGCCCATGGTTCTAAGAAGATGAAGACAGGGTGAGAACTTTGTGAGCCATGCAAATCAGCTAGGACCGCTAGGGAATAGGACCACGGAAGGCCTCGGAGGAGAACAGAGGCATGGCCAGCTTTATCCCTTAAAAAGTTCTGCAATGGGGAGGGAGAGGCTGGAGGCAGGGAGGCAAGCCTGGAGGCTGTCCCTGTCAGGAAAGAGGCTGACAGGCTACTGGTTCAAGGCTTTTCTCCTAGCATCTAGGCTAAGAGCATGGCTCTGGATCTGCCTCTGATACATACTAGATATGTGACCTTGGAAAAATGACTTAACTTCTCTGAGTACTGATTCACCTCCATACCAAACAAAAGTAATGATATCCCTGACCTCTGTGGCGGTTACGAAGGGTGTGGAGGGGGGTTTCCCTTCTGCTTGGGATCCCAAGTGGCTTGTGCAAAGCAGGATCGTGTCGGAGGGGCTCTTTGGGGGCCCTCGTGGAAGCAGGTTGCCAGTGGTGCCTGCCAAGCCGGGGTCTTTTTGCCCTACAGAACCTCAAAGGAAGCACTCAGAGCGAAGGGCAGAGACCACGGCCAGTTTCACAGTGCTTTTGGGACCAGCCCCGAAGAGAAACCAGCGGAGGAAGCGCTCAGGGCTCCCTCCTGGGTAGAAGGGAGGCAGGGGCAGAGGCTGAGCGAAGGCTTCCCCAGGGACAGAGCTCGGCCTCCAGTGGGGTGCTGGCCAGCGCGCCCCTCCTGATCTGCGGGCCGTGTTCCCAGGTGGGCTCTGGTGAGAAGATCCTTCCTGGCCTGTGTGACCTCGGGCCTCAGTGCCCATTTCTGGGGCAGTGAGAGAGCCTGAGACCTAGACCACGTGGACCCTGTCCTGAGCTCATAGTCTAACCCTTGGTACTTCCGTTCCTTTGTAAGAACAGAGTGCGAAGAACCCAGGGGTACTGTGTTACGAGACAGCTGCACACTTGCAGCCCCCGGCCCCGTGCACAGCGGGGCTGCGGAAACGCTGGCAAGTCTGTCCCTTTCCAGTCCCGTGCCCGGGTCCCTGGCCTGCACCCTCGGGGAGTATCAAGGAGAGCCTCCACCATCTTGAAACTCCCATCGAACTTTCTCTGCTTGGCTTAGGCTTTTCAGCACGCACAGCAGTTTTTTTTTTTTTGACTGCACACTTAGATAAGCTGTTGGCCTCACCTTGATTCCCTTCTTTTAATGTGGCTATCACGGTGCCATGCTGCGCTGCGCTCAGGGAACCCATTCTCCCAGCAGAAAGAGCTTAGCTAGGGTCAGGTGGGCGGGGCTGAAGATCTGGTCACAGCTCAAGGAGACAAGCACAGTGGCAGAAGAATAAAAGACAAAAAATTTTAAAAAGAAATCACCTCTTATTCCACCATCCACCGAAGAATGATTTTTTATACGTTTTTTAAAAATGTGTTCTAGCTATACGTGACAGTAGGGTGCATCCTGACACATCACATGGAGACAGAGAGAACCTCTCATTCTTCTGGAACGATCGTTAATGCTTTGTGTACAGCATTTTCTGACTTTTCCCTTTGCAAATTTACCATTAAAATAAATGAGATTATCCTCACGCCTGGTATGTTCTATCACAGGTATTGTGTATTCTGATACATAACACATGCTTCCCCAACCTCCTTGCAGCTTGAGAGTCCGGGCACTAATCCAGGGGTTGGGGAAGACTGGTGTGTGCTCAGTGTGCAAGCCAGTGCTTCGCCTGGTTCTCTTCTGCCACCTCCTGCTCCACCCTCGCCTCCTCCACGCAGCTTCCCGGCCTCCCCAGCACACAGCAAAGCCCTCTTCTCAGCTGCTTTACTGATGCTGGGGGCCGTGGCTTCAGTGCAGGGCCAGGGTGGGAGGCTCAAATCTGCACGTGCCTCCTCAGCACTGTGGAGAACTAAGCCCCATAAGTCACCAGTTCCCCTTCTCCCCTCTCCCAGCTGGCAGCCCAGGAAGCGGCCCAGGGAGACCTCCCTCTGGGCCTGGTTTTTACCTTCTGCTCTGCCCACCAGGGGGTTCAAGCACTGCTCTTCCCAGGAATCCTGGGGCTGCTACCAGGGCCTTCCCGTGTGCGCAGTCACGGTGAGAGCCTGCAGGGTCTTTGTGTCCTCTGAGCCCGGAAGATTTCCCCTCGACTGGGCCAAAGAGCGGAGACCTTGGTTCCCTTCCTTGCCGTGTCCCTTCCTGTGGGGTTGTGCTCTCCTGGGCCCCGTGCCCCTCTGCAGCCCTGCTGCTCAGGACACACCAGCCCCAAGAGGAGTTAAAGAGCTGGCAGTGACATTAGCGATGGAGACCCGAGTCTCAGGTCTGTTAGGGCAAATTTGGTGGCAGTGAGACCCAGTGTGACAAAAGTTCCTGGTCTGGGCTTCAGGGCTCTGCACTGTGACTCTGCCTCGGCCCCACCACCCCACGTGTGGAGTCCAGGTCCCTCCCGGCCTCGGGCCTCCTTTCTGTGCAGCGAGGTGTCAGCCTATTCTGAGATTTCTAAGGTTTTGCCTGGTCTGACACAAAGTGTCCCTTCCCTGTTCTCCCTCAGCCATCACCTGCCAGGAGCCTTCTGGCTGAGGAAAGGGATTCCTCAGGGAAGGATGGGGCGGGTTCCCAGGGTGCCCCCCACCCCGTTCTTGGTTTTCAGGATTTTGTTGTCCTGTGCTGGGTGCTGGGCTCTCCCTCTCTGGGGGCTGAGTAGGGTGGCAGCACGCCACGCTTGGATCTGGGTGAGTCCTGACTGCCTAGCTTTGATGAAGCTACCGGACCTCTCCAGGCCTCAGTGTCCCTCCTATAAAACGACTCAGGGCATTGAGTGCGTTGGATTTCGAGGATGAAATGCAGTGAAGCAGGCCAAGCCCAGGAAGCGCCTGGCACCTGGCAGCCCAACGTAGGGGCTTTCATATCATGCTCACTGTTGCTTTTGTTCCGTGCTACCACCCATCACCCCAGGGGAAGAGAGCTGCCCCAGCTGCCCTTGGCTTGTAGGGCTCAGCCTCTGCACGCTGAGGACTCCCATCTTGACCTCCAGCTTGCACTGTGTCAGGGACTCAGGGACTCGTGGGCTGCTAACCCCTGGCCTGGTGCCTGCGCATGGCCTCCTGCTGGCATTAGCCACACCCAAGGTTACAATGGAGCATGATGAAGGGCAAGGGCCAGATGAGAACCTCAGGCAAGTTGCTCAACCCCCCTGACCCTCAGTTTCCCCATCTGTATAACGGGACGAGTACCACCCTCTTCCCGAATGATCATAGCAAAGCTCTGAGGTTTGCGTGAGCTGTAAAAACCGGGATATGCCTGTGCTCAACACAGGAGGGGTCCTTCCGCACACCTACCCCGCCCCTGCAGACTCCTGCCTTTATGCCAGGGACCCTGAACCAGGGGAAAAGGGTCTCGATACCTCTGCCTCCTGCCCCAAACGCCTTCGGCCCCAGCCTCTCCCAGGTCCTGAGTTGAATCAGCCAGGCAGCAGACAGACGGGCAAACTCACAAGGAAGGCCACACGCTTCAGCACCCCATTTGTGTTTGTTTTTTAATTAAAAAGAAAATAAGAAAACCAAACAACACTTCGCAGGTTGTGCTGTGATAAAACATCACAGGCGCGAAATGTAGGAATAAAAGGGAGGCATGTCTTCAAAGACCCTGGTGAGGGAGAGGAAGGAAGAACCCGGCCTGAGGCCACTGGGCTATGAAGAGGAGATGCTTACTCGGCCAAGTTTCTCTGGAAGACTCAGCACCCAGCTCACTGGTCCCAGTGGGGGTGGGAGGTTTAGGGATGTATGTCCTCCTCTTCCTGCTGACCCCTGACTCTGCTCAAGGTCTCTGGGGAGCTGGGAGAGAGACACCCTGCACTGGAAATGCATCGTCCTGCAGGGACACCTGGGCTGGGCTTCCGGAAGCCCACTGGTGGGTCCCCTCAAGTGGTGACCAAAGAGTGTCTTGCAGGCAAATGGGACACAAGAGTAAGGACAGACCAGGATGAGTCATGCCGGGCCCGTGTTATATTTTGATGGCAACCAGAAAGCAGTGGGGAGATTTTGGTATAGTTGCCACAACCAGATTCTCACTGGACTTCCCTTAGCCGTTCAAGCGATTCCTCCGATTCCTCCATCCCTGCCTCCTTGGGCCCAATCTCTGGGGGTCACTCAGGTCCAGATTCCACTTCTTGCCCAGCCATTTTCTAGTTTGTATGACCTTGGATAGTAATTTCCTTGAGCCTCAGTTTCCTTATCTGCTGAATGGGAGAGGTTCATCTGACCCTCACACGGTGGCAGTAAATAGTGACTATGCCCTCCAAGATGCACCCAGCACAGAACCAGTGCCCAAGAAATGGCCACTGTCATTACTGTTACTCAGGCACCGGTAGCTCCATCGCAGAGTTGGTGAGTCTGTGTGATAAACAGAAGCTTTCAACAACGTTCTAGAAAGAACATTGCTTCCAGTTACGCCGGGCAGTTCGAGGTCTTGGGCCGAGGGGTGGCGGCGGCAGCTGGCCTGGAGGACTCTCTCTGCACGTCCCTAGACCTCTGTGCCCTCCCGGGGGTAGAGGGCGCCGCTGGAGTTGACGCTGTTGAAGAAGTGAGGCCCGAACTGGGCGAGGACGGAGCCTCCGTAGCCCAGGGCGCCGGCGGGCGCGGGGCTGGCCCACTCGCCCCCGCCTCCGTGGCCCCCGAGGCTGGTCAGCGGGGTATAGGAGCCGAAGCTCAGCGAGTTCTGCCCCATCTTGTCGGTGGGCTCCGGGCTCAGTGCTGCCGGGGCCCCGGGGCGGCCCGCGGGGCTGGGGCCGCTGGCACAGGCCGTCATGGTGGAGAGGAAGCTGCTGAGGCACGGGGGGCCGGAGGGCGGAGGGGAGGGCCGCGTCGGGGAGCCGGCCGGGCCCGGGGAGGCTCTGTCCAAGAGGTCCTGGGGCTCCGCCGCCCCGGGGCTGCCGGCCAGGAGCCGGGTCTCGGCTTTCTCCGAGGTCAGGGGGCCCGCGCCGGAGGAGACATCCGATTTTCTCTTCCTCTTCCTGCGGAAATTTCCGTTGTCGAACATCTTCTCACAGTTGGGGTCCAGGGTCCAGTAATTTCCTTTGCCTGAAACAGAAGTGAGAGAAAGTAGGCACGCAGACGTGGGCAGACCCCTTCCGGGCGCCGTTGGTCGTAAATAAACCCGGGGGGCGAAGGCAGAAGGAAGAGAAGCCTGGGCCTGGGAAGCAGGAAACCCCCAGGCCACCCATCCCATCTTGGTTCAAACGCCCGCCCCACAAGGAGGCTCTGGTGGCGGCTGGGGGACAGGCTACAGGGAAACAGAGGCACGAGGCACCAAGTTCTTCACAGGTAGGTCCTTTAAGAAGGGGCATGGGGCGCTGGGTGGGGTGAAGAGGGTCAAGAGCTTCTACTGCTGAAGCTGAAGAAAACTCAGGAAAGAATTCAAGACTCCCTGATGGTCTTGGGCATGAGGTCTGAAGACAGACTCGAGTCCTGGCTTTGCTCCTAACTGAAAAGGGACTTTGGGTGAACCTCAGTTTCCCAGTCTAAGAAATGGGCACGTTGGACCTGTCCCTCCTTCCTTAGGCTCACTGTGGGAAGGACAGGCAGTAGTTGTGTCAAAGGACTTTGTAATCGGGAAGTGCCATGGGGGGGGGGCGGAGCTCTTCCTGGCCTGGGTCTTTGCTGAAGGGTGGGGGTGGTGCCTGGATAGGACACTTGCCTCTTCTAGGGGACAAACAGACCTGGCCATTGCTAACTTCAGTGCTAACCTGGGTCCCTCTGAGCCCTACCCTGGCTTCCTGTGGAGGAACAAAATGCACAGTAATCCTGGGAAATGGAGTCATGAAGATTCAGTGCATCGCTCTGCAAGTTTCTGGACTTTGTCTTTAAAAAGCAAACTTCACAGCCTCTGCTGTTGGACCTGCTGTCAAGGTCATTCACCTCATTCGTTCTCTGTGGCTTCAGGAAGCACACTGACTCAGCTCGGAATGTTATTTTCCTTATCTGTAAAATGGGTTCAGTGAGAGCCACCGGCAGGGGTCTGTGGGTGGGGAGGGCAGGCTGCACCTCAGGGCCTCTCAGGTTGCTCAGCACAGGTCAGAGCTTCTGCCTGCAGGCTCGGCTCTCCTTCACCAAAGGTTCCCATGCCCGGGTGCTGGGGACACCATGCATCCTAGGCCTGCAGTTGGTTAAGTATTTGTTGACATCAAAGACTTTGCCTCAGTAACTGCAAGACGAGCCACAGAAGGAGACACAGTCACTATTCCTATTTTTCAGAAGAGGAGATTGAGGGTCAGAGAGTTAAGTTGCCCCAGGTCACTAACTGGTCCCCACTGAAACCTAAAGCTGTCCCCCTGGCCCACTTTCTCCTCCACTGTTAGGCTCCCTCCAGCCCTGTGACACAGCAGTCCTAGTCAGAACTTTCCAGAAAGGGGTTTGGCGACAGGAAGGCAGGAGCCCTCTTGGGGCCCTGGCCGCCCCCTCACCTGGGTCGTCCTCGTCGCGGGGCACCTTCTTGAAGCAGTCGTTGAGCGACAGGTTGTGGCGGATGGAGTTCTGCCAGCCGGCCTTGCTCTTGTTGTAGAAGGGGAAGTTGTCGGCCACGTACTGGTAGATCTGGCTGAGGGTGAGGCGCTTGTCCGGCGCCCCGTGGATGGCCATGGCGATGAGGGCCGAGTAGGAGTAGGGGGGCCGCACCAGCTTCATCAGCTCCTCCTGCGAGGGGATGGGCAGCCAGCCCAGGTCGCTGCCCCCGAGCCCGGGCATGCCGGGCAGCAGCTGCCGCTGCACGCCGTAGGCCTGGGGCAGGAAGGGGCCGGCGTTGGTGCCGGGCAGGTAGGGCGGCGGGGTCATGGCAGGCCCGTTGAGCCACAGGTAGGGGTTGGGGGTGGCCCCGTACTCGCCACCGCCCTCGAAGGAGGGGGGCCGCTGCGGGCTGGGCACGCCCTGCGCGTGGAAGAAGTTGTCATAGTAGAGGCTCATCTCGGGGGGCTCCTGGCCCAGGCTGGGGAACTGGGGGCTGCAGCGGGGCGGGGAGGGCGCCGGCAGGTCGAAGGAGCTCATGCTGGGGCCGGGCTGCGAGCCACCTGCCTGGCACCTGCGCGGAGCGGCCCGTGACAGGTGCGCCCGGCCGGCCTCCCGCTTATACCCCCGGGGCTCGGCCCCACCCAGGGGCGGCCACCTGCTGCGGCCGGAGGCCCGCCTCCCTGCTCTGGGCCTGGCCTCAGTCCGCACTGGGGACACGCCAGGGCGGCTCCTGAGAGTGACAGAGATGGACAGGCGCCCTGGCCTCACTCTTTCTCCTGCCTCCCACCGTCCCCATTTCCGCCTTCCTTCTTTGGGCCTCACTTTTCTTCCCCCCTCCTGAAGGTTTTCTTCCCTTCTCGCTCCCTTCTCTCCCTGCCTCCTGTCCTCTCTGCATCTGATTCTTTGTTTCTCTCTCTCTCTGTCCCCCTGCCCCTCCCCGCCTGGATTTCTTTCCTCTGCTGAAGCTACAGGCCACTCCCCCTCCTCCTCTCTTTCTGGTTTTTCTAGCTCCTTCCACTCCGTCCCACTCCTTGCTGCCTCTCTTCCCCCGCTTCACTGGGCTCTGATCAACAGCCCCTGCCCCTGACTGGGTGACCCTCCATGGGAAGCCCAGGTGTCTTGGTCTTCTGGAGGGAAGGCAGCCTGCTGGAGTTGCTGGGACAGGCTGCCTTGGAAAGTTGGAGGAGAACCTGGCTCCCGGAGGGGTCTCAAAGTTACTGCTCAGCACACACACACCCTGCAGGTGGGCACGGAAGGAGCTGCTCTGGACACGGCCTGGGGATTCACCCAGAGGAGCACAGAGCTCTTAAAAATAACATCAAAAGGGGAGCCTGCGAGCTGCACCAGGGAGAAAGGAGAGAACTTCCAAGCCCAGGCTTCTCTCCAGCTTCAGGGCAAAGCAGGCTCCCCGGCTCCGGTCTGATCCGCAGTCCTTTCAAGATGCTGCAGAGGCCCCTGGCCTGGAAGGAGCCAGGCTGGCCACGCCCTGCCCCGTCTCCCTGGGGCCCCAGAGGCAGGAGCCACAACCATGGGGGCTCGCCTGCTGCTCACCCAGGGCCTGCCCCTCTCCCCCGGGGCTCCATTCTCCATCTGCATCTTGTCCCAGCCTCCCTTTCCCTCCCCCAGCAGGCCCTGGGCGTGAAGGGTTGGTGGTGGGCTTCCTTCTCAGAAGGTAGGCAGCTGGGCCCTGACAGGTTCCGGTAACAGCTGAAACTTGGTTCTGTGATCAGCTGCCTCTCTGACTCCCACCTCCCTCCTGCCTCTGGACCTCTGCTTCCTCCTTCCCACCCACTTCCGTCCACTTCCTCCAGACTTCCTATTTCTTGGAGGTGTGGGGGCTGCTTCCCAGGGACTCTGCCCCTCTCTGCCTGCCCAGTGTGTCAGGACCCATGGCAGATGTGAGGTCCACTGAGTGAGTTTTGTTTGCAGTGCTTTCTACCCTCAGGTGGGTTCCAGGTAACTGGGTAGGGGTGTGTCCCCGCCCCATCGTGAATGGTGGAGGAAGGGCGTCCCTGGAAGGGTCCTAGTGCCCAGCCGAGGTTTAAGGCAAGCAAACTTGGCACTCTTACAGAAGAGTAAAGCAAGAAGCCCACTTTTTCTTTAGAGTCTCTCTGCCAGGAGGCCTGGCTTGCTAAGCATGGGTGCATGAATTGTCAAAGACCACTTCCGTTGGCACCCTCCAGTACACACCCAGAGCCTCTACCCAGCCATCCCGCCTCCCAAAGCTCATCTTAAAGACTTAGAGCAAAGAGTTAACTGAAGGGATGTGCATCGTGGCCTGTTCATCACCATACAAACTGTAAGTGACCTTAACGTCCAACAAGAGCAGATGGGTTACAGAAATGGTGCATTATCCAAGTGGTGTAATAGTATGCAGCTATGAAAAATAGATTGTAGAAGATAATTAGTGATATGGAAAGATGTTTGTGTTCTAATGATATTACTTGGAGGAACAGGCTGTAAAACACCATGAGGGGGTAAAGGTAAAGATATATGACTTCCAGAAATAGATATGGATCAAGCTACCAATGATTATTTCCCGGTGGAGAATTGGGTGCTATTTTCTTATCCTTCTGTGGTTTCTGATTTAAACATCAGAGCAGGCACGCACATGGCTGATCTGTCTCAGGATAAATGCTGACGGTCAGGCTGAGGCCCTCGAGCAGAGGCCGGCACAGCTCTGTGCTGGGGGACCCCGTGCAGATCCCAGTCTCGGTGCTGAGTCACCCCGGGGACCGTGACAAGTGGTTCAGCTTTCCCCGCCTCCAGCTTCTCAGTGGGGGCGGGAAGGAGGCCCGTGCTCACCTCTGGGGTTGCTGTGAGCCCTGAGCGGGAGCCGAGGACAGTCGTGTCCCGTGGTGAAAGGCTCAGGGCGGAGGTTGGTGGCCATGTGTTGTGGGGAGTGTGAATCTGATACGTACCTTCAAGCATACCGGGGTTCGCTACCTGGTAGCTGAGGCCAGGGGAGCTGTGACAGAGACACAGGGGAAGGGAGGCGGGGGAACAGGCAGCGTGGGTGACTCGGCCATGGGCGGCCGAGGCCAGAAGGGCTCGGGGACACCGAAGCCCACGGCTGAGCCCAGTTTCCAGACCCGCTCTTCCCTCTGCTTCTCACTGGGCGCTCTTCCCGGGGCATCTTCAGAGGATGCTCAGATGAGTGTCCCCAGCTGCACGTGGGACCCATCTTAGGAGGCTTGTCCACGTTGAGGCTCCAGAGTGCAGTAGGTGGAATCAGGGCATCTCCTGCGCTCCCTGACGGCACCGTGGAGTGAGGCCTTCCACCAGGTGTCCAAAGCCTCCTCAGAGATCCCCCCTTCCAGATGTTCTTGTTTTAGAATATTTTCTTAGTTGTGGAGGGACGCACTACCTTTGTTTTATGTATTCACCTTTATGTGGTGCGAGGCGGGAACCCAGCGCCTCACACGTGCGACGAGCGCTCACCACTGAGCCGCAGCCCCACCCCTCATTCCTGATTTTCAGGAGCACAGCCCGGGTGCTCATGGGGTGGCCCAGGAGCTGCGGTCACCGATGACACGTGAGGTCTGGGCGTTAGCCCTGAAGGCCCCCTGGCCAGTCCCAGGGCTCCTGGGAAGAGAACCAAGATCTCTGTCAACTAGGGTCACGCTGTGGAGGAAATGATCTTAGACTTCTTGAAGTTTCCCAAGAGTGAAAATCAAACCTGAGGAAAGACACGCTCTCTCCAGCTTCTGGGGAAAAAATAACAAAATAATGAAGGAATGAGGTTGGGGGCGGGGCCTGAGAGGCGGCCGTTTACATACTGTGTTCCAGAGGGAGGTCTTCCTGAAGGAGAAGGACCTTGTGTCCTGAGCCTGGGCTGGGATCCTGCGGTCCAGGCAACAGGACATAGAAAACAGCACTTCAGGCCAAGGGTGGTGGCATGCACCTGTAATCCCAGTGACACAGAGGCTGAGGCAGGAGGATTACAAAATTGAGGCTAGCCTCTGTGACTTAGAAAGGCCTGTCTCAAAATAAAAAATTAAAAGGGCTGGGGATATAGCTGGGTTCAGTCCCCAGCACCAAAACACAAAAACAAAAAACCCAACAACAAAGCCCCCAAAACCATGGGCTTTGGGACTGGGCAGAGCTGGGTTCAGATCCCTCCTTTGCCAGTTTGACTTTTGTGATCTTGGTCAGATTTCTTAATTGTGCAAGAAACTTGGTTGCTTATCTATAACAGGGGTACAAATAGTGTCTGTCCCATGGATTTCAAAGGAAAAGTGATGTACGAGGAGACCAGAGTCCAGGCTGTGGCAGAGTTGTGAGAGAGACTGATCATGATGGCCTGGGAAGGACAGGCCAGCCTTGGTGAGGCCCAGCATCCTGAGCCCTACACTCTCTCACCTTGGGAAATCTTCCATTTGGGAGTGACACCCCAGGACGGGGAGAGACCCGTCACTCTTTCTGACACTTGGCGTGTGTGTCCTGTAGTCACGTACAGGCCCCACCTAGACCAGCCAACCGGGACCATCACCGCTGGCCTTGACCTTGAGGATAGGGAATCCTGCTCTCTTCGAGGCCTGGGAGGCTGAATAGCCAGAGTCCCAGAAGCAGAAGCCACTGACCAGGCCGCTGGCATCTGCAGATCACACAGGAGGCAGCAGAGGCCAGGCCCTGACGCTCCTTATGCACTTTAGGAGGCAACCAGTGGCCTGGGTTTCCTCATCTGCAAAATGGGGGAAACCCAAGTACTCCTGAGCATTACCCGGAAGACTAAATGCCAGGCACGTAGTACGTGCTTAGTAAAAACAAGCTCGTGTGGGGACACAGCAGTCCCTGGGAAAGGGACATGCTGGTCATCCACCACCGGGGGCCACAATAGCCCCAAGCTCCTGGCGCTTGCTCACCTCCCTTCCAACTGACCTTTGATAAGGTCCACGGGCTCTTTCTCTTCTCTATACACAATACACAAATAGCTTCTAAGTTCCCAGGTTCCCGGGAGCCTGGCAGGGTAGAAAGAGGTTGGGATGGGGAATCAGAGGATTAGCGACTAAACCCTGTACCACAGTTTCCTCATCTGTAAAATGGGGACAAGAAATAGCAGTTCTACCCATGCCTACAGAGTTCTCTGCACAGCCAGGGGCTCCTGTCTGGTAGCATTCATAAGAGCCATGTCGTGGGATGCTTTGGTCTTGGCCTTGGGGTGGCATTTCTGTCCGAGGGTGGGCTTTGTGGACGTCTGGCTGACGTGTAGCTGGGTGGAAGGGCATCTGGGTGCTCCAGTTCTGCCTGTTGGCTTCTGGCGAGCTCTACTGAAGAAACATAGGTCAATACCGCCCTCTGGTGGGAGTCTCTTTAATAGCAGGAACCAGAGGGATGGGTGAAATTTCAGGCCCGACCAAAGGTTTGAGGGCAGGAGACAGAGCAAGAGATTTAAGTGTGAGGTGCCCACGGTCAAGGTCAAGAGTGCTTCAAAGAGGAAGCGAGGCCCTAGAGAGAAAGACCTTTTCTCTGCTGCAGCGGACATAGCGGAAGCCATTTGAAATGGGGGATGTCTAAGGCAGCCATGTCGCCGCAGGACGGGATGGAGCTGAACCCTGTTCCTGCAGCTGCATTTTCTGAGTGCCCGGATGTCATTGTTTTTCTCTGTACTAGGGATTGAATCCAGGGTTGCTTTGCCACTGAGCCACATCCCCAGCCCTTTTTATTTTTTGAGTCGTGGCCTCCCTAAGTTGCTGAGTCTGGCCTTGAACTTGATCCTCCCAAGTCACGGGGATGACAGGCGTGCGCCACTGCACCGGCTGAGGTCATCTGCTCTTGGAGCCTCTGCTTATTTGTCTGTGAAAGAGATGTCGTGAGGGCTGAATGAGCTACTATAGGAAATGCTTCTGAAACAGTGCTGGCTACGTCGCTCCTTTTTACTCAGCCAGGGCTAGGTCGTCTTTGCAGTGCCCGTCTGGGCTGGGGTCAGGACGATGCCACGTGGTCACACGGTGTTGAGGCTCACAGCCCTCCTGGTTTTTGCCGCCTTGATGCGGCGCCTGGAGTTTGCTTTACTTGTAACTTATTGGCTATCTCTAGTTTTAATGTAGTAAGCTTAATTTTCATTTTATTACATTTAACACATATTAGTTGTACCAATTAATGGGCTTTGCTATGATGTTTTCAGGCAGCATAGGGTATGGATCATGCCCCTCCACCTTTCCACCCTCACCTTCTCTCCCTCCAGTCAGCACCCTTCCCAGACCCCAGTCCACCCTCTTATACTCTCAGTCTTTAAAACTATTTTCTAGTTTCCACACATGAGTGGGAACATGTTGTACTTGTGTTTGTGAGTCTGGCTCTCCAGTTCCATCCCTTTTGCTGGGAATGAAAAGATCTCTTCCTTCTTCTTAGCTGAGTAATACTCCGGCATGTCTGTATGCCGTATTTATTTGTCTTTTATCGACACTGGGGCTGATTCCGTCTTAGTCATTGTGATTAGTGCTGCAGTAAACATGGCGTGCAGGTCTCTTTTGTATGCTGACTCCATTTCCTCAGGATACACCCTGGGAAGTCGGCTGACTGGATCACGTGACAGTTCTATTTTAATCGTTCGAGGGACCTCCACAATGTTTTCCATAGTGGCTTTGTTGACTTACTTTCCCACAGTTGTCTATGAGAGGCTTTCTCTACACATCTTGCTGGGATTTGTTTTTGTGTTTGTTCTTGTTTTTTTGGGGGGTGGGGAGAATTTTTTTTGTATTTGTTTTTTATTAACTTTTATTTTTTTCATTATATTTTTTGACAGTGATCAATATTTAAAAAATGTTCCATACATGTATATAGGGTAATAAAGTCTGTCTCAATCTACCACCCTTCCCACCCCCACCCACCCCACCTCTCCCCTCACTCTCCTCTGTGCAATCCAAAGTTCCTTCATTCTTCCCTACCCAACCCCCACTATGGATCATCATCCACTTCTCAGGAAAACATTCAGCCTTTGGTTTTTTGGAATTGGCTTATTTCACATAGGATGATACTCTCTGGTTCCATCCATTTACTTGCAAATGTCATAATTTCATTCTTCTTTAAGGCTGAGTAATATTCCATTGTGCATATATACCACATTTTCTTTATTCATCTGTTGAAGAGCATCTAGGTTGGTTCCATAGTTTCACTATTGTGAATTGAGCTGCTATAAACATTGCTGTGGCTGTGTCACTGTAGCATGCTGATTTAAAATCCTTGGGGTGTAAACCGAGGAGTGACATAGCTGGGTCAAATGGTGATTCCATTCCAAGTTTTCTGAGGAATCTTCATACTGCTTTCCATAATGGTTGCACCAGTCTGCAGTCCCAAGAACAATGTGTGAATGTATCTTAATCCCCACATCCTCGCCAACACTTATTATTGCTTGTATTCTTGATGATTGCCATTCTGACTGGAAATCTTGGAGCAGTTTTGATTTGCATTTCTCTAATTGCTAGAGATGATGAACATTTTTTCATATGTTTGTTGATCGATTGTATTTCTTCTGCGAAGTATCTGTTCAGTTTTTAGCCCATTGATTGGGTTATTTGCTTTTTTGAATTCTTTATATATCTTGGAGATTAGTGCTTTATCTGAGTTGCATTTAGTAAAGATTTTTTCCCATTCTGTAGGCTCTCTCTTCACATGATTGTTTCCTTTGCTGGGAAGAAGCTTTTTAGTTTTAATCCATCCCAGTTATGATTCTTAATTTTACTTCTTGTGCTTTAGGAGGCTTGTTAAGGAAGTCAGGTCCTAAGCCCACCCGATGAAGACTTGGGCCTACTTTTTCTTCTATTAAGCACAGGGTCTCTGTTTTAGTGCCCAAGTCTTTGATCCATTTTGAGTTGATTTTTGTGCAGGGTGAGAGATAGGGGTTTAATTTCATTTAGTTATTTATGGATTTCCAGTTTTCCCAGCACCATTTGCTGAATAGGCTATCTTTTATCCAATGTTTATTTTTGGTGCTTTGGTCTAGTATGAGATAACTATATTTTTGAGGGTTTGTCTCTGCATCTTCTATTCTGCACTATTGGTGTACATGTCTGTTTTGGTGCTAATACCATAGTGTTTTTGTTTTGTAATATAGTTTAAGGTCTGGTATTGTGATGCCTCCTGCTTCACTCTTCTTGCTAAGGATTGCTTTGGCTATCATTTTTCAAAATGAATGTCATGATTGCTTTTTCTATTTGTATGAAGAATGTCATTGGAATTTTAATAGGAATTGCATTAAATTTGTATAGCACTTTTGGTAGTATGGTCATTTTGACAATATCAATTCTGCCTATCCGAGAACATGGAAGATTTTTCCATCTTCTAAGGTCTTCTTCAATTTCTTTCTTTAGTGTTCTGTAGTTTTCATCATAGAGGTCTTTTACCTTTTTTGTTAGCTTGATCCCCAAGTATTTTATTTTTGTTGAGGCTATTGTGGATGGGATAGTTTTCCTAATTTCTCTTGCAGTGAATTTGTCACTTATGTATAGAAATGCACTAATAGAAAGAGAAATGCTCTTTCTCTTTGATTTATGGGCATTGATTTTATATCCTGCTGTTTTGCTGAATTCACTTATTAGTTCTAGAAGTTTTCTGGTGGAATTTTTTGGATTTTCTAAATATAGAATCATATCATAGGCAAATAGTGATGGTTTGAGTTCTTCTTTTCCTATTCGTATTCCTTTAATTTCTTTCATCTGTCTGATTGCTCTGGCTAGGGTTTCAAGGACAATGTTGAATAGAAGTAGTGAAAGAGGACATCCCTGTCTTGTTCCAGTTTTTAGAGGGAGTGCTTTCATTTTTTCTCCATTTAGGATGATGTTGGTCATGGGCTTAGCATAGATAGCTTTAACAATGTTGAGGTATGTTCCTGCTATCCCTAGTTTTTCTAGTGTTTTGAACATGAAGGGGTGCTGTATTTTGTCAAATGCTTTCTCTCTGTCTATTGAGATAATCATATGATTCTTGTCTTTAAGTCTATTGATGTGATAAATTGCATTTATTGATTTCTGTATGTTGAACCAACCTTGCATTCCAGGGATGCCATTTCTTAAAACATATTTTTGTATGCAATTTGCCAGAATTTTATTGAGAATTTTTGCATTTATGTTCATCAGGGATATTGGCCTGATGTTTTCTTTCCTTGATGTGTCTTTGTCTGGTTTTGGTATAAGGATGATACTAGTCTCATAGAATGAGTTTGGAAGGGTTCCCTCCTTTTCTATTTCTATTTCTATTTCTGTTCTATGAAATAATTTGAGGAGTATTGGTGTTAATTCTTCTTTGAAGGTCTTGTAGAACTTGGCTGAGAATCCCTTTGGTCCTGGCTTTCCTTGGTTGGTAGTCTTTTGATATCATCTTCTATTTCATTGCTTGAAATTGATCTATTTAAATTGTGTATGTCCTCCTGCATTAGTTTGGGTAGATCACAAGTCTTTAGAAATTTGTTGATATCTTCAAGTTTTTCTATTTTATTTGAGTATAAATTTTCAAAAGGGTTTCTAATTATCTTCTGTGTTTCAGTAGTATCTGTTTTGATATTTCCTTTTACATCATGGATTTTAGTAATTTGAGTTTTTGCTCTCTTTCTCTTTGTTAGTGTGGCTAAGACTTTATCAATTTTATTAATTTTTTCAAAAAACCAACTTTTTTGTCAATTTTTTTAATTGTTTCTTTTGTTTTCATTTAATTGATTTCAGCTCTGATTTTAATTATTTCCTTCTTCTGCTGCTTTTGGTGTTGATTTGTTCTTTTTCTATGGCTTTGAGATGTAATGATAGGTCATTTATTTGTTGACTTCTTATTCTTTTAATGTATGAGCTCAGTGCAACTTTCCTCTTAGCACTGCCTTCATAGAGTCCCAGAGATTTTGTTATGCTGTATCAGTGTTCTCTTTTACCTCTAAGTATTTTTTTATTTCCTCCTTGATTTCTTCTTTTATCCATTCATCATTCAATTGCATGCTATTTAGCCTGCAGGTGTTGGAGTAGCTTCTATTTTTTATTTTATCCTTGGTTTCTCACTTCATTCCACTATGATCTGATAGAATGCAGGGTAGTGTTTCTTTTTTTTTTTTTTTTTTTTTTTTGCTGAGAGTTGCTTTGTGGCATAACATATGGTCTATTTTAGAGAAGGATTCATGTGCTGCTGAGAAGAAAGTATATTTGCTAGATGACGGATGAAATATTCTATATAGGTTCATTAAGTCTAAATCATTGATTATATCATTTAAATCTATAGTTTTTTTTTTTAGTTTTTGTTTGGAAGATCTATCCAGTGGTGGCAGAGGTGTGTTAAAGTCACCCAGTATTATTATGTTGTGGTCTATTTGATTCTTGAAATTGAGAAGGGATTGTTTGATTGTATGTAGATGCTTCATTGTTTGGGGTATACATATTTATGATTGTTATGTCTTCTTGTTGTAGGATTCCCTTAAGTAGTATGAAATGTCTTTCTTTATCCCTTCTAACTTTGAAGTCCACTTTGTCTAATATGAGGATGGAAACCCCTGCTTGTTTATGCAGTCTATGTGAGTGATATGCTTTTTCCCAACCTTTCACCTTCAGTCTGTGGTTGTCTTTGCCTATAAGGTGAGTCTCTTGGAGACAGCATATTGTTGGGTCTTTTTTAAAAATTCCATCTGCCAGTTTGTGTCTTTTGATGAGTTTAGGCCGTGTTATTATTGAGATATAAATTGTATTCCTGGTCATTTTGGTTTATTTTTGGTTTTTAACTTGACTTAGTTTCTCCTTTGATTGACTTTTCCTTTAGTGTAGTTCCTCGCTTTGCTGGTTTCCATTGTTGTTTTTCATTTCCTCTTAATGGAATATTTTGCTGAGAATGTTCTGTAGTGCAGGTTTTCTAGCTGTGAATTCTTTTAACTTTCATTTATCATGGAAGATTTTTATTTCATCTTCAAATCTGAAGCTTAATTCTGCTGGATATAAATTCTTGGTTGGCATATATTTTCTTTCAGAGCTTGACACATGTTATTCTGGGACCTCCTGGCATTGAGGGTCTGGGTTGAGAAATCAGCTGAGATCTGAATTGATTTTCCTCTATATGTAATTTGATTTTTTTCTCTTGCAGCCTTTAAAATTCTATCCTTAGTCTATAGCTAGTTGTTCTCATTATAATGTGCCTTGGTGTGGGTCTGCTGTGATTTTGTACATTTGTGGTCCTGTGAGCCTCTTGTAGTTGGTTTTCCATTTCATTCTGGAAGGCTTGTTGGAGGTTCTAGCAGGGAAGTGCAGCTCTTCCTATGTCCTAGAGTGAAGAATAGTCCTCCTCTGTCGGGGAAGGTCACGCTCTTCAACTGAGCACGCAGCTTTGGGAGGCATGCACTTGGAAAGGTGAGGGAGGAAGGGGACACCTGCCTAGCCAGTTGGATCAGCCAAATCAACCCTGGCGATCAATGGGGTGACCGATGTTGTAGTCAGCTCACCCTTAGATCCCCCATTTCATTCTTTAGTTTGTGAAGTTTTCTGATATTATGTCATTGAAAAGATGATGCGTTCCTTTGGTTTGTATCTCCAAGCCTTTGTCTATTCTGATAAATCTTAAATTGGTCTTTTCATGTTGTCCCATAATTCTTGGAAGTTCTGTACATGGTTTCTTACCATCTTCTCTGTGCGGTCAACTTTATTTTCAAGAGTATATATTTTTGTCTTCATTGTCTGAGGTTCTGTCTTCCACGTGGTCTAGTCGGTTGGTGATACTTTCCATTGAATTTTTAATTTGGCTTGTTGTTTTCTTCATTTTGAGCATTTCTGCTTGATTCCTTTTTATAATCTCTGCCTCTTTATTGAAGTGATCTTTCACTTCCTGCATTTTCTCTCCTTTATTTTGAAGATCAATCCACCTATGTACTTTCTAAACCCCTTCTCTGACATTTCTTCTCCTGTGTTGTTTTTGGACTCTATTGTTGGAACATCTTGGTTTGTTTGAGGCACTTTGTTCCCTTGCTTTTTCATGTTGTTCGTGTGTCTTCTCATCTAGCGGTATGGAGCTGAGGCAGTACAGATTCTACCCTGTAGTCTTCTAGTGTCCCTGAAGGTTTCCAGCACCTCACCTTTAAGGGGGAGACCAATATGAACAGCAC
The DNA here is from genome assembly GCF_902686455.1 of Sciurus vulgaris. NCBI lineage: Eukaryota > Metazoa > Chordata > Mammalia > Rodentia > Sciuridae > Sciurus > Sciurus vulgaris. Next base: position 10,658,512 of record NC_136466.1, read on the forward strand.
CCAATGCAAATGATATGCAGCCTTAAAACCAAATGGCTCCTATTAAGGCATCTACATTTTTGTCACAATAGACATAAATGAAGTGATCAGTTATTGTCTACAATATAAACAGTAAGTTTGCTAAAAGGGTTTACCATTTCAAATGATGGACAAAGAGGTAACAGAAGTATTATAAGATGTGATGTTTGTGAGGGAGAGGGAGAGAAGGTAGAGGTAAAAATTTATAGTAAGAGTGAAGGAGGAATTAATAGAGGTTGGCTGCTAGTATGAGAGAAGTGAGAAAGAGAATCCAGGGAGACAGGGAGGTGAGAGAAAAAATATATACAGATTGGTTTTTAAAGTAAAAATATAGGACTAAAAAAAAAAAAAAAACACAACAAAACTGTCATACACTATTCAGACATCCCATTACTCAATAAATTGATGCATGAAATATTTGGATTCAAGGATGGTAGAGGTGTGAGGCAGAGGGCTAAAAAAGAAAAATAAAAGGAGGAAAGTCTCGATGGAAAATTGAATGATTGCTTCCATTGGCTTTCAAAAATGTTCTCAGCTTCCCTTCTTCATCGATAGGTGAGGTTGTCTGAAATTTGATGTTAGCACCAGTCCAGTGGGTTGGGTGGATGATCCGATAGCAAGATGCCCTCACACCCTCACAGTCTTCCCACCCAATGTAGCTGGCTCCTTCCATCCCTGCACACTTTAGGACCCACGGAGCTGGAGGCAGCCCAGTGTTCTCCAGTTTCTTCAACCTGTGCTCTCCCCAGGGAACTGCCCCTAGTCTCTGGCTTTCCTCAGACCTGCCAGACCTAGACTGGCCCACGCAAACCCAGCTGTAGTCTGATGGTCCTCAGCTTCAGCTTCCTCGGGCCCTGTCTTGCTGCAGTTCCAAGATCTCAGTGCCCTTTCAGCTTGCAGAGAGACCACCAGGCATGCGTTCACACAAAGGAGCGACCCTGCAAGGAGGCAGCCAGATGGCAGCCACTACCACACAGGGCAGAAGGACCTCAGGTGCAACCAGACCTGCAGGTACCCCAATATATCTCCAGACCCTGACATGGGTTCCAAGACTGAGGTGGACATATGCTGAGATGGCAGCTGCCTCAGCAGCAAACTTGCAGGTCCTGGCTATTGTCCCCAAATGGTGGCAGTCATATGTAACCAAACCTTTGGGTGCTGTGACAGTGGACTTCCAGGCAACAGTGGGCAGCAGGTGATCCACTGGTGGTCTGAGGTGGTCTACAGGCTAAGGGTTGGCTGGTGGATGTTGGGCAGTGGGCGATGGGTAGGTGAAAGGTAGGTGATAGGCAGACAAGAGGTGGGAAAATGGGCAAATGACGAATGATAGACGGCACTCAGTGAGTGATCTGCACTCAAAAAGTAGGTGATATGCTGGCAGATGGCAGGTGATCGAGGTGGACGAATGGGGTAAATAGCAGGGGATCAGTGGGCAGCCACAACTACATCACAGAGAAACAGTATTACCTGTGCTTGAATCCTGAGTTACAGAGCAATGAGGAATGCAGCCTCCCTCTAATCCACCATCTTGGATTGAAGTGGGGTTAATTTTAGTGTTCTTGATGTGCACTGAGTGAGATGATATCTTGTAGTTTTGATTTGCAATTCCCTGATTGTTAATGTTGGGAGAAATCCTAGTTCTTGGCTCACAGCAGTTAAGTCTCAAGTGTGTAAACTTGCAGAAAGGAGCATTCTGCTCTGACCACCTAGGAATGTAAATAACTGCCCTAAGTAGACCTAGTGTTACCAAAGGAACCTGTATAGGAGCTGGTGGTCTGATCCCCTGTGGCACATTGTGATTGGGCAAGAAACTTAGAAAATTATACCTGTTCCTGCAATAAACGAGTTTGCAGACTGCTTGCTATAGGCCTGCTTCCACCCAACTCCCGGAGTCTGGGGTCTTGACTCCGTGGCCCTTACCTGTGCCTGAGCTAGCCTGTCACCCCTACAAATGACATCGAGCATTTTGTCATATGTTGGCCTTTTGCCTTTTGTATTTCTTCTTCAAAGAAACATCTATTCAGATCATTTGCCCTTTTGGGGGGTAGGAGTGCTGGGGTTGAACCCCGGGGCACTCTTCCACTGAGCTATATCCCCAGCCCTTTTCACTTTGAGACAGGGTCTGGCTAAGTTGCCAAGGCTGTTCTTGATCTTGTAATCCTCCTGCCTCAGCTTCTCCAGTTGCTGAGATCACAAATGTGCATCACCATGCCCGGACCACCCACTCATTTTTATTTATTTTTCTTTTTTATCCAATAATTTATTTTTTAGCTGTTGATGGACCCTTATTTTATTTCATTACATATGGTGCTGAGAATTGAACCCCGTACCTCACACATGGTAGGCAAGCACTCTACCACTGAGCTATGACCCCAGACCTCATTCACTCATATTTAATTGGATGATTATGGATTTTGTTGGTTGGTTTTTGGTTCTGTATGTGTTCTGGACGTCAGCCCCTGTCAGATGAATAGCTGGTGCACGTTTTCTCCCACTCTGCAGGTGCCTGCTTTACTCTGTTAATTGCTTCTCTTGCTGTGCAGAAGCCTTTGAGCTTTATGCCAACCCACTTGTCAGGTTTTACTTTTGCTTCCTGTGTTTTTGGAGTCTTACCCAGGAAATGGTTGCTGCAGTGTCAATCTGCTGTAGAGGCGTGGGTTTGCATCTGGGTTCTCTATTCTGTCCCGTTGGCCTCTGTGCATTTATGCTAATTCCATGCTGCCTTGGTTACTATGGCTCTGCAGTATGTCTTGAAATCAGGTATTGCGATGCTGCCAGCTTTGCTTTTTGCTCAAGATTGCTTTGGCTATTTGGGGTCTTTTGTGCTTCCATGTGGATTTTAGGATTGTTTTTTCTAGTTGTGTGAAATATGTCATTGGTATTTTGATGGGGACTGCACTGGAACTGTAGATCGCTTTGAGTAGTATGGCCATTCTTAAGAACCTGGGAACATCCATCTCCTAGTGTCCTCTTTGGTTTCTTCAGTATTAATTTTCATTGTAGAGGTCTTTCATCTCCTTAGTTTATTCTGTTTTGTTCAGTTTTGTTTTTTTCTATTCTGAATGCAACCACTTTCATGGTTTTTTTTTCTTAGTAAATTCAATACTACTATAGAGAAAAACTAGGGGTTTTATATTGAGTTCTCATCCTGCTATGTTTCTGAATTCATTTATAAGTTCTAATAGTCTTTTGTAGTCTAATAGTCTTTAGATCTTTCTATGTATAGAATCATGGCATTTGCAAACAGGAATAATTTGACTTCCTGCTTTCCTATTTATATTTCTTTTAATTCTTTCTCTTGCCTGATTGCTCTGGCTAAAATTTGTAGTGCTATATTGAATAACAATGGTAAGAGTGGACACCCTTGTCTTTTTTGTGATTTTCAAAAAATACATTCAGTTTTTCCCTATTCAGTATGATGCTGGCTATGGATTGTCATATATAGTCTTTACATGTTGTGATGTGATCTTCCTATACATCATTTTTTTAGGGTTTTATACTGAAGGGGTATGGAATTTTATCAAATGCTTTTTCTGCATCTATTGAGATGGAAAAGTGAATTTTTTATCCTTCATTCTAATGTGGTGCATTATGTTCATTAATTTATATATGTTGAACCATCCTTGCATCCCTGGAATTAATGCAACTTGATCATGGTCTGTGATCTTTTTGATGTGTTGTTGAATCTGATTTACAAGTATTTGTTGAAAAGCTTTATATTCATGACCATCAAGGATATTGGTCTATGATTTTTCTTCTTTTCTTGTGTATTTGTCGAGTTTTGGTAATGGAATAATTTTGACCTCATAGAGTGAGTTTGGAAGGGTTCCTTCCCTTTCATTGCTAATGAAATAGTTTGAGAAGCATTGGTGTTAGTTCTTCTTTAAACATTTGATAAAAGTCAGCAGTAAAGCTAGTAGTTCCTAGACTTTTTGCTAGGAAGTTTTTTTTTTTAATTACTGACTCAACTTCTTCACTTATTATTGGTCTATTCAGGTTTTTATACCTTTTTGGTTCAATTTTGGTAGATCATATGCATCTAGAAATTTGTCCATTTCTTCAAGATCTTCCAATGTGTTAGCATATAGTTTTTCAAAATAACTCCAAATGATCCTTTAAATTCTGTTAGTATGAGTTGTGATATCTCCTTCCTCATCTCTAATTTTATTTACTTGGATCTTTCTCTCTACCACCTCTTCTCTTTCTGTTCTTTAGTCTAGTTAAATGTTTGTCAGTTTTATTTACCTTTTCAAAGAATCAACTCAGTTTCGTTGATCCTTTCTATTGTGCTTTTACGCTGTTTCATTTATTTCTGCTCTGATCTTTATTATTTATTCCTACTAATTTTGGGTATGATTTGTTTATGCTTTTTTACAACCTAAAGATGTATCTTTAGTTTATTTAAAATCTTTCCTGTTTTTGTTGTATTCAGTTATTGGTATAAACTTCCCTCTTAGTACTGCTTTTTCTGTATCCCTTGGGTTTTTGTATTTGTATCTCTAATTTCATTTATTTTAAGGAATGTTTAAATTTTCCTTCTGACTTTCTCAATGAAGCATTGCTCACAAGTGTATTGCTGAGTCTCCGTGTTTTTGTATAATTTCAGAAATTTATCTTGCTCTTGAGTTTTAGTTTCATTCCATTATGATCAGAAAAAAAAGAGTATATTATTTCAATTTTTTTGAGTATGTTCAAACTTGTGGTCAAATATGTGCTCTGCTTAGAGAAAGTTCCATGTGCTGATGAAAATAATGTGTTTTTTGAAGATGTTGGATGGAGTATCCTATTAATATCTGTTAAAATATTTTATTTCTTTGTTGATTTTTTTGTTTGAATGATATATCTATGAGTGGGAGTAGGATATTAAAATACCCTGCTATTCGTACCAGGACATATCTCTCCCTTTATGTCCAGTAGTGTTTGTTTTATAAAATTGAAGGCTCTAATAATAGGGACATATAGACTTATAATCATAATGTCTTCTTGATCAGTTGATCCCTTGATCATTATGTAGTGAATTTCCTTGTCTCTTCTTAGGTTTTTGTTGTAAAGTCTATTTTGTCAGATGTAAGTATAGCTAATCCTGCTTGTTTTCAGATTCCATTTGCTGGGAATATCATTTTCCATCCTTTATCTTTGTCTCTGTGTGTCCTTACTAGCAAGGTGAGTTTCTTATAGGCAGCATATTGTTGGGTCTTCTTTTTAAGTCCCTTCAGTCAGTTTGTTTCTTTTTTAACTGGAGAATTAATCTTATTTACATTCAGTTATTAATATAATGCGGGGACTTGTACCTGTAATTTTAAATTTTCTTCTAGGCATTTTGAATATTCTGCTGCTTCTTCTCTTATTCGTCTTTATGGTCTGGTCTGATGATTTACTGTATTGATAGTGTTTGATTCTTGTGTGTGTGTGTGTGTGTGTGCATCTGCTCCTCTAGTAAGATTGGTACTTTCACATGATCATCTTTCTTCCATTTCTGGTGTAGGACTCCCTTAAATCCCTATTGTAAGGCTGGTCTGGTTGTCAAGAATCCCCTTAGTTTTTGCCTACCTTGAAAATATTTCATTTCATCTTTGATCACTACACTTACTGGGTGTGGTAATCTTAGGACAGTTATTTTCTTTCAGAACTTCAAATCCATCATGCCAGGCTCTCCTGGCTATATAGCATTTCTGCTGAGAATCATGGTAGTCTATGGGGTTGCCCTTAAATGTGAATTGATGCTTTTCTCTTGTGAATTTTAAAATTCTTTCTTTTCTGTTCCTATCTATTTGGAGTTCTACAGGTCTCTTATAATTGTGTCCATGTCTTTTCGAGATAATGGAAGTTTTCCATCATTATTTCTTTGAATAGGTATTCTGTGTCCTTAAAATATATTTTTCCCTTTTGCATATGCTGATGTTGTGGATATTTAGTCTTTTATTATATCTTAAAAATTTTGCATACCGTACTTTTTAAAAATTTCTGTCTGAATGTGATATTTTAAAAGACATCTTCAATCTCTGGTATTATTTCTTCTACATAATCTAGTCTGTTGTTAAGGCTTTCTGCTGAATTTTTAAACCTGACTTATTGAGCTATTTGTTGCCAAGATTTCTGATTGAGTCGTCTTCAAGATCTCTGGTGAATTTCTCATTCATGTCCTGCATTGTCCTCCTAATTTCATTTATCTGTGTTCTAATGAACCTTAATGAGCTTTTCAAAAACCATTCTTTCGAATTCTTTATTAGATTTCAAGAATCTGTTAACAGAGTTCACTCTTTAGAAGGTGTCATATTCTTTTTTTTTTTTTCTTCTTGTGTCCCTAGGTCGATCTGCACATTGGGTGGGATGAATACCTCTACTTTTATGGGATGACCTTCTTGGCAAACCACTTCATTCTGAAGATGTGTCTTGGCATATTGGTTTGTTATGCAATGTTGAGTTTATTTTCGGCTGGATAGCATAGCGTAATCTTCCTGTATCTTCTCTGTCTATGATTAGTGAGTTTGGCACAATGTGTACCATGTCAGAGTTTGAGAGACCCACTGTTTCTGCAGGTCACATGATGGCGAGAACATTCTAGCAGTTCAGGCAGATGTGGTATCTATCGCAGAGGGTGTGAACTGCATCCTGTGCGGCTACTTCTAGGATGGGAGTAGGGGCCCCTGTTGGATGATGGGGATATTGCTTTATTATTTGAACGTGTCTCTGGTACTAGCTGCTCTGGTACTAGTGGTGTTTCAGTCAGCTTTGCATTGCTGTGACCAAAAGAACTGATGACAACAATGTAGAGGAGGAAAAGTTGATTTGGGCTCATGGTTTTAGGGGTTCAGTCCATGATAAGCCAGCTCCTTAGCTCTGATCTGAGGTAAGGCAAAACATCATGGCACTAGGTGACAGAGAAAAGCAGCTCCTTAAGACATGGCAGCCAGCAAGCAGAGGGAGGGACCCTCTCACCAGGGACAGACAAAATATAAACTCCAAGGCATGCCCCCAGTGACTTGCTTCTTCCAGTCACAGCCCACCTGCCTACAGTGACCACCCAGTTAATCCATAGCAGTGAATGAATCCACCAGTTAGGTTACGACTCTTATAATCTAATCATTTCTTGCATTGTCTAGCACGTGAACTTTTGGGGGACACCTCATCTCTAAACCATAACAAGTGAGGACTTGCCTGGGATTCGACACTGGCACGTGTCCAGGGGCTTCCTGGAGGCAGCGGGGGCAGGAGTCACAGCGCCCCCTCTGTGGCATTCACATCTGGTCTCTTTGTAGTTGTCAGACAAGGTGACCCGTGCAGGGGACCCACATGGGTGCCATGGAATCAAGGGTTGTGCTTTTCCTCTTTGCTGCTGCTGCGGAGGTGCCCGCCCAAAGGGGGGCCTCAGCCTTTCCCCGCCTTGCATGCCTGGGGAAGCCAGGGCTTTCCTCCCTTGATTCTCGTGTCTGTAGTGCCCACCAGGGATCGAGCGAGGGTGAGTCCAGGCTGTCGCTGTGTAAGATTCCTCGCGGCTGAGGTGTTCCCAGGAGCGGGAGGGGAACCCAACTGGACGCACAGAGCTTCTCTCCAGAGCTTCTCAGCTCTGGATCCAGGGCAGGTGACCACGAGAGCCTGGTGCGTTGCTCACGGCTGTCCTCACACGCCTCTGGGGCAGGCGCGGTGGGGCCCTGGAGTCCTTCCTCCCCGATGTCAGCATCAGGCACCCACGTGTGGGGCTGGAGAGGAGTGGTGGGAATTGTGCGGGCAGCTGCCCGTAGACCTGGCCACGTGTGGGACCACCGCATCTCAGAGGCCAGGCCCCCGCCCTGGTTCCCGTGGACAGCCCCCTCTGCCTGCCTCTGGGGGCCGCTCCCCGTCACACGGCACGCTCAGCGGGTCTGTGTCAGTCACTCCACCAAGACAAGTCTGGCTCCCAGACAGCCACCTGCTGAGCCAGTGGAGGACCCAGGAGGTGCAGGGTTCCTGAGCCCTGGAGTGTCCAGATTCAGACAGCAGGTCCTTCCCAAGACGGCGCCCGACCACAGCAGCCTGGGGGTTCTCTGCCAGAGGAGAGGAGTCCCTTTTTCCAAACCTGGACTACTGCACAGATTTCAGGTCTGTTCTCTCTCAGGCTGTGAAGCAAGGGCTGTGCAACTTTCCCGGAGCTAGGCTTGCAGTATCTGCTCCACAGAATTTGCTGGGACTCTCTCACCCCCTGTCCTGCAGAGGGGAGATTCCCTCGCTGGCTGTGGGCCCTGGTGGCAGGCAGAGGGTGTTTTCTTTCTCTTGCTTTGCTCTCGTCCCGACCTCTGAATGTTTCAAGTTTCCCTTTCTCTGCTGTTTGCTACACAGCTGTGATCCTGTTGCTTATTGTAAATTTAAAGATAAATTCCATATAAGTTCTAGAAATGGACCATCACCAGGTGGTCAGTATCACTTGCTATCAATAAAATAATAAGAATCAGGGTTTATTTAGGTCTGACACTGTGGTGGGCTTGGCCTGAACTCCTCACCCAATTTCATAAGTAACTATGACATAACTATTAAGGACTCCAGTGAGAAAAATCCTCAAGTGTGGCATCTAAGAAAAACGATATGGTTTGTTAGTTGTGCTTATCATTATAAGGGTTTGCAATATTAATTCTTATAAGAATTGTGATTGTAAGACTTTAAGGAAATGCACTAATGTTTTATAAATTACTGTTAAAGTCTTCCACAGTGGCACCTCCTCCGTGGGCTAAGTGGACTCCAATGCTTGCCTTTGCTGTACCCTCTCCTGGCTCCAGTGGACTGGAGAAGCCCCTCTAAATCCCCTGCCCAGTCCCCCAGCAGGGACGATCTCCTTCACCACCGATCCCCCTCTTCTGCATCTAAGCCACACTCTTGCTTCTAAAGCCTACTTCTGGTAAGAATCCCCGTGTGGGGAGGAGTTTGGTTTGGAGGTGGTCCCTTCCCTCCCATACCCTGAAACGTCCTCTTCTCATCCTGGGGCTCATCTCCCAAATGTTTGACTTCCCAACCTATAGCTCGTGGCTGTCCAACCGTGAGTGTGTTCCTCATGCTAGGGACACTGCCCTTGGGAGCACAAATTGATTGCTTTGTACTGCATGGGGTCATGCCCCACGTGAGGATGTTTTGGTGACTGATGTGCCATCGGGGTGATGGTGGTCCATGAGATTACAATGGGTCTGAACAATCCTGATGTCGCCTAGTGACATCCTGCAACTGCAGTCACGTAGACAATGATGCCACCCGTGTTTGTAAACAGACCCACTGTGCTGCGGGTCACATGAAAGTATTGTGACTACAATTAGTTCCATACATAATGCTTGAAAATGCCAACGAGTGACTATGTTGCTGGTGTATGCTTACCGTGCTTTGCTTTTATCATTATTTAAGGGTGCTCTTCTACTTATAAAAGAAAAAAGTTCACTGTCAAGCAGTACGCAGTGAGACCCCAGCAGCCTCATGGGCCTGGTGTCCACCACCCCCCTCAGCTGCGGCGAGGGCCGTGTTGAGTGATCGCGAGGTGTCCTGTCCTGGTTGCTAAATGACACGTGTCTGTATCTGACACGTCAGGGTCAGAGCATGAGGCTTTCCATTCTTCAGCCTAAATCTCAGGACAATTCAGGATGGAGGCCAGCAGGGCCTCCGTGGTCTCTCCTGGATCAGCTTCCTGGGAGGAAAGTGGGAGTTATTGTTGCTTTGTTAGTGCTCCACTTTGCACCAACCAGTCAGCACTGTCCACAGGATGTTCTAGTTCTTTCCATTAATAAATGTCATCTCCTTAAGCAAGACGAAACAGCCGAGCCTGGGAAACTTGGGGTCCCTTTCCAGTGGGCGGGTCTCAGGACTGAATCCACAGTGGTCCTTGGGCCCTCATTTGAGATTCAAGTGTGAGAACCTGACTGCTCTGGCCGCTGCTGTAGCTCTAGCTCCTAGTACAGCAGCAGACCGTAGCAGGTGCTCCCCTGGAGTCTGGGTGGGGTGGCTAGCCCTGCCGTGTGCTGTGGGCAGAGGTGGGGCTGAGCTGCGCCGAGTCTGACACTCAGCAGCCTCTGCTTCCTGCTAGCTCAGGGCCAGAGACACGAGACATCTTTGTTCCCTGGTGAACACCTTGGCTGGGAGCCAGCACAGACGGGTCTAGGGCACAGGTCCATGTGTCTATCACTGTCACCAGCTATATGCACGTTGAGAATTCTCCTCAGTACCCGAGCAGGCACGGTCAGCCCTTGGTGTCCACGGTTCCTGGTCTGTGGGTTCAACCTCCCGCAGATCGGAAGAGCTCAGAATGAAATCCAGCATGTGCAGAGGCCTTTCCTTGCCGGGATTCCCTAAACCATATAGCACGAACCTGTTTGTCGGGTGTTTCCGTCGTGTTAGGTACTGTGAGCCACCTCGAGGTGAATGAGTATCCGGGAGGACGTGTGTGGGTTCCACATAGCATTTTTTCATTTTTTGTATTGACTTCTTTTAATTTTTAAATTTTATTTGTTCTAATTAGTTGTACATGACAGTAGAATGCAGTTATACATTTTGATAAATCATACATAAATGGAGTGTAATCTCTCATTTTTCTGATTATACATATTGAGGGATCACATCAGTCCCTATACCCCTTCCCCTCTCTGTACTCCCCTCTACCTAATGTAAAGTAACTGTATTCTTCCCTATCCCTTTGCCCTTATTGTGAATTAGCTTCTGCACATCAGAGAAAACATTTGGCCTTTGGTTGTTTGGGTTTGACTTATTTCATTTAACATGGTATTCTCTAATTCCATCCATTTACCAGCAAATGCCAGAATTTCATTTTTCTTTAAAGCTGAGTAATATTCCACCATAAGTATAGACCACATTTTCTTTATCCATTCATCTGCTGAAGGGCATCTAACTTGGTTCCATAGTTTAGCTATTGGTGTAGCACTTTTAAAAGGGACTTAATATATGAGCATCTGTGGATTTTGGCATCTGCAGGAGTCCTAGGAGCAGTCTTTGTGGGTCCCGAAGGATGACTCCACCTGCTTAGGATGGACGGAAGATCAGGGAGGACAGGCAATGGTGCCGCTCTGCTCTGCCTGTAACCATGAGCGAGTCTCTGCCTCTTGTTGAAAGAGCTCCGTGTGATCAGCCTGTGGGGCAGACTCAGGAGAACCTGGGAACGTCACTGTGCCTGTCCTTACTTCTTGTGGCTGCCTCGACGGCTGTCTAGCATTACCCCTTATCACAGATGAGGAAACGGGGCCTAGCCAGGTCAAGTCCTTTCCTTGAAGTTCCCAAGGTTACATTTTCTGACTCTTTCTCCAGGAACCAGGGATGCTTCTGGAAGGTATTTCTAGGGACTTCTCAGGAGAAGGGAAAGGGCTCCCTTTTTCCCACTTCCCCCTAACCCTGCAGGAAAGATTCTCCCTCACTTTGCAAAATGAACCATCAACCCAGCCAACAAAAATGGGGATGGTCCCCTTAGTCTGCCAGTCCTTGGCAAATGCTCTGAACACAGGCATGAATGAAACAGGAAGGGCAGATGAGGTCTGAATGGGGTCTTGCCTGGCTGGGATGATCCAATGTGTTCCCGTGGGACTGGGCTGAACCTTCTCCACTTGGGTCTGCCCAGCCCTCACTGGGGGCCAGTGAGTCCTTGGGACAGGAAGGCTGAACCCCTCCCCATAACTCCCTGGCGATTCTGCTGCACAGCCTGCTGACCAGCTGCACACCCTGAATCTCAGCTGATCCCAATTTGAGTAAATGCCAGGTGGTGGCCTTCCCAGGTGCTGCCAACTGGCCTGAAGGATTGCAGCTTGCAAGTGCAGGGGGTCACTTAATTCTTACACTGACCCAAGAGAAATACGAGATGGAACATTCTCTGTGTGGCATGTCCAGGGATGTCAAGAATGGATGAGCGGCACATGTGCTGAGCCACCAGCTGTCTCTTTACAGCTTGTCATGAGGTGGCCGGCAGAGTCATGCATCATCCTGAACTGTTCCCGTCTTTCTCCGCCTCTTCTTCCCTCACTGCTGCTGCCTGGTTGCACATTCCCCGCCCCCCAGAATTAGACTCTAGTTCTTGGTTGTGTTTTCCTGGCTGGTGCATCTCAAATCTTAATGCATGTATGAATCACCCAGGACTCCTGTGGACCTGGGGGGCTCAGAGCCCTGCATTGCTAACTAGCTCTCTGGTGATGCCTATCATGTTCTGAAGGCCACTCTTTGAGGCGTGAGATTCCAGGGGACTCGGGGTATACTAATTGCAGCAGAAGTGGGTTTAGATGGGATTTTGGAGTTGCATTTCCCATGTGTCTGATGGCAATAGGGTCCCCACTGTTAGCAGTCAGCAGGGTGGGAATAACTCCCAATATTCCCAGTGATGCCATAAATCTTGCTGTTCCACCTGCAAAATGAGGGGCAGGGGCAGGTGGAGCCCAGGAGTGGGGTATCAAGGTAGCCAGGTGCTTCAATGGCTAGGGATAATAGAATTACAGAGACCATGGCGTAGGGTGGCTACTTGGTCTCTTCAGAGATCTTCCAAATAGAAAATGATAGGGGCCACAAGAGGCAGCTCTCGGGTCACAGTTGACAGTTTTCCATTGCTGTCATGAGCCATCACCCACTGGATGGCCAGGTTACGCCACGCTGACAGTGTTGATTCTGTGGATCAGGATTTTGACTGGGTCTCACTCAGCTTAGGTGAAGGTGCTGGCACGGTTGTGCTGTTTTTCAGGGGCTGTGGAGCAACTGTTTCTTGTTTTTCCCAGCTTCTAGAGGGTTCCCACATCCCTTGACTCATGCCTTTCCTCTGTGGTCAAAGCCAGCAGTGGACAGTGAGACCACATTGCGTGGCATCCTCTGAGTCTCCTCGGCCACCTCTCTTTCTGCTGTCAAAGACCTTTGTGATCACATTGGACCCATCTGGACAATGATTAGCAACCTTAATTCTATTCACAGCCTTTATTTGCCTTTGCTGCATAACCCACATATTCACAGGTTCCAGGATTAGGGAGGGCATCTGGGGGAAGGGCACTATTCCACCGGCCTCAGATAAGTTTGAGCCTCCATCTCGCACAACTGCAGGACATCAGGATCTGGCAAAAAAGGCAGCAGAGTTGCAAGACACTAAGGCAAAGCCTCCACAAGATCCTAAAGTCAGGCCTTGATGGGAAAAAGAGTAGGTGGGAACCCAAGACCTGGGATGGGGACCTTTGGGTGTACGGACCTGAGTCCCTTGAACCTCCTGGCCTTCTCTCCTGCGGAGGCAAACAGCCTGTCCTCTCCTGGAGGTGTCCTTGGAGCACAGGCCTGTGTGTCGATTCTCACCCCCTTGGAGCTCAGACTCCACAATGGCCCTCGCTGCCCCACCTGGTGACCAGAGTCAGGTCTCAGGACAGCCCAAGAGGGCAGTGGAGTGTCCTGCTTTGTGGGTACAGCTGGCCCAGCATAGGAGTTGCAGGATCTGTGGAAAGTGTCGGGAAGGCACAGGATGGCAGAGGAGCTGAGCAGAGAAGGCTGCAGAAATGAGGCCGGATAGAGGAAAATTCACTGGTCCAATGTCAATGTCAACGACACCAGGAGCGGTCTTAATAGCTTTTTGAGATGTCTCCTGCCAGCTGGTGGCACACAAAGTATGGAGTGGAGATGCCAGAACGTGCTTGGTTTGCTTAATACTAGTCCTGAAGAGTCGGAGAGCTCAGGAAAGTGATGTTAGAATGCCTGAGAAGTGACATGTGATTCTGTCCCCTGGGAGGGCCCAGAGGACATTCTTTTCATTTAGGACAAGAGGAATACCTGTCAAAGGGCCCCTGTGTTACAGGAGGAGTTGCTTCTTCCCAGATAAATGCTGAGCTCTCAGCCCCGGTTCCTGCAAATACACTCTTATTTGGAAACAGTCTGCTACCAGCAGCCGGGAGAGGCCGCAAAGATTCTCTGGAGCCTTCAGAGGGAGCTGGTCATGCTGGCACCTCGACATTGGACTTCTGGACTTTAAAACTGCGAGAAGAAATTTCTGTTGTTTTAAACAGTGAGCTTTCTATGAGACACAAAATATGGTGGTCGTTGTCTCCTAGAGGCAGGTCAATGCCAATGGCAGGAGATGCCACCATGAGACCAGGCTTCCTAATGTCAATGGGGATGATGGGCTCCCAGTTTGGGAGGGGACCACACCTAGCTGTCAGATCTAGGTGGAAGTAATCACCACAGTGAGCCAGAAGGCAGAAGGGACAATCGGGGATGCCTTGACCCTGATCTATGACAGGGCCTATGACGTTGACTAATAGGTCATAGTCCTTCTGGGGTTAAATAGATGGGTAGCTACTTAGGTTGTTGCCTGATTTGCAGAATCAGAAAATTAGCTCCAGTAATGGGAAATTGTGACTCCTCATTCAGCTTCCAGATCTAAGTCAAAGCCCGTTGCCTAAAAGGGAGGCACGTTCCTCCAGAGAAAACTGCAAGGCACCCACAAGTGTCCTCAGTAAATAGTCCTCTAGTCTTTTTCCAAAGGGAATTCTGGCCATTTGTCAACCATCTGTGGACCAGGGACAAAGAAATGTTTCGATTTCTCAAAACTGCTAGCTATGGATCTGAGTTGACACCAATACCAGGGGACCAGAAACTCCATTATGGTCCTCAGGACAGAGTCATTCCATGGAGACCAAAAGATAGGGGCTTTGTCCTGTTCCGAGGTGCACGACAGGCACACTTCTGTGTCTGCTCATTGGCCTGAGCTCTGAGACCCGTTACATAAGAAGGTCTGAGAGGAACCTCCTGCCAAAGGAAGCCCAGAAGCTATCTTTTGGTCAAGAGCAGAAGGAATAATTCAGAAATACACACAGCTATCCCAGTAGGAGTGGCAGTTCCTATAGTATTCCTATTCAAGTCACCTATTTGTCTTCTCTGAATATGAACTGGATTTTGACAGACAATAGTGGACTACCATCAGTATTACCAGATGCTACACAGGCTTTGGTATCATCCTGGAACAGACTAACAGCCTCAGCCACTTGGCAGGTGGCTGTTCATTTGGAGAATGCTCTCTCCCCATCAATCCTATAAAAGGAAGATGAATAGCAGGTTGTTTTGATATAGCAGGCAACAGGACATCCGTACTGTGTAGACGAGGGCTGGGTCAGTTCTGCTTTCTCTGCCCTGGCATGGTCTAGAGGGACTTGGCTTAGACAGATTCTCCAGGAAACAAAACAGTATTCCACTATATTGATAACACCCTGTCCATCAACGTGGTGATCAGGGGGTCAGGTACCCTAGATTTTGTAGACCCAACGATTAATTACCAAGAGACTTAGGGAGTGGCCTCAGGGCTATGGAGGTCACTGGCTTCACTATGGATCCTATTGATCTGAAGCCGCCCTCAGGGTGCAAGAGTGGCACAGCATTTTGGAGGTTCAGACACGGCACCAGTGAGGAACAGTACCTTCCAGGGTGAAGGGACTGTCCTCCAGACTGTGGTAAATGCTGACAATGGGTGACATGAAATACTGTGTCTCCAGCAGCCCCCAAATCTGGGAGCCAAGTGGTGAGAGCAGGTGCGACTTTGTCTCTATTGCATTTTGGGACTCACATGTGGAGTCGATGCCTCCAAGCCCCGACATCTTGGATCTTGTGAGATGTGACGTCCTGGTGTGTATCAGTTTGGTAGGGCTGCTGTAACGACTACCGTGAATTGAGCAACAGATGGGTGTTGTCTTGCAGTTCTGGGGCCTGGAAGTCTGGGGTCACCATTTCAGCAGGGCTGGTTCCTTCTGAGGCCTCTGAAGAGAAGTGTGTTCCAGGCCCCTCTCCTCGCCTCTGTGGTTGGCTGGCCATTCGGTGGGCTCCTTGCTTGTAAACATATCACCCTGACCTCCATCATCATTTTCCCATGGCACTCTTGTATGTGTCTGTGCCCAAAGTTCCTCGTTTTTATAGGGACATCAGTCATGTTGGATGACCACCCACCACAAGGACTTCATTTTGAAATTTTTACCTCCAAGAAAGCTCATATCCTGAAGTCCTGGTTGTCGTGATTTTAACACATGAAATTTGAGAGACACATCAGCCTGTGACGTGGTTGCAAGTTGGGCAGAGGAAGCCTCTCTGCAGCCAGACACAGTACAGTCCCTGTTGGAATTACCGCGCCCCCCCCCCCCCCCCCCGGCCACTCTGGCCTCTCATGCTCATGGATCAGCAAAGGCGGGGGAGCCTGGCCCTGGTTATATGGGGGGGGGGGTCCCTCGGTGTTGCAAGACAGTAGGGGCAGGGAGGGCTCGCTGGTCCATTTCTTGGTAATTTCATGCCACCTTATAAGTTAGTAGGCAATTAAAGCAACCCAAACCCAACAGAGGCAGGGGACCTAAGGGCTCAGACCCTTTGGGGATGGGAGGTCTGGGTCACCCACCAGCAGGCAACCCAGACCAGATGAAGCGCCAGCCGGGGTCAGAGAAACTCAGATGGGGACGGGGGAAGGAGATGGCAAGTACCACTACGGTCCTGGTGCAGTCACGGCGGCCACTGGGCTTGTCCACGGGTCCTCTTGCTGTTGCATGGGCAGTCGTAACTGCCACCATCTTAGAAAGGACTCTCGGGCTGATTGGACTTAGGTGCCCAGCTTGGGAAAGGAGAAAGAGCATCTTACACACTCACACACACAGACACACACTCACATACTCACACGCACTCTGGAGGACCCTATGGAGGTGGAGAGACCCAAGCTAACAGACATGCCCACCAGGTGATGCCCTCTGCCATGTTATTTTTTGGTGCTGGGGACACTTAACCACTGAACTACATCCCCAGCTCTTTTTTTCTTTTTGAGACAGGGTCTCGCTAAGTTGCCGAGGCTGGCCTCAAACTTGCAATTCTCCTGCCTCAGCCTCCCAAGTTGCTGGGATCTCAGGTGTGCACCACTGCACCCAGCCTCTGCCACGTTAGGATGCAACAGGATGCCAAGCGGATACCATGCTCTTGGACTTCCTAGTCTCCAGAACTAAGAAGTGAATTTCTTTTCTTTTTAAATTTCCCTGTCTCGGGCATTGTTATAGAAAGAGGAAATGCACTAAGACTTTGGGTTTTGTTACCAATATGATTGGGATCCTAGTATCTGCCTCATAGGATTGGTGTGAGGGTTTAGGACAAGAATGCAGAGCGTCTGTCTGTCTGACAAAGGGTGCCATGCTGTTGATCACTGTCACTATTTGCAGTGTGTCGACAGTTCACGTAGTCAGGGGATCTGGAATTCTCTACCTGATCACAGTCCTAACTGAGATGGGATTCAACTCTCAGTCTGTTCAAGATCCCTGAGTTCACTTTTTTGCTCCGCTTGTATGTTCCAGTGCTACTGGAACCCTCAGTCCTTGTAAGAAAACCCAGATATTGATCATTTTCAGCAAACAACTCGGGAAGGTTATTATCAGGCTGCAGGTTGTTGGGCGAGGAGATTGCTCAGCACAGCACAAGGTTAGAGGATAAAAGCTGGCTGTCCCTGGTGACAGCAGGTCTCTGAATCTGGGCCCTTCATGAGCCTCCTTGGGAGAAAGAACCCCTGCAGGTCCAGGGCATAGGAATCTGTTTTTCTGCAGTTGTGGGAAGAGGAGGAACCATTTTCTTATCGAGGATTTTTCCCACTGTAACCGGGAGGGCTTACGTTTCACGGTTAAACCCTGGGATTTCATTAGTTCGTGCTGAGAGAAAAGACCGACCTGAGAATCTCAAACTTCACACATGGAGCGGGGAGAAGGATGGACAGCCAGGACCAAGGGCACGTGGGCCTCATGTCCACACAGGGAGACTGGGGGGCGCCCCGCTGCCATCTTTCAGCTTCCTGGCTCCTCTGCCCAGGTGCCCTCTCCTAGCACTGTCGCCACGGGGATTCAGTTGGGTTCTGATCGCCAGGAGCACTGACTCACCTCGGGAGCTGAGGTGTTTGCTGCAGTCAGACCCCAACCACCACCACAGGACTAGAATTGTTGGGAGAGGGGTGCTCACACCAGCCAACAGGCCTGGGGCTTGGAATGAGAGGCCACCGGGAAAGAATGGGGTAGATGCAGGCTACCAGGACTCAAGATGTCCTGTGCCCTGAAGGGGCCCAGAGTCAGGACAGGGTGTGAAGGTGCAGGCTTCCTGGGTTGAACCCCAGCCTTTGCATTTAGAGTATAATCTTGGTCACTTCATGCTCCTGTGCCTCAGTTTCTTTGCCTGGCTAATAACTGTCCCTCCTTCTTGAACTATTATGTCTATAACATGGTGCCAGGGACAGGCAGGGCTCAAGAAGTTTGAGCTACTATCATCTCAACACTTACTGGACCTCAGAGCTTCAGCCTCTCTGAAGTGAGCTTCCAGCCAAAGGCCTCTAGAAGGTTCTAGAGCTGAGCCCCTCATTGCATGCACTTGGCATCACCCATAGCAATTCCCTTCCCAGGTGGGGTCCTCAGCTCCTACCAGGCCCCTCCCCTGCATGGCTCCATCCTCACCTCCCTTGGGCCTTATCCAAGGACCCTGGGGATGGATCCCTTTGGTGGGGTGGGGGCCGGGACAAGATCCAAAGATGAGTCTACTGGCCCTCAGATTCTGCCCGACTCTTTTGACCTTGGTTGGGGTCTGTAGCAGAGTGACTAGGCGTGGCTTTGTCATCGTCCCAGAAGTAGAGGAAATTGGTGTCAATGTCTTCTTGGTTCAGAAAACACAAGATCTCGGTGGACTTGCTCAGCACCCCAGGGTTTGCCCCTAAGAACCCAGAGTCATGGCGAGGTCCCTGCGGGTAACAGAATGAGGTGGGGAGAGAGGCGTCAGGTCAGGCAGCCCCCCGCAGCTTCCCACCTGTGCTGGGCCTAACTGGGCAGAATTAGGCAACAAGGCTGATTTGTACCACAGAACATGTTTATTGTCAGTAAGAAAGAGCAACATTTTGGAGATGATCAGCTAAAAAAGAGGTTGGGTTGTTGTAGTAAAAAAATGTAAAGTATAAAACTATTAACTAAAAATAAAAAGGAATGTTTGAAGGCTGTTCTGTTACATGTGGGGATGGAGAAAATGAAGTAAAAACACAGCTCCTTGTATTGAGAAACGGCCTTAGGGACAGAGGCACCGAGAATGCGGAGAGTGTGTGTGGAAACCGCGGGTCCTCGTGGTCCAGGGCTCCAGGGTCTCCTGGTCTGTCCACCCCAGGCAGCTGCCCTGGGGAACACTGGGCTCTTGCCACTCAAGCTCAGTCGGCCCCTCTGAGTCTTCCAGTGGGGACAACTTACAGGGATGGTCTCCCCATTGCTGTGTGGCTTCAGGGTCACAACTGGGCTTCTCCTCTCTGGACATCTCCCTCCCTGGCAGCTCTGGTCAGCAGCATCTACATGTCGGTGGACGAGAAGTCTGGGATCTGCTTGCCTTCTTCACTGGATTTGCTGGTCAGCTTTGGGGAGAAGAGGTATGGAAGGGATTCTTATGCGCTTCGGCCTGCAGCCCCTGGGCCTCTACCCTGAGTGGTCATGACCCTGAGTTTGGCCAGGAAGGTGGTGCTGGGCTGTGGTCGCAGCACAGCTCTGCTGTTCCATGACCCCCCGCTGGCTCTGTGAACTCGGGTGCACAGCTCACCAAACTCTGAGCCTTAGAAAAATCCTCAGATCAAATGGGCGGCCTGGGGGCGCTCAGCGCGGGCCCTGACTCGCTGCGTGCTGGCAGCGGACTTGTGATTTTGACAGCGGCACTGCTCTGATTTAGTATCACCTTTAGGATCATAAGTTTTGTACCTTATTGATCCTGAGCAAAGAACAAGAAGCCACAGGAGCTGGGACTCCAAGGTCAGCTAACTTTAAATTTGAAGAATTTTATGAAACAAAGAGAATAGGAAACTGCTCCCCCACAGAAAATCCAGCTTCCAAAGGCAGCCAGCCGTTGGGGCTCAGCCAGGAAGACCAAAGCAGCAGCTGGGCATTTGTCCTGAGGCCCCTTGCAGGGGTCAGCCCTGTTCCCAGTAGCTATCTGGGGGCCCAGACCTGCACTCGGGCGGGGTTCCAGCCCTCGGCGCGCCCTGATCAGGCCTCCCTGGAAGTGACCCTGACTTCACACACGTGATGCACAAGCACACACACTCGCGTGCACAGTGCGCACATCCTGTTCTCCCCCGGCCGTGTCCTGTTCCTCCCACCCACCTGGGTCCTCACCATGGTCTTGAAGAACTGATTGACCTTCTTCCTCTTCAGCGTCTTCTTGTCGCCATCTGAGAGATGCAGGAAGGTCTGGCTGAGGCGGGGCGACGTGTTGGTGTCTTCCAATCCAGGCACGCCGGCCACTGAGAGCGTGAGGGCTAGAGCAGAGCGGAGACCGGGTGGGTGTGAGTGGGGAGAGGCGGGCAGAGGGCAGGAGGGGCGTCTTGGGGAGGCAGATGGACCACCCTGTGGGCCAGGCAGGAGGCGAGGCCCACTGCCAGCCAGGGACCACTGACACTGTGCTCTGGGTGAGGAACGCCAGCTCCTGCCCTCAGCCAAAGCCTTTCCAAAGCTCCAGGGCTGGGGAGACAGGGGACCGCCCGGCTGCCACAGGGCCTGACCTCAGGGAACTCAGGGCCTCCGCCCTCGGTGAGGGCCAGTGAGCATGTCCCTCCTTCATGCCAACACCAGACACCTGCATTTCTCCTTGCCACCCAAGGAGGGGCCGGCAGAGCATGCCTGCCTGGTGAAGCGACTGGATGGCCTGGTGGTCATAACCCTAGCTTGGAGTCCCAGAGGCCTGGGAAACCGGCCACCACGCTCTTGGCTTTGGTATCGGAAATAAGAGCGCAGGCTGCCAGGTCGTTGCTGGGTCCCTGTGAGGATGGGGTGAAGGGCTTTGTGTCGCCCACACAGCACAGCGGCCACAGTTCCAGGGCAGGGCCTGGGTCTGAGCTCAGTCTCCTCTACTTTCTAGCTGGCGACAGTCGGGCTTGATGCTCTCAGTGCCTCGGTTTCCATGTGCACACAGCGGGGACAGTGCGTTGCCTGCTCCACGGGGGAGGAGTGGCAGGTGGGTGGGGCCTGGCCCCAGGCACTTGGGAGCAGGTATCTCCGCTGCCCTCGCCTCTGCAGGCCACGAGGGCAGCTCTGTCTCGTCCTCTCTGTCCTTGTTCTTAGCAGGGGCCTACATGGCACAGAGACCACGAAGGACTGCTGCATGCCGTGTCCTCTGTTAGGGTCTTGGGTCCCTCCCTGACTGAGTCGCAGCCAGCCATGGGTGGCCACCCTCCTCCCCGGGCGTGCCACCTAGGCATCAAACACTCTGCAGCTGCAACGTGTCAGTGACAGTTTCTGCAAATCCAGAAATAGTTTTCCAGGACTAAAACAAAGCCACTGGTCTCAGGGACACAGGAAGGACAGACTTCTGGCCCTGGAGAGGCCTGGCTCATGAAGGCAGGGACGCGGGGTTCTCAGTGGGTTCTGAAGGACACAGGCTTCCAGGCAGCACCTGATGCACCACCTGCCCCGGAGGACTGGCTGTGAGCAGAGTCTCACCCCGGAAGCCTGGCACCCACTGCTGTGGGCAAGTCCCCACCCACCCGCCAGGCTAGCAGCAGTCTACGTACCTGGGATGGTGGGCATGGACTGGCTGGCAAAGCTCATCTGAGAGAGGATGGACACCCTGTGGGGGATGGTCCCGTGCTCCGACAGGTTGGTGTCGCTCATGAACTCGTGCTTCCTGGAAAGCTGGACAAATGTACCATCGGGGCTTAGAGTGAGGCAAATGTGAGCCGTGAAAGGTGATAGCTGAGGGTGTGCTATGGTTTTCATGGACTGGACTCCATGGAACGTTAACTTATTCTGTTTTATACCATTCCGTGCAGCCTACCATATACAGTTGCACAGTTGCACACTCTAAAATGTCAGGAGTGTTGGAGAGAGGACATTGATTTAGATTATCATGTGAATGTTCCCCTTAGAATGGAAACGGAAGCTGCTTCTGTCTTCTCCCCTCAGCAAGGGCAGACTCCTGTCCCAGGCAGGGTGTGGGAGGGGCTTCCTTCTCCAGAGGCATCTCTGCTATCCCTGCCTTTAATCTGACATTCTCCCCTCTTGCCAGAACAGTTAGCTCCTCTCTCCCTCCCAAGTCCTCACAACGATTAACCAAACCTCTTTTCCAGGGGGACCCTAAGACTGAACTCAGGGCTGTTTGATACCAAGTCTCATTATTAATTAGCTTATAAGACCCAAAGGTCGAAAGCCAGCACAGTGAGATTCTCACCTCCGCCTCCCCACCCAGACCACTGGTACCCAGAAGGTCCTGGTGGGTCAGAGATGCTCCCTAGCCTGGCCCAGGACACACACAAACTCTGGAACCTGAGGGCCTGGGTCCCCGGCCCCTGATGCATCCCAGCCTCCCGGCTGCATGGGCACAGGGCCTCACCTCCCTGCTTCCCAGAGGCACTGAGGAAGTGAGGCCCCGTCTCAAAGCCCTGGCGTTGTGCAGGGCACAGGCCTGGAGGGGGACCTGCCACCACCACTCACCCGCTTCAGCTCTGATTCGGCTGCTGCTTTCTCGTCGGCAAACACCACACTGCTCCGCTTCGACCTCTTCTTGGACCTCCGCAGCTTGACCTCGGGCAGAGTGCTCCCCGGGGAGATGGGCTCCTCCTGCTCCACTCTCGGAGTCTTGGGTGGGGCTAATTCCAGGTCAAAGCTGAAGGGCAAGTGGGACAGGAGTTAGAGCTTCGGTGGAACTGCCCTGCAGGGACCTGGGGGGCCAGGGCAGACCTTCATGTTGCCTGAGCTGTCACTACAGGGTCAGGGATAGATGAGCTAATCTTTCGGAGAATTTAGACACTTCATTTGAAAACATTCAAAATACAGGGTAAAGAGATTGAAGGTAGCAAGACCAATGGGAGAAGATAAAACTGGTTAAAAACATGGATCTGGATTAGAATCTAGACACTGCCACTTCTTGACCTTATGACCCAGGGAGAGTCTCCAAGCCACGTTTGCCTTAGTAAACAGGGGTATTTGCACAACCTTAGAGATGAGGGCTGAGCACCTGGCAGGTGGCAGTCACATTGGGCAGGGAAAAGCAAAGGTCTCCAGGATGGTGAAACGAGACAGCCAGGTCCCCTCTGAGAGGGGCACATGCACCCCTCGAGGCTTGCGGGCTGTGGAGAGCCAGACGGTGCCTTTCCCCTTTCCTACCCTCTCGCTCACTCCATTGTGTCAGCCTGGGAAACCAGGGCCTCGAGGCAGGACGGCCCGCCCGGCTCCCCCAGGACAAGCAACCTCGGGATGGAGCTGCCGAGTCACTGACAGGGGGTCCCCAGGCCCTAACTTGTTGCTGCATGATCTGCGCCCACTTCGTGTTCTCCCAACAGCCGCCGGGACGCATCCTTGTGACAAGGCAGATGTGACGCGGCTCCGCCCTCCCGGAGGTTGAAGTGCTTGCACCGAGCCTGCCAGGAAACCCCTGAGAACTTGGGCCAAAGCCGGTGGGCATTCCCGCCTCTGACCACTGGGCCGTCCTCACGCCCGGGCGTCGCTTGACACTGCTGGAGCCGTGCCTCCCACCTCTGGCTGTCCCCCTCCCCGACAGCAAATGCCGCCTCCTGACTCTCCTGAGAGGCACAGACCCTCCAGCAGGGAAAGCGGGTAGAGGAGGAGGACCCACGCGGGTGTGGACCGTGGGCAGCGGTGGTGGAGGTGACCCGCCTGGGGGGTGCGAGGGGCTTCCTGGGGGGCAGGACCCCATCAAAGGTGAGAGCATTCCGGAGGGATGCAGGCTCGGTGCGGAGCTGGACTGGGGACCTGAGACTGCGGAGAGGCCCTCTGGGGCCTCGGGGAAAGCTGCCTTGCTCCTCCGAGCGGACCTAACAAGGGCCAGAGCCATGGATCTGAGCACCTTGGAACTGAAAGGGGCGAGGCCGGGGAGGTGAGGCTGCTGGGAGCGGGAGGAGGGCGGCTCTCCCGGGGCGGGGCCGGGGGCGGGGACTGACCTCTCGCTGGCGGCCTTGCCGGGGGTGCTGCAGTCCGAGTTCATGGAGGCCAGAGAGATGATGGACATCTGCCTGTAGGAGCGCAGCATGGACCTGGGGCGGCCCACTCTCCGGTCGTCGAAGTCAGGCTGCGGGTAGGACAGAGCGATTAGCACGCAGGACTCGTGCCTCAGCCTTCGGGAGTGGTGGCGGAGGCTAGGGCACTGCTAAGAATGAAGAATTCGGCTGGCCTCCGTCCCTGCCTCCTGGGAGGTAACCTCTAAATCCTTAACATTTTCCATGACAGCAGCGCCTCTGCTATTCATGTGGCCTGGGACCACCCCTGATAAATATTTTTTGAGGAGGTGGGTGCAAGGGATTTGAACTCAGAGGCACTGGACCACTGAGCCACATCCCTAGCCCTTGTTTATATTTTATTTAGACAGGGTCTCACTGGTTGCTTAGCCCCTCACTGTTGCTGAGGCTGGCTTTGAGCTTGTGAGCCTCCTGCCTCAGCCTCTCTTGAGTTGCTGGGATTACAGGCGGGCACCACCCCCACCTCTGATTTTAATGGGAGTGCTCAGGGTGGGGGCTGGCCCTGCCAGAAAGACAACCCTGTTCTCCCGGGCTGAGACTCTGAGCCATGAACATCAGCCCAACCTCTGGGGGCGGGGGACAGGACCTAGAGATGGGTTTCAATCATGTGGCCAGTGCCTCACCCATCAGGACTCAGGAAACCTCAAGAGAAACTTTGGACACAAGCTCAGGAGAACTTCCCCCGTTGGAAATTGTACATCGAGGTGTCTGAAGTGGGGTGTGGCCTTAGGACCTGGAAACTTCCAGACTTCACCCTATGCATGTCTTTATTAATGCATTTGTGTTGATGGGCACTGGACCCAGGGGTGCCCTACCACTGAGCTTCATC
The DNA here is from genome assembly GCF_902686455.1 of Sciurus vulgaris. Lineage (NCBI taxonomy): Eukaryota > Metazoa > Chordata > Mammalia > Rodentia > Sciuridae > Sciurus > Sciurus vulgaris. The sequence continues at coordinate 10,683,309 of NC_136466.1, forward strand.
CCTAGCTCTTCTTATTTTGAGATGGGGCCTCGTGAAGTTGCCAAGGCTGGTCTGGAACTGGCCATCTTCCCGCTCAGCCTCCTGGGTCGCTGAAGTTACAGGCGTGCATCACCACACCTGACTCGCCTGTCTCTCCATCTCACTCATCCTGATTTGATCCTAACCTGAAACAGTCAGTGCAGGAGCTTCTCACACGTGATGGGGTGACATCCTGATAAATCCATCGCAAGTTGAAAATGTCAGTTTAAAAGCACATCGAATCCACCTGGCCTGCTGAACACCCTGGCTTAGCAACACAGTGTGCCAGAGGAGGTCAGCTGGGAGCCCTTTGCCAAAGTCCAGCAGCTGGAAAGCAAATGTTCTGCATAGCACTAGCTCAGGAAAGATCAGAATGCAAACAGGATTTCCACTGACTGCATATTGCTTTCATATTATCATAAAGTCAAAAAACCACTAAGTGGAATCCTTTTAAACCGGGCACTGTCTGTGTAGTGTTTTCCTGAGTTCCATAGGTTGTTAGCAAATTATCAGACGTGGGGGGTCGTGGGACACCTCCCAGCGTGTAACCAGGTAGGCAACAGTGTGGACGGGCCAGGACCCTGGAGCTTATGGCTGGCCCCTGAAGGGAGAGGACTGCTTTCTTAACCTGGGAAAGTTGACTTGAATCCCAGTACTTAGCAGTGGAATCGCCTTGCAGGAGCTTCCCATGGAGTATTGGAGGCCACCTGTCTTGCAGAGAAGACCAGGTTCACCTGTTCCTCTAACTCACCTCCATTCTCAGGGTCTTTGAAAAGTGAGAGAGACTCTCACTCTCTAAGGACTGCACAACTTGACATTTTATGATTCCACTTTATGGGGAAGAAGATAAAGAAGATGTCCCTGTGAGCAACAGACCAACAGCCTCTTTAGGCCATGGAGCTCAATGGCCAAAGCAGTGGCTTTGGTGCCAACACAGCAGATGCAAATGCTGACCTTCACCCACTTGCAGTGTAGCCTTCGGCAGGTTGACACCTTGCATCTCAGAAAGATAGAGGGGTTGACAGCCACACCCCTGCCTGACTCCTGACAATCGTGGTCCATGGATGCCAAGTGCTTTCTTAGATCAGGCCTGGCACACAGTAGGCATGTCAGCCATGTGGTCATGCAGTCCCTTGAGTAATTGCTGTTGCACAGTATCGATTTGTGACTGGTGTCCATTCTAGGTGACTTAGGAGGGACCGAGTTTATAGGAGGGCCTCCCTGGGTCAGCTCCAGCAATCTGGCCCCTCGAGGGCAGGATGCCCCGCTGGGCCCCTGGGGTTGCAGTTCCCATGGTCCTTCCTGCTGCACCTCACTCCTTCCCAGACCTGGGGCCACCGTACCATCTCTCGCACGCCGTACTCCTTCTCCACCTTGACTTTCAGTTTCTTGAAGCACTCCTCCATCCGGTCATGGAAGGGACGCAGGTTTTCTGACACTCGCTTCTCATGGATCTTGATCCCAGCTCCCAGGAAGGGGATCTGGAAAGGAAGGCGGTAAATGACTATCTAGAGCCTGGGCAGTTGGGCCCCAGCCCACGAGGTCACGTCTGCCTGCTGAGAATTGGTCAAGGGTTCCAGGTCCTCAGACACCTGCAAACAGCCCCTGGCCATGGGAAACCAGGAGAGCTGCAACCTTGGGATTTCCTTTAAAGGGAAAGAGATCTCCATCTGCCTGACCTCACGGCGGATGGATCATCCTAGCCCACAGAGGCCATGTGGTCTGGAAGGCGATCTACGGAGGGAGAGACCAGAGAGGAGGGGTCTCTGTGCTCCGACCTAAAGTCGTTGAAAGTGCAGCAGTGAATGCATGCAGGCCAGCTGGGAGGGGCGAGCTGGGAGAGGGGCGTGGCCACGGCCTCACCTCGCAGCACTGCGCTGTGGTTGGGCCTCCTGTGGTGACTGAGGATGGATACAGGTGTGTTGATATCAAAGTGAACCAACCAACAGGGAATTTCAGAAAGGCGACATTAAAACCTTGGGAATATGACGGAGAACAGATGGGAGGGAGGTAAAGTCTTGTCCACCAAAGGGTTCAATGGATGTTGTCTAAACAGTAGTGATGTCAAAGGAGAGCTACTGGGTTACTGCCAGGAGGAGAGGCTGAGAATGGGTCCCGTAGCCTCAGGGGAACATCACAGGGTGCAAAGGATAAAGTGTCTACAAAGGTTTATTTGTGGGAAAAAATTTCACACTTCGGTGACGGTAAAGACATTTCTGCCTTCTGCTCTTGGAGTTCTTGCCAAAATGGCAAGGTGAAGAAGAAGCAGAAATCTGCGGTGAACTTGGACACATCTGAGAACCTGCCCGCGGTATGTGCAGGTGGGAGGTGGATGGAGGATGGTGACTGACCTTCCAGAGCAGAGGAGGGAGTTGGTGACGAGACCAATCTGCCTCTAGGAAGCAAGCGGGGGCTCAGGGGTTGCAGGCCACAGGTGCCACAGAAGAGCAGGAGTGGGTAGGCCAGAAGCAGGGGTGGGTTGAAACTCTGAACAAGAAGCCATTAGATCACCAGGTGTCCCCTGCTACACCTGTGATCAAGGAGAATAGCTTCTCATTTCTCCAAGAAGCAGCAGCTTATCCTCCGGAATAATTAGAATATGAAGCTTGGGGCTGAGGGATAACAGGCCCAGCAGAGAGCAGGGTGAGGAGCCAGACTGAAATTAAAGGTGCAAAGGGAAGTCTGTGTGTAGATTCTGAGACCTTCACTTCCCAAGTCCCAAACTGCCAGCAGTGTAGCAGCTGGGATTATCTTCCCGCACAGCAGCTTGAAGGATCTGTCTCTGGAGGAAGGAAGGGGTCCCCTGTGGATACAGACATCTGTGGATCACTCAGCCACAGAGTGATAGCTTCCAGTTGGCCAGGCCCTGCACAGGTACACGGATCCCATTCAGCTTCTTAATTATGAAGAGCTGGCCAGGGACCACCAGACACTGGAGGAAATTCTCCTACAGGAAAGACAAAGATCAGGACTAACAGACAAGAAAGAAAGTCAATGAGAAGGAACAAAGAAATGAATGAATAAAATTGGAAGAAATAGTGGAAAGGACCTAAGAAAATATTTTTAGATTTTTGAATTAATATGTAAACATAAAAGATCTTTCATCCACGAAGATAAAGATTTTATGTGAAATAATGATTGATGATGGAAGTACTACATATAAAATGCATTGATATACACTTAACATTGTTAATGGAGGTTGTTTATAGCTTTAGTATTATATATGAGAAAAGACAGAAGACTTGGGACTCGAGACTGCAGGCACAAAAAAACCTTCGCTTAACTCAAGCCTGTCCCTGGTTGTCAAAGAAAGGACCCATCCATATCCTTCATCCCAGGACTATGACTGCCAATACTACAACCTCGTCCATAGCAGAGCTTTCCCCCATGACTCGAGAGCCGTTCCTTTCAGACCCTGCAGTTCCAAAGCCACAAGTTCCAGTACCACCTGTGCTCAAGACCTAGGGAAGGTCTTCCCCAAGTTCTATACCTCCAGAAGGGTGGATACTAGCACCGCAAGCCCAAACATTATTTGCACATATCTTGGAACCCAGACACTTTGGGACCATAGTGCTGGTTGCAAAATCCCTGGAAGCCCTAGGATCTGGAGAAGGTATCATCTGGGTCTCATGGTTAAACAAAAGCATCTAATAGTACTATAGGCTCCAGAATCAACTGCAGTTGCCCCCCGCCCAAGACCTAGGGAAGGTTCTCTTTGTGTTCCAAAACCTTAAGTCCATGGTTATTGGTGCCACAAACCCCAACAAATACACGAAAGAGAGAAGAGAATCAAATTTTATAGCATGACAGAAAACCACAAAATCACAAAAATAATACAAAGATGGAAAGGAAAAAGAAATGATGTAAAATAAGCAGAATACACTTAACAACAGGAGGAAGTTTCTACCTATCAACAATAATTTTCAATGTCAATGGATTAATTTCACCAATCAAAATGCTTATACTGGCTACCTTGGTTTAATAATAATAATAAATAAAAAAGACCTGGGAAAATTCAAGATGGCAAAACAGAGGAAGGCTGCATCCCTAGCTTCTCCATGGCTTGAGATTCAAGGAGCTTAGGAGGAGCCATCAGGAAGCAGCTATGGGGCAAGGACCTACCATGTGGCAGAATGTGAATGTAACCGGAACACAGAAGATTGTGCTGGGGGATTCAAATTGGAAAAGCAAAGAGGAGCCCAACTAAATTCTCCTTTGAGTCTGGTGACTCCTTTGAGTCATGTGACAGACAGAAGCAGATCAGAAATCTGAACAGGCAGGTGTGAATACATCCAGGGACTAAGCCTGGGAAGGTGTGCTTGTGGGCAGAAGAGTGTGTTCAGGATGGGCTCCCCTGCCCTATAAGCAGAATTCTTGGGACACTCCTGAGATCCAGACTCCTGTTAGAGAAGATTCATCTAGTCTGTCCAAAGCACACACACACAACGAAGCCAACAAAGCTTAGGTGGACTGGAGCTCCACCCACCAGAAGGCCACTAGTGCACCTCGGCAGCAGCCCCACCCTGGGGGTGCAGCAGTCTGGTCTGTGCATGCAAAACTGACAGTTTTCCCAAGCCATCCAACCTCAGGCTGATGAAAAGTGAAGCTGGAACTTATTTCAAATAACTTCCATCTTAGGTCATTCCAACCAGAAGCTCAGAGAGCATCACCAAAGGAGGAAGGGGCTAACAACCCCCAGCCCTTGCTTGCTCATCCTCAGTACATAGCTCAAGAAAAAATGGAAAGAAAGAGGCACAGACAGTGATGGTCCACTCTGGTCAACTATTCTGATCACCCCAGGGGAGATGACACCTTCATTACTCATTAATTATTTTTCTTTCACTCTATATGTGTTTATTTGTGAACCCTGGCATTTGTTTTTGATTTGTATGAGAGAGGGAGAGGGGGAGAGAGAGAGAGAGAGAGGGGAATTGTTCTTATTATGATGATGGGTTCAGGGACATATATACATATTTCTTTTTTCTCATTGTCAGCATTTTATATGTAGTTATTTTTCCTTGTCTTTTGAGGGTTAGGATTTTTTGGTTTCTATATTTTGGCTTTGTTTTGTATGGTTTTCATTTGTTTCTTTCTTCTCCTTCCAATAGGCAAAATCTACTGTTCTTTCTTCCTCTCTCCCTTTACTTTGTTTCACCTCTTTCCTATAACCATCTCCAGCTACATCTCTTCTGCATTCTCTCTGCTCACTTTTTGAAATTGCAAACTCTTTTCTACCTTCATGTCACATTTTCTCTTAACTCTGTTTTTACAGTCTTTTAAAACTAATTGGTTTACAAAACTCCTGCCCTCCCTATTAATGCTGATTCAGTTATTACTGCTGTGGATGACGTAGTTGACACCTGCTATTTGCTTTAAAGTCAGATGTAGTTCATTTTATTGGTTTTACTATTCACAATTGCTGACCCCACCATTTTTGGTTTCTGTGTGTGTGTGTGTGTGTGTGTGTGTGTGTGTGTGTGTGTAAGTGTGTGGTAATTAGTGTTGTAGATGTCATAGTGAGAACTGGGTATTTATCTTAATGCTGTATGTTGTTTACATTGGTTGTTCCTATTGTTTGGCTCTATTGTGTGAGGTGCTGGGAACATATGGGGACACTACAAGTTCACAGGGTAGAGACTCTGCTACGACTGAATGAAATGCATCCAAAAGACAGAGCACTTCACTCCATACACAAATTAATGACACAATTTTCAGCTACACTTTAAAACAATTGAGAAAAAAAACCTCCAAATTAATGACCAGGCCCCAAGTAGAAATGGATAGGGGTGGCCCCCCAGGTCCCATCAACTGTTTTTGCTATAGCAAAAACAGAATCAACACAATGGCTGTGGATGCTACATCCACAAGAGGGCCTCAATCTAGATCACTGGGACAGTTTGACAAGTAAAGACTATGCCCTAAAAAGGTTCACCTCCTGATAGATGCATAAAACCCACACAGGAATACAGAAATATGAAGAAACAAGGTAATGTGACACCTTCTGAAGTTCACAATTTACCAGCAACTATCCTAAAGATATTGAAATGAATGGAATATTAGATAAAGAATTCAAAAGAATCATCATAAAAAAGATCAATGAATTCCAAGAGAACACAAAAAAACAACTAAATGAATTAGGGACATCAGTACAGGATATGAATGAGAAATTCAATAAGAAGATAGAAATACTGAAAAAGAACCAAACAGAAATCTCAGAAATGAAAGACATAATAATAATAATAAATCAAATAAATCAAATAATAAATCAAATAAAACATCCAACTGAAAGTCCCTATTATTAGAGTAGACTATGCTGAAAACAATCTCAGAGCTGGAAGGCAAAGTGGCAAGCATGAACATTCAGATAGCATTAAAAAACAAAACAAAACAAAACAAAAAAAACACCATGATCGGAATACACAAGAACTCTGGAACAACATTATAAGACAAGACTTAAGAATCACTGGAATCGATGAGGGTTGTGAGGTGCAGACTAATGGAATGGATAACCTCTTTAGGGAAATAATAACAGAAAATGTTCCAAACCTTCAGAATGAGGTGGACATCCAGATATAGGAGGCATACAGAACTGCAAATAGAAAAGATCTAAAAAGATCTTTTCCCCAACATGTTATAATTAAAATGCCAAACACACAGAAAGTATAGAATTTTAAAAGCCACAAGAGAAAAATGTCAGGTCATATTTAGAGGCAAGCCTATCAAAACCACTTCCAATTTCTTAGCACAAACTCTAAAAGCCAGAAGGCCTTGGAATGATGTGTTCCAAGTCCTGAAAGAAAATAACTGTTAAAAAAGACTGCTATTTCCAGCAAAGCTATCCTTCAAATTTGATGAAGAAATAAAAACTGTCCAAGATGAGCAGAAACTTAAAGAATTCATGACTACATAACTTTCTTAAAGAAATACTGCACATCAAACTAAAAAGCTCTTCACAGCATAGCAAATAATGAAGAACATGAAGAGAGAGCCTATGGAGTGGGAGAAAATCTTTACCATGTGCACCTCAGATAGATTAATCTCCAGGATATTAAAAGAGCTCAAAAAACTTAACACTAAAAAACCGAATAACCTACTCAATAAATGGGCAAATGAACTGAACAGGCACTTCATAGAAGAAATATGTATGGTCAACAAAATATATGAAAAAATGATCAACATCTCTAGCAATCCGATACATGCAAATTCAAACTACATTGAGACTCCATCTCACTCCAGTCAGAATGGCAATTATCAAGAATACAAGTAACAATAAATGTTGGTGAGGATGTGGGGAGAAAGGTTCATTCATATATTGCTAGAGGGACTGTACATTGGTGCAATAACTCTGGAAAGCAATAAGAACATTCCTAATAAAACTTGGAATGGAACTATCATCTGACTCAGTTATCCCACTCGTTGGTATATGTGTAAAGGACATAAAATCAGCACAGTGCAGTGACATATCCACATCAATGTTTATAGCAGCTCAATTCACAATAGCAAAGCTATGGAACCAATCTACGTGCCCTTCAACAGATGAATGGATAAAGAAAATGTGGTATATATACACAATGGAATATTACTCAGCCATAAAGAAGAATGAATATATGGCATTTGCCAATAAATGGATGGAACTGCAGATTACTATGCTAAGTGAAATAAACCAGTTCCCCAAAACTAAAGGCTGAATGTTCTCTCTGTTATGTGGATGCTAACACACAATAAGGGAAGGGGGAGGGAAGAATATAAATTCACTGAATTAAACAAAGAGGACTGAAGTTAAGGGAGGGGGATGGGATTAGGAAATACAGTAGAATAATCTGGACATAACTTTCCTATATTCACATATGAATACATGACCAGTGAAACTCCATATCATGTACAACCACAAGAATGGGATCCTAATTAGAATAAGTTACACTCCATGTATGTTGTCAAAATACACTCTATTGTCATGTATACCTTAAAAGAATATTTAAAAAAAATTCTGCACACAGAAGAAATTTAAAAAATCAACCAGATCCCACAAATAAACAAATCTCATTTGAAGTATAATTAAGTAGATGGGAAACAGAACCAAATTAAACTTTATAAATAAATAAAAATGAAGGTAAATGGTCTCAACTCTCTAATTAAAAGATAAACTGGCAGAATGAATTAAAAAACCAGACCCAAGAATACTGTGTTTGCAAGAGATGCTCCTTACAGACAAAGACAGTGACAGGCTGAGAGTGAAAGGATGGAAACTGATAGACCATGTGAATGGAAACCAAAAACAAGGAGGAGTAGTTACTTTAATATCTGTGAAGGCAGATTTCAAAAGAGATAAAGGTCATGTCATTCCTTTAAAGGGAGCAATCCAGTAAGAAGACATAGCAATAATAAATATTTATGCCCAAACATGGTATAACTAATTACATAAAAGAGACACTACTCAAATTGAAGCCTCAGATAGATCCTAGTACAATAATACTGGGTAATTTAAACACACCCCTTTCATCATTAGATAGTTCATCTAGATATAACTCAGTAGAGACTCTTTGGATCTGAAAAATATTATAAATCAATCAAATTGACTTAACAGACATCTATAGAATATTTCATTCAACAACAGTTGAATATATTTTCTTCTCAATGGCTCATGGAGCCTTCTCCAAAACAGATCATATTTTAGGCTACAAAGCCTAGGCTTAGCAAATGCAAAAAACATTGATATAATTCCTTGCATCTTATATCACAATGGAACGAATTTAGTAATTAACATGAAACAACCCTACAGAAACTATATAACACATGGAGATTGAACAATACACTTTTGAATGTGACGAGTGGGTGATAGAAGAAATCAAGGGAGAAATTAAAAATTCTTAGATTCAAATGAGAATAGTGATACAACACACCAGAACCTCTGAGACACCACAAAGGCAGTTCTAAGAGGCAAGTTTATAGCTATGAGTGCCAACACAAGAAAATCAGGAAGATTCCAAATAAGCAACCTAATGATGCATCTCAAGGCCCTTGGGAAAAAAATTCCAAAACCAGTAGAAGAAAGAAAATAATAAGATCAGAGCTGAAATTGATAATATTTAGAATAAAAATTATAAAGGATCAGTGAAACAGAGTTGTTTCTTTGAAAAAATAAACAAGATAGATAAGTCCTTAGCCAAACTAACCAAAAGAAAAAGAGAAGATCCAAGTTAATAAAATTAGAGATGAAAAAGAAAAAATCACCACAGATATCACAGAAATCTAGTAGATCATTTGGGACTAGTTTGAAAACTTATACTCCAATGAACTGGAAAAACCCAGAAGAAAAGGATACCTTTCTAGACAAATACAATGTGGCAAAACTGAATCAAGAGGAAATAGAAAATCTATACAGACCAATATCTAGCAATGAGATAGAAGCAGTAATAAAAAATCTGCCAACAAAGAAAAGCTCAGAACCAGATGGATTCTCAGCATAATTCTACCAGACCTTTAAAGAAGAACTAATGTAAGTACTCCTCAAATTATTCCATGAAAAGAAAAGGGATATAATTCTTCCAAATTTATTCTATGAAGCCAGTATCACATTCATACCCAAACCAGATGAGGACATGTCAAGGAAAGAAAACTATAGGCCAATATCCCTGATGAACTTAGATGCAGAAGTGCTTCATAAAATATTAGCAAATCATATTCAAAATATTAAGAAGATTGTATACCCCAACCAAATTGGTTTTATTCCAGAGATGCAAGGATGGTTTAACATATGCAAAACAATAACTGTAATTCATCACACAAATAGAATTAAGGACAAAAATCACTTAGTCATCTCAACAGATGCAGAGAAGGCCTTTGACAAAATTCAGCACCCACTCATGATAAAAGCACTGAAGAAATAGGGATATAAGAAACCTACCTCAACATTATTAAGCCTATATATAAAAAACTGAAAGTCAACTTCATACTAAATGGGGTAAAACTGAAAGCATGCCCTTTAAAATCTGGAACAAGAGAAGGATGTCTACTTTCACCACTCCTATTTAATATACTGCTAGAAATTCAAGCCAGAGCAATTAGGCAAGAGAAGGAAATAAGTGGACCAAAAAAAAAAAAAAAAAAAAAAAAAAAGGAAGAAGTCAAATTATCACTTTTTTGCAGAAGACATGATTCCTTACCTAAATGATCCAAAAACTCCACCAAAATACTGCTAGTACTAATAAACAAATTTGTAAAAGTAGCAGGTTACAAAATCAACATATAAATATCAATAGCTTTTCTGTATACTGACAATGAACCTGATGAGAAAGAAATCAAGAAAACAATTCCATTCGCAATAACAAACAAATAACATCAAAAACAGGAATAAATCCAACAAAGGGAGGTCAAAGACCTCTACAATGACAACTACAGAACATTAAAAAAAGAAACTGAAGAAGACCTCAGAAGATGGGAAGACCTCAGAAGATGGGAAGACGTCCCATATTCATGGATAGGCAGAAATAATATTGTTAAAATGACTGTAATAAATCTACATCATGTATAACCATAGAAATGAAAAGTTGTACCCCATTTGTGTAAAATGAATCAAAATGCAGTCTGTAAAAATTAAAAAATTGGCTGTCCTACCAAAATGATATACAGACCAATATAATCTTCAATGCCATTTTTCACAGAACCAGAAAAAATAGTCCCAAAATTCATTTGAAGAATAAAAGGCCCAGAATAGCAAAAGCAATTCTAAGTCAAAAAAGTAATGCTGAAGGTGTCACAATACCTGATTTCAAATTATACTATAGAGCTATATTAACAAAAACTGCATGGTACGCTCACATAAAAACAGACACATAACAAAAGTCACAGAATAGAAGACACGGAGAGAAGCCCACACATCTGTAGTCATCTGATCCTTGACAAAAGTGCCAAAGAAATGGAGAAAAGACAGCCTCCTTAACAAATGGGACTAGAGAAACTGATTATCTATATGTGGAAGAATGAAACTAGACCCTTATCTCTCACCTTGCACAAAAATCAACCCCAAATGGATTAGACCAGAAACTATGCAATTCCTAGAAGAAAACATGGGGTCAACACTGCAGCATATAAGCCCAGGCAATGACTCTCAACAGGATACCTAAAGTTCTGGAAATAATGCTAATAGTAAACAACTGGGATGACATGAAATTAAAAAGCTTCTGTACAGCAAGGAAATGGTTGGGAATGTGAAGAGAGAACCTACAGAATGGGAGAAAATCTTTGCTAATTACTCTTCTAACAGAGGATTAAAATATAAAGAACATAAAAAATTTACACCAAAAAATTAAATATCTTGACTAATAAATGGACAAATGGATTAAAGAAAAAAAGAAGTACTTCTCAAAAGAAGAAATACAAATGGCCAAAAAATATATGAAAAAAATGTTCAACATCTTTAGCAATTAGGGAAATGCAAATCAAAGCTCCAGAGATTTCATCTCACATTAGTCAGGACAGCATTCATCAAGAGTCCTTTATATAAAATGGCACAGCATGTACATATAGCCTAGGTAGCAAGTCCTCCAGTACACTTTAAATCATTGCCAGGTTACATATAATACATAATGCAGTACAAATGTTATGTAAATATTTGTTGTAATATGTATTGTTTAGGGAATAATGACAAGGAGAAAATCTGTACTTGTTTAGTTCAGTCACAGTTTTCTCCCCCCAAATATTTCCAACCCACGATTGGTTGAATCCACAGATGTGAAACCCACAGACCCAGGAGGTCTGACTGTATATTAATGAATTAAATTTGATTGTCATTTAGCTAGCTAAATGAAAAAAAGAATACAAAAAATAAATGCTGGAGAGGACGTGGAGAAAAAGGAATGCTTTTACACTATTGGTGAGATTGCTTAGTACAACCATTATAGAAATCAGTAAGGAGGTTCTTCAAAAGACTAGTCATAGAACATATGACCCAGCTATACCATTCCTTGGCATTTATCCCAAGGAATTAAAGTTATCATACTTCAGTGACACATGTGTACCTATTTATGAAGCAGCACATTCATAATAGCCAAACTATGAAACCAGTCTATGTGTCCATTAGTGGATGAATAAAGAAAGAAAATGTGGTATATATACACATGGAGTTTTATTTAGTCATAAAGAAAAATGAAATTATGGCATTTTAGAGACCATTATATTAAGTGAAATAAGTCAAACTTGGAAGGTCAAGGGACATGTTTTCTCTCCTATGTAGAAACTAGTAAAAGGAAAGGTGGGGCTGAATCTCATGGAAATCAAAGAGCCATCAGTAGAGGAAAAGGACCAAGGGGTGGGAGGTGGGTGGGGGAGTGCTGAGGAGTGATATTAGCCAAATTATATTGTTATGTGTGTACATCTATGAATATGTAACAAGATCCATCATTGTGTACAACTATAATGAACCAATAAAAACTTTTTAAAGAAAAAAAAAGGACCCAACTATATGCTATCTACAAGAAACTCAATTCACTAGTAAAGAAAAGCATTAACTAAAAATGAAGTGTTAGAAAAAGATATCACATAAATGGATATCAAAAGTCAACAGAAGGTATACTCATAAGAAATAAGGCTTTAAATTAAAAAAATTATAAAATGACATGCATAAGGTCATCACACATTAACAAAAGTATCAGTTTATCAGGAAGATATAAGAATTATAAACATGTATGAACCCAACACAGTACCCTGAAATATGTAAAACAAATATTAGATCTAAAGACCAATGGGTAACTTAAATTAAAAGAAAAAATTTAAAAATTTTCTAGAAACATACAAATGATAACATGACATACCCAAATCTGAGATAAAGCCAAGGCAGTCCTGAGGGGGAAGTTTATAGCAATGCATACATACATCGAAAAATAGAACTCAAGCAACCTATTGATGCATCACAAAAACTGAGAAAAACAAGAACAAATAAGACTCAGAAGGGTAGGAATAAAAATCAGAGTATACATAAAATTAAAACTAAAAGAGAGTACAGAAGATCAATGAAACAAAGAATTGTTTTTGAAAGAATAAATAAAATTGACAAATCTTTAGCTAGACTGATCAAGAAAAAAGACCAAAATGAAATCAAAGACGAAAAACAGGACATTACAACTGATAGAACAATAATGCAAATGATAAGAAACTACTGTGACTAATCGCATGCTAAAAAAACGGAAAACCTAGAAGGAATTGGATAACTTCATAAACACTTAAACCTACCAAATTTAAGAAGACATAGATAATTTTAATAGGCTAATATTGAGTAATCAGATTGAAATAGAAATTAAAAATCTCCCATCTAAGCTGACATGATGAAGATTTGGGCCTACTTTGTCTTCTATTAGGCATAAGGTCTCTAGTCTTATTCCTAGGTCCTTGTTCCATGTTGAGTTTTGTGCAGGGTGAGAGAGTGGGGTTTAATTTCCTTCTGCTACATATGGATTTCCAGTTTTCCCAGTACCATTTGTTAAAAAAGCTAACTTTTCTCCACTGTATGTTTTTGGTGCTTTGGTCTACTATGAGACAACTGGATTTATGTGGAATTGGCTCTGTGTCTTTTATTCTGTACCATTGGTCTACATGTCTATTTTGGTGCCAATATCATGCTGTTTTTGTTACTATAGCTCTGTAGTATAGTTTAAAGTCTGGTATTGCAATGCTTCCTGCTTCACTCTTCTTGCTAAGGATTGCTTTGGCTATTCTGGGTCTCTTATTTTTCCAAATGAATTTCATGATTGCTTTTTATATTCTATGTAGAATGACATTGGAATTTTAATAGGAATTTTATAAAATCTGTATAGCACTTTTGGTAGTATGGCCATTTTGACAATATTAATTCTGCCTATCCAAGAACATGGGAGGTCTTTCCATCTTCTAAGGTCTTTTTCAATTTCTTTCTTTAGTTTCTGTAGTTTTTATTGTAGAGGCCTTTCACCTCTTTCATTAGACTGATTCCCAAGTATTTTATTTTATTTTTTAAGGTTATTGTGAATGGGGTAGTTTTCTTAAGTAGGCCCAAATCTTCATCATGTTGGCTTAGGACCTGATTTCCTTAAGACTCCTAAAAAAACAAAAAATAAAATCAAGACTCAATCAATGGAATGAATTCCAACTAAAAAGCTTCTTCTCAGCAAAGGAAACAATAATGTGAAGAGAGAGCCTAGAGAATGGGAGAAATCTTTACCACCTGCACCTCAGAGAGAGCATTAATCCCCAGGATAAATAAAAAACCAAAAAACTTAATACCAAAAGTAATCCAATCAATAAATGAGCTAAGGAACATCACAGACACTTTGCAGAAGAAGATATACAATGGGTCAGAAAATATATGAAAAAACATTCAACATCTTTATTAATTAGAGAAATGCAAATTAAAACTACTCTAAGATTTCATCTCACTCCAGTCAGAATGGCTATTATCAAGAATACAAGCAATAATAAGTGTTGGCAAGGATGTGGGGGAAAAGGTACACTCATATATTATTGGTGGGACTGCAAATTGGTGCAACCATTCTGGAAAGCAGTGTGGAGAGTCCTCAGAAAACTTGGAATGGAACCACCATTTGACTCATCTATCCCACTCCTTGGTTTATACCCAAAGGTCTTAAAATCAGCATACTACAGTGATGTAGTCACATCAATGTTTATAGCAGCTCTATTCATAATAGCTAATACAGAACCAATCTAGGTGCCCTTCAACAGATGAATGAATAAAGAAAATGTGGTATATATACACTTGGAATATTACTCAGCCTTAAAGAATGAAATTATGGCATTTGCAGGTAAATGGATGGAGTTGGAGAATATCATGCTAAGCGAAATAAACCAATCCCCAAAAACCAAAGGCCAAATGTTTTCTCTGATAAATGGATGCCGATCCATAATAGGGGGGTGCTAGGGAAGAAAGGATGAACTTTGGATTGGGCACAGGGGGGTGAGGGGTTTGGATTGGGGTTGAAAGGATGGTGAAATGAGATGGACATTATCACCCTATGTACGTGTATGATTGCAAAAATGGTGTGCCTCTGTATTGTGTACAGCCAAAGAAATGAGAAGTTGTGCTCCATTTGTGTACAATGAGTTGGAATGCATTCTGCTCTCATGTATAACTAACTAGGACAAATAAAAACAAATCTCCCATCTAAAAAAAGTCGAGTATCTGATGGCTTTGCTACTGAAATCTATAAAACATTAAAAGAACTAATTCTAACTCATCATAAAGTCTTCCAAAAAAACTGAAATGGAAGAACCTTTTTCAAACCCTTTTTATGAGACCAACATTACCCTGATACCAAAACCAGACAAGGACACACAGACAAAAAGAAAACTACAGACTTATATCCTTGATAAACACAGATGCAAAAGTTCTTAGTAAAATACCAATCAATCAGCTCAACAGCATATCAAAAAGATCATACCCCACGATTGAGGGGGATCAATCCCAGGGATGCAGGATTTTTCCACAGATGCAAATGAATAAACAGGATGCAGTGTGTCAACAGGATGAGGGCCACAGGATCGTTTCAATAGATGCAGAAAAGGCCCTCAGTGAGCTCAATATAGTCAAGATAAAGTCTCCCGATCAACTGAGTACAGAGGGAACATGACTCAAAACACTAAAGTCTGGGTATTAATAACCCACAGCTAATGTCACACTGACTTGGGAAAAGCTGAAAGCGTTTCCTCTAAAGTCAGAACAAAAGCGCAGACTCTCACCATTCTTATTTACTATAGTGCTGGAAATGTTAGCAGGAGACATCAAGCAGGAGAAAGAAACAGAGGCTATCCAAATTGGAAAGAAGAAGTCAAATGATCCGCATTTGCAGGTGACATGATTTTATGCCCAGAAAAATCCAAATATGCCATCAAAAATTCATTTGAATTTATAAATTCAGTAAAATTCTTGGATACAAAACAGCAACCTACACAAAACAATAGCATTTTAATGCACCAATAATAAACTTGTTAAAAAAGTAATTAAGAAAGCCATCCCATTCATAATACCTACAAAAAATAAAGTGTGTAGGAATAAACTTAACCAAGGACGTGAAAGGTCTCTACAATGAAAATTATAAAACCCAACAAGAGACATTATAAAGGATACAAATAAAGGACAAATATCCTGTGTTCATGGGTCAAAGAATAAATATTGTCAAAATGACCAAAATCATCTATAGATTCAGTGCAATTCCCATGAAGACCAGTAATTTTATTTATGGATATGGAATTCCTAAAATTCAAACTAATGTGGAACCACAAAAGATCCTGAAGAGTTGAAGTGATCCTGAGGTGGGGGCAGGAAAGGATGCAGGAGTGTTAGGGTCTGGATGTGAGGTTTCCCCCAAAAACTCACATGTGAGACAGTGCAAGAAGGTTCAGAGGAGAAATGACTGGGGGTGGGTTCTGAGAGCCTCAACTCAATCAGTGAATTAATCCCCTGAGGGGATTAATTGAATGGTAATGAAGGCAGGTGGGGTGTGGCTGGAGGAGGTGGGGCTTTGGGTGTGGCTTTGGGGTATGTATTGGTATCTGGCGAATTGAGACCTCTCTCTCTGTTTCCTGGTTACCATGTGAGTGACTTCTCTCTACCACACTCTTCTGCCATGAGCCTCACCTTGAGCCCCAAGGAATGGAGCTGCTGTCTGTGGACTGAGACTTCTGAAACCGTGAGCCCCCACATGAACTTTTCCTCCTCTACAGCTGTTCTGGTTGGGTCTTTTAGTGACGGCAGTGAAAAAGCTAACCGAAACAAGGCGGCACTGCCCCGACTTCAAAACTTACTCAGAGCTCTAGTCCTGAAGCAGCATGGTACTGGCATAAGAACAGACAGACCAGAGGGTCACAGGAGAGACCCCAGACAGTGACCCACAGACTTACAACCAACAGGGTTTCTACAAGATTGCCAATTACATACACTGGAGGGAAAAAAACCCTAAAAACAGTATCTTCAGTAAATGGTGCTGGCAAAATTAGATCGTATATGCAGAAGCATGAAACTAGATCCCTTCCTTTCACTGTATACAAAAATAAATTCAAAATGGATCAATGACCTAAACGTTAAACCTGACACTATGGAATTACTAAAAGCAAACAGAGAAAATACTTTAAGTCAGAGAAAATACTTTATGCCAATAGGGAATGAGTTTTTAGATAAAACCCCCAAAGCACAGGAAGTGAAAGTAAAAACAGACAAAAGGATTATGTCAAACTAAATCAGCAGAGTGACAAGTCAGACTATCATCAAAAAGAAAAAAAATACAAGCTGGTAAGGATGTGGGGAAAAGGGAAGAGTGTTGGTGGCAAATTAGTACAGCCACTGTGGAAAACAGTGTGAAGATTCCTCAAAAAGTTAAAAGCAGACTGCCATATGTTCCAATAATTCCACTACTGGGCATCCAAAGGACGTGAAATTGTAACAAAAAGATACTTGAATTTCCACGTTTATAGCAGCACAACTCATAACAGCTAGAACATGGAATCAACCCAGATGCCTCTCAAATGGATGAAGAAGATGCAGTGCACACAGACGCAATGGAATGCTGCTCAGCCATAATGAAGAATAAAATCTGCCATTTGCTGCAACACGGATGGACTTAGAGGTCATTGTGTTAAGTGAAAGAAGCCAGACAGAGAAAGACAAGGACTCCATGTTCTCATGCCTCTGAAGAAACGGAGAAGTCAACCTTGCAGAAGAAGAGAACTAGTCACTAGAGACTGGAAAGGGACCCAGGGAGGGGACGGGAAGTTCAGCATGGGACACCGGAGCACAGACGGCAGGGACCACCTCTGGTTGTTCTTCAGCACAGTAGAATGACCTTAGATCAGAACGACCTGACAGATCTCAAAACGACTAGGGGAGTACAGAAACATCTGGAAATGTTTATTCCTCTGATTTACTGCACATTGTATACACATATTGAACTACCCTGATGTGCCCCATAAAGATGCACAAATATTATGATTTGATTTATAAACCATACTTACATGAAAAAAGACATTAATAACATTAAATCAAAAGAAATTTAAAGTCAGTTAAACATAAAAAGAGCAAAATAAAGGAAATAGATGAGAAGACATAATGCAAAATAAACTTATAACAAAGAATATCAGCCACGAAGGGTTAAAAGGTTGCGGGGAGAAAGAAGAAGCATATTATGGTTTAGGATTAGGGTTTGGACCTACCTAGGAGAAGGGTATAAAAGGAGACCTAATGGGGGACAATGTTTCATCTGGGACATGATTAGGAGGCACCCATAGAAACTAAAAGGAGTGAGAGGAACAAATTTAGACCGTTGTTCTAAAAAGTCAATGCTACTAGAGTTACTTGGCAATAAAATTTCCAAATTCCTCCTTCCTAAAAAAAAAAAAAAAAAAAAAAAAAAAAAAAGAGTCTCAGCCAAGTCAATGGTTGACTCTTTGAAAAGACATAATGATAATACATCCCTAAAAAGATGAGTCACAAAACATAGGGCACCAAAAACCACTATCAGGAGTGAAAAGGCACTATCGCCACAGGTTGAAAAAGCATTATAAATAATCATATTATAAAAAAGGTTGTTGATAGATTTAATAGTTAGATAAAATGAACAAATTGCTAGAAAACTGAAATTTACTAAATAGTACATAAAAAAGTAGAAAAATCTAAAAACTCAGAGATAAATTGAATATATATTTTTAAACATTTCTGGCCCATATGGCATTGCTGGTGAATTCTAGCAAACACTTAAGGGATAAATAAATGCCAACTCTGTACAAACTCTTCCAAAACATTGCATAGGGAAAAATCTTTCACTTTTTTGAGGCTAAGTTAGCTCTGTATAGAAACTGAACAAGGATATTATAAGAAAGGAAAATTATAGGCTAACATTTTTTGAGAATAGGTACAAAAATCCTAACAGCCACATTGAACAGAATGCAGCAAGATATAAAAATGATAATGTATTACGAAATAAGTGGGACTTATTTCATACATGCAGGACTGGCTTAATATTCCCAAATCGACTAATGAAATTCACTGCATTAACAAAATGCAGATAGGTCTCAACAGGTGCAGAAAAGGCATTTGACACACAAATTCAATTGAGATAAACAAGAAAACCAGGCCTAGAGTAGAATGTTTCTAAAATCATGTATACACTCTCTCTTCTATTCATCAGTATGGTAAGGCAAAATAAAAAAGAAAAATAAATAAACAGTAGAAGATTGGAAATGAAGTAAAACTTTTATATTAACAGATGATAATTGTGGTCAGCCCAGGGAAAGGTTAGAGGTGGCCACAGGAAACAGAGGAGGCCTGAGAGGGCCAGTGGCATTCTGCCTTACCCAGGGGTGGTCGCCCAGGCAAATGCTTTGTGTAAAAACAAAAACAAAAACAGAAAAACCCAGAGTTTTATGTTTTTGTGTGCACTTTTCTGTATATTTCACAACAAAAATTTCAACGAATATATTGTAAACATCTTTCCATGCCAATAAATACTCTATCTGAAAGACTCTATTGAGTGAATTAAAGTAAGGTTTCCAGGTACAAGACCAACATAAAAAAAAAAATTCCATTGTGTTCTACTGATAAACAGAAAAGTTTTAAAAAGCAATGTTATTGACAATAGAATCTTAAAACTTCAAATACCTAGAAATAAATCTAATAAAATAAAATATGTGAAAGATCTCTATGCTGGAAACTACAAAACATTGCTGAGAGAAATTAACTGGAGACATACACCACGTCACGTCATGGACTGGAAGACTCCACATTGTTAAGATTATCAATTCGCTCCCAAATTAACATGCAGAATTAACGTACTCCTAATCACATGTTCGATGTGTTCTTGAAGAGCATAGGAAATGAATGACCTTATTGTAAATGTATATTGATATAAAAGGGTCTTAGAAGTCCCAGGACAAACTTGAAGAGAGGCTACGATTTCACTACTGGATCTGGAGACCCTACTTTAAAGCTGCAGTTTTAACACAGTGGTTGATCAGTACAAGTCTGGACAAACAGACCGATAGGACGAAACAAAGTCCAGAAGGAGACCAACATGCACGTGATCATTTTACACCGAAGGCAGGAGGAAACAGTTGTTTCAAGAAGTAGTGTTAGATTGGTTGGAAATCTGTAATCTGTCCATTCATGTTAGTCAAAAATGGATCTTACACATAAATATGTAAGATAAAATAATTCAACTTCAGAAAAAACAGGAAAATGTACTTCATGATCTTGGGGGGTATATTTCTTAAAGCTTATGGACATAAAAGTACTAATCACTTAAAGATGACAAACTGGACCTCATCAGAATCATAAACTTCTCTTCATTGAGGACTTCATTAAGTAAATAGACTAGCCACAGACTTGAAGGTGTGTGCATGAACATAGTTGATAAAGTATTCACATTTGGAATATATATAAATACCTCCAAATCAATATAAAGACAATACATAAAGGATCTGAAAAAGCACTTTACAAAAGGGTTACCTAATCAACCAGTAAGCACATGCAGAGGGCCATTGCTCATGAAGGAAATGCACGTTCAATTCTAAATGAGATGCCACTGCCCAACTACCAGAAGAATTAACCTTAAAGGACTCTGAGTAGGTGTAAGAATGAAGAGCGAGTCAGACTCTGGCTCAGCCAAGGTCCTTACATCCAGTGAAGCTCAACACTCAGGACCCCACAATTCCACTGTTGTGTACGTACCAAGGGGATCAAGTGTCATGTCCGCAAAGGACACGGACAAGAATTCCATAGCAACTTTACCCATAGCATACAAAACCTGCAAGCTACCCCAAGGATGAACAGAGAGGATGAATCAATTGGCATATTGCCTGTGTGCTGTGTATTTATACACAGGATAACAGAAACAAGCCAAACCTCTAATATATGCAGTGACCTAGATAAATCTCATAGGCATTATGTTGCGCAAAAGAAGCCAGATACATAATAGTACATTCTGCACAATACTGTTTATATGAAGTCGAAGAACAGGCAAAATTAACCTATGCTGATAGAGGTCTGGCACAATCTGCTGAAGCAAAACATCCTCATACACTCTGACCACGCAATTCCAGGCTTAGGTGGACCCTCAGAGGAACTGTCAGTAGCTGTGACAGTCCCAAATTGAAATCAACTCAATTCTTCATCAGCAAATACATACATTTGGGATAGTTCTACCAGCCACCCGTGTAGACCAGGATACAGCCAGGAAAATTAACAACAGCTCTGTGCAACACAATGAGCGAATTCCACAAACATCACACTGTGATTCCATTGATACATGTCAGAAATAATCTAAACTACGGTGTTTAAAACTATTTTTAAAAAAAGCAAGGAAATGCTTCTTGTAAGACAGGAAAGCGGTCCATCCCGGGGAGGTCTGGGGGTGGCGACGGGGAGACCTAGGAGTCTTGGAGTGCAGGTGGCCTCTGTGCTCACCCGGGGGAGTCACGAGGGAGCTGCCTTGGTGTGAAATCAATGATCTATATTTTTTATGTGTACTTTTCTCGATGTGATATTTCTCAACAAAAAGTTTCAAAGGAAAAATACCGAGGACATCTTTCCCTGCCAATAAAGTCTTTACAAAGAAGAAACAGCTAAGAAACTGTCGATATCAAAATCTGTGAAACCTTGAACATAAAATGTACTTTGAAAACTTCAGCACTTTGGGTTTGCCAGTGGTGGAAATACATGCCCCTTTGAAATCTAAGGTTCTCACGTTCTGAGAAAATCCAAAGCATGTCTAGCTTTGCAAAATCAATGTGCACTTTAGAATTAGGCTCTAGCGGGTGGGAGCTGGCCCAGTTTTATCCATCACCGTATCTCTCTTGCTCAGCATCGTGCCTGGGACACATTAGGGGATCAATAAATAGGGGCTGTATGAATGCAGTGGCCGAGTAAGCGCTCACTCACTGTGCGTAATAATGGGAAAGGGCCGCCTTTGCCAGGCAGCATCCTGAGTGCAGGTGCTCATAGTTGGGTCGGGACACAGACTGGGACCATCTGCTTTGGGGGTTAAGTGGTGTCTGTCACCTGGTGGCCTGTGCTAGAAGGTGACCACTAGGGGCCACTGTCTGAAGGTGCCTAGATCACAGCTCTGAGGAGCAGTAACATCTAATGAACGTCTTTCGCCTCCCTTGTTGATCCAGAGCCCCTCGAATCAGCTCCAAGACTGGTAGAATTTTCTTGGAAGGCACAGTCTTATGTCAACTGTCCTGTAAGGCTGGTCCATCCTGCGAGTGCGGTGGACACGGCATGGAGAAGACGGACCAGAGGAGAATACAGGCCCATTGGAGAAGGCTAGGCAGTGGTGCAGACTCAACCATAAAGCCAACTTGTCAGTCTTCCTTGGGACACCCCAGAAATATCCGAGCAAGAGAACCACTCGTAGCTTGGTCTTCCCAATTCCCAAGTTGCAGGTGGCAGAGGCAGGGGAGAATGTCATTATTTAATTCTTAAAGGGTATAATGACCTCCAGGAGGATGGAGAGACCTCAGAGACCCTGGGTTTCACAAGTGGGGCAAAATAGAAAATGGAGAGAAAATTCCAGACACACGAATGCATTTAGGAAAAGTGCGTCTGAGCAGTGCTTGGTATTTCACTTGGAAAGTCCCACTTTGCATAAACTGGCAGAGGCAGAAAAAGACCTGAATTAGGAACCCTTATTTTAAGAAAAGAGGCTGCACCCAGTGCTTCTCATTACCTGATTTCCCTAGAGTAACAAAAGCTCTGCTTTCCTGTGCACAGTGTCTGTGAGAAGGGAAGGAGAGGACCCGCAGCTGCAGATGGCTGCTCTCTGCCTCTGGGCTCCTTGCTCCCCTGGTCCCAGCCAAGTTCACCCCTGTGCTCTGCAGTGATGCATGGTCTGCAAAGAACCCAGGCCTGACAGAGGTCTAGGAGCGGGTACCGCAGGCCTGGTCTCTTGAAAGCCCCTATGGGAGGCATCTAGCAGACTGTCTTCTGCAGAGAGAGGGAGAGAAATGAAAGGGGAAAGAGGAAATTGAGAGGAGTAAGCTATGAGTGGTGGGAGGCAGAGAGAGGGAGAGACAGAGGGGACGGGTAGGATCCAGGAGCTTCCAGCCCAGATGGGGAAGACAGAGACAAAGGAGAGGGATGCGAGGAGGGAAGGGACATCGCTGGACACAAGTGGCCACTCTTGAGGCTTGGATCTGCAGGCTGAGCTGCTGCTTGAGCAGGTGCAGAGCCCTTGACCAAGAACCGACCACACAAAGGCCTCCACTATTTGCAAAGCCTGATCTCCGTCTGAGCATCATCTGCAACACACTGGGTCAGCCTTCGAAGGTGAAGGGTGGGGATGGGGGCCCGAGTCTTCTATCATCTGATAGGTACATGGCGGGTGCATGGGGTGGGGGAGGTGGTGGTGGTGTGTGTGGGGGCTGGTTTTCATCTCAGTCCCACTTTCATCTCAGCCACCTCCTGAATTCAGCATCCAAGGAAGCAATCTTAGCAACGTCCAGTACAGCTTTGCTGCCTGGCACCTGTGCAGCAAGGTGTGAACTGCCCCAAATCTCTGGGATTAGCCTGCTCAGGTGTGATGCAGACCCAGAAGAGGGCCAAGGGCAAGGGGCAGGGGGACAGGGGAGATCAGCCATGCCATCAGGAGGCTTGCTGAGGACCAGGGGTCCCGGGAAAAGGCTGGATGCTCCCCCACCCAGCTCTACCCTACCTGCCACGCGATCAGGTCCTTGAGGCGGCTCAGCTTGTCCTGGTCCTCGGGGTGGTCTCTGGTGTATTCTTCAGTGAAGAAGGCCTGGGAGGACAGACAGGGTGTGGGGTTTCCCGTTCACTGGCATGGACCCTAGGACCAGTCTCTGGCCCTGGGAGAGGCTCATCTGAAAGGTGCAGGCGTGAATTCACAGGAACTTGGTGCACTGCTGGGAGGGACCTGTGGGGGCCGGGGTTGTCTTCTCTTCCTGGAGGCTCAGATCAGCACCCCCAGGAATGGGTGCAAACTCCTGGGAGGCTGTTCTCAGAGCGTGGCTCCTGTCCAGCAGCACCTGGGAATGTGTTAGGCACGTTCTCCAGATGCAACCCAGACCAGATGCATTAGGACCTCTGGGAGTGGGGCCCGGAGCCGCGGGGCCTCCGATGCGCCAGCACACTGCTTCGAGAACAGGGAGGCGGTGAGGAACTTCAGCTGGTGGGCATGCACGGCCTCGCTCATCACAGGTGACCCTGGCAGCTCCCTGGCTCTTCCTGGGGCACACACACACGCACGTCACTTGGTTTCCACCTCTGAGGACGGCATGGGGCATCTGAGGGTACCCAGAAGGACAGAAGGCTAGGTGTGGCATTCTCAGCTTTACATCAGTGAACGACCTAGGAACTCACTTCTGACATGCGTTAGAATGAAGAGTTCCTTCTTCCTTCAGCCTCGCTAGGTAAAAGCCAAGTAAGGCCTTTCCTGTTCTACCTCCTTGCCAGTAAAGCTCATCTCCCTATGAGAAATTGGTATTCCCCACATAACTTATATAACTGATGGTATTTCCCTTTTTGCCATGGATATCACGAGGTTCAAAAACGATCTGTCAAGACTGTGCGGCCTTCCGGAGGGACCTTGTAACTGGAATGTCTAGATCGCAACTCTCCCGTGGTCCCCAAGCTGTTTCCACAGCCCTGGGTTCCCTTTCTTCTCACTCGTGCCTGTTATCTCCCATCCTCTGCAGAAGTAAGAGGTTTACACGGTCATCCCAGAGCCTTCCCGGAACACAGCTGCCTGGACCTGCCTAGTGGGACGCGAGGCCCTGATGAGCCCGAGGCTCCTGCCCCAGCCCAGGGAGTGGGAACGAGGGTGGGGAGGAGACGGGAGCTCAGTGGAGCCAGGTGAGGTCCAACCACACCCAGTGTCCGGGGGAGAAGGGCAGGGCCTGGAAAACAGAAGCCCTTACCTTCTCGTACTTGGCAAAGCCGCCCATGACGGCAGGGTCCACGATGCCATTCAGGAGCATGGAGAGCGGGTTGATGGGCAGACTCTCATCACTCTGGTACTGGTTAATCACCATCAGGATCTTCTCGTTAGCCGCGGACATGGTTTCAATGGCATTCTCCAGGGGGCTAATTGTGGTCTGTTGAAAATAAGATCACCAAGCAGAAGGCCGGAGCGGGGTGCGTTAGAAACAGTTATTGGTACTGATTTCACATGGGGTGGAAATCCAAACGAACCCGCCATCCAAACTCCCTGAGGGGCTATGGCAGGATCTGCTGTCCTTAGCAGGCTCTGGGGCCGTCTGCCTTCTGGAAGAAACAGGCTCCCCTGGGGGGCAGAGGCTGCCTGTGTCCTGGAGGGGTTTCTACCTCCCCAGGTTGAACACACGCCAACTCAAGCCCCTGTGTTGGCTGAGAAGTCATGAGGGGGGCATCAGCTAGAAAGACTGAGAGCTCAGGATGGCACAGCTGGTCCTGAGATGCGGGAGTGTGCTGACCCAGGTAAAGCCAGGCTAGTTGGACGGTAATGAGAAACTTCTCCCCCACCTCTTACAGAGCAGTATAAACAGTGCCTTCCAGTGGCAACCGGCAAACAGAGGTTCTCCGGAGCCAGGGATTGCAAGTGGGAAACTAAGCTAGAGGTCCGCAAACATTTTCTGTACAAGGGCCAGATAGTAAATATTTTAGGATTTGCAAACCAGATGGTCTTTGTTGCAACCACTCTGCTATTGTAGGAGGAGAGCAGCTACCAGGAATATGTAAATGAGCGAGCAAGAGGGTTCCAGTACAGCTAGCTAGTCACAGAAGTCAGCGGCAGGTGGAAGGGGGCCCGCTGGCCGCAGTTTGTGGACCACTGAGATGATTAAATTAAAAGTACAAATCTTGGCTCCGTGGCTCTCCAGCTATGTGACCTTGGGCCAGGGTTCTAGACCTTCTAAGCCTCAATCAATTTGTTAGTAAAATGGGAATGAGCAAATCCATTGCAGAGTTCTAACGGAGCTATTGTTAATGCTCACCGGCATCCAAAGAGAGGATTGAGGGATTTGAGAAAATGTCATGGAGAAAGGGACCCTAAATACATAGTGCCGCCTCAGTGGCTTTGTAGTGAAGATGAGGTCATGCAGCACCTGGCAGAGCAGAGCTCCTTAAAAACACACCCAGCTGGCTCCTGAGCCTACTGCATGAGATGGGCAGATTGGCCTCTGTGGCCCTGTTTTTGGTCATCGTCTTAAACCACTGCCTTAAGTCCCTGTGAAAGCACAACCTTCTCACCCTCTTCCCTGCAGCCATGATTTTGAAGTTGGGAGTTCCCGCAGTGAGAGGTTCTGGACAAGAAGCAGGAAAGACACAAGAAAACTGCAGGCCAAACCAAGCCCACAGCTCTGTTCTCTAGCAGGCACACTGAATCTAATTTTTCCAGGTTAAATTGAGTTGGGGGAGTTGCCACTGAAGCTGGCCACAGACTTCACTAGTCCCTGTGGTCTTCATGTGACTCTTTCATTTATTTACCTTATCTTGCTGAACTCTAAAGATATTTGAATTTCTAGCTTTGGGACTTACTGACCCTGGCCTCCCTTTCAGTTCTGAAATTCCATACTTTTGCCATCCCTGTTTTACAGATGATGCAAACTAAGAAGAAAAGAAACAGATCACTCGTCCTATATGAGTCATGTAGCTCATTAATGACCAAGTGGAATTTGAGTGACCCCTAGACTTGGGCTCATTGTACAGACTACAGTTCTCAGGGCCAAGAACAAGTAAAAGCCCTCAATAAATAAGCAGAATGTACAACGTACACTGCAAGGCCAGCAGAACTCATGTCTCTATACAAATCGTACTGGAGTCATGGCAATTTATGAGAGAAAGACCAGGGAACAAGATACAAGTTCATATAATGAAAAATTGTGCTGGGAAATGAAGTCACTTAGCAAGCATTAAACTTCTGTGTCTGAGGCATCCTGAAGTCCTTGGTAACTCATCTCAGGCCCCTAAGAATGAATTTGTTCTAGTCAAGTTTTTGGGCATTTTCCCAACTCCTACCAGAAGATATGGGGATAAAAACAGCAAATAAAAATGGTGACTATTTCTTCCCTAAATTCATAATCCTGAAGTCACAAAGTACAATACAATTCAGATACGATGGGTGTCTGCATATTATTAAATTGACTGATTTGCTTAAATATTCTTGAGCATCTATGATGGGTTTAGGACTAACTACTCTTGGCATTTGGAATATGGCAGAGAATAAAATAGACAAAAATCTCCATCTTCCTGGAATTGATAGACTAAGGGAACTTGTCTAACATATTATATGTAATATTCTATTAATGTTAAAAATCGACACATAGGAAAATTACGTGATCAATCGGGAGGTGATGAATGCCTAGAGGAGAAATACAGTCACAGGAGCAGTCAATGTGCTCCCTGTTTGCCTCCAGAGCAGCGGGGGTCATGGAAGAAGAGGCACCTTGCTGAGCCCCGCCAGGCCACAGGGCTCCATGGAGCTAAGGGGCAGAGGCCACCAATCATTGGAAAGTGTCTGCTTCCTCACCTCACAAAAACAGGATTAATGATAGTGTCCCCTGGCTTCCCTGAAGGATGAATTCCACAACCTTCCAAGGACACTGGAGTTCATGGAGGCCCCAGTCCATTATACAAAAGTGCATAGTATCTGGTATATGCACATCCTCCCTCAAATCTCAGATGGTCTCTGCAAGACTTAGAATTCCTAATACAATGCCAATGCTATGTGAATATTGTTACTCTGCACTGTTTGGAAATTAATGACAAGAGAGAGGAATCCGCATGCATTCCATTCAGATGCCATGTTTACCAAGTAGTTTCCATTTGCGGTTGGTTGGGCGGTAGAGGGAGCCTGGTCCTGCTGAGGGCCGACAGTAGGCACCTCACAGGGTTTTGTGAGGATTACATGGATGAGGCCATCATTCAACCTTCAACTCAGTGCCTGGAACACTTGCTAAACCTTATCCAAAACAAGGGCATGCAGACACCCTTCCTTTCCAGGGTACTGTTTGCTGGGTGGGCCAGAGACACTCTGGAGAGAAGGAGAGAATGAGACCAGTCCAGGTGGCTGATACAGATTCACTTCATTTACTAACCTTGAACAACCCAGGAACTTACTCTGCACCTTAATCCCTCACCTGTACAATGTGGAGAATAACAACATCTGTCACGGGGGTTCAAGTGAGATCATCAATTGAGCAGCTGAGAACATGCTCAAGAAGATTTTGTTACTATCTTCATTTTTATTCAACTTACCCAAGGTCTAGGCCATGCCTATAAAAAGGATGCAGGGCTACCAAGTTGCTGGCTCACTGGAAAGAGGTGGGCATTATGGCCACAGGTGGAATGACCTCAGGCTTCAATACAGTAGCTCAAAAACATCAGTCAGCTGCTCACGATTCTGTTTTGCTTACAGAAAAGCCAAAGTCCTACTAATGGTCTACAATCAGAATACTATTATTCACCCCTCACTCATTCTGATCTGTATAAAAACCTGCTCTGGTCCCAGGGCCTTTACTCTTGCTGTCCCCCTGTTGCAATGTCCCTCTCTTCAATATCTGAATGGATCACTTCCTCACTTCCTCTAGGTCTTTGCTCAAAACCCTTTTGACAGAGAAGTTTATTCTATTTTAAATAGCCACCATTCCTCTGTCACTTTTCTGATTTATTTTTCTCCATCATGGTTATCACCAACCCATATTTATTTTGACTTTTCAGTCTGTCTTCCCCTTTAGAATGTAAGCACCATTGCAGAATCTTCAGGTCTTAGCACAGCACTTGACATGTGTTAGGGACTCATGAAATAGTTTTTGAATGATTCAATAAGTAAGACGTCCTGAATGTGTCCTCATTAATAAGGTGTCCTTACCACCACACTGGACCTTCCTCTGAAACAGCAAAATTCTTAGCGGCCAGAGAACATGGAGACCCTAAGGCTTGTGGAGAAGCAAAGTATATGCTCTCTGCAAAAGAGAGTTCAAGCCTTTGGATTCTGGCCAGAAATGTGGCTTTCTGTGTCTGCCACGATTGTGCCGAGACTCACCTGGGACATGTGAACCACCTCGAACCAGCGCAGAATGCCTGGCAGCTTGTAGGCAGTCACGAAGGAGGTCCTTTCGATCCACATCGACTGTTCGGGGCAGGGAGCAAGGCGGAAGAGCAACACACTTATCAAAACTGGGCACCAGAGCAGCTTGGCAGAGACCCGGTGGCCCCAGGACACCCCATGCATCCAAAAGCAGAGGAAATATTGCAAGACCCAGAAGCACCCTCCCCAACCCCTAACACTTCTTGGCCAGCGTGAAGCAGAAGTTCTCTCTGGACTTAGACCAAGTAGGTTCTAACTGGATTTATTAGCGTCTGAATTTTTAGGCAATATTGAATGTGTCCATGCACATTTTCTGATCGAGTGTCCATAACGTTCACTAGATTCTCAAAGGGAGGGGTGACTCCCCAAATATTAAGAATCACAGTGGCAGAGAGTGGAGAGAGACTCAGAGCCGCCTCTTCACTCCAGCCTTGGCCCTGGGGATGGAAGCCAGGTCCCAGCTGGAAACACACACACACACTAGTTGCACACAGGGCACAGAGGTGACTATGTCGCGGTGGCTTCTCATTGGTGTTTGCTGGAAGGTTTGACTTCATTGACACCCTTCTTTGCCTGGGCTTTACCTCCTGAAGTACCTGAATGCCCTGTGACTGATGAGGTCACCTGATGCGCTCAGGAGACTCGTGGGAAAGGGAAAGAGACGAGGCAGGGGAATGGATGCCATCAAACCCACGGACATTCAGTTCTTTTTCTGATTTTGGGTCAAGTTCCCTCCCATTCTGAGCTGGCAGATCCACACCCTGGTTGCCCATGATAAAGAAATACTCACAGCAAACTCATTCTCAGGGTCTACTGTGCCCTTGCGCACGGGCCGGGAGTAGTGGAATCTTTGCACGTAGTTGGATTTGTAAAAGCTGAAAGACAGGAAGGAAGTGAGACTCCTGGCGGCCAAGCCCAGCCACTAACATCCGGTCTGTGCCTGCACTGTCCACAGAAGTTCATTACAGTATCTTCAGGTCTGGCAGAGTCCTTGTGGCAGCATTTAAAATTGGTTTCTATGTTCTGGGCTCCCTAACAGTGACTCTTGCACAGGCTTTCCTGGTGGGGCGATTTAGGAAGGTAGACTGGTCTTATACCCTCATCAGAACATGGCACCCTGAAAGTAATGGGCAGTTGGACTTGGAATTCTGGCATTGGTGCAGATGGGGCAGGCTGGTCATTTCCTGTGGCCCCACAGAAAGATCTAGAGATGCCTAGGCGCCTCATGCCCCAGGAGTAGCCTCCAAGGATTTCTCCCAGAGTTGTAGTCATTCCCCAAATCATTTCCTGACTCTGGAGCAAGCAGGGCACTGTGCTAGCTGTGAGCTTGTCCCCTGCCCATGGGAGCCTACCAAGAAGGCGAGGGAGGCTGCAGTTCTACTTGGGCCACTGCTGCCCTACAGTGGCACGAGGTGAGGCTGCTCCAGGGACCGCCTCCCCTGCAGCACACAGCCCTGTCTCTCCCAAGGGAGCCCCTGCTGCTCACTGCTCCACCCAGAGGGGAGGTCTTAACCCAAGACACTCAGGTGCTCTTGGGTACCTGGCCTGGGGCACAGGCGGGGGACTGTCTGGGAAGCTATGGGGGTATAGCTTTGTGCCCCACAGACTGCCCCCTCCGTGGCCTCGTCAGTGACCTTGTAATCTGGTAGGGACTGATGGACACCTGCCATGCTGCTTCCTCTGTCCCAGTCTGAACATGTCCATTGTCAATGTCCAAATTTACCCAATGCTAAAAAGATGTCCCTTTGGCAGAACGTGCTCAGCATGCCCAAGCTGCCCTGTCCCTGTCCCCCACTCCCCAACCCTCCTGCCACCTGCCCTGCCCACACTCTGGCTACAGGTTCTTGGGGGCCACTCTGGGATCAGCCTGAAGAAGGCTCTCTATGTCCACTTCAGTGAATTCCATCAATGCCCACTAAGCATTTGCTGTGCTGTAAAGTCAGCCATCTCCAGTCTGGGCCTTGTTGGGGACAGAACCCTGTTAACTGGGGATGATTCTTCTCCCAAGAGGAAAATGGGAACAGATTGGCTGAGGAGAGAAGGGCGCTGGTGTGCCTGCCACGACCCCAGCATGCCACCTTGGGGGTCCCACCCGTTCCCCTCCCCGTGGGCTCTGGGTCTTACTTTATGATCTGGTCAGGCACAGGCTTGTTCTTGAACCGTGGGTGCTCGTCCAAGACAGGCTGGACGGTGAAACACTGAATATCTGGAGTCCCTGAAGTTAAGGACTTGAAACAGGTCTGCTGACCACAGGGACAGCTCCAAATGCAGCAGTTCCAGCTGCGAGCTTGCCGGCCATTCCTTCTAAGACCACTCATTATGGAAGGATCAGCCGCACATTGCTGGCCTCTAACAAGGCCCTGATGACCAGTTAGCCATCACCATGGTCCTCAGCAGAGATGCCTGTCACCTTGCCACCCTACCTCAGGGCTCTGGTCCTGATAACAGAGTGGGTTAGTGGTGGGTAATCATCGTTATCATTGCCATATTCTCACTAACAGTAACACCATCTAATGAATTTATAGCTCTCCATCAACTGCAGAGTACATCTCCCCGTGGTCTTATTTAGTGTCTCCAATTCCACTGGATGTCATTTAACCTAAATCATCCCTGTTGAGGTCCCAGGAATCAGGGAACTTGTTGGAGGTTACACAGCTTTTAAGAACAGAGTAGGGGTTTGTACTTGGGTCTTCTAATCCTGTGCTCAAAATTCTTTATTCTAGACCTGTCACTCAGAGGTGGTCCTCTGGCTGGCCCCAACAGCATCATCTGAGAGCTTGTTAGAAAGAGCAGATCACAGACCCTACCTCAGACATTGAGTCAGAATCTGACGTTAAAATATCCTTGAGCGAGTCGTGTCCATCATAAAGCTGGAGAAGTGTTACAAACATGCACTCCCACATCCGGCGCCAGGATAGTAAGGAGTCCTGTCCAGCCTTAGTGGGAATGAGTCCCAAGCTTGATTAGTGATGCCTGCCATGAGCACAGATACTGGAGAGGCACTGTGTGGGCCACTGTCATGCCTATTCTGGACCTGTCTTCATTCATTTTAAGCTGGTAATGCGGCAAACAAAATGAACAAAGTCAGTGGTCACTGGTCCCATCCTGACCCATTTGTCCTTCCCTACCTTCCATTTCTTCTTTATTCATCTCTTCTTTTAGGTATTCAAGTGCTTTCCTCCTCTTTTCTACCCAAAGACAACTATGACTTCAAAAGTCTTGCCTGGGCCTGATATGTCTGCCAACCAAAGAATTAAGAGCCCTTGCTAGCTCTCAAAGCTACGTCAGTACGGGCATAACCCAGGTTTCCACCATTATCTCTGGATATCCAACAGAGTCTACTATTCCCCTCCACTGCCTTGTGCCCCTGTGAACCCTTCAGGGGGATGTCAAATGCCACAGTCCACGAAGACTAACTTAACCCCAGTCGGGAACTCTTTTCCTTCCTTTGGCTTTGCAGGTGCTTGTCAGTACTTCCCATAGGATCAGTTCTAAGCTACCCTATCCCTCCCTCCCCGGCCACCCCGGCCCCCTGGAGGGCAAGCTTTCTGATGGAACAGGCTATGATTTTTTAGACACACAAGAAATGGCTAAAGCAGAATTCCAAATTCAATTGCTTCTCACTGATAAATTTACTGTATGCTACTTTATTGGGGATTTACTTGTTTTACCTCTAGAGAGTATTTCCACAAGGAAGGAAAGAGGGCAAAACACTGAACCTAAATGGATCGATCTTGATGGAAGCATTTCTGCAAACCTCAGGAAAATCATTTTCTTTCTAAAGCCCTAAGGCCTCCTCCTTAGGGAGGGAGTCACTCTGGATTAGCCAAGGAGAGCAACTAGCCAACTACAGTGATTCAGATCCAGCTCATCTCCTGTTTCTGTCTGGTCCACAAGCTAAGCATGGATTTTACCTTTTCAAATCACTGATGAAAAAAGAGCATTTTGTGACATGATTATAAAGTGTGAAAATGATACCAAGTGTGACATGGCCGTGCCCATAAAGAAGGTGTAATTGGAGCCTCTGACATGAGCACCTGGGGTGCCAGGGGAATGCAGGCTGGACTGTCCTTCACGTGAGATCCAGGCAAGGAATCGTGGCAACAGTTCTATACAGACCTTTGCTTTTGAATATCTCCTGCCACCTGGATGCCACAGCGAGAAGACAGGGAACCCATCCCAAATTGCTTGGCCACTTTTTAACAAGTGAGGGCAAGACAACTGAGTCCAAGATCCTGGTGGAAAGCAGGACTGGACCCTAGCTCCACTGCTTCCTCGCCGTGATGTTGTGCTGCTGAAGATCTTGGAGCCTCGAGTTTTTAGTAGCAAAGTGCAGAGAGCACTGCTGACCACTCACAGGATGGCCCGTGTCAAGGGGCTGGGGCGCGGCAGTCAGAGGTCAGCACATTCTGTTCATCAGCTTTTCCAAAACTGATGGTGCGACAGAACACGGGTTTTGAGACAAAGAGATCTCGTGATTCAAATGCCAACTTCATCTCTGACCAAATTGCTTTCTCTCTCTGCCTCACATATTCCTTCTCTTGGAAAATGAACCCCCGTCTTACAGCATTTTATGGGGTTTAAAGAAATAATGGTTATAAAGCACTCTGTCTCACCGAGAGGATGGTTAGCAAATGTCAGCCCTGGCCTTCCTACCTGGCTCCTGGCACCGAACCAGCCTCAGAGTCCCAGCTATGATGACGTGGCCAGGCACACGGGCCCCTCCCCCGCCCTGGTTCACACCAGCGCAGTTCACACCAGCACATCTGCCTCGCAGGCCTTAGCGCGCTCCCTGTCTTGCTGTCACTGTGCCCTCTTCTGCCACCAGCGGGCCCCACCACCAGTTGCATCTCTTCCTGCAAAAGCCCATGCAGAGCAGGCATGAAGGGCAGGCAAGCATAATAAAAAGGTTACAGATGAATATTTATCACCCCAGGGAAAAATATTTGGATTAAGGTTTGGCAGACTGAGCAGACCAGCCACGCAACCTGTCAACCCTGTTTTAAAGGCTGTAACTTAATCTTTGCTAAAGGGCGCAATGCAGGGAGCCAGGCTGGGTCATTGTGCTCCCTGGCTCAGCAGCCAGCCCTGCACCCTGCCTTCCTGCCCGGCGCAGTGCAGCTCCTGGCCCTGGGAACACCAGGTCTGCATTCTGCTCGCTCTCACTGCACCTCCTCAGCAACTCTGTCACCTCTGCCGTGCTCCAACACACCAGCCAGCCAGCCTCCCTGCTTCCTCTTGCTTCTCTGTCTTTCTCTTTTTCTCTTTCTCTCATTTTCTATTTCTTTCTATTAATCGACACACCTCTCCCGGGGTGGGCTGGGTGCCAGGTAGCATGGGCGAGGGCCACAGCACAGGAAGGAAGGCCTCTTGGTGCTACTTCGCTACCCTCAGCTCATGTGCCTTCAGAAAGCATGTGAGAAACAGATTGAGGTCAATTCTCCAAAGGAAAAAAAAACAGGGTGTGAGAAGACAGGGTCCTGTGGAGGCCAGAAAAGGCCACTTTACAGAAGGTGACTGAGGAAAGCCTCTTCCAGGAGGTGAAGCCAAGTTAGGATCTGACAAGTGAGCAGAAGCCAGTTGCCTAAGGAATGGGGGAAGGGCGTTTCATGCAGAGGGAACAGAGAAGGTGAAGGCCTGGAGGTGGGAGCAATTGGACCTGTTTCAGCAACAGAAAGGAGCTGGTATGGCCAGAGGGAAAAACAGGGGTCAGAGAGTGGACAGCCTTCAGCTCTGCTCAGGAGTCTGGTTTTATTGTAACAGCAATATGGGGTCATTTCAGTCCTTGAAATCAGCTGTGCTCCTTTCTATGGTGTCCTGCATGGATCATATCATATAAATAAATATTTAATAGCCCAATGTGTTGTCCAGTGTGTCTGTTTAACTTGCTGTCTCCTAAGCACCCTGAAGGCAGGACTCCTTTTGTAGATGTAGCTCTGTACGATGCTTGGCAAAGAGTCTGGACTTCGGAATATTCACTACAAGAAGGAATGAGTGAGAAGGGACGAATGACTCAGTGTGCTACCTTAGAGTGGACAGTCATCCTCAATACTCCTGGGGATTGGCTCCAGCTGATACTGAACTC
The DNA here is from genome assembly GCF_902686455.1 of Sciurus vulgaris. NCBI lineage: Eukaryota > Metazoa > Chordata > Mammalia > Rodentia > Sciuridae > Sciurus > Sciurus vulgaris. The sequence continues at coordinate 10,718,466 of NC_136466.1, forward strand.
CCAGGATGCTCAAATCCCTCACACAAATGGCTGAGTAGTCTCACATCCTCCTGTACATGTTAAATGACTTAGTAAATGACTTCTAACACTTTTAAGTCGTTATAGTACCTAATGCACTGTAAATCCTAGGTAAAAAGTTGTTACACCGTATAAGGGAATAATGTCAAGAAAAAAGTCTGTACGTGTTTGGCACAGACTCCATTCCCCCCCAGATGTTCGGTCTGTGGTTGGGTGAATCCAGGGGTGCAGCACCCATGGATATGGAGGGCTGACTGTACTGAGATGGGTTCTTTGGATCCCACACCGGACACTGAAACTGGCACACCACAGTGATTTGGGCAGCAGGTCTGAGCTCTGTGGGCTGAGGTCCCCACAGCACTGCTGATGCCCAGCGCTGTGGCTGGGCCCTTCTCCAAGGATACACTGGCCGGGAGCAGTCTTCACGTCGTCTCCAGGGGCGGAAGTGGTGTTCATCTTCTCTGCGTTGGGGAACTGGCTCATCAGCTGCAGCTGGAAGTCCTCTCTTCGCTCATACTCCTTCCCTCGGTAGATGAACACTTTGTTCTGCAAAGCAGTGATGCCCATCAGAGACCCCAGAGACTTCTGACGTGGAGCACGTGCCCGAGCACAGCGGGGCGGCTTATGAAATGAGCAGGGGGCTGTGGGGACCTGACAGCTCCCTCTGCCCTCAGCTTCCCACCAGCGGAGGGAGGAGCTCGGCTCCCTGGCCCAGCTGGGCACGCCGCTTCTTTAAAGAGCTCCTTCCACAGGGAGAGAGGAGTGTGCACGCAGGCGCTTCTTTAAAGCATCCCACATGCAGCTTCCAGAATAAGTTTTTTGCTCATGTTTCACCCCAAGGCACCCACTGTCCTGTTTATGTGGTCACGCCATTTCCCTGCTGCCTTCAATGTGACATGTGGGCTGGGCTCGTGGGGACCACTGTTCAAGGTCCTCTTCTCCTGACTCCAGGCCCTGAGCTCCCCAGGACATTCTCTTCACCCCTTCTCAATCAGGTCAGCCCCGCCTAGACCAGCAGTCCTCAACTGGGTGTGTTTGTTCCCGAGGGACACTGGCCATGTCTGGAAACATTTGTCGGATGTCACGCTGAGGGTGAGGGGTGCTACTGGGAGCTGGGGTAGAGGCCAGAGATGCCACTAAACATCCTGCAACACCTGGAACAGCCCCTACAACCAAGCAGGATGATCCAAGATGTCAACAGGACCAAGGTGGAGAAGCCTTGGTCTAGACAACATCTGGGCCATCTGTGCCGCCTTGAATGGTCCCAAAGTTCTTCTGTCCAACCAAGTCTCTCTGACCTCTGTCGCCTTCCAACCAGCATCATCGGAAGAGCCTAGGAGACCTTTCAAAATTCAGATTCCCAACCAGTGACCATGATGGCTGCAAGGATATGGGGAAAGGTATGTTTGCACATTGTTGGTGGAATTGCAAATTAGCACAACCACTTCAGAAAGCAGAATGGAGATTCCTCAAAAGACTAAGAATGGGACCATCATGTGACCCAGCTATCCAATATCCTATAGTGACGCACACATGCCAGCAGCACCATCCACAGTAGCTAAATTATGGAACCAGCCAGGAGCCCATCAACAGCAAATAAAGAAAATGTGGTCTCCACACACAATGGAGTTCTACTTAGCCATAAAGAAGAGTGAAATTATGCCATTTGCTGGTAAATGAATGGAACTGGAGAAATAAGCCAAACTCAGAAAGTCAAGGGTTGAATGTTTTCTCTCCTATGTGGAAACTAGAGAGAAAAGGGGAATTTAAAAAAGGGGGGATCTTGCCAAAATAGAAGGGAAAGCAGTCAAGTAGAAACAGGGAACCAAGAACGGGGGAGGAGAGGAGGGAAAGGGGAAGAACAGGGGATTGGAGTTGACCAGACTATCTAGGTGCAGGTACAGATATACGATGGTGTGCTCCGATTTTATGTCTAATAATAATGTATTGATTTACAATAAAGAGATATAGAAGGAAGACCAATAGAGCAAAGGAGGGGTCCTGGGGGAGGAAGGAGCGGAGGGAGAGAGGAAGGAAAAGAACGTCCAGATTCCCAGGCCGCTCTCCAGAGTCCTGAAACGGAGTCTGCAGGAGCTGGGCCCAGGAACACACGCTCTGAACAAGTTGCCCAGGGGACCCTGAGGGGCAGTCAGTGGGGAAGCCACCTCCACTCCACCCAGGAGAGCCTCCTTGTCTGCCCTGACGGCTGCTCATGGCCTCACTCCTCGGCCATGGCTTCCACTTCGTTGGTAACCATGGTGATTCACCTCCTTGACTGCGCTGGAGGTCAAGTGAGGTCAGGGGTCAGGTCTGCTCTTTCCTTTGCCTCTCCCTGTCCCCAGAACAGAACCATAAATTCACAGGCTGGAAGGAAGTTGACAGGTGACCTAATCCCTCTACTCCGCGGCTAAACAGGCCTCTAACACAGTGATTCGGAAACAATGCTCCAGGGCCCGGAGGGTCCCCAAGACCTTTCCGGGACCTCACAGAACCAGAACAATTTCACAATAGTTAAAAGCTGTGTTCGCCTTTTCTACCCTGGCTCTCTCACGGGTAGACGGTGGAGCTTTTCAGAGCCTACATGATGTGTGACCACAACGGATGAGAACCTAGCTCTTTTCTGAAGCCAGACATTGAGATTTGCAGAAATATAAAGCAATCTTGCTTTATTCCCTTATCTTTTAAAATTGGAAGATATAGCTACTTTGCCTAAAAAAATTACCATTTATGTTAACAGGTGTTGGGTTTATTATTGTTATTCTAAAATAAATTGCCAAATATTTTAATCTTTTCCTTCGTTTTCATTTTTCATATGGTACATGTACATAAAGAATCTAAAACACTGAGAGTCTCTGGAGTCCTCAGGAGCTTTTAAGAGCAAAGAGATCCTCGGACTAAAACTCGTGAGAGCCACTGCTGTGTGGTGACCCCGGTAGCAGTCATTCTCGGTCTCTCTTTGAATTCCTGGCTCTAGTAATGGGGAGCTCACTGCCTCCCCAGGCTGCTGTACAGAAACACAGCAGGCGACTGATGCTGGTGGCTCTGATGGGAACCGAGGCTGAGGACCCCCGGGGACAGTGGCAGTGCTCACTCCGGCGGGCAGAGGAAAGTTTGGCTTCTGAGCTGTGAGCTTCCGAGCACAACCAGATCCTCAAAGGACAGAGGGACCTCTGAAACACCAAGGCCTGGCCTCCCTCACCGGAGCCAGCTGCACACTCACCCGCAGAAACGAGGGGAATCCCTGGCCGTAGTATCCCACAGCAAAGTAGTCTGGCTTGGGCCTGAGGATTTTCATGATATTTTCATAGAACTTGGCTTGCTGGATCTGAAAGAAGAAAACACAGGTTGTAACAACTCAGATGTGCATCCAAGGTATCTTCAACCCAGAGGCCACCGTTAAGACCGACCTGCCGGGTGCACAGCATAGTGCACCTGTGACTGTCTGTAACGTGTTACCAGCAGCTCTGCTTACAGAGAGCCAGGTGCCATGCCAGTCACTCTACCTGTTCTCCTCTGTTTACCTGCATCCTCTCACAACTATCCCACAAGTGTCTCCAGTTTGCAACTCAAGCAATGGCATCTCAGTGTGGCCAGGAAGTACGGGACTGAGTCCAGGCAACGACTTCTAGGTGCACACTCTGCTCACGCTTGGTGTGTGTTTGTGAGGATACACAAATGGAGGAGTGTCTCTGGGTGCCGATGTCCTCCTGTGTCTGCGCACTTGACGTATTTCATCAATCCCAAGAGGTGTGTGCTTCTTATATATTGACATCTCCAAAAACATCTTACCTTATACTTCATGGCCTCTTACAATTGCTGTTGGCCCTATAGAAACCCTGATGTGGGCTGTGTGCCTGAACGTGCACACACACACACACACACACAAACGCACAGCTCACAGTCAATGGTAACTTCAACTTGATGTGGTCTGGAAGGTATGTGTGGATCTAGACAGGAGCGTGTGTGACACAGAGCCTGTGCTTTGTGCAGGGGTGTGTCTCAGGGGTGTGTGTGTGCTTGTGCATGAAGGCACGTGTGCTCCCATGTCCACAAAGGTCAATGCAGATGAGCCCTTGGGGCAGGTATCAAGTGCCTCCTGGTGCCAGCACCTGTGTGCGGATTTGCATCATACCTTACACATCTTAAAGCAGCTAACAGCTTATTTGTTGTAAGGAGCTCATCATACCTGCACCCTCCCCTCAAAAAAAAGCTAGCGCCCCTCTTCACATTCAGACTCTCATATTGTGCTCTCCTGGAAATGCCTAGATTGGCCTCTCTCAGTGATTGGGAAGGGGCCCCGAGGTCCTGGCATCCAGGCAATGTGTGGGGAGTGGACAGGGTGGGGAGCAGCCGAATGCTCTGCCTTGAGCCCACAGAGGCCAACTCCCCACCAGGTCCTGGGCCTGGAGATGCTCCTGGGAAAAGCCAGATGGGGAGCATTTTAATGTGATTTATCTGAGCATCAAAAAGCACAAATTTGTGTTTTTATTTAATTGGCTTAGTGATTTGTGGAAGTTTTTCCGTAAATGCAGCAGTGTTTAATGGATACGCAGCAGCAGCAGCAGCAGCAGCAGCAGCGAGCGCTGCCCTAGCGCCACGCAGGTACTTAATGCTCCATCCAACCTAGTGGAAGAGACCTCAGCTCAGCCTCACTCCAGCCTCAGGCTACCTCCATTCTTCTTCTATTTTCCTGCCCCACCTGGCCTCCTGCCTCCTTCTATGCAACCTCTGTGGGGAGAGGAGGCTGTGAGCAGCCACAGGCTATCAGCCTCCCCCGGGACCAGGAAGGACCAGAGGCCTTACCAGGTTCTGACTCAGCAGCTCGTAGTCGAAGATCTCCATCTCATACTGTTCCGCCAGCTCCTTGCACAGACTGATGGCCTCTTCCCACATCTACAGAAGGTCACAGGAGCAAAGGTTATGGGACCCCAACTTTCTGGAGCCGTTGCTGAGGAAGCCCCACTGTGTCCCTTAGACTGGGCTGTAAGCCTCACCCAGACCTCGCCCCACACAGAGGGAGCCAGGGGCTTCCTGGCAGAAACGACCTCTCCCTGGCCTCTCATCCTAGTTTCTCCATGAATAATGGAGCGGGCGGGAGACCTTATTTCCATGCTCTCTGCTTCTTCCTAACCACTGTGAGAGGAACTGACTGGATCCTCGCGGGCCGGGCGAGAATGGAGACTCAGGGAGGCACAGAGCCTGCCCAGGCCAAGGGCCTACCCAGGAGCAGGGCCGGCACCCCAGCCTGGGCTGTCGCTCGACTCCATTCCTGTCTCAGAGACGCTTAGGAAATTAAACCTGTGATGACTTCAGCAGGGGGCAGGCTGGGCAGGGGGATGGGGGCCCCACCTTCCAAAGAGAAGGGAGCAAGTGGCCTGAGCCAGAGAGCTTCTGGGGATGAAGTCTGGCCCAGACCCTGGCTGTGCTCATGTCCTGTCCTGGGATCTTTCACCTCTGGTTTCCTTGTGGGGGTCAGTATCGGGCAGAGGCAGAGGTGGAGGTGGAGTATAAAAAAAATTAAGGTTATATTGTAGGAGAGCTTCCCCATCTTTAAAAATACTTTCTCTTCTCTGTTTTAGGAGAAAAGCCAAGATCACCCACCATCTTAGACTGAAGTGGGTCACCAATCTCTGCACACAGAAGGGGAGGTGCAGGGTGGGCTGGAGACCTGGCCACCTCTAGGGATACCCATTCCATTTCACATTCAGTTTAAAATAGAAAATGCCCCTCAACGGAGAAGCTGGAGGAGGCCAGGGAGGAGAGAGGGCAGATCTGGAAACGCAGTATGAGCTTCCTATCAGAAGTGCTCTCTGCAGGAAATAAAATCAAGAGTCGCATGGAGGAGCCTGGCTGTAAACAGTGGACAGCTTAGTGAGCCCCATAAAATGCTTTCTGTGCCAGGAGCAAGCAAGTCTGTGGGCTTCACCTGAACAGGAAGGTTGAAGAAATGCCCCTGGCTGGACCAGGGGATAGTTTGGCTCAGGTGCAGGTCGTCACCAAACTTCCCACCTAATGCAAACCGGGAGGAGAAACTCTGCCCATGTGTTAAGATCACCAAGAGACCATGGCAGGGGTAGGGCAGGAAGTCAGATCCCTGCTATTCCTTCCTAGGTCTCCTGGGGCCTCTGATGGTCACCGATCTCTTTGAGCCTCAGACATTCATTCCTGAGTGCTGCTGGGTTCTGGGCATGGTTCATGGGCACAGCCATTGAGCAGAAGTGCAGATGGACAATACGTGGTCTCTACCCTTACGGGACATCAGTGAATGTAACAGTTGTATTTTGAGGGGTACAGAGTCTGACAGGGGATGGGAAGATGGACATACAGAGTTGAAAGCCATTGTGTGTGTCTGCAGCAATGGGTCTTCCCGAGGAAGTGTGGATGAAGAAAGCTCAATGGGGTGCTCAGGAGTTTGGGCTTCATTCTAGAAGCATCCACAGGAGTGGTCTTCAGGGTGAGCTGTCTCCATTGGCTGCCTCCTCTCTGCTCCCAAATGCTTTGGCACCACCTTGTCCTCTCCCTCATTTTTGCACAACCAAAGGGCACCATGCAAATGCTGTAATGACTGGCATGCCTCTTAGAGCTTGGCACACTCAGCACAGGGCAGACTGCTTTGAATGCTTTGAGGAGGACAAAGTCCTACAGGTCCTTTTGGGTCTTTCCCATTGTGACTGACTTAACCAGCAGTAAGCAAACCGGAAGCTCTGATTTGACACCCAGTGGGGCAGGAGGTTCAAGCGATGGCAGAGTCTCTGCCCTCAAGAGGCTTAGCGTTGTAAATCATGAGATGGTCTTCTCCAACTGCTCAGTCCTGGGGGATTTATAAGCCCTTCTGCAGACATTACCTCATCCTATCTTTCCAGGGATGGTAGGGAGATCAGACCAAGGCAGATGCAATGAACTGCAGCAGCAGGAAGATCAAAATTAAGTGTTACATGGTGTCCTGGTGAACTGGAGGAGGGCTTGCAACTCAGAGGAGAGGCAGGGCTGTGGGTAAGCAGGAGGCTTGAGATAAGCCTGGGAGAGGAAGTGGCAGAGCCAGGTAACAACGATGACATGAAAATGTACTGGGTATACCATGTACAGTTCCTAAACTAGACTCCCTGTGTGGATCTTACCCTACGGCTAGGGAGTTGGTCCTATTAGCATCTTACTATGATGGAAGCAGAACTAGAGTATTGCAGAGGCCAAGAAGACTGTAGGTGGTAGAGAAGCAAAGAATAAAGCTCCAGAGTCTACTCCAGAGCCTGAGTGCTCAGCTGCCAGACCACGTCCCCTGTGGGCTGATGGGAGCTTCTGGGCTGCTGCTGCCTGATGGGTCACTGGAGGTTGGAGCTGGGCAGTTGCTGGTTTGCCCATTTCCTGGCCAAACCCAACCAAGAACGCTTGCTGCTAAATATCAACAATGGTGCCACAAGGCCATTCGCCCATTCGGTCCACCCACTTGCCCTTGGGATAAAATCCTTGGTCCCTGTGTATCAGGTTCTGTTCTGGCCACTGGCCATTCATCAGTGGACATGGAGGGTCTTTGCTGTCATGGCCTTCTGAATTGGGGAGCCAGACAATAAACAAGAGAAACAAAATGAACGCGGTGATGCCTGAGAGCGACCAGTGCTTTGAAGAAGGAGGAATGGTGACCCAAGGCAGGGTGAGGCTGCTTTTCCTGAGGTGTTGGGAGAACCACTTGGAGACATGACACACAAGCAAAGCCCTGAGGAGCCAGTCTTCCAGCGGGGAGTGGGAGGAGGTGTGCTCCCCGCTGGGAAAAGCCAGGGCCAGGGCTCCGAGGCTGGAAGCAGCTTGGCACGGAGCAGGTGCCAAGAGAGCTCCCAGCGGGGAGGCAGTCGGGGCCTGGCTCACAGAGGCCCTGCCAATCCCGGGAAGGACTGTGTCATTCATTCTAAGTGGAACTGGGAAGCGATTGAGACTCCCCAATACGATGGGTGATCTGACCACCCTGTTTTCTGAATGGAGGCTGGCAGGGCAGGAGAGGAGGCAGGGACTCTGCTTAGTGGCCCAGTGAGTGATGTGGTACTTGAAGGGGAAGGTTTCCAATCAAGATGGAGAGAAGATGGAAAGAAGGGGTTGGATTTAGATTTGCAGGGATAGCTGCCATTCCTGAGGATGGTTATGGTGTAGGGTTTGGGAGAGAACTGTCCTTCCCAGTGGCCAGGGTCCCCACAGAGAGAGGGGGGCAGGAGCAGATTACCTTTCCCTTGTCGAAGTAGCCTATGATGGTCTCATAGAGTGTCTCCTTCAGCTGCCGGTGGGTCTGGGGGTGCTGCTGGCCTGTCTGCATGACCTGTGACGCACACTGCTCATCGGACCACTGTGGAGAGGGACACGGGGAGTTACCCAAGACCAAGGGACTGCCATGGCCAGTCGTCTCCCCAGGACTGAAGGACAGAAAACGCCCTCCCCACACTGTGTCCTTTCCTTCTCTCCTCAAAAACTCAGGGTCCCTCTGGGGAGGCTTCCCTCTTGGAACATGAGTACCAGATGCTTGGAGATTGCTCTTCAGCAGCACCCATGTCCCAGAACAGAGACTGACTAGGAGAGAGCTGAGGCCTGCAGACCCTGTCCTAGCTCCCTGTGGCTCTGGGTATCAATGGCCAACCAGGCAGACACTGGTCCCTTTGTAAAGCACTTCCTGATTTTTGCTGATGGTGCTTATTTGATCCCTTGGCTGTCTCTGTGTAGCTTGCAGGGACTCTCTCTAGACCCTGATGAGCCAGGGTCCCAGCTTTTCCAAAGCCAAGGGAGATCGTCTGACTTATCCAGCTATTGCAAAATGTTCAAGAGAAGGAAAGCAGTTCAGTGGGCACACTAATGGTTTATTGCTGGTTGCAGTTTGGATGCTATAACACTGCAAAATATATCTTGGGGGGTTATACTGCTAGATGTAAAGGTCACTAAAACCGTATGTGATCAGGGGAAGTAGGGCAGAAAAGTATCCTGCCAGGTCAATGTTTTGGGACCACTGATCAAACCAAAATTCATTTGACTTTTTTCCTTTTTTTTTTTTTTTTTTTTTTTTTTTAACTCTTTAACATGCTGTGAGGGCCCCACGGGGTTCCCTGCCTGGACCTCCTTCATCCAAAGGGACAGCACCTTGAGAAGCCAGGTGTGAAGAAGCAGTGTGTACGCAGCCTCTGTGTAATTGTCACAGTCCAGGTGAAGGTCACGGAGTTTGTACAGGTACCTGTTTGGGGAACAATATACCAAGTTACCAGGAGTAGTGAGAAGGAGGTGTTGGTAGGGACAGGAAGGAGAACAGAACAGCTGTTCCCCTGTAGGTCACAGGGGAACCTTCATAGTGACAGCAGCTAGCATTTGCTGAGCACCAGCCCCAAATGCCTTGGATCATTTGTTCCTCATGACAAGCCTGTGAGATGGGTTCCCTGGGGACTCCTGTTTTCAGTTGAGAAAGCCACAGTCTAGAGAATCAGGACCACCCCAGCCTGCATTCAGCTTGATATTGAAGGGTCCGGCCAATGCAATATGACAAGTCAGGGAAATAAAGGCAGAGAAATAAAGAGAGAGAACTTGCCAGAAGACCCAGCTGACAAACAGAAAAGGTGGGTGGTCACCTCCACTTAACCAGTGTCTGACCACAGGAGCAGGAACAGACCTCATTAACTAGAAAAGGCAGCTCAAACTACCACTTCCATGTTCTCTGAGTGTAAAGAAAGTGTAGAAGGAAGGAGACCAGGGGCTGGAGAGTGTACAGTAATGTGGAGGCCCTGAGTGTCGATGGGGAAACCCACTGGTTGATTGCATGGCATTCCTATGTCCTGTCCCTTTGCAAAGTAACATTCCAGTTTCTGAACCCTGGGATGACAGTTTATGAAGGGTATTGGAGACGGGAGCAAAGGAAGGGAGGTTTGGTAAATTCTTAGATCACTGATCCACAGTAGGCACCAATGAGCAGTGAATGAACTTCTCTGTGCCTCAGTTTGCCCATCTGCAAGATGGTGACACTCAGCAACTCCATAGAGTTGGTCAGCGTAAAGGGCCAAGCAGGTCGTGAGTAACATGAAAGGCTCCATAAGTGACAGCTAGCATCGCTGCTAATGCAGGCGAGTGCGCACTGAAAGTGATTAGCTTGTTGCTGGCAAAAAGCACTGACAGCTGCTATTATCACTGTGAACCACATTCTTCTAGAGAACATTCCACCTGCCACTGCTAGAAGCAGAAACCAGAGCCCAAGAACCACTGCTTTGGTGACTTGCATGACAGTGGAGCACTGAACAACTCTTAGTAATTAAGTGAAGGGAAAAGGCTCGATTCTCCCCCGAGGAGAGGTATTGGTGCCACGTGGCAGGATGTCACCGAGGCCCACCCCTCACTCTGGGGAAGACGGGCTTCCAGCATCTGCACTCGTGAAAGTCCCTGTGCTCAGGCTTGGGTTCCTAGTAGAAGAAAGGCCTTCTGCTCAGAGCTACTGACATTCAATGTCCCTGGCCACATAAAAGAAGGCTGAATGTCGACTGCCTGACCTCAGGTTAGGGACAGCCAAAGGTCTGGAGGAGAAGACCATCACCCCGTGGCTGTTTGATAGCTGCTGAACCAGGACACCCAGGGCCCTGCTGTCATTCACTTATTCACCCAGTACAGTGTACTGAGCACCCATGCTATACCAGGTGTCTGAAATAAGAGGTAGCAAAATGGAACCTGTTCTTATGTTTGGGATTCAGAGTCTAAAAGAGTTAGATATGAATCAAGTTATCAAATGAATAACTGGAAAAATACAGCTATGATAAATATTGTGAAGGAGAGATCTATGGACTGACAGTGAGATTTATCTAGCTGGGGAGAGAAAGGGGTTCTATAAAGGACTCTGGCCTGCTAGTTGAGCTGGGCTCTGAAGGAGAAGGGCATGAGATGGTGAATATCCCAGGCAGAACAATCTGCTCATCAAGAGAGTGCATTATTACCAAGAAGCCCATCCACCCATCCCAGCAATGCTGTTCAGGTGAGGAAACAGGGCTGTATTAGCACCCCAGAGCCAGAGACAGGCAGAAGCAGGTTCCAACCCAGATATTTCCACCTCATTTGTCCACACTCCTCCCCATAATGCTCTGCTGATCAGAGTCATCAGTGAAGCTGCTTGTGGCTCCAGGTGGAGCTGGGAATTTGGAAACACCTGTGTGCATACACATAATCCTGTCTTATCTCTTCCCATCCATTATGGATCCCTTAGACTCTTAGAAGTCCGTACCCAACACTGGAGGAGAGGGGCCCAAGGGAGAGTCTCCCTGCTATAGTCAACTCCTGCATTGGCCAAGGCACTCTCTCCTCTTGTTTATTAACCTTAGGGATTGGTCTTCTGTTAAGAGCCCAAGGGAGGACCTCAGTGAGCTAGCTCACTTAGAATATCAAAAGTCAAATACCTCCAGATGCTGGCGTGAGGTAGGCAGGGTATGGAACCATGGAGAGACACTCTCATGACCCTGGGGCTGGCTCCTGCCACGTCTAAAATGGCCATCACCACCCATGCAGGTGACAGCTGTCAGATAGGATGAGGGTCCAGTGTGGCCAAACCCTCTGAGTTTTTTTAGGAGAAGGAAATTTTGAATTTTATGTAAAATCTCTAGATTTTACAAATTTGGCAACTGATTAAAAATTGTTTTAAAATACTATGCCTGCCAAATGGAACAGGTTTTCAGACTATACCCTGTTTGCAATGTCTGGTTTGGGCAAATATGGCTTTCCTAGATAGGCTCCAAATCTCCAAAGCTTGCGGAGGTCTGGGATTTGCCATCTGTGCTTCTAAAATGGGAGGCAGAGGAAAGAGGATGGAGGGAGGGACCATATGCCAGCACGTCACCTATAGTATCTGTCTCATCCTCAAAACAGAAGGTGGAATGGAAACGCTGCAGATGGGGAAACCTCAACCAATTCCTGGGTTGATTCGTCCAATGTAACAGAAAAAACAGGGTGAAGACCCCGAGTCTTTCAGACCCCAAGCTTGGTGCTACCACAGTGTCATGTCAATGATGTTATAAATGACCCAAGCTCAGAACAACCTACAGAATTATTGTTTCTCCCAAATGAAAGTTTCTACTTCTGTAATAACATTAAACTAAGAACCTAAAAATATCTTCAGTAAGAGCAGACTTAGTTTAGACTTGAAGTCTCCGCCCTTTGACTGAATATGTCAAAGGTCTTAGAAATACCCGTCTCCTTAACCTTCTGGTTGATTCCACCTCAGGGGCTCCTGCCTTGTAAGCATATACAATCAAGGTATATGTCCAAGAATTCTGTTGTTGTGTTGTTTGTTACAGAAAAAGTCAGAAACAACCTAAATGTTCAACAATATAGAACCAGTTACATAAATTACAGTATGTTCTGGAAAGGAAGTTGAATGGTTTCATTAAAAATGATGCTAAAATACATCTGTTGACATGGAATTCTTGTCAAGTTAAAGAAAGAGCAAATAATAAATCATTAGTAATTCCAGTTTTGCAAAAAGTAATGTATGCCTAGAATTTGATATATGCACAAACACAGAAAGATCTGGAAGTATGTATGGGTTATGGGAACTTATTTCATTTTTTGTTTTGCTTATCTGTATTTTATGAGTTTATTCTGTTTCAGTAAAAAGTCTATATTATTTTTGTAATGAGCAAAAAATAACAATAAAAAACTTTGCAGAAAAATATGAGATTCTGAGAAAAATTGGCAAAGAAGTTCTTTTTGCTCCAGGCTAATGTCCCTAAAGCTCTTTGTGATATATTAAAACAAGTATCTCTTACAGGCCTAAAAGGAAGCAGGCATTGTGCAACTCTGTACTTCTCCCCTTCAGAACCCGGCTGACCTATGGCTATACCATGTTCCTGGACCAACCAGGGCTTCACATGCCAGAGCTCACCCAGGAGAGGGGAAGAGCAGGGCCACGTGGCAGGCGGGAGAGCTCCGGTGGTTTATGGGGCAGAGTGTAGAATGGTCAGGGTTGAGTCTGGGGAACTGATAGGCATCAGAACACGCAGGGTCGGAACGTCAAGAGGAAAAGGTTAAACTCTATCCTGAAGGCAGTGGGGAGCTGTCAATGGATGTCAGCAGGGGGCAGCGCAGCAGGTCTGAATTTAGAAAATAAAAATCTTACCTTATGTACATCTCCTCCCGGTTGTTATCTTTGTAGAAATTCTAGATGGGGAAGAAAAGCAACCATGAGTGTTTTGCTTTACAAGGCTCTGAGGGTAGAGGGTGTCGTGATGGAGATGAGAGAGGTTGCTGTTTGCTGCCGGGTATCCTGAGATGGGAATTTTACTCTGCTGAATGCATTCAACAGCCTCATTGGGAGAATCTGTTTTGAAACTCACTTCTCCGACTATAAAGGGACAAAGGAAATGTCTCAACCATCATATATAAGGGGATGCAGTTGAGCTGTCTTCTGGGCTGAGAGGTGGGTTTCCATGGTGGGGCCAGTCTGCTTTGATAAAGTCCACATTGAAGGGCAGCCCAGCTTAATCTTTCAGTGTCCAGGCCTGTGGTCACAAGGACCTGAGTTGGAAAGAGAGTGACAACATCCCAGCAATAGTAATCGATCATAACCCCTGACAGCACAGAACTCTCCAGAGCTATGATGGGATTCCACTGCCAAAAGCACTTGAACTTGGCAAGACTTGGGAAGCTGAGTCTCTATTCCAGCACAGAAGCCATTTAGACTGGTAGTTGTCCTGGGCTCCAACACCAGAGATCCTAATCCTGTGACATCTTTAAACAAGTCCTTATAGATTCTGAGCCAGGAGGTCCTGATCCAGCCTGAGAGCCCTGCAGGGTGGGGGTGGGGGTGGGGGAACTGACAAACTGCTTTAACCCTCAGCTCTCCCCACACTAGGCACCTCTCCCCCATCCTGCCCTGATTCTTGACACCACATTCAAGTCCCATGTCCAAACCTATCAGGGTCTGACTGCCAAAGAACTGCCTGCCCTAAGCTTTCCCCCAGGCCCTGTTCTGACAGCTAAAGGTCTATTTCTTCCACCAGCTTCTCTCTCCTTAGAAGCTTCTCTGTTCCTGGAAAGCCCCCCGCCACCTTCTGCTCTTTCTGTAAATGGGGCCTCATGGAGATATTAGCACTGACTCCTTTCTGCTGTTTAATTCCTTTAAATTCCCCTCAGCATTCTGGAACATCAATGGCAATATCTAAGCTGCTACAAGAGAGGCCGTGTTGACTAAGGGGAGGCCACACAACAGAACTGGGAGGATTGGACTTGTATTTCAGGAGCATTGGGAGTGACAGGGGGCTGATGTAATGGAGGCCACATAGGCTTCAGCCTACTTTGTTCATTTAAAACATTTTAAAGCTGGCCAATATGGCGGAAGGTAGTGCCTTGGCTGCTGCTACCCTTCCTGAGCCAATCACCCAGCACAGGAGGGAGGCTGTCAGGAGCAGGCCTGTGCCAGCTCCTGAAACAGAGGCAAGAGCTTGAGTTTGGCCTTAGCTGCTCTGCTAGGTTGGCCCTTGGGCCTTCTCTAAGTCCTAGTTATTCATGCTACTCCATCCTGCCGGAAGAAGGAAGCCAGCTCCCCAGCAGCAGGACCGATAAACTTGCTGCTGTTGTTTCCTCCACGTAGGAGATAAGCTAACCAAGACTGGAGAGCATCTCCACAATACCTATTCTTTTAATTATCAGGGTAAATGACAGCCCATGGGCTGTGTCCCTCTGAAACTCACATTGCTGACCAGTCTCCATTGCCATCTACCTTCTGTGGGATGTATGAAGGACTAAAGGGGTATTCGTTATTCCCATTTTCCATATAAGGAAAGCAAGGCATGTCCTTAAGACACAGAGCTGGCAGGCGGCAGAGCAGGGGTGCCAAACCACATTTGTCTGATTTCAGAAGCTGTTAGCACCACTTCCCTGTGAGGAGCAGGAATGAGACCCAAGCTAAGCCCACCCCCTGGACTCTGGTCTGCGTGGGCAGCGGGGAGACCCCCCAGACTCTGGACTGACATGAGCAGCGGGGAGATGCCCGTGGACTCTGGACTGACATGGGCAGCAGGGAGGCCCTCCCCCCTGAACTCTGGACTGCGTGGGCAGCAGGAAGACGCCCAGGCCACGCACCAGCAGGTTGACAGTGCAGCTCATGCGGTTGTCCTTGCTCTCGTCGGTCATCACACCCCGGTAATCCAGCAGCTTCTCCAGGAGCCCTTTGACCAGGTTCACAAAGTTCTCCACCGACCTGGCAATAGTCGGGTGCTCCGCGGCACACTCCATCAGGCTGCGGGCAGAGGCAGGGTGTGAGCTCAGGCCAGGGGAGAGACCGCGCGGGGACCCATGGCGGGTGGAAGGAGCCCCAGCCAAACAGTTCTGCCAATCCCAGCTGCCCTGGTTGTGAATGGTTCTTTCTCATTTGAATGTGTATTTACTCATTCAGTGCAGCAAAAGTCTACTTTTCTATATTAAAATGGGAAAAAAATAAAAGTCAGAAATTTTCCAATGTGTGCTGGCGGGGGTGGGGGTAATGGTCACTGACACATTCACATTGGGAGTACCACAGGACAGCTTGGTGAGTGGCAGTTTGCACACTGTCTCTCAACACTGAATGCATGTGTCCTGTGACCCAGCAACTCAACTTCAGGGAAGCTGCTCTGAGGACCATTCCCAGCATATGCCACGTGTATTTATAGCACTTATAAATTGCCGCTGATACTGAAATAGTTGGAACCGTCTTCAGGGTCCATCAATAGAAAACAGTTAAATAAATTAAGCTATATTCACAGAATGTGATGCTATGAAGCCATTAAAAGGAATTTGAGAGATCAATCTGTTTTGATATTAACAGCTCTATAAAATATATAGTTAAATGAGTCAAGTCGCTGAATGATTTCGTTTTTAACTTAACTGATGGTATAGCACTTACTAAGTCCCAAGTGTTATTCTTAACATCTCACAGATATCAGCTCAGCTGATCTCCCATCACAGTTTAATGAGAGGAGACTTACAGGCATTGAGAGGTCCACTAACTTGTCCAAGGTCACACTATGACTGGTAAATACCAGTCATCAGGTTCCAGGGTTCATGTCTCAACCACCAAACACTACGCATGGGCAAACCACATGGTGGCATGTGGCACATGGCCAGGAAGGACAAACACCAAGTGCTTAATCATAGCAGCTTCTCAGAGGGGGGTGAGGTTGAGGGACATAGGAGGAAAGCCTTTGTTTTCAATTTAAATATGGGTATATTATTCGAAAAAGATAACCTGCATTATAATATTAATATTATAAATTTTTAAAATTAAAATACAAAATGTGATGTCCCTAAACCTCTTCTAGCAGACACTGCTAGGCATTGTGGTGGGAAGAAGGATCAATCTGGGAAGCCTGTGCCTACCCCAGGTGGCCGGCAGGCTAGGGAGAGACGGATGGATTAGAACTCTGATGAATGACTGCTTCTTTTTAATCACTTTCTCTGTGCCAGAGGCTGCAAGAGTCCCTTTTCCATTAGAAATCTCACAGAAATTCTGACAAAGTAAAAATCCCCCCATTCTATAGAAGAGGAAATGGAGGCTCAAAAAGGCAGAAGGCCCTTCCCCCTACCACTCTGGAAGTGCATTTGAGTGGTGACCTTGGGAATCAAGCTGGGATTCAATTGCTGGGAGCGAGTGTCCCCCAGAGGGGCACAGCAGCCTGTCCCTGGGTGTCTCTGCTGGGAGAGCAGCACCTGGTTCTGTGACTGTTCCCAGCCAGGCTCCCCAGGCAGTGCAAGTCCCAAGAGCTCTCAGGAGGCAGAGGTGAGAGAAGCAAGGACTCTGCAGGTGACAGTTTCCCAGGCTGCAAGGAGGCAGCGTCTGAAACTGTGGCTGGACCCAGACAAATCCATCTCTGCCCTGTGAGAAGCACCTGCTCCCTGGCTCTGGATGAGAGGTGCAAATGGCCCTGTGATTTAGACCCGTCTGGCTCAGCCACAGCTGTGCCTGCCTCCTTAAGGAGCAACCACTTCCAGCCCAGTTCCCAACCCTAATGACAACACAACTACAAAGAAATTTCTTCCCAGAGTTTGGTGTGGGATTTCTCATGGACTCCCAGGCCAAAGGCACCTCCAGGCCTCAGCTGGCCAAACCAGGGCCCCAGGCGGCACTGTTTTGACTTTTAGTCTCCAGGGGATTTCAACCCGCAGGCAATGTTGAGAATCACA
This sequence comes from Sciurus vulgaris, assembly GCF_902686455.1. Taxonomy (NCBI): domain Eukaryota; kingdom Metazoa; phylum Chordata; class Mammalia; order Rodentia; family Sciuridae; genus Sciurus; species Sciurus vulgaris. Next base: position 10,735,632 of record NC_136466.1, read on the forward strand.
GGTGCTTTGCAAACTTCAGTGTGATGGGAAAATCACCTGAGCATCGTCCAAGAGCCTCTAATTCACCAGGTCTAGACTGTGACCTGAGAGCCTGCCTTGCTAACCAGCTCCCAGGTGACCCGATGCTGCTCTGCAGGGACCATCCTTTGAGAAGGATGATTTTAGAAGATTAAGGTTTTGGCTTTCTTACTTTCTCTATGTTCTTATGCATGAGACAAGAAGGCTGCTTATATAGTCTAGACCTTGCAATACAAGTCAAGATGGTGGGGAGACGGTTAGGGATCACCCATGTGTCACCCATCCTTATATTTCACATTTGCCATTCTGGGTGCCATGGATGGCTACGTCATTCAGTCAGTCCCTGCCCTTCAGGAGATATCAGTTCAGCGGGAGAAACACACACGGAGCCACGTTCACTGTGATATGTCACACTACCACTTACTGAGTGCTCCTGTGTTCTAGGTATGGTGCTAAGCCTGTTTCACTGATTACCCTGTTTAATGCCCACAAAAACTCCTTAGGGTTACCGTACCCTCCAAGTTATGTTGTTGGTCCTGCCGTGGTCACATAGCTGTGTCTTACTTCAAGTCCCACAGCAGAGTGTGAGAAAACTTCGGAATCCTGGGCCCAGATGGATGGAAGGAGGGGTGCAGGCTCGCCTTCCACCTCTGCTGCTGCCATGGGGGTGAGGCAGGAACCAGGTCAGGCCTCCCTGGAATTGACTTGCATTCAGCAGAGGGGCCATCAGAGAGAGGGGCCTAGGCCCTCACCTTCGGTCAGCGCTGGTGGGACTGGACTTTGATTCAGTCCTTTACAAATACGTGCAGCGCACCTCTTTTGTGGTGGCTGCTCCTCACTCTGGGCGGGATCTGGGCCCAGAACGCACGTCCGTCTCCTTCAGCCCTTACCACTTCCAAGAACATTGCCAGGCTTGCCATACAAGTAGTGGGAGCTGTGGTGTGGGTATGAGGAGCCCCTGAAAAGCTCTGGAATGTTCAGAGGGAAGAGGACCAGATCATGAGAAATGTAGCCTAATCAGTGGGTTCATCCTTTTGGTGGATTAATAAGGTGAATGGTCTACTGGGTGGCGACCAGAGGCAGGCAGGGCAGGGTTGGAGGAAGTAGGTCCCTGGGGGCATGCCTTGGATATCAGATTTTGTCTCTGCCCTGCCTCCTTGGTTTTCTGGCTGCCATGAGCTGAGAGCTTCCCTCTGCCATGACGTTCCCCCGTCATCTCAGGCCTACAGCAATGGAGTCTGTCGGCCATGAATTGAGCCTCTGAAACCATGAGCCCCAAATAAACTTCTCCTCCTCTAAGTTGTTCTTGTAGGTAATTTGATCACAAAGATGAAAAGCTAATACAGCAAGGGTGTGTCTTATTTCTCCATCCAATGTGGGACTCATGATTAAAGACAGCTGTGGATTAATGAGAGCAGGCTCTAGGAAATCTCTGCGGGTAGGAGCACTGTGTGCTGTGTGAGGTTGTACAGCTTGTGTACTGCACAAGGGCACAGGAGGGCTGAAATTCAACCACAGTCCACATCCAAGTCTTGCACCCTGGTGCAAGGCTGCAGCTACCACAGGGAGGGAAGCCCTGTTCTAGTCACAAAGACACCATCTAATTGCCACACGCTGTGCCTGCCCAGAGGGGGCCTTTTGTGCCTATGGAGTCCCTAAACGCGGGACTAGGAGCAAGGGCTGAGGAGCTGAGCGAGATAGACAGGCTGTGACTTCCAGGAGCCACAGTGCTACCCATCCGAACAGTCACAACAGCTAACACACGTGGACCACCTACCAGGAGTCAGGAACTATGCTGATAAACCAAAAGGAGAAGAAAGAAAAATAGCAACCATGCTAAACTCTTCAGACAACTCCTCATAAAACCCCAGCAGAAGCTTCCAGAGGCGGCTAATGTTTCTGACTCCAGTTTACAGTTAGGGAAACTGAGGCTCAGAGAGGTCAAAGGAAGGAGGCAGGACCCGGCCCCACTGGGTGTGCTGACAAGGCTGGGCTCCTGGGTTGGGCTTGATTAGTTTGGTGTAAAAATCATTCACACCTCTATCTCAGGAGGAAAATAATGAACTGTCTTTAATTTCCCCGACCTCTAAGGACTCCTTTTATAAATAAGCACTCAGGAAGGATTTGAGAACCCTGCTGACAGTCTGAAGACGGCCGCCGAGCCCATCCGCTTATAAAAATGGAAATTGCCTGCACATACATGGTTCCGCTCCTGGTCAATATTTAGATCTTCCTTTTTGGAACTTAAAGATAAACACTGACTCAGGCAAAGCACTGTTTCTGTCCCTGGATGATCACTCTCGATATTCGCTCAAGGGGCGGACGGTGGCTCCTCCTTCCAGTGGATGGGGTTTGTATTCTAGGTGTTCAGGAGGGCTGGCACAGTGACAGGAAGGGACAGGGGCCAGCTGAGACTCTGCTGCCTGGGGTTCCCTTCTGTCCACTGGGCTCTGATGGGCTGAGTAGGGTGGGAGGGTCATGGCCGGGCCCAGAGCAAAGCCTTTAGCTCGCTACTGTTTCTAAATCTTCAGAAAGAACTGGAGAAAGAATTCCAAACCAGAGCTTTCTCCGAGAATCCCTCAAACCAGAGAGTTCACAATTGGGGGAAATGGCTGCCTGGCCACATTCCTAAGCCTTGGGAGAAGGCCTTTCCAGGGCAGGGGGCAATTACCAAGCTGCCAAAGACAGAAACTGGGAGTCAGGCCGAGGGATTGAAGTACATTTATTAAGCATGTACCTGCTGGGTGCCAGATGCTTTATAATTACTCAGTCTTCAAAATAACTGCAGGACCTTATTATTCTCATTTTAGAAATGGGGATACTGAGGCCACAGAGGTTGTGTGATTTGCCCAAAGTCATGCAGCTGCAAAGTAGGGAGCCAGGATCCAAATCCAATGTCTTTCCCTAAAGACGTAAAAGTGGCCAATAAGCACATAGCAAGATGCTCCACATCATTAGATGTTAGGAAAAGCAAATCAAGGCCACAATGAAGTACTGCTTCACACTCACTAGCAAGGCCGTGACCAACAAGACAGGCAAGTGTCAACACAGTCGTGGGGAACGGAAGCCCTCCAGCGTTGCTGTTGGGGCTGTATGTGGGGCTGCCATTTTGGAAGTGTTGGTGGTATCTCGAAAAGTTAAATGTCTGTAGTATTATGTTGTCATAATACTGAGCAATTCCTCCCTATCTTACATCTAAAACCAGGAAAAATGGTTAGCATATGTTCACACTAAAACTTGCTCATGGACCAGACATGAAAGCACACACCTGCAATCCCAGCAACTTGGGAGGCTGAGGCAGGAGGATCATAAGTTCAAAGCCAGCCTCAGCAACTTTTTAAGACCCTGCCTCAAAACAGAAAAAAATAAAAGGGCTGGGGATGTGGCTCAGGGGTTAAGCAGCCCTGAGTCCAAAAAAAAAAAAAAAAAAAAAAAAAAAAAACCCAAAACCAAAACCCAAACTTTCACATGAATGCTCACAGCAGAGTCAGCCCTGATTAACAGTCAACAGTGGAAATGGCCTAAATATTCATCAACTGATTAGTGAGCAGACAAAATTAGTAAACAGTGAATTCTTATTTGACAGTAAAAATAAATTTAGCACCAATGCATGCTATGTGGATGAACTTGAAAAGCACTGTGCCACATGAAAGAAGTTGTCATGATGGGCAAAATACTGTCTGATTCTATTTATGTGGAATACACAGAATAGGTGAATCCACAGAGACAGGGAGCAGAGTGCTGGCTGACGGGGCCAAGGGAGATGGGGGAGCGTGTGTGTGTGTTTGTGTGTGTGTGTGTGTGTGTGTGTGTACAGGGTGTGGCTAAGTGTGTGTGCTCCTTTAAGTAATAAAAATTGTGATGGTGCACAGCTCTGTGAAAATATTAGAAATCAATGAGTCATATATTCTGAGTAGATTATATGGCTAATGAATTGTATTTCAATAAAACTGACTCCAAGGCCACTGGTCCTGGGCACGGCCCTGTCCACTGCCTGCCCTAGGCTTGAGCACTGAAGTCGGCAGAGTCAGGTTCAGGTCCCTGCTTGTCCCTTCCACTAACTGGTCCCAGCTTCTGTGGACCCTGCTTTTGCTCCCTGAGCCTCAGGGGCCACCTCGATATCTGTCACATGACTCAGAGGAAAAGAGCAACCATCATTCCACAGTTAAGACCTGGCGTGGACATTCTGGCATTGATGGACCATTTCTTTCTTTTCAACACAGCAAAGTTTCTATCTGGCCCATTACGTCAACGTCAGAGGAATGGCCACTTCAGGGAGAAAGGTGAGGTTCCTTCCCCAAAGGAGTCTCCCGGCCCCCCTGAGCCCCCGGCTGGTCCCCAGGACAGGTGGTCCCGGACCCCGATGCCCGCAGCCTCTGGCACGTGTGGCCAGCACTCACATGGACTCCAGCAGCTGCACGTACTGCTCGTCGCCTCGGCCCCCCTCCACCTCGTGGTCCAGCTTGAGGATGATCTCATTTTCAAACTGGAGGAGGAGAAAGCATCAGCAGTGACATTAGAGGGCTGAGCGCAGAAATGGGTCCATTCATTATCATAACCCAGCCACCGGGAGTGTCTCTTATCTCCAGGGTTAGTGCTGGGATCTGGGAAGCAAAGTCGAACAGGATGCAATGCCTGCCCTGGAGTGTCTGGAGGGTGGGGAACAAGGGCTGATGAGTGCTAGAGAGAGATGGAGTAGGTGTGCATGTGCATGTGTGCACATGCACACAGACCATGTCATTTGGGCTTGTTGGCCAAAGTTAGGTAGAAATTTTGCAGGAAGATGAAAAGCGACAGGAAATTCCAAGCACATGCAAAGGCCCAGAGGTATGTGATGGTTGCTTCATCAAGCACAGCAGCTATCATTTCTGCTGAGCTTCCTTTCTGTAGTTTGTGATCACCGTGGCCCTGATCCCAGTCTATGGACGGGGGATCAGGTGGGCTGATGATCCTTCCCTGGGGCAAGTGTGGATGCCCGACACAGGCCTGCTCCGAATCAGGGTATTCCACCACCCTGACCACAGGGCTGGGAAAGACTTAGGCCAACCCAGTGAGAATTAGTGTGAGGTTTTTTGGGAACTCTTAGCAAGAGACTCTGCTCAATTAGAAGGTGGAGCTGGCAAGCCTGAGGCTGCCAAAGATGACACTAATGAAGAGCCTGCCTGTGAATCACGCTGCTTCAGGGGAAAGCAGAGACGAGAAAGTGCTAAGACACAGGGGCCTGATACCACTTTTGAGCATCTGGATTTAGCCATACCTGAAGTTCCCCCATTTACACGAGCTGATGTATACATGCAGGTGTATAGACATTCTATATGTGTGTGGGAGGGTATTATCAGTCAGTCTAAATTAGAGTTTTGTTACCTGCAACAATAGTAAAAAATTCTGGAAAATGCAAGTAAGACATGGAGCAGATGCCAGGCTTCACTGAGTCGGGACTGGTGACAAGGGTAGTGGCCGGAGATCAGATGTAGGTGAATGAGCAGAAAGCAAGTGTTCTCCAGTTCCACCGAATTCTGCTGCATTGGAGCCAAAGGATGTTTTGTGTCTCTGGAGTCAACTTGAAGAAGCATTTCATCCAGTGGGGCTCATGGATTATTTAACATCATCTTGAAGGCTCAGGCTGTGCCTCTTCCATAGGAGTGTGAATCAAAGTGGTTTGTGCTGTTTCCATATCACATCCTGGAGGGTCCATCTGAATCACACCGTCCCCTCTCCCCGACTCACCATTAAAAAAGAAACCGGCAGCTGGAGAGGGGAAGGAGGCCCTTGGCAAAGTCACTGAGACCAAGGGAGACCCTGGGGACTCCTGGCTCCCAACTCAGCCTCTTTACACTCCGTCTTCATAACACCCCATGAGGCCTGAGGTCAAGGGTCACCTTTAAAGGCGATAATGCATGAAGAGCAGCCAGCCTTGGCTGGCACAGCCTTTGCTAAGTGTCAGTTGCGATTACAGATGCAGTAGAGGCTCTGAGTTTAAGTGACTTGTCTAAAGTCTCAGATGAATGGCAGGGACCTTTGGCAGCTCTTTCCAGTGCATAAAGGATGGAATCCATCAAGCTACAGTCTTTAGGTGATGAACAGGCAGGGACCAGATTCACCATCCCTCAAGTCCACATCTCACCGGGGAAGCTGCCGTTCCTTACTTCTGTGGGCGAAGGGTCCACAGAAGAGACCAGAAGGCTTACAGTGATACAGCACAAGTGTGAGGGCATTTTCTGTGAGCCGCCACATTTGGAGAAGACTTACTGAAACAGATACATCAGGCCTGGAAAGATGGGTGTGTTGTGGTAAGTGCTGAAGGAAGAATGTTCCAGCTGGGGAATGGCCTCGGCAAAGGCGGGGAGGAGACGAGGAGGGCGGCCCAGCTGCAGGAGACGCAGGAAGGTGAAGGGGAGGAGATGAGAACAAGGCCTGGGGCTGGGGGCCCATCTGGGAGGGTCTGGGCTGCTGCCTGCAGAGGAGTCATGCCTCTACAGGACGCCTGCCCAGCTCTGGGCTTGTGTGAGTTACTATCCAATGTCAGGCTTGTGGCTCTTTCCACCAGTTTTTTTCATTACTGACCAAAAGACCTGACAAGAACAATTTCAGAGGAAGGAAAGTTTATTTGGGACTCATGGTTTCAGGTCTCAGTCCATAGACAGCCAGCTCCATTGCCCTGGGCCCCAGGGAGGCAGAACATCATGGCAGAAGAGTGTGGAAGAGGAAAGTAGCTCAGGTCATGGACACCAGGAAGCAGAGAAAGGGACTGCCCCACTCACCAAGGACAAAATGTAAACCCCAAAGGCATCAACTGACCTCTCCAGCTACACCTGCCTTCCTGCCTACAGTTACCACTTGGTTAATCCATTCAAGGGGATTCATGCACTGATCAAGTTTGGGCTCCCATAACCCAGTCATTTCACCTCTAAACTTCCTTACAATGTCTAATGCATGAGCTTTTGGGGGACACATTGTATCTAAACCATAACAGGGGCTTTGGGTTCTGGGATGTCTTCTGTGCCATGCCTAGAGCAGAAACAAATTAGCAGAGGGACTTTAAGAACAGGCTTTGCAGTTAGGCTGAGCATTGAATGGCAGCGAATCCCTCCTCCATTCCCTCTGCCATCTTGGGAAAATTAGCAGATCTTCCCAGCCCTGTTTCCTGATTAATGTAACAAAATATTTTCTGAAAGGGCCAGAGAGTACGTATTTTAGGTTTTGTGTGCAAGATGTGTACTCTGTCACGACTACACTCTGCTACACAACAGCAGCCGCAGAGAAACACTGTGTATGGCTGTGATCCAAAAAAACTTTATTTATCAAACAGGCAGCCAGATGACTTGGGCCTGCAGGCTATTGCTTGTCGACCCCTTGTCAATAAGGTGGGGTAGCATGGAGAAGTTGAAGAATCAGGTGATCTGACATGAGAAGCCCCAGAGTGCCAAGCTCCAGCGTGCACTGTGCTAGCACAACTTGTCCCCACTGCTAATGCAACTGGTATTACTGCACGACACTGTTGGAAAGCAGCTCTGGGGGAGGACACAGAAATTGCTTCTTGTCTTCGAGGTTCACTGGGAAATGCTGGCGCAGTTCCTCCTGGGAGATCAACTTTTCTTTGGAGCAGAGAAGAGGATGTGGTAAATAAGCACTTGTGTCAGGGTCACAAAAGAGTCTGCTGGGAGGGAAATTGCAGGGTGCCAGGGAATGGGCAGAGCCAGATGATGCCAGCCAGGGTTGCACCCTGTGGGTGGGGTGGAGTCAAAGTCTGTCAGCCGCATCCCGGGACCGCTGCTGTGCTAGAGTGGCTATGGCCACAGGCTTTGGTATTAAGTTTTGCTTTGCCAATTTTTTCCCACATGTTAATGAATCTTTCTGAAGGTCAGTTTCCTCATCTATTAAATGAAGATTTAAAACAGCATCCACTTCATAGAGGAGCTCTAGTGAGGAGCAAAAGGGAAATCACGTGTAAAAGGTCCAGCGTGGGGTTTGGGGGCATGGTAGGTGCTCAATAAAAGTGAGCATGGATCATCTTGTCACATCTTGTCCTGATGTCACAGCATCATCACATCATAATCTCAGTTAATATTCACAATAGTCACAAGAGGTGGCATCCCCGTTTTATAAAGGAGGAAACTGAAGCCAAGGACTGGTCTTGGGTCTCAAAGGATGAGGACGGTTGAACTTGAGCTAGGGCAGACCCAGGCCCAACATGGGAAGCCTTTCTCACACACACTAGGCCATGTCACAGTGACAGGCCTTGCCCTGACACTGTCACTCTGCAGAGCCTCGGAGGCAGTTTGGTTCCTCCAAATTAATTCCATTTTCATCCACAGCCTCATGACTGCGTCACGCCACTGACTCCTCACGCCACCACTGACAGGTGATATTTGTTACCCGGAATCCATGGGTTGCTTTGACAGAAGTCGGATTCTACAGAGGCCCGTGGTGAATCTTAAGAAGCCGAATCAAGAACACGGAAGTGAACCCCAGGAGCCCAAGCTCCTGAAGATAAGGGCACATGAGAAGGAGGCCTGGGGCAGTCAGCAGCGTCCTAATTTTCTTTGATCTCTAATTGCTCTGATTCATCTCCCAAAAAGCTTGGGCTTGGGAACCTGTAAAGGTATTATGATTTTACATTTGAGGAAACTGAGGCTCAGAGATATTAAATAACTTATCAGAATTTATTCCATTTAAGCTGGGTGTGGCGCTACATGCCTGTAATCCCAGTAGCTTGGGAGGCTGAGACAAGAGGATCCCAAGTTCGAGGCCAGTCTCAGCAACTTAGCGAGGTCTGAAGCAACTTAGTGAGACCCTGTCTCTAAATAAAAATAAAAAGGGCTGGGAATGTGGCTCAGTGGTTAAGCAGCCCTGGGTTCAGTCCCTAGTGCCGATATAGATATATATATATATATTTTTTCAGTTTGTAAGCAGTAATTTTATTGTCTGACTCCAAAACAGAGTGTCTATACAGAGTATGTGCTGAGTACATATTTATTGAATTGATTTGGTCTTTTCTACATTAGGTTCTAAATCATTTCAATCACTAACCCACTCCACATCAGACTGATATCTCCATCTATTAGTTCCCTCAACAAGCAATTACGAGCTTCTATAGTTCCTGTATTATTCTGTGATGCTCTCTCGGATTCTGATTCTTTCTGGAAAATGTCCTGCTTGCTGAGGGTCCAGACCTGCAAAGTCCTGTTATGCAATCTTACTTTATAATTTGCATCACAACTAAACACACATGACCTCATTTCCCCAGGAACCCCACTCCTTCCCACCAAGGCCACCCAGAGAGCCTACATCCCTGCCTTCCTCAAAGAACTGACTGGAAAGACTGCTGGTCTCACTGGCCCCAGGGGATTACTCAGGTAGTGGCTGGCATCCCCAGGTTCTGATGCCACTTCCCGTGGGCCTCTTGCTCTCCCGCCTTCACATTGGGCTCTGTGCAAAAGGACACTGTATAAAACACACACTGGAACGCTCTTCCCTGTGCTGGAGCTCTTCCCCCGAGGTGTGCTGGGATGGGGGTCCAAGCACTTCATTCGCCCTGGGAACAGTGACACAGTGCCACCACGTGCCTGTCAGGCACTTGACAGGCACTAGAAGCTCAGGGCTGAGGTCCCATCATGGCACTTGTCCTGCATAGCATGATGGCACATCCTGGCCACATCGGCCACAGTGGTCATCCCAAGGCCCTCTTGTCCACACCTCCATCAAGGGACTCATAGAGAGCAGCAGGCACGGGACATCCAGAGACCTTGAGATGGCCTGAGGTGGAGGGCTGTACCATGGCGGATGAAGGTGTCATCGAACCCCTCAGCTGTCTTTGGAATTTAGCTCAGAGGAAGAGACAAGCCATCTGGCATTGGGGTGGCAAAAGAAACAGAGAAGAGAGAGAGATTGCCCCGGCGATTCTTTCTCTCCAGCCCCCAGTCCCCTGAGCCACTCAGCGCCTAGCCCCTTCTTGTCCCAGCTCCAGTCCGTTACGTCCCATTTGAGCAAGTCTTTGTCTTGCTTGCAGATGAAGCTCACATCCCAGGAGACAGGCTAGTTAGTCTTTCCCAAGGACTGAGGTCAGAGCTGGAGGGTGTCTAGTAACTCTTTAGGCAAAGCCACCCAAGGAAGGGACCACCCAAGGGCATGAGAGCCACAGCACTGCAGGAAGTTGGTCTAGGGCCTCGAGAGACTAGTGAGAACTGGGACAGAGGGCCTGCTAAGTTTTCCTCTTGAATCTGTTACTTCCGTTAAAAATCGTTTGAGTTTTCGAAGGAGAACTGTGTCATATTCAGGCACCCAGTTCTTAGATGACGTGCTAAGGCCAGTTTGCACATGAAGCCTGCTGCATTCCAGTTCCCAGATCTGGGGTCCACTCTGGTTCTGGTCATCAGGGCTATTGGGCAATCATCAGGGCCTTGCCCACCCCCTTTCCTGGGGACAGCTTTCAGGATGGCTTACTTTGAGCCTAAAGTCACATGGCAGGGCTCGCTCATCTCACAGCTGAGCACCCACCAGCACCCAGCTGCTTTTTACCTGGGCAACTGCCCCATTAATCAGTCTGACTGCTCTGTCTCTTTTGATAAGAGAGCAGGGAATTGAAGCACCTGGGGAATATGGTTATAATGAAAACATTCTGGAGTGAGGAGCCCAAGGATGACCTCACAAACAGAAGACAGGTGGGCAGTACATCCTGAGAAAGCCATGGCGCCGGAATCCTCCAGAGAAGGGAAGGCAGCCCAGAAGCAAGCCTCTGAAGACCCAAGACTGGCAAGCGTTGGCCAGGCCTCCCTGCAGGCAGGGAACAGGTCTCGTTTCAAACACTCAGTCCAGGCTGTTGCCTCCTACTCTGCAACCCAACTGGTAAATATGGCCTCTTCCTCCCTCTGAACTCCTCAGCCTGATTTCTTCTGGGGCTTCTTGAAGGGGCAGCTGGTCACTGGCCTCTCTGGGTCTAGAGAGCTCCTTCTAATCCCCAAGGGGAAGAGCTTTCTCACAGAGGAAGGGTTGCAGCAAACTAGTCACCTCCCTCTTAGAACAGCAGTCTCTAGAGTGGATTGGAAGAAGGGGGAGACAATAGAATATATCTTGCACATAAATTCGAGAATTAAACAGGTTCCTTTGCTACAGAGTGTCTCAGTTCCTGAGGGTGTGGGCATGCACTGGCAATCTCCAAGAGGGGTTAGGACGCTCAGTGGCACCCAGAGGTGTTTTCCCTGAACTCTCTTCCCTGGAGCACCTTGTTGGACTGAGCTCCATGGAGCACATTTGAGAAAGCACTGCCCCAGAGGATGGCACCTATTCCTTCGGCGACATTGTCTGTGACATACTGGAGGCTGGATGGTGCAGTGGCGGCAGCAGGATCTGGGCATCAGGTGATCTCTCTGTCAGCCTCCGCTCTGCCACTGTCTCAGTGTGTGACTTTCGGCAAATGATCTCACCTCTCCAAGCCTCATTGTGCTTCTCACCTTCAAGATGGAGTTGTAGTAACAAATGCTACAGGAGGTAAGCACAGGTGTGGAAAGCACTCATCGTGCCTGACACCTGCCAGTCAACGTTAGCCCCTGTTCTCACCCTCATCTTCTCAGGAGGTGAGGTCCAGGAAGGTACCAGTGCATGGTCAGGCAGTGTGCAATACGTGATCAACGCCAGATAAATGACTCGAATCCGGAGCAGAGCTCTCTTGAAGGACATGGCACTTGGGATGGGCTCTGCAGCCCTGGAGGTGTGGGCAGGCAGCCTTGCAAACATGTGGAGAAGTAACAGGAAGGAACTTGGGAAGAAGGACACACCCAGGCAGCGCCAAGCAGTCGGGGGAATAGGTGAGAAGCAGCAAGAGCACAGGAAAGAGCTGAAGGCTTCAGCACAGAAGCCAGAGCAAGGGGACCGCAGAAACTCTGGCCAGCGGGTTTGGACTCCCACCAGTAGGGATTAGAGAATCAAAAGAAAGCATCCTGGCGGGGTGGAGGGGGGCAGTGTGGAATCTGCTGCCTTAAAAGAATGTGGTATAAGGAGAATTATGTGGTGGCAGGATGTGGTAGGGAGAGGCAGAAACGCCAGTGGGAGGAGCGAGCTGGGGGTGAACGAGGTCAGAAGGTGGGCAGAGTGGGAGGGGCAGAGCCCCAGGGAAGCGCTGGGGTCTTCTTGCTGCGACCTAGGGGCCACCTTCCTACGTGGAGGGAAATGGACCAGGGCGCAGGCACCCACTGTGGAAACCAGGACTATCTTCCTTGACCAGAGACCCTGGAGTGAGCGGGCCCAGATGTAGTGGCCCCATTTCTTCAGGAGACCTGATTGCCAATGAAAACCACAGGCCTGGCGTTTTACAGAGGCTCTGACTCCTTCCTGTCCCTGTGCATGACAGGTGCCTTCCAAGGGACGTGACTTAACTCCGTTTGCTGTCCACTTTGATGAGGGGCTGAGTGTGACCCCTGGCTGGCAGGGTTGGTTACACTCAAATAATGTAGATCTTCAAAGTCATCTGGAAGATGAAGTGCCAGACAAGGGCGCAGGCGAGGGGGGGTGGGCGGGGCCAGAGGTGGGACAGCAGGGTTCTAATACCCTGGAGAAGGACCGAGAGATCGACAGGGAGAGAGCACATTTTCATCTTGGCCTCAGGCAGAACAGCGTGATGGAGCCCTGACCAAATCTGATATGTCGGCTCATTCCGGGCACATGAATGAGTGTCCCTGTCCTGCCGCGGAGCCTCTGAACGAAGCTTGGGCAGATGGAACCAGGGTATCATTATGAGGAAATGGGCTGGGGATAGGGACGCTGGCGAGAGTTTCCGGACTCATTTTTTACCTTTTTGAAATCCCCGCTCCTTTGATATTCACACAGCATCATGTCGAAGAAGATTGGTATGGTGGCTTTGCGGAGCTCAGGCTCGGGGATAAGTGTCATCTCTAATATCGGTCCTACCATGCCCGGGATGAAGCAGATTTTGTTCTGGCCTGAAAGAGAAGGGGGACATAGGCACATAAAACGTTTGCATGGTGCGCAGGTCCTCTGAAGCCCGGGGGCAGGAAGAAAGGAAGTCAAACATGTAAGCCAGAGTCATCGCCAACGCTGTCGCTTACCGGGAGCCTGGCACCACCTCAAGTGCTTTACATGTGTACGTGCTGAGAGAGGCGTGGGCACCGTCCAAAATGAGCCCATTAGGAAGGCTAACGACGCAGGTGTGTGGCAGGCCTCCCTGTTGGCCAGGCCTCTCGCCTGCATTACCTCCTCCATGAACACGACCCTCCCTGGTTGAAGTTCTAAGTGGCAGTGAGGCACAGGGATAATTGGAATTAGGTCTGTCTGCATCACAAGCCACGTTTCTGAGGTCTGGGAAAAACGTGCTTTTTACCAATGGCCTCGTGAAACAAGAAAATCAAAACTTGCTGCCAAGAACCTACTAGAACGGCCTGGTCAGTGGGGGCTAAAGCATCACCGTAGTCGGATGGACCACACTCCTGTTCCTCCTGCTCCTTTCAAGGTGTCCTTGGTGGCCCCTCACCCTGCTGCCCGCACTCTGCCACACTGGCCCCAGTGTCACAAAGTCACCTGCTTCCTCCCCACAGGCCCCTCTCTTGAGAAGGCTGTGCCCTGCCTGCTCCTGGTTCCCCCTTCTGCACTGCAGCTGCCCCCACGGGCATGTCCATCCTAGCTCAGATGCTCCGGCCTCTCACGCTGCAGCCACGGCTGGACCAGAGTCCTGCTCTGCCTCCTTGTTTTCTGCCTTCTCACCCAGCTCTGAAAGGACGCCTTGACGCTGGGAGTCTTTGGGCTGACCCCTGCCTCCCCGGTGGAGAGCTTCCTGAAGGGAGAAGCCCCGCCTTTCTCAGCACTGTATCAGCACCATGGAGCATGGGACATGACAGCAGCTCCATCGGCGTCTGTCCCGGGAGGAAGCGCATCGTCTAGCTCCTCCGCTCACCAGCTCTGTGGCTTGGATACGCATCTCCTAAAAAATGCAGAAGCAGTGCCCGCCGTCAAGGAGATCGTGTAGAGATACGCACCCAGCACTGAACCTGGGGACGTCAGCACCCAGTGGCAGGGGTGGTGTGGGCCAGTGATTAAGGACACAATTCTGGAGTGAGACTGCCTGAATCTGTAAATTAACCCACCATCAACTAGTTGAATAATGTTGGGCGAGTTTGGCTCACCTTTTGGGGCCTCAATGTCCTCATCTGTAACTTGGGATAATAATAATAATAATAATAATAATAATAATAATAATAGTTATAGGATTGTTTTCAAGAATAAGCAAATTGTTATCTACTGAGCAACCAGGTCAGTGCTTGGCATGTGACATACTGGGTATAGTGTTGGCAATTAGCATTGTGATGTTGGGTCAGAATGAACCACGAGGGGCAGCCTGGTTCAGCAGGACTGAGCAGACGCCCCAGCACACACGCCAGGAGTGGCAGCAATGAGGAAAAAGGAGGACCCGATGGGACCCATGGAGATTCCCCGGGGACAAGGGCAGGCGCATTCCAGCAATCCTGCCCCTGAAGTCGGCTCTGAACATTGCATCTGCAGTTGCCTTTCCTCCAGATTTCCACAGCCCAAGGAACCCACCCTGGTCTTCTCCACTGTCAGGATGAACACCTGCAGTCCTCGCCTCGGGCAGAGGGCTCCTGGGGTGCAGCAGCTCAGGTGGTAGGGTGCATAGCCTGGCATGGTTCCTCTGGATCAAAGCAGAGGAAAGAAGCCAGGAAGAAAGGCAGAAAGAAAGTGAATTTGCATTCAGCCTAAGTGAGGAATCACGCTGGAGTAGTTCCCCAGAATCCTAGTCACAAGGCATCGTTCTGTTGTGAGAACAAAATGGTGACGTCAGGCAGAGTTGAGTGAAATATAAAAGACATCTTTCTGGGATTTCAGCTTCATTATACGATGCGTTTAGATTACACTTGAGCCTTAAGTCTTCATTTTGGCCCAAATAGGAAAAAAAAAAAAAAAATCCTACTTTCTGGCAGGTTTCTAGTAATTGCTAATCTAGGTTTCTGATTCCATCCTTCCAGATTCTTTAAGTCTTTTTCAAACCGCACTGGGGTTTTGAAATTCAAAGTCGAGTGCAATAATAGGTAGAAGGTAAATGGGAAACTGTCAGATAAGTCACCACGGAATGGAGAAATTGCTTATGCAACAAAGGCCTTTAGAATACTGGTGGCGTTAGGTATGATAAGGATAAATTTAAGATGGTTTAAAATAAAGGGCAGACATGCTGTGGACAGGGAATTTCTGAGATCCTTTTGACCTGCATTCTTTATAGTCTATTGAGGCAATATTTGACAGAACAGGGAAAGAGGAGAAAGACAGTTGTGGATCCTTAAAAACAGTGTGATCTCAGTGGTCCTTACAATACCCCCTAAGAAATTTCATTCCTTTATATGTGTATATATATATAAGTTTCAGCACATTGAATTTTGTGTTCAAGTAAACTGAATGTGTGTACATGTGTGTATGCATGTTTTACATACACAGATGCATCCCCCGCACACAGATACACAGAACAATACATGACTAATTAAATACGAATTCATCTGGGGAAAAATTATTCTCATTCAAGAAACATACCTACTTTATATTCAAAAAAGAGCAAGAGGGGGAATTGACTTGAGGATCTTTTCCACATAATGGAAGCTGAATCTCACTTGGAACAGATATGAAATAGGAAATACTTGTAAAGAGTCATTAAGCCAGCAGATAAATCCAAATGCCAAGGCTCATGGGCTTCAGGAAAGATCTGGAGGGATGTGGGTGCAGAAGAGAGCCCCACCGTGTGGTTGGGAAACAGTTCCATCATTCCCTAGCCTTGTTTCTAATCTGTCCAATGACCTCTTGAAGTTAGGCAGGTCACTGACCCAGAGAGGCTGATGTGGGACAGAAGGGGCACTCTGGCTTAGACTACAAGGCCCTCTAAAGGCTGGCATGGACCCTGACATGAGCAAGGACAAGGAATGGGATATCTCCTGGATTTCAGAGTCCAGTAGGCCTCTAGAGGACTTGGAAATAAAGCTGGGCAGGTCAGGGAAAAAAGAATCACTCATTCAGTTCAAAGGGGCAGAGAGAACCTGGGTCTCTGTTCTCGGACTCAGGCCTGGAAAGCCCCCACCTGGAAGTGCTCTGAGGCAGGCGCTTCTTTTTCAGGACAGGCCTGGCCCCTGAAGAATCTCTGAGCTTGACACCTGGGTCAGGCCCACTGTGGTCTCTCGCCTTCCCCAAACCTCTATGATTTCATCTGTAATATGGAGAGAACAATCACATCTGCCTGTAGAATCACTGGGTAGGTTAAAAGAGCAGAAGGCTCCCAAGGGTGGCACATCAGGGGGCTCAGGAAGCCTTGCTGCTGTGGCTGTGGCTAAGGGGCACTTGGGGCTCAGCCCTATGCATCATTCTGGAGAAAATAATATAAAAAGACCCCATCCAACCTCATGAGCTCGTGGGCTTTCCATGGGACTTTGCAAGCAGATCAGTTTATTGGTCACCTTTAGAACAAAGGGTTGACCTGGGGAGAAGGTCAGGACGGATCTGCCTTCTCTACCATTTCTGACATTTATGGTCCTCTCCTGTCTTCTCTATCCCGTTAAAATGCTCTCTAGTCTGTCCTCAAAGCTCTTTTAAAAGGCTCAACTTGACCTTGTTGACCCACAGCTTAAAACCTTTCCTCAGCTCATGAGCTTGAGCCCTGCAGACCTGTGTTGTCCTACGCCCCCTCTCCATACCCTCCTGGCCTGCTTTCCCACCATCTCCTGCCTCCTGTGCCTCCAGTGCACCTGCTCCTGCCCCCGGTTCTTCACATATGCCGCCCCCCCCAAGCTCCAGTCTTCTGCCTTTGCCCCCTCCCACTCTGAACCATGCCCACCCCTGCCCCTGCAAGGGAACCCTATACATTCTCCAAAGTGGTGCTATTCAGTTGGAGGCTACTGGCCCTTGGGCTCTGAGTTCTTCAAATGCGGCTAAGCCAAATGAAATGTGATTCAGTGAAAAGAAAATCCACCGGATTTCAAAGACTGGACTTTTAAAATCTGAAGAATGTTCTGTATTGATGACATGTTGAAATGATAATACTTGGTGATACATGCTTAAGTAAAATACCAAGAGGATGGCTTGACTTAGGATTTTAGACTTCATGACAGTGCAAAAGTGAAACAGGAAACAACTGATGCTCTGCAGTGGGCTCTGTTGCTGAGCCAGGATGCTCAGTGGGTTAGGTGTGTGAAATGCACTTTCCACTTAACATATTTTTCAACTTGCCGTGACTTTACTGGGACATGATCTCATAGTAAGTCAAAGAGCATCAGTATTGTTAGCTAATTTCCACATTCCTTTTCAAAATTCTTTTAATGTGGACACTGAGAATTTAAAATTAGGCACATGGCTCCCATTCTGTTTCTATAGGACACCCCTGCTCAGAGCTCAGGGCCCCTGGCTTGTCTGTATGGATGGTCTGTGACTCACTCACTAGGCAAGAGTCCTTTACAGACTCTCGAGCACCCCAAGTTTCTGCTCTATGGTTATTTCATCTTTGTGACCAAAATTAAATAACTCTGCAAGTAGGATGCAAATTTTTCACTGCAATGGTCCCCAGTCCCCAAGACCAGGACTGGGTCACTAACTCATCTTCATTTCTGACTACAGTCACTGGCACTGAGGCCAGCAATTAGAAGGCACCTGTGCTGGTGTACAGTTGCTGGGGTCATAAGTCACTACGACTTAGTGACTTCAAGCAGAATGAAATAATTGTCTGATATTCCTGGGTAGCAGGTCTGAGTTCCAGATTCTTCTAAGAAAGAATCTGCTTCCCTCCGCTTCCAAGCTAGTAGAGGCTCCCGTCTGCTATGGCTCAGAGCCCCGCCATGCAGAACTGACTGGAGACTTCCTCAAACGTCTCTGATCCTTCCACCTCCTCTTGCAAGTATGAGGACCCCACTTGGATAGTCCTAGACCATCTCTCCATCTTCAAGGTCCTTAGCTCAATTGCACTGAAAAGTCTCCTTTGCCACATAAGGTAACATGGCCCACAGGTCCTTGGGGTAGGATGCAGACGTCTTTGGGGAGTTGTTATTCTATCTATAATACTGCTCAATACTTGCTGTTAAGTGAATAAATAAATGAACGGATGGGGGCTCTCTCTAATCCCATTTCCTATTTCTTCTCACAGCTTCTCCTGCAGCCCTAGGGCCTGCTTGCTGAGACTGGACTATCTGCCTTTCCCCATCGGTTCTAACATGGACCGCCTTTTGGTGCCTAATTCAGGAGCCACTTCCTTCAGTGGTCCCTGATCAGCAGAGTCTCCACTACACAACTCTCTATTAAAAGCATGTTCCCAGCTAGGTTCCCCCTGCAGGTCATGACCCATGTCTGATTCTTCACCCACCTGCACCATCCCCTGGAGCTCAGCACCAAGCTGGGCACTCCACAGATGCCTAAGAAGGAATAGCCCAGCTGCTCCACCAGGACTATCAGGGGTGGCCTCCCCACACAGGTGGCCACATGTGGCTGCTGGGATGTGTTTGTCTTTCCCATGACAACTATTAACACAGCAGACTGGTGTTAAACCAAGTGAATGTGGGAGGGCGAAGTGCAAAGTCATCGTAGCAAAATGTGTATTGCTTCATACTCAGCAGAAATCAAATGTCATGATGCATGATGCCACACTATTGGGAAAAGCACATGGCATTTGGCATTGTCTCAGGATCCAAAAACACAAATGGTGTTAACCCTTTAGTGGCTGAGTCCTGGACAGCATGGTGTCCCCCCACCACGATCTCCCTGCCCACACCCTCTCTCCCCAAATGGCAGTACATGCACCCACGTGCACACACACACACACACAAGTACGTCTAGACTATCCCTGGGAAAACGTTAAATAATCTTCAAGCCTGAGATTAGAGTCTTGCAATTAGCTATCTTACAATCACAGGCTTGCCCAAGTCTTTCCTGATGAGAAGAAGATGATGATGTTGATGATCACGATGCTGTTGCTCTGATTGCTTCTGGCATTAAAACAAAATTTAAAAAACCAACATGCATTATGGTTTACTCATTATCTGGAGTCTTCAGAAAACATAGTTAGTTGTGTATTTCATACCCTTTGAAAATAATTTGCATACTCCTTGGAAAAAAATTATTCTTAAGAACACTGGCCTTGAGCGTCAAGAGACAGGTTCTTTCAGAGTCTATCTAGGCACCGACTTGCTGTTGACCTTGGGTGTGTCCCTGTGCTGCTCTAGTCCTTGCTTGGCAGCTTTACTCATAAAATCAGGGGGCTGCATGGGAGGATGTGTCCACCAGGGGTGGAACAGAGACTGGACCTCCTTGGCTCAACTGAAGCTTCAATCTTCTTCCTCAACAAGAAGTTGGAGGGGGGTCAGTGCAGAGATGCTGCCTGTCCCTGGCAAGTCACGTTTGTCCTCATGCCTTCAAGATGCATGCTGCTTCCCCAGGCACCTTGTCATTTTCAGTAAGAAAGAGGAGGAAGGACTACAGGCGACAGAGGCGTTGGTGTTGTGGTTTGAATCTGGAACAAGGCTCATCCGGTGAAGGCCTGTTCCCAGGGCAGCGACCTCCGAGGTGAAGCTTTGGGAAGTGATTGTATCACGAGGGCTTTGACCTCACCAGCCACCTGATCCACTGATGATTCATGATTTGATGGCATTATTGAGACATGGTTGAAAATGTAGAAGTTGGGCCCAGGTGAAGGGTGTGGATCTTTGGGGGCAGGCCCTTGGGGACTATATTTTGTGCTCAGCCCCTCTCCATTTTCCTTTCTTCCCCCCTTCCCCTCCTCCTCTGCTTCCTGGCCACCATAGAGTAAGTACTTCCTCTGCTATGAATCAAAATGAATCTTTGCTCCATTGTTTTTCTCAGGAATTTTGTCACATCAATGACTTTCACAGCTAATGCAAAGAGAATCACTGAATCTGTCCCCTTCCCATCTCTCTCTTTTTTTAATTGATTAAAAAAAAAATAAAAAGTGCTCTGCTGAATTCTCAAAAAGTGTGTATCTGTTGATTCTCCTGGGACTGATCTGGGTCACATGACCACCCCCTATTACAAGACATTGTTAACTGAGCACATTGGAATCCTGGAAAAGATAATCAGGGTCCAGTTAGCCAGGAAGAAGAGAATAGCAACTGCACAGGCAATTGGCAGAGCCTAGTCACAGCCTGCTTCCCAGTGTCACTCTGTCTTGGACATTCCACGAACTGCATTTTAGAACCTATCATTACCCAACATAGTGGCCTCACCACGTCGGTCCCTAATGCACACAGTGCTCGGTGTTGGTGTGGATCTTCAAGTAAATCTCATTAGCATGAGTTTGTTCGCTCCAGTGTCCCATGGAGCATAGGGTGGGTTTGCAATTGGGGAGGCTGGGCAGCCCTGCCTCTGAGGTGCAGAAGGTTGGGGAGCCAGGGAAACCACCTGGAGCGGCTTCTTCCCCCGGAGCCTGGCCAAGAGCTGAGGGGGTAGCCCTTCCGTATAGCAGCCTTCATTTCTTGTTTTTTGCAGGGACATCTTTGTTTGGCTTCTGCCTGCAAGTCCTTCTTCCTGGGACATCATCCTGGATATTCCTCTGGGAAACTCGGCAAGCCTCCATGGATGTAGGCTTGGTGGGAACATCAAGAGGTCATCCAAGGAATGAAGCAGGAACAGAGCATCCCACAGGTGATGCCAGAGGCCATGCCACCTGCCCTGGCTCTCAGAGTGGCTCTGGCCAGGTCCTTCCAACCTGACTCTCCAGTGACCCCTTACCCTCCCCAAAACACCTCCCTGATTAGCAGCCACAATGAACACCTCTTTCTTGCATGCCCCCAATCCTGGCAGACATGTCTTTTGACTGCATTCATCATCCTGTGGGTATATGTGAGCAGTGGGGAGTTTGTGATGTTCCGGAGCAATCGCTCTGGCCAGTGTGCTTCTGCCTTGAATCCACAAAATGACCTTGGACAAACCCTTTCTCTTCTCTGGGCCTCAGTTTCTTCAGTGATAAAATGGTGGGTTGGACCAGACCATTAGTTTCTAGCCATTCTCTGCAATGCTTCAGGATTTCCCCAGAAAACCTCAGGGGTCCACATCAGGAGCTCAGAACAGCCCATTATAATAGCCTCTGAGCCCCCAGCTCACTTTAATTAGAATAGCTCTACTTCCATCCAATTTACTTATCAAGCATGAATTTTTTTTATTGGCCCTCAGCTAAGAATAAATGTTTGAAGAATGCCAGACAATATGATCTCTACAGAGCCCTGCTAGCTCTGGTGCTCTGTGATTCTAAGCAGGTATAATATTTGGTAACATCTTTTCATTCATCAGCATAATTGGTAGTGCAGGAATGTCTGCCAAAACATAATCTATAGCTAAATAAAATCTTCAATGTGCAAAACAATGCAGCGAAGGACATTCAGAAAAGAGCAGGTGTGCGGGACGACTGGAGACCCTGTGTCACAGTTTGGGCAAAGTCTGCGCGTGGAGCCAGGAAGAGGCCCGACGCAGCCCGAGCTGGCCTCTGTTGTAAGGCAAAGCTCATTGACGAACTGAATCTGGGCCCCCTCCTTTTGTTGGGCACGTGCAATGTTTTGAAAACTTTCAATTAGTCATCATTAATATTCATAAATTGCAAAATGCATGAAAAGATCCAGTTTTCTGGCTCATTTTGAAAAACTGGAAGATGTGACAATGACAGGCTAATGTTCCAGTAGGACAGCCATTGGCTGGAGAGTGAGAGTGACTGTCCCTTTCCACAGGAGCAGGTCTGCTCTCTGCCCCAGCCCCCTGCTCTTTCCCATGTGTAAGTCCACACTTACACTAGGCTTTACCCCCTTACTGCAAAGCAAAAGTAAATGAAGCTTAAGTGAGTTCTTATGCCTCTGTCCTATCTAAAATGGAGAAGCAAAAAAAAGAGTAAGATGCTTTTCTAGAAAAACAGGGCAGAGATGGTAACCCTCTCTGCAGGGGACATTTGTCAACGTCTGGAGATGTCGTTGGCCATCACGACTAGGGAGACTGCTGCTGGCGCCGTGGAGGGCAGAGGCCAGGCAGGCGGCTCACAGAGAATGACCCTGCTGCCAACCTGGACAGCACTTACTGGGCAGAATCCCTGAGGGTTCCACCTGGCCTGCCCCTTCACCACTGGTGGGCCCTGCTGGCCTTCGTGAAAGAGGCCAGCTTCATGATGAAGGAGCCAGAACAGCAAACCCTGCTCCTGTCCTGATGGGGGCAGGGTGAAAATAGGGACACCAACCAACGAGGGTGCGGTTGCCTCCAGGGCTTCGCTTGACCCAGGTTTTGCCTCTGTGTCCCTCATAAGCACCCCATGGGAAGGTGCTATTTCCCCTGGGGACGCTAAGTCCCACTGCTTGAGACCTCATAGCTTGCACACGACAGGGCAAGGCC
Organism: Sciurus vulgaris; assembly: GCF_902686455.1. NCBI lineage: Eukaryota > Metazoa > Chordata > Mammalia > Rodentia > Sciuridae > Sciurus > Sciurus vulgaris. The sequence goes on from NC_136466.1 coordinate 10,758,015, forward strand.
CCAGGCAGAGATGTGGCAGTCTGTTCTAGGCCTGGGTCCTCAGCTCCACCTCAGACTTTGTGAACCAACCCACAGCCTTCCTGTCATTGCCTGGTCTTTGCTGGAGACTGAGGCTACCAGCAATCACAGGACATAGGTTGATGGTCTAGCTGCTGTGCTGCTCGTCCCTGCCTGCTCCCAGAAGATGTGCCTTGCTAGAAAGGGCAAGCAATGGCTGTCCAGAAGATCCAGTGGGGATTGGCAGTCACTAAGACTTGTGGGGAAGCAGGAAGTAAAGTATAGGGTGGTAATGAAGAAGTGGGCACAGCCCCTATAAATGCTTCCACTGAGAAGGGTCCACAGCCAAGTCCAGGACAGAGCAGTTAAGCATCCAAGAATCAAGGAGGAAGCCCCCAAAATAAGAGGTAGAAACCCTCATTCTCCATGCTGTTCATTCACCCACCCACCATCCAGAACATGTTTATGAAGCAGGATTCCTGCGACGGGCAAGGTTGATGGGGCCTGTCCTCACTGGAGAAAATCCATGCTCTGAGATGTCTGCTGTTGTGTCTCAAGCAAGTTAGCTCCCTCTCTCTGTTTCCTGACTGATGGAAGGAGGGGGAGAGTTTCTGTCTTGCAGGAGGTAATATGAAGATGGAATAAAATCTCCTTAGCATAGGCCTCACTTAGACTTTCAATAAATGTCTCCTTGGTTCCATTCTTCTTCCATGGGCTTTACTCAGGTAATCACACGTGATTTCTGCTCACTTGGGGAGTGGGGCAACTTCTGGGGTCACCCGTCAGCTCAGAAGACCCTCTCACCTTCCTGAGAACCAATTCTTCCCCATGAGGTTAGAGAGTATTTTGTGGACCACATCACAGAACAGGATGCAGGATGCAGACCAGTGCACCAACCAGCAACAAGCATTCTATGATGCACGAGGAGGTGAGTTCCCACAGTAGTCTTGGGCCTTCCTCCCTCTTATAATTTCCAGTTTGACTTCATGTCCCCTCAGGAGCATTGAGCAGAAGCAGATCCACATCTGCTTGGGTGGTGGGGTGGAGGATGGGCCCTCCCTCTTCTGAGTACAATTAGACATTAAGAACCGAGGGTATGCACGGTGTACATTGTGATGCCTGGCTCTTCCTGCTGAAGGCCCTGTGGCCAGCTAACAGATGGTCTCGGGAAGGAGTTGGACGTGTGTGCCTACTCACCAAGCTTATACCACATATCACGGATGGAGAAGCCAATGAGCCGTCTCATGTCCCCGTACCTAGGAGGAACAAAGATGTCTGCTTCAGGCCCCGTCTCAGAGTGTCTCGCAATCCCTCCCCCTCAAGGAGATCCAGTCATGCAACCTACTTATTCAGGATTTTGTTGTACTTGGCGTGTGAGAACTGCTCCAGCTGCAGAGAATCCTGAGTGATAAAAGCTACCGCCAGATGAAAATAGTTGTTCCACAGCTGTAAATGAAAAAGAGAAGAGTCAGGGAGAGGGTGTGAAGTGGGAAGGCATATTAAATGCTGGGTGATGTGAATAATTTATGAAGATGGCAGAAGACACAGGCAGAACCAGTTTAATTGTATGCGCTGCAATTTTCTAACTGGCACTGACTCTGAAATTAACATCCTGGCCAAAGCGAGGACAATGGATGGATTTCTCTAGGCACTGACCACGTCCCCTCTCTGACAACAGGATGTGGGCAAGGAGGAGGATGATAGGGTTGGTGCTTTTTTGTGGTGGTGCTTTTAGTTTAGTTTAGTTTAGTTTTTTTCAAAGACAAATAACTTGCCCCAACGGGGAGCCCTGGCGAGCTGCTTCCTGCCCTGAGGTTGGAGGCTGGTGGAGGACAATGCAGTCCAGGACTCACAGCTTCTCTGGAGGTCCCTGGGTCGCCTGGCAGCTCAGAGGACCAGCCCAAGGCCGTTCTGTCTCAAAACACACTTTACCTTTCCCTTCCCCCTTGCTCAGTGGTTTTAAAGTGTGGTTCACTGACCACCAACAGCACCATGGTGCAGGTTCCACGGGCCAATTCTGTGGCCCTTGCCCAGACCTGCTGAATCTCTTCCTCTGAGGTGGAGCCTAGAAATCTGCATGTCAACAAGCACGTGGGAGAGACTGGGTCATTCAGGTTGGAGCCCCTGAGGGCCCAGGTTATAGGTGGACTTGTCGTGGACCACGTGCACATGATCTACCAGTGAGGAATGAGAGGTGCCAACAGGATGAACTAGCACCTGGCAAGTGCCCAGAAAGCTGAGCTCACCCATAGCAATACTGACACAGGCCACAGACCAGAGAGATGCGGAGCCTACGCAAGATGCTGCTGGACCTCAGTCCACCCGCCTGGGGTGACTCTGATATTCACCCCGGGCTGCAGCACAGGTGGCCTGGGCTGGGTGTGTCTACGGGGCACGGATTCTGAGTACCTGTCGGCCTTATTGTTGGTGTTCTCTTCCTCCTTCCAGTGGATCCCTTGGTACCAAAGTCGACAGCTGAGCCTAACTGCCTGGTGCTCAAGGGAAACTGTCACCCTGCAAGGCGCCGGTGGGGACAGCCCTGCTGAATAAAACTGACCCACTTCCAGGCCCCTGTCAACCCTACATAGAAAGTGAGCAGGAAAGAGCAGCTAGAGAAATCACCCTGCCATGGAGACTTCCGTCTTGAACTCAGAGCAGTTCATTGCAGGTTGCAGATGGCCAGCAGTAGGAAGGTGGCAGGTCCCCCGTGGGAATGGTCACCTCTGCCCCCAGAAGATTATTTTCATGCCGGGATTTCAGCTTCAGAAACACACAAACCACAGGCCCCCTTTATACCATGGGTCACAACTCCCTTATTCCACAGCCATAAACACTAAGGACAAGATAAATTAAATGACCACCCAGTAGATACAATGAGAATTTGGTTATTTTTAATTAACTCTCAAAGAAGTCATGAAGCCATGTACACGGGGCTTAAAAATTAATGATAGAAAAATTTAAGTAAAAAAAAAAGTGATTTTCCAACCTACCCTGAACCCTAATTCCCTAGAAGAAAATATTAACAATATTGGGGGTCGTTTTCAGAAAAATTTTTATGCACGAACATACGTATGGAGATTTTTTTTATAACCTGCTACCCTTTGCTTTTCTCTTCCCAATATATCTTGCAAATGTTTCCCTATTAGCACACATAGATCTGCTTCACTCTCTTTTATTGCTGCATAGTATTCTGCTGTAAGGATGTAATTTAATTTAACAAATTCCCTATTTATAGATATTTAGCTTGGTTCCAACTGTTTTTCCTCTAGTAACACTGCTGTAATCAACACCCTTGTTTGAACATCTTTATTCATGAGAAATTATATTTGTAGTATACATTCCTAGAGGTGGAATTGCCAAGCAACCGGTGGAGGCAGGTTTTGTTGTTCGTTTGTTGTGTTTGTGGCTGATTTTCATAGATGTCAGGATGACTTCCCAGGCTCCACTCCAATTACCAGCACCATTATCACGGGCATCTTAGCCTAGCTCTCCAGTCTCTGTTTCTTCATCTGGAAAATGAGCATAATACTGCCTACAGGGTGCAGTTATGAGGACTTAATGAGGAAATCTTGCTAGTAAACTCCCACTCAGTCTTACAATATCCGTTCAAATGTTACTTCCTGAGAAAACCTCCCCAGTCACCTGGAATGGAGGAGAGCTGCCTGCTGTTCATCATTATAACACCCTGTTCACAGCATTTATGACATATTTTAAGCAAGCAAGTTTTTTTTTCTGTCTCCTCTACTGGACACAAGCACCCTGCAGGCAAGAACCTCATTTTTTAAAATTCACTGTCGTAAATAGAAGGCCTAGCTTCATATCTGACCCAGAATGTGCTCCAGAAATATCCATTGCATGAATTCATTAATGAACTAAGCACTCTGTATATGTGTGTTAAATCCTCAGATATTAAGAAATTTGTGTTTTCCTCACTTTAGATATCAGAGAATTGAGGCTCAGAGAGGTTAAATAATGTGCCCAAAATGGTGAAAGTGGCATTTGAATCCATGTTTATCTGACTCTGGGACTTTTTTGAAAAACTGTCTTAAATTTGATTGACACATAATGATTGCATGAATTCACGGGGTGCAGTGTCCACATGTGTGTATTCCTTGAGTGATGATAAAATCAGGACCATGAGCACACCTGTCATCTTGAACAGCTATCATTTCCAAATCCTCTTTACTAGATATTTTGAAATCTTGTTATTGATTATAGTCTCTGTACAGTGCAAGGTAGCAGAATTGACTCCTCCTACGTAACTATAGCTTTGTACCCATTGACCAGCCTCTTCCCGTCCAGGGCTCCCACCCCGCCCTGCCCAGCCTCCTAACGCTCTCTACTTCTATGAGATTGACGTTTTCAGATTCCACACAAAAGTGAGTTCTCCAAGGATTTGTCTTTCTGCATCTGGCTTATTTCACTTAACATAATGTCTTCTGGGTCTATCCACGTTGTCGCAAAGTTGGGGTTTCATCTTTTCATGGACGAATGTATTTGTGCGTGTGTGTGACATTTTTCTTTATCCACTGATACCACATCTGGGCTGTTGTGAGCAGTGCTGCAGTGAACATGGGCATGAACGTATCTCTTCTACCTACTGATTTTCCTTTTTTTGAATATCTCACCACTAGTGGGATTGCAGGGTCATACAGCAGTTCTACTTTTAAATTTTTATAGAACTTCTATACTGTTTTCTATAATGGCTGAACCAATTCTTATTCCCACCAACAGCACACACGAAAGTTTTCTTTTCTACACATACAGACTCCATTCTAACGGGAGTGAAGTAGTACGTCATTGTCGCTTACATTTGCATTTTCCGTACAATCAGTGTAATACTAGTTTTCTCATACTGTTGGCCATCTGCGTGTCTTCTTTGGGAAATGTCTATTTGTGTCTGTTGCCCATTTTTAAATTGGATCACTTTTTTTCCTTCTTTTTATTCTATTGGGTTGAGTTCCGCGTGTATTCTGGATGTTAACACCTTGTCAGGTGTGTGGTTTGCCAATGGTCCCTCTCCTTCTGTAGGTCGTCTCTGCGCTCTGTTGATTTGTTTCCTTTGCTGTGCAGAAGGTTTTCAGTTTGATGAAATACCATTTATTTTTGTTTTTCTTGCCTGGGCTTTTGGGGTCTTATCCAAAATATCCTTGCCCAGACCAATGTCATAAATCCTTTCCTCTGTTTTCTTCTAGCAGTCCCCAGTTTCAGGTCTTAAATTTCAGTTTTTAATAGGACTTGGATTCTTAAATATCCTGTTCTTCTGCTACAATTATTGTTGTTCTTCCTAGATTTCCCTTAGCTTTGGTTTTTGGGTCAGGTTATGACTGCTTCATTGGATAGTTTAGAGTCTTTACAGCAGACCGATTGAGGATTTTTGATCCTAAGATATTCCTTCTCAATGGACTTGAATTATTACTGACCCCAAGTTCCCATTTAAAGAACCTGGCCCACGGTGTTACAGAAAGGCACTCCATCTGTCCTCCTCTGTGGTAGGTGGGGGGCCCTGCTGCCCTGACCATGATGGGGTAGAAGGTCCAGGTATGGATTCAGCTTAGGAACATCAAACCAGAGTTTACCTGGGTCACAACAGCTGAAGTAGGCAGGGCTGGGGAAAGTGTCCCAGGCATGCACCCATCTTCCTGCCTTGTGGAACCGCCCACCACCAGTCTCCAAGGAGTCCTTGCAATGCAAGGGACTTTTTCAAGGCACAGATGACAGCTCCCTTGTTGTGTTTCTTCCTCGCCGTGTTTTTTACCATTATTGGTTACATTTCCATTATAAAGACCAAGGCAGCCTTCACTAATGACTGGGAATATTCTGGAAGTTTTTCATTTCACGGCATCTCTAATGCAGACTTGAAAAAGATCCCAAGTTAGGTTGGTGCCCAGAAGCGTATCCCAAAATGCTGCCAGGCCCACGCAGGAATGCCCACACCCAGAGCCAAGGACAGAAATGGAACCCAGTACCAATTAGAGAGCTGCCTGTGGCAGAAGCAGTTTTCTCAGATCCTAAGTGTAACCCCTGATTCCAGAGCCAAGAGCTGTCCCCACCACAGACAGCCTGGTCCTGCAGCCCATCAGAGTCTCTACCACGGAGTGCTGGTCCTGCAGTCAATCATTTTAGCACTTCCTGTTCCAGAGCCAGTGAGACCAGCAAGGGCAGAGTGTGCTCGTGAAGCTAAACCGAGCTGTTTTCTAGAATTCAAAGGCAGTCTGACCTAAGCACCTGTGTAAAAGAGTACAGGGAGCTTGGATTTGTAGACAGGCTGGGGCAGAATCCCAATGGGCCCACTTAGCAATTAGTGATACAGGTAGGCATATGCCAACCTGATAGGATCATGATGAGTATCGAAATACTCCAAGTCAATGCCCAATAAGGGTTAATTGCCTTCTCCAATAGCTTGGAGGCTGGAGGATAGATTTATATAGCCTTCTGTCAAGACGCCATTTTGGGTGGCTATAGCAGAATATTTGAGACTGGGTAATATATAAAGAACTGAAATCTACTTCCCACAGCTCTGGAGACTGGAAAGCACCATAGAGGGGCTTCCATCTGGGGAGGTCCTTCTAATTGCAAAACCCTCATGACTTAATCACCTCTTAAAAGTCCCACCTCCTGACCTGGTTGCATTGGGTATTAAGTTTCCAGCTTAAGAACTTTGGGGGCACATTCAAAATCTAGCAACCATGTTGTGTTCTGCTTTGCTTCTAAACTCCTCAAAGTAATAGCCTGGGCCCTCCACGAAAGCCCCCACTGAGATGAATTCTAAATCCTCTCCGTCTTCTCTGAGCATAACCATGCAAATGGATGTGCACACCAAGGCCCAGCGTCCAGAATGGAGCCCAGGAATGCAAAGGATCTTAGCTCCGAGCAGAAAACACCTTTTATTTTTATAATTCCCAGGTCTTGTCACCTACAGAGTGGCACCCACAGAGCTTCTTGCTTTCTGCCCTTTGAATCACAAAACCACAGTTCCGGAAGAGATATTAGGGATAATCTCATTGCACCTGCCCCTCCCCTGGATGGCGGCTGCCAAGGCTGGCTGTGCTGTGTGATGGATGCTGCCCCTGCTGATATTAAATGCATAATTAATGAAACGTAAGGAGGAGACAAGGCGTGTTCCAGGCAGGGTACAAAGAACAAATCCATTCTTCCATGGTGGGAGGAAGATGGAGGAGAACACAGATAAGGCTGAAAAATGACCTTGTTCTTGGGTGCTTCTCTCTGAATATCTATGGAAGCCTCATTAGGAAGGGAGACATCTTTTATTTTATAAGGCTGGTCACTGCCTTGCTTTACAGAATCTGTGGATGTGCCAGACCCAGGCCATGATGATCCCCAAGACACCTCCCTGCTGTCCTCTTTATCAAGGTCTGACATGAGTTCCCAGGCCAGTCCATCTGTAGTCATCATCATCATCATCAAAGTGATAATAATTATTACCGTCGTGAGCTAACATTTATTAGATGGCCACTATGTTCTGGGCACTGTTCTAAGTGTCTTACATGAATTAATTCACCTAAGTCTCAAAAGCATGCAATAAGACAGCCACTCTGAATATCTTGATTTTATGTTGAAGAAACCAAGGCACAAAGAAGTGAAGTAATCTGCCTAAAGTCACACAACTCAGAAGTTCAAACTTCCCTTGTAGGGAACCCCCATTCTCTGGGCATCTGTCATGCAGATTTCTTCTGGGAAAAAAAAAATGGATAAAAAAATTAAAAGAATGCATACAGGACTGAGCTGAGCTTCCCTTGGAACTTTCTAAAACCATGGAGAAGAGCTGCAGCCAGGAAAGCAGGTTCCAAGCTGGAAAGCTGGAGCTGCTCACACCCACAGTGAGGAAGAACAAACCAGCCTGCCTTTCTGTGACCCAAGCCCTGGCTCTCCTGTGCCCCAGGCATCTCGTTCCAAGTTGTCACCCCACAAAACAGTGGCTTTGTTTACTTCTCTGAACACGCACAAAACTAGAGCTCCCCTGACCAGGCACCTGGCATTTGGAAGGGAGTCAGCCATCTCTCCTGATTCCAAATGGCCCAAGTGACAGGTTTTGTTTCCCTGTCAAAGATGTTAATGTTGGCAGGACCTCTCACCTGGACTCTACCAGGCTGCCCCATGGGGTAGTGAGGCCCTGCACCTAACATGTGGCCCCCGCTAGCTGTTTGGGCACCTACAGCCACCATGGAGCTCTAGGCCGGCTAGATGTGCTGTGTGACAAGGCCATGTCCTCCTAACCTCTGAGTCTTATCCCTGCACCCTAAGAGCAAAAGCATCGTCAGTGGTGGCTGACTCGTAGGGTAGCTGTAAGGACTGAGAAAGAGAATGTCCTAAAAGTGTGTCTTCCTGGATCCAGTGTGTAGAAGCCATCAGAAAATGACAGCTCTTACTATCACGAGGATCATTAGTGTCCATGTCCTTGACTGAATGCAGGGTAGAGGGGCAGAGTCCTAAGACTAACATTCCCCCTTCCAGCCGACCAAGAGGACAGCCCTCAGGCTCAGCCTGGAATCATCTCCCCAGGCAGACCTACTCTGTGCTGGACCCAGAGGCTGAGGGTATGGGTCTCGGCTCTCATGAAGCTTCCATTTTACCAAAGAAAAGAGAGAGAACATCCACGTAGACAAATAGATGAGAAGAATTATTCCCAGGGCCAATGAGGGCTATGAAGAGACCCTGCAGGGCTGGTGGTGATGGCATCATGGCCGCGAGGTTGTGGGGATCCTCTGAGAGGAGTCAGGCAGGGGAGGCCTCTTTGAGAACGAAGCATTTGAAAGGAGACTGGTAGGATCTAACCAGTGAATTTTCTCAAGCCCCTTGTCACCTTCCAATGCTGAAAAAGTTTTATGAACAGGAAGCATAGCTGGTGGTTTTATAGCTACATCTCTGGGGCACAGATTAGAGTTCAGGCTTTGCCTGAAGTTGCTTAGCTGTTGAGAGGAGCCCTGAACATCTCAGAGGAGCCTGCGGAAACTACCATGGCCCCCATCCACTGGACGCAGTGGCTTCTGCTTCCTGAGTCCCCACTACGGGAAATCCTGGGGTCAGAGATTCCCCGGAATGGCCTGTCTTTCACATGTCCAGCCATAGGCAGCTTCTGGGCTCCCTGCCAGGCTTTGAAGGAGCAGTTCTTCTTGGGTCTGGACCTGGAGAGGTGCCTCACTCTGTCTGCCCCAGGGACCTACTGTTAGTCCCCCAAATGTCTCAGGGGCCTCAAGTTTTGGCTGATTACTAAAAGAACCAGGAAGCCATAGAGATGTAGTTGTGATCTTTACTGTAACTCATATGTCAGTGTCTGTGGCTAACTGCTTCGAGGCGCCAGGGAATAGAAAAGTGAATAAAATGTGATATATTTCTGAAAGGTGGTGCCTGCCTGCTCTGCTGACGATGAATGCAGATGTCACCCTGAACACCAGGTACGTCATGTGGTTGCATTTGCATATGTGGCCCAGTGGGTGACTAGTCAATCAAGCCTTGGTTGTGAAGCCTGAGAATTTGTCTCCCCACCTGCACCTTTCTGTGGACATCCCCAGAGGCACGGGCACAGTCCATGTGCTTTGGGATGTGTGTGACACAGCAATCATCTCCAAGGTGTCAGAGCTATCAGCCACTTGCAGTGCCTCACACTCACCTGGAACTCAAAGTTCGTGTGTTCCAGAAACTTCTGGTTCATGGTTTCTGCAAACTTGTTGATAGCTCTCAGGAAGACCCTGGAAGAGGAGAGAAGGTTACTAGATCATCTGAGCATGCTCCCTCAGACATCCCTCTCCTTTGCACAAAACCAAAATTCCCTCACCCTCCCTTAGGGAGAGGCTGAAAGACCCAATGCTGATTTGTACATGGTGACCAAGGCAGATGACACTTATCAGAGTCAAGACCTGGGGCCACGTTTGCCTTACTGGAACTGAAGAACTGACTATTTGAATTCCTTTTGAAAATCTGCAGGGCCTTATATCTCAGATATTAGAAATTTATGACAGAAAGTTCATGCCATCCAGAAAAGATGCAAAGTAAAACCAGCCCCTCCCTAAGCAAACCAATAGCATCCCACCATCGCCCACCATCTAGAGAAATCTGTCATCAACAGTTCGATGAACGTAATTTCAAAGGTCTCCTTAGACGTATACATATGCATGATATTTTAAGGATATCATTTTGATAAATGGCATTCCACAATAAATGCTGCTTCACAGTCTGTCTTTTTTATTCAGCTACAAATCGTGCTCTCCTTTCGTGCTAGTGAACGCAGATATACATCATCCTTTTTAATCGCTGAAGAGTGTTCTGCTATGTGATGTGTCACCATTTATTTAATCAGTTTCTTATTGATGGACCTTTGTGTGGTGCCTCAGCTTTTTTTTGCTACAAACAGTGTTCCAACGATCACTCTTGCATGCACTTCTTGAACCCCCGATAAACCCTTCTTTTCCGGTCTTCTCCTCCACGTCCTAAAGCTGGACAAACCCTGCCCACATTTAACACTTTGCTACCTGTTGTCAATTTGCATTAGTCTTGAAGAGTCCTCCTAGCCACCTCTTCCTCTTCTTGCTCCCTGCTGAGCCCAACTGACTAGTCTCACAGCCTCTCAGTCCTCAAGAGCGCTTTGTCCAAAGGGGCCATCACTGACTTCCATGGCCCCCACGCCCCCAGGACAAGTGGGAACTCTTTCTCTGGCTCCATGATTGGGTCCCCAGCGTCCTTCCTGGGCTCAGTCATCGCCATTGCCCAGTGCTTCAGGTTGCTTCCTGAGTACTTGGCTGAGTTCTTTCTGAACAATGCCCGCTCCTTCTCTGCCTGCCCGTCACACTCTAGATCAAAAGCCTCTCATCGGTCTCCTAAGACTAAGTGACCGCACCACCTCCCAAGCTGCGAGGTTACTTCCTACACCCCTCGTCACCACACTTCACAGTCTAGCCGACTCTGCAGCCCGATCTCCTCTCTTAGACTGGGAGCTGCTTCAGGGCAGGGTCTGCTGCGTCTTTGTCACTGGATTTCCTGGGTCATTATGGTGCAGATGGTCTGCTTGTCTGCTCAGTAAGGGGCATCGTCTCCCTCATTAGACTGCACTTTCCTGGGGTCCTGGGACTCCCTCAGGCACATGGACTCCCTAATCACATGCCCATGACTCCCAGGTTCACATCTCCATCCCTGGCCTCTCCCATGGGTGCCAGCTTGAATTCCAGCTCTGTGTCCCCCTTAGATGACTAATAGGCATCACAAATGTGCATGTCCTGAACTAAAGTCCTAACACCTGCCTGCCTCACCCCAAGCACTTCTGTCATCTTCTCATCTAAGGTAAAGACAACTTCTTTCTTCCAGTTGCTCAGAAGGGAAAAGAAAATCCCAGCAACTTGACTTTTGGATTTTTCCCAGATCCTACTCTTGGCCTGTCAGCACATCTTCCTAGCATTGCTTTCAGAATCTATCCAGAATTAGTTGGGTACTGTGGCACATGCCTGTTATCACAGCAACTTGGAGGCTGAAGCAAGAGGATCACAAGTTCAAGGCTGGCCTCAGCGACTTAGCAAGACTGTCTCAAAATAAGAAATAAAAAAGACTGGGGATGTAGCTTAGTGGTAAAACACCACTGGGTTCAGTCCCCATATCAAAAAATAAAATAAAATAAAGTAAAAAGAATATATCTAGAATTCACTATGCCATGTTCCCTCACTGCCACCCAACTGGACCAAGCCACTATTCTTTCTCTCCTGGATTTTTATAGTAGCCTCCCAACTGTTAGGGAACAGACAGGTGAGGATGGTGGGAACATGAGATTAAGAGAGTAATTCCATAAAAGGGGCCTACTGTGCTGACCCTCACATGCTTTCTTTTCCAAGAAGCAGCCCTGCCTGGCCTAAGTGGACAGATATGTCACATTCCTCAGCAAACTACCTGCTATCTGCAGAGGAAATGTAGGCCTGAGATAATGTCCATGGGAGGAACCCAGGAGACTGTGGAGACCAGATCCTGAAACTCAGGGAGATGAGGATAGTTCCTCCTTACCATAAAATCTGTAAGTATGCACGGTTAAAAATCTGATTAGAACTGGTCAGCACGGGCCCCAGTGGCCTAGAGTTGCCATGACAGTGGGGACTTGAAAATCTGAGGTTATCCTGCTGTCAATCAAAAGTCAAGAGGTGGACCTGGGTTTCTCTGGAAACTTCTCTGGGATCACCAATAAAACTGGGGTGTAGGAGAGGCACTCTCCTCTCTCTGAGAGGACCCTCTGTCTCCCTTGAGAGTGTCCCCTTCCTGTTTTCCTATCTCTTCAAGAAACTCATGCCTGTTACTCTGAGTGACATGTGTGTAATTTTTCTGACTTGATCACAAGAATTGGGGCTTGAAGGGAGAGGTCTTCACACTGCCTCGGTTTCCCCGGAGGCTCTGTAACACAGCTGCAGTGTGCCCGACTCTCCTCTGTGTATCTGTGTTTGTGAAATTGAGGGAGTGGGGAGCAATAACAGCAGCCAATGAAAATCGCCTGCTCAGTGAGTGATGGTTCAGAGCAAACACCTGCCTGGCCTACCTGAGACACCACGGGAAGCCAAGCAAGGGCTGCTGAGGAGGCCATCCTTGCTGTGGGCAACCACTGAGACTCCATTCTGCTTGGGAGCCTCTAGGAAATGCTATAGAACACATTTGCACATCAGAAGTTCCCCTCCCAGGGGACAGACATACTGGGCTATTCACACCACTAATACTGCTCCTCAGTGGCTAAAAGTTCTTCCAGGGCGTTGAATTCCTAGCTTGTCCTAAAGATGGGCTGAGCACTCTATAGCCAGAGATTCCTGGAGACAGAAGCAGGACTTTCTCCAGAGGCCAGGAAAATACCCACAGAGCCACTGGTATATTTTGGTAGGTGGGGAGTGTGGACAGGTGCCTCTAGCACACTGCCTGTCTAGGGTGCTGGGCCAGGTGCTCATGGAACACCTAGATGTTTGATGAACAGAAGAAGGTAGGGTGCCCTAGAGTCGGGATCACCGAATTTGGAGCGCGCGCGCGCACACACACACACACACACACACACACACACACACACACATGGATGTTATTTCTGCTTTTGCCACTTTCTGGCTGTGTGGATTTGGGACGTGTGATATCACCTCTAAAGTCCCAGTTTGCTCGCTGTGAAACAGCAGTGCTGTCACCTCTTTCACTGGGTCGCTGCAGGGTGTAGGGAGCGAGAGCATAGAAGCGGTGGCACAGTGCCTGTGACAGTGGCCCTGGTGGCAGCAGAGCCCCTTGGGTGCTTCATTCCGCTTCCAAAGGCAGGGCCAGCAGCACAGTACGGACAGGAGCAGAGAGCAGCCCGGTGGGAGGCAGGCGGGACCAGGCGGGGCAGAAAGAAGAACGCCCAAGTCCAGCCCCCGACCCCCGTAGGCCGTCAAAGTGAAACTTCTTCGGTTTTGCTGTTTTGTCATTTGTTAACATGCCTTTGAAACAACATCTATGTTTTCTCCTTAAAGATTAGTTATCTGATTCCCAGACGGAAACGTACTGAGTGGCTGTCATACCATGTATAAACATTGCAGAATCTGAAATACGATCCCCAAACGAGGGTTTTATACATTCTCAGTAGCAACAAAGCTCAGCGATTCCAGGGACTGTCAATACTCGGTTGTCAGCCCGAACCTGTCGCAGGCTCTCCCAGCCGGTCCAGTGACCAGGAACCCATCAACCCTATGCTGAGGGCGGGCGCTGGTCCTTCTCTCCCTCGGGTTCTTTCACAGTCAGAATGTCACTTAATGTTGGTGTCACGTGTGTGTTTGGAAAAGTAGGACCCTTCTCTCCTCGTTTTTCTTATTTTTAAATAATTTCTCTTAAAGCCTAAGCCCTAATAGGGTGAAGTGGGTTGGAATGAAAACACATCAACTCTGCTGTTCTCAATAATGAACTTGAATCACCGAAAACAAAGCTCCTTACCAGGTCTCAGCCCGGCAAGTCCCGCCCATGGCACTTGGCAGGTCGTGTCTGAGAAATACCACCAGAGCCGTGTTGTGGGCCAGGAGCCCGGCTCTGTGCTCTGCTGGGGCGCTCCCTCCTCTTTCCCCCTCCCCTCTGAGCTCGATATTGCTGCCTCCTTGGATCTGTCATTTGAGGTGAGTTTCCCAGGAACCCAGGCAGTACCTGTGGAGTCACCGCCTTCAGAAGGGAGGCCTTTAGCCACCGTGCAGTTTGGCCCACAAGGAAATCTCTGCACTTCTGTCCGACCCCTGAGCTCGCGGATTCACAGTGACAGTGATGAGGCATCAGTAGTCACCATGCGTCGCCCCCGTGCTAAGTGCTCTGCAGATGCTGCTTCATTTAATTCTACCCAGCCAGGCAGGTGCTATTGCTCCTCCCATTCTACAGCAGCAGAGTGGAGCTTGGAAGCATCGGCTCATCTCCCACGTTCACTGCAGCAGAACCGGCCACGCCCCCCAAGGCCTTGCAGTTCACACAAGGAACCACCGGCTCCCGTGAAGCACAGCCTGCCATGGACCACGTGCTTCTCCCCTTGCCTGCCAGGCCCCGGGGGGTCCTTAGGCTTTCTTACTGTCACTCCACTGTCCTGCCCACAGCCTGTTGGACACCGGGCCCACACCTGGGGTAAGATAGTCTTCCTTGGGCTGCCAGCACCTGAGGGTGGTCTTAGGGGTACTTCTGCCCAGTGGGAGTACCCAAGCCCACAATGGAGTAGATGGAATCCTTTCTAGTGGTCCGAAGCAGGAGAACCAGAGAGCATGCCGTGAACCTGGGCCCTTGGTGGAAGCCATGAATGGAGGATTCCATCCGTGGAAAAGAGCGAGGAGCAGAGAAGGCAGCTGTGAGCAGGCTGAAGCTGGCAGAAAGAGAAGGCAAACCAGTGCTGCTCTCCCCCAGAATGGCCCAGCACAGGGCGTTGACGCAGCTCCTGGGGGTTCCCGGCTTCCTGGTGCCTTCGAATAGAGAGCAAATCCTTGTTACCGAAGCAGCTGAACCCTGCGTCCTGCCCCCCAGGTCAGCCTCTGTGAAGTCTACACATCACTCCTTGGGACACAGGAATGGAAGGGGCACAGGGACTCCTGAAGGGGCTGGAGCAAGCCGCCTCCCAGCTGCCACTCTTCTGAGCTCTGACCTTGACCTCCATGAATCTCAGTTGCTCCTTCCGCCATGGGAGAGGGCCAAATGAGATGCAGTCTACGAAGCCAGTGGCCCAGAGCCTCAGCATGTAGAGGTCCTCGAGGAATGTCAGCTGCTGTTGCTATTCTTAACCTGCCACCGCCTTGTAGCTCTGGAGCAGGAAGATCTGAGGCAGACAACATCCTGATGTGACAACACAGCATCAACACACACAGGTGCATGATGTGATGAGAGAGGGAAGGGAGTAGGCCTGCCCCTTCTGTAGAGAATCGCCTCGCTGGGCGAGGGCCTTTCTGAATCCCGCTCCTTTCCCGCTGTGGGAAGCTCGGGGGATATGGTTGATTCTACAGATTAAGCTTGAAGACGGAAATGAAAGAGCCAGCGAGCAGGCAGGGTTCGTCCCTCTGAAGGAGGCATCGGGACACCCATTTCCCCAGAGCCTTTAAGCCGCTTCCCTCAACACAGAAACTCCGCCACTGAGGTTCCAGTCAATCAGCAGATTTCAGCTGGGTGCCCCGCATGGCTTGCCCCAAGTGCCTCTGACAAGTCCTGCATAATTTAGGGTTCCAGTTAGGGATGCAGAAAGCTCCCAGGCTCTGGAAGCCAGTGGCCATCTGGACCTCTGAATTAGGTGCGCATGCTGTCAGAAGGAACCGTGAAGAGGTCTCGCACCCTCTCTGGGTGATGTGAATCGGAGGAGGCAGGAACTCCAAGAAGGAGGAAGAGGGAAGGTGCTCCTCGCCCTCAGCACACTCAGGGACCACTGGATAACTGCTCTGTGCTGCCCCATGCGACTCCCTAAGTCAACTGCTGTGACCCTACCGTATGCCTGTTACGTGCTCAAGACAATATTAGACCTTAAAACACGCCATGGATAAATGCAGACAAGATCCAGGCCAGATCTGCCTCTTTAGTGAAGCATTTGTGAAATGCTGGCTGTCTGCGAGCGCTGTTCTTACCACTTCCTACATGCTACTTCACCTCAGTCCCCACAATGTTCCTCTGTGACAGGCTCATTGCTAGTCCTACTTTACAGGGAGGAAAACTGACCAGGGTGGTTAAGTATCTTGCCCGATTGAATGATGGAGAGAGGGTTTGAATTCAGGCAGACAGAAGCTTTGACTTCCCTGTGCTGCCTCTGGACACTTTCTGGGGGCCATACAGCCCTGGGCCATATTCCCACTGGTGCGCTTACTGTCTCCCCACTAGACTGGAAGCCCTCTGCCGCCTGGGACCACCGCTTGAACTGATCTGCCTATGCCCCAGAGGCTTGGACGATATTTGTTGGTTGACTGCACTGAGCAGGAGCTTCAGGCAGTGCGTAGATTCCCAGCACCCCCGAAATACTGGAATATCCAGTCACAGATGACAGAGGGGAAAAAAGAGGTTCCTAGGACCAGTTTTGTTAATTTACAGCGTTATAAAGAGCTTGATCATTTAAGAATTAAGCACGTCATGTAAATCAGATCCTACTGAATGCTGCATCTCACCAAAGAGAGAAAAAAGCCCTAACAGGAAGCATCTCTTGCAGTAGCCTGTCATTACGTCTGTACACACGAACGGTACGCAGCTGGGGAGACAGTTGGTGTTGGAAAACCCCGCTCCTTCCTCCAGCCAGCAGAAAAGTAAATAATAGATGACTAATACGTGTACATCCGTCACAAGTGATGAGAGAAAAATTATAGAAACAAGCAAATTATAAAAACACAGATAACAGGGAGAAAAGAGGAGGGGAAGGAGGGAGGAAGACAGGAAAGGAAGTGACAGTGTTCAGACTAACAAGCGAAGCTGGTCTGGCCACAGGAAGGAGCTGGGGTGCTGAAGAAGAGGAGAGGGCAGGGGGCGCCCGCGAGATCCTCCCACCCAGCAGCTCCTTGGCAAGCCCACCTGCTTCCTGGGGCCTCAGGGGCCTGTCTTGCCCTGCACTCGGGCCTGGGGCTCAGTTCCTTATCAGCAACGCTGTACCGAGTAACTACCTCTCTTCTGAGCTGCAGCTCCTCGCCTGTGAAACGCAGATTAGAACAGTTCTACCTCATTGCGAAGACGCTGGGGGGTTAAATGGCAAACGCTTGATAAGTGTCAGCTGTTACAAATGGCGCACAACCTGCGCAACGGTGAGAAGGTTTCAAGAGGCCTATCCCCATTGTATAGATGGGGAAACCGACGCTTCAAAGGAAGTTCAATGACATCCCCGTAGAGGCAAGAAAGGTGAGGTGGGGAAACTCAGGGGGCTGAAGCTCTGTTCCTCAGTCCAACTTAAAAAAATAAAACTCAAAGCAAGGACAGTACTAAGCTAGTCCTTAAGAGATGCAAACGTTTCTATTCGGGAGACACTTCCACTATCTCGGGTCCTTAGCCAGTTCCATTCTTATTTCCTAGGCAGCAAGAATCAAGGATCAGAGAATCATCTCTGGATGACTGACTCAAGTTCCTAGCAAGCAGGGATTCAGGAGGGGCCTTCCTCCGAGGCACTGGCCCACAGATCAGATGACCATGCAGGCTACTCGGATGGAGGCCTGTGGGCAAGACCCCAACACCTTACCAACCAGTGGGCAAAACCGCAAAGGGCCCCCCTGCAGTGCAGGAGCGGCTGCCCCGCAGCTCCAGGTGACTGACAGGTCATTGATGTAGGCCTGGCTACATAATTATGGGGGCTCAGTGCAAAATGAAAATACAAGTGTCCTTGTCCAGAAATTGTTAAGAAGTCCAAGATGACACCAGAGCATTAAACCAAGCACAGAACCCTCCAGAGCGTGAGGCTGTATACACCTGTCTGTCTCATGCCCACAGGGCTGGGGAGTGACCTGCCTCTGACCCAGCATGTGGCCGGGGCCCAGTTCCCACCAGCACATCAATCCTGCAGAACCTGGATTCTCCACATGCGTGGGCCACACTCTGACACCTGCTGCAGGGCTGAGCTTCCTCTTCCCAGGGGAAGCAGAGGGTCAGACAGAGAGCTCCTTCCGGACAAACTCCATCTCCGCTCCAGAAGCCCCGGATGTTGGCCCCAGAGCTCAGTGGGCAGGGATGTGCACAGTCACACGGTGGACCACACGGGCACAGGGAGGGCAAGAAGAGCTTCGTAGAGGGCTGAAAGGGCAGGGAGGGAGGCTGGCTGGACTGGAGTCTGCCGCAGGCATGTGAGAGAGAAGTCCTTGGGCTACACCAGTGGAAAACCATGGCTACATAAATGTTCATAGTCTTCTCTCTTTCCCTTCCACCAAAGAATACTCAGCTTCAGCATGTTCGACTTTCCTCTTCCTCTGCCCTTGGGGAATTTTCTCTGCCAGTCAGCACTTGATTTTTGTGACACAGGCAAAATGTAGAGGGCCATGAAACTGGAAGCCGGTGTGAGAGGCAGGGCCTGAGCAAACACAAGGACCTGAAGCAAACACAAGAGCCGAAGGAAGCGAGAGACAGGCGGGGGGGCCCGGAAGGCCCCGTTGAAAGTAATCACGGGCAGGATTGGAGAAAAGTTTCTGAGAGAGACCAGGGGAAACCGCGCCGTGGGAGAGAGATGGGAGCCAGAGGAACGGAGAAGAGGGATCTTGGAAAAGGCAGCTGTTAGGATCTGCATTCCACTGTGGCGACATGAGGGTCAACAGAGAAATCTTTGACAAGTATTTTTATCTCATGCTGGGGCAGGGCCACATGGGGCATGAGCTCTATTTGGGTTCCATCGATAGTCCATGAGATGTTGATAGCTATGACATGCACGCACAGAGACACGCCAGTCACACAGCCCACGGTTCCAGACACAGATTCACCTGTAAAATGCTGGGTCCTAAATCCTCCTCTTTAGAACATCACATGCGCGTATTAAAAGCGCTGACAAGTCCTGCTGCATGGAAACCTGGACGAAGCTGCTTAATCCAACGAAACTGCCCACACTTCTTTTACCTTATGTCGCAGGATACGTTTTATTATTTCTAATCAATTTTGAAATAATATAGTTAAAAATGCTTTCCTATGCTTGCCTGTCTAGAGAGTTTAGGGAAAGTTCCATAGACACAGTCTGGTGTTTTAACTGGGCTTTCAAGGACGGAGAAGGTGAGGGGGACTTCTGAGTAATTCGGGGTGGGTGCAAAGTTCCTGCCTGGGTTTGAAGGTAGAAAGGATCTGTCAGCACTTTGACTTCTCACCTGGGGGAACCGTCCCCACCTCAGGGCCACCAGTGACCACTACGCTGGGCCGTGGGAGGTGGCCTTCGGGAAGCAGGTCACCCACCTGTTCTGAACCATGCTCATGGCCATCCAATCCACGGGGTACACATTCTTCCCGATGAGGTCCTTGAACATGATGAAGGTCTCCATCAGGAAGTCCTGCCAGAGTGGACAGAGCATAACCGTCATCCCACTTTGCAGAGAGGAACTGGCTGCAAGTGTCCAGATCCTGTGCGCTCTTAAAATTTTCCCCTTATTTTTTACAGAGACAGAAAGGGAAGGGGACCAGTTCTTCATTAAGCTAATTCACTGAAATTCATTGTTGTGCATTGTAAATGGAAGTGTAAAAGTTGGCTTCCAAGAGGCTGTTTCACAAATAAGTGGAACATGAATATGGAATAAGAAGACAATCTCAAAATAAAGCACTATTAATTCTGTCTTTGAGAATAAAGAAGTAAATGTATTCATTGATGTGGCAATTTTATAAACATCTTCCCAAATATGTATTTGAGAAGTAAATAATCGACACCATATGAATACATCTCAGGTCATTTAGCAAATAAACTATTATTTAAATGAGCATCTAATTAGCAGTGCTGTAAATACAGCTAATTCATCTGTCACACACACATGAGCAGATTAGGGGGAACGCAGATACCAGGACTCTTCTCCTCTCCTTAGAAGAGCTTCAAAGCTACTTCACCACACTCTCATATTTGCAATGGGACAAACTGGGTCTCCATCTTTGCAGAAAACAAATTCAGTACAAATCCAGAGAGCAAAACCCAGAACCTGTGACCTTCTTCAGCGGGAAGTAATAAAACCACATCGCTTGAATGCTTTAGGTGAAGCCCCAAATCCAGAGGGAGCCCCTTCAGAATTCTTTCCATAAGCAGTAGTTTTCAAATCCCTCTTAACTGCAGAATTCTTTGTTCAAAGGAAATCTCACCTGGAACCTAATATTTGAAATAGATAAAAGTAGATGGGCTCTGTGTGTGTGCGTTTGTGTGTGCATGTGTGTGTGTCAGAGTGTCAGAGCAGAGTGAGGCTAGGAAGAATATAATTTGAAAATCACTGCTTTAAGATAAATTGCAAAATTCTGGAAATGACACTGGTTCTTTTCCAGTGTCATCTGCTTCTAGGAAAAATGACCTTAGTGCTCTAGTCCCAGCTTCCACATCAGCAGAAAGGGGCCAGGATTCACCTCCACAGGCTAGCACGATGATTAAGTACACCTGTCCATCAGAGGCTTCCCACAGAGCCTGGAGCTCTGAGAGCTCACTGATGCTGGTGATGATGATGGTGGGGATTATTATTCACCCTTGCTGTCACCTGGGCAAGAGTGACTCTTGTCACAGGCACATTCCCTTCCTATGGGACGGAGAAGGCTTCTGGCTCCCAGACATAACGAACGTGGCTTCTAACTGAGAAAATGCATGTGGTGTGAGGCCAGAGCTGAGGTTCCAAGTGGACCTCTGCTGTGTTGGTCCTGTACTGCGTCAAGTCTTCATCAAGCAGACTGTGGAACTGAAGAACGTGACTCCCAACACCTACGTCACACTGCTGGGAGGAGGAGATGAGCAAGTGCGTATGTTCAATACACAGGAATTCCCTTTCCCACTTCCTCTCTGGGAATTGTTCTTTCCATAAAGGATCAAAAATTAGGAATCTGTGTTTCCTATTTCTATGCCCCAAGACATAAAGAACTTGGTAGGGGGCAGTAGAGAAACTTGGGTTATTCCTTTTATTTGTTTTTTGAGTATCCATAAAAGGGTTCCATTTCTTGCCAACCCTACAATGAAGAAGAGAATGCTGGCTCACTTCTCCCCGGGGAAAGGGCAGGGCGGTGACCACCCAGTGATTCCCCGTAGAGGGGCCACTCTCTGAGGGTGGTCCAATCTCAGCACCCTCGGTCTTCCCAGGAGAATTCAGAGCTCCTAGCAGCAGGACTGCTGACCCTGGAAGTGGAGAGTGACCAAGGGCCACACTGTCAGGAAAGTGCTCTGCTCCATCCAGGGACAGGGCAGCGTGGGTGGGACTCTGTCAATGAAGGTATATGCTGCAGAGGCCAAGGCCGCAGGCTGCAGCGATGGTCCTCTAGCAGTGGAGTCCTGAGAGGCTAGAAGAGGCAAGTTCAGGGCTGGGGATGTAGCTTAGTGATAGGGCACTTAAATAGCATCCACCAGCCCCTGGGTTCCATCCTCAGCACAGAAAAATAAATAAATAAATAAGGGGATGCAGCTCAGGGCAGTTTCCTCTGTGCACTGTCATAACCTAATACTAGCTACCTCTTCTGGATACCCACTAAGTGAGCCATACAGTGCTCCCATCCAAGCGACCTAACCAAGTTATCCTCACTTTACAGATGAGGAAACTGAGGCTTATGAGAGGTTCTCTTGCCCCCGGTCACACAGCTAGCTGGTGACAAATCCAGGATTCAAATCCAAGACTGTGTGACTCCAACACTCATGCGCTTAACCTCCAAGTGTCTGAGATTCACCAGCGTGCATTTATGGAACTGTATCTAGATCATGTGGTAGATGTTGAGACTTGACTGAGACATAGACGGAAGACATGTTCCAGAGGTGAGAGATACAAGAGAAGGGGAATCACATACACATTTATAAACTTACACACATTCAAGACCTGCGGGGCCCGAACTCATGAGAACCAAGTGCTCAAGGTGTCACCCCGCCCACCCGCTTCCGTGTCCAGCATGTCAGACTCACCACAAGGTCCGAGCTGGTCTGGAAGGTCTCGATGTAGAAGGAATAGTGTTGGTCCCCCATCTGGTTCAGGATGGCCGTCATACACGCCACAAAGTGACTCTGCAAGAAATAAAGAACACCAGGAACTAGTGAGAAGGGACAATGAGATTCATCTTTTCTATTTCCTTGACTTTAAACTGGAAAACGCCCAACCTTCCCTAGTAAGTATAAAAGGGACGTCCAAGGACAGAGAATCTCTCCTCACCGGGTGAACAGGTGAAACTTCCCCATGGGTAAATGTCTCCCTAGAGCGCGTTCATTGAAACAGCATTCACTGAACACCTATTATGTCCCTGGGACTGCAGTGCTGCAGATATGAAAATAAGACCCTACATGTGACCTCTCCTGCTGCTTGTGCATTTGGGAAAAGAGCAGTACATGGGCGTTGGGAGATCCAGCCTATCTGGAGATCCTGGAGACAGAGTCATTTTCTGTTAAATAATTTTACATGGGAAAATCCCAGCTATCTCATCTGTAAAGTAGGAAATCATCCATCCATCCATCCATATCTCCCACCAGAGGAATTATCAAAAGGATCTGAGATCAAAGCAAGTGATTTATTTGCATTCACCAATATATCACAATGAAACCCATTCTTCTGTATAATTAAAATGCACTAATAAGCAAAAAAGGATCCATTGGGTCCAACAGCACAACAGCACCTTGGTATACATTAAAGCTCCCTGTAGAGGGACCAGTTACTGGATCATTATGAATTAGCCAGAGGGAGAAGCCAGTAGCTCCTGGGGTAGGATAAGAAATGAAGAGATGGGACCTGCTCTCCGTGAGCTAATGGTCTAGTTGGCAAAGCACAATTAAATTCAGGACAGAGGAAGTTCAAGACCTGGATCTGTGGAGCACAGCAAGGGCCAGAAGGATTCAGACATGAGAGAAACCAAGGTGGAGAGCTGGAGGGGTCTGGAAGGATCCCTGGGAGCAGAGGGGCAGGGAACACACCCTTCCACACACCAAAGACAGCAGCTTGGCCGTTCCTGCTTTCTTGCTCCGAACTGGGAGGGTCGGTTTTTGGGTGTGTCTTCTACTCATGTCCATATCTACAGGCAATAGGAGGGAGACCTGGTAAAGGAAGCGCTGGCCACTGATCCAGCAGCCTTGAGAAGCCACTCTCAGCTGCCCCTGCACGATCCCCTAGGGGCTGCCATTTTGACTGGAGGGGGGTCCCTCATGGCCCAGCCCAGTGCAGATAACTAGAGATGGACCAGGCTGTCATGCAGGTGTCTCTAGGGACCCCCACTCTAAGAGTCCCTAGAAGTTTTATGTTTGGAAGAGGTAGGTAGGCTTGGAAGTTTTATGTTTGAACCAAAAATCAGGGTTGGGATCACACACTGCTACCTTTGTGTAAGTTCTTTTGTTAAAAAATATAACAAACATTAATCCCCTGCCAGAGGGTTTACAATTTTGTTCCAGTGCTGGAGCAGCATCCTCGGTGACCCTGGGAGGCCCCTTTGCATTCCTTCTCAGGAACCCTTTTGGGTAACTGAATGTCTCTTAGGCTTCTATTCACCAAAGTAGCTTCCAAAGACACAGATTGCCATTTGCTTCCGGGTTCTTTTCAATTGAGATAGTCTGTTTCCCTGCCAGCAGGACTGGCTATGCAATTTGTGGGACCCAGAACCAAATAAAATATAGGGCTCCTGTTTAAAATGATGGAGAATTTCAAAATGCATGCAGCCTTTTAAAGCAAGGGACTCTGTATGATTAAGCAGGTCACTCACACAGGACGCTAGCCCAGCTGGCCGGTGACCCCCACACTCACCCACCATAAACATTTAGAAAACATGCGGATCTGGCAGAGAGCACGAACCGGGGACTCTCAGGAGTACAGACCAATGGCGCTCGGGGACGGGACTGGCAGCCTCTACATGGGCCACACCCCCTCTATGATCTGCAGTGAGATCCTCTCTCCTGCTCAGGCTCCAGCGAGTGGTGAGTTTTGAAATTATTCACCCCTTTCAAACCAGACCGAACATCCATCCCCATCTCTACTAACTTAACCAGGTCCCACTAAGTCAAGAAATGAACTTACTTCCTGTTTATACCTCTGAGCCAGCTGGAAGTGAGCAAGAAGGAATCCTAGGGCTTAAAGGGTGTAGAAGTGGGCGCGTGTGCGTGTGCATGTGTGTATCCGCACACAAGCCCCTGCTTCCTCTACTCCCTGTCTCCTCTCCCTTCCTGCAACAATTCCGCCTGTGGCCACTAGAGGGCTGTTCCACACAGTAGCTGCTGTGCAGTTTGTTCGGCTTCTTATTTATTCCTACGTGAGCAGACCCACTACACTTCTTGCATATAAACAGTGAAAATTACAACATAAAGGACTTATTTTTCCTTCTTTTGGAGTTATTCTGCTGCTGGTCAAAGCCTGGCTCGTTGGGCAGGGAAGAGGGACATCTCCTGCAGGTAATCCCACTGCTAAGGTAAGAGATGTGGGAAGGTTTTATTTGTGTGTGTGATGGATGATCTTCTTAGAGAAAACGCTGTCGCCTCTTAGTTTACTTCTAAAGCTTTGGTTTAAGCGAGCGCTGGGATTGTGAGCTTGCATGGGTGTGTGGGGGGGGGGCAGTGAAAAGCCCACCGTGTCACAAGTGCTAGCTGCCCAAGGCATAGGTCTGGAATGCTTGTTATTGCCAATGGCTTGATTTGAATTTGAAGGGGGGAAAATGCAAAACCCAGACCTGGGAGCTCACTTTGCTTGGCATTACCTTGAAAAGGCTCCCTTGTCTGAAGCCCTGTTTAAGGAAACTTCTCTGCTTCCTTGAAAAGGAAAAAAAAAAAAAAAAATCAAGGAGCAGGATTGCAGTTCCTATTACAGTGACCATTTCATGAAAGAAACCACTATTGTTTTATTAGGAGTTGGTTAGTATGCTAGAGTTTGTGGATCGATGAAAATTACTTTTACCAGCTTGTTAATTTCTTTGTTCCAACTGCCACGTAGAGAGACCCAGCTGGGTGCCTTTCCTTCCCGTAGGATTTGTAGTGTGATGTGACTGAAGTTTGCACAAGTTACCTGCATTTGGCTGTTAATGAAAACTGACAGTGTTTGACTTCCAGCTGGAAGCACCTCGTTTCCATACTGTAGCGTCTAGCCACTTGGTATCAGACCCCTCAGAAATCACACCAATATGACCGATCGAAACCTGAAATGGAGCAAGACACCGGTAGCAGGTTTCTGTTCAGAAAAGGCTCTTCTCTGCCATTTGAATTTTAAAAAACCACTTTGTCACAATGACAGAGTGATGGAATAACATTATGCTTCTCTGGCATGTGTCCCTTTTCCAGTAATATTTTCACAATGGCAATTCCATCTTGCCCCCTCCCCTTTTACAAGTTTGAGACCATGTTTCCACATCCACCATGACTTAAAATTTTAGAAGGAACTGGATCAGACTGCATCCGCCCTGGCAATTGAGACAGCCCTAACATTGACATTGCTCAAACTTTATAGCAAAGGAGCTCAAACTCCCAGCCCAAGAGCAACCTAGAAGAGCCTGAATAATACTGTGTGGGGACTGTGGGGGCGGGGACCCAGTAGTCCAGGCTAGCAAGAATCCCCACTTCTCATCCCTGGCAGAGATTCTGAGATCGGCATATATTTACTACCAAGGCATGAGGCAGTCACTCACCCATACCCAAGCAGCATGCCAGGTGCCTGGATAGGAAATTGCTTCCTAAAACGGAATACCAGTGGGACTTGCATATTAAATTCCAGAGAGAAATTGAATCCGAGACTCTGGTGCAAACCAAGCAGAGTCACCTCGCTCCGATCGGGGTTGGTTAAAATGTGGCTAATGAATCACAGCATGAAGAGACACGGTTTGAAACTAGGTCAAACGTGTAAAAATAAGTACAGTCATCACAGGCACTTGGCTGATGAGGGCTCCTTAACGCTGAGAGTGGCGGGGCTTATCTGCCATGCAGGACACTCTTCTGCAAGCGCAGGCGATCAATGCTTGTAATTAATTCAGCTCATCAGTCAGTACGTGGGGAGGTCATGCACACCTGGGAGAGCGCTGGAGCTCCGAGGGAAACAGTGGGGGTCTCTTCACTGCATGATGGCAAAAGAGAAGAGAACCCTAACACCGTGTGGCCACAGTTAATTAGCTCAGATGCTGGGCGATTTCGATGTGGATAGTAGCCCTCTCCAAACCCTGGCACTCACTTCTTTGCACTAAAAAATGGTCATTATCATCATATTAATAATGCCAACAGTTTTGGTACACAACATTCAACTTCAACATATCTACTTAACACCCTCTATTGCAAACACACACACACACACACACACCCAGGACTCCTGCAGTACCCAGTGCCGAGCGAAGCAAGGAAGAGTCTACAGGGTTTGCTCTGCCTGGGAGAACAAGCAAAGCGGAGGAGCGGGGCCCTGCGGTTGAGGAGGCACCCAGTCACCTGAGGTTAGTGGGAGTGAGGAGATCGCAGAGGGAGGGAAAGAGCAACTTTGGGAGCTTGCTACCTAAATGCCAACATTACTATGCGATGCCAGCTGGTGACACGTTGCTATAGTAACTTCAAATAATGTGCACGACCAAAATAAAATAAAATATAGGAAGCGCCAAGGAGAGGAGATGAAGGAAAGTTTGCAGGCAAGGGGAGGCTCCTAGGGAGATGGAAAGTTCTTCCCTGGAGTTATCCTTTGGAGACTAGAGGTGGCCAAATGTCACTCTCAGGTTGCTTCTCTGTTCACCCCCATGCCTGCCGTGTGGTTATGTAATGGGTTTTATTCTTGGATAAAGCTCGTGCTGTCTGTGTGGTGATCCGGGACTGGAGGTGGGAGGGACAGTGCCAGGAGAAACAAGGACTTAAAACCCATTCATCTCAGAACTTCGTCAGGCTGCTCGGAGTTGTAATTTGGAGTACTCTTTGGGACAGCCAAGGTGCACATTCTCTTGTGACATCCACCCAGTTCCAGACACCATGCGAGGTGTCAAGGGTACAGAGGTGAGCAGGACAAAGAGCTCACATCTGGTTCTACCAGGACGGAGAGTCTAGAGTGGGCCTGGGAAACAGCCTGAGTGCAGACCTCAGCTCAACCTCTCTCCCGTCTCGTGACCTTGAGCAGGGTCTCATCCATCAAGGAGGATCAAAACATTTCTTACTTCATACGGAATAAAGGATCAAAATTAGTTCTTATAAAGAACTTAGAAGGCAGAAAGCCCTCAATAAATATCAGCTATGATTACCATTGTCTTGTTGCTGACTGTGGTCCAGAGAAACTAGTCAGATTAGCTAATTAAAATTCCTGACCTGGATGGAGGAAATGATGATTCTGTCTCCCCACGTACCTGCGGACACATCAAGTGCTCCCAGGCGGAGCTAAAGGCCGTGCCCTTCGACTGGGAATAAGCTGCCAGTTAGCAATGTGCCTCAAGTCCAGCTGTTTAGTAAATCAAGTGTGTGCCTCTTGGAGCAGAGCATGCTGGGAGAGTTCTTTTATTTGGGGACAGTTGCTGGCAGGTAGGAAAAGTGACAACAGTGCCCAAATTGTTCAAAGGCAGGAAATACAACTGTCTTTATTGATAACTCAGTCCCCCAGCTGCTTGATGGTAGGACATGGCTGTCACTGTGCCATGACATTCTTTGGGGATCCTGCTGTGTGACACAGTAAACCAAGTCACCTTTCTGTTTGGGGAAGTCGGTTGGTGGGCACCGAGTTTGGGGTTTTGTGTGATCTGCTACGTGTCAAGCGGGGAAGATTGCAGCAAAATGGAAAGGTGCCTCCTGGATGCGGTGTCCTCTAGATGTCCCCTGACATGTCCATCTGTGCACACGGTGTCCCAGGAAGGTGGCGGTGAACACCCCTTCCTGACACAGTGGGCATTGGAGATGGGTCAGCTCTCGAGCACTCACCAGGGCCAGCTGCAGGCACGGTGTCTGCTCAGAGAGCCATCCTGGCTGGCCAGGGGCAGGAGGGAGTGTGGCGAGGCGGCTGGAACCAGGGCTAAGAGGAGCTGCGTTCCCACAATGCTTGCTTTGAAGCCCGCCTCTCTGATCCTGGCTGGAGTCCGGGCTGTGGCTCTGCGGTGTGAGATCACATTAGATCTTCCCAGGGACACAGTGGACGTTTAACCACAGGGGGAGGCGGAAGGAAAGCAAATCCCATCCATCCTTCCCACTGCCCAGGTGTCTCCCTGCATCCTCTCCTGCATCTCTTCCTGCTCCTCTTGGCAATCCCACAAGGTCAGCTCTGCACCCATTTTACAGAGGAAAAAAGTGAGATGCAAGGAGGCCAAGCAGACATTCGAATGTCATCCTAGATGGACATTAGGATGTGGTAGTGCAGGAACTGAGACCTGCATTATTGCATGTCCCATGTCAGCACAGTCTGTCCCGTTGGGAGGGACGTGGACATGATTCATTGCTGTCTCTCGAGGCTCTAGTGTGTAACTTGCATATCGCATGGGTTCAACAGACATTAGATGAGAAACTGAATTTACTGTAGTATCCACTATTTCTACAAGAATGTCCAGGGACCCCCTCCACAAACTCTGAAAAGCTGGGGTTATGCCTTGACCACCTTTACTCCAGCAAAGGCTGGAAATGCAAGATTTTGTTCTAATTCCGGACTTCTGGTTCCCTAACTATAGCTGGCTTCTTCAACTGGGTTCCTTCAAGCCAGAACGAGATCTCTCTTTCACACATTACTTAATTCAACGAGTATTCTTGAATACCTACTATGTGCAGGGCATGGTTCTGGTAGTGGATATGCATCAGTGAATGAGGTTCACGGTGGCTCTGCTCTTGAGGACCAAAGTGATTCGTTCTACTAGCGAAGTCTTACAGAAAGATGGAAGGGGACTAATTTCAACAGGGTAGACAGTGGCCTCTTTGCACACTGATGTTTGAGTTGAAAACTTGAATGACTGATGAGAATGGGTGATGCAAACATCTGGAACAGCATCCTGGTCTAGTGGAGAGTAGGTGCAGAGACCCTGGCATGTGGGCCCCCTGCAGAGCCAGGGAAGGCTGAGTGGGTGAAGAAAACGATGATGTCAGAGAGACAGGTAGGAGCTAGGCCCCATGGGTCCCTGAGGGGCAGGTGAGAGTCTGGATTTTGTTCTAAGTGCAAAGTGATGCCCTCCACCTGGGTTTTAGGAAACTCACTCTGGCGCTGCTTGATACCAGATTGACTCTAAAGAAGCGGTTTCCATGCCTTAGCCACAAGTCCATCTCCAAGGTACCACACTGGAGTTGTTCCCAGGGTCATGGGTCCATGAAATGTGCAAATTATATTCTCAGTGTTGACACTTCCTCATTCCTGGTGGTGGCCTCCCTCCTAGCAAGCACTTTTCACAGAATGATTACTTTGAAGGAGAACATGGCCCTCTTCCGGTGGAAGCGGACATGGACTCTCTTGCTTTGTGTAGATTCCATTTGTGTTCAGGTTCAGGGGCTCATTGCTCAGCCTGCTCCTGGC
Source organism: Sciurus vulgaris (assembly GCF_902686455.1). Lineage (NCBI taxonomy): Eukaryota > Metazoa > Chordata > Mammalia > Rodentia > Sciuridae > Sciurus > Sciurus vulgaris. The sequence continues at coordinate 10,787,495 of NC_136466.1, forward strand.
TGCTCCCAGCTAAAGCCATCTGAGTCTGGGGGAGTAATCTGAGAAGCCAGACACCCCTGTTTTTAACTTAACAGAAGATAATTTTTGTTTCTAACTCCATCTATGGAGGTGTGGGTGTAGAGGGTCACAAATTTGATTGCAAAAAGAACAGTCTCAGAAACAAGGATTTATTCTTGGTGCATACACCAGTGTGGGCTTCCAAGCTTCATACTGAGTGTTTTAGGAAAGATTATGCAGGAGAGTCTGTTTTGAGTCCTGGACCATATGGTATAGTCCTCAGCTCACACCTCCCTGGGAAAAATCAAAACCAGGAGCATCACCAGGGTGTGGGCCCAGGCTGCATGTCCTAAGCAGTTCCTCACCTTCTCCTGCAAGTATGTGCATCCAGGTGATGATGACTCCAAGGTTCCCCTTCCACAGGAAAAAGTGCCACAGAAGGGTAGTAAGTCTGGGTGGGAGGAATTGTGGGCTAAACAATAATAGTAACTTAAAGGGTGAACCAGGTGTCAGATACTGTGCTGGGTCCTCTATTTCTCCATCTGTAAGGACATTTATAGGGTGATAGCAAGGGAAGAGAAGAACTTTTCTAACTCCATCGATGGAGGTATGGGTGTGGAGGATCACAAATCTGATTGTAAAAAGAACAGTTTCAGAAAGAGCAGCTCTTATCAGTAAGGAAGTAATGTGCTAAACGCTGCTGAAAAGCACCCTGGCAGTCAGAGCAACTGAAGGTCAGTGTGTGCTTGCTACTGGCCAACTGCTGGACACGCCTGATCCTTTTCCTCTCAACACTTAGTAGATGTTGGTGATACCATCTGCATTTGACAGATGAGGAGACTGAGCATCAGAAAGATGATATGAGTGGCCTAGATCAACTTGATCCCAGACTTCTCTTGTTTTCTGTAGAAAGAAGAAAAAGTCTATTGCTTTGTAAACATGAAATAATCTTCTTGTAATTAAGATTAAGTAACACCTGGAAGCACAATGGAGTACAAGTGTCTAATATGTTCATTTCACCCCCACTCCTGCTGGCAAACAAACTTTGAATGTCAGGAAACATCACTCTGGGCATCTTTTGTGCCTATATAGTGACGGAGGAAGGGAGGGATGGACAGATGGATGGATGGACCAAGGGATGCCTGGATGAATGCATGGCTGGGTGGATCCTGCGTGGTGCCAGTCGATGATGCAGGCAGATAGAACAATTGATAAGGCTGGGCAGGGATAGAAGTGGCCTTCTGGGTGAATGTGCTCTGTGGCTATGAATCTCCCTTGACTTTAGGCTCAGCTAAGGACACCTTTCCAGGTTCTGCATTGCTTAGGGATCTAAATGACAGGAAGGATTCTGTATGGGACACTAATGTCCTATGCCAGGAAATGCATCTGATTTCCCGGGTAAGTAGCTGTGCTGGAAGGCTCTGGACACACCCTGGGTCCTGGGATGGAATCCCAGTTTGGTTTGGCGTTCTCTGGGACGTGGGACAAATTGCTTGACCTCCTTGAGCCTCAGCTCCCTCTTTGTGATCTGGGATAACAATTTCTGCCTCTGTTGGACCACTGGGAGGGAGAAGTCAGAAGATGTGTGCAGAAGGTCCCACGTAGGCCTGGCGCTCAGAGGTCTTCAAAGGGACACCTCACAGTCTCAGCCCCTCCCTCATTCTCCAGGAGCAGTTGTCCGTCATCCGGGACATGTGTGGGTGGACCCGGGGAGGATGCTTTCACCTTCTTCGGACCAGGGGAGTTGTAGGAGGGTACGGATCTGCGTGGTCTCTCCCTGCCTGTCCCCCCGGCCCAGCTGCCATGTTCGAAATGGTGGAGGCACAGCCAGCAAGCAGGTTCAGGCAGCTAGGTGGCCAGGCAAGGTGTTTCCAGGCGGGAAGACCCCTCTGCGGGTGAAAGGCTTTCTCAGGCGCTTCCTTCCTGAGGGATGAGGAAGGGCAGAGGAGGCCCCATTTTAACCTCAAGCCCAGCTTAGCCAGCCTCTCCAGCGCCTCCTTCTACCTCACCAAATAAGTTTAGCTGCCCTACCGCAAGGAATCTGCTGGTCGTAGCACACAGACCAGGTCTGGTGACAGATTGTTGGGTCTGGGTGTGGGCGTAGGGGTGTGCCCTTCCAACACAGCACCGCTCAACTGTGCCTGCAGACCTGAACCGTGGCACACCAGTGGTGGGATTCCCCCTGATGGTGGAAAGTCTGTCCCACTTCCCAGGCAACGCCCCACTCATTCCCAATTCATCAGCTAATTAGCAAATATTTATTTAGCACCTATCATGTCTACAAGGCTAGCCAGGGATGATCATGGTCTATACCCTGAAGGTCTGACTATCAGAGAGTGTCTATCTGTCTGCCTGCCTATAGCTGTCTGTCTATCTGTCTCACAGTGGTTCACAGTTAGGGACAGTTTGGCCTCTAAAGGGCATTTAACTGTCTGGAAACATTCTGGGTTGTCCTAAGGGGGTTGCTGCTGGCACGCATTGGGTAAAGGCCAGGATGCTAGGAAAACATCCTACAAAACAGGACCTTGTCCACAGCAAAGAGTGACTTGCCCAACTTGTCACTAGCACTCAAGTGGAGAAACTCTGGGCCTTGAAGAGAAAGATTCACTTCGATGCTGAGTGACAAGTATAAACTGGGTTTCACGGGTGATGTTTGCTCTAGGCTTTTGAGAAGCGGGGACAGCCTTTGTGGTTAGGAATGATCAGGGAAGATTTCACAGAGCATGAAGATTTGAGGAGTTACAAGGTTGAGAGAGAGATTAAGAATGGGAAAGGACATCTTAGATCTATAATAGAAACTGCATTTCATGTTATAATTTGATTAATTCAATTGATTGGTGGTGGCCGCCTAGAGAGCTGTGTCGGGAATGATTCTAAGGCCAAGTCTTAGCTCAGCAGGAAAGAGTGTGGTGATCGATTAGTGATGTCTGCCAGAGGAGCAGGAGGGAGAGTGATGGCACAGATGCTGAGAAGGCACTGTTCCACTTTCAGATGTTTGAGCAGGATGGGGACAGGGCACCCACAGAGTGCGCGGGAGCTTTGGTAGAGCAGAAGTTCACAGATGGAGATGGAGGGGGCGATATGTGGAGGGGCCAACTGTGGAAGGGCCTTGAACGCCAGGCAGGGGAACTTGATCTGTAGGTAACGGGAAGCCACACAGGCATGCCCAGTGTGCTTTCTTCAGGCCAGCCCTGCCAACAAAGTCTTGGGAACTAAAGAAAGCTACTCAAAGTCCTCACTGCTCATTTCTATAAAGGGAGTACTATTTCATCTGTTAATGGTAAAAACTGGCAGAATCATCACACTCTGGCTTTTATGAAGCTGATCCCAATGATGAAAAAAATCCTATGAAGCTGAACTCAGAGATAACTGTTTGAAAAGCCGACTCCAAGGGTTCACATTAATGAGCTCCCGTAAAGCCCTTTTGGACAGAGCATTCCTTCTGATGTTGCTCGGGTGGGGGGAGAAAAAGGCCCAAGGCAGAGAGGGGCGAAAGGGAGTGGAAGCCCATTCCTGGGCTCGTGTGGCACCTGACCCCCTGGCGAGGACACCGCTCTGCCAGCTGATCCTGTGCTTCCTGCGGCCCCAGCTCCAGGGCAGGGCAGGCTGACTCCTTCTCGGCTGCCTCCTCCCTCTCTGGAATGCTCCTTCATTGATTGATGGGTTTGCAATTTTCCAAATGACATCATGCTTGATTTCCCCCCCTTCCCTCTGCTCACCTCTTGCCTCTTAAATTCCCATTTGTCCCACTTCCCTGTCCTTTGGAATGGTAGCAACACCTTCCGATTATTGTCCTCTGCAGTCCGCAGTAGCTGCCTGCAGACTCCCTCTCCCCGTCATCATTAATAAAGGTGACACTGCAGCTTGGCGTGGATGCAGGTCCTCCCCCACCTGCCCCACCTCCATGTCTGGGAGCGGAAGCCTCCCTGGCCAGAGCCCTGCCTTGGAAGCTCTCCTGATGCACCCCGTTTCCGTCCTGTGCCTGTGCTCCGGTCCACACTCAATTAAAGAAAAATCAAGTGACACAATGAAAAATGCCATCGAGAGAGCTGGCCTGGTGGTGCCTAGATATCAGATCAACTTACTAAAGCCTCATATCTACTAATTCCATCTAGAAAAGAAAAAAGATGTCACAGTTGTCTGGACTGATTTGTTCCCTTAATCCCCCGCTGAGTCTTTCACCCTGGAAGGCCTGGAGAAATCCGGGCAAAAGTCTAATCAAAGTTAAAGCTCACACTTGGAGATCCGATGGGGAAGGTGCTCCCGGAAGCTGTCCTGCTAGCCTCCTGGCAGCACAGGTAGGAAGACCACAGCCCCGAGAGGTTGGGTGGCTTCCAAAGTCACACAGCCTCTACTACCCTCCAAACAGTGGTTCCCAGCCCTCCAAGTTCCCATGAGCAAAGGGACATTTTTCCCCACCTTATATCAGCCAAGCAATTGTTCTGGCACCTGGGATGAATGGAACTCCATTCATAACAAGGGCTGTCCTTCCAGAGACATGTTCTTTTTTTTATCCTCCTCAGCACATGGGCTTCCAGGACTGGGCAGAACCAGAAATTGAGCACTAATTTCATCTTTCAAAAAAAAATGAATAGGTGTCTCTATGACCCCTATTTATCCTGCTTTGATCTATTATATTCTATGCCCAGTATTCAAACCTGGTTGAGAACATCAAATTAAAAACCAAACCATTGATCACCCAAGTCACTCTGTGATGACAGTCATCTGAATACGCATTTAAGAGCCTCGGCAGGGCCCGGTGGGCGGAGAGGCTGTGCTCACTTGGCTTCACCTGGAGAGCTCCCACCCGGCACGCTTGGGCCTCCCCGGCCACGGCAACGCTTTGTTCAGCCGGCCCAGGGCGTGCCAAGCAATTGAATTTATAGTCAACATTTAAAACCCAGAAGAGATTGCCTGAGATCCTGGCTACTTGGCGTCTCCTGGACACTTAGGAGACAGGCAGTCCCGGGCTGCACTCTCACACTGTGCTGCCTCCAAGGGAACTGGGGGGCCATGCACCCTCCAGGTGACCAGGGCCCAACACATTCCATGGTGGCCCATCCATCACGGTTTGCTAGAGACTTTTCTAGCGTTAGTACCAAAAGTACTGTGTCCTGGGACACCCTCAGTCCAGGCAAACCAGGACAGTCAGTCACGTAGTTATCATTCTTGTTACTCACCTGGCCCTAGTGGGCCCTGCGTGGGTGACTTTGCCCCGCTCCCACATGCTCACATGCCTCCCAGGATGACGTTGAGGTGCCCACCCGAGTCCTGCCCTGCCTGACTCCTACAGACCTCTGGTCTCAGCTTCTCGTCACTGTCTCAGCTTTTGCACAGACAATGTGATATCCACCCAAGTGTGATGTCCTCCTCCAGAAGGCTTTCCCGACTCCACCTGATCCTCTTTGTCCCAGGCAGACCAGGGCACCCCTGCCCTGCACCCCAATCATACTCAATTATTTTCTTGCACACCTTGCCATCAACACAGCATCAAGTGAGTGGACCTTTCCGAATGACCTGGAAGAAGTCTGAATTGTGATAATACTGAAAATCCTGAACACTGTGCACTTGAAGTTGAAGATCGTTTCTATGCAGTTGTGAGATCTGCATGTGATTTGTTTTAGTCGGCTTTTTTGCTTGGGTGACTAAAAGACCTGAGCAGAACGATTGTAAAGGAGGAAGAGTTTATTTGGGGGTTCATGACTTCAGAGGTCTCAGTCTACAGACAGCTGGTTCCATTCCTTGGGGCTCGAGGTGAGGTAGAACATCATGGGGGAAGAGTGTGGCGGAGGGAACAGCTCACATGGTGATCAGAAGGCACAGAGAGAGACTCCACTCGCCAGATACCAAATATATACCCCAAAGGCACACCCCCGATGTTCCACCCGCTCCAGCCACACCCTGCTCGCCTCCAGTTACCACTCAGTGAATCCCATCGGGGGTCAATTCGCTGATTGGGTTAAGGCTCTCATAACCCAGTCACTTCCTCGCTAAACCTGCTCGCATTGCCTCACACATGAGCTCTTGGGGGACACCTCACACGCAAACCCTAACATGATTCATCCAAATGAAAAATGGGAGTTATCCGGCAAGTTACCTGCGCCTACTCCATGGCCATATTCAGCATCACAAAGTCTGCAGAGACCCGGGCCTTCTGAACACTGCCATCTATCCTCCTCCTGGCCATATGTGGTGGCATCTTAATCACAAGTCCAAGTGTCTCCCCAGCTCAGACCTGGAGATCCTGCAGGGCAGGGACCCTTTCCAGTCCGGTACCCTCCATGCCTGACTCGCAGCAAGTGCTCTGTGGAGGTTTCCCAGGTGGGTGGCTGAACTCTCATCAAAGAGGCAGAGATCGGCTGTGATTTTAAAGGGAAAGCGTCTTAGTTGTCCCCATGTCCCCAGGGCCTTGGGAGCCTAGCTGATTTCCCAGAGCTGTACTCTGAGCTGGAGCAACCAGTCTACCCTGGGGTCAACTGTCATTCTCCGGGCCAGTTCTCATAAGATCATAAGACTACACAGTATTGACAGTTTCAGGGTCCTTTCTGATAAATAGGGAGAACTCCAGGAAGATTTTCACTCTCTGAAGATCACACGTCTGACTTCCGCTTGGACGTCCCCTTTGGCCCCATAGGCAGCTCTCTGACAGGGAGACCTCTCCCCTCCCTCTCAGACCTCTCTCTCAGACCCGCCCACTCACCCCAGGCAGGAACTGGGCCACAGCTCCTGATTCCACTCTCTCGCTCCTCCCACGCTCCGCGCCTTGCCAAGCCCTGGAGATTTAGAGGTTCGTCTTGATTTGCTCATTCTCTCCCCCACAGGCACTGCAGAGATTGAGTCCACCACCAGCTCCACCCTTATTATTGCCATCACCTCCTCTGCCTCCTCTAATCGTCAGGGTATGATCTTTCTACCACATGAAGCCTCGCTTAAAACCTTCAGTGGATCCCATTTGCTAGAGTGAGAAGCCAACCTCCCGGCCCAGGTGTGATCCCTGGCATGACCTGGTCCCTCTTCCCTTTTCGGTCTGATTTCTTCCAGTCTTCCTGCTCTTTCCTTTAAATGCCACCTCCTGGCCACATTGCCCTAATTCTCCTCTGCCCATGCTTCCAGGTGGCACTCTGAGCACCCCTGTCCCCGTCCATACGCGTTACCTGCCGTCCTGTTCAGCAGCCTGTCCCCAGTCCCTCTCCCCCTCCTCAAGCTTCCAAACAATTTGACAGTTGTTGAAAACAGTCAGATATGAATTTCTGGTCTCATATTTGAAATCACTTCCTGCAGGGATTCCCCCATCCCCAGCGAGGCTGGAGGCCTCCTCTGAGCTCTCCTGTCCTTATGCTTACCCCTCTGGTGGCACTGATGACAATTTTCAGCAATTCTTCCTCCCTGTCTCTTTCTGCCCCAGAACAATGAAGGCAGAGGCTGGATCAGGGTCCTCCTCTCTGTTTACCTCTTCATGCCTGGTATCTAGTACAGTGCCTGGCCCACAGGAAGCTCCTGACAGTTATATGCTCAGTGAATGGCTCAGGGATCTTGCTTGGAAGTCATGGACAAGACTGGGAGCATAGACATTGGCATGTGTCAATCTGGGTCTGACCTGAAGAGACAGGGGGCCTGAAGTCTCTCTTCTAATTAGAAGATTACTCAAGGGAATTTCACCAAAGTCTAGTCTGTCACAGAAAGTGACTTTCTCACTGCATAATGGCTTGAACCCATGTGGGAAGAGGAATAGAGCTTGGATTCTGGTCTTCATTTTCTGTGCATGTGGCAGGATAAAACATCGGAACCAGATGTAGAAGAATTTTAACTCGGCTCCATTCCCAAAACTTGCTGCTGTGTATCCCAGGGCAGGTGGCTTTCCCTCTCTAGTCCTCATCTGTGAAATAAGGGTATGGAACCAGCTCCTTCTACTGAGTGTGGGGACTTGGAGTCACACACAGCTGAATGGGCATCCCCAATCTAGCCGTGTAGGCCTCTGTAAATAATCCCACGCCATGTGGGCGTCATGCAGAGGAAATGTGTTTACGCTTCTTAAATGTGCTGCTCACAGAGGAAGTTCTCAATAAATGCTTACGATTAGAATCCAGCCATGTCTTAGGTCATGAGTCCTATGATAAACCTACAGAGGCAGCTGAAATTTGGGGGTCTCCAATTCTAAGTCATGCCAATGTCCCATCCCTTTTAAAAAGACAAAAGGCCAGTTGTACACCTTTGGAACATACTATGTACCTTTGTAATGAAGCACCCAACCCAATTGACATCATGTATCATTAAGTCAGTAAATGCTTGTTGAGCTACATCAAGCCACCCATTATGGACCTGCCATAGGGGATCACAGGTTTCTTTGGGGGATTGTAAAGGCCTTCCAACTTTAAGGTGCGATCTGTTGCTTGCTGTCATTTCCAGTTTGGTTACACATTGGGAAGGAAGCCCCCTGTCTTTCTGAGGTCAGCTGTGGCATTCCCCGAGGCCTGCCAAGCCTCCTCCAAGGCCACATGCTCTTGGCTGGTGAAGGGCCCAAGGGACGCTCTCTGCTCCTGGAACTCTCTTCCAGCACAGGCACCATGGGGCCACCTTAACAGGTGGTTGTGGCAAGGGGCACACAGGACGTGGGATCCACGATGCCCGATTCTGGTCCTGACATTGTCGTTGACAAGTTGAAGGATCCTGGGCAAGCCTCCCATCTCTGAAGGCCTCAGTTTCCTCACCTATAAAATTATAAAAGGTCCTAGAGCTCCAAATTCTGAAAGCCTGTGATTGGTACCTGAAGTTTCGTAATTTCAAAGACTGACCCCTTTCTCTTCTTGTTCCTTGGTTCACTTTCCTCAGAAGCCATGGTTCCTGAACTTGGCCGCACATTACAATGACCTGACATAGGACTCTGCACACAGGAGGATTAATGCTCCTTGGGTGTTGCTAATGCAGTAAACTTTGACATGCACTATTCTTAAGGGTCAGGAAGCTCAACAGGCAAAAATGAGACAGACCAGCTGTGCAGTCTTCAGCAAACCATTTAGATCCTCCAAACCCACTTTTTCTCAGTGCATAAAGTTCAGGGAGCAGTAAGTGAGATAATGCTCCAGTCTAGTAACTTGCTACCCAAAGTGCGGCCCATAGACTAGCAGCATTAGCCACCTGGAAGCTTGTTAGATGCAGAATCTCAGCACCATCCCAGACCTGAAGAATCAGAATCTGAGTCTAAGATCTGCAGAGGGGCAGTAGGCTCATGAAAGATCAAACAGCACTGCTGCAGCACACAGTAGGTGTTCAAGAAAATGTGCCTTTTGTAAACCTTCTAATTCCCTTGCATCCATTAACTCTTAATCAATACTTGCATACCGTGTGCAGGATTGGGGGATGAGCCCCTAGCACAGTGACTGGCACATCATAGGACTTCAACAAATGTCTGAAGATTAAGTGAAGTGATACAAAAGGCAATGGTTCTTGGCTTTTTCTCTCGAGGAGTTCGTGGTCCCTGGAGAAAACTAAGACATGAGTCCCAATATCCAAAACAGAGTAGGAGAAATGCCTGATGAAGGTTTGTCTTTATTTGCACACTTGCCGGTATTGGGGAAGTAAATCTATTATTATCCACCTTTAATAAACAAGGAAACTTTGGCTCAGAGAGGTGAAGTAGTTGTCCAAAACACTCTTGGCTCATGCATGGTGCTGACAAGATTTGAAGGCCAGGCCACCCCTGCGTAATCACTCTGCAGGGCCGCCGCAGGGGAGAAAGCACGGGGGGCAATTGGGACTTAACTCTGACTATGGCCATTCCAAGAGCAGCCCTTTCTCTAGTTTGGGGGGAGAGGCGGCAGGAGGCCCCACGGGCAGGGATGCTGGGTTTCTATGCCAGCAGAAGAGCCGGCCAGAGGGCTGCCAGTTCCCGTGGGCCACTTGTCTGACACGGTTCACTGCATCGAGCTGCCCCTCCTAGGCCTCTTTCTGGCACTTAGACATTTTACTTGCAAATACGTTCTGCAGATGATGCCAGCCTTCTCAATGACAAGTCCAAGCAACAGAAAGAAACGATATTGTCTGAATTTGGGAACGGAAGCAGAGCAACTTTCTGAAAATTGCGTGATGTGGGCCAAGCCCTCAGCTCCAGGGTAAGGAGCACTTGTGAACCAGGACAGGTCTGAGGTCCCCGGAGATAAAAGATGCAATGTCATTCCCCTGGGTCTTCCTCACCCAGTGGATGTGTTTGCAAAAAGCTGCGTCTGAATCCTGCTTTGGTCAATGTCATTTCATCATTCAAGACGAGGTGGTAGATGGTGGGGTGATTGAAGGAAATACTTAGGATGGAAATGCATCCTTCCCGAAAGTTCCACTGCTCCTTCCACCCCTCCTTCCACCATTTCCATCGGGGCAGGACTCTTGCTCCCTCCCTGAGGAGCAGCGTTCTCAGCGTATCCCCCACAGCAGTGCCAGCACTGCCAGCACCTGGAGACTGATTGGAAGGGGTGTTCTCAGGCCCCGCCTCACACCTGCTGACTCAGAACCCCAGGAGCAGGCTGTGACCCCCACGATGGAAGGAAAAGGGACCGACGTTGCTGGTGGATGGAGGAGCCAGAAACTCGGCAAAGAGAGGGTGAAAAGAGACTCCCAGGACCAGGACGGTGTGTGGGTTGCGATTCTGAATAGCAAAGAGGGTAACTCCTGCCTTTGACATGACTTGGAGAGGAGGGCCCCACCACAGCTGGACCCCTGACCCAGCCCTACCAAGTCAGCAAACATGCAGGGCCACATCAACAAAGACCATGGTGGCTCAAGACGAGAAGATGATCCATGAATGTTCTACTTAACCGAAGTCCCAGGGACTTCTGTGTGACTCTCAGCATGGGGACACATGGAGGAAAGTCTCAGAAAGGCCAAGGCTGAATTCTGGACGATACCAGCTGCATCAGGTCAGGGCTGCTGTGGGTTACACTGAATTTGGTTTAAAAAGAAAATAGGATCTGTCATCTTCTACCTCAACATGGCATGGAAGTAAATTTATACCCTCTACACCTGGACCAGCTCAACAGGTATTTTGGCAAAGAACATTCTCAGGCCATCCAAGCTCTATTTAGGCAAACAGCAAAGGAATCAGGGCTCTGTTTCCTGATGCAGATATCCAGGGGCACCTAGTAGATGTCCCGGGTGGGAGCTGGGACTTGTGTTCCTCAGTACTCAGGGAGTGGAGCACTACTCCCTCCCGGCAGCCTAGACAGTGTTCCTCTGCTCACTCAGCTTCTTCATGGGGGACAGGTTCCCTGCAGACCCTGGTTTGAACCATCAGAAGGTCGGTTCTGGGCTTAGCTGGAGCTGGGAATCAGTAATCCTTTGTCTCCCATCCAAACCTGGCCAGGTGGCACTTTGCAGGACAGTCTGGGCAGGCCCAGGAGCTCCCTCCCCTCATCCTGGGCAGTGGGAATGGGCAACGCCTCATCCTCTTTCTGGCCTCCATGCCTGCCCTCCTTGCTCTGGATTTTACTTCAGCAAGAAGTGCTTTTCTCTTTCAACTCCTCTGGTCCTGTCTCACTCCCTCCACCTCGGCATTCTGGACTTTTAAAAACTCATTTCCTATTTTTGATTGCAATATTTTAAAATATATCATCTCAGCACCTCGAGCAATAGGCAACTGGTCCCTGAGGGTTGGGGATCTTGTCTACCTTGCATCTTTGTATCATACCCACTGCAGAGCCGCCTGACACATATTAGGTTGTCAGTAAATATTTGCAGAAAGCATCACATTCAAAACCATCTACTTGATAACTCCAGGTGGAAATGTCAGAGGCATCTCAAAAGGCAGACGCTCCACTGAAGTGCTTGATCTTCACCTCTTCATGCAACTCAAAGCCGATTCTCTTCCTTAACATACCCAATGGCACCTCCGCCATCCCTGCTTTCAATTGCCAATACGGAAGGCTTCAGGCCTCTTTGACACCTTCTGTATCTGGCCGCATACCCCTAGTGACCATGTTCTTTTCAATTCTGCCTCTAAGATATGACCTGACTCTGTTTCTCTCCATCTCAGGTCAGACTATTGTGTTGTCACGTTTGCTCCCTCTTCTCCAGGAAGCAACCAGAGTTGACCTGAGGAACACCTGGTCCTGCCACTCATGTCCCTGTTCAGCCATGGGAAAGCCCATGTCTAACTGGGTTTCATCTGCCCCAGACACACTATCTCCAAGTGGGACAAGTTAGTCATTGTAATAGGTTCTGCCTTTTGTTCTGGCAAAATCGTATATTCTTCCTTTTCAGCCTTGGCCACAGTCCTCACTTAGATATTTATCTCTGTGTGTGGGCTATTCCCTGCTAGTCTCCTTTCCTAGGCTGACCTCCTCGAGGGCAGGGAAAAACATCTGCTTGGCCCACCACTGGCTTCCCAGCACCAGCATAGTGCCTGAACTTCAAGAAGTTCATGGCAAGTACTTTTGGAATGAACATGTTTAAATTCTAAACATTATGCTCAGAATGCTTTGCTTATCTCGTGCTGTGGTTAGGGGTGATTAGCTAGTAAAGGCGAGACATTCCCCTGATGCAAGGAGAGACTAGGCAATTCAATTTAATTCTGTTCAGCGCAGTTCAAGTCACTTCAATTATATTCAATTCATCTTAATTTAATTCCAAAAACCTTCACAGGCACCAGAACACTGACAGCCTTTTTTCCTAGGTGTACAAAAGTCAGTGATGGACGTGATATGTTTCCCTGCCCTCAGGAGACACCTCATTTATTTCCTGTCATCGTGTGGCCAAAAACAACTGTAGGACATGTGGCTGATTTTAGCTATGTGAGTGAAGCCACAAACAGGCAACTGGTCAACCCATACTGGGTCTCAATGCCATTGCTCACTGGCAGTGTACTTGGGGCCTCCCAGGGCCATTTTAGAGGTTGCCATATAGCATACCACCAGTACAGGTGACTAAGGAGGTGATGACCAAGAATGCTGAGTGGGACAATGGCCCTCTATTACTCGTCATAACAGAAATTATGTGATACAAATCCTCCAGTCCTTCCTGAACCCCAATCTAAGGGTTTCATGTTGCTTTTTTTTTTCTAATTACTAATTTTCATTTTTATTTCATCTTGAGTATATGAGATTTGAGCCTACTCACTTTCCAAAAGATGCAAAATGAATGACAGACTAAAGTACAGGACATGCTATTGATGGCCCAGAGTGACTCCATCTACTTCAAGAAGCAGAAGTAACTTCCAGACACCGCAGACTGAGCAGATATAAATACCAGCTCAGATATAAAACTGAGCTGGGTCTCAGTTCTCTGGCAGCTAAGGCAACAATAGGAGAAAGAAAGAAAGAAAACATACCCATTTGCCCAGTTCTCATTTTCTGACATGGAAGTCCTGCAGTTTTCTATGGGGACCACATTATTTTCTCCTCTGTACCTATCCACTGGCAAGAATTTATCACAAGTCCTCAGAAAAGGATTTAGAGAGGCAGAGGAGACTTTGATTAGTTTCACAAAAGCAGCAAATGCTGCTCTACTTATCCATTCCCGTGGCTTTTGGGATTGATAGCTTGGGATCTGACCACAACCTATCTTCTGATGAGTTGACTCTACATAGGCTTCAATTAATTTAGCTGTATTGACTCTTCTTTGGACCTTAGTAGTAACTCAACAGATGTTTGTCCTCTTTCCACAATAATAGCAGGCTCAGCTCTTTTTTTACTTGTTTATTTTTTCCCGGAACTGAGATTGAACCCAGGAATGCTTTACCACTGAGCTTCATCCCCAGCCCTTTGAATTTTTTTAAAACTTTGAGACATGGCCTCACTAAGTTGTCCAGGCTGGACTTGAACTTGCAATCCTCCTGCCTTGCCCTCCTAAATCACTGGGATTATTAGGTGGGGTCACCACGCCCAGCATAGACTTGAGAATATTTGTTTCCTCTTTTCTTGGCTGAATCTCCTTTCCATCCTCTTGACATATTTTCTGTTTTAGCCTTTGAGTGTTCTACCTGGTCTCCACAGCACTCCTTCTAGATCTTTCTGGATCTATGATGACTCTTTTAGATGTGGGAGGATAACCAGAAGGGTTCTGTTAATCAAGTATCTGCCAGGAGAAATATCCAGTCAGAGAACCTCAGAACTGGGGGAACTTTCTTAGTCCAATACTTGCCTGTTGGCAGGATGCCCCGGGAGTATTCCCAGTGACAGGCCCAGAGGCCTCTGCTCAAATGATTCCCAGAAAAGAGACATCGTCACTAAACCAGGAATTCCTTCCTGCTGCAGACCATTAGATCTATTGGAAAGTTCTTCTTTACATTGAACCATAAACTTCTTTCTTATATTGAACCAGCTGAGTTTCTGAGGGGAGCTCTAGTTCCCCCACAGCCCTTTGGAAGTTTAGTTCAATTTATGCTTTTCATACATAATTTCTGCTCACTGAAAATATCGTGGTGCCACCTAAATTTTCCCTTGGGGTTGCCACCCAGTCCTAGGCTTCAACACTTTACAGCTCAGTGTTCTGTGTGGCACCTGTTTGATCTAGACTCTAGGGTCTCACATCGTCCTTTCCAAGCCGTGAACTGCTAATGACAGTAAAACACAATTGTCTGAGAGACACAAAGCATACTAGATCTTTTTCCCCACTGCCTCAAGTATTTTTCCCAGGGAAAATGCAGGGAAGCATGAAAAGGTGAGGGCCCTTTCCCCCAGGCAATTACGAGGGTGACTGGGCTGCTGACAGATGACAGCCCCTTCTGCCAGCGTGGCCTCTCTACCGCCAGTCACGGCTGCCACCCGAGCTTTCCCCTGGCCTTTGCACTTCTTCAGCAACCTTTAAGAGAGCTCCATGCCGAACACTGAATCTTAAAATGTGACAATTGTTCTTATAAAATCAATATTTAAACCACACGCTGCTCATTCATGCCAAGAAAAAAAAAAAAAAGCCGCAAATACCCACTTTGTCCTCTATTTTAGTCCTAAGGGTTCTGGGATGAAGTCAGCAGTCCTGTGCATATAGGGAAAGCTGTGATTTAAATATGCACACTGGGTTTTAAGGAAAAACGATCTAAGCCACCAACCCTGTTTCTCCAACAATGGGTGTTCTGGCTTCCGGCTTGCCCGCTGGCTTTGCCCATCTCTGGGGTTTTCACTGACAGAAGAACCCAACGCTTGCATGGCAAGGAAGCGAGCCATCTCCAAAGTGCCCCCCTGGGGTGAATGGGCAGGTCACTTTTCCTGTAGAGCAGTTTCAGGTTCTCTGCACTCTCTGCTTCCCAGGTCCCCTACCCAGCACAAAGACGGATGAGCAGTGGACTGAGACCACCTGGTCTATGTGCGTGTGGCCAGCGAGTTCCACGCGTGTGCATCTGTCGCTTTTCCACCCGGGAGAACCTCCTGGTGCATTTCTACAGGGTTGCGCTGCTTTCCTTCACAAGCATAGCACAGCGGTGTCGAGGCTGAGGCGGGCTGGGAACCTCTCCCCGCACAGTGCTCCCTCAAGATGGCCTTCCACAGGGCGCTTCCCGTGCTTCTCTGCAAAGTGCCACACTGAAGGAAACCACACATGCCTACGGGAGGCAGCGGGGAGCAGAGAGATCAGGGGGTCAGGAGGACGGCAGCATGAACTGGAACCCACCTGCCTTGGCTCTTATTCACAGGGCATGAACAGAGCAGCAGCCTAAGAAAGTCTAAGCACTTCATGCTGCAAAGCCAGGGCACTTCCAGGGCTGGAAAGCCCAGGACTGCCATCTATCCCTGGGCCCCCCAGCGCCTGGCCTTTGACTCTCCATTAGTAAACTGCATGAGCAGGAACATGGTTCTCTCCAGTGCCAGCAGCTTGAAGGGACAACCTCGCAGTTCCAGTGCCAGCTGGCATCTGGGGCAGCCACCTGACCCCTCTGAACCTCGCTTTTCTCACCTGTTCAGTGGGCATAGTTATGCTTACTCTCCTGGGGCTGTGAAAAGGGTCAAATAAGGGCCTGATGCAGAGGTAGTAATAACAAGAGCTAACACTGGCTGAGTGCTTATTATAGTCCAGGCAATGTGCTGAATGCTCTGCATATTTTGCTTTGTTTAATCCTCTAAGAGACTCTAACTCTCTCTGTGTTATGGGACCCAGAGCACACAACTAATATGCTGGTGCCTGTTTTCTCTCGTTTGTTCGCTCAGTGTATTTTCTTGGGTCCCTGCTCCAGGTCAGGCCCTGAGAAGCAGACCAGGCGTAGTCCCCATCCTTGCATGGTCTTGTTACAGAAACGTACAAGGTACAGGGTAAATGGAAGCAGAATCAGATTACAAATTCTACTGCACCCCATTTGGCTCCTGACGGAATCTTCCGGAACAATGATGCTATCCCTGTGGCCTTGCCTGGCACTGATGACAGTCACACTGCTGACTGTGTAGATTCTCCAGGGATGTTGGCCAGGGCGGAAACATGGTTAGCAATTTCTTCATATTTGATGCATTTCTAGACTTCCAGGTCTGAAGGAACCTTGAGCATGAATTGAATCTATTTTTCTGCCTCTGAGAAAGACTGTATTTGAACTCTTCTTTGCAGGAGAGACTCAGCCAGGAAAACTCGCTTTCAGAATTTTGTTAAACAAAGCCTATATTTACAAACAGGTGAATTTAAGGGCATCCCTTGCCTTTAAATAGCGAGCAGTCCAGTGCATCTTAAGTAGGATTGATTCAATGCACTTTCTTAGCACACAGCTTTTCAGGAATGCAAAATACACCTGCGCCCAGCATCTTAAGGCTTCTGAAAGGCAGATGATGTCTTTGCCTCTGTTCAGCTACATGCTTATACCTCTAAAAGCACCTATATGGAAGCCCTGACTTAAATCTAGCCTGAATCCTACCTGTGGCGCTTAAGGTCACTGCAAAGGTTGTTCTAGAGCAACCCAAGAAAGAGGGACTGGAAGGAAGAGTTAGAAACTCCCAAAGGGTTGGTAGCAGCCTGCTGGGTTAATGACATCACTGTGGCTGCATTTTAGCATCATTTTCTTGATTTTTTTCTAGCTTCCAGACACTCAGACTGTCTCTGAAAATCCTATTCTTAGCGATGCTTAAAGCAGGATCTGTAACTTGCAGTACACAGTGGGACGCTTGTTCAACTGGGATAAACTGGGACATCATCAGGTCCTGCCCTTGCAGGATGGAGGGAGCAGAGGGTCAGAGAGCTGAAGTGACTTGATCAATGGCATGCAGCAAATTCGTGGGAGAATTGGAACGACAATCCAGGCGCCACATCTGGTGCTTTTCTTTGACAAATCTGTCTCTCCTCCACATCAGGCATCTTGGTCTCTTGGGGGCTCGGAGCACACTTGGGTTGCTCTGACTTGAGAGCTACTGAGCTATGTCTCTGAGACCAGCCGGACCACTGTAGCAGTGAGAGGTGAAGGGGACTGAACCTGTGGAGCTTCTGGTGTGCACCAGGGACCTCACTCACTCTGCACTAGAGCTCCAGGAGGTGGGCTTTCTCAGCACCCGTTCCGCAGGTGAACACCCTGAATTTCAGAAGGTTAGGGCTGTCCCTGTCCCAGCCAGGTGGTGGCTAAGCTAGTACTGGAAACAGGTCTGCCCGCCTCCTTTTCCTGTGTGACTGCTTCAGGCTCAGTCCCAGAAATTTAATGACTAGAAGGAAAGAAAGGACAAGACAGGCCTGAATTGTGCTCTGGTGACAATGACCAAGGAAAAACCATTTCTTATGATTCTAAGGTGTAAAGACAGAAGACAGAGGCCACAACTGGGAGGTGAGAGGTGCTAATGGCTGACAGGACTGCTATTATGTCCCCACCTCCTCCATTCCTTTCTTCCCTCCTTTCTTGAGATAATTTTGAATATTTCCTGTACAAAGTAGGTGTTGAGTAAGTATTTGAGCCCAGAACCTTCCAACTGGAAAGAAAGGCTCTGAACATGCCTGGGCACTGTCCAGGTGACCTTCTGCCCCAGGGGTCCTGGGCAGCGGCAGTAGTCTTCTGAGACTACGCTGAACTCTAATTTGACCTCAGAAGCCGGGCATTGTCCTCACCCTCCAGGGGCACAGCTTCCTGTCATCCCCAAATCTCTCGAAGGTTACAGCAGGCTTCCTTGTCTGCTCAGCTCTGCCAGGGGTGCTCGCCACAGCTGCGGGCCCAGGACTGCTCCTGCCCTCCCCGGCCATGTCACAGGGGGCCAGGTCAGCAGCTGGTTCCTGAGGCCCCTGCTCAGTTTTAAGAGTTGGTGAAATACCTGCCCATGTTTCTCAGACACTGCCGACTGCTGGTTCTAGTCACTATTGATTTTGGCATCATGCACACAAGCCTGCAGTTCAGGTGGACCTGCCCGAAACTTCTGGCATGAGCTACCTCCAGATTGCTCCCCTAACCTGAGGGAGCCACTCCTTGAAGGTCATTTGGAAAGGAAGGAAGGAAAGAGGGAAGGAAGGAGGGAGGAAGGAAGGAAGGAAGGAAGGAAGGAAGGAAGGGAGGGAGGGAGGGAGGGAGGGAGGGAGGGAGGGAGGGAGGGGGAGGGAGGGAGGGAGGGAGGGAGGGAGAGGTAGTCTTGGAGAGCACAGGACTCTCATTTGGGGAATCAAACTATCCAGGCACATCCCCCTCCGGAACTCATTCAAAAATGAACCTCTGGGTTCCTTCTACATCCACCTCCTCTGGCTCTGCTAAGCCATGACTTTGGGAAGGGCAGCCTGAGGGGTCTTTCTGGTCCCTGGCTGCCTGCCTACATCTATCGCCTAAGGTCTTAATTTTTTTTCCTTCAAAATATAAAAAGAGAAAACTGCAAAATCAAAATGAATAAATGTTTAATTAAATCTCTACATAATGGAGTGTTATATAAACATCATTAATTGTTAAATTTGATAGCCATAAAAATTTCATTACATTTGAAAACAATTTGTTCCTTAGAATTGCTCACTTTGAAAGGATTTTCAAATATGTCCAATGATGACTGAGGGCTTGTAGCCATGCGTTACTCAGAGCCAAATGCTTTCAAAAGCCAAATTGTAAAAATCTCTTTTAAAAGTATCAGAGCGAAACAGGTTAGTGTGGAGTGTGTAACTTCCAATACACTCCATCACATACAAGATAAAGCCTCTAGGGTCTTTGACAGCCTTAAAATTACCCTGGAACCAGAATACGTCATAGTAAGAACTAAGCAGTTATTCTGTGCTGAGCTCTCTTCTAAGCCTTCTGCACTCATTACTTGGCTTAATCGCTGAGACAATCTTTGGGGTATGTACAATTCCATTTGACCTTCTGTACCTATGGGTTTCATAGCTGAAGGTTCAACCCATTGCAGATCAGAAAGGAAACATACTGGGTGTGCACTGAACATGGACAGCCTCCCCAACAATGCAGTACAACTGTTCATACAGCATTGACATTGCATTAGATATTACAAATAATCTGGAGATGATTTAAAGTATACAGGAGGATATGAATAGTTATATGCAAATACCATCCCGTTTTATATAAGGGACTTAAGCTTCCTTGGATTTGGGTGTCTACCAGGGGTCCTGGGGTCAGTCACCCAGGATACCAAGGGGCCATTGACAATTCCCATCTTACAGGCAAAAAGTTTTCCAAGGATGCATATCAGGGAGCCACAGTGGGGACAGGCAGCCAATGGCCCCAGGCTCTTACTTGTGGCCACTTCAGTCTGGCATCCCTGAATGATTCCAGAGGAGAAACCAGTGCCCGCGGGCTAAAAGGAAGAAACACGCATCTCCACAACACAGGAGTGCAATTTACAGCGCATGAAATACAGTCCAGCCCCTACTGGGTCTGCCACTTGCTGCCTCCTCTGTGTTCTCTCCAGCCAGGGAGGTCTCCTCTGCTGCTGGCTCTCAGCCCCACCTACACGCTATTAATAATGCAAAGAGTAATAAGAAGAAGCCGAGAGCAGCTGATCTCACTCCATCCCCCATCAGCACTTCCTTTAGTCCTGAATCTCACTTGATCCTCAAACTCCCACTTTATAAACAAGGGAGCAGAGGACTTAGAGGTTCGAATGAACTTGGCTGTGGTCACATAGTTCTAAGGAGCAGTGAAAGCTCAGACATGCACTTTCGTCTCAGTCTAAAGCCCCATCTGCCTTTTAATTAGAAAAATGTAAATATTATTTAAACATTTCAGTAAATAAGAAGTTTACAGAATGAAGAAGTGAAGGCCCTCGCTTTCCCATGAGTGATCTTCTGTTCCCCTAGGATCCACCGAGTGCTTTGGAGGGCACCCTCCCAGACTTTGGCCAGCACCTACATATCTGTCCACCTATCTATCTAGCCACTCCTTCCTCATTTATTCTGGTGGCTTCCCTCTACATCCAGGATGGAAAGGCATCCAGGAAAACTTGGAGAAATGCCAAGCTCCTACCTGAAATGTCAAGATTCCAAAGGCAAGGCTGACCACAGCCCAGTGGCCACAGGATCAGGACAAGCTGGTGGGGGGCTTCTGCCTCCCCTCCCCACACCCTGTGGCAGGGTCTCTGTGGCTAATGGGCAGTTTTGTCCGCTCTAGCGATGGAATGCATCAGCACACCACATGCTCAGCCTGGGGGACCTCGTGGTTCTGCTGGTTCTGATCCCACACCGGAAGTGTCGGTGAGACCCGTGGCAGAAAGTCTGACTCGGTGCTGTCTCTGTTTCTCCTTTGCTTAAAGGTAGAAGCACAATTAAAATCATCCAGGCGAGAGAAGCAGGCAGTAGACTGGGTTGCTTGGGGACAGGACCATGCTGCATTGATTTTTGCATATCAAGCGCCAGCAGGACACTGCACAGTAGGTACTCAATAAACTGTTGGTAGGAAAAGAACAGAGTCTCCTCCAGAACTGCACGCAGAAAAGCTCTGTTACAGCGAATTGTTATTAAGATGAGAGGGTTTGCGTCCTCTGATGGCTTCGCTCCTGCCAACCCCCTTCTGCTTTCAGTTACAGTTCAGGGGCAAAGAAAAGCTTCCATCTCTCTGAAATAGTAAGAGGAGCCTCGGGGCTTGATCACTTAAGCTACAATGCTCTCTTTCCCAGGCTACGGGGATGGGGACACTGAACAACTGGCACCTACAAGGTCCTCTGAATAAAAGAAGTGACTCCCCAGCTGAGAGGTGGTCAGGTGAGCGCACTGCCTAAGAGCGGAGGCGTGAAGCCCGTGAGCTCTGGGCTCGGGTGCTGGTGGCTGCTTCTTTCCTGTGTGCTCTTGAGCTAGTGCCTGACTTCCTCTGTTTCCCAGTTCATCACCTATAAAATGGGGAGGACGATTGTACCTACCCTCATGTTAGTACTCAGAGTGGTCGCATTTCTAGCACTGGTAGAGTATGCAGAAGATTGTACAGGATGGTATATGTAAATATGGAGAACGATGCTTGCTGTAGATGTACAAATATGTATGTATATAAAATAGGAGCTCAAGATCACATTGAAATTCTTTTTTAAAATTTTGATTCATTGTAAACAAATGGGGTACAACTGTTGTTTCTCAGGTTGTACATGAAGTAGAGTCACACCATTTGCTGAATCATACATGTATGTAGGGTAATGATGTTTGTCTCATTCTGTTATTTTTCCTTTCCCCCCACCCCCTCCCCACCCCTCATTTTCCTCTATACAATCCATCAAACCTCCATTCTTGCCTCCCTCCCACCCCCATTATATATCATCATCCACTTATCAGAGAAATCTACTGTGAAGTCTAGCCTCTCTTCACCCTGCTGTTTGAAGCATTTGGTTTCTATTGACGGCCTTGGTCGCGTGGATGGATGTGCTGGGTGATCAGGGAGAGTTGTGGAATCAGGGTCCCAAGCATCCATCTCTGAATCCCCTGATTTGGGCCCGGGGAGGCACAGTGGGCTCTAGGTGACTGAGCCCAAAGTTCCTCATTCCGAAGACTGGCTGGGCAAGGCCAAGAACTCTGGCTTCATACTGGACAACCTGAGTCCATGTCCTGACTCTGCCCTCTGTCATGTGGAAGATTCATCGTCCCTCTATCTGGGGCCACATCTGCAGCTTCAGAAGGAATGACCACAGAAAGATTAAGAAAACCAAAGGAAGTGGGCGCAGAGATTGTCCGCGTGAGCCCGGCTGGGGAGGAAGGAGATGGTGGGGCTGAGCCCTGAAGGCAGGCTGCCCTCATCAGCCTGCGCCCTGAGGTGGGGAAGGCAGGCCAGAGGTGTCAGCTGTGCTGACTTTGAGCAGCGGGAAATCTGGACATTTAGGTGAATCCTTCTGAATTTTATATACTCCTATCTAATTCAAAATTAATTTTATTATTTTGAGCGGGCCAACCGCATGAAGGACAAACAGAACACCGTGGGCTGTATTTGCTCTGTGGGCCACCAGCGGGTGACTCTAGTCCAGCCCAACAGGCTCAATCCATAAAGCAGGACCTGGCAGCCCAGATCACGGGAGCAGCAAGCCACCTGCCTGAGCGGGGGGCTGGTTGGAGGGCTGGGGAGGAGAGGAATCCAGTCCTGATACTGCAGCCAATCTTAAGAGATCCAACAATGCTGCCATGAAATGTGGCTATTATAAGGAATAATGACCAAATCCCTAGAAAAACACAACACTAGACAAAATACTTCATAGGTGAAGACAGCACACCTGAGGCCTCCTGTCACATAGAAAATCCATGGCAGGGGCCAGACGTGTCAGCCACGACCAAAATAGGAAGGGACCCAACCCACAGCAAATGCTCTTTGCTATAAGACAGGGCTTTGCTGTGGGCCCAAGCCCTGCCATCCTGCCGCAGGACGGGCTCCGTCCACTCTGTTTACCCAGATTTGCCTTCTAAAAAGCCACCGTTAACGCCCAGAATACTGATATTTATTGAGCTCTTGGTACGTGCCAGACACCGTCTAAGCCCTTTGCATTCATCAGTGCACTTAATCCTCAAACAATCCTTGGAGGAAGCTCTGCTAATTCCCTTATGAGAAAAATGGGGCCCAGAAAGGTTAATAAGTTCCCCAAGGGCACAGAGCCATAAAGGGCAGAGCTGAGGTTTGAACCCAGACAGTCTGGCTCCAGCCTTGAACTTCTTAAGCAGTGCCCACTGTGACCTTAGTCTCATCTCTTGATAGAAGACCAGAGGGCGATGGGAAGGGCCATCACCATGTCCTGAGCACAGCACAAGGTGGCTTGCGCACCACCCGTCAGTGTGAAGATGTGGGCCTGTCCTGTTCCACGGTGACTCTTTTTTCTCCTTGTAAAAGTGAATTCTGCCCAAGGATGCTCTAAACCAGTGTGCACCATAAAGAAAAAGAAATCAAGAGCCACTAACTGACAGAAGCATGTGCGCACGTTGAAGAGTCTATTTGCATCCCCCCACTTCAAAAATGAGAACTCCAGCTCTTCCATCAACAAGTCTCCAATGACAGGGCAGGAGCCTGCTCTGTTGGCTCCTTTAATTAAATGAACTCTGAAACATTATACCTCTATGTACACTCAGGCTCTCTGGCTTAGTTCCCTTTTGATCTCTGTAATTTATTTTAAAGATCACATTGAACATGTTATTTGCTCTATGAGCCATGGCCTGAAGAAATCAAATTCTAACCTGATCACAGCACTCTGTTCATGTCACCCCCACCATTAAGAAGCATGCATCTACCTCTGGTCCCCAGTGCCTGCAAATTGGATCTGAATTCAGACTGGAGTGCCAGGCTCCAGCTGACTCTTCATGTTATTTCTAACTTCTCATGGACGCATGCTTCCCTGCAAACAAGGGCTTGCTCTCTTCTTTAAGAAATCTTCCAACCCCCTCCCCCCAGGAGCTCGGGAGGCTGAGGCAGGAGGATTGCAAGTTCAAAGTCAGCCTCAGCAACTTAGGGAGGCCCTAAGCAGCTTAGCACGATGCTATCTCAAAAAAAAGAGAATAAAAAAGGTTCCATCCCCAGTACCAAAATAAATAAATAATAAATAAATAAGTAAACAAAGAAAGAAAAGAAAAGAAAGAAAAGAAATCTTCCAACCACTCTCCCTTCCAATTACCCCGAGGCACGTGGAATGGACTCCTCCTCCATAAGTCTACCCAGCACCTCTCCCAATAATTCTGCCCACCTCCTGGGAAGTATCAAACAGGAGGACAGCAGTCACCTCTCTAATGACGCACATCACATTTCGCACACAGAGGTATTTCTAAGTTTGAGATAATCATCGAGGAACCTATTGACAAGGGTGCTCACTTTCAAAACGATGCCGAGGAGACTTGAGCACAGAGGTGTGCGGTGGACCTCTCTGTCCACAGGTTCTGCCTCCCAGATTCAACCAACTGCAGCTTGATTGAAAGTATTTGAAAAAAAAATTGCATTATTACTGAACATCTGTAGACCCTTTTCCTTATCATTATTCCCTAAACATTTCAGTATAACAGTTATTTACATAGCATTTGCATTGTATCATAAATAACTTGGAAATGCCTAAGAGCACGCAGGAGGGCACACAGAGGTAATATGTCAATATGTCATCCTGTACCAGGGCCCCAGCAGCCTTGGATTCCGGTATCCATGGGGCATCGGAAACCATCTCCCTGGATACTGAGAGACAGCCACACTGCACGCTCTGCTCCTCACTTAATAACAATCCTGCATGATTGCAGACATGGTGGTTCTGACGTAGGGGGCACGAGGTGGCTTCTGTTATACCTTGGTAACTGGATGCCAGAGGAATAGTACGCAGCACTCTTAATTTGGTCACTTGATAATGCTTTTGGTAGCGCCTTGTGCTGAGCCGTTGGTTTAGTACCTCTCTATTTCAAATATCTCCCTGGGTCATTACCCTTTTTACTTTTTTCCTAGCATTTATCACTATTTAGAGTTGATTTATTTGCATTTGTTTACCCTTGTGAAAACTTCTGAATCCACCCCACCCCCGACTTAAAGAGCAAGCTCCACGAGAGCGGGCACTTCATCTGTGCCGCTCCCCACAGCACCCCCAGAGTCTAGGCCGTGGACAAAGGACCATTTGGTAAGCGAATGCATGAAAGCAGTGGCAGGTGGGATTTTTGTACCTAGAGTAAAATAAGAAGTAAGGAGGGCGTGTACTGCATGGTGGCCCGAATCCTGTTCCTCTCTTGGGAACTTGAATAAGGCTGGGTGTCTCCTGGTCGGGGGAAGCCCCACTGTGGCATGGAGTAGAGTGGGGGCTCCAGACCTTCTTGTGGTGGTTGCAAGAAACCCTGGGTGACGCTCTGCAGAACACAGGTCACCCCTGCGGCGCTTAGGTGTATCTGGGGACCGCCTCTGTGCTCCTGCTCACCCAGCAGGACGACCCAGGCCCCTCCACCCTGGGCGTAACAGGCAGTCTGCAGAGGATGCGTGACCCCGACAGCCGGCCTGTCCCTCCCCCAGCACCAGTGCACCCCTGGGTCAGGTTTTCCTCATCGCCGGGAGTTCTGCCTTCGTTTTCAGAGGGGAAGAATAAAAGACGGTGAAACAGCAGAGAAGCAGGACAGAGGCTGGGAAGCCTGGGTCCCGGGAAGGACAGATCTGAACCCAGGGCCTGGTCTGGCATTAGCTGAGAGGCCTGAGGCAGGGCATGCCACCTCTCTGAGCCTGTGTTTTGCCACCGGTAAGAAGGAGGTCTACCTGAGAGTGGGTTGGGGCGAGGAGAACGGACAGGATTGCTGAAAGCCAGGGCCTGGCACTGCCTTAGCCCCGTCAGTCAGCCAAGGCAGCTCCCTCCTCATTCCCCTTGGAAAATGTCGCCCCCCCCACCACCACCTGACTCCAAGATTCATCTCCTCTTCTCAGTTTGGGTTCAATTCATTAGCATGCTCAAGTGAGTTCACGGTGACCCTATCAAGTGCTGGTTAGGAATGGGTTCCGTGTTCGCAGGGTGCCACTGTGTGTGTGGCCTTGGAAGCGGGGTAGGGGATCTCTCTGAACTCTTCTGGTAACTGGAACTCTCAGCTTTGAAAGGGGACAAATGCATGCGGCTGGCAAGACACCTGGACTGGCGCCAGGCCCCTGAGATCCTGCTGCAGCAGAGAGCGCTCATGCTCTTCTGCACCAACCGCCCCCCTTTCTTCTTCCCCGCAACGTGGCGAGACTCCTTCGAGATCCCAGAGCCTTTGCCCAGACTGTGCCCTCTGCACCAACGCCAGGCCCTCACGTCCGTCCCCCGTACCTGGCTCCACCTCTGTTCGGGCCCAGGGTGAGGTTTCCCTGCCCAATCCCAACCAGCCCATCTGCAAGCCCTCCCCAGGACAAGCTCCTACTGTGTGATCTTCAGATTGCACATCGCTGTGGGGCGTTCTTTTTCCCGTGAGGCTTGTGGCGGTCTGTCTCCCTACCCACTAGAAAGCCACTCCAGACGGGCACCAGCCTGTCTTGCTGCCTGCAACAGGGTGGATGGGCAGTGAGTCCTCAGTGGGGGTCCGCTTCCTGTGACCTGCCATGGCTGGTGTGCTTGGCTCCTTGCAGCTTTTTGCTGGAAAGTTGCCCTCGGAGGCCCAACACAGGAGCTGTGAAAGGCCAGCGTCAAGCCCCTCCTGCTCCTCCCTCCCCATAGGAAGGCCAGCTAACGCTGCACTTGACAGACCAAACACAGGTCCTGGGAGAGCCCGAGGGACTTCCAGTGACGAACCCCCACAGTCCCCGGGAAGAGGAGCTCGAACTTCACAGCCTGCAGACTCCCGCCTCCCAATCACACAGGTGGTCACCTCCCCACCCCGCTTTTCCCACGGTGACCTTCCAGGATGATCCTGTGGGGCTGGGGCCTCGCCTTCCCTCCAAGTGACCAGAAGCTTGGGCGCCTCCTCCCTCGGGGCGGAGGCTGCTACCTTTTCCCTTTCTCACTTTTGCTGCTGCTGTTTGCCTGCGGGAATCAGAGGGGTCCTCTTGGGGATCAGCTTTGGCTCTTAGGAGCATCACTCAGCTGACAGTTTGCCAGGAGTTTGGGGCAGCAGGGATGAGGGATGGCTCCAGGGCCCCAGCCGGCCCTGCGACACTCTCGTGGTGTCCTGGGGTCTGCAGGGCCAGGGATGCTCACTTTTCTGGAACAGAACCACACAGGCATGCTGGGGGACTCACATGCACATAAGCACATGCTCGGGGCTCAAAGACAGGGGAAAATCAGCCTGCATAAACGACTAAGGCCAGGGGCGAATCAAAACGATAAGCAAAACCAAAGGTGCTGGGGGCAGAGAGACCCAGAGGGAAGCATTCTGGGTTGGCCAGAGGAATGGCTTCTGGGTGAGAGGAGCACCCCACGCCCCCTCCTGCATGTGCAGAGGGACTCCTGCTACCTGCAGACACCAATTGCCCAGCCAATTACCAGCTGCTGACCTGGGCATATCTATTTCATTTCCCTGAGCCTCGATTTTCTCACCTTTGAAATGGGATAACAGTATTTCCTTAATAAAAACACCTGGGAAGATTGAATGAGATATTAATGCAAAGTGTTTAAGGTCATGCTGGGCCCAGAGTAACGGCTCAGTTAATGGTATTTATTCTCATTTAGGTCAAGATAATTCCTATTTTCACTCTAAGACCCAAAGAGTTCATATTTTGTTCTACTCTGTGCTCCTGATTTTTCTGCACAAAATGATGTGTCATCCCCACTTGGAGGAGGGAAGGTAACTCCCAGTCATTATGCACTGGTTAAGGCATTAGGAAGATACCACCGATTCATTGTATGGGTGATCACAGTTCCAGAGGTTAAGTGACTTTCTTAAAGTCACACAGCAAGTAAAGGGCAGAGCCAGGGCTGTGTCCTTTTAAATCTGCACTCTTTAACCATGCCAAAGGATTCCTCCTGGACCAGAGGGAAAACAGGGGAGACACACTGGGTTCCCTGACCTGGGGCCTGGGGTTCCGTGAATGTGAGCGCTGTCTAATATAGTCCAGGCCAAGAAGACGACTCTGAGGCTGTGATCACGATCTAAATTTTCTGGAGTCATCTTCCAGCCATTCTCTGGGAGGATGGACCCAGAGAGAGTTTCTAAAAAGACAAAAGATGAGGATGCATGCAGCAAAGCCTGGGCAATGAGCGAGACGTCTGGGAAAGGAAGCAGTTGGGGCCAGTGGCTCCCAGGAGCTCACGGAGGAGAAAGGCTACCTCCTAAGCCAGAGACCTCCCAGCCTCTCCACCATCCCAGTCACCAGCAAGGGGCTTCTAGAGCAACCTGGAAAGGGAGAGGATCCAGTGCTGAGCACAGTGGCCACCGGTGGCAGATGCTCTTTATAAACCTGTTTGCTTTCTTGGTCTCAAGGCCGCCCTGGAGGGGGCGTTGTTCCCATTTTACAGATGTGAAAACTAAGTTGTGGTGGCAAAATTCTCCCAAGGTTACAGTGTAGGGGATGGAGGGAGCTGGACTCTGCAGAGAGCTGGGAGCCCAAAGCCTGGCTGGTGACCACCGTGCCATGCCGGATGCCCTCCTGCTCACCATTGGCCCACATGTCCTCCAGGCCTTAGGGCCCTGCCAAAGGGTCCCTACCTGCTTCTTGCGGAGGCAAGGAGAGGCCACTTCCGCCACATACTGTTTGGGCAGCGCTCCTTGCTTGGCAGAATCCACCTTGGCCTGCCTTGAGGGACCTGCTGGCCTTATTCTAAGGTGCCGGCCACACCCTATCACCCACTCTCAGACCCGACCACCGCGGGCAGGTCATAGGAAGCAGAATATCAGGCAGTAGAGACTCGCTGCTGTTGGGTTACACGAACCCAGGGCTCCCCTAGAAAGGAGCTTTGGGGGCCAACTCACTGCCCTGTGCCTTCTTGTCTCCCTGTGTATATGACGAGTCCTCAGAGGAAGCCACACCAGGGTCACAGTGAAATGACCGTGTCCAGGTAAAATGCTTACTGGATCCGGATCCGGATCCAGGCACAGGGTGAGTGCGGAGGTGCTAATGATGAGCCCACAGGCCTGAAGAACTGCAGAATCACACCTGCTGAGGACAGAGGGCCCTGGGAAACCAATTAGCCTGACTTTCTCACTTTACAGAGAAGGTAAACAAGGCCCCCCAATGTAAAATGACTTCTACGTTTTCACAGTGAGTTAAGTGGCAGACGTGACATGGGGACCCATTCTCCTCCTTGTTTCCCAGCACCTGTCTGTAACCCCAGGCAGACTTCTCAAACTGAAGGAGTTTGGTGTCACCTGGAGTAGAGGAAGGGGGTGACAGATGACTGGGCTCTACCTTGGATCTGGCCCCTGCTGCTGGTCACCCCAGGGCCACACCTGGAGAACCAGGGCCATAGGGTCAGCAAACCATAGGGCCTATGGGGACCAGGCAGGTAGATCCACACAAGAAGGCAGTAGAGCCAGGGCTGAGCCAGGGTAACCAAAGACCTTGTGGGTACAGAGATGTGGGTCCTTCCATTTACTCGAGAGAGGCCATGGATCTGTCTTTTGTATGGAAACTTCTAGACTTCAAACATGAGCAACTAATTCACAGGTTTTAGAAGTCTAGACCACTAAATCACATGCACACGCTCAAGTGGCCTCTGAGTCCACGTGTTTGGGACCTCACCGCAGTCCTGTTCTGTCCAGAGGGGCTGATCTCAGGGTGGGACAACATGAAAGACAGCTGTTGTTCGATCCACAAGAGAGATCAGAAACCGTACCAGCAAATACATCAGAACCTATTCATCCGTTTCTTGGTCTCGAGGCCTTCTGCAAACTGGAAATCCAACCTCACGCAGGTGCCTTGGGAAGCAGGACCTTTCTGGTCAGGGTGTGGGGAAAGCAACACTGCCATTCATTTCAGGGACTGGAGCTTCCTGCCAGCTTGTTCCACCCATCCTGACCTAGGCCTGGCCTTTTTGCTTTTTCTTTGCTACAGAATTCGACAGCCACGTTGGTTGTGTGCCTGTGACTTGCCAGACATATTTTATGTTCACTCTCCCACGCACACTAACGGCACCGTGAGGGATGCCACCATTCCTACACTTGGCCGAGCAAGGAAGCCTTGCTCAGGGTGGGGTGCTGTGGTTGGGGATGGCTAGGGAAGGATTCAGGTCAGGGCTGGGAAGCACCGGCTCCTGTCTGTGACCCTAGCAGGCTAGTTGGTGGCCTCCCTGCTGCCTGGCCCACGTGGGCTCCTTCATGCGGAGGGGAGCCCCTCTGCCCATATCCCTGGCAGGCCAAGCCCTGCCTGCCTGTGTCTTCAACCTGCCTAAGCTGCAGCCAGGGTTGCCGCCATCTTGGCGTAAAATTCCTTCTCCTCTCCAGAGGAGAAACTTGGGAGGGAAAATTACAGTTTTCTGTAAAATATGGAAATAGATGCTTGCCAACAAGTTCAAATTTATGATAATTTCCCAATACCTCAAGACTTCCCACTCGAACATCTGTGTGGTTCACGGGCGAGTGCGTGAACTGCTAATCAGAAATGAACGAGCCAGCTCCACAGACCAGGGTTTCTGGGCATTTTTAGATATTCCCCCCACCCCACCCAACCTCCCCCGAAGTTAATTAGACCAGGGGAGAGGCATGGACACAATTCATGATTCAGAGTAGCCAGAAGTCACTGGGGAGAGAGAACAGACTGAGGAAAATCATATTTTTCCTGCCTTGACAGTTGATTTTTAACTTCCTTCTTCATCACCGATAGACACACTGCCATAAATAAGATATACTACCGACTTTCTCGGGTGTCAACATCTTAATGAGAGAATCTGCTTTCTGACACCTTGGAAAAGGTCAAGGAAGGAAGTAGAAATCAGAGATGGGATGGGCAAGCTCCTCAGGTGGAGCTGCTTCTGCGCATGCTATTGGTGGCAGTGGAATTGATATTTTGCCACTGCCGACCAGATGTGAAGTGCAAATGATATGGTAGAGTTTTATTTTTGAACGGCGCATATTTTTAAATGGGGGGAAGGATGCATCTTGACATTCACGGGCAACAGAGTTCCTGTTGCAGAAAGCCCCTACCGCGAGGCACAGGCTGACGCGGCAGCCCCGGAGGAGTAGGGCTGGGTTTGGAGGAGCCCATGCCCATCCAGTCCCTCCACCCCGAGAAGCTCTGAGAGTCACCGTCTGCTGGTTTCCTGCGGCCACTTTTGCCATGCCCAGTCTCTTCCACACAAGGTATCTTTTCCGACCATCTGGATCGTGTGCCCTGCTGAAGACTCCTCAATGGCCCCATCATTCTTAGAAGAAAGTCTAGAATCCTTAGGTGGCCCAGGTCTGCTGGACGTGCTCCTTCCTTCCCTCATCCTGCACCTGGCAGCTGGTGCTGTTCTCCTGGCTTGCAGGTCTTCAAAGAACCACTTGCTCTTGCCCCAGAGGCCTTAACGCCTCTGGTAACCTGCCACTCTCCCTGGACCTACGCTCTGCAGCCTGCAGACCTCCACTGGCTAGACCTCCCCCATGACGACTTCTTGGCCCCTCTTCTCCTCCCGCTTCTGAGCTGCCTCCAGTTTCTAAGATTAAAGACGCGATGGCGGGCGGTTTGGTGAATACAGGCCTACCAATGAGCCCTTCTTCAGGAGGATGGCCTCTCTGCCCGTCACCTCTTGCTTCTGAGGGCCTACGACATGGAGTGAAGCAGGTCTCAATCCCAGCATTACTGGCATTTGGGGTGGATGAGTCTTGGTGGCCAGGGAGAGGCTGTCTTGTGTATTCTGGGACCCACACCCCTGGCCTCTACCCACTGGATGCCACTAGCAACAATGGAGTTGTAAAAACCAGAAATGTTCCCAGACTGTGCTAAATGTCCCCTGGCAAGCAAAACCAGCCCTGGTTGAGAACTACTGGACTAGAATCTGGCAGAGTTGGCATTCCACAGGGTGCCGATCACTTCCCAGCATCCTTCTCACTTCTGTTTCTTTGCAGAAACCAGGGAAATGCTAATACTGAAGACGGCGGACGGAGGCGCGGCTCCCCTGGAGGGGTGGCAATCCTGGGTCCCACAGGAAACTTCCAGGAGAACAGGAGGCACGGGGGTTTAGATACAAAATAGAAAGCTCTGCCATTCAGTAGCTAGGTAACCTTAAATGCGGAGTCTCCACTTTTCCATCTGCAAATTGGGAAATTTCTGCCTCAACCTTACAGGTTTATCGTGAGGAATGAATGAGCTTCCACAAGCAGAGGCCAGACAGAAGGGGAGCTAAGTCAAGGCTGACTCCATTTTGCCCTTCCTTACTGTCTCCAGTGACCTTAATAGAGAGAGGAGCTCTGGACAAGAGCCTTAAGTATCTTACTAACTAATATTTGGACGTGCAGATCCCGGGAAGAACACGTGTATTTCTATGCATAAAGGGGAAAGCGAAGGGACCAGCTGGAGGTGGTGGCTGTCTGGATGCTCTGTTTCTTGCATAGACGAAGAGCCCTGGAAGGCCCTGAGCGTTCTGTCTGCAGGAACAGTCTCTGTGGTCCACACTCAGGGTTGGCTGAGTGGATGAGTATCTGGCTGTGGACAACTCCGTGGTTCCCGGGATCCTGGAAGCCCCACACAACCGAGCCTCCGCTCTTTGCCTCGCAGAACCCAAAGGTGTTGTCCATCCCTGCTTTCCACTCACTGCAAAGGAGAGGAGAAGAGCCAACAGGCCCGGCAAGATGGGCAAAGGCCCCAGCACCCGCCCAGAGCATAAACAAACACTTGACTTCAACAGTGTTAACAACCCAGCGGAGAGCAGCTGGGCCCTGCTAGCACAGAGCCCTGTGTCTTGGGGTGATGAGGCACATAAGAATCTCGCCCTTGAGCAGTTTACGATTCAGCAAAACAGCCAAATTAGATAACAGTGTCCACAAAGTAGATAAACACAGGGAAGTTCCAAAGAAAAGACAAAAGAATAAAAAACACTTTCTCTAGTTACCAAATTAAAACAATTATAATATTTACCTCCTAAGATTGTTGTGGGTGGTAAATGAATTGACACGTGTAAAAACCTTAGAACAGAATCTGGCACATAGTAGGTGCTCAATGAATGTGTTACCATGGCTGCTACCACCGTTAGCCTTTATTGAACACTTACCATATGCTAAGCACAGATCAGCCCGTGTCATCTCAACCAATTCTGACATTTTTGGGACAGAGACCTTTGACCTGTAGAAAATCATGGATCAGGGATTGATCCAAGGTGGCACACCAGGGAATCAGGTCCAGGGTGCAGCCTGAGTTGAGGGTTTAGTGAACTTTCTTAAAGGGCTAGGTTTTCCTTAAAGGGCCAGGTAATACATGTTCAGACCTTGGGAGCCACAGTGTCCCTGACACCACTCCTTAACTCTTCCTTCCAGCGTGACCTGAGAGCAGTCCCGGGCATTATGTAAATAAATGGCTGTGTTCCAATAGAACTTTGTAGAAACGGGCAGCTGGCTCAAGCCATCTAACCAATTTCTCTGCCTAGAACCTGGGTAGCCCCCACCACCAAACACCAAGCTTATTTTCCAGAGTGCCCAAATTGCTGTGCAAGCAAGGCAGTGGCGGGCAGGCTGCTGAATCCCCCGTTTGTGATGGAGAAGCTTTGTTTGATTTTTCTAAGTATGTTTGAATTATTAAGTGTCTGGCTCATTAAGTGAAGGGTGCTGTTATAATTCTGTTGCTGGAGACAAAATAGCTATTTAAATTGAGTTTTGCCAATTTAGCTAATTTACTAAGTGGGCATTGCCACGTCTTAATTATTATCCTCTGATCAGAGATTATTCATGGGGACAATGCAGTGTCGATGCACCAAATGTATGTAGACTGCAGTGACCCCCGAGGAGGGACGGGCCCTCAGGACCTCTCCATCCTGAAATGGACCCATGGTTGGCTGGGCTCTCTAATGCCATCTAATATCTGCTAATTTATAAACCAAGAAGTCTGATGATCACTGCTGTAAAGATCTACTGAGCCTTCCCTGCCTTCCCCACCAAAGCACACACAGGCTGGTGGAGCTGTTGCTTGTGGCTCCAGCCCTCTTAGAACTGTCTCCTCCCTCCCTACTGGATCTGCTGTGAGCCCTCTGACCTCTCAGACGTCACTCTGCCTCCTGCAGCCTCAGTTTCTGGTGCACAACAGGAATAGGGTGAGGCCAGTGAAGCGCCCTGAGCTTGAAGGACTCTGCTCATGGGTCCCACCTGCTGCCCCCCAACCCTGCTGTCACAGAGTCCCCACGGTCCCTGTTCCCTTCTCCGTGAAATGATGCACGCAGCCCCAGCAGCTGCAGTCTCAGGTCTCAGATTCCGTTTTCTATCTCTTGAAGGGCAGACAGGGAGTTCTGTGGCAATTTCCCCTATTTTCTTCCTATTTGCAAAAATACTTAGGAAACAGAAAAATACTTAAGTTGTTTATCCCCCACCTTGAACCAAGAAAAAACTTATGCTACACTCCTAAAGGCTGTGGGCCTGGCCTTTTGTTAGTCCTGCTTAGAGGTGTGAAGCGGCAGCCATTTAGGGACTTTGCTGATGGAGAATGTGGTTTTCTGCCTGCTCTTCTGAGTCAATGTCGTTCCCAATTATTATTTATCTGCAGGACTTTGGAGTTATAATGTCTCGTTCTACCAGAAATGTCTGATTTTTGATATTTCCAGAGAATTCGTTTTTCTCCTACGAAGTCAGTGTACTGTGCACGACTTGACAAGTTTTAAGACATACTGTAGCGGTTGCAGCGCTAGGCAAAACAACCCCGCGATGAAAGACGGCTTGGCCGTGCCCGCGGTGTTCACCACTGCCTGCCCGTGAAGACCTTACCTCCCCTGCAGAGAGGCAGGGCATGACAGAGGGCTGGCTTCCCACCAGTCTGTCCCTGGGTTCAGTCCATGCAGACTCCAAAGTTGACCTGATATTCAAATGGCTGCTGTCCAAAGGTGGTAGTGGTTTTGGACCCTGGTTCTTATTCTAAAATTCCTCCATTTAGTTGCCTATTGGGACTGTCCTTTGGTGACTTGGCACAAAGGAAGGGAAAGGAAGCCAGAGCCACCTGGTCTCTGTGATGGCAGGGAGGGAACAGAAGGGCACCTGGGGTCCAGTTTCCCTGCACTGCATGGGAGACAGGAGCTTCCCCTTTGCTGATTTGAAACTTTGACCTGGTAACATATAAGAGAGGTGACGTTGGCCAGGACTACAGATCTTGGCTCCGTGCAAAGACCCTGCAAAGAGCGTACAAATTCACGCAGAAATGCCAGTGTCATGGTGACCTGCTGATAGGTCCACTTCCGAGGGCTGTTTGCAGACCCTCCCTTCTGCAGAAGTCCTGCCTGGTGGCCTTGACACTGCTTAGCTGCCCACCCGGATGGCGCCCTTTCCAGTGCCCTTTGTAGTAACGGTCCCTCTTTGCCTCCATGACGCTCCCCTGGGAAGGCCACGACCCGCGCGTTGCCGCCATCCACACTCTAGCTGACAGTGCAGCCTGCGTGGCTCGGGCTCTTCACGCGCTGGTTTCTCAGGCTGCTGCTGTTGTCTTAATCAGAATCAGCAGCAAATCTAAGATGGTTCAAGTTGTTTTGGCAACAATCAGACTTCGTTTGCCTGTTTGCTTGTGATGCTACCACACAGATAACAATAAAACTAACGATAATGGCATGAAAACTGGATTTCCCAAGTACTGGCCCCATGAGCCACCATGCTAACATTTGGCCTACAGGAACACATTTAATAATTATTAGCCACTAGGATCCTACCACTATCTCCATTATAGAAACAATGAGACAGGGCTTAGCAAGGGGAACTGTCTTGCCCAAGGTCACTCAGCCCGGAAGCAAAGAGCAGGATTTGGAGCCAGGTCTGTGAGCTGAGTACACGCAGTTGCCCTGGGAGACGGGGACTCTGACAAACTCTGGGTTCCTGACCCACGTGTGCACATTCCCTTACCCATGACCAGTGCTAGGCTGGGCACTGGGGCTCCCCTGCCCTCAGGGGTTTGTGTTTCATAGACATGACAACAGGTCATTTAGCGAGAGCAATGCAGGTGGTCTTGGCTGTGATCCATTCCAGGGATCATCCTGCAGTCCCTCTGGGGGGAAATCAGGAGCCTTCCCATGGAGAGCTGGCACAGAACACTGGTTTGGTCCAAGGAATTCACACTTCAATCCCATTTTTACTAAATAAAAAATAGAGCCAGTGACATAAGCTCTGCCCCAGTTCTTGGACACTGCCAACCCCCACCTGGGATGCACATGACCACCTGCTTCTCAGTTCTCAACTCCAGGCTCCCAGACCTAAGCACAAGGTGGATGCCCACCATATCCACCGATCCATGTGCTATGCCAGTAAAGGGAAGGGTGACCTTTTCTGGCCCAAGTGCTAAACCCATCATTAGCCATAACGGGTCCAGCTTGGGGAAGAAAGGGAAAAAGCACACGTGGTCCCCAAGTCAGCACCACTGACCGCCACACCAGTGCTGTGTTGAGAAGTGCTGGGCACTCCCCTGGGCATACTTTGCCCGTTCTTCTCTGTGATTACAGCAAGCCTGGACTCCAGCCACCCCCCATCCATTCCCCTTAAATCGAAATGTTGAAGGAAATCCAAGAAGGGAAGGCGAAGGTCAGCCACTGCCTGGAAGTTGGAGAAGAGGGTGTCTGACCCACAGCGCTTGTGGGCTCAGGCACACACATGCCCCGTTAGCACGGCAGTCCTTCCCCAACAGTGTGGGAAGGTCTCTGGCTCCCAGACGCATCGCTCCTTCCCACAGAGGGAAGAGAAGTGAGTTAGACCAGAGATTCGCTATTTCTGAAAGGCGAACCAGTGAGCAGACTCCTTCCCCAGCTGAGTGAGACATCAGTATGAAAATAAAACAAAGTCCTGCATTCATTTACGCTGACTCTCGACACTCAGGATAATGACTAATTTAGCAGGATGGAAGGCTTGTCCTGCAGTGGCGGCTCTCAGTCTTTGTCTGCACATTAGAGCTACCTAGAGATGCCGGCTGCCTCGCACACCGATGAAATCCTAAGGACCAGGGGTGGGGCTCAGGTGTCAGTGTCTGTAGAGCCCCCATGGAGTTCCATGTGCAGCTGGGGCTGGGAGCCACGGCCCTGCAGACTAACCCACTGTGCTGCAAGTAGAGGAAGCTACTAGTAAACAGAACCTGGTCTCCATGGCAACACAGCTCTCAGCTCCTCTCCCGTTTTTGAGCATACTAAAGGTGAATTATTTGTTTCTGTGCTCCTATTCCCCTCCTGCTTCAGGTGATGGGGGCAAGAGTAAGGGACTCTCTCTTAATGACAGGATGGGGCAGGAGTGAGGTGATCTTGTCACTCAATAACCTGCGGGAGAAACCATTTCTTCGCAGAGAATGGCAGGCAGATGCGGCATATGGGGAGACGCTCAGGACATGGCAGTGGGCAGCTGAACAGTGGGAGGCTTTTTTTTTTTTTAAATCAGAATTACAATAGTTTGATGATGCAGTATTGGTACAAGAATATAACAGTAGTGATTTATGGGGGTTTGGTCCCTGAGGAATTGTGAGATCACATCTGTCCTTTAAAACGACGAGGAAACCACTGTTGGTTTGTAGACACTATGCTGGGTGAGCGCTTGCATATTTATTGGTATAAAAAGATAAAAAAAAATATACATTTTACTTTTCTTATGAATCACTTTTGGAGGCTGGAATTTGGAGAATCAAGAAAGGGGACCTGGTCTTCACAAGGAGCATATAAATATCAGCTTCCTGGTTCAGCCTGACTCTCCACAGTGGTTGTTCACGTTCCCCAGACCTACCCCTGCTCTCCGCCCCTCAAAAAATCCTAACTGCAAGGGCTCAGTGAGTCAGGAACATTGCTCCTGTGCTTCCTGAGGGGTCTCAGGAGCGCGTGTGCGCCGCTGGGAAATCTCCAAAGACTTCTCTCCCCGCAACTGCTCTCCCAACGCCCTCACCTACCTGCTGCTTCTCCTCTTCCTCGACTCCTCTTCAACGAGTCTCATCCCAGCCATTTCTGACACATCAAATCCACCCCCACCCCAGTGTCTTTGTCCCCTTCACTGAGTCCCTCTCACTCATATTGTGGCTCCATAAAATAAGGGTCACCCTCCTTACTGTGTGTGTGTGTGTGTGTGTGTGTGTGTGTGTGTGTGTGTGCGTGTGCAGGTGATGCTGAGATTCAAATACTAACCATGAAACCTAATTAGACTTCTGTCACCTCGCCCAACCTCCTCCCCTACTTTCACTTTCCCTTAGCACTTACTGCCATCGGGTGCATCTTCCCATGTTATTGTGTCTGTCTGACTCTCCACTGAAATACAAGCATCGTGAGGTCAGGACTCCGTTTTGCCCATGGCTATTCCCCTAGTACCTAGAACCGTTCCTGGTGTGCAGTGTCTCTAGTGATGAACGAATGAGTGAATCCATAGTATTTTCCCTGACCTACAACAAAGAGGAGCAAAGAGAAGAACATGCAGCAGTCCAGAAGGACGGGCTCCCTGGAGGAAGTTTTCGCCTGGCCCCCAGGGCTCGCTAGAAATTGGCATCTGGATCTCCAGGCTGCATCTCCGTCTCCTCCAGCACAAGTCTAGCCACATGACCACATGTGCTCTTTCAATGTGGGAAGGTCATATGCATGGCTCACAGTTGTCTCCACCATCCCACAAGGACCATTATCCGAGCTTCACAGATGAGGAAAATGGCCAGATGTGTCTCTGCCAAGTCAGCCAACAAGTCACTGACATGGACCCAAAGCACTGTCCACTACAACACAGCCCCTCATCAAATACCTGCATCTGATCTTAGCAAGAAAGTTAGTGTGCATGGCAGGTGGGAAGAGTCTTTTCAGGGAAGGCAGAGACCAGGGTTGGAGCAACCAAGCTGATAACCGATCAACTTCTGAAAGACAGAATGTGGAGCGGGGTTGGCCTCATTATGCATGACAGTGCTGAGCGATGGCAACAGCACGTCAAGCCCCATGGAGTGACTCCAGTGTCTGTGTCCCTCCCAACCCTGCACTGTCAATGTCAAACCATGTGCTCTGATGGCCCTTGCTAGCCATTTCCCTGCTCACGCTCCTGAACCTCGCTGGGATGTTTGTGCATTTGGAAGATGGTCTCCTACAGCTGAGCTCTGCACAGAGGCCCTTCATGACTGAAAGCATCCTATGTGAGGCTTAACCTGAGATGAAGCTGTTCACAGCATCGCTCGGAATTCACCCCATGAGTCCCCCAGGCGAGGTCACTGTATCTTTAAGGCGAGGGAAGAAAATGACCTCATGGATGGCTTTCCCCAGCCGCGGCATGGCTGTGTGCCTTGCTGTGCAGGGAGCCCTCACAGAGGAGTCTGACCCAGGAGACGTGATGAGGATGCTTTCCTGTTGGGACAGGTCCCCTGTGTTTTGCTAATGCTTCTGGGTATGGCTGATGTATCACAAACATGGGAAGGAAAAGAAATGCAAACCCCAATGAAGAGCTGAGAACGTGAGCAAAGAAACCAAGGGAGATGTATGCTCATCACCCTGGAAAGAGCGCTCACTTGCCAGTGCCCGACCCTTAAAGGGTCATTGTGGTTTGCATGCGAGGTGTCCCCCAAAGCTGCTGTGGTAATGCAGGAGGGTTCAGAGGTGAGGTGATTGCCCTATGAGAGCTGTGACCTCACCGTCCCTTCCTAGATGGGATGGACTGACTGGGTGGCAACTGAGGCAGGAGGAGGTGGTCACTGGAGACATCTTCCCAGCATCTTCCCTTCCCCTTTCTTCTCTACTTCCTGACTGTTATGAGCTGGGCATCCTTCCTCCACCACGCCTTTCCGCCATGATGTTCTGCCTCAACTTTGGTCCCAGGGAAAGGGAGTCAGCCTACCATGGATTAACCCTCTGAAACCACGAGTTGTTCTCGTTGGGTGTTTGGTCACGGTGAAAGGAAGCTGACCAATACAAGTGTGAAGATGCAGATATAAGAGAGGCTCCCTTCCCGGAATTAATAATTCAAGGCAAAAAATCACAAAACTAATTGCTCTCTGCCAGCCACAGCTCATCCTTGTCTTCTGTTATTTTGCACAAATTGCTTTGGCAGCAATTCATAGCCACCACATTCATTTTTAAAGGACTTTCTTGTTATCTATAGCTGGTTAATATGTTCATCCTTCACCTCCCTAAGTAATTCAGGGCAGATTTTTACTCATTCGGAGTGAATGAAGCTCACGCTGGATAAGAAGAGGGAAACTGTCCAAGATGAAATATCACACATCACCCTGAGAAGCTCTCAGGCCCCTTGGGCTTAGACAGGCAAGCTCCGTCATAAGAACAAAAGCCAGGGTGCCATCCACATGCAGTTATCTATATTTAAATTAGTTGATATTCAAATGAAATTCTGTTTGTTATATTTGCCCCATTTCAACATCCATGGACGCACATACCATATTGGTAGCACGAACAAGGCCCCCATCATTGCAGCAGGTTCTGCTGGATAGTTCTGGGGGAGAGCCTTCAGACCCAGCAGGATGTCTCCTTTCTCCCTCTCCTCCCAGGATGAGGGGAGCCAGGGGCACCACGTACAATTGTCAGGGTCTGCTTTGTAGAAAATCTGGAGTAAAAAGCCCCAGGCTCTGTCAGTTTCTGCTCTTCCACATGTGGGATGAGCTTGCTGGTGCCAGTGGTTCAAGGAATGGAAATGTTTATCATGTGCTCAAGGAGGATGAGGCAGGAGAACAGAAAGCTGGTCCCTGGGGCCTGGTTTGTAGATGCGTCACCATCAGACTCAAGAACTCCTTGCACGACCACAGTGCCCAAGGACCACTGCATAAGAGGAGCAAGACAGAGCCCCAGTCCCCTGGGCTTGGTGGGCTCAGGCTGACCTCAGGCGTGCCACCTGCTCTGCCCCAAAGATAAAAGGAGCACATAGCTAGACCTCATCATCCTACATGTTTGGCCTTTTACCCTGTCTCTAGGCAAGCCTTGGCATAATTAATAGTGCAGTTATCTGCTAATTATTCCACTATTCAAGCAGGACTCGAAGCACCCAGGGCACTGAGCGAGCTTCGTGTGCACAATGAATAATTCTCATCACCAAGTGATTACTTGTGCAGTATTTAACCTGGTAGCATTAGATGTGCATTATGGGGCTCTGATTGCTGTTTTCTTCCAGCCACCCACTCTTGTATGGCTGTTCTCTGTGAAGTTGTCATTATTTGTTGACAAATCATGTTTGCTTCTTTCCTCTGGTTTCATACACTTTTCAACAGTTTGGATGCAGATGGACTTTTGCACCTCTTTTGCAATTTGTTCTGTCCTTAGGCCTCCTTAGGCTGTCCTCTCTTGGTTACTCCTGGATGGATGTGTTTCACGTCACTCGTTGGTTTGGTCCTCCCACCCAGCAAGGCTGCCCTCATGACTTGGAGGCACTTTCAATGGCAAGATTGATGGGGCAGGGAGGACATGCGACTTTGGGGCCAGGAAGCCGGACTGAATGCCTGAGAAGAGCCGAGTGTCTGGGTCTGGGGGTGGGACAGGCTAACTCAGACTGTCCCTTCAGGAGAGATGGAGCATCCTTGGTCAGGGAGCAAAGCCACTGGACAGCACCATTGGTCAGGGGTTTGGTTTTTTTGCCTTAGGATGTGTGAAGCAAAGTCCAGGCTCCCGTGAGATTGCAGAGGGGGCGATGGTGGAACACCTGGCCCACCTGCCATGAGGTATAGTGTCTGTGGCAGCAAGACTCCCAGGCTTTCTAATGCCTTAGAACGAAGGCCTAGTCTCTGGGCCAGCAGCATCGGCACCACCTGGAACTTGCTGGAGATGCATGTCCTCAGGCCCCACCTACAGAAATGGAAGCTCTAGGGAGGGGACCCAGACTCACCAAGAGGTGATTCTAATTCATGGTCTAGTTGAAGAACCAGTACCCTGCATTGCAATTCAAATCCTTGACCATGACCAACAAGACTCCACAGGTTCTGGCTCCTTCCCACCTCTCCAGATTCAGCTAAAGCAACTATTCCTTCTTTCCAGACTCTCCAGATACTGGCCTGCATCAACACCTGGAAAAGACCATAACCCTCCCATCTTGAACTTGCAAATTCCAGTTTCTCACCTGGAATGGTGTTATGTGCATGGGGTTGTCCTCCCACTTTTCGCCTGAAAGCTCTTTCTCTCCTTTAATTCTTCATAGAAATGTCACAGAGGTCATGCTCGGGCATGCCACCTAACAGCCCGCCTCACTGCTACCCCAACTTAGGTCTTCCATATTTCTGCTTCCTGTTGATTTTGTACCTGCGATTGTCCATTATTTTTATGTTTATTGATCTTTTTAGAATAAGATCTGGAAGCAGGGACAGCATCTGTCTTGCTCACCTTGTGTTCACCGTGTGACACCTGAAATACAGTAAAAGCTCAAGGAAGAACTTGCTCTGGAGGGCAGACATCCATCCCACCTTCACCTCTACGTACATAGCCATAAGCTGCTGAGGAGCTGGTTTATTTTCAAATAGTCTTTGAGGGTCTCTCAAGCTCGACGCCAAGGCCCGGCTGGTGATACCCACCAGGATTCAGAGTGCATTTTTTGCTATGACGAAGCCCTAGTCCATCCTGTCTTGACCATCCTGTCTTGACCATCTGCTCTCATCTTTCTGTCCTTTTGTCCTTCTCAGTCCTTTTTTTTTTTTAATCAATGCTGTCTTTGGACTTGGCCACCAGAACTCCAGAAGGTTCCTGCAAACCACTGTTGTTCCAAGGATCATGTGTCAAGGGCCTGCTTATTAACATAAGGCCACGGCTTACATAGTAGTTCAAAGAGGCAGAGGACAAGAGGTCCATTCTTCAGACGTTTATCAAAAGTGAGGAAAGTGCCTCTGGGGGTAAAGTGACAATGTTTCTTTAACAGCAAGGGAGGGGCAGAGTGTGGGCACTGTCCTACAGGAGGCTGGTGAAAGTCAATGAAGAGTGGTCTCCCTCGGGGTCTGGGTCTGTGGCCCTGGGGACTCCACTCCTGGATTCCTTTCCTTCACTGGCTTTCTGGATCATGAGTCCTCCGACATCCTGCTCAACTCTGAGGGGAGGACGCCTGTCCAAGCTCAGCTCTCAGTGGTGGGCTCCCAGGTCAGAGCTGATGACACGCAGCCGGGGAAGGGGCCCGTTGGAAGCTCCTGGCCACACTGTGCTCAGAAGCAAGGTTCAGAAGTGATGTTCACCAAGTGCCTTTGGGGAATTGCATACATGTCTCTGCAGATACACGAAACCTAAAAAAGCCCTGCTGGCAAGGAGCTCCTTCTCTTCAGGGAACCAG
The DNA here is from genome assembly GCF_902686455.1 of Sciurus vulgaris. NCBI lineage: Eukaryota > Metazoa > Chordata > Mammalia > Rodentia > Sciuridae > Sciurus > Sciurus vulgaris. The sequence goes on from NC_136466.1 coordinate 10,830,482, forward strand.
AAACTTCTAAATTCCAGAACAATGACACCAGCAGCGGTAGATGATGCAGGCTGAGCATCGCTCATCTGAAATACTGGATCCAAAGTGTTTGGGATTTTGGAATGTTTGCGTGTACATAATGAGACCTCTTGGGGACAGGACCCAAGTCTAAGTACAAAAGTCAATCAAGTTTGAGTATACTTTATACACTTATTCTGAAGGTAAATTTTCGGACCATTTTAAAATACTTTATGCATGGAACAGTTCCAAGGTGTGGAGTTTCCCACTGTGGCATCACGTCGGTGCTCAAAATGCTTCCGATTTTGTGGCATTTGGATTTCGGATTTTCAGATTGGGGATGCTCAACCTAGGCAGGACTTGCCACCTGCAAAGCACTTTACAAGAATGATCCCCTTTAGCCCTCCCAACAATGCCCTGCACGGGGGTCCTGCTGTGACCCTGCTCTCCAGGAGCAGAAACTGAAAGACGGGTGCTTCAGTGTCACACAGCCCGTCAGGGCTGAGTCTTAGCGTGGGCTGCTGGGCTGAGCCAGGTCCTCAACTCCCACTCCAGGGTCCATTTCTCCCTCTTTACTCTACATTAAACCTTGTAACCTTCCATAAAAAAGGACTGATGAGGGGAGGAGAGGAAGGTAGTAGAAATAAAGCATAATGGAGACAGAAGTCTAAGCGGGATGGAGGGGAGTCAGATGTCAAAGATGGTGAAGTGATCCGGGTCAAGTCAGCAGAACTGAGAGCGCTTGACAGGCCTGCAGTGACCCCAGCAGTGGACAGGAACACTGGACTTGGACCTGGATTGTCCACTTTCAGCTCCAGGGGCTTCCAGAAGAAGTCCTCCTAGTGGAGTCCCGCATTGAGGAGCTACAGTTTGGCTTTTGACGACATGTCTGGCTTCTTACGTGCCAGGCCCAAGGGATGCCAGAATCCTCCAAACTGCTGAAAGGAAGCGGGAGAAGGCCAGAAGAGATGATTTTGTCAGTCATTCAGTTTTCAGCCCTCCTTCAAGAGAAGGCTTGCGCATCCATGCCAGGGAGAGGAGACTCCATTTTTCCAGCAGGACAGAGCTGCCGACAGGAAGCCTCAGTCACTTCAAATGAACTTCAGTGTGATTGAAGGGAGCCCAAGAGATGAAATGGGTGTTCAAGGAGAGCCAACATTGCTCTCCAAGAGGCAGCGAGAGCTCATCAAGAGTCTCCGTTTGCTAAATCTTAGCAACAAACGAATGAGAAAAATCTGTCCGACGTGAGAGAGCACATGGAGAGCGCAACCCCCAACAGGACGTTGGAGGAGGCAAAGTGAGTCATTGGAAAGGAGGAAATGCGGCAGGTTTGGGGAGAGAAGGTGGGAGGGAAAGAAGCCGGGCAGAGACTACCTTCCCATGTTAAATGAGGCCCCCCAGGCTTCACCTCATTCCCTCCCAGCTCAGCCAGAGCACACAGGTAGGCCTGGTATAGCTCCCCCCAGTGGCCACTCATCAGATGGCTAGGGACCGGGGTTCCCCAGGCGCTACGTAGGGAGCAATAGCAAAAAGGTGCAGGTGCCTCCCTCCACCTCTGGATTCATGGGGCACAGCCAGGAGGTGGGAGGGGCAGGAGGCAGCAAGGGGTCAGCTAGTTGCAATGACCAAGGCCTTTGCAAACACCAGGCTCCCCCAAATGATCAATGTTATTACCCCTGCTGCATTCTGCAGTGCTTCCACTTGCAAATTTAGAGAATTCTCCCAGGGAGCAGTGGATTGCTTATCCCACAAAACTTCCACCCTAGCTCACATCCCGATGCTCAGGGCAGCAGTAGAAAATCCTTCCTGGCAAACTTTCCAAAACACAAGTTGCATAACATTGATGGAAATAATAGCAGAATGGAAACTTTTAAAAACGTGTCACATATATATTTTTACTTAAACATTGTCAATCTCATTTTTAGAGTGCATTTCAGCTCGCAGAATGTGTGCACATCTGGGGCCTCACTTAGTGCTATTAATTTCCATTAATCATGTGAGAAAACAGCTGCTCAAAGAAGTGCAGAGGAACGACCAAGGTCACAAGAGAAGCATGCCAGAGGCATGAATATGGGCATACAGACACGTTTCTGGCCATGCATTCTCCTTTGTATGAGTGTGTGTGTGTGTGTGTGTGTGTGTGTGTGTGTGTGTGTGTACACACACATGCACACATGCTTCTATGTGTTACAAACATGTTGATGATATCAACACCTAAGACATATTTGCAACCCAACATTGGAACTTTTAACAAAAGTTACACATAAATACTGAAGGAAAATTAGAAAATAAATGAAAGTATATGAACCAAGGAAAAAGTAGAATCCATCAAAGAGGCTTACCACCCAGACACTTCATGTTTAGCACAAGGAAACCTTTCAATCTGAATCACTCTCTACCCAACTTGCTAACCAGCCCCCAGCTGTGCAAACAGGAGTCAGAAAGCCTGGGCACATAGCTCGTTTCTGTTAGGTGGCTGTGTGTCCTTGTGAAAGTGATTTTGCCTCTCTGGTCATAGGTTCCACATCCATGAAATGGAATTAAATTATATTTACCTGTGGGACTGATGAGAGAAATTCATGGCCAGATATTTACAAAGGGCTTGGAAGCCTGCCTGTAATGATGAGGAACATCGTCTAGGTGTTTGCTAAATAAAAGGGTTACCCAACCTCATCAAACAAGTTCAAGCTCCCTTCCAAATGATTCCATTTGGAAAACCCCCCGAATGTATCTGATACTCAAAAGTGGTAGGTTATGTCCCTCCTCTCAGACAGCGTGGTCTGAGGAGCTCTGCAGGATGAGGCAGCATGATTTAAGGGACACCCAGTAGGCAAGGATCAGACTGCAGCTCTGCCAAGTAGTAGGACAAGCCCAGACACGTTTCTGGCCACCTATTCTCCCTTGCATGAGTGTGTGTGTGTGTGTGTGTGTGTGTGTGTGTGTGTGTGTGTGTGTGTTTGTGTGTGTGTGTGAGAGAGAGAGAGAGAGAGAGAGAGAGAGAGAGAGAGAGAGAGAGAGAGAGAGAGAGAGAGAGAGAGACCCTATCCACATTGCTTAATTTCTCTGATTACTAGAAATCTGTAAAACAAGGAAGGGACAAGGAAGGGCCAGTCTGGGAAGCTAAGGAAGATGAGACTCTATAAACCACAAAATCCTTGGTCATTAAGGGGTGTTTTCCCCATTGCTGTTATTATTACAAAATCTGCTTACTGAGATAATTAAATAGCTATAACACCAATGTGCTACAAAAGCTCTAAATTGACCAGGTAAAGCAGTTCCAGATCTTCCAGCTAACTCCTTCAGTTTATTAACAGTATTAACATGATTTGTATTTATCAACTCCAGTTCTTGGTATTCCAGGTAAAGGCTACTATGGTTTTACCTGTGGAAATTTAGGGCTGTGTCCTCCCCCTCTCTGTCCATACAACAGGAGGACTGGAAGATGAGGCTTTCTGGAAGGCTTCCTCCAAAGCTGCCCCCAGCCCACCAACACTGAGGAGTAAATGTGCTGCAGTTCATGCTAACACGCCCTCTCCAGTGTGCAACGGCATCAAAGCTCAAGAGAAAATGAATGAACTGAATAGGAAGAGGGTATCTGGGTTACATACGGTCAAGTTCTTAAATATTTACCCAGGACCAGGACATGCATGGCATTCTGACAGGCACGGATGAAAGCAGTTTCCATTCCCAACCCCATTCTCTTTGAAAGACTGTCCTTCCACACGCCAGGGTCTCACGGTACGAGTGTGCTCCTTCTGGCAGAGGGGCAGGACACCGTGGCTGCACGCTGTTCCATCCAGAAACTGGAAAGTGCAGTTAGGAGCTCTGGGAGAAGACTGTCCCCCGTGCTGTGGACATCCTGTCTGAGCAGTGGGTCCTCCTCCTCAAGAAAGCACCTGTTTCCCGGAATAGGCCCTTGCCTGGCATCGGCTGCTCCGGAGACCCTGCTCACCAACCCCTGTGACAAGGGGCTATTGGAGAGCTCAGGGTTAGACAGAGTTAGATACAGGGATTCTCAGAGCTTTCAAGACAAATTCAAGAGCAAATTCCTAGGGATGGACCCATTGACTTTTCTGGAAACCCTCTCTAAACTTTATGCAAAGACATCTGAATGAAGAAACATAAAGATTATGCAGGGTTTCCCATAAGGAAATGTTCCTGAAGGTTCTAATCCAAAATCTTCCACTGGGAGCAACACGGACTCTGTTCCAATCATGTCACAGTGTCTGTGCATTTCCCTGTCCTGCATGCTTCGTGAGGTCTGCATTCACCCCCGGTGGCTGCCACCCTACAGGACTTCCCTCGTTGAATTAAGACACTGGGACTCTTCTTCAAAACCTTTCTTTTAAAACAAGGAACAGGAAAATAAATAACTGAGAGGAAGCAAAAGTATTCTTGTAAAATTGGGCAGAGTCTCCACAGACAGAGGGAAGACCTAAAGACATGAGTCTTAACTTATTCAATGAACTCATCAACCATATATTTTGATGATCAGAGCGGCCAGTCTCTGGAAAAGCTTCCTGCTCCTGAGCTTGAGGTGCTCCAGGTTGTCCTTGGGTGGAGGTCAGAAGCATGAGAAAAGCTGCCACACATACCATGACAAGCTCAGCCACTCAGCTCATGGGGCTTCCGGTAAGCCCAAAGGAAGGGCCAAGTCCCAGCCACACATTTAGTCTGTGGAGGTGGCACTGAGCACAGAACTGATGCCCTCTCTGGGGTCAGGCTGTCCATCACCTGCCACTGGGCTGAGCCATCACTTTTATGACATTGGTAGAATTCTTCAGCCAAGTGACAGGCATGCCCTCTTACCAAAGCCACCAGTTATTCAGTAAGTGATGTGAGACCCCTGTGAGAGCTATATGTAGTGGGACCTGGGGTTGCCTTGATCTCCCACGTAGGAGTGCCGGCCAGCAAACTGTTGAGTCAGAAAAGAAAGCAGGAGGGGAAGCACCTTACAAACTTCACCAGGCCTACCCTGTTTCTGGAATTCTATTAACAATACTCCAAGATGGTGCTTTTTCTCCCCCTTGGAATTTCTGAGATCAAAGTATGCAAATGAGTACCCACACAGCTAATGGCATATAATTATGTCTTACATAATATTATATTTTATTGTGCTATATTATATTTTGCACAATCATCATAATTGCATAATCATTACTATGGTGCAGGCAATCCTGCATGGCAGTGAGGAGTTGAGGCTTTGAAGTCAGACTGCCCGGGTTCAAACCCAGCTCCATTTCCTACTGCATCACCCTCCCTGAGATGCTAAATCTCAGGAAATCAACCTCTCAGTGCTTTTTAATCTATTCAATGGAGATAAAAACAGTCCCTATCTCAGGAAGTCATGTTGTGGATTCAAAGACATCATTCAAGTGCTGGGTTCTAAATTCAACAACACTGATGATAATTATCACTAGGATGTGTGTTCATAATCATCGGAAAGTGTAGCTGTTTGGTAGAATTTCAAGAAAATCAGGAAGCCAAAAAAAAGTGCAATAAAATTCCACTAATACTAATCTGCTAGTTAGTGCCAAAGCTTCTACCCTTAAAACATCGTGAAGTTTAACTTCAGGTTCTGATCTCGGTGAACGTGCAAATACTCCAGGGAAGGATAATGCTCCAGCTGCTTCCAGTTGCCCACACATGAGCAGATTTTGCTGGGGCACAAAGAATTGCTGGGGTAGGGGAAGCCAGGAGCCCACTGCTTACCTGAGGAAGGACAGTGACAGAAACCAAGTCAAGTGACTCTGTGAAAACTGTCATAAGAACATGCTGGGAGAATCATACTGACCACACAACACCTCTTTAAACCATTAATGACCACTTTCATCTCCATAACCAATGAACACATGCTGGAGAATTACAGCCCACATGGAACCGGACAGTAAACTCAGAAAGTAAGTCAGATGACTGCCAGCCTGGGGTACCCTGATGGGCTCTGTGCCTCTGACCGTTATTTTTTAGTTTGGGATTCAGAGGAAGTAAAATTTGATAAACATGGTTCAGTTTGTGTCTAGCCATTCACTTCCGTGCAGTTAAGTCAACCTAATAAATCTGTGTGTCCCTTTCAGGAGAGTATCGTCCAGGCCATGAATAAGAACAGGGTGTCAAAATGGTCCTTTTGGCTCCATCTGTGCCCCCAGATGATGGTGTAACCCACAAAAGTGTATTTGACTTCTCAGATCCCAGTTACCCCAACACAAATAAAGAGTTGAACAGCATCACCTCTGGAATCTTAAGTTTTAAGTTATTTTTAAAATAAGTGATCACCTCCACACACCATTTGAGGTTAAGCATTCTTGGGAGAAAGCTGAGCTATTAAAGTCACTTTGACCACCATACTAAGTACCAGCCCATCCCCCCATCCAACTTAACTCTTGTTACTAGTTTGCTGGATATGTTTCATCTTTCATATGTGGCCCCTTAAAGATGTTTAAAATTAGTTTGCATTTCTAAAATAACCTAAACGGTGTCACATGGGACAATACTATGAAAACGGTCTCTTTTCCCTTCAAGTATCTAGGGACTTATCCATTTTCGTCCATACAGTTCCCTCACAGTCCTTAACTGTGATAACTGCTGGACAAAGATGGCGCTCCTCGGCAGAATTCTTGGCAGTTCATCGGGCAGTTCTTCTCAAGGGCATTCCTGAAGTTGTCTGTGTTGTGAGGTATTCATGGTGCTGCGGTTACTTCCTGTGCACACATGTGGCCACCTTTCTGGGTCAGATACTTTGCCTGTCACTGGGTTGTAGGTAGAGCAATTTAGCATTCAAACCAGAACACCTATGAGAGACATTGGTAATTACACCAGTACAACAGGAAGGAACAGGGACTATTCCGGACAAACCAGGACATACAGTCTCCCTGGATGAATGGAATGTATGGTTTCTGAAGTTTTTTAAAGTAATAGATACTGATAAATGCTGTCCAAAGCAAATTGAATGGGATATTTTTAAGCCTTTAAATGTCAGTATCCAAGGTTTGAATTCCCTCCCCCAAAAAAGAAGGTGGAAATATCAGAAGTTAGTGTTAATCCTCAGATGCCAGCTAAATCCCTTTCCCTGCTGAAAGGCAGAATTCTTTCACAGAGAGCACACGCTCACCCAGAGCTCCTCTCAATCCTAGTTTTGATAGCCTTTAAGTCCCTTTCCTTTGAAACATGCTGCCACTCTTTGTTTAATGCCCCATTTCAGTTTCCAGAATGAAATATGGGTGGAAGGGAAAGATCAGCTTTAGCACAGTAACCCCTCCCTAATTTCCAGCCTTATCTCTCAACTGCAAGGTCATCGTTCTTTATGTGGTGTGGTCAGGAAAACTGTGGCATTACAGCTTCTGCCAGTTTCAATTATTTTCTCCATGGACCTTCCCTATAGGCACTTTCTTCCTTTCACTTCTCCTTTAATGCATATCTGATTCTTTTGGACTTTACCATGGTTTGCAATCACTAAAAAACAGCAAAGGCATCAAATGGGTAATCTTCTACGACCAACACCCTATCTTCATTTTATCCTACCAGTCTCTGGATTGGAAATCAAAGGTGGTGAGAGGAACCTCCCTGAGTGAAAAACTTTAAAGAGGTAGTCTGACAATTGCATTATTTACATTAATATTCTGCTCCACTGAGGGTTGCAGGAATTAGGAAGCACTAGAACAGGTAAAGGAAACTCCAGACCACAGGAAGAGTCACTAAGCAACGAAGACTGTTGGTCTCAAGGTGCAAAGCAGGCAGACTCGGTTCATTCATTGGTACTTATGGAACCAGAGGGTTCGACACTCAAGGGTGCTGTGGGGGCTGAGCAGTTGTGTGAACAGGGCAGCATCTATGCAGAGCTCACAACTAGATATAGTTGTGGGGCCAGCAATGACGAGAGCAATTGGAAACAAGGTAGTAAGAAGCACCGGGAACCCCTAGCCAGATTAGCTGCTACAAATTCTTCTTCACTCATTAAAAATGTGCAAGAAAATGCTGCATTGATGGTTTGATTTTGTGTCCATGTCACCAGCTTCCAGCTATGGAAGATAAGGGGCAATGCATGTGCCAATCTCTGCCTCAGCATCGTAAAGATCTGATATATTGCCAGTGAATGAATTCAATCTTGAATTTAAAGAGTAAATAGGAAGGTCACTTGCATCTCATTACAGCCTCGTGGTTAAACACATGATTCCAGGGGCTGCTGTCTGTTTTCTGGACTCCCATTCCCCACTACCTGTGTGACCTGGGTGACTGATATTCCTAGGTCTCAGTTTCCTCAATTGAAAATAGAGGTGATAATTACTTTGCAGATTCTGCACGTGTACCTTGAATATTCTGAAGATCACATGACTTACTCTCTGCTAAATTCTTAAATTGGGGTCTGGACATCAAATTTGTTATTTAACAACCCCTAACCTAACACCCACTCTGTGCCAGTTACTATTCTAAATGTTTTAAACATATTAATTTGTTTGATGTACTAACAATCTTACAAGAGAGGGTTATCCCCATTTTACAGATGAGGGAGCTGAGATTCGGGCAGGTTGCCCAACATCTAGCCAGTGAACTGGCTCAAACCAAAGCTCTAGAGGTCATATGACTGACTACTCCACTCTGTTACTCTCACCCTCTAAGCTTCTTTGTCCCCAGAGCAGGATTCTTGAGTTCAGCACAGAAATATAAGGGGAACCAGGAACATAATGTTATCAAAAAGACATTGACAAAAGGCCCCTGCCAGGGAGACTGATTCCTTGGGTTTAAGCATGTGCAGAGACAAATGGTAAATAGCAAGCTCCTGTATGAAAGGCATACCTAAGCCTTACTCTGCCAACACCAGCAGGCAGAGAGCTTGTTTGGATGGGTTCTTTGTGACTCCCACACTCTTAAGTAGCTTCTGCCTCAGCTGGTAGAGTAAAACATGGGAGCCAGGAACACCTCAAATCCAGTTTGAATTCTCACTTATCACCTAGGCAATCCTCTGCCCTGACCTATGAGCTATGAGCGGCTGTATTATATTTGAGTATAAACATGACAAAATGAGAAATGGAAAATCAGAGAGCTTTTCCAATATATCTGGTCTAGTGCGACCAGTATAATCTTACAGAATTGAGCATAAAAATTTTTAAGAGATAGGATTTGCTCTGATAGTTTTCTAATCCAAATTGTGTTCTTTAATCAGATTTACTACGGGGATCGAGTCCTGAATGGCCAGTCTCACACCTGCATTTCCTGTATTTATTTTCCATCTTGCTTTCAGGATATCCTCTGGTTCCATATGTGAACTCTTCAGTAAAACACTTTGCTCACTGACCCTTGATGGCTTAACATAGCTGAAATAAGCCATAAGCTTGGTGATCATTTCCCTCTATATTGAATGACCATGGGAGAACTATTTTGTACTACCCCTGACTCTATTTGTGTGTGAGAGATCTCTGTCAGTCCCTCACACAACTTCTCAATATATTCAGACAAATTTAGAAATGAGCCCAAATTGCTGAAATATTTGAGTGATTGATGCATTAGTGACATGACCTTGGACAGGTGACTTAATCTCCTTGAGTCTTGGTTTGCCATCTGTAAAATAGGAACAGTGGGCTAAAATAAAGGTCACAGGCATCACTAAGAGGCCTATAATGAATATTAGCTGTTATTGTTTTTGTTTCCACTGCTGATTTTGAGTAAAACCAACTTTAATGCTAATAATAAACATCAGTTCTCCCCACTATTATATATCCTTAACAATTTTCTTATTTACTTCAGCTTCATTTGGACCCTACCAGAGGTAGTGTCTAATTTTCTAGGTTTGTTGGTTTTCATTAACTTGCACTAAATCCCTTGAGAATGCCAAGTAGTGAGGTCTCAACATCAAGGCCTGGAATGGATAATAAATGGGCCTGGGAGGAAGACAGCTGGGAGCTGTCCAAGTGCTGAATCGCCTATCACTGCCCAGTCTTCTGGGGGCTTTGCAGATTCTCTTTGATTTGTTGCAGTCTCTGGTCCTGCTGCTGCCTGTGGGGAGAGGCCGCAGTGGGGCCATGGGAAGTCACCATGCTGTGGTGTGAAGAGACTTTGTAGATCATTTACACCAGGGGCTGCAAAACTTCCCAGGATCAGTCGATCATGTAAGTGGGTGTAGCTGCCTAGGCAGAAGGAAGCATGGTTGAGATGCACATGGCCTTGAGAATCTGAGAAGCACATTTCATGTGGATGGATGGCTCATGGAGAAGTGGGTCCTGGTCTCCATTGAGATGCCAGGAGTCCAGATTGTATGTGCAACCTCTTGATTTTAAAATGTGAACAATTACCTTCATTTTTAAGATGCTCTTCCAAATTAAATATTCACATTTACCAGTTTTCAAATTTTAGCCTTTTGAGTCTGAGTTCAGTGCTTTTCAATGATCCCTCTGCTCCAAGAGTATGCACTATATGAAAACCTATCAGTGTGGTTCACTGGAGTGCCTCAGGAGCAGTTCCTGGCTCAGAGTGGTCACCCAATATTGTTATCTTTTCTGAATGAAGAAGTCAATGAGATTTGCCTAAGAAAAGTTTAGGAAGAGAAAGTTCTTGGCATGAGTCAAAAAGGGTGGGGTGAGGTTATCTGAGGTTTAAGGTGGATCATGGGGAAACATCAAGGTGAAAATCAGAAATCACACTTTAGGGCCTCTGAGGAAGAGGGGCAAGCATTTAGCTCCCTCATTCAGAACTTAAACTTGAGGGATCACCCTTGGTAAACCCAGGATGTAGGTCCAAGTTCACCACAAACCTGTGGCCTGGTACTGGTGAAGGCACTTGAGTTTTCTGGGTCTGTTTCCTCATCTGTAGAAATGGCCATTATCCCACCTACTTTATCAGCTTGGCAGCCAGAAAGGAGAATTAAGAGATAATGTTCTCAAAGCTTCTTTCTCAGTCACAAAAAGATCTTACATGGGATCTACATCGTGTTTGTCATTATTAATAATACCTAAGCATCTAATCCCTCATTGATAAAAAATGAGAGGGTTAGATCAGTGACATCATTTTTTAGACCTAATTCGACTAGAAAAAATGTCTCTGCAGAGTCCATGATAAGACCACGCTGTCCCCAGTGAACATGAGAGCAAACACGGGCAGTCCTCCTCACAAGCTCCCTGCTCTCCAAAAGTTAAGGGCATACGAACGGCCGCAAACATCATAGGGAATTTCAGTATGTTTGTTTATTTTTACTTTTGTTATATTCCAAAGTTTCTAGAGTTCTTTTGAGTCAGACTTTCAACTACCATCATCTAAGGAATCAAAGAAACCAGTTGAAAATAGATCCAACTGGTACTGGACCATCAGCGAGTTTCCTTGGCAATGAGCTTGCTCTATTCCCGGGACGCCCCTGGGAAAGAGGAGGGCGAACAAATTGTAAGCAGGTTTTGGCGAGTCTCCCTATGGTCCCAGCCATACATCAGGCTGATAAATAAGACCCGGGCAGAGCAGAATTTCAACCAAACAACTCTGTGTACAAAGAGAAAGGTTATCTCTTCTCTTGGGATGGGTAGAGCCAAACAGTTTCCGTCAGGAACTGCAGAGTTCTCTAAACTGCCATAGCGCATTCCACTCTCCTCGCACACTAATGAAATTGTAAGAGTACAGTTGTCCTTTAAATGTTTGTGCCTGGAGTTATGACCTGTTTCAAATGACAGGGAACTGGAGACAACATTTTAGTGGTTATGAATGCATTTAGCAAGAAGCCTTGGTATCTAATGAGAGTGGAGAAGGTTCTACAATTGAGGAACAATTTACTACCGAGAAATCAATTTGGAAATTCTATACAAGATTATCACCCATTAAATTGTCTTTCTTCAAAACTGCAGGCCCTAAAATGGTGCTTCTGGACAAGGAATTTTACAAACAATAAATGCTAATTAAGTAATCTATTCAAATGGGTTGATTGAAAGAATTAAAAAAAAAAAAAAGGAAGTACCTCCTGGGAAAGAAAATCTCAATGCTCTGTTACATTGTGCTGCTTCTGCTACGAAATTTGGTCCTCCTTTCTTTACTGAAAACTGATGGGCCCTGGGCAATGAACTGGACGATTTCAGTTTTCCATCATCTTCATACCTCATGTGTACAAGGCAGTGCGACCAAATGTACACACACACACACACACACACACACACACACTCTACTGCACATAGTGACATGCAAAGAATTGTTTATGACATAATAAGTTGTAATGGCTAGAGTTACTTACTGCAGTAGTTATTAGAGGAGAATGTCACAGACTCAATAAGACCCTGGGAAAACACACACATGTATACTTGACACACACACTCTCTTATGCATACATCACAGGTGAATGTGACTGACAGGTGACTATATATTTGAGACTCTTTCCAAGTGGAGCAAAAGATAACAAGATATATATGTGTGTGTGTGTGTACATATATATGATAACAAGATATATATATGTATATATATACGTACATATATATATATATATATATAAATAAATATATATATATCCACCTTTCATCCAAGGGAGTCAGTATATTTCCTAATCAAAAACAAATAATGGCCTGGCCTACAAGTGAAAGACAAAATGAAAGGCATTGGAGCAGAAGAAAAAATAATCCCTCTCTTCCACTCATATCCCCAATGGTCTGACACATCTCCAGGAGACTTTCAGCAGACGCCATGTTCGAAAAGAGCAAGGTACCTTGGCTGCTATCCAGCCTGAGAGGCCCCGTAGCTTTTGACCCCCACTGTCAGAGTTCTTATATGGTAACTTCATCTAGAGAAGACAGTTTCAATCCAGAAAATATCATGGAAATGAAAGCAGAAAGGCATTTACTAGCCCAAGGGACTTCAGGAATGAAGATGGTAGGAACTTTTATCTTCTTCAAGAGTTGATGGGAAACACTTCCCTCCCTTGATTTTCTTTCCTGGCCTTAGGCCTCCCATGGAACCTGTTGGATATGAATCAGTGACCGCTCACAATGGTTTCCCATCGCCAGACAAAGGGATTGAAGTCAATTTTTATCATTTGTGTGGCGCCAACTTCCAGGCTAATTATAGGAAACTTTAATATTGTGCCCTTTAACTTGAACACAGACAGAAGAGAATTGAATATGAGCATTGATTTAACATCGTGTGAAATTAAGCCTGAAGGGCATTATGTCCTCATAAAGCATAATTACTCCTAAAGTTTTATCTCAAATTGTCTCAGAGGAACTCACCAGTATGTAATAAACACACTTGGAAAAATGTCACTGGCCACATTAAACGCCCCCTGGTCTGGACACAGAAGGCATGGCTATGCATAGTGGGGATGTTCTTGGTCGAAAGCTGTATTGGATGCGTGTCTTTGGTGGAAGTGCAGATGAGGGTCCCCGATAGGCAGTGGTTATACAGGATCCGATGTGTGCAGAATGCCTCACAGCTTTAATGAGGAGCTGAGAAAGCATGCAACTCTTGAATTAATAATAATCTTTTTTTCTAATCCCCTGTTTTCAAGCATAGCACATACCTGACCTGTTAAATAAATTAATGGATCAGGGGCCATTTTGTCAGTAAAAAATAAAGTGAAATGAAAACACTAATGAAGAAATAAGCTCAGAAAAGAAATTAGATCACTGCAATTTAGCAGGCAAAACCTGAGCTGCCTGTTAGTCAATGAGCATCAATGAACATAGAAATACTTTTCCTGGGTACTTTGGAGGAACCCCAGGGTTCTGCTTGCCATTCTCACCTCTGGTGACTAACACCCCATGACTACGAAGGGCTCAGGTGGATAGGATAGCTCCCAGGGGGCAGCTGGTTAAGCCAGCCTGGGTGCTAAACCAACTGGGCGAGCTGGAGGGAGCCTGCTAGTGGAGAGGGACTGGAACCAGTAGCCTTTCCAGAAACAGAAGAGACTCCTGCCATTTCTCTGGAATGCAGCGGCCTAAGGGCATCATGGCCGCCAGTCCAGAATTCCCCAGAGCTCACTGGAAATTGCCTCCCTGCTTTCCTCTGACTTGGTTTTGAAGGTATAGGGGGTCATTTTGGGGACCTCAGTGCCACACCTTCTTCTGTGCCATCTGCTGTGAACGTGGTATACTATTTTCACTCAGTGCTAAACACTTGGTGCTGAACCTCAGAGGACCTCCTAGGCACAGGGGGAGTGACCCAGAAAACAGGTCAGCGATGCTTTAAGAATCAGGCTGAGGAAGGTGAGCGCATCTTCAGCCACAGGCAGGACAATCAATCTGCTGATCTTTTTAAAAAAAGTTAAAGGGGTAAGCAATAAATCAGCAGTGAGGGTAGGTCCTTTGCCATTGAACTGTCTTGAGGTGTAATTTTAAATGACTTTGCATGACCTTGCCTACGTGGAATTTCAAGGCTCAGAAGAAATTTTCCTTGCAGACACCATGCTTGGAAAAATGTCCTGCTTCTTTCAGATGCCGCGTCTAACAATTCAATGCCTGACTGGTGACTCCCTCTCTCTTGTAAATGGCTTGAGATGTGGATGTGGGATTTCAGTTTTCTAGAACTGAGAAAGCCATCTGGGCCAGGAATGTGTGTGTCAGGAACATATGGTTCAGCCACCTGCAGGCCACAGACAGGGGAAGGAGCCTGGCTTTAGTGCCATTACGCATAAGTCTTAAGTGCCATCAGGGCTATTCCATGGCAATCCTGTTCCAAGAGCCAAGAGAAAGGCACCCTGGTGACCTGCAGAGTCCTTAAAAAGACAATGCTGGTGTGCAGGTGAGTGGTATTTTGAGGCTACAGCTGAAGAGTGCTCAGTGTGACTGAGAAGCAGAGACTGTGAGGATCAGGCCCCAAGGGAGGACTCAGGATATTCAGCATGAAGTTGGTTTTGGGCTTCCACTACTGCATGTGCCCTCAGATCATTCCTAAAGTTCCAGATCCATAAGATAACCACCTTTGTAAGTGATGACTTGAAGTGTCCTCATTTCATAGTGACATTGACTTTGGAGTAAAATCAAAGTTCTTATTTTCATTGAGGACTCACGGTACACAGCCAAGTACACATAGATGGTGAGAGAACAGATTCCAGTTTGAATCTTTGCTCTGCAACTAAGAAGATGCATGTGTTGGTCAGGTAGCTATACCTCAGTTGTTTCACCCATAAAATGGGGATAACCGTACTTACCTTGCAGGGCTGTCACATGAATGAGTGTAAAGAATGTCTCCAGTCTGACACCTGACTGAGAGTGGGTTCATAACAACTATTTAGACATTCTTCCTTAAAAAGCAAAATGTTCAGTGGATCTTTGCTTTTTGTTCTTGTTTTGTTATTACGAATTGAATAGTACCTTCCTGGACTTTCTGGTATTACATAGCCCTCTGGTTTTATTCCCTTACTTTAGTCACTTTGAATCAGGGCTGGTGAATAACAGAAAATGCTCTGCACCATCCAATATGGTGGCCACTAGCAACACTTGGTTACTAGCCCCTAAAAGGTGGTGAGCATGACCCAGGAACTGAATTTTAATTGTATTGAATTTTCATGAATTTAAATTTAACTAGTTTCCTGTGGTTCATGGCCTTATGTACTGGACAGAACGTCAAGTCTGAGCCCTGATAACAAGTGAGGGATGTGGATATGCAGATTCAGCAAAGGCAAGGAAATTATCCACAGACTCCCCTAACGTCGGCAGCAGCTTTCAAAGCAGATGGACTGGTTCCCATTCACCCAGGGACAGCAACTGTGACAGAAACAGCACTAGACAGTGGCGCGCTCAGCCAGAGTCAAGTTTTGGGACCTTGAACAGGTTGCCAAATTGTCCTAAACTTGTTTTCTTATCTATAGAGTGGGATAACGCCTTACGGTGCTTTCCAAGGTGAAATGCAGTAACAGATGGCAACATGCATTGGAACCTATAAAGTGAGGGAAACTGCAAACACAGCTCATGGCAACCTCAGTTTTGCAATGCTGGTCATGATGCCATCTTGTTGATTGTCTTTATAGAGAGTCAAGGATCCTCTCTGTGCCTTAAGAGTTTTCCCCCAGCAGGTAGAAGGGTAGAAGTCTATTTGTGTCCATTTCTCTACTTGTCCAAACCCGAGCCCATCTTGAAACTGGGATATTCTATTCAGAAGACCAAATATCTAATTTGGGATCTGTTTCAAACCATCAAGCACAAGGAAGCATATGCTTAAGAGTACACATGAGCACACCTGTATGCACATGAGGATTCAAAGTGGTATTTGCAAATAGCATGAGAATCACGAGTTCATGTACTGTATTGATTTGTCTCAGCTGTTAAAAACGCCCTGATAAATCTAAGTTGCTAGCAAAGACCTAGCTATAAAAATACAGTCCAGCTTAAATTAAAGGTAAAGCTATTAACATTTGTCCTGCAGCCTGCAAGACTCTAATGAGTTCCCTTCTGGTGTCAGTGAACTTGAACCCAGCTGAAACGGGACTGTAAACTCCACTGGGGTTTCCCTTGCTCTGTGTTCATTGGATGCTCTTCCTGGGATTGGCTTGATCTAAATTGCTCTATCACAGCTTCAAGATGAAGACAGAGCAAGAGAGAAGGTAAATACAACACTTCAATGGAGATCAGGACTATTTCATAAAGTGCAAAATGCTTCAGCAGGGAGAACTTGCTAAGAGATTTAACAGATGGGGACTTATTTGGCTCTCCAGCAGGGTCTCTCCGCCTGGGCTCCATGGATACTCTGGGCTGGGCAATGCCTTGCTGTAGGGGGCTGTCCTGTGTATGGGGAGTTTAGAGCATCCTTTTTTCTCCCCAGCAGATGCCAGGAGAACCCCCTCCCCCAGCTGTGATAACCAAAGATGTCTTCAGATTTCCCAAGGTGTCCCCCTGGTGGAGGTGGGGGAATTGCCCCCCAGTGAAAATGACTGCTCTAGTGAAAATCAGACCTGATTCATGTCCCCCCTTTTCAGCTGTGTTATCATGAGCAAGGATTTGACTTCTCTGAACCTCAATTTCCTTGTATATAAAATAGAAATAACTGTACTTTCAGAGGTACTGGGTTTTTTTCTGGGGATTAAGTTAGATAATGACTGTAAAATATTTACCATGATGTCTGGCAACTAGTCTTCACTAAGTGGTAGTTACCATTATCATTAACTATTGTGACTTTCTCAAATGTTCCAAGCAAACAAGCTACAAACTCTAGATGCTTCTCTGTATGAGCCTAATTATCAGGTACTTAATCTAAATAGAGTAGAACTGGCCTGAGAATCTTCCCCAGAGCTCCTGGAGACGCAGGGTTCCTGCCTTTAGATAAAGCTGGGCTCTTCTCCTGGGACAAGGCATTGATGCAACCCAAGCACTTGGCTGTATCTTCAGCGGCACCAAGAAGAGGTACCACCATGCAGAATGGAGGTGCCTGTCCAGAGGCAAAATTCCATTTCTCTGGTGACCACAGCACTTGGCATTCATCAGATGCATCTCAGACCCCATATTTTGCTTCACAAAACCTCACATTTCCATTGGCCATCTTTCCATCTGCAGGACTGTGACAGATAGTAAGTGCAGAGAGGGAAGGGACTCTGCTCTCCATTGTATCCCTAGTCATGAAGACAGTGCTGGACTCAGAAAAGGACTCAATAAACATTTATTGAATGATGGTATTTTCAGAGGGAAACAGCATTTGCTTTCTCAGCATCTGAGCATTGGGTTTGTGCACATGTCCAAGAGGGAGCCAGCTGGCAGTCCTTCCTCTGGGACCCAACTCCACTGTAGTCTTTACAGACCTTACATTTGGGAATGCTTCGCAGTTCCTTCTGACAGCAAGCCAAGGAGGCCAGGAATGGTTCATTCTTGTCAGTGCGATTCAGGTTTTGGTGACGGGCTGGTCCCAATTCCAACACTTCCTTAGGTGCATTTCTTTGAACACATCGATTCTTTACTATAAATTTGTTTTCTCCTCTGTCAGAAGTGGGGCTGAGAATACCACCCCAAAGACTGAGTTATAATTGACTTGATGGTTATGTGGGGGTAATACTCATATGAATGTGCACACACTGCCTTGAGTCACCCTTTGAATGGTTCTACTGAATGAGTAGTTTACAGAGGAGGAAACTGAGGGTTTCTTAGCAAGCATCAAAGCCTATGCTGGACATCAGAATTTCTGACTCAGCAGGCCCTAGGCACACTCCCTGGCACGTGGTAGTCACTGAGGATTTACTAAAGAAGTGAATGAGTGGATGAAGAGAAGGTCAAACTCAGGACTGCTTGGTAATTCTTAGTGTGAGAAAAATGTCTCCATACTCTTACAGTTAGCAACCTACTACTTCCAACCCTCCAACACCAGCTGAAATCATTTCAGATCTTGCACAAGAGAACACGTTTATGGGTAATGTGGGATGGAGGCTTTCTGAAATCAGTTTAGATACACAGTCATCTCTGGCATCCACAGGGGATCACTTCCAGGTCACCCTTGGGTTCTAAATCCTTGGGATTACCAAGTCCCTTATGTAATAGGACACAGTACTTACATGGAACCTATCACACCCTGTTTACCTTAATCACCTCTAGATGACTCACGGTACCTAATACAGTATAAATGCTTCATAGTTGCTATACTGTATAGTTCAGGGGATAATGAAAATGAAAATGAAGTCTGGGCATGCTCAGTACAGACATGATCTTTTTTTCTGAATATTTTTGATTCACTGCATGTCATATTTGCAGGCATGGGATCTTGGATCTGGACAGCAATTATAGTCAGGTTAAGAAAGATGCCATTAGGGAATCAGTTTGACCCTTTGAATGAAGATTAGGCATCCTCTTGTCTGAAAGTAAAAACCTCCTGTTGCTGAAGTTGCCCCAAACTGTTCTCACTTTGTTCAGGTCCAAAAAGAATGGAGGAGCAGGTGCAGCCAGGTAAGCAGAGCATGTGGATGGTGGGAATTCCCAGATGTAGATGTGGTCATTCTCTGCTCCCCACCCCCATGGATGCACAGAACAGGGCGCACCCACGTGACCCCTGCCCACCCCACTGTCCCTCTCTATTTCCATTGGATGCCAGACATCATAGAAGCCTGTGTGCAGGGCTGGACGGGTGGGTTCTATTTCCCCGGGAGGACTGGGGGCATTTCATTACCTCCACCTACACAGTCTGCCATTTCCCAACGTGCTTGGTGACTGGCAGCCTTGAGCTATTCATGTTTAGGACCCAGTTTTAAACCACTTCTTTGCAGAAAGGAAAACCCAGACGTTGCAAAGGGGAAGCTTTCAGGTGTGTTTTGTTCGCCCCTGATTTAAAAACTTAAATCAGTTACCGACCATTGAAAGTTGGGATATTTAACACTAAATTCTAATTTCTTCCTCCCAAATCACTGCCTCTGATAATACTGAGTCTGTATTTTAGTTGACAATGGGGCCTGCTGTTGAATGGCAACCATCTGCTTTATGGCATTTTTCTCTGCCAATCTTGACCCCGGTCTGCTTTACCCACCGATGTTACCCTGAAGGTCTTTGACTTCACAACCCCTACTGTGTCCACTATGGGAAAAAGTTTCTCAGCACCTGTATTTACTGAGCACGCTGCCTGAACCTCATTTAATTCTGACCCACAGCCCAACGAGAGGATAATGGCTAGTATCTTCCTTTTGCAAATGAGCAACTGAAGCTCCCAGAGGTTCCGAGACTTGTTTGAGATCGCACAGCTGGAGGGTGGTGGAGCTGAGGTTCCACTTGGGTCTGCCTGGCTCCAGAGGCCGGTTCCTTCCCTCACACTGCACTGATTCTCCTGGGGCACCACTGCAAAGGTCCGTGGTGCTCTGTGCAGGCTCTCCCACGGAGTGGTGGCTCTTATTAGGAATGACTTTGGGGTTAAGAAACCCATAATGGCTCCATCCAGCATTGCTGATGGAAACCCTGGAGCAGCCAATACAGTTCACACCCAGTGAGTCACAGCAACCTACGGCGCCCAGCTAACCGTCACTGTCCTGCTAAATGAGGAGTCTGCTTAATTGGCTGAGGGGCCTTAGAGGGAGAATTGAACGGGGGACCCTCCTCTACATGGGGCCCCAAAGTTCCCAGTAGCCTAAAGGCCCACCATTGACCTCACTCTCTGCCAGCCCCCTCCCACCTCGCTTCTACAGGCTTTGGGGGACACCCTCCTGCACACTCCCAGACTCCCCTGAACGGGAAGCTGCCCAGAAATGAGCCCTTGGAGAGATGGCAGACATCCCATAGGACGGCAGGCAGAGGGACACAGAAAGACGGAGCAAGTCGTCCTGAAAATGAAGTGCATTAAGAGAGCTTGGCTCAGCTCTTTGGGAAGCCCAACGGGGCGCGGAGGAGGGAAAGTCCATAAGACTCAGGTGGGAAGACTTCTCAGAGCCAAGCTAAACCACTTTTGGAGACCAGATCATCAGACCTCTTGCCAAGAACCAGCCAGCCAATTACTTCAACCCACGGAAGTACAGAGCACCAGAGTGCTCCAGAGAGGCACTCCCCACCCCAGGGTGAGGTCCCAACCTCTTGCCAAGGACCCAGAGGTGCTCTGTTCAGACCTGCTTCTTTCCACCTGTGCTCTCCTCCAGCAAGGCCAGAAGAACCTCGAAGAGCCTTGTCTTCTCTGATCTCCACTCCTGGAGGACGGGCACCCACTGCGCTGGGTGGTTTCCCTTCCTGCACCTCCTCACTCAGCCGGTCAGCAGGCCAGTCCTGCTCGCCTCCCCTGTGCTAGATGCCCTTCTGCTGCCCACACTCACATCACCACAGAAGGTACCGGCAGCCTCGGGAGCACCCTGACTTCCCTGGGATGGGGACTTACCACGCTATCTTTAAGTGAAACCTTTCTTTAGGTCCTCCCTCCCCCACTCTGGGCTCTGGAGGAATGTCCCAGATCATTGCTGCCTCCCCAGTGACCATCCAGGTTCCCGCAGATCAAGGATTCTCAGCAAGATTTAAGGAAGGACTGCATGAGCAAGAAAAGAGGTCTCCACTATAAAACCTCCCTTATCTCACTGGAAACCTGGGCTCCTGGGTGACCTCATGCAGGTGGCCTTGTGCAACCTCAGCAGCATCCATCCCACAGAGAAGTTGAGACTCAGGTATTCCACTTGTCTCAACCCAGGTCAAGACCCTCCCCTCCAGGGCTTTCGTGCTCTTGCTACAGAATCACACAGTGGCTAAGGACAGGGAGCCCGGAGCACAAGTCCCTGGCTCAGACCTCCACTGCCCTAGCTACTGTAGGGTGAGCCTGGCCAGATGCTCAACTTCTCCATCCCTGGCTTCCTAAAGGGGCTCCGTTGTAAGTGCTCGGTGATATTGATTATTATTCTGCCTCTTTGCTCCTGACAGAACCCTTCCTGGTAGTTCGTCAACACTGGGCTGAGTGGTTATTACTCTCCTGCACTTCCGTTGGTGTTTTTAGCGTTTTTTGGTGTTTGTGACAGTGGCTCAATTCCCATAAGTTAAGATTGACCTCACTGAGTCTGTGTTTCCTGTGGTTCCTCTGGCACAGAGAGATGGAGAACCAAGTGGTCAGACTCACTGGGCATCCTGGTGGTCTCTTTCTTTGGAAGGGCAGTATCTTAGATGGCAGGATGCCTATCACTCCTGTTCTAAACTTGAGGGTAGGAGATGACTTCACTGTCCCCTGATCTACACACTCTTGCAAGTTGGCCACACACAGAGAGAAAAGGGAGTTCCTTTTACTCCAAAAGACATAAACATGGTGGTCACATCATAGCATGTAACTGAGGGTCCAGAAAATTTTTCCTTGTGTTTCCAGTAAAACCTTTTTGAAGCCATTGGTTTAAGTAACTCTAAGTGTTGCTTTCCAAGTCAGTTCAAACCAAATTAATTTTCTCCCTCTGCATCTTTTCCACCCTGAATAATTAATTTTTTGCAAGTTTACCCAAAGCATTTTTAATTTGTTCAATTCTTATCACCTTTGGTGCTAATGCCTGGTCCTCCTGCCGCCATTTCTCAACTATAAGGCACCTCACTCGTCATGCTCCACTTTCACCCCTGTCCAGTTCATTTTTCTCAAACAGAAAAAATCATTTTAAAGCACAAATGTACTCCTCTCTCTCTCTCTCTCTCTCTCTCTCTCTCTCTCTCTTTCTCTCTCTCACACACACACACCACATTGCTTAAAACTCTTGAAGTCATCCTGTTTTCAGAATCAATCAAAAGACTAACATGGCCTTTGGGACCGCTATTGCTGCTCCCACCAGCCTCTTCAGGGCCAGCTCTGGCCTTTTCTCTGGGTTCCAGCCATGCTGGCCTCTCATTAGCTGTCACAAAGGCCAAGTGCCTTTCCTGCCCGGGGCCAGTGTCCATAGTGTTCTCTGGCTTGGAACATCATCTTCTCATGTTCTCCCTGCACCCAGCTGAGGCTGCAGCTCTGCTGAGACAAACATCACCTCTCCTATGTCCCCAATATAAATTAGTTTTCCCCATCATTTTCTCATAGTATTCCATTTCTTTAGTCACGATACTTAGCACATTGTATAATTACATGTTTGTGTGTTTATTTGCTCACTATTGACTTCTACCAGGAACTAAGTTCAAATGGGTAGCACCATGGCAGGTTGGTATACCAGTTATACCCAAGGTGAACCACAGTGCTAGACATGGTGGACTCCTAATCAATATTGCCTTGATTTTTGTTTGCCACTTTGCTTAAATTCAATTCCAGATCAAGTTTTATCTGGATCTTGATGATAATAGGAAATGTTTTCTTTCTTTCACCACTAATAATCTCTGGTGATTCTCTTCTCCCTGACGACTTTGCATACCAAAAGAGAGGAGGATCAAATTCTACATATGAAGCCATAATGAGCTTACTCCATCACCCCACTCATCAAAGGCATGTGGTACTGCTAATCAAAGTTTCCATTTAGCAGCAGCAGACCAAGGAGACAATACTCTTAACATAATTACAGTCAAATGCTAAGAGACGTGATATTTAAGTTTGCTTCACAAATGTACTGCTTACCTAAGCTTTAAGATGTTGAAAGTAACTCCAGAGGATCTGTTCAGCCTACAGAGTCCTTCATCCCTGTCTCCTGCCAGTCAGTCTTTTCCTGGCCTTTGCCACTTCCCCTGAATCCACCACAATAACCAAGTTCATTTGGAAGGAAGAACTTTCATTTCTCTGTCTAGAATAAAGACATACCTCCCCTGTTATTGAGCAATTTGAATTTCTACTCATCCTAGAAACCAGGCTCAGACATTCCCTGCAGCAGGACGGGCCAGGGCCCCAGTGGAGGATTTACGCAGGACCCTGACCTTGCTAAGAGTGGGTCAGTTGCTGAACTGTCCCTTGCTGGCCCACCTCATTCCCTCATTCCTGAGATCTGTGAGTTTGGACTTGACACGTAGTGGGTGCCTAACAGAAGTATGTGGGAAGGAAAGAAAATAAAGGAGGATTGCAAGAATGGAAAGAAGGAAGCAGGGAAGGAGGGAAAAGACAGTTTGTGCTTTTCGCATTAGGAAGAGAAATAGGAAATTTTGTGAGAATCTCATGATCTTAGTGGAGAGAGATGACATAAGCGAAAATCAATAGCAATTAGTATATGATCAGGGCAGATCCTGAAAGCTTTAAATAGGCCTATAAGAATCCACAAAGAAAGTAAAATAAAAACTTTTGGAGTAAAAAACTCAGGACCTGAGCACCGGGAAAAGCCATTTGTTAGCCAGTCTTTTTGCATCAACAAGGAGCAGAAAGGAACACTGTGTACCTCACCTTTGACAGCAATATCTTCCTCCAACAAAATGTGGTATGTGAAGAGGTTCGTCTCCAGGATGCTAATGCCAAACTAAAGCAATCCAATGCCAAGGAGCTTCCTAGAGCTTCTGCAAACCCAAGTCTCCTGGCAGCTCTGCACAGCTCACAAGAAAAATTCATATTCTCCAAGATTGATCTTTCGGCCTTGCTATGCTCAGATCCACCCGAGGAAGGCAAGACTGAAATGCCAAGGCTCATTTCTGGCCTGTGATGTCAATTTGGTGCTGACTTGGTGTCTGAGTTCTGAGTTGGTGGTGGTGGACTGGCTCCCTCCACAGTCTCATCGTAGCTAACTCTGCGAGGACAGCTGGGGAAGCTGGCCCCATTTCACAGAGTGAACTAGAAGATTCAGGCAGGATGGGAGGCACTCGCAGGATCTAAGACCCTTGCTGTGCCTAATGGGTCATGCTGTGTGGGTGTGCTCAAGGTCGGGGAAGCTTTGGTCTAGCTTACTTGAGGTCAACAGTCCTCCTCACTACTAACTTTTTCTTAGCTCTTACTAAAAGCCTAGAACCATGTCTCACATCTTTTAATCACACATCAGCCATTTGTGACAGGTTTCTTTTACTTACCATCTTGCTTCTTACACAGTAGGAAATTAAGGCTCAGAGAGTTTGCAACATTCACCCAAACCAGATTTGAACCCAGACCTGTTCCACTCCATGATGTGAGCTCATAACCTCTGGCTGCTACCGTTGAAACCACCACTCTGCCACTTTTGGCTCCTTCCCTTTCATCCCTCTGGTTGCTTAAGTTTCTATCTGGCCTCCTGTTTCATGTAAGGGTCAGCACACTACAACCCATAGGCTGAACCTTGACTGCTGTCTGTTTGGGTAAATAAAGTTTTATTGGAACATCACCAGGCTCGTTCATTTACAGGTTGTCCACAGCTGTTTTGAAGCCTGTTCAAGATTGCTCAGCCACATTATTCCTCAGTGTTTCTCATCATAAATCATCATTTTAAAAAGTGGCTTGGTTGCTCTAGGCAGCCTGCTCCTTGACTCTGTAGTACGTGTCTGCTGTTAGTTGTTCATCCACATCCGAGCAAGGAGGGTGCTTCTCTTCCCACGAGGGTCCTCTCCTCTATTACCCACTGCGGGAGGGGAGTGGGAGCATGGCCTTGGGGAAAGGAGCCCTCTCTGCTCCCTGACATGCAGTGAGCTTCCTGCATGGCCTGAGCTTGGCCTTCTAGACAGACACGTGCTCACATGGACAGTGAGCTCCCTACCATGGGGCAGTTTCGCCTTTAGCTGGAACTCCATTTGCATCTTTGAGGCACTTGGCCTTGGGGCTATGGTTCTCTCTTTGGAAATGCCACAGGACAACCTGACTTCCCACTTGATATTGTAGTGAAGTCCTGGGTGGACCCCCAGGCCTTCCCCGCATTGCTCTTCTCTAGGTTAAAAAACTAATATTCCATCAATGACTTTTATTGTGATTCCTTCTAAATCTCTTCAGAATCCTCAAAGTTGAGGCCTAAAATTTCAGATCTGTCAAAAATTTCATTGTGAACACTCTTTTGATAAAATGTCTCTTAGAGCTATGAAATACCTTGTGACTCACGATGAAATAATACATATCCCAGAACTAAGTACTGATAAGGATATGTTTTATTAAGTTTCCCTTTTCACCTTGGTTTACTAGGAAGCTCATACCAAAGCTTATGTTCAGTTTTTGTCCACTCTTCTAACTTCATTTTTTGCCTCCTATCTTCAATCATATACTAATCACTTTTGATTTTATAGTTCCTGTGTTTTCTGGTGAACTATCTTATATACCTGCTTACATGGGATCAATGAGTCCCCATGCCCACTGTGTGTGGAAGGCAGGAGAGGTACCTTCACAGATGAGTGTTTGTGGGGACTAGTGAGGAGCAGGCACCTCTGTTTTTTCTCATGCTTTAATCCTGAGAATGATGGTGCTGCCAATAGAAATGAGAACAGGAGCCAACGCTTATTAAGTGGTTCCTGCCTGACAGGTCCCCTTCTGAATGCTTTACAAGGATGTCACCTCATTTCAACCTTACGGCCAGCTTCCAAAGTAACGTTATCAGCGACATATTAGGATGGAGAAATCAAAGCACAGGGAAGTGAGTAATTTTGCCTCCATCAAAGATGCAGAAAACGGCAGAGCCAGCACTGAAACCAGCTCCTGCCCTCAGAAGGTGTGCTTCCTGTCACTGCGCTACGCCACCTCCATCACCAGACCTCCCCAAACCACTCTGCAAGGGGCTCAGGGGGTCTTTCTCCCCACATTCTATTGGTGCATTAAAGTTGTTCCTATTGATGGGATGTGTTGCTACACAATCACACCTGCACACAATACGACAATGTACCCTCCCCAGTGTCCCCCTCCCTCCCAGCTTCCACCCCGTGGGCCCTTTCCTTTACTCCTCTCCCTTTGATTTTTAGGAGACTACCCCCACCTTTGTTTTCTTTTTCCCTCTCTAGCTTCTGCATATGAGAGAAAGCAGGATCCTTCACCTTCT
This sequence comes from Sciurus vulgaris, assembly GCF_902686455.1. Lineage (NCBI taxonomy): Eukaryota > Metazoa > Chordata > Mammalia > Rodentia > Sciuridae > Sciurus > Sciurus vulgaris. Next base: position 10,856,646 of record NC_136466.1, read on the forward strand.
GAGTCTGAGTTACTTCACTTAACAAGATGGTCTCTAGTTCCATCCGTTTTCCTGCAAATGCCATAATTTCCTTTTTCTTTACCACTGAATAAAACTCCCTTGTGTACATGTACTGCATTTTCTCTATGCATTCCTCTGTTGATGGGCACCTAGGCTGGTTCCAGAGTTTGGCTACCGTGAATTGTGCTGCTATAGCCATGGGTATGCGTCACTGTAGTATGCCAACTTTGATTCTGCAGGATAAGTACCGAGGAGTGGGAGAGCTGGTCCCATGGGGGTTCCATTCCCATCTTTTGAGGACCCTCCAGACTGATTTCCAAGGTGGTTGTGCTAATTCACCCACAGCGTGAATGAAGTGTTCCTTTTCCCCACATCCTCTCCAGCCCTTGTTATTATTTGTGTTCTTGGTGGCTGCCATTCTGACGGGTGCGAGATGAAATCTCAGTGTGGTTGATTTGCATTTCCTTAGATGCTAATGATGTTGAAGATTTTTCCGTGTATTTGTTAGCCATTGTATTTCTTCTTTTGAGAAATGTCTGTTTCATTCATCTATCCATTTATTAATTGGGTTGTTAGATTTTTTTGGTATAAAGTTTTTTGAGCTCTTTACATATTCTAGATATTAATCCTCTGTCAGAAGTGTAGCTGGCAGATTTTCTCCCATTCTGTGAGTTCTCTTTTCAGATTCCTGACTGTTTCCTTTGCTGTGCAGAAGCTTTTTAATACGATGCTGTCCCATTTTTTAACTCTTGAGGGGTCTTGCTGTTTCAGATGATGTGAGGCATCCACAGCCACTGGGGACCTCACTCTCAGGAATATCAATATGAGCTTCGGGTGTTGCTCTCCACTGAGCACCCAGCAGCGATGGCTTCTGACTTCCTTGAGATCTGTCCAAGAGCTCATACCGAGGACCTGGTATGGTTTAGATCTGGATTGGTAAACCAGGTTCTGGTATGGTAAACCATACCGAGGACCTGGTATGGTTTAGATCTGGATTGTCTCCTAAATGCTCATGTGTTGACGACTTAATCCCCAATACAGCGCTGTGCAGAGGGCAACTTTGGGGCAGTGACTGGATTGTGAGGGTTCTGACCTTGTCAATGGACGAATCCACTGAGAGATTCATAGCTGAATGGACCATTGAGAAGTAATGGAAACTGTAGGCAGTGGAACCTGTTTGGAAGGAGTGGGTTCTTTGGGACTACAACTTGTCCCTGACCCCTTTTTCTCTCCCTGCTTCTCAGCTGCCAGGAGTTCCACCATGATATTCTTACTCACCCCAGGCCCCGAGCAATGGAGCCAGCTGACCATGGGCCAAAGCCTCTGAAACCATGAGCCCAAACAAACCTTTCCTCCTTTTTGCCTATCTACATCAGGTCTTTTGTCACTGCAATAAAAAGCTAACTGACACAGACCCTTTGCAATCAGAGAGGCCATCCCAGTCATCGGCCCAGTAAGGATCACGGAGAGCAGACAAATCCTGGCTTGAGATGGTGCCATTCATACAAAGGTCCTTGTTCAGGCAGGACAAGGGCAGGGGAATCAGGGGACAACCTCTAAGCAAGAAAATAGGAAAGAAGGAAGGAGGGGAGGAAGCCAGCAGACCTGCCGGGAGACCTCAGTATACCTGTTATATACCAGACACCGCGTTATATAAGCCAAATATTATTTTCGTTTTCAAATGCGGAAATGGCTCAGATACGAGATGACTTATCTGAAGTCATCCAGCAAGTTTCAGGGTAAACACATGAATAACTCTTTGTAAGAAAGAGCCTTGGCCAAGTAGGTATGAGTAGTTCACTTCAGGAGATGAAATGTCACCTCTGCTCGTGGGAGTTGTGGTCACAACTGGGATATGGAGGGAGGGCAGACCCCACGGCTGGAGTGTGGGCATGACGGGGCCCTGGGGTATCCTCAGGGAGTGCAATCCCACTCCCAGAACAGAGGACAAATGGGTGCTGGGGCAGAGGGGAAGACCCAGTGAGTGCAGTGGCCAGGAGTGAGGACACCCTGGGCCCCAGTGAGGTGTCCCAGCTCAGGGCTTTACTCCATCTCCTGTCCTGGAGGGTGAGGAGAGGGGCTGGGTGCAGGATGGGCTGCTGCCCCAAATCCACACCTGGCTCTCTGGATTCACTTTCCTTCTCTTTGTAAAAGGGAAGGGAAGGGAGGGAGGAGGAGGAGGGTGGAAGGAGGACCTTTACACCTGAGCGCCTACACGTGTGTAACCTGACCCACACGGGACATCCTCATTATTAGGCAAACACCATGGGCCCATCTGGTGAGAGGCCATTAGAAGTATCCTGGTCACCCTGTGATGTGCACGGGAGGCAGATGGGCTTCTCAACCAGCATGTCCCAGAATGGCACATGGATTCCAGAAAGGGTCTGAGATTCCAGCAAGAGACCAGAAAGGAGGAAAGAGTCAGCAAAGGCCAGGAGATGCCCATGGTCCCTTGGGAAACACCAGGCCTGTGGGAGTGCCACAGCACTGAGATCAGGGGACACCCTCGCAGCACTCTCTCCTGAAGCTTCCTGTTTAAACTCTCATTCTTTCTGTGGAGATGTGCCCTGGTTCCCAACAAGGACTCTCACATCTAGGGTTTGTCCTATCTCTGTGACCCGACACCAAATATGTACTTATAGTCCTGAAGAGAGTGGCCACTGTTCCCTGAGTGCCTGGCCCACACGCAAACATCCTGGGCACAGCCCTGGGTGCCTTGGCATGTAGGGTGGGCTCTTTAACAGCCTGCACACTGCTGGTTGCCAGAGTTGTCCTTCATCTGCGATTAGATCAGGCCATAAACTCCCCCTTCCCTTCCCCTTGTGGAAACTCTGCAGTGCAGGCAGGGATCCAGGCGCGGGAAACCTTCACTGTGGCCGCTTGCCAAGGCTTTGCAGCACCGGGGCGGGTGGCACGCTGCAGAGTTCAGGGCCTGACACTGTCCCTGCCGGGTGTGCACTGTGTCTCTGTCAGGGCTGGGGGCCTGCCAAGCCCACGCGGGGGGCTGGTTCTGCTGGCCCATAACCCAGGATGGGTCCTTGGCTTCCTCCAGCCTCCAGAGAAGGTCCTTGACTTAGTAAAGTTTGCCGATCTTTCCGTCCTGCCAACCACACTCATCTGAGCCCAGTCTTTCCCCTCCTCCTCAGTTTCCTCACCTGCAAAATGGTGGGAGACAGGAAGGAGTAGCAAATGGGGAAAAGCAAGGGGTCCCTGGAGTCACTCTCTGTGCTAATATAAGTACTAATATTCTCCAGCCAAATCTGGCCACCTCCCAGGGTAGGAGCTTAGGACCCTTCAGAACGGGAAGACCTTTCCAACCCTCTTCGTAACAGCTTTAGACAACCTGCATTAGGATGCGATTGCCAAGCACAAACTTGGCTACTAACGAGTAAAGAGCTCTGAGGGGCTGCAACACCCAGCGGGGGGCATGAGATGGAGAAGGAGCTTCCTGCCTTCTTCCACTTAAGAGGATCCCTCCCCGACTGGAAACAGGAAGCGTTCACACCTCAAGGCAGGAGTGGCCTGGGGCGATGGCAGACCCCCTGGATGAATCTGTTCACAGCAATTTCAGTCCCTGGCTGTCCAGCTTCTTGTCATGCCCGGGCTTGAGCTTTATGAAGAAGGGGGAGGCACAGTCGCTTAGCTCAGCCCTCCCCTTCTTGCCTGACAGTTGTTCCTCCAGTAATAAGTCCAAGTGGCTCCAGATTCTTCTATCTGTCTGAGCAAGAAGCTCCCCCAGTGTGTGGTCCCAGGAAGCATCTATCAAATGTTTTAAAGTCATAGTAGTACAACCTAAAAAAAAATGGTAAGAAAATGTTCCCAGTGATACAGTGAAATAGAAATGCTTTCAGCAATATCAGGAAAGTCTCAGAGAAGAATTAAGAATGCTGAGAACTCTCAAGATAACATTAAACCAGTGCTCGTTGCATCTACAGAAGAAGCCGGACCTAGTGACTGGCAGGTGCGTCCAGAGGAAGCCAGGCTTTTCTTCCCTGGAGAAAGCAAGCTGAAGGTGACCTCTGCAAGTCCAGCATGAGCAGCAGGGCCTCCCACAGGGACGTGTGTGCACCCGGGCATGATCCCTGGGGGCAGGTGCACAGGGTGGGAAATTTGAAGAGATGCTGAGACTCCAGCCTTGACAAGGAACAGTCAGAGGGTTGAATCACTGGTGCAAAAACACTAAAGAAGAAGAGGAGAAGGCGCAGGAGGGGCTAGGGAGGGAGAAGGAAGAGTGGAAGAGGAGAAGGAGGCAGGGGAACAAAACGTGGAGGCAGTAGAGGGGCAGAGAGCAGGGGAGGGGACGATGGAGAAGGAAATGGGAGAGAGAAGGAAGGGGAGGAGGAGCAGGAGGGAAGGCAGCCGAGGAAACAGGAGACAGGACAGGGACGGGGGAATGGCTGGATTTGTAGCATTCAAGGTCTTGAGCCAGCTGTGGCTTCGCCCTGCTCCTTGCATTGGCTGGCGTGTCCTCTGCTGCTCTGTGTGCCTGGAGCATTTATTTATTTATGTTTAAAAATGGAAGAGGAAGGAGGAAAAAAGGAAAGGGAAAGAAAGAGGAGGAAGAGGGAGAAGGGAACCCTATCCCTCCTGGGTTCTCTGACGAAGGTAATCAGCAGGCCAGGGACAGGAGAGACAGTCCTGCAGACGTGACCTGCCGGCCACGGGAGGCCCCCAGGAGCCGGAAGTCTGTCTCCTCCCCCAGGTCTGGTTCAGTGAGTCCCTTGCACCTGGGCCAGGTGGAGACCGTAGCTCCTCCCCTGTCCTCCTTGCTGCGCGGGGGACCCAAGGCCCCAGACCTGGCATCAGGCTGCACTTCTGCTGCTCAGCATGCCATCCAGATGGCCCCACAAACGCTCTGGAAGCGCCTGCTCTGAGCCAGGACCACCCGGGCCCAAAACCCTGATCCTCCTGAGGCATTTAAAGGTTGGGGCGGGTCATTCAGAGCCTGTGTTGCCCCCTCTGTAAAATGAAGGGGTTGTCTGGGTGGGCTTTGGGCTGAGTGTAATGCAGACTGCAGGCTCATGGCTGGGGGCGCTAAACTTCACCACTTGGCGAGAACTTCTTAGCTCCTCTTGATTCTGTTGCAAGGATTGGAATTCTGCTTACACTTGGATTTGGAAAGATGATTCCAATTTCAAAAGGAAATTCGAAAATTACTGAATGAGATGCTCCCCAAGGCCTAAAGTTTTTAGAGTTCTCGGGTGTATTTCTAAGGTTCGGTGAGTCCTCGAAGCCTCTAACTAAGAATCCATTCACTCATTCATTCAACAAATACCTAAAGAGGCTCCTCAATGACCAAATGAGGCAAAGACAGATGACAAGTAGATAAACAAGCCATCAGACACAGTGCTCCTGCAGACGGACACGCAAGGTGGAGAGGGCCGCACAGGGCTTCCTGGAACTGAGGCTTCACAGTGACAGAGCCAGCCTGGGAAGGGCATAAGGAGGAGTGGACAGGGCAAGAGGAACAAAGCTCGAAGGTCAGATGGTGCAGGTGAACCTGGGTGACCTGGGCCAGAGGAGCCAGGTCAGAGATCACAAGGGAACAGGAGGAGCAGTGTCAGGAGGGTGGCAGGCGCCAGAGGACAGGAGGACTCCAAGCCCACGCAGGGAGTTTGGATGTGAATTTAATGTAGCCGGACACCTCTGCAGCTTGCAAAAAGGGGCCCGATGTGCTCTGATGACACTTTACAAGGGCTACTCTGGCTGTGTGGAGGGGGACAGTAAAGGAGCAAGAATAGCAAGCGCTCTCACAGGGGCAGGAATGAGATGATGGAGACAGAAACACAGAAATCGTCTGGAAAGGTCAAACGTGCACATAGAAAAATGAGAAAAAGGTCTCAGGATCAGCTTATATCCAACATCTTCCCAGACTCCTGACCAACAGATACGGATCTTAACTTGGCTTTTAGTGCCTAATTCTGCCCTAGCCTTCACCCATGCTTAGTGATCCCAGAAAGCCAATTCCCTCTGTCTTCTCGACCATTTAAAGGAAAATATGGATTCGGATGCACCCCTTATCTAAACAGCCCCCTCTTCCTTATTGCAAAAGCTGCTGGAACAATTTTTGAATGGGAAAGACAAATGAAAACTTGGGCCACAGCATTAACTCTTTGATTTTAGGTGGGTATGCAGTGATGCTTGCCAACAGATTGGACCGAGCAATTAACTGGGCACAATTGGAAAGGAATGGAAACTTTGAATTGCAAGACCCAGGGCCAGTGAGCGGTCGTTATTCTGAAGTGCGGCCACATCTTCAGCACACACAGCACTTCAAAGGATGAAAAGGAGCCACAGTCATGTCTCTCGCCTCTAAGGATGTGTGCTCCTGTCGGAGACCCGTGACCATCAGAGCCCGAGGCTGGTGGCAAGGGTGCTGGGTTTGGGATCCACCCCGGGAGTTAGGACACCTCTTCTAGCCCTTCTGGGTCTGATTTCTTTTCTGTAAAACATGGACAATGCTTTCCAACCTTCCTCACGTGAGTTACACAGGATTTGAACACACCTCGTAAGTTGTGCAGGGTGGTAGAAATCGGAAGGGCTATTGTTTCGGACTCCAAGTCAGAAGGAGGAGGGTGGCAACGTGCCAGTTTAGAGAGCCGCCTCTGGACGGAGAGTCCCTAATGAGGAGCCTTAGTGCCAACACCACCCGGGACCTGCTGATGCTCAGGCAGGGTTGATGCAGGGCTCCAGCTCCACTCAGCTGCCTGTTCTGTAAGTCCATCTGTATCAGACACAACCACAACCACTTGTTTATTTGATGACTTCTTTCTTGCCACAATGGCAGAGATGAATGGCTGCAACCGAGAATGTGTGGCTAGCCAAGTTGAAAATACTTACTACCGGTCCTTCACAGAAAAAGGTACTGGCATTTACTGGCTCTTGGCTTAGAGAAGACTCTAAACCCCTGTTGACACGAAAAGCACCATGATATTCAAGGCAAGATTTGGATACATGAACTGAATCAGAAAGTTTCCTCCGTCCAGTGCTGTAATCCCAGTGACTTGGGAGGCTGAGGCAGGAGGATCATAAGTTGAAGACCAGCCTCAACAAATTAGTAAGAACCTGTCTCAAAATGAAAAATAATAAGGGCTGAGGATGCAGCTCAGTGGTAGAGCACCCCTGGGTTCAATCCTCAACCCTGAAAACAAAACAAACAAAACAAAACAAGAAAAAGAAGAAGAAGAAAGAAATCATCCTGTAGTCCCCAACCCTGTGCCACAATCTCCAACACTTCCCAGGCGTCCACTGCACAGGAGGGCGGCATCACGAGGCCCTTTCTTAATGCTCCAGTACAGATCCAGTTTTATTTCTCTTCTGAATGTTTATTGCAGTGCCTGCATCCTAACAGTCTCTCGATTAAGTTTAACCAAATTAAATCTGAGCCATAAATCGAGGAAGCATAGCACACCAAAGGATAGACAGAGCTCATTTGTCCCAGACCCACTGGCAATATATCATGGAAAGGGAAAGAAAGTTGGAAGTGAATTAATTCACTCTTAATTAATCAGTTATGCAAATATTTATTCCATGCCACCTATAAAAATACTTTCTGCAGTCGAGTGCAATGCTGCACACCTGCAATTCCAGCTTTTGGGAGGCTGAGGCAGGAGGACACCTTGAACTCAGGAGTTCAAGGTCAACCTGGGCAGCATAGAGAAACCCTGCCTCTTAAAATAAATCAATTTAAATAAATAAAGCTACGTCAGACAGAAAAGTTAAGACAGATTAGATAAAGGGATTGTATTCATTTATTCTCCAAGAATTCACTCACAATTTGCTCTGCCATGCTGGGAGCAAAGACTGGGGGTTCAGAGCCAACTGTCACCATGTCCTGTTTCGGGGGTGACAGTGGAAGAGGTGGGGAGTTGGCAGATGATCACAGTACAGGGAGACAAGGGCAATGTGGAGGTGGCAGGGAGATGGGCAGGATTCCTGGGCACACCCTCCTAGTACATCCTCTGCCACAAACGGACCCGCAGTTCCCTCTCCAAGGGAACGTGCGAGGACCAAGGAGACCCAGGTGGAAGCTCCGCATGGCCCTCAGGTAGATCCCGTCTGGCGGGCCAACTGGGCCATGCTGAGCACGACAACGCGCCTCATGCAATCCTCAGAGCAGCTCCGCGTGGTTTACAGCGGCCATGTCACTTGTCCAACAGTCGAAAGTGGGAGAGACCAGTGTGGGCCCATCAGCTCAGCCTACGCCCTGAACCCCGCCCTGCTGAGCCTAAATACTGAGGAGAGAAGAGGGTGCGCCCGCTGGAGAGGCCTGGCGTTCCACCCTCGGAGAGCGTTCTGTGTTTTGGTACCTGCCACATGGACCCTGATTGCACCAGGACCCCCTGATGTGGGTGAAGGGCACAGGGGGAGCATAACACTTGGTTTGTGCTCTGTAAGTCAGTAAGGGAGGGAGGACAGCCCCGGGCGTTGCAGAGAGGAGCACCCCCTGAGCCACGAGGTGCCGCCGTCTGCCGTGACTGCTCTGGGGAGCCATTCTGGACTCTGGCCAGGATACCATTTGAGCCCAGGGAGCTCCCTATCAATTAGTTGACAGCTGCGGGCACGGGAGACCCAGGGTCTCCACGGGGTTACTCCTTTCGGCCAGATCCACTCCTCAGGACACGTCTATGCAAAGGTCATGGTGGGCCTTGTGGGAGAAGAGTTGGAACATAAATATAGGATTGATTAAAGTGAAAATTAAGTGTTTCCTAATTCCAGGCCCTGTCCAGGAGACAAGAGCTTCCACGTCAGTGTGGTTTTCATATTTTCATTTTCAGTTTTTCACTCAGTATCTCTACCAAATGTGGTGTGAAACCAACAAATAACCAAGAAATGTGACAAAAAGCCGCAATCTTAAATAAATTTCATAATGAAAATAATGACATACAATATCACTTCCACTTTATGGTCTATGATGAAAAAATCATCTTAAACTAACCAAACACAGTGACAGACACCGGTGGAAGGCCTTCCTTAGTAGAACTTTCTGGAGATAACAGTGGTAAAGTGGTGATATCAACAAAATGTAAAAGGTGTGGCCACGCTGACTCACTAATTCTTCTTCCAAGAATTTATTCCAAAGAGGTTATTAGACAAGTGCTCCAAGTTTCATGTACACCACATGTTATTGACAGCATCATTGATAATGCTAAATATTGAGAACAACCTAAAATCCACAGAAGGACATTATTTATACAGACCATGGTAGGCAGCAGACCCTTTGAAAGGAGGGAAGGAATCTGTGGGCCACCCTGTGGACTTCCTCAGGTTTGTTCCATGGAGATGGGGCTTTCTGTCCACAGACCTAGCCATGTACATCATGCCCATGTGCAATCTGAGCAGGGAGAGGCCAAGAATGAGCTGTACCACATTATTGGTGCCTGGTGGCTCTTTCTTGGTGATGAGGTTCCAGATAATTTTTCTTTCTTTTTTCTTTCTTTTGTTTATCTATATTGTTTGAATTTTGCAATGACCATATAGCATCTATAAACAGAAAGCTGACTGTTTTTAAAGATCAAAGGAAAACATCTAAAGGTGACACAAATTTGCTGGGGAAAAGGCCAGGCTGAAACACAATTAGGGCTGGCTTCCAGAATGGGACTGTGGAGCAGGCTGATTCTGCTGCTGGCCTTGCACAAAATGATGAGCCCTTCCAGGCCTGGAGAAGGCAGGAAGGCCCAGGAGTCGGTCCTGGGGTTCAAATGTCAGCTCTGTCATTTGCCAACTGAGCAAATTGGGACAAATTGCTTAGCCTTCTAACCTCAGTTTCCTTGTTTGTCAAATGGGGGCCTGAGAGTACCTGCCTCTAAGACTGTCACAAAGGCCAGGGAGGCGAGGAGATGGAAAAGTACCTCTCACGATGCCTGGCATGTCCTCAATGTTCACCAGACGCTGTGACAACCAGCTTCGGACCACAGTAGCTTATGCGAGTTGACATTCCCAATAAAACACTAATGAACAGGGCGGAGCAGGAGAAGGTGAGGGACAACTAGGTCCAAACCCCACAAAAGTGGACACACAGAGGTCTAGGTTCTGCCATGCGAGGGTGAAGGGCTTGCGCTGGAGGGTTTTAGGCATGTGACACTTTCCCAAACCTGTCGCTCACTCACTCGGCAAAATGGGGATCACAGTCATTTTGAGGATCAAAGGCCAATGCCAACACCACGCATGGCAACAGTACATTTTCCATGGTACTATTTGCTACTATTAATTTTTAAGACAACCATTTGGCTATGGGACAAGTTCCAGAACTAGTCATGGAACGAGCAGGTGGCATCTGTATTCTTCTAGACCTAAAATTCCTATGCAAAGCTGCCAAACCACAGAACTCAGATGTGCAGTAGGGTTGCCGGGACTGCTGTGCAGAGGGACTGGGCAGCCTGGCACCAACACGCTCGTCTCCCGAGAGAGTTATGTGGAAAGTTCTTGAGGTCAGTCTGCTTTGCAGACTGGCGAGGCAGGTGGTCTGGTTCCCAGCACTCACTAATTTCCTGTCTCAAGAGGGGCTCTGTGGGGGTCATCCACAGTCTGGCTTCCGGAGCTTGGGAAGCTTGTGGAGAGCTGTGGGCCCCTCTCCCCAGAAACACACCCACACACGCACTGGCACTCGCCAGTGGGAGACCTGGCTGCCGGACAGTAACGTCAGGAAGGACAAGAAAGATGCTGATGGCCACGTGGACCGAGCTTCGCATACACTGTCTCATTGACCGGGCCTCATTCTACCTACGGCTGGGTCCATGCTATGACTCCTCTGTCAGAGAGATCCAAATTCCAAAAGGCCATCTTATCACTCATTTTCCCTCCAAAGACTTTGGTCAACCAGGATGGTGTGGCACTTGGGCAGATCCCTCTGACTTATAGCAAACCTTCTGGTTGGCTTTGCTATGGCAAGATCAGGGGACAGTCCCCGCATCTCTCAGGTCTGCAGGGGGCCTTAAATCCCATTCTCAAATCCTGTCCATCTGTCCATGCACCAGGCAAACAGAAGGGAACAGAATCCAGCTTCCTGGTTAGGAACACAGATGGGAATTGTAGGCACCTGGGTTCCAATCCCAACTCCTCCACTGCATAGTTACCCCTCTGAAGCTGTTTCCTCATCAGTCCAAGGAGGATAATGACACATTATAGGGTTTTTTGTGGGGTTTTTTGGTGAGGATTAAATGAAATGAAAGGCAGTGGGGGGGGGTAGGGGTTAAGAGCTCAGGCTCTGGAGCCAGACTGTGGGGGTTTGGATCCTGACTCCGTCACCAGTTGTGTATCTTTAGACTTGTCACTTAACCTTTCTGGGCTGCAGCATCTTCAGCTGTAAGATGATTTCAATGACAGTATCCATCTCTCCTGGGGAGCTAGGTGATAAATGAGGGGCTTCAAGCTTGGAAAGTGCTTAGAACAGCACCTGTCACAACAGTGAGTGCTCAGGAAACATGAGCTGTTAGGATTAATGGGTGGAAAGCCCTCAGCATGGTAAAAATAAATGCTCAATAAACGATGGCTGTTATTGTTACAAGGTACAAATTCCTCAGAGAATTTCATGCATAGTTATCTCCTGGAAAGCAGTAAAAGTGAAGCTGTTAGGGGTAAATCTTGTCCTTAGGTAAAGACTGCTGTCACAGCAGAGAGACGCCCAGTCCTCTCACCCCTGCAGGATGCCCCAGCTCCTCCACCCTCCCCACACCCAGGCTCTTCTTGGCTTCCAGAGTTCACTCAGCCTTTGGATCCTTTAAACCATGCTCAGTGAGCAGCCACAGTGAGCAGAAAGCAGGCTGGGCATACCTGAGCCGTGGATGGGGTGGCTCCCATCCCTGTCCTCCTAGGGTGTACAGGGTAGCGGGTCAACATGCACAGACTGAATAAATATGTACACAAATGATTATTCAATGACAACTGCAATTTCTGTCCTTAAAGGATGTGATAAGAACATCAAATGGGAGTCCTGACGTGGTCGAGTGCTGGGTGTGGACGAGGAGAGAGTTACTGTAAAGCCTCCTCAGGAAGTGACATCTAAGGTGGGTCTTTGCAGATGAAGAGCAGCAGGCTGCGTGATAACTGGGGATGGAGGAAGGACAGGATCTAGGCAGATGGAAACTGTCCCAAGGCCCTGCACTCACAAGGTGGCCGGCTGTCTAGGAGCACAGAGCAGGGTGGTGCAGAGGGACCTACTCCTACACCCTCCCACTCAACACTACCCAGCCAGGGGTCAGAACTGGGTGACGATGCTCTTTTCCCTTTCAGGTGCTCACTGGCTGCTTGCAAAGACCGCTAGCCCACACGCCCAGTGAATGACGCCCCTGCACTGTCCCCGAGGTGCAGACGTGGCTCACTTGGCCCACGTGTGAAGATCAGTTAAGACACACGACGGGGGACCCCCTCTCCCTGAAGCCCCTCTGATGACTCCATCCTGTCCTGGCCACACCCTCCTTGGTTCTGTGAGGCTTCCCTGAAGAATGTGGAAACAGCAAGGAGGGAAATAATGGCCCCCAAGAAGGACTCTGGGATTGACGTAAGTGGGGATGCCTCCTCAGGAGCATCATGAGTCATCAAAGCAGCAAACTCCCCGGTCACTTTTTTCTCCACCTATTTACATGCTATGGCAAGAAGATGTGTTTAAGCTTTCCCTAGCTTTAGATTGAAACTTGATGCTCTGGAAAGGAGCCGTGTGTTCTAGATGTAGCAGGGGTTTTGGGAATTCTCTCCCTGGGAGAGTGCTGCGACCCCCCGAAGGGTATTCTGTTGTCTTTTTCTCCAAGACAGCCAGCTTCTTCCAGGATCAGAACTGCACTCCTGACCTCCCCTGGTAAACAGCGTCGGAGCTCTCTTGGTAGATCGGATGTTTAATAGTTAGTCTGATCACTATTTATCTAAGCAGCAGCCATGACTGCAATGGAATAATATCTTAACTGCAGAGGAAGCTTTCAGATAGCTCCTAAGTGGACCGGATGGGCTGGGAATGGCCGAGGGGGCTTCCTATACTAAGAGGGGAGGACCGCTCCATCCTGGCTGGCCGTTCTCCATGCCTGAGACATCATCATTAGATGCTGCTCCGGAGACCTAAGGGAGATGTGTCCAGGAGAAGTGTCTGGTTCTGCTCCTTTCCACTGAGGCTCAATGGCCCAGCCAAGTATGAAAGTGAGACCTGTGCTGCTCAAGCGTAACAGCCTAGAGTCGGTGGAGCTGGTGAAGCCACCTCACCACCGCCGGAGCAAATCCCAGCAGGTGCGATTCAAGGAAGATGGGGCCGCTAAGAATCCAGCTGGCCTAGCTGCGGCTGACGCCCAGGCTCCTGAGGACCCGGCTGTGATGGGGAAGACGCAGGCGTCCAGGCATCATCATCCCCCCGCCTACTCTCTGTCCTTCCCCAGGTCCCAGAAGGCAGGGGGCTTTCGGAACATCGCCATCCAGACCTCCCCCAGTCTCAGGAAGCATTTCCCGGTTTTCAAAAGGAAGAAACTCACAGCCAGCAAGTCCCTGGTGGAAATGCCAACAGCCTCCCCAAGTGCCATCCAGGTCAACGGCAACCTCTCAGAACAGGACATCGTGTCTTCTGAACTTGCCTACCTAAAGCTGGCTCATCACCTTGAGGATGGGCCTCGAAGGGTCAAAGTGTCCCATCCATTTCTCCCAAGGGTGTCCAGGGTGCAGAGCAATGGGCCTGTTAGCATATGCTTGGAAGCTGGGTCTTGGAGGGCCGCAGAGAAAGCAACGGCTGCCATTCAGGTCCCAGATGATTTTTATCACAGTCCTTCCTGGGAAGCGAGAGCATCCACCCTTAGCCCAGCTGAATCGACTGAAAGGAGCAACTCTATACCCCCTTTGATTGACAGGTGTCCAGGGGAGGGGAGAAGGGTGCTGACATCAGATTCAGAAAGATCTTCCTCTGGCTTGATTACCACCAGTGGTGCCAACTACACACCAGGCACAGAAAAACTCAAGCACGAATTGCTTTTGCCCAAAGACAACTCTGAGGACAGAGATCTTGGCCCGCTGTCATCTCAGTCAAAGGAAACGTGTGCTCCTTCATCTCCACGAACTCACAGCTCCCCCGTGCCAGGCTCCCAGAGCCAGCCCACCCATCCAGAAAGAGACTCAGATGGTCCTGCATCTGGTGACAGTCACCAGGACCCGGTGGCATGCAAAACTAGCAGTGCATCAAAGTCTGCCCCTATGTGTCAGGAGCAGCCAGCAAAGAACCCCACCCAGTCAGACACCCTGGAGTTTCAGAATTGTCCAGGAAGCAATCCTCTCCCCGCCTCCCTTCCAAGGAGTGAGAGCAAACCTCAGAGCAACAGGGAGATTAGTGACATTAATCAAATTCACCTGGCACGGGGTGAACTCTGTGACCTCCAAGGTCGGTTGCAATCTGTGGAGGAATCTCTGCACTCGAACCAAGAGAAAATTAAGGTCCTTTTGAATGTAATTCAAGACTTGGAGAAAGCGCGAGCTCTCACTGAAGGGTAAGGTGAATTTTTCTTACGTTAAAATTAGTGGGTAAAGTCATTTGATGGGCTGGGACAGACCGAGAGCACCGGCTTCCATTGGTAAAATGTCTCCAAGATGCTTGAGGTTGGATGTCTCCCCAGAGCATAGCTAATGGTCTCCCTTCACTCTGATTGGGCTTCATTCAACTCTAGGGTTTGGTGGATCAGGGTGAATTTCCATTGTTATTTGCTTTTGTGTCTGGGGTGGGGGTGGGGGAGAAAACAGCAAAGTCACAGACTGAACATGATTTTCATAAAGATGCAGGTCCAGCTGATAGATGAAGGGGACATAACAGCAGGCGGACACTTCCCCACCCTCTTAGTGAGTTACTGAATTTGCATTTGTGTTTGTCAAAAGGACTTGAGGTGGCCACTGACCATGGTTGACCATCACCATCAAGGACTGACTCTATAAGAATTGAAATGAGATTACAATTCTGAAAAAAAAAAAAAAAAGTCACCAAATACATTTCAGGGTGACTCAGCACCAGTGTAGGAGGGGCGGGCAGTGATCTGCCTGAGTGCGAACTGCTCTTGTCCTTCCAGAAAGCACCATATAAAAACCAAGAGGAAACACTGCCAAAGCTCATCAAAAAGGGGCCGAGAGAGAAGTAGTTAGTTGGCGTTTGCTGGTACGAGTCAGAATCCACATTGCCTGAGAAGAGCAAACGCTGTGGGATATAGAAAGAATGCACCAGATCAAGGGGTCTGGAGTTTGCTAATCACCCTACCCACTGGCCACATCCCTCATCTTGCTGCATTGCCCCGAGCAGGAAAATCCTTCAGATTTGAAAGTGGTTAAAGATGCATAAAGCTCACTAGAAATGTGAGGTCCCATTCTTCAACAAGCTGGTAGCTGTGTGTCCCTGTGGCTTCTGCCCATAGATTTACCCAGCACATGCTCTGTCTTACAGGCGCAACTTTTATCGAACCGGCCAAGACCTCAACAACTGCAGTACCTGCCAGAACACAGCGTGCATCATCTACAGGTACCTGGTCATAACGGAGGCCCGCTCTGTAGAGCACAGCAGTGGCGGGGTTCAAGGAACACTCTAGTAAACTATCTAAATGCACAAAGTCAAGAGGGGAAAAGACAAATGCGTGAGACTTGAAGCGCGAGGTGCTTAACTAGGACACAGTTTCAAGGCAGGGTCACCGTGTTGGGTAAGGACCTCTGTGAGCAAGCCCTTTTGAGGATATCATCCCTACGCTTCTCAGACAGTAGTTCAGGGGTGGTGGTCAGCTCCGCCTACACATTTGCATCTCATTTCACTACCACACATTGTGAAGTGGGCTTTATGGTCGTCAGGAAGTTTAGCCATTTGGGTCAGCTCATGTACATTGCTTGAGAGCAGAAGGGGCCAGACTCAGGAATGACATCAGATCTCTCTGATTCCAAACCTATGATATATATGTTTCCACCACTGTGACTCTCTCCCCGCCACTGCCGGCCCACACCAAGCATTTACTATGGGTCAAGGACTGTGCTAAGCACTTTGTGTTTGTTTCAAAATCACCATTTCTTTCCAGCATGGATGAGGTCTGCCATGAAGTGGTTTTTATAAGAGATAAATGGGGAACACGATCTAATGGGAAGAGCATGCGAGTCAAAAGATCTGTGTTTTAATCCCAAGTCAGATCAGCTACCCCACTGTGGCCTTGGTTTCTTGACCTGTGGCGTGGGAACAGTGATCCCTACCGAGAGTCCCCCGGGGACCTAACGAGGTAGCAGGTGCGAGTGCCTTTAGTACCTCACCTGTGGATCCAAAGGCTCATTACTGCTGTCACCAGGAAGACCGACGGCTCCTCAGCTGGAGCCCCACTTTTAGTGGCACAGTGGAAAAGTGGTCAAAAGCGGTCATTTCAGTTGATGGCATCTAATTTTGTTGACAAAAATGTCTGGTTTTGCTTTCTGCACTATTTTCTCTTTCTGTGGAGAACAGCATCTTGGTCTGATACACTGCAGCCCGGGGCGGGGGGTGGGGGGGCGGTTACTGTGTCTTCTGGTAGAAGCTTCTTGTTCATTCTGGCAGCATCCTGAGATTTCATCCCCATGAGGTGCTTGCTCTGGGGCAGGGCCTCGGGCATGTTCTCCATGAGCCTGTGACTCCTTACACAGAGGAGCCAGGACCACCTTTCCACCCAATAGCAGAAGGTTCAGCGCAACTCACACAAAACGAGGTCTTTTAACTCCGTGGAAGTGCACCCTCAGAGGAGGGGAACTTGGGAATGATTTGCAGCACTGGTGAACAGAAGTAGGCAGTCTTAGCAATTGCTACCCTTTTTCTTCTATTTAAAAAAAAAAAAAAAAATCTCCTAAATTAAGCAAGGGAGGACAAAAAAAAAAAAAAAAACATCATAAGCAGAAACGATTCATTTGAACTAACTTCCATTTAAATTCCCGGCTACTCTCTCTTCAGGTAGCCACATGATGCATTTTCTATGACCTTAAAACAATGTTTTATTTGGCTTATGTCAGTGAAAAGGGCAAGTGTTTTTTCACTAGTCTGTTATGGGTTTTGTGACCTGGACTTGGGTGAGTCATTCCTGATCCCTGAGTTTCCTCATTTGAAAGATGAGAGTTTTTAATTAGCCAGTCCCAATGGTCCCTTTGAGTTCTGACAGTCTGTTTCCAAGCTGAATTAAAAGTGACAATATTTGGTTGAACTGTGACCTCCCAGCAAGTCTAAGAATGTTTGCAGTTTTCCAGCGCTTACTTCAAACATCCCAGGCAAACGTTCTAATTAAGTCACACCCCTTGGTGGGCTGGCAAGCCTTCCCTCCCATCTAGAAGAACATGTGGGTTTGCATAAGTCCCTCATCGTCATTCACAGCCAGACTCTTCTCCCAGACAGGATATGCACCCTTGTATCCAAACCACTGTGAAGAAATGGGCAATTAATTTGATGAAAGCAGAGAGATCAGAACAAGAACCCCGTCACAGCAACAGAAGCAAGATGAGAGTTGTCATTTTTTTTAAAAAAAAACATTTCAAATGACTTCAAACTTGTGTTGAGTCTTGAGAAGTCACATCTTAGAAGCTAATGAATAAGTGATGTGAAACGCTCCTTTGCGGGCCTCATTTCACTGTGCTCTCTCCCCGTGATGATGGATAGGCCCCGGGCCCGTCACTACATAAGGCACACGGGCACATGATGAATTGCCCACCGGGTGCTCTTCTTTGGAGACGTTGTTGCTACGTTAGTGACACATAAGGTTTTCTAAGTGGGATTTCCCAAAGGCCCCAGGAGCCAAAGGCTATGACTCTGCTGCTTGCTCCTGTTAAGACATGCGAGGCCATCGGTCCTGTTTCTCGGCCCCCTCAGCCTCCTTGATTTCTCCTCTAACCGGGGATCACTCGGGTGGATCCTCTGTCACAAAGGAGCCAGCATCAACACTGGCACCTGAAGATTCCATGATCCCAGACACTGGGGAGGGACTCCCGTGTGTTTCTCTTTGTTCACTGAGCTCCAAGGGAAGTGGGTAGGAATTGACTCCAAACTTTAAGCTGATTCCAGGCAGTGTAATCTCTATTTTTCTCACCTCTCTTTAGCTCGAGTCCTAGGACATTTTAGCCAGAGGCTTGTGCAAACACGGCTGCCTGAGGTACCCAAGACTAAATAACACTGAATTACTTAGTCAGAAAGTTGTTCGCTTTTCAAATTTATTTCAATCCCTCTGACCACCTAGAGGGGAAATCTGGTTGATGCTAGAATGTCTTTCGGTCTCTTTCTTTCTTGCTTATCACATTTCTTTGTAAAGAGAGAGTGGGTCTGAAATCCCCAGCCCTGGGCAATCAGCAGTATCCAGCCAGAATATAATTTTTAATTTGTTTTAATCAAAGCTTTTAAAACTAATCCTCTTAAATATTTATGGTAAGTGATGCAGGTCTCCATCTCAAAAGTGGTATTTCCTATGTTGTATAATTGTTTTTTAAGTTTAAAAGTGAATTGATTAAGTAAAAAGGCTAAGTAAATGATTGTGCAGATGTTGTGGGGAATCTGACAAAATCCACGAAGGTGAATAACCTCTGGCTGGAGTTTGGGAAGCGGCGCACGCCCTCAGGAACTGACTCCCTTTCTTCTTTTCAAGGGTACAAGGTCTCTCCCAGCCAGCCTCCTCCTTCCTCAAGTGATCTCGGCTCCTCCAGACACATCTCCCCTGGATTCATGTCCACATCACTCTAAAAATAGCCAGCAGTGCCTCTTTGGAGGTCTTTGACTATGTGGTTCATGCATTTCTTTTCTGGATGTAGCTCCCAGGAAAATCCATTTGATTTAAGTCATAAAACGCTGCTAATGTTAGCAGAAAATAATGGAAGGTCTTTCCCAGAAAAAAAAAAAAAAAAATTCATGTGCCATTCGGGCATATTGCTTAGGGAATAGAAATAAAGTGCAAGCCACAAATGCATTATTTTCAGTTGGTGAAGGGAGAGGTTGATCGGGTCAAATTTGAAAGGGGCCAGAGAGAAGAGAGATAGAGAACTTGTTTGTCAGAGGTCTACCTGGGCAGGCTGCTCCACTTCTCACACTTAGCCTCCTTCTATGGCTTCATCTGAACTCATGGACTTGAGTTTATTTCTCGGGAACCACTTCTTACTCTTGCCTAAAACGTGTGGGTATATATCTGTGTCATGTACATGCATGACTTTCAACTAACCACAGACACTTCCACTTAATGTCTGTATTGATCAGCTTCATGTTCCTCTAACAAAATCCTTGAGGAAACTGACTTATAAAGAGGAAAGTTTTAGTTAGCTCATGGTTCTGGAGTCCCATAGCTTCTGTCTTCTGGTGAGAGTGGCACATTATGACAGGGATAGAATGAATCACTTACATCATGAGCCAGGAAGCAAAGAAAAACTGAGAGTCTAGGGTCCCATAACTCCATTCAAGAGCACACCCCAGTAACATATGGGCCTCCATAAGCCTCCACCTACTGAAAGTCCATGGCACCTCCTAACACCACCACCCTGGGGACCAAGTCTTTCACATAACATTTTGAGGACACTCACCCATATAGTAATATCCCAAGACACCCCTAATTCACCTTACCTCAAAACGCACTCCTCATTTCCTCCCACAAAGTGAATTCACTACTCATCTTTTTCAACACCATTCACCATGCACAGCTCCATAAAGATACTTCGTCTCCGCCCTACTCTTCTTCACGACGCATGTCATCTGACCACCCATCCCACTGCCCTATCCAGCCCCTTCACTCCAACTCCCCTGCTCTGCTCTGCAAAGGCCCTTGTCATTCGTCACTTATGCTGGCAGGTCTTTTTGCCACAGGTCCCTTGTGCCCCATCCCTAGTAATCCTCCATGCAGATTGCAAAGTTATACCTCAAAAAGCAGAATCTGGCCATGTCACCCCCTGCTAAACCATCTGCTCTGGTTCCTTGGGTGGATTCCTCAGGGCCTTGAATGTCATGCTGAAGCCTTCTTACCTGCTTCATCTCTGAATCCTCTCTACCACAGGGGACACTGGGCTGGCAGTTCCATCAGGCCACAGTGCCTCTGCATGACTTCCCCACTTCTCTGGAAGGCCTTTCCCAGTCCTGCTGATAAGCTAGCTCCATGGACAAACGTGCTCCCTTCCCAAGAAGGATGCCAGGGCACTTGCATCCCTCTGCTCTACCACTGATCCTGACTCAGCGCTTGTGAGATTCTCTCTGCCAGCAAATATCTAGTATCCCAAAGTCCTAGGAGTTGGTCCTCAAAAGATTCTCGTCAAGGAAGGAAAGATTATATTAACTTGAGGATGAATTAAAGCAGTAGAGGGCTTGAGACAGCTGTTTGGGTCACCTGAAAGTAAAGCCGTGGTTATCATTTGTGCACATCTCCACTGTCAGATATCGACGTGAAGGATCGGCATTAATCAAATGTCCTCATGAGGGACAGAAGGCATCTGTGTAGCAAGTTCTTTAAAACTGCATCGAACAGTGACTGAATATACTACATGGATTGTCAATTTTAAAATACCTGGAATACTACATACTTCCAATGAGGTGGAACCTAGTCAAATCTCCCTCTGATGACGCTGAGAGTCTGCTGTGCTTTCACAGGACATTGAGACCCTTACTCTTCACGGCCCACTAGCACTACTGCCTAGTACTTCCGTGCTGGCTGGGGTGGGTAGGACACAGCTTAGCTTGGAGTGCCACAGAACTCCTCTGGGTAAAATGTCAAAGTCCAGGGGGTGGGCAACATAATGCCTGAGATGATCACATCCCAACTCCTGCCCCCGTGAATATGTGACCTTATCTGGCAAAGGGGACTTTTGCAGATATGGTTAAATGAAGGCTTTGGGATAGGGAGGGTATCCAGTTCTGGGTGGGTGGCTGATGTCATGACAAGGGTCCTCATGAGGACAAGAGGGAGGCTGGAGAGTCAGAGCAGAGGTCAAAGCGATGTAATCACAAGCCAAGGAAAGGCAAGGGATGTGTTCCCTTACCGCCTCCAGCAAGGCCCAGCTCGGCCAATGCTGTGGTGGCCAGTTGGGTCTCCAGACAGTAAAAATAAAGTCTATGGTCCAATGTGTGGTCGCTGATTCAGCACAATAGAAAACCAATTCACTCATCTGAAATCCTCAGGATGTGTGAACTATGTGTGTCCCATAGGAGGTCAGTTTACTGGACTTTATTTGATGATTTTTGCAACTAGAGAAGCTAAGTGCAGGTGCCTGTTGGGTTAAACTGAAAGGAAGGAACAATGAACACCACCACCACTGAGCATCTACCACTGGCTATTTTCAGCACCTTGTATTCACAACTATATGAGATGTGGTCTCATAGACGAGGAACCGAGGCTCAGGGAGGGTCAGGAACTATATACTATTCAAATTAGGTAACCGAGGTTGAGAAGGACAAGGTACTCACACAGTCTGAACCTCATAAATGCAACAGCAAGATCAGAACTCAATCTGTCTTCCCACAAGCCAGATTCCAGAGCCGGCTGCCTTCGGAAGCCAGACCACTGGGTGGCAATCAGGGTGCCATGGACTATGAGCTCTTCTCAGCAAAAGGCACCATGAAGCTTAAGAGCAATGAAAAGCCCCATTCTGAGACCCCAAATGCTGGGTGCTGCCCTCCAGTAAGCCCTGGAGGAACCACTGCAGACACAGGATGGGGAGGGTGTGGGGAGGCTGGACCATTGCCAATGTGCCCACCCTTCAGGAGAGGGGTGTGCTCACCACATGCTGGTGAACCAAGGAATATGCATAAAGCTAAATGCCACGCTAGAATCCTCCACCCCATCCCCATTTCCTCAAACTCCACGGACCACAAGTTGCTTTACTATTATTATTATTGTTGACACCTCCACTGTTACCATTCTTCTGAACCAGCCTGAGAAGCACCGAAAGGTCCCTGCAAGGAGATCTGCTGCAGACGCCCCCCTCTGCCCATCAGCCAGTATTTTTGCTCTTGATGCTTCCCCTTCAGTTTTGATAGTGACAGCATAGGACAAGGGCCTCCCTGGAACCTGAGCTGCAGCTTCACCGTTGTGCACCCTGTGGGAGAAAAGCCAGGACTTCCCCTTAGCAAGGAGAGAGGCTCAGGAGAGCCGAGGAGCCTCCTGGAGTCTTGTGGCTGGTGTCCCTGAGAGCCCTTCCTTCTAGGGTTGAGCTGTTGGCCACTGGGCTTTGGTCCTGCCAGCCACCTACAGCTATTGCCTAACAGAGAGATGGTATTTCTCTAGAAACTGCAATGTACACTCAGTCCTATGTGTTTAGCAACCAACTTTCCACTTAAATTATTTAGTATTTTTCCTTTTGTCTGCTTACCATGCTCTCGCAGCATGGAGCCAGGTGAACTGTGAGAGACACAGTCTTCCAGCCAAAGTCCTCTCTCTGGCCAGCAAAGAAGTCCACAGTAAAAAAAATAATTCCAAAGCATACGGTAGATCCATTCTTTCTAGAAATCACAGGCGCCATTTACAGCTGTCATCAAATTCCAACATGGACTGAGTAACACCATTTCAAATGGCGGGACGTGAAGCTCATGTCAATATCATCCAGCGTCCTCAAAATGACCCGCCACAAGCATGGCTTAAACTGTTTCTCTGGGAAAGAACCATAAAGTTTGCTGGTGGAAATTTCTGAGGGCCCGGACAGGTTGATGCCCGGGACATTCATTGTGCCTATGCCCTGATTCTCTCAGTGGCTTTGTCCCTTCTTCTCCCCGGAGCATAAGGGAAAAGAAGTAGGATTTACAGCATCAGCAATTTATCTGCAATAAAAAATGAAAGCTACTTTAATGTGCTAATAGCTAAAGAGGCTGAAACATGCCATAAATATGAAATCAAGCGAGTTGAGTTCTTCCCAGGAATAATAAACAGGTGCTGGGGGCGGCGAGGCCACAGATGACCACACGGTGATCCAGTGTTTATTTCTTTGTCAAATTCATGTAACACTCATTACCCTTTGTTGAACCTGCGGCTGCGTCAGGCGCTCTGCTAACACTGCGTGCATCCTCTCATTTTAGGCTCCCCGTAACCCTCCAGTGTGGGTAGGACCATGATTCTCCTGTTACAGATGGGGACACTGCGGCTTGGAGTGGTCCAGGGGCTTGTCCCTACTCCCAGGGAGCCAGGCTCAAACCCAGGATCTGCTTTCAGGAGTTTCCCATCCCTACCCCTTTCCTCTTGACCTTGCCTCCTCAGTGCTCTGGTGTGGCATGTATCTGGGATGCCCAAGCCTTCCTGAGGGCTGACAGCATGCTCCTTGTCACTGAGCCACAGGCTTCTTTCAGAGACAGCTATCAGCAGTGAAGATTTCTACTGCTTGGTCCTGCTTATTGATGTGCCTGAAAGAGAACCTGGGATTCTCTAGAACTCATCAGCAGGTAGATGCCCTAGGAGAAGGGATGTACTTGCCAATTTGAAATGGCAGCAAGTTCTTACAGCCTCTAATCTGGTCAGGAGGAGCAAGTTTTCAGAACAGTATTCCTTCTAGGTTGTGGTGGGCTGAGGTCGGGGGGGGACAAAACTAAAGTTCCCTTTCCCCTAGACTTTGATTCTTCCCCAAAGACACTTTCCTAAGTAGTGTGATTTACCCTAGTGGACAGGGACCAAACTACCCTCACTGCACCCAGCGATTCTTACAGCTAATCCTTTAAAAAAGAAAGCTGCAGAAGGCCAATCACTCTGTGGTGCGCTTGGGCTCTGTGGTGCGCTTGGGCTCTGTGGTAAGAGGGACCACAGAAACACTCCGTGGGAGATGGGAATGAGGCAGAGAGGAGTCGGGAGATGTTTTGTCTTCAGGGAGAAGCCACAGATCACTCATTTCTCAGCCAACTGGCTTGCTGAGCTTTATGGCATTGGCTTGTCAACGTTTCACTTTATAAACAAGCAAGACCCACCTGCACAGGAGAGAGTGCCAAGGGCCCACTGGGGACATCAGCAGCCTAACCTCAGCCCAGGTGACCTTGAATGAGCTGCCTTCTAAGGAGTGAGCATCTTGAGGGTATGCAACCTCAATGCCAAGGCTGTCCTGAAATCTAAAAAGAATATTGCACACTGGTCAGCGGGGACACGACTGTGGCTATAAAGAGCACTCTGAGGTCATTCAGGAGTGCCAGGCCTTGGTGGCCACCCCATGCCCACACAGACCTTTTGCAATCCCCATCTCACACAGGTGCAGGTAACTGTTTCTTTGGAGCAGTGTGTCTCAGTTCATGAGCTTTGGGAGTG
Organism: Sciurus vulgaris; assembly: GCF_902686455.1. Lineage (NCBI taxonomy): Eukaryota > Metazoa > Chordata > Mammalia > Rodentia > Sciuridae > Sciurus > Sciurus vulgaris. The sequence goes on from NC_136466.1 coordinate 10,880,813, forward strand.
ACACAGCTGGGGCTCAAATCTTAGCTCTGTCACTTACCAGTATGTGTCCTGGGCAGGATATTAACCTCCCTTTGCTTCAGTTTCCACATTTGGGAAAAGAAGACAAGATTATCTATGCCATGGCACAATGAGAATTACATGAAAGAAGGAATGTCAACTTGCATATAGTGTCTATGTGGATCTCACTCCATGCACGAGACTGTTCTTGTCATAATTATTATTATTGCCCATGTGCCCTAATCAGGTGGGGTTCAAGTCCTCTTACTGTTCCTTCTCTTTAGAATATGACCCTGAAAGAGCCAGGCCTTTAGTGGAAGCATTTGATCCCTCTTTAGAAAGAAAGAGCAAAAGACCAGGAGTCAGGAAGCCAGGTGTTTGTGCCCTGCTGAAATTTTTTGTTAAATTTGAATGCCTAATGCCACAGCAGTTAGGAGCTGAGGCGTCTGGAAGGTGATTAGGTCATGCAAGTGGAGCGCTTATGAATGAGACTGGTGCCCAGAGAGTCTGTGTGCCCCTTCCACCAGGTGACAGGGTGGAGACAGCTATCTGTGAACCAGGAAGTGGGCCCTCACCAGACACAGAATCTGCAGGCACCGTCACCTTGCACTCTAGGATTGTGAGGGATAAATGTCTCTTGCTTAAGCCACGCAGTCTATGGTATGTTGTCACTGCAGTCAGGGCTGACTTGGACTCCAGGCTGAGATCTGATCCTAATTCACACTGTGACTTGCCTGTGCCAACTTTTTTGTCTGTTAAATGCGCATATCAATCTTCCCTTTCGTCCTGAGATATCCAGAGGATAAGTGAAACACAGACCTGAAGTATTCTGCACATTTGAAGGTGTTATATAAAATATGAGGTTTCTTTTATTTTTTTGTTGTTTCTATATAAGCTTGTATCTCCTTGTGGCTCAATCAACTTCCGTTCGCCCAGCTAAGATCCTGTGTCTAGCACCTAGCTCAGTTGCTTGCTCATGCGTTTAAATATTTACCTATTTTTCTACCTGCTTCTTACTGTTTCTTCGTTCAGGCAAGCCATGACATAGAGCTCTTGCTGCTTCCAATTACCTAGAAAAACATTCTTCTGCTTCCCACCTGGCATGATGGCTGGAGTATTGATCTGTCAGTTAGATTAGCGAGGTGCCCTCAAGAGGGAACCCTGAGAGTTCTCATTCACTCTGGTTTACCTACTACTCACTTTCTAAATGCAATATGGCACCGCACTTAGATGTATGCTTGAATGTGAGGGCTCAAGGGCTCCCCAGTGACCCGGGCATCCCTGAGCCTCAGGGCCTGTATCCTGTGCATCCTCAGGGGATCATCCTCACATACTTTGCCTGGTCCAGACTTCCTCAATGCTCCAAGTCCCAAATCCTGCATTGCAACAATTTCTTGACTAATTTTGGTCCTCTGGGTTCTAAATGAACTAAGTGTTCAACGCTCATCTTCCTTCTTAAGATCCTGCACAGAATACAGAATGAAATGCAAGGTGGGCAGAAGAGGGCACAGGCGGGAGGGAGGAGGGAGAGGTACGGCTAGAGGGCTGTTGTATTCACCACAGCGAGAGTTCACCCCCAGAATCGACAAACAATCCCCCGCTGAGGATCCTCACCAAGCTGGCAACTGACTCCTCTTTTCAAGGGGCTGCTGAACATGGTGTGGGTTGGCATCTCCTCTTCTCTACCCAGTCTTAGGATGCAAAGCAGATGAGGGTGAGGGCACAGGCTCCTCCCCATTTATAAGGCAGCTGCCACCAAAGCAAAACATATTCCCTCGCTTCCCCTCCAAACTAAACAGAGTTTGTCAAATGGATGAATAAGAAGAAAAGGGACAATTTTCCTTTATGTTAATAAATTGCTTTGGCCTAAAAAACATTAATCAATTTCTTTGCAAAGCACACACACTTTTCTATACTCTGCTATTTGCCTGGCCTTGAAAAGAAAGTCCCTTTCAATCCCCTTTAAACTGTCAGGACCAATGGGGGCAGTCAAGGCGGGGTGGGGGGAGCTCCCCAACCCCAGTGATTATAATGGAGCCCTGCTGCGTTTCCATAGCAACACAGTGTATTCTTCCCTGAGTGAGACTGGAGGGTGGGTGGAGAGTGCCTCAGGCCAGGTGTGCAGTCCCTGCAGAAACAAAGGTGCAGGTAAGAGGTGAGGCATGTCCCCAAGACATGAAGACACTCTGTGAAGGAGTGTGGAGCAGGCAGACTGTGTCCGGTGCAGGGTGATGGCACCTGACATCATTGCCATTTGTACAACTACCCCATTGCAGGAAGCTATTAAGTCCCACATTCAGCTGCTTCCCGGGGTGGGGAAGAACCTGCCCAAGGTCACTGAGCCAGTGGGCAATGCCACTTGGGTTCAAAACCATGAGTGTTCGACTCCATCCTCTGCCCTGGGCTACACTTCAACTTGTGTCCCTGAGACGGGGTTTGTGTTCTATCTCCTGGCTCCTTCTCCCAGGTCAGCCAATTCTGCATACACTCTGGATTCACCCAGAGCTACTTTTCCTATAGGTACTGGGACACCTATAAATCTTGACAAACTCAGGTGGTGGGTAGCTGGATTTCATTGCTTGATTTCCAAAGTCAGAAATCTCACATGTGAGAGGAAATCTGCTGTCACATGTGTTCACATCATCAGGAGGAACAGATGGGCAAGGAGCTGGAAAGCAGGGGCAGTGGAGAGAAGGAAGAAGAAGGTTCTGAAAGAAACCGTCAGTGTAATGGCTTATCTAGTACCCTAGGAGGTAAGATCCACGGGGACAGTGTCGGGGTGTGTCTAGCTTCCTGCTGCCAATGGAACCTAGCACAGTGTTGGGCTCAGAGCAGAAGGACAGATGGAAGCAAGGAAGGAAGGATGAATGGGTGGGTGGGATGTTCTGTACCACATGGCATGGAAAATTCTAGAACAAGCAGGTACCCATTCTCTTTGGCTCTGCTTGGTGCTCTGTAATAAAGATGGTTTTTCTGATGCAGTAGGTAGGTTGGGGCTCTTTCAGGGGCTGGGGGATCTATGACTATGAATGCTCCCTACCTGTGAACCTTGTAGGCACCCAGAGCTGCAGAGGTAAGAATCAAAGCTTGAGGCTCACTGTTTTATATTCCTGCCTTGGGGCAATGCAGAGGTTGCTGGGGACATGTCTTCCCCCAGACCCTGAATCCACTGCATTAACTTTCTGCTGGGAAGAATGAGGTCCAGGTGGTACACTCACCTCCCCAAATTAATTAGGGTATGGAATCCATGTGCATCCAGAAGTGTGAGAATCAGTGTGAGTCTGTGGATGTCTCTGCCCACTGATCTGGCATATCCTGGGCTTTGGCTAGAAGGTCCCCAATGGGCACCAATGTTGACCATTGGTTACTAAGGTTACAGACACTGGATTAGCAGTGCCAGGAGGCCCACGATAGTGTTGGTTGTCTACCATTCCTTCCCCACACTTGGAACAGGGCCTGACACCTGGCAGATGCTCAATCAATGCTCGTTGAGTGACAGGCTGAATACTCAATGCCCACTGTGTGGCACACTGCATGGGCACTTTCTCTTCATCCTCTGAGCGGGTGCCCTGCTCACTTGGCAGATGAGGAGTCTGCTGCTTGAAAACGGGTAAAGACTTCCCCAAGATCTCACAGCTGAGAAGCTGTGGAGCTTCGCTTTGAAAAATGCTTCCCGTTTCCTTCCATCATGCAGGTCCCCCAGCCGGGATTATGTCCCTACCCTGGGGATCAGGGGGAACAGAAAGAAAGAATGCAAGCAGAAGAGAGAAAAGTCTGGGGAAAGCTCATCAACACCCAGAAGTGGGGCAGCTAGACACCCTTCCCAGGGCTCCATGGCACCCTTCCTTCTGGCTGCAAACCTCTTCACTCCCCGTGTCCCTTAGCCCTGACTCTTCCATCTGAGAAGGCTCGGTGACGAGGCATCTGTGAGGCTTCACAGTTACACGTGGCAATCGTGATTCACCTTCTCAGCAGTGCTAACTCTGAGCTCTGGGAGGTGACATGAGTGTAGGAGGTGGGGGCAGGTGACCCTGTAATGAGGGCTGCTTTTCAGTGCTTGCTGGGGATGAAGGCTCTAAGCAGTCATGCCACTTCCCACAGCAGGATGGGGTCTTTTGTCTTCTGTGCACATCATGTTCCTCCTGGCTGGACAGGAGCCTTCTGCCTTCATCTGACCCCACATTCCCTCCCCCTCCATGCCCCCAGGCTGGCTCCTCACACTTGGGTCTCCTGAGAGCCCCGGTAAGAAAGCAGGTAACGAACACATCTGCAAGCTTGAGGCCTTCCTCCAAGCACTGAACCCTCCTGCATAGGTGGACCCGGTGGGGAAGAGAACTGTGAAGGAGAGGGAGCTCCCGCCCACCCGCAGCCATGCCTAACAGGATCCTTTCTTTCTGGCCAGATTCACTGGGTTCTGGGAGGATGAGCAGAGCCATAAGGTAGGCTGAGGCTCGCTACCCTGCTTCTCGGGCACACAGAGCTCAGAGAGAGTGCCAGCACCCATCCTCAGAGGCTGCAGCTCCCTGCTCACTCAGCCCCCAGGAGTCTGGTCCCCGCAGCTTCACATCTACCTCACAGACCTTTGTGACCATCAACGCGGAATGACCAAGTCTGTGCATTAATGATTCGGAAATGCACAAATAAAACAGAAAAAAACGGAGATTAGGAAAGGTCCACCACTAAAGGAATTTAAACCTCTCGGGACAGAGGAATACCACAAAGTGGTCTCATATGTAAAGTTCTCAAAGCACCTTGCAAAGTCGAGAAGGAATTTAGAGAGCAAGGCACAGCAGCCAGCAGTGCTGGTGATAATGACAACGGCAGCCACAACGGCTTCCTGCCTCTGCCCCACGCCGGGCATTGCTCTGGGCACATCATCTCCCTCATCTCACCTTACACATAATTAATTCCCAAGAAGGTGCCAATACTACCTCCATTTCACAGATGAGGAAACTGAGCTCAGTTTTATCAAACATTCCTTTTATTACTAAAATCTTTTATAATGAGGCAGTTTTTGTGCATAATGTACAACAGCCTAACATTAACCATAAGAACCCTGGTTCCATCTAGATGGCTTCCAGCATTGGCCAGACACCCAGCATGGGCTGCGAACTACATGTCTCATCTGCACTTGGTAACATCCCCGTGAAGGGTGCATGACAGGTATCAGTCGATGAACAAACAGGGTTCAGAAAGGTGGCATAACCTGTCCAAGGCCACACAGGCAGCCACTGGGTCCCTAAGGACAGTGACTTGATCCCAAAGCCTACGTTCTTCTTGCCACCTTCTTGGGCACCTTTTGATGCAAAATCAGTGTGTTTTGATTTGAATTTACTTTCTTTCCTTCCTTCCTCTCTGTTTTTCAGTGTAGAGTATGATTTTCGGCAGCAGGAAGGAAGGTTCCACGAAGTTCTGCAGAGTCTAGAGGAAGTGGAACCAGTTGAAGAGGCATCTTCCCCCCTAAAGTCCCCAGCAGAACCCCCGGTCCCTGAGAAACAGGATCTGAGGCAGAAAACCAAGAAGGTGAAGCGGAGGTGCTTCTGGTGGATCTGAGCTCTTGAGATCACCCTCTGAGCTCCCACCTCCTGCCTGAGCCTCTTGGGTTTCTCTGACAGGCCTCAGCGGGGAGCCCTTGACCTGTGAAACCGGGAGCTTGGGGCTGGTGTGGCCCCCGCTGGACAGTTGATCGCCCACCTGACCTGAGTGCAAGCCGCTGCTTCCCGAGGACTTCACGGACTCTGGCGTGACCACTTGCTGAGTTCCCTGTTGCACAGCCAGGCCTCATCCCTGTCTGCTATGTCCAGGTTCCCACCACGAGCAAAACCCCCACCATGCTTTCCACACCTCCAGGATGCTGAGCACATCATCCCATCCTGGGCTCATGAACTCAAAAGGAAAAGAAAGAAAGGAAGGCTGTGCAGAGCAGGAAGACAGAGGAGGGCTATCAGCAGATGTCCTGGAAAAAATCAGATGAAAACACTTGGAGTTTCCTAGCTATCAGCCACACGGGCACAAGAGAAGTGCAAGGTCACCCTGGTGCATTGGGTCCTTTTCATTTTCAATTAGCCACCCCATCCCAAACCAAGGAGCACTGTCACGTCGTGTGGGCCTTCAGTCCGTGCAGAGTAAGGCCACCCCAGGGTATCTGAGACTGGTTAGTGTGGCTGTCCTGGGTGAACAGAATTCAAACAGGGTTCCTGACGCTCTCTCTGCCCAGCCTTAGGCTCCCTGGAAAATGGTTGGGATCCAATTGGTGTTTGACCATTGAGCTTGCAGTTAGTTCTCCTGCAGCACTGGAGGGCCGGAGCCTAGCAGCCTCTCAGTTACATCTTATCAGTGGCATAGAGAGGGAGGACCTGAGACACAAACTTTCCCATCCATTCATCCCTGTGCCAGCCTCATAGATAGGAAAATGTACCAATCCACTTGGTCTCCCTTCCCGGCGACCCAGCAACGATCACCTGATTGAAGAGGCAGCAGGGCTGGGGGTGAGGATATTCATTTCTTCAGTCTAGCATTAAAGACCTTTCCTTCCCAAAGTCTGAGTTCTTTGGGTCTGGCTCTTTCTTTTGACAGAACCCCTCTACCTGGGGGTCCAGTCAAACTTGCGTGGCTGTGCGAAGCCCTAAAGTCAAATAATTAAGTAAGTGCTTCATAATCTTGAGGGTGAGGGGTAGGATAGCAAGGCTCCTTCGTGCACATTAAATTCCTTGCCAGTTTGTGGTTGGATGGAAGCTGCCAGAAATGAGTCCTAAAGCTAACTCGGCCTTAAATGAGGAAGGCCCTTCAGGGACTCTTGGCCCAGGACCCAGTGTCTCAGTGAGAGCCTTGGTGGAGCACGGTATCCAGTGTGTGCGTGGGATGTGTGTGGACCCCACTGCAAATTGAGGCTAACTGAGCAAAGCACCCCACGGCTTCACCTTCCCCTCTCACAGCCCTGCAGTGCACAAAGCTATTTCAGGGAGAGCGAGAGGGAAATTTGGCAAGGAATCTCGGCTTGCACTATTTAAGTCTTTGAATGTCATTCAAGATGCTCTCGTTCTGCTTCTAGTGTAATGTTTAAACCCACAAAATGAGACCGGAATTCATAACGTCAAGTTAGAATTAAGATAAATGCACTTGTCATACTTAAGAAACCACATTTCAATAAGACATGCTACCACTGGCTAAGAGCCACAGATCTCTCTCTCTGTATCCATACAGTCTGCTCTCAGTGGGCCCCAGCAATGGAAAAGAACAGCACAGAGGATAATCCAATAGAGCAAAATCATTTGGGATCTCTTATGTAATTTTCTCTTGTAGTAGAGTTTCCATCTTAATTTGGTTTGCTTACGCTAATTTCAAATGAATTTATATTCTCGGGCATCATGCTGGAATGAAAATAAGCGTGTTTTCAGAATGAAGAGACCCAGGCAACGTAGCATTCTGTTCCACTAACCTGGGGCAAGTTGTTAACTTTTCAGGGCCTGACTGTCCATCCTTGGATGGTGGGAACGCCTGTTCTCCCTACTCTGCAAGATCTGTGCACCTTCCAACTTCAAATGAACAGCCACTCAGCTGAGTGGGAGCATTTGCCCCCGTAAGCATGGAAGGACACAGCTCACAGAAAATGAAGAAGTTTGCCAAGTCACAAACACACCAGGCTGGGGCCTTGCATAAACCCTCAACTGAATTAAATGAAATCAGAACTGGAAAACGTTAATGTTTCCAGAAATAAAACTCATGGAGGCTCTAATGATTCTATACCAAAGCACAACACTGAATTGCTTGGGCCACCGACCTAAAAAAGAGACAGAGGTCCCTTCTGAAAATTGAACATTCAAAATCATTATGAGGAGAAAGGATTTGATAAACACCTTCCTGCTGAACAAAAAGGATTGACTCTGTGCTTAAACAACCACACACACACACCAAAACTGTGTTCACCTACTCATTGTAGACCGCTGCTCCTTTGTAAAGTGACATCTACCATGACATTCTACAGAAATGCTCCACTTGAGGTGATGTGGTTTTGTGGAGAAAGATTAATTTAGCAAAAATTACTTTTATAAAATTGAAGGGGGAAAGACTGATATATCAACTGAAATCGCAGGAGTTTATGTAGCCGCTTTCTCTGTAGTTGAACAGTGTGTACCCGCCGCTCTGGATCTCAGTATCTGCTCCTGTATAGAGCACCTTCTTAAAGACGATGTACTAATGTAAGGTTTTGTAAATTTCTAAACCGTTTTAAATGGGATATTATCTTTTGCAATAAACTTACATATTTTTTCTAGGCCTGATGTCTCCATTTTTAGGTTGGGCTGATTTGGGTTATAAGCAAACCTCAATGGTCTTGAGGCAAGGATGGCATTTGTTATAATGGCTTTAATACATTTAATACATCTAAATGGATTTAGAAGTTAATGTCACGATGGTCACAAGGAGCCCCACCTGCCCGGAAGTGAGGGAGAGAACAGGAACCAAGGCAGCCACCCCAACCACGTTTAGACAGACGTGCATCTGGGATTTTTATCATTATGCCCGTACACCTGACTGATGTACTCTGTTTTCCTTTATCTCCTGCTTTATTTGTTTGCTTAACAGATTCCTTTGTGTCACCAATACAAGGTAAAGCAGAATCATCTTCCAAAATTAGAAGATGAAATAACAGTAACTCTATCATATTCAAAAGTGTTTGTGCTTTTGAAAGTTGGGGGTGCTGGCTCCTAGACCAGCTCTTTGCAAAAATGGGTATGCGCACCATCCAGGGCATACGAAAGCCCCCTCAACACCAAACCCTGTGCCATCCACTCATCAGGAGGTGCGAGAGAGAATCGAAAGAAAACAACTTCCTCATCAGGTGAGCTGAAGTTCTCCTGCCTCGTCCATGACCACCTGCCTCCCAAGTCAATGTGTGGGAGCTGGGAGGCCCACCCCCCACTTCAGGAAATACCAATTTAGGGGGAACCTTGAATGTGGAATCGGAAACCTTGGGTTTGGTAGCTTTCCGCTACCTTCTCTGTGCTGGGTGACCTTGGGCAATCACTTAACCTCTGTGAGCCTCTGACTCCTCTTTTTATAAAACAGAACCCCTGCCCGATAAGCATGTCCCCACCATCACACGAGGGAAAGTTCCGAGCCTAATGCAGGGCACACAGCAGGTGCTCAGTAAACACACACTCGTTCCTTTGCTGGTGATTGAAGTAAATTGGGGGAGAGGAGGTAAGGTGCCTCTGGGAAGCAGCAGCTGGTGCCAGACATAGGCTCCACATTTTCTCAGGGTGAGGGACAAATTGTTCCTGGCCTTGTTAGAACCACCAGAAACCATGGCAATGCCTGGTGAGGAACCAAGTGTCACGACTCAGAAGAACACTGGGCACATAGGACCCCACACAGCAGTCGGGTCGGAAGGGTTCTTGGGGCCTGGAATCACACCTCCCAGAAATGAAAGAGACTCAAAGAGCCAGATCCCCTCCACCTGGAGCAGGGACAATTAGATTAAGGCAGTAGATGAGCTGCCTGGGGCCTTGCCATGGTCACACAGGGCGGGAGGTGTTGGGAGCATCGTGGCGGGGGTGGCGGGGCCAATGTGCGAGGTGCCAGGCCTCGCCGGGACCCACCGAGGCTCGGGTGAAGCCCTTCCTCTTTCACAAGCTGAGCTTCAGTTGTGCACTGCTCAAGGCAACTAGCTATCTGTGAAAAAGGTATTTCATTTTTAAGTTCCAAGAAACAAAGATGTTTGGTGATCATCATGCCCAGCCACCAGGAAAAGGGCTGGGCACACTGCAAACCCAGCAGGATCGCGTGCGGGACAGAACATTCCACCAGCTTCACAGTCAAGACCCTTGTGGGTCCTTTGGCTCCAGCTTCCCCTCCAGCTGCTCTCCACCATCCTGCGGCCTGGATTCTTGTGACGCGAACTGGCGTCCCTTCACTTGCCTTTCGGAACACCTCCTGTGGAAGGACAGCCTGTTCCAGCCCCTTGGTGTCCCCACCGGCCCTCACAGCGACCTTCCACTGGGCTCCCGACTCCCACCCTCTTTACCCTCTACTTTTCCTCACGGTAGCTAAAGCAATCACTGTAACATGTAGCTCTGGACCATGTCACACGCTGGCATGGAACCATTCAGTGGCTACCTGATAAACTCAGAGCGTTAAGAGCATGAGCCAGAGGCCAAGCAGGACCTGCCCCTGCCTCTCCTGTGAGCCCCAGGGGGCCCTTTCCCTGCGTGCCCTCCAGTGCTGTCGAGCCTCCTTGGGATCCGTGAACCCACATGCTCACAGCCACTAAAGGTTCAGGAGACATACTTGCTCCTGCATGGAGCGTCGCCCACCAACTCCCGCCCTGCCCAGTTTCCAGCTCCCCTGGGGCAGGCCGGGTAGTGCACTGGTGACTACCCCACCACTGCCAGCCCAGGGACGCTTCTTAGTCTCACTGGCAACAGGGACCTTGCCTTTTAAGTCCTTGGCACAATTGTCCCTGTCATTAAACTGTGCTCCTCTTTGTTGCGCATCTCTCTCCGCCCGCCCAGGAGCTCCTAAGGTAGAAGCTGCATGCGTTGGTCTCCCTTGTGCTCCCAGAACTCACCACACGGGGATTCTGATATTGGCTACAGGAATAAATTTATAAAGGAATTGGACGCAGTGGGAGGAGACTTCCTGGCAGTAAGAAGTCCCTGTCAGTCTCCCTCGTCCATCAGACCTCCCACAGGGATGGTGCAGTCTAGACCTGGTCTCCCAGGGTCAGGGTCTTCAGTAGGTCCAGGGCTCAGGGCTTCTACCTCCACAGTGGCCCACTTGGCTTCCGGGACTCAGGAACGTGCAGACGCTCTGGTCTTCTCCCTGAACCTTTATTCTGTACAGTCCAGCTTAACCTTGTTTCAGAGGAAATTGCCATCATAATTAAATCCCCATGCAATCTGAACATTTTACCAAGATATGGCCTTACTGTACGAGAGAGAAAATGAGTTTTGAAATTAAAGCAGATTGTTAACTATTTTTGCTCTAATGTTTCTATTAAAACACCAGCATTTATTTCATGTGACCCAGTGCATTTGAGACCAAATGCCATTTAAAAGAGATGGGTCTGTCTATCTCTATCTGAAGGAGCATTTTGGGCAAAGCACGTTGGCTTGGCTTCAACCACAACTAAAGTGAAAAGACAATACAATCAAACCAAAAGGTTATTTGCTGCAAAGCGAATCAAAGCTTTATTATCATGAGTGGCTTTCACAAATTCTCAGGATCCATAAGCATATTACACCAAATTTCACTCAAAAGAAACTCATAATTTTTCTGCTGACAAAAACCTCAATGTGCGTTTTTTTGGATCACCAGCTAGACATGGGGACCTCTACCCCGTGCTTCATCTGGTTTCCCAGGTAGCGCACACAATGTTGTGACACCTGGTTATGCTTTCCCATGAACCAGGCGGGCTGTCATTTTAATTGCTGAACTCAAGAGCAGGTCACACGGCTCATCGGCTGAGCGCCAAGCAACCAAGCCCATGCTGCAGGTGGAAACCAGACGGGTGATGGAAGGGACCAGAGTGACTTCTTGTTGTCATTATTTTCTGTTTTCTTGGTTTTGTCTTTCAAATATAAAACAATATATCTTTAGTAGCTGAGAATCTGGGATCAAAGACAGCAAAGGCAAAGCTGGGCTCAACCCGACACGGGCAAACACGAAACCTCGCAGGGAGGGGACACCTGCCTCATCTCCACCGAGAGGCACCTGCCAGCTCAAGAATGCTCAGGCGCACCTCAGGCCAGTCACTATGGTCAGGCACAGTCACCGAGCCCCTTCTCTGTGCCAGCCCAGGTGCCAAGGACACTGGGAGAAGACCGCAGAGTTTACCCTGGGGCGATGCCCACGGTGAGCAGGGGTCTTCTCCTGACTCGCCACCTGCACATCACACAGCCTCCTTTTGACCCACTGAAGGCTGACCTGGTGTTCTCCTGGGGTGTTGCTCACCATCTCCTCCTGCCTCGCTATAGGTTAGCTCCCTGAGAGGAGGGGCTACTCCACTCACTTCACCGTGGGCCTTTGGAAGTCCAGAAAATCTTTGCAAGACTTGGCCACTGTGAGTCCTTGCCTCCTCCATGTGGACCCTGCTGGGCCTTCAAAGTCTTCTTCCTCTCCCTGCTTTCCTGCCCTCTCCATCCAGCCTTCTGGATCTCTCTGAGACACATACTGGACCATTCTTTGGCTTTTATGTCTCCAATTGCACCCACCAGTGTCCTAGCGCTCAAAACGCCTTCCCAGCCACCAAGACTCCTCAGAAAACTCACTCCAGCCTCGTACCTGTGGCCTGACCTCCTCTCGTTTACTTTGCCTGTCTCCATCTTATTGCCACTTTCCAAAGTGTTGGAGGCTATCAGAGACTGTTCCCTGTACGGGACACTGTTCCGTCACCTGTCTTTCACAGAAAGCAATTTTCATTAGGGGGAATAGAAGAAAGGCATATTGCTATTACTATTAATATATGGTACTATCAATAGTAATTACTATTGAGAGTCATTAATAGTAATAGAAAGACAATAAGACATGATATAATAATGAAGGTATATTACTATTGAGAGTGATGGTAAAAACTCAGTTCCTTGAAGTTACAATGGGCTTCACGTCCATTTTCTCATTTAGTCAGGAAATCTCTCACAAGGGAGCTAATGATGACCCCATTTCCCAGCAGAATAAATGGAAGCTTGGGGAGAGAAGAAATCTGTCATGGTCCGCAGTACGAGGGGGTGAAGTCTAGGGTTCTTTCGAGGTCTGCCAAACGTGGGGGCCTGGACGCGCATGCCAGACAGCAAGTTGTGATTAAATGTCACCTCCTCTCTGTAACTTTTTCTGCTCATCTCCCGCCCCTGCCGTGGAATTAGTCACTCCACCCGCTGAGTACCCACGGCGCTCAGTGCAGGCTGCCACTTCTCATGTCATGCTGGGATTTCTTGGTCAATCTCTCATGCTCATCTCACCAGGAGTGAAGTCCTACGAGACGGGAGCTGTCCCTGCCGTCCCTGGGACCCTCCCAGCACTTCCCACATTACCCGAGATGCCAGGAAAGCTGCACATGGTTTGTGGAATGCACTGGGAGTGAACGGGCTCGGAACCATCAGAGGAGGCCGCCCGGGGAGAGTGGGACCAGACAAGGCTGCCCTGACTCCTGCCGGGACCTGCAGGATCTGAACAAGTGCCTTCGCTCCATCCCCCTCCATCTGTAAAACGAAGCCATCTGTCTTCCCGGCTTTCCAGGCTGTTTAGGAGAGTAAAATTATATACATGAAAATGCCTCGGGAAGTTTGGCTATCTCATTAATTCCTATTTTTAAAGAAACAGTGTTTGAGGTTTTCTCTTCTGATCGTAAAAGGAAAGCAGAATTATTTTAGAAAAAGCCAACTCCAGAAATGGGCAGGTCACGTGTCCTCGAAGCAGACGCCGCTAACACAATTTCAGACTCAGAACAGGGTCCCTGGGTTTGGCCTGGGAGAGTGAGACTCCTGGTGGGACAACAGGGCTTCCCCTTCTTGACCTTCAGCTTCCTCAATGACCTTGGTGGGACATTCCTGTAACCCTTCCTCCATACCAAAGCCATAGAATGTCCTTGTTATAAAAATCTCTAAATATCACTTAATGATAAATGCACAACTGTGTCACTGTATGAATGAGGCATAAATCTACACAAGTGATTTCTGATTGAAGGGCCACTTCACAGAAGCAGTCCTTTCGAGTCACTTAAGGTCAGCGCCCTAGGCGGGGAAGTCCTGCACCTGAGACTCGTGGGGGAGCCGGTTTCACTAGCCACTGTTCCAAAGGGGTTTCTCCTTTGGCAGTGTTTGTCCCTCAACAAAAGTCCCAGAGGGAGACCCCCCTGGTGGGGTTGCTTCAGCTCATCCTGGCTTTCTTCACAGCAGGGCTATGGTGTGAATGTCCCCCAGGGCTCCGGTGACCCAGTGGCACTACTGGAAGGAGGTGGGACCTTTGGGAGGCAAGGCTGGGTGGGAGGTCCTGAGGTCACTGGGGTGTGCCCTTGGGATGTGTCCTCCTGGGACTGCCTGGTGGCTTTCCCTCGAGTCGTTATGAAGACCTGAGTCCTGCCCTGCTCAGCCTCTCTGCTTCCGGGCTCAGGCTGACCCCAACACACGCTCCTGCCCTTGCTGTCACCATTTTCCATGGGACTCACCAGAACCAAGCCCACGTGTGTGCCACCGCCTTGAGCCTCCAGGCCCGTCACTGCATAAACCTCCCCATACAACACACATAATTGTCTTGGGCACTTTGTTATGGTAACGTAAAACTGACAGGCACGCTGGCTGTAGCAACAGCTGAATATGGCTTCCCAAATCCAGGAAAGACCAGGGTAGGGCCAGGAAACAGTCAGCAATACTACTCCTAACACTGCCCAACGAGGAAGAAGACTCCAGAGCAAAGGGGACCACCACATGGGAAGCCCTGTGCTGCCAGCCTCTGTATATTCTTTTATTCAACCTCATCATGGGGTGGCGGGTCCTAACCATCACGAGGCTTGGTGTACAGATAAAGGAGCTGCAAATCTGAGCTGTGAAATAAGCCCCTTCACTCCCTGAGGAAGGGGACACAGCTCTGTGCCAGTCAATCCTTCCGAACTCCTAGCTTACTCCCAATTCTATGGCCCTGGGGACACAATGCTGGGCATGAAGGTGCTCAGCCCATGCCCCCTGGCAGACCTCCTGTTTCTAAAGTATTGCAGAGGTGAGCAAAGGCAGGCCAGTCTTCCAGTGCCAGCAACAGGACAGGAGATTAAGAACACACATAAAATCACTTGTCCAAACTTGGATTTGTCCAGCTTCACTAGAAGCTAAAAGGCACCGAGCTGTTCAGGAGTAACTTCATTAGGCTTGATAATGCACTGGTCATTCTGTGACTGCAGGTCCCAGCACCTGCTGAACAGTTCCCAAGGTCTCTGTGTGTGTCACTCTCCCTGTCTGGGTGAAGTGGTAGCCCTGGCATGGCCAAAGAAAGCCCCAACCTGGACACCAGCTTCCCAGGGCCTGAGCTCACCTGCTTTGCAGAACTGCAAGGCATGTGTCACAGAGTCAAGTGTGACATGTCCACAGCAGCAGCCACATGAGTCTCGCTGTAGAGGAGTACTCAACTCAACTGGCAGCAGAGATCTGCTCCACTAGGCAGAGCAGGGAGGAGGCAGGAGTCATCTGAACACATTCAGGACCTCATATTTCCTCTTAATCCCCTTCCCTGCAGCCAATCAGGTATCAGAAGGAAGGCTTAGAGGCTGGAACAGGCTCTTTCCAGTGTCTTAAAAATAATACTCTATCATGGGGACAGTACAGTTGATGGGAATTTGGTATACAAAAAAAAAAAAAAAAAAAAAAAAATCCTTTTAGGTGAACCTGGCATGAAATGAACCTTTTCTTATGTTATTTTTAAAAGTCAGAACTATTTAAAGCTCATCATTCATTTGTCTTTAGAATGAGTTTGTCCTTTCCATTAATTTACTCCCCAAAGTTTGGCGTATCTGCTGCCTGCCTCGTCATGGACAGCAGGATAGGACCCCCCAAAAATACTAGGACACATACAGCCCTTCCCTTGTGGCTCTATTGGCTGTGGAGCACAGATGGGTAAAGGGAAAATCCCAATATGGTATTAAAATATAACCAAAATATGAACGAAGAACAAAGGGACACAGGAAAGATGGCCTAAGGGACTGTGCGGGTTTCTCATGTGAGATCATGAGATGAAAAGAGGCGAGAACTGTTGCTCCCCTAAAAATTCCCCAACCTATTCTGTCCACCTAACCAAATTTTTCATGTCATTTAAGACCCAGACCCAGTTCTATATTATCAACGTCAGTAGATGACTTCTGCCTTCACATGCAATAGGTCCTGTGAAAGTTGAGATAGTGGTGCATTTCTTTGCATTTATATTCTAAGCCAAATATTTCCTGATAAGCTATTACCAAAATCCTTATTAAAGCCCTGCTTCCCACTTACAGGACTTGGGCACCATGCACATTACCATAGGAGGCAGCCACCAAGCTGCCCCTGGCTGATGATGCCACCTTGTGGCTACCCAGCAGCATTTCAGGTCTCATATAATTTTTACTATTTCCTGTCTTAACCTGAATCGCTCCCTTATCTCCCACTACCATAAACAAACACACACACACTCAGGGATTGTCTCAGTTCAACTGATATTTTGTCAGGGAAATAATTTCCTAGACATGGATCATGAAGTGCTTCAGAATGTCGTTTGAGCGCTGGCAGAACCGGATATGAGGTGGATTCCAGCTTCCTCCTTGCCAGGCTTGAAATGCTGGGCAAGGGGTTCAAGTCCTCTAATGGCCATTTCCTTGTCAAAAGGGGATAATCATTTTTGGCAATCTCACAGATTAAATTTGATAATGCTCTTAAAGCGCTTGGTGGCATCTCTGCCACATGAGTATGCCGTAAATGTTGACGGTCACTGTCACCCTCACAGGTGTCCTGCAAAGAGGATGCGCCCTCCTCCCCATCCCCTTCCCGCGTTGTCCAGTCCTGCTGCAACTGCCCTCACTCCTCCCAATCATGGCACCAGGGTGACCACGGTGACGTTTGCAGGAATGGCGGTTTACATGTGAATGAAAATAGACATAAAAGCATCCACTCACGCAGAGGGTGTTCACTGCAGCACCCTGGACACACAGAAGTGAGCTGCAGAGGTGCTCTGCGGGGTCAGGAGAACCTGCCGGCACCATGAGGGGGCAAGAGGGTCCCTGCGGAGGAGCGCAGGGTGTGAAAGGGAGAACCTGCACCGGCAGAGCAGAGTCCGCCAGGTTGGCACTGAGAAGGTGGAGAACGCTGGGCAGAGGGACAGGGACAGGAGGGACCCAGAGGGCTTGTGCTTGGACACCAAGCTTTCTCGCCTCCACAGTCTGCCCTAGAGGACCTCCTGGCTGAAATCACCGAGCCGCCCAGCACCCTCTTAGGAGACCCAGCGCAGCAGTGATGGCGGCCCCGCCCTGGCTGGTGCTGGGATTTGGGAGATTTCTAAGGACTGGGCCGAGCAGCTGATGTGGAAGGCAAGGAGACTCCCCTGCCTCCGAGACTCTCCAGCTTGGTCTTCCCATTAGTCCACTACTTCAAAAATACCAAGTAGACAGTAGGTTCTTTATCTAACTTTACGGCTCCTTATGGTCCATTCACCAGAATTGAGGGGATTGATGCCAAACATATTGTTCAAAATACAAACTGCTCCAAAGTCTGAGCTGCTCCACAAGCTTCTCAACAGAGCCATGTGGTCATCTCATCTGACCCCATGGTCTAGGCAGGGCAGCAGTAGTGCTTTCAAATAGTTGATTCCTCCAGAACAACTTTGGTTATCCATAGCGGAAGAGTATATAACATGCTATTTAAGAGCAAGGACTCTAGAAATAGTATTCCCTGGGTTCCGATCCTAATTCTCCCACTAACAAGCTGTGTGATTACAGGCAAGTTACATAACCTCTCTGTGCCTCAGGTACCTCCTGAGTACCTGATGCAGATTAAGTGATGCAAAAGACGAGGTGCTTAGCAAGAATACTTGCTCAATAAGTGATAATTATATCATAAATATCTATTTTGGTGAGGGGTTGCCAAGTGAAGATCAAGTTAGCCCCTTCTGGCTGGAACTGTCCTCTCATGCCCCAGCCTGTCCCCCACTGGCTCTCCATGGATGCTGGATAGTTGGGAGGATTTGGTACTAAAGATGATGTGGGCCCCTGCTAGGCCAATAGAGTCCTCAGGCTCACAGCTGGTGGCCAGTTCCCACTTAGTGTCCTAGGAGAGGAAACCCAAGCCAGAGTTCCAAAGCCCCAGCTCCCGGGGGCCACTCCATGGAGCTGTTAGGTAAAGCAGAGGAGAAGGGGTGATTTCCACGTTTCCACCCCCGTCCCTTAACAAAGCACTCTGAATTTCTGGAGTGGGCATGATGCCAACTGCATTTACCTTTACTTAATCACTCCTTAGACTCCTCTGTGAAAAGTGGGGTAATTAGGCCCAAAATATATCACCTAGAAACTTATTTTAACAACCCAAAATAAAAGCTGGATCCCCGTTTCAACAGAATTACCAGGTCATTTTCCTTCTAGGAACTCCTGACCGTGGTTAAGCTCCTGGTTAGTTCTCCCTGTGGGATGGCTGTCCCCAACGCAGGGAGGCGAGGCAGGAAGCAGGGTTCTCTGGGGTCAGCGTGACAAGCCTGGGAACTTCCGCTCACATACTCCTGCAACCCGCAAGACAGGACAAGGTATCCCAGCAGGGAGCTCTGCGGGCCGGGCAGATCCACAGGCTCCCACGTCCCTGGTCCATGTCCTGCCTCAGTGCAACCAGCTGTGTGACTATAGGCTTCATCCCCTGGCACCAACCAGTCTACTGTACTAAATTTGGGAAGACTGACAACCTCCTGTGCATTAGGACTCAAGATGAGAGCCAGACTCAGGAAGGAGTCTGCATCGAACTTTGATTTTATATTTTAACTTTTCTGAAGACTGCAATCTGTGCTGCAGTATGCTTGGTAACATGATCTCTTTGCTATGGGTGCATAAAGTCTCGGGGCCTCACATCTGGTAACATCCAATGTGCATCACATAGAAACCTTCCCTAGCAAAATAAAAGCTCTCTCAGGTCATTTGTTGTTTTCCGTTTTTCTTCTGCTCTTACATCACGAACCCCCTAAAGAAACCAAGACTCTGTAGAAGAAAATATCAATTATATAAGAGCTTTTGGACTGGGCCAGGAAGAAAAGAAACACCAATGTATAATATTTGCAAGTGTCTCTCATACATCACTGCCTGTCCATTGCATACCATGACAGACATCACTAATCAACTCAGCACTTCCTCCCGCTGAGGCCAGAAGTAGCCTCTAAATCCTTCTCAACAACAAATCTATTGTAGGTCCCTGACCCGCAAGGTCCCTGACCTACAATAGATTTGGAAGATAGAGAATGAGAATGGAAATGGACTGAATCAGGAAACTTAAATATATGAAAAAGATTATTGAAATGATGCAGTTCATTGCAGAAAATAAACCTAGGTCTAGAGAGCCAGTTCTTTGCAGAAAGAATGTGGAAACGTTCTCCTGTCCTTCCCTATCCAAAATGCCCTTTCTATCAACGTAGCTGTCTTTCTCAGCATCAAAGTCAAGTTCCTTGGGCACTTAGGTAAAATGCAGTTATCTGATATATTAGACTCTGGCGAAGAGAGGAAGAGAGGGCACCAGTCACGTAAGAGGGGTTTTGCTTCTGGTTTTTTTATAATTCATGTATCGCCTTCAGTGACTTATTGTTCAGGCAGGTGATCTACAGGACAATCAGGAGTGGTCATTACCAGCAAATGATGGTTACAAGCACTGAGCACAAGAAGCCATTGACTGGCCAGATGGCTCCGGTGATTTTTAATAGCTAACACCTCTCCTCACGTCGTTCGACTCCTGCCGATAACAAAGGAGTCACTATTGGATCCCACATATTGAGGAGAGTGGCAGCCTGCTGCCCTGCCCCCACCGGAGGCCTTGTTAGGATTTTGAAAGTACTAGACATGTCTCAGGCATTTGCCATAAATGTAGATTGTTTAATATTTCAAGCATTGGAAACTAACTAGTAAAAATCACATCTGGGAAATTAAGAGTGGCAGGTGGAATAGGGACCTGCCCTCCCTGACAAATTTCAATTTGAAATTAAATTGGGGCCTTCGGCGCTAAGATAGAGACACTTGACCCCTGAGTAATTACTTTCCAACATCATTTCTGTTAATTCGGAGGAGAGTTCCATTCTGGGAAGGCCTCTTTCCTGAGGATGAAGCAATGTCTGAAGGAACACCTGCGTGGCGTTTCCCTCTGGGACAGGCCCAGGGCTGACCTCGCGTGGCGGGCTTGCGGCCACCAACAGCCCCAGTCAGTTCTCTCCTCCTCGGAATCACACCAGCAGGCTCCAGGTCATTGAGGCCGATGCCACAGCTTGCAACTTTAGAAGTTCTGCAGGGCTCCTGGGGTGGCCCGGGACGTCTGCATGGGCAATTCCTTCCCCAGTATAGGTTCTCCACGTTGCAAAAACACTTTCATTAAAGAAGGAAAAGTAGCCGAGGAGGAGTGTGGGCAGGAACATGGAGGTAGGAAACGGCAGCGTTTCCAGGGACCACGTCACTCACTCACTCATTCCTCAGTTCATCTGCTCAATGAGTGTTTATGGAGGACCCCCATTATGCCAGGCACCCTGCTTGGTGTCGGGTACAAGAGAGGGAAACGTGGCTCCTGGTGCCCAAGGATGTGGCGAAGAACAAAAACAGAAAATCATCTTACAGAGTGCTCAGCACAAGGACCTGACTGTGCACTTGGGCTCTGAGAGCCAAGGGCAAGGGAGTGAGCATGGGGCCGCCTCCAGAACCCCCAGGAGGGGTAAGAGCAGGTGCACCAGACACGACGGGGCCTGGGGTGACTACAGTGCCAGGCGGGTGAGTGGGAGGAAGGGGTCAAGGCAGCTCTGTCCACTCCTGGGTTAGAGGGCGCGTGCAGAGGTCTCAGGAGCTGGGGATGAGTTAGTTTTAGGGACAATGAGTTTGAATACGTCCCGTCCCATCCGAGGAACTCTGGTTTCCTTGAGGGCCTAACTCATTTCTGAGGCTTTGTGCTGAGGATGTAAGGGGTTCTCATAAAATGCTGAATTCAGAAATAAATGTGTATATGTACAAGAATCACGTGCAAATGCTTCTGCTGTGGGCCATCGTTACCTCTCAGTGCCACTGAGGAGGGTCTAGGTCAGCCCGTATCAGAGATCCGCACAACCCTTCGGAAGGTTTGCGGGGTAAGACAGGAGCGAGGACAAGATTGCAGATAAGAACTACTAAAAATAAAAGAGGCAGGCGACATGAAAGATGGCAGCGTCAATCATCGGGAAGTGCAGATGAAAGCCACATCGAGACACCATTGGAGCTATCGGGAATTCAATAGGATCGCTGGAACCCAAAAGACAGCAGCACTAAGTACTGGACAGGATGAGGGTGGAGAATGCCCACAGGCCCCTGGTGGGGACCTCTAGCGGCGTAGCCCCTCTGGAAAACCGGCCACACCTTATAAACAGGCACTGCTGGTGTGCCTCAGCAACTCCACTCCTAGATTTCTACCCAATAAATGAAAATACGTGCCTTAAAAAATCCACTAATGTTCACAGCGGCATAGCCAAAAAGGAGGGCAGCCCAAGGGTCCATCAGTGAGCGGACGGGTGAGCACACGGTGGCCCGGACCTGCCAGGTGGCATCAATTATGATACAACGGGAGACGAGGGATGCCTCCGAAAACAGGAGGCACCTCCAAGACACCACGCAAAGGAAGGAAGCCAGACACAGAAGTCCTCAACCTGTAGGATCCTCTCATACGAACTTTCCAGAAAAGGCAGATGGGGAGCAGAGGATGCGGAAGGACGCTGGGGGCAGGAACTGTCCTTGGCTGTGTCACCGCAGTGGTCGCACAGCTACGTACACTTCCTAAAACTCATCAAAAGGAAAATGTTCCACGGTTAAATTTTAATACGAATCTCACCTCAGTGAAACTGTTACTTAAAACACAAAGACAGAGAGAAGGGTGTGGCTCAGACCAGCACCCTGAGGGCTGACCTCGGTGCGGGACCCTGAAGACTGGGATGTCGGCAGGTAGAGAAGGCACAGCCAGGAGTTACGGGAAAAGAGGAAAATCCGGGCTGCACACGGAGGTGGGAGAGGGCCGGGTACACCGCGGTGATGTCCAGGCCTCCACTTTGGCTGGATGTTTGAATGCAGAAAAGTAGAGGAAAGGCTGAAAAACTGGTCAGGGCCAGAGCAGATCCCAGAAGCTAAGGCTGGTCAAGCGGACGCCTTTCTGACTTCACTTGTCAGGCAGTGGGGAGCCAGTGAACATTCCAGAGGAGGGGAAAGGCTCATAGATGGCACTGAGCAGGGTGTGCTAGAAGGGCCAGTGGCCAGGGCAGCACCTCTGCTAAAAGGCTGGCAGACCTGGAGGCGGCGAATAAGCCACACGGGCGTTGCTCGCCTGTGCGGTGATGCGAAGGAACAGAGGGGCTCGCTGTGCCAGACAGAAGAGGAGAGAGCAGGAGGCCTCGCTTATCGCGCGCTTTCCACGAGCCAGGCCCCAGTTTACAGAATGGCAGCTCTGAGGGGAGGAGCCTGCTGTGTGCAGAGCGAGCCCAGGGGATTGGTGGCCCTCTTTAGGTCAGGTTTGCGGCAGAGAAAAGGAATGGAGATGGGAGGGAGGTCATCAAACGCCCGTCTGAGGCGTGTCATGAGAAGCCAGGGAGAGACACGTGTCCTAAGTAAGAAGTGGCAGGGCTTCCAGGGTGGTGGGACAGTGAGTGAGCAAATGACAGAGACCAGCATCTCAGGCTCTCTGGCCCAGGGAGGCAGGAGTGCCTGGCATTGCTGCTAGTCTAGGCAGACGCCACCACTCCTTTCTCTTTTCTTTCTTTTTTGCTTTTTGTAGTACTGGGGATCAAGCCTCATGCCTACTGGCAAGGGCTCCACCCTGAGCTGCACCCCAGCCCAGCGCTGCTTCCTTAAATGTACGTACTGCATGCTAGGAATAAAGACGGGACCAAAGAGGTAGAAGATGGTGGCACTTGGTCCCCTTCTTGGGAGCAAATCCTCCCCTAGCTGTGGCTAAAATAATATTCGGAGGCTTATGCGCTCTGTGCAGGAGGCAGGACTGTGGGGTATTGTCATTTAATGTCCCCAAGGTTGGCTTACCCCAGACCCGTGAAAAGCAGAGATGCCACTCTGCTTCGTGAAAGCTAAAGGCAGGCGTTTGGGGGACATACAGTGTTTATGGACACTTTTAAGAATTAATAGTCAACACTTAAAGATCAGGAAATTTCACATAAAGGGTGCAGGCTTCTGCTTCTCTTGAGCAG
Organism: Sciurus vulgaris; assembly: GCF_902686455.1. Classification (NCBI taxonomy): domain Eukaryota; kingdom Metazoa; phylum Chordata; class Mammalia; order Rodentia; family Sciuridae; genus Sciurus; species Sciurus vulgaris. Next base: position 10,903,697 of record NC_136466.1, read on the forward strand.
AGTTGGGTATTCCACTAACACTGTGGCCCTACCCCACGTGGTGCCCGACAGTCTGAACTGGAAAACACTTGTCCTCCTGAAACACGAGTGGCCCCGGGTTTGTTCTTCACTCGCTCATTTGCTCCTTTAGTGAGCGCCTGCGATATGCCCAGTGCCGCCATGGGACATGGAGACTCAGAGAGGAGCCTGATGAGACACTCACATCCCTGGAGCTCATTTTCTCACAAGGAGAACCAGACGATAAACAAAGCGATCTGCGGTTCAGGAGACACGCACTGAGGAAGACAAAGGAGGTGGAAGGGGGCCGAGGAGAGCCCGTGTTCAGACAGAAGCCCGAGCCCCAGGAGCCTCTCTGGTCAGCTGATTCCTGAGCCAAACCTGATTCAAACGGAAGAACAAGCCCTCGGACCAGGAACAGCAAGTGAACAGGACTTCCTGTGAGGGACGAACACTCAGAGAAATGAGCATAGGGTGGGGGACATCTCAAGTCACAACGGTTGGGATTTTGTCTGAGTGGGTTGAGGAGTGTGGCTGGGTTACTCATTCGTGTGGGTGACTGGCCCCTGTAAGCATCCAGCCGTTTAAAGCAAGCTGAACAGAGGTTAGAGGTTAAAGGTGGGTTGTGTGTCTGGGGAGGGATCATAGCCAGACTGTGAAGCCGGAATCTCCTGATCTGCAGAATATGGTGTTTGTGCAGAAGAATGACCCCAAACTCAGCAGCGACCTCCAATTAACTGATCCCTGTGGACAGTCAATGCAGAGTGAAGCCACTCAGAAAAGCAGAACCCTGGGACCAGGCTCACTGCATCCTGCCACATGAAAGGTTCCCAGTGGCCATGCATCTGGAACATTCCACCTGGTTCCCTTACGGAAAGCTCCTCTCACCTCTGTCTTCACCAGTAGTGCCGCACCCGCTGGTGCACTCAACACCGTAGGCAAGTCCTGGGCGCATTTTATTTCAGCAACGTGAGATAGTGCTCATGTTCTCCCAACTCAGGAGAAATCCAGTCCTCCTCTCCAAAGCAAAGCGACGATCGGCACCGAGGTTCCGTGTGAAACCCCCGCCCCGGCCCTGAGCGTGGAGCACGTTTGATAACGGAAGGGATCTACTCACGATCAGAACGTGATCCCGGCCCATGGCGATGACCGTCCGGTTCACGGTGCGAAGCAGCTGGACCATGATCTCTTGGATGTGGTAGTGGGTGAAGGCCTGCAACAGAGACAGCGGCGTGACTCCCAGACACCATGCCAACCCAGCCCTCCAAACGCCAGGCGATTGCCAACGGCACTGCCACCACGACACCAGCCCGGCACCCTCATGGTCATTGTTTGTCATCATCAGATCTCTACCCCACTGACAGGGGCCTTGTCCAGCAGCACCACTAGTCACCATGAGCAGTTAGTGACGAGGAGCCCACTAAGGCTTGAGAACCAGCAACTTTGCAAGAACTAGCTGGCCGTTGCTGGCCGAGTTACACGACTCCTCCAAACCTCAGCTTCACCTAGCCTGGAATAGGGCGGAAATCAGCGCAGGGCGTTGGTTACACAGTGTTGGAGAAGCTGAGCTACCAACAGAAGGAAGCCACTGTCACCCGAGGCTGTAGGGACTACTAGGAGGCTATGTTCCTGGAGCCCAGGATCGGGTGGCGAGGCGGCCCTGGCACCACAGGGGAGCTCATGCAGTTGAAGGTGCACTGTCCACGTTGGGGTGGAAATCCATGGTGTAGGGGTGTAGCATACTTGGGGTTCCACCCATTTCAACTGCAGGCCCCTGAGCTTCCTGCAGGACGTGCGGACTCTCAAGCTTTAGCTGTAGGGGACCAAGGGTTGCGTGCACATTCACTAGCACCACCTCCAGGCTGCCTCACCCCTGCATTCTTGTGAGGGTGGCCATGACCACACGGGAAGGCCTGGAATTTTAGGCTCAGAAGCACCAGGTCTGACTTTCAATGCTGTGCAGCCTCGCTTAGCACTTAACCCTCCTGAGCCTTGACTTCCTCTTTAACAAAACGTGGAAGGTGGTCTTGAGGCTCATGGGAACATCCAAGTGATAAGTGCAATTCTGAAAAAATATGTGTGCCCACTTCCCCTGCAGGAGATTCTGTAGGTCTAAAATGGAGACTAGGCATTAGAAATTTCTGGATTTTAGGCCCTTCATTCTGATGGCTAAGAACACAGGCGCTGGGAAGCTCTGGAGACGGAGGCTTGAGTTTGGCAAGGGCTCTGTCTCCAGGAACCAGCCAGAGCCTGATCTAGAAGCTGGTTGACCACCCATTCCTTCATGAGCAGCCTCTGCTGCATGCAACTCAGCTGCACTTTCGTCTCCTTTGAACCAATGGAAGGAAACAGATTCACAGCTGGAAGAAGATGAGAAGACGAAAGATGTACTAATTATTTAAAATGTCCTTGCCTCCCAACATCTAGAGATGAATCACCTGAGCTGGCTTTCTCTTTCTGCGTCAAATTCATTTCTTTGGCTCTTTGGCTAATCCTCCATTTTGCAGCCCATGGAGCCACCAGCAGAACCGCTGCCAAAAGCGTCTGCCAGAGCACGTATTTTACAGCCGGAATTCTTGTGCGCCATCAACACCACGAGACCTCAGTCTTCCCTCACCTTGATCCCCACCATCCAGCTCTTTCCCTTCCTGAGGCTTGGGGTGGGAAGGCTAGTGCATCTCTGTACTTCTTGCCTGAAGGCAAACCCCTCTCTGGTCTTCCTTCTTTATTCGTTGAAGCCTTTCGATGAGTTAAAGTATTCTCTTTCTTGTATTATATAAATATGATGCTCATGGTTATAACAGGAAAAGGGGCAGTGCTCTGCTAAGCACTTCACCTGTTTTCATATCAAAATAAACAATATTATGATTTCTGTTACTTAAACGAGGAAACGGAAGCCCAGAAGGGTTAAGGAACTTACCCAGGGTCACCCAGAAAGGAGGTTAAGGAAGAAGGATTCGAATCCAGCAGTCTAGCTCCAGAGTTTGTTCCTTTCCCAAACTCACCCAGGCAGACTGGAACATGATCACACATCTCTGGTTTCTACTTTGGGGCTTCATTAGCCTCCTTCCATCTGTCAAGATGGATAGACCCTGTCTTCAACTGGGCCAACTTTTCTAATTCCTTCTGTGACTTTTGATCTTTTCCCCCTTTTTCAGAAAGTCTTTGGGGCCATGTATCCATTGCTCCTTTTTCATTCCCATATTCCTTTGCAATTTCATCAAATTATATAATGGCTTCCATTTGATGCAATTTTTTTCCCCAGGATTACATCTCTTCCCTTACCAAAAGGGATATTAAACCCCCCCTTTCCTCTTGAACTCCTGCTCCTTGCTTCTTTTAAATCACCACTTCTTCTTAGTCCAAAGAGGAGCAATTAAACTGCTCAGGAAATTTGGTACTTAGAAGTGGGAAAGCATCCATGTCAATTCATCTCACTCTGAAAGCTCCCGATATAGGAGAGTGTTAGCAAAGTGTTTTAAGAGCAGACAGATGTGAATTCGAATCCCAGCTCCTTTAATTTGAGCTGGGTGACCTTGAGCAAATTGCTTTTCTCCTCTGAGTTTCAGTTTCTGCATTTATAAAACGTAGGCAACACTAGAAAGCTCAAGGTTATTGGTTTAAAGAAAAGAGGGCAATGCGCGAGAGCCCCCAGTATCACAGGAAGCCTCAGGAAGGGCCAGCATCAGCTTTCTGGCTGGGCCTGCAGATCCCCAGCACGCAGCAGAAAGCGCAGCACAGGGCCCCGCATACAGTCAGCTGTGGGTGATATGGAGACGTCACCCAAAGAACGAATAGCATATACGCAAATGGAAAACCTTCAAGATGATAAACCTGTGCCCAGCAGGAAAAGTGCAGTCACAAATCACCCACTGTTAATTGCTCCAGCGTGAGGCAAGGGGAAGAAACTCCTGAGAAGTGTCTTCAGGGCCCCAACTAAATGGTGGCTTGTAATTGAAATGACAAAATCAGTCTTCCCGTTATGGCCGCGGCAAAGGAATTAATCCACCCAACCTAAACACACTGCAAATTGCGGCAATTTTTTTCTTTTAATAATTATAGGCTATGGTATCTGGAAGGGACTCGCGGGCTCATGCCTGAGCCTCGTCCACAGGTACCACAGCAGGAGAGCTGGCAGCGGGCAGGTGGGAGGCTGGGGTGGAATGGAGCCAGCCCCAGTGTCTTCTTGGCACCCCAAATCCTGGAATTTTATAGAACACAATTCAAAACCCCTGATTAAAATATTTTCAGAATAATAACCAATGCTGCCATGTATGGGATGATTTTAAGCAATAATACACAAGATTTCAAAACATTGAATCAAATTATATGAACGGTGGGCCCTTTGCTCTTGTTCTTGCCACCCTTCTGATGACATGGGTAGAAAAATCTCCCTTTGGGGCGGACACAGTTCTCAGCCTCTTTAGTTCATGCAAAATCCCCTTTGCGGGGGGGATGAGATACTGGGATGGAACCCAGGGCCTCACACAAAACCCCTCTTTTTTTTTTTCTTTTTATTATTATTATTATTTGTTTAATTTAGCTTTTAACTTTTTACAGACTGCATTTTGATTCATTTTACACAAATGGGGTACATCATTTTGTTTCCATGGTTGTGCACAATGTAGATTCACACCATTTGTGTGATCATACATGTACATAGGATAATGATGTCTGTCTCATTCCACCATTTTTCATACCCCCCTCCCTCTCATTTCCCTCTGTGCAATCTGAAGTTCTTCCATTCTTCTCTCACCCCCACCTCCCCACCCCCATTATATATCATTAGCCCCTTATCAGGGAAAACATTTGGCCTTTGGTTTTTTAAGCTTGGCTTATTTCACTTAGCATGATATTCTCCAATTCCATCCATTTATATGCAAATGCCATAATATTATTCTTCTTTATGGCTGAATAGTATTCCATTGTGTATATATACCAGAGTTTCTTTATCCATTCATCCGTTGAAGGGCATCTAGGTTGGTTCCACAATCTAGCTATTGTGAACTGAGCTGCTGTAAACATTGATGTGACTGTGTTACTGTAGTTTGCTGATTTTAGGTCCTTTGGGTATAAACTGAGGAGGGGGATAACTGGGTCAAAAGGTGGGTCCATTCCAAATTTTCTGAGGATTCTCAAAACCCCTCTTTTAACAGAGCAGGAAGCTCTCAGATGGGAGCAGGCAGTAGGCAAACAGCATCTAGCTAGAACCAAGTAATACTGACTTGTTTTCAATGTGTTAATTTTTTAAAGTTATTTATATTTTTGACAAGTGTGCAGGAAAAAGATCCAAAACTTGGAAATAAAGCAAAATGAGAACTGCATGACATTTTAATGGAACATTTCTGACAGACCCCACCAAGGGACCTCTTGCTAACTATCTACGACTGGTTAGAAACCAGAAATTTTATAAATGGTTAGCTTGTAGCAAACTATTGAGTTTGTTCGCTGGTTTGCCAAAGACTGTCATTTCATTGCTTTGTATCCACTTTATCTTGGACCTAGTGACAATTACACACAAGCATCTCTACTCCCATGAAAAGTGAAGATACTCAAACACCTTTAACCAGCTCATTTGCTGTTCAGCCAGTTCCCTAGCTTGTTAAATCAAACTTGGACTTGGGTCAGTATCTAACGGTATGAGATGATGTTTTGAACAACTTGGGGATTCAACTTTTGTACAAGTAATTCTGACTATATACAAGCAATGATATAACATTTTATTTAACTTTATGAAAGTGGTAAATACATATGGCTTTTAAGATATATTCTCTGAGGTTCATTTAAAACAAGCAAACAACAACAAATAAAACCCAGCAGTCTCAGATGCCCCCTCCCCAGAGGAACCTATTTATGTATTTCATTGTATGGCAGGTATTTTGATTTTTAGGACCATGTCACCAATGCTTGTATTAGTCCATTTCAAAACTCTTGTTTAAGTTAGGGCTGCTATCTATTAACCGTCCACCATAAAAGACAAGCATTTCAGCCGGGGGCAATGGCACAGGCCTGTAATCCCAGCGTTCGGGAGGCTGAGACAGGATTGTGAGTTCAAACCCAGCCTCAGCAACTTAGCAAGACCCCCTGAGCAACCCAGTGAGACCCTGTCTCTAAGTAAAATACAAAAAAGGGCTGTGGATGTGGCTCAGTGGTTGAGTGCCCCTAAGTTCAATCCCTAGTAACATACATACATACATACATACATACATACATACATACATAAATACAATGAAGACGCATTTCACGCCTTCCTTCCGACCCTCATCAGGCATACACATCCATCCCAAAGTTATAGTATAACCCTGGTTTGATTGACACCTGGTATTTGTAAGACTTTGAAAATGTAGTTGCCATGCTCAGCCAAGTGATAAAGTGTGATGAATTTCCATCTCTTGCACAATCTTACACACACACACACATACACACACACACACAAGGAATTTGAAAAACTGAAACCCTTGTATTTCTCCAAGTTGCTCTGTGCTGTTTTCCCATGATTCAGGATTCTCTCTCCTAAGTTTCACAGTTTTCTCCACCTGTGTTTAAGTCTGCTTGTCCCCAGGAACCTGGTTCCGCCCAGCGGCTTTCTTTGTTTGCTTGCCTTCCCTCTCCTCTGCCTGGTGAGAGCTCACCCCTGGCTCTTCCCCCGGGAGGGGGTGTTCTCACTGCAGTGTGGTGACATGAAAGCTGACTGCCCACTCTGAGCCTGGCTGTCTGTGACCTTCAGTGCAGGGTGATCCAGTTAGGCCATTTAGCTAGAGAGACTCGAATACTAATATATGGCAAGCCTCTCCTCTTGGGCTTGTTGAATTCCACAGACAGGAATCCTCCTATCCCAGCCTGAAGGGCCAAATCCTGGCTGCCGGCATTCTGGGGGTGGAGTGGGAGGACAGGGCTGGAGGTTTCTGTCTCCAGGATCTTCCTAGGGATGGAAACTGGCTCTGATCTACGGAATCCCTGCTCTTGGTGGTGTCTGGTGTCTCCAAGTCCAGATGCCCTCTTTTTATCTGATATATAGAATAAATCTCCCATGACTCAGCTGCATGCAGTCAAACTGCTTCTAAGTCCCAAGTTTTCAATTCTGCAAACATAAGAATTATTTCCGTTACCATAAGTGATGTATTTGCTACTTCTTTTTTTTTTTTTTTTTTTTTTTTTTTGGTGCTGGGGATTGAACCCAGGGCCTTATGCTTGCAAAGCAAGCACTCTACCTACTGTGCTATATCCCCAGCCCCACTACTTGATTTTTGTATAGGGATTCTACATTGGGGACGACGGAACAAAACAGGTTGACTGACTGACTTCACCTGCTCCTCCATATTGAGCTCCGCTTCTTCACCCCAACCTGCATGGGCACTGGGTCCTACTCCTTCCAGAATCTGCTGGGGAATCTGCATTAGGTTGAATGGGTCCTCAGCCATTTCCACTGATTTGGCTCACAAATCACTTTTCTTAGGTCCACTAAGTAATTTAGCAATTTTCACATGATTTCTAAAAGTCTTTTAAAAACTAACCCTTTACTTCTTTTTCCAGTAGGTTTTCAAGAAGAAGCAAAATATGTGCCCATCCATACTATCTTTATAGGAAATTCTATTCCAAGTTTTCATGTTTAAATCTCTATGAGTTGACTTTTTGATTTAAATATCAAAAGCACACAGGACAATGATAAATAATAAAAGCAAAGTGATTGCTTTATGCAAATGTCTATGGTTTTGGAAAGAGGGTTGGGGCAACTCCTACATATGGAAAGAAAAGCTAGTTTGGTGAAAGGGTTTACATAAGGTCAGGTGATGAGTGAAATGTGACAGGCAATGTCAGAGCTAGAGTAAAATCCCAGTTCAGCTGAGTGGCCTGGGGCTGGCTGTGTCCTCGCCCCAGCACACAGGCCGCCTAGACCCTGGGCTCATGCCCAGGAGAAGCCACCTCCTCCAACTGCTTCTGCACTGGGCCTTTTCCACCCTAAGATGAAGGTCACAAGGTCACATCTACAGCACTAACCCTGAAGGCCTGTTTTATTTGATGAAAAGAGAAATCACGCATATTCTGACCATGAACATGGCTGCAATCCACGGCCGCTGCTCTTCCCTCTGCTTTGTGTTCCACACAAGAGGTGTTTTCAATTTCTTTCTTATCTCGAAGGCACTGCAGACACTCACCTAGAGAGGAAATATCTAACTGTGCACAGATAGCAGCAGCTCTCAAGGAAAGCAGTCGCACTCTCTAAGATGATGTGAGTTTTCCTGAGTTCTGGGTTTAGTGTCCCACTCCTTCCCTCCTGTTTGAACTAGTTTCTGTCCTGAAAGACTTCACTGGACTAGCACGTGATCCTGTCAAGCAGGTTGAAGAGGCGACCAAAGACAGAGGTCACTCTGTGTTGCAGGGGTCAGGGATGGCAGAGGTCAGACGGGGTGGCCACGTCCCACCTCCCCAGATCTCCTCCTCACCATTCCCCACACAGGATGTGGGCAGTGCCTGCACTTGACCCTGTGCAGCCTGACTCTGTGCCAACCTTCTCTGGGAGGAGAGAGCTGGAGTGGTTGGCAAAAGACGGGACCAAAGGAAAAGAAGATGTGGGTTCTGATCCTGCCCCTGCTGCCCCTGGCAAGGCTCGAGGTCCTGTATGCTGAGCTCTGTGCAGGAAGACTTGCCATCTTGTAATCTTATTTAACTTTTGCTAAAACCCCTCTGAGGCCCCGGGTATGGAATAAAAGGACTGGAGAGGTTTAGGGTAGTATCTTGCCCAGGAGTGATCACTCACCGGGGCCAAGCCTGAACCCAGGTGCTGTTCTGCCTAACTCGGGGCTCTTTCCACATGGGAAGCACGGTGCTGCTGGAGGACTGGTATCTTAGGATCTCCACCTTCCCTCTGGCAACTGTTTTCAGTGCTATGAAAAATGAAAAGAGAGAAAGAGAGAAAGAGGAGGATGAGGAGGAGGGGGGGAGGAAGAAAAGAAAAAGAAAGAAGAAGCCTCTCCTTGCACGGAGACTATGCAGTTGCCACTCACGACATTCTCTCCTTGTCTGCCATTGACCTAGATCAGTCTTAGCTGTCTGAGCCTCATTTTTTCCAGCTGTACATTGCACATAACGCTACCTGTATATGAAAACTGCTTTTGAGCACTGGTAATTCCCACACTAGTAGCTACATTTTTGTAAGTTTTCACTCCAACCTCTAAGTGCTTTACATACCTTAATAAGCAACCCAGCACCCTGCATGCAGGGCTGCCCATGGGATACACAGCCCTGGGGTTGTGTGAGCCCCTCTGAAAGGAGGGAAATATTTCTATTATTCCAAATTCCAGATGAGGAAGCAGCCTCTGGCTATGGTCATAGGTCATAGAAATGTCAATGCAGGTTGCATCCCAGGCTTCCTGGCTGCAGCCCAGGCTTGCCACGACCACTACTTCCAGTTCTAGAAACCCAGGTATGAAAGGATGTGGCAGTACTTTGTAAATAGCAAATCTTTCTTGAAATCTGCCCCAAGAACATTGTAAGCGAAACATTTATTTTCAGAGCTGTTTATAAAAGTGTTGTACTGTTTATAATGTCCATATGTAACAAACAAAATAAATGCACCCAAATCAGAAATCCTATCTTATACCTGATGGCTAATCCACAAAATGGAATAGAAGAAGGGAGACAGAGCTTGACTTGGAAAGAGAGCCTTAATGTAATCAGTAGGAGACCTCAGTGCACTGTTTATAATATAATCCCATTTTTTTTGATAGATATTTTTCTATATCCAAAAAGTCTGGGGAAATTTCTGGCCAACCATTAAGAATGATATCACTGAGCCAGTGGGAAAGGGGAGGGAGAGATTGGTGTTAGAGGGATAATTTCACTCCCCATGGTTTGTTGGAAATTCTCACAATAACTGTGCCTAATAATAAAGGCACTAGAACTATTTCCTCATTGGAAAGTAATGAAAGTCTGTCTACAAGGTGAAGGAATCGTGTTCACCAGAGACTGTGTGGATACATCCCAGAGCCGACAGCCCTGTGTCTGGGGTGGTGGATTTCCAGGGATGTGGCTCTCCACCCTCCCACATTCCTGTGGCCCCGCTCCATGCTGGGGCTGCAGACATAAGCTGGGTGCTCACAAGCAGGATGGCTGTTGTCAACAGTATTAAACTACACAAGAGAACTACAGAGTAAACGAGTTACCATTTTTTTAAAAGGCACAACTATGTAATTTTTATTCCATTTATCAAATGCTTTTAACTCGCATTTCCTGGCAGATGAAAAACAAATGTTCTTGAATCAACCATACAAAAATGAAAAAGAAACTTAACAAAACCCATCACGCCCAATGAAAACATGAATCTCATTGTGCTTAGAGCAAAACATTGTTTTTATTCAGATCCTGTATGTTGCTTTGTGAGGACTTCTATTAAAATACACTGGACCCTCCAACCTGCAGCCTACAGCAAAAAGAACCACAGCTCCCAAAGTCTGTACATCCAGCATCCTAATGCTGATGGATGAAGACTGGCTGGGGCCACTCAGGGAGGGGGACCTGAGAGATGTGTCATTTGGGGATTTTTCCTTTGAAACAAACCATTTATGAGAATTGCATAAACAGATATGAATAAAGAACACAACCAACATTTGCTAGATTCTGACCATGAATTTTGACCATGAATTTGCAACATGTGGTGAATTTTGTATTTTTCATCCCAATGCATCAGACAAAAACTCAAGTATGACCCTAATTTAAGGTGTTAAATAAGATCCACTCTAATTATTGTAATCGTTTGATATTTACTGAGCACATAAAAGATGCCAGGCACTCTCAGTGCTTTACCTGCACCATCTCATTAAAGTCTTGAAACAGTTTTACAGATGTGTAGCACTGGGGCTTCCCATGTTTCAAAGGAGGGAATTCAGAAGCATATGTGGCTTGGCCAGAGTCATAGGTAACATGGTAGGTGACAGAGCTGGATGTGACTCCATGTCATCTCACTGGCAAGGTTCTTGCATCGGATGATAACATTCTATAGTGATAATTTATTGTTTAAAATATCCAAATATAAGAAGGGAGGTAAGAGTCCCTGAATCAGGAGTCCTATCATAACAGGACAGTTTAGTCACACGCTGGAATAGAAGGGGGTGGAAATGTTTGACCAGGAACCTGCAACTCCAGGCTGCTTCTCAGGAAGAACAGGTTCATCTGCTTTAAAATCTTAAGCTGTTCCCCTCATGCTCCTTTCTTAGAGCTCTCTGGACAATGAGGCAGGCCCTAGACATTCTTACTTTTGGAGGTCTCATCTCACATCGGACGTCAATGTTACAGAAAAGAAAAATCGCTCTCCCAATAAATACAACTAACTGCCTAGGAGGTGAGCTGTTGCCAACTAGCTGACATACTTTTCATTTTGCAAATACTTAAGCAACTCTTAATTTCAGTTCTGCATTTTTCATTTCCTATTTTGGTGTCAACTAAGCATTTGAAGCTAAAATACCCATAAGGCTTTTGGTTCTGTATCTACTCTGTACTAAATGTAACTATCAAACCATGAGTGCAAAGGTACCAAATGAGAAAGTGGCCCTGCAGCACCAGGCTCCTTTAAGATTTCCATTGCAGAATGGGAGTCCATGAGCTTTCTGCAGCATTAAAAAGAAAGTCACAGAAATTGTACACTCACTCATCATCGGTATTATTGCATGAGCTGGTTAAAATGCCAAGATTCCTTGTTTGCATGAGAACAAAGTAAATGTTAGGTAGAAAACCTGTTTAACTTCACTGGTCTGGAAATTCTGAAAATTTTCAGAAAATTCTGGTGCTTACATAGAATTAATCTTTGTTAATGAGCAAGCAGATTACTTAATGTTTAATACTTGCTGCTTGTTTGGGAGACAGCATATTTTAAAACATGCATTCATGGGCAGAGGATGATAAAAGGACGCCCTGGTAGTAGAGAGATTGGCTACTATTTTTCAGGAAGCCATCCAAGATGTGGCTTCCATGCTGTCCGGGTCCCAACTTCCTCCTGAACTCCTTCCTCCATCTCTCTCTCCTGCCACTGACAACCTAGGGTCTCTGCTTCCTGTATTTCCTTTTGCTCTGTGTCTGTTTTATTATCAGCTTTCATCTCTAATCCCAGGATGATTTCAGACATAGGTAGGGTAGGTACCTTGGGGACCAGCATGATTTTTCCCACCCCAAACATACCTGTACCTCTTTACCAATACTTGGATTTCCATTGATGGGACTTCATTCTTTGACTTAGGCTACCTTCCTCCCCTTAAAATGGAGCCTTATGCGAGGATGATCCAGGATTAGACTACAAGATCCTCGGAGGCAGGAGGTTACAATGCACACTGTCCCCCCTTGTCCCTCTCACACTCCTGAGCAAGTAGGCTGTGAACACCAGTGAGCCCCCAGAGGACAGGGATTAGTTCAGTCTTGCTATTTTGGTTTCATCGCCTCACATGAGAAGCTGGCACAGAATAAAGCATCACCACCATCTTATCAAGTGAATGTAGATTCTATAAGCTAGTGAGCTGGGAAAGTTAACATAAGGCAAACAGAGAGTGACTTGGAGATGTGAGGAAACAGGAAGGAGACTCTGGAAACTTTTTGGCATGGATTTCCTCATCTGCTTGGGGACATAGCTTGACCTCATGACAGGACTAGGGTTCTCAGGGAAAAAGAGGAGCCAAAAATGTCTCCGATCTCTTACTCTCCTTCCTACAGGGATATAGCCCTAATCATCCCTCTACCCTCCAGGGGACATGGACAGCAGATGGGTCACTCAATGACTGATTGGGTTTCCTCAGCAGGATCTGCCCAAATCAAAACTCTACTGTCCTCATGCCTTAAAACAGACTCTTCCTACAAATCCTTTCCCAGTTGGGCAGACATAAAACCAAGCGTGGACATGAAACATCCAGTGTCTGTAGCTTAGCCAGGATTCATCTGCTCCCACTAACTAATCCACCTAGGGGCTGGTTATGCCAGGAACTTTAGAAAAATTACCAGCAACAAGAGGCTTCAGAATCCCACCCTTGGCTTCTTTTCCTTTGACAGGAAGGGATGGGAGAGGTATGTCAATCTCAGGTTCAAGAGACTTGGCCAGAAAAAGCCTCTGTCTGAGGAATAAATGTGCATCCTCTGATCCATGTGTGCAGTTGCCCACACATGCTGTTCTTTCACTTTGGACTGGATATAATCAAAGCCCTCCCCAGAAAGCAGTCTCTATTAAGAACCAGCAAAAGAGAAGCTGTGTCCTTGTCCATGGTCCTGAAAAATTGCTGCCTCCTAGAACAGTCACTTCTCTTCATTTTGAAATGTTCTCTCCTTTTCTCTTCTTGTTCTCTCCCTCTCCCTCTATTTATTTCTTTCTTTGAAGGGAGAGTGATTAAACCCAGGGGTGCTCTACTACTAAGCTATATTCCAAGTCCTTAATTTTTAAATTTTGAGACAGGGTTTCACTAAGTATCCAATCTGGCCTTGAACCTGCCATCCTCCTGCCTTAGCCTCACACTGGGATCACAGGTGTGTGCCACCAACATCTGGTACGTGTTTCCATTTTAATACTCAAATACCACATTTGATTTCATCACTGTTTCCTAATTGTAACTGTGATTTCAACATTTTTTTTAAAGTTCTGTTACATTCTCAATACCCCTGTCTTCACCCAGCTCTTCCTGGAAAGTTTAGGCTGTGAGCTCCCACTTCCTCTTCTCTCTCTGACCAACCTATACATTTCCACTAAGTTTGGGAGTGGTAAAAATAGTTTATGTTCCTTTTGTTATGGTTTGGATGAGGTGTCCCCCAAAAACTCATGTGTGAGACAGTGCAAGAAGGTTCAGAGGAGAAATAATTGGGTGGTAAGAATCTTAACCCAATCAGTGATTTAATCCCCTGATAGGATTAACTGAGTGGTAACTGAAGTGGTAGGGTGTGGCTGGAGAAGGTGGGAATTGGGGTGTGGTTTGGGGGTATACATTTGGTATCTGGAGAGTGCAGACATTCTCTCTCTCCACTTCCTGATGATGTGAGCTGCTTCCTTCTGCCACATTCTTCCACCATGATGTTCAGCCTCATCTGGAGCCCTGAGGAATGGAGACAGCTGTCTATGGATCGAGACCTCTGAAACCCTGAGCCCTCAAATAAACTTTTCCTCTTTTAAAATTGTTCTGGTCAGATCCTCTTAGTCATAGCAGTGAAAAAGCTGACTAAACTACCTTTATTTACTCTAAAATGTCCCCATTTGATCCATGGCTTCTGGGGTATATCTGGATGAATAGAAGATAACCACCTCAGTTCCCAGCCTCCGTACTGTCTTCATGCACCCACTTTTAATCCACGGCTCTCATCCTTCCTGACCAGCTGTTGAGCTGGGTAGGTAGCCTATGATGCCCAGCCTGTGGTCCAGATGTTCAGCCACTTTGCATTCTCCACCGGTGCAGCCCAGTCCAACTGGTTGGTGCAATCAGTTCAAAGTGAACCAAACCCACGTGCTTGTTCCTGGGCACACATTAAGGGTTTCTTTGAGATGAGTCTGGAAATCACCATCCACAACCAGTTCTGAGATCCAGGGTGAATTTGAATCCTTGGTAGGCTGCTTAAACTGCAGGCTTCTGCTCCTTTCCAATCCCCTCCCTGCCTACAACGAGATGCCCAGAAAATATTTAGTATAATTCAATACCTTGAGAAATATTCTCTGAGCACTTACTTTAACCATCTACGTGGCTGCATTTTTTAGAATAAACTGGGAGTTTTCTAAATACATTCATGCCCAGGGTCCAGTGCAGACCAATTCTAAATATCCAGGTGTGATGCCTAAGTATTGCTCTCTTTTAATGCTCACTTGCCACATAAATTCTGACCTGCTGCTAGAGTGGACTCACTGTGTTCCATGCTCTGTCCGGGCACTCAGGAATCAGGGGCAGAAACCCAGTCCCTGTTTGTAAGAGGCCACCATGTGTCAGCAATGCATGCCTAGGGAAGAACCACACATGGAGGAAAGGGCCACAGCAGTGTCAGCCCAGGGTCTGCAGAAGCCAGAGAAGGGCATGGACAATCCAATCCAGGGGAAACTGGTAAGAGGTCCTGCAAGAGCTGTCAGAGCAGCTGGGAGAAAAGTGCACCCACGAGGTCTTGGCAATGGGAACTGAGGCTTAAGGATATCAGTGCCTTCTACATTGAGGGTGCAGCCCTAGAGCATATGGCCAACCTTTACGTCTTCCCTTTCCCTCAGCCCGTTGATCCAGGATCAAGCGATCCTGGATTCTGACCTGCTCTGACCTGTTCACCCAGAACTCTGGTTGTCATCTTCCCACAGTCATGGCTGTGTGTAAGGCAGGACTCAGGGCAATGTCACTGGGCACTGAGGGAAGCTCCTGGAGGGAGCTTCGTCCTCTGGGTCTGGTGATATTTTGCTTCTCCTGACTCTAGCCCAACAGTCTTGGGCAGTTCAACCTCCCCAGAGAGCAACCAGAAATGAGATGATGGCAGTACGCTTTGCCAGTGTCTAATGTCCTTCTCCCCTGGTTGCCTGACAGTCTCCTACTCACCAGTGAAAACCACAACCTCACGACCCCCTCCCTGTAGGCAGCCTCTCCTGATTCGCCCACTCCGGGTTCCACCTCGCCCAGGCAGAGTTGTTGCTTTTCTCTTTGATTCTCACAAAACCTTGTTCATATTTCTTGTAAAGAGGGGACCACATCTTTCAATTTTCAGGCTTCAAGCTGTATCATTGTGCTCGACACTAAGCAAGCATTAGGCACATACGTGCATACGAGAGGCGCATGCACCAGAGGCTGGGTGGTAGCTGGCAGGACCGGTGAAGGGATGGCTGGAGAAGCAGGTGACCGTGCTTTGATATCTTAACAAATCAGAGTGTGATGCAAAATAAGAACTATGCTAAGTCACCTAGTCTCGAACACCAAAGACGCCAGCGACCTCTGCTTTCTTCTCATGTGCCCCACCTCCCTCTGTCACCTGTGCCACGTAGCCACGAGGGCGCCGCTCTGCAACTTATCCTCCAGGACAGATTTCAAGCAGATCAATAACTCGACTTTGGGGGTACTTGGGAAGATGATAACTCCTCCTCCCCAACCTTCACTGAATTGTGCCACTCTGTGCCTGGTTGTGACAGTACCCTCCTGTTGCCCAGGCCTGGCTCTTCACAGGGAACACTCGGGCTCCACAGAGGATGGCGTCAGACTCAGCTCCTAGGGCATCGAGTGCCTCCCCCTGATTCCCATTGGTACCTCCTCACAGTCACAGTGACCCTGTGAAGGGTCACAGAGAAGGATATAAATAATAGCAGCCTTGCTGGCATTTGTACAGTTCTGAACCCTCACAAAAATGGGTAGGATAAATTAGAGCATCAAACAAAATCAACTACTTCTTTATCCATTTGGATTACACCTCTAAATTATGCAGGGCATTCTTTAAAAACATCCATTATTCATTGTACAAGCATTACCAGAAACACAAATGAAATAATATAGCCATAAGCTCAGCATTTACAGCATATCTAACTTCTCATTCCTCCATGACACGCTCAAGTCCTTACGCACACAGAATCTCTAGGCGGGGTGCAGATGTTGTGTTCTGCTTTCTCTAGTTAATGTGCCAGAAGCATTTTATTAACACACTAATGGCCAAGGGATGGCTCCTTTCCACTTACCCCTTGATGAGGAGTCGGGGAAGGTTCAGATTTAGGCAGAATAAACTCTGCCACTAGCTTGCTCTCTGACTAGAGAATGCTTACTCCCAAAGGCTTGGTTTGCTCATCAGCGACATGGGATAACACCTACTCTCACGGTCATGGTAAAAATCAGTTGACCTCTGTACAGAAAGGATGGGCACAGTATTTGACTTACAGCAGGCATTCACAAGCAAGTGACTCAAGTTAACGTTACATTAATATTTTTAAAACATGGACCTATCATGCATTCAAATGCAAAGCTGGCATGGACGATTAAGATCAACAGAACTCCTCCTTCTGAGTTCACTTCAGAACACTGAGTGGTTCCACTTGCCATCCACTGTCAGTGGCACCTGAATGGAAGAACTTGAAAATAACTGTCAACCCTCCTCACTCTTTGATCCACATGCTTGAATGCCCTGCCCAGCACCCAGAGACTGTCAGAACTAGACCTGGAAATAAAACCCACTCTTCCCCAAAGCTGCTATGAGGCCCTGACACCAAGGACCATCTTCCTCATCACCACCTGGACCAAGACAGCAGACCTTGTCCATTAGCCAATCAATCAAATATATTCTGAGGGCAAGAGGGAAGGAAAAAAGAAACACGCTCAGTACCCTGCTTAGCAACTTCATAGTTATGATTAACAAAATATTATGGAGATATCAACTGAGGTTCAGAGATCCTCAGCGGTTTCCCCAAGATCACACAGCTAGTTTGTGGTGACACTGGAATCCAAACACATGCCTGTGTATCCCCAAAGTCCACAATGTTCAACCAGAATTTAACTCAATGCAAACCAACCAGGAGCTCTGTTAGCAGGGGCAGTGCCAAAGGCAGACGCAGGCCCTGCAGTCCCAGGCTTAGTGTCTAGCAAAGGTGACTCAAGTGTGGTGAGAGCCAGATAGGGTGAAGTGCATACTATGTCCACAAACTATGCAGGGACCATGAGAAAATAGGGGCCTCTGAGCTCAGCTTCAAAGTTCAACCACATTCTAGGTGAGGCCTATTCACATCAGCTGGCCTGATGGATTACTTCCTTGGGAAAGTTCCTGCTGAAGTCTAACCTGATGTCTCAACAGCTTTGGGAGCCCACAGCCCTCGAGGTCAGCACCTGCTTTTATTGAGCATCTTAATGCCAGGGCGGCAGATTTACCTTTCTCATTATGTTCTGCTGAGTATAAAAAGATAAAATTAGTGTCAGCATGTCTTTCTAGAAAGCAGACTAATTGAAGATGGGAGGATCAATCAAACCACGGAGATCAATTATTGAGTGTCTGCTTGGAATTCGGCCCTGCACCCAGGCAGGTAGGAATATAGCGGAAACACAAAATCAGGTAAGCCCTATGGGAATCTGCAGAGCAGATGCAGGACAGCCATAGGAAAGCGCTTTCAGTACAGGAAAGCCTGGGCCAAATTTCCAAGACAAGGGTGGACCATACATCTACAGAATGAGGCGGATGGTCAGGGACAAGAGAAATTGTCAAGACTTCAAAAGACAGCTGTGTTGCCAGGCGTGGTGGTGCAAACCTGTAATCCCAGAAGCTCAGGAGACCAAGGCAGGAGAATTGTGAGTTCAAAGCCAGCCTCAACTACAGCGAGGCACTGAGCAACTCAGTGAGACCCTGTCTCTAAATAAAATACAAAATAGGGCTGAGGAAGCGGCTCAGTTCTTGAGTGCCCATGAGTTCAATCCCTGGTAGCAAAAAGAGACAGTTGTGTTAAAATATTCAGAGAAAAATGCACCACAGCAGTGGCCTGAGTGTAGACCATGTCAGAAGCACATGATAAAGTGAGCCTGGAAATAATGAATAGGCCACTGAGGTCAGGGACTAGAGCTGCAGGTGCTGGGAAGTAAGGTCTCTGAATAAGAGATTGGCTCCCCTTAATTGCCCTTGTATGCTTATTGCCTTGAATGCTGCCTGGCAAATACTAGGTGCTTCCTTAGCATTGAGTGAGCTGTTGGATAGAAAGACACTGCCTTAGATGAAAAGGGAAATAACCACAACCAGCTTGGTCTCATCTCAGCGTGTGCCAGAAAAGCCTAAAAAACATGACAAGAGCAAATGTAAAAATGCACATAATTAAGTGCTAAATTCCATGATGAAGCTCAAAGTTGTCAGAATGCAGCAGAGAAGGACAGGCAGAACTAGAAGAGCCTGGGGCGATCATCTAGGGAAAGAGGAAGTGGGGTTGGGCCTGTTAGGAAAGCTTGCTCCCCGGGGGGCCCCAAATTCAATGTCTACACAGGCCAGGCAGATAATACAAAAGGGTGAATACAAACTCCTAGAAAATACTAGGAAGTAGTGGGACTGTGACTTTTTGTCAAGTAATTCTGTAAACGAAACCCAATATATCAGTGGGCCAGATTCAGGTTGTGAACCACCAGCTGGAGGCCTTTAGGACAAGCAGGAACAAAAACAAGAATGTCTTGCAGGGATGCCCAGGACACAGGTAAATGACAAAGAAAGGGGAGGGAGCAGGGTGGTGTGAGAGTGAGAATCTCCCTCACAGGATGCAAAATGCCACCTGAAAACAGTAGGGAAAGTGGCTGGAGAGAAAGGCTGTGCCAAGCTGGAATTCTCGGTAGAAGAAATGGTAACAGAGAGTCAAAGAACTCAGTGTGCCAGGTTGCTCTGAGAAACCGTGCTGAAATTCAACTTTTTATTTTTCAATCTGGGCTGCTAAATCAAAGGTGTTTATCTCTAAGACTGAACCTATCCAATACAATAACTCCCTGAGAAAATGCCCATTCTAGAACTCTTGGACTCTCAGCTGGAAGCTTCCCTGGTCCAATCCTCGGCTGCTGCCCCCAGATTGCATATGGCGGCTGTAGCCCTACCCTCAGCACTGCAGCTCAAAAGCACTTTTACAAACAGAGCGCCTCCTTCCTCATTTAACACGTTGCACTTAAGGATTTACATCTACACCAGTTGAGCAAATCAAAGTTATAGTTCCCTCAGTAACTATAACCTGAACCAAAC
The DNA here is from genome assembly GCF_902686455.1 of Sciurus vulgaris. NCBI lineage: Eukaryota > Metazoa > Chordata > Mammalia > Rodentia > Sciuridae > Sciurus > Sciurus vulgaris. The sequence goes on from NC_136466.1 coordinate 10,923,341, forward strand.
ATAGCTATATTTTTCTGCTGCTGAGTGGGCTTTTAACTCGTGCCTCCTGACTGTGTAGGAGATTTAATTCAAACATTATGCAAAGAAGCAAGCAGCTGCCCAGTGAAGCTTCAGAGTAACTGGCCCTTCAACTAGTGCTTTTGTGCAAGGCTTCTCTGCAGACAGGACACTTCCACACCATGGGGGGAAGCAAGGTGTGACACCTATTCCTGGGTCACAATCTAGCTTGGTTATTGCAGATGATGGGCATTAATGACAGGTATTTTGCAAAGCCAGCACTGGCATGAGGGAGTGAGTGAAACACAAGCCTGGGGTGCAAAATTGAAGGGGAGTCCTCAGAATTCTGTAATCAAGACAAATAAAATGCAATGCAAAATATTTTTTTAATTTAAATAAAAATCAATGCAAAAATCCCACAAGGGGCAAAATATCAAAATATCGATTACTTTTAAAATGTTGCATTCATTTTTTTTTTTTTTTTTTTTTGATTACTGAATTTTTGAGGCCTGCTGACACTTTGCCCTCATCCGCAGGCAAGTGCCTTGCTTGTGCCAACCCTGTCCTATCCCTGCTAGATAAACAAGAGGGGTGTGGGACTGAGGACAGAGGGGCAGCTGTGGAGAGGCCACCAGAGGATGACTGTAGGCAAATCCTTTGAACTTTGGTTGTGGCAGATGAAGGAACCTCAAAGAACACTCTAGAAGTGTTTCAAGATGGTGAGATGGAACAAAACATGGTGGGTTGTTCACTGTATTTTGGGGGGAATTCTGGTCAGCTGTCACAAAAGCTGTCTTTTAATTTTCCAAGTGGATCACCTGAGAATAAATGACCCAAAGACTATGTGGTAAGCAAAATTAAAAAAAAAAAAAATCACCCACTCTCCAAGGCCAACAAACCAAAGATCAGGTCACCCTTGAGTCCTACACCCTGGCCCAGGAACTGCTGTAAGGACCGAATCATGGAATAGCTCATGTGAAATGCAGCCTGCCAGGTCTTTGAGAATGGACCAGGACAGGGCCATGTGCTCCTTAACATAGCCAGTCCCCAGCTTCATCCTGGGTCAGAGCACAGTGAGAGTTGACTTAGTCCATTAATTACCTGCCTGTTCACTTGGTAGGAAGCCCACTGACCTCCTGGTGGCGGGGGCAGAGCATAGGAAGTCTGCAAGTGGAATCCTATGGTAAGGCTCTTCATAGTCTGTAGATTTTAACTGATAAACCAGAGAAAACCCTTTCTCCACCATCATGGGGACAGGTAAACTTGGAGGTACTAGTCACCGTCAAAACGCACACTTTGTGAGTAATCGTCATTTTAAAATGCTTTAAAAGTAAACTTTCAAAAAAGTTTTTATTTTGAAAATAATGTTAGACTTTCAGAAGAGTTGTGAAAATAGTACAGAGTGTTCCTCCGTCCCCTTCACCCACTGTCCTCTAATATAAAGGACAATGATCAAGTCAGACAATTCACACAGGTACAAAGCCACTAACTAAACTACAGGCTTCACTCATTTTGTGGGTTATGTATCCAACGTCCATTTTCTGGTCCGTGAGCCAATTCAAGACCCCACACTGTTTCCTGAGTCCTCTCCGGTCTGTGCAGCGCTTCAATCTTTCATCTTTTATGACATTTTAGAAATACCGGTCTGGTCTGTTATTTTGTATTCCACAACTGGGGCTTGTTGACTACCTTATTATAAGATTGAGGTTGTACCTTGGGGGCAAGAATCCCTGTCACAGTGACGCTCTGCCCTCCTCAGAGCAGCCTGTGGGAGGCGCGTGATGCTGGTGGATTTCCCTTCTGTGATCTTTTCTTTGCTTGGGTGATGCCACGTATATCATGGTACATAGGTTTTTGGGGTTTTATCCACAGTTGATGGCTCCAAACTCCCTGCCCAAGGCAGGTCACGGAAACTAGAATCTCTTCTTCAAGACAGTCATCCAGACTCTAATCTCCCCCCCCTTGGAACTGGTCGAAAGGAAATTCCCTGACCTACCCAGGCTGAGAGTAGATATCAGACCCTGACTTCAGGAGAGGTCCTGCCTTCTGCACTCAGAGAAGGACAGGCCTTGCTGGGCTCCCCACCTAGGCTATGAGCAATATGCCCTGCGATGAAGTCTCCATAAAATCCCCAAACACAGAAGGGTTCAGGAGTTTCCAGGTAGCTGTACCCGTGGAGGTTCCTGGAGGGGGCATGCCCAGGTAGCACCATTGCTCTGCTCCCGTACCCTGCCCTGTGCATCTCCCATCTGCAGCTCTGGAATACCTCTTACAACGCACCAGTAAGCAGGCGTTTCTCTGAATCCTGGTAGTGGCTAGAATCAGAGCAGGGGAGCAAGAATCCTGGTTGTACACCAGCTGGTCAGAAGCACAGGGAAAGCCACCGGGGGCTTGTGACTGGCATCTGAAGTAGGGGTACATGAGACTGAGCCCTTGCCCCGTGGGATCTGATTTTGTCTCCAGGTAGAGAGTGTCATAAGTGCCTGAGAGGACACCCAGCTGCTGTCCCCTGCAGAATTGACTGTTTGCCTGGCCGTGAAGTGATCTGGGTGTGAGAGCAGAGTGGGGGAAGTGAGTCAGAGATTGCTTTGTACTAACCATGCCCGTCAGGCATCTCCACCGTAAGGCCACTATCTCTCCCTGTGCCATGGAAAAGCAGGCACTCGGCAAGCAACTTTGAGACTATGCTAACCACCACCCTCTTTCTCATTGTGTTTTCCCATTGGTTAAATATGCATTGATGGTCCTTCCTGGTAACAAAATATACCCTGGTGTTCACCTAGTCCAAGTCAACCTTTAAATCCCCTTTAAGGACAAAACTGCTACAGTGAAAGATAACCTCCCCGGCAAGCCTGCTTTTCCCACATCTGTGGGATCAGACAGCTGGACTGGCCCAGCAAATCCGTGGACCCAGCTCCATCCCCACCCATGGCCTGCCACAGGGATCAGGGCTCTTTCTCACACTGGCCTGAAGACGCCATTTCCAGTCAATGAGAAGAGCCATGAGAAATGAATCTCCTCCCCTCCCCGGCTCAGGTGGGCGTTCAGTTTGTCTTAAAATTGACATCCTGGCAGCTCAGTCTCTTTGATCTGTCCCAGGAGTCCCAGGAGACCCCATAGAGGACAGCACATTCAGTCGCTGGACAGAAGAAAAGCACCCAGGCAGGTCCTCTGGGCTTCTGGATTTTTCTTGTTCTGGGCAATTCCTTAGAGTCCTGGCAGTGGTGTGCCAGGACACTCTTATCAACTGGCTCTCCAGGAAGAAAAAATAATAAACGCCTGGATAGATGATGTTTCCCCATGTTTGAGCTATAAATACTTCCCTCGTGGTTGATTCCAGGCACCGAGGCTGAGCACTCAATGGTATTTCTGCCATTAAGACACAACAGGTATAAATAACCTCACTCACCGGATAAGATGCAGCAAGGTAATTAGAAAGTTTCTAAGTATCTATTACCTTGATTTTAAGATGGTTTGCTTAACTATAGATTCAAATAAATTTTTTAATTTTAATTAAATTTAAATCCACAAAATTCCTTAACATTTAACACTTGATTTTCAGGAGTTGGTATGAGCGCTATGAGCCTGAGTTCTGGAACACACACCCCTGAGACGGCAGGATGATGCTTCTCTCCAGTCTCTCCAGGATTCCCGCACCCTAGGGCCAGATGCCCGGCAGGGGAAGCCTGTGCTTCAGCTGGCCACAGGCTCTGGTGATTCTTGGCAGACCTGCCATGCATGGAGCCCAAGGCCCCAAAGCATCTGGCTGTTGCCAGGGCTGGCTGAGGGTCGCCTTCAGCACTGACGGGGCCGCAGAGCCCTTGCTAGGCTCTGTACCCATCTACCACACTCCTGGGAAGCCACTGACCCTTTGCTGATCTTGCAAGAATTGCAGCCATGTTTAGAAGCAGCACAGGAGGGAGGGGAACAGAGGAGGAAGAAGAAAATCACATGTTTAGGACGACAGGCCAGGCACGGGCTGATGTCTTCACAGGTGTTCTTGTTCACTACATTCCCACGCCCTGGAGAAACTGTACCCCACTCTACAGAGAGCGGGATGATTTCCCAGGATTCCGCGGTTGATAAACAGCAGAGCTGGAATTTCTCCCCAGGTCTGTTCACTGCTCCAGCCCCAGAATTCAGAACAAATGCGCATGATAGGTGCTCTCTAAACACATTTGGGATGACCCATGTATGTGTTCTGACTCCAAAACTTGTGCATGTACCTGTACCAGGTGAGACAGTGGAGTGGAAGGGGAAGTGGAAGACCCAGCATGTGTGAGAGGTTGGTGGCCTCCAGGAATTTCTCTGTCATGGACTCCTGAACTTCAGTGCCACGCCACCCAGCCTCTCTGAGGCTCAGCCTCCTATTGGTAAATGGGGATAATAAAACCTATCTCACCACATGGTAGCCAAGAACAAACTACTGTGATGTCACCATCCCTGGGAAGCCATTCCTTTGGCCTGGGAAGGGCCCATCTAACACCAGGGAAGCCAAGAAAGAGGGGGGAAAAGAAAACGGACCACTAGCTCAAGGTGATGTTTGGGACATTTTTAGCTGCTCTTTGGAATACACCACAGACAAAAGAATCTCAGGGAGCCTTGTCTCCTGCCTTTATTTGAAATGTGAGGGTGTTGGTGGGTTAGAAGAAATCCCAGCTGCTTTGCAGGTGGTATTGATCCCTGGGATTTCAATGGTAATGCAAAGAGACCCAGCAGCTTCCCTTCCACCCTGCATTGGGCAGGCTGCTGGGATCCTTAGAGACCCACAACTCAGGGTGGTCCTGGGGGATGTGCTTCAGAAAGCACTACAGGTGGCTTCTTCCCACAGGGTAGGGCAGGGGCAAAGATACCCTCCAGCCCTGTGAATCCTGCTCATATAGAGCCATGGCCCTCCACTGGGACCTAACAGAGCCCAAGATGCTGCCTTTTACTGTCAATGTCTGATACTCTTTGAAGGAGAGAGAGAGAGAGGGAGGGGGAGAGGGAGAGAGGGGGAGAGAGGGGGGGAGAGAGGGAGAGGGAGAGGGAGAGAGGGAGAGGGAGAGAGAGAGAGAGAGAGAGAGAGAGAGAGAGAGAGAGAGAGAGAGAGAGAGAGAGAGAGAGAGAGAGAGAGCTCCCAAGCACATACAGCTCCCAGAACCATACTTGCTTATTCATGTCAGACAAACCACCTATGGGGTAGCCATGGGAGTGGCACATGGGAGTAAAAGGTAAGAAATTGTTAAATAAAAGTACAAGAGGCAATTATTGTCACTGAGCTCCTGTACTGGAGAACCATTAAGTGCCCTGTAATCAGAAAATCCCCCAACAGACCAGTTTTTCCTAAAAACAGGAGATTCATGGAAAGTCATTGGAAAGGACCCAGCATTATTAAGAAAAAAAAAAAAAAAAAAAAAATCCCTCTGCTTTGACCCTCACAGGGATGGTGGCAGGATGAGATGTGACATCAACCAAGCCACTCTCCTGCCTCTTCTGTTTCCTGGTCCTACTCCAGCTGCCTCCCACAGCCAACCATTCCACCACGCCCACTGTAGGAGCTCTCCTGGGTTTCAGAACAGACGCTGCTCTAGTCAAAAGCCAGTCCAATCACCAAAATTGATTTGATAAAATTTTGGTTTTTTGACAAAATTCACAAACAATAGAAGGCCTTGCATGGGCCATGAGGAAGGTGCGTCAGGAGCTGAGGAGGGGGATTAATTCAACCCTCAGCCCCTGACATCTAAAGAGTGCCCCAAAGAGGAAGCATTCCCTCATAGCACCCGAGCAGAAGCCCGTGTGAAAGCAGACGCTGCTGTTCATTTTTTGAGGGGGGTTCATTCATTTATTCTTTCCCTTAACAGATAGCTTTACAAGCCAGGCACCATCTGGGAAGGGCAAGGGGTAGTGCCAAAAAGACAGAGGATGACCACATCAGGCTATGAAGGAGCCGCTGCTGCTCCCAGGACCACACAGAGTCAGGGAGGGCTAGAGAAGGCTTCCCAGGGAGACTGGATCCCAGACACTGGGCTGGGTGGGTGCAGAGGCAGTGTGTCCTGGGGACAGAAGCCCGAACTCAGCTGGTGGCAGTGAGCTGCACCCCGGAGGATTCAAGTCGGTGGAGAGGAAGATGGGGAGCGCAGGTGGAGCAGCCGGGGGGAGACTTAAGGGGTCAACTCGTGAAGTCTGCTGTCTGAGCGTCCATGCTCAAAGCCTGGCAGAACTACAGAACTACACACAGAACTGTGTAGCACAAAAGGATGGGGCGGGAATGTCAGGGTGAACACAGGCAGGAAAAGACAGAGGAGAAAGTCTTAGATTCTGCCCTGGGGGTGGGAGGAGGAGATGCAATGGAGAAAACCTCAGATGCCCTCCCTACTAGGGGGATGAATAATGGTATGGGAACCTCAAACCGACTTGACTAATAGAAGAGTATCACCCCTGCCCCGCTGTGTGGTCACTACAGACTCAAGTGATCTTTTCAAAGGCCATTCTGGGTATCCCTAGCTCCAGGATGCAGAGACAAACACCACCACTTCCTCTTCAGAATTAGGAGTCATCTTAACTCACTTATGATTGCTGAGCGGGGTTCAAAATGATGACTCTCTTAGAGAAATGAAACATAAAAAATGAAAACGCTCTTTTTAGAGGAGAAAAAATTAACTCCCTCTGGGCCTGATGGGAAATTAAATTTTATGATTTACTCAGCAGCCAGTCAGCCACAGAATAGAGTCCACGTGAAAGGATCTTTCAAAGAAACGCAGTTGATAACTGCACTGGCTCAGGAGGGGGTGGGGGTGAAGAAAAGAGTTAATAGAGGTCCGCATTGGGTCTTTTATCCTTCACCTGAGCTGGGCCCTTTCATATGCTAAGTGGACTCCCTCAAGCTGGGCTGGGAAGTTGAACACTATCATTAAAAAAAAAAAAAAAAAATCAACACGCAGGCTAAGGCATCCTGTCCCCCACCCCCAATCACACTGCCACCCAGGGTTACACAAAATAAGGCAAGCCTACTGAGCTGGGCTGTAATTACCCCAACAATGACCACTGAAGACAAGCATCCTGGCCCACCACCCAAGTGGAAACTGGCATCCTGCACCATAATTGCTAACTTCCGCATGTGGTCCACCCCATCAGGTTCCGGTAGGTGGACAGTCTACCCTGGGGGTGGGACAAGGAATTGTTCCATGGTGCCAACTAAGAGCTAGTAATAAATGGCTATTCTATTATTAACATAGAGGGTCTGAATAACCAAAGAAAAACTCAGGGACATTTGCCCTTGGAGTCTTTTTATATTTTTCTCCAAATTTCCAATATGTTACAGGTTGGTGCCTCTCAAAACCACATCCAATGCACACCCAATGGTCTGGATTTTCAAAGTCAGATCTTTGCATGTGCTAGGTCCCTGCTACCCTGCGGAAATGAATGAGTTGAAAGTCTTTGCTATCTTGTGGTTTTTTAAATGCACACTGGAAAGTGTTAGATTTTATGGACTGAAGAGGGCTCTTAAATTAAGAAGGTAAAGAACTGAATATAAATCCAACCGTTCTTCCATTTTCAGTGAAGGAATACTGAAGGGAGAAAAAAAGAGATAATTTTCAAGTAGCAACTCTTAAAGTGTGGTCTCTGGGCCAGCAGCAGTGAAGGCACCTGAGAACTCATTAGAAAAATAAATGGTCAGGTTCCCTCCTCCAGACCCAAGATCAGACCCCTGCCATAGCCAATCAGGTCAGTGGGGGTGTGTGCTTCAGTTTAAGATCTTCTGCACTGGATCTGTGGTCCTTCACCCTGGCTGCCTGTTAGCACCACCTGGCAAACTTTTCATTGTGATGCCCCTGCAGACCCAGAGCTATGAAATCAGAATGCCTAGCACTGGGTCCTGGGCATGCTGCTTTTGAAGGACTCCCCAGATGATGTGAATACGCAGTCAGCATTGAGAATCACAATAAACTAGAATAAGAGAAATTTAGATTGGATGCTTTGGGATTTTCAGTTCAGCTCAAAGTAACTGTGACCACAGAATGAGTCCTAAGCATCACAGAAGCAGCTTCGAGAGGAGAGAGTTCCACCTTCCTGAGCTGGAGGGGGATGCGAGGCTCACCAGTCTTGGACCTGACTCAGTGGTGACAGGAGAATTTAGGAGCTCATCCAGCAAACACAGTTCCTCCGCTGAGAGGGGAGGGCTAGTCCCCACTGTCTGGTCTCAAAATAAAAGCCATGCCCTCGGAGACAGTGAAGAGTGACACCATAGTGCCCACGCACCTGACTCCAGATGCCACAGCCCCTCGGGGACCTCAGGACTCCTGGCTGCTGCGTGGCCTTGGAGCCCTGAGTGCCAGGGTGCGTGGGACAGCAGGCCCTTCTCACTGGTGGCTGGTATAATGACAGCCTGTTGGGGCAGAGCTTGAGGGGGCCACTCTCCTGGGTTGGGCAGAACCTCAGCGCCCTGCTTTACAAATGAACTGTGGACCAGGACCTTGGCAATTAGCCCACGGTAACCGTGTTCCTCAAACTGGGGTACACTGGCATAGTTTCAAGGACCTATGACTTTTTTCCCACAGTGAAAGGGATTTGAGCATTACTGAAGGATAAGAAACGTTGCAAATTGGCTTTTCAACAGAAAGAGGCAACACTTTCCGATGTTACTGCAGAGATGATGGACCAATCTCCACATCCCTGCATGGCAAGAGTCAGACCAAACTCTTCCTCCAAAGGACGCCAGGGACCCAATGGCACAGTCTGGAACCAGCTGAAGAGCTGGCTAGGTGAGGTGCTTACAGAAACTGCCTCACATCATCACCCAAAGGGCTCTTGGGTATCCAGCCCCTTGGGTATTACCTTTCCAGGAAACAGGGTTGGGAAGAGAAAAGGAAGGGGAAGACCCCGCCTCTGTACCCTAATGCCAATGGTGACAGAGACTTTGCAGTGTGACCAGCCTTGAATTTTGACCCTGGCCTCTATTTGTTGTCTGATCTTAAATGTTAATCAAGTCTATGAATGTCAGTTTTTTCAACTGTAAATGGGAATATTAAGCCTCAGTGTTTAAGATCAGGGTGAACATGTGGACGGCATTTTGCACCATGCTGAGAAAACTGCAAATGAAGTAGCAGCTATGATCCTTAATTATTCACCCTTGAGCACCAGCTGAAGATTCACCTCCTTTGTGAAGGCTTCCTTGAAAAAAATATTTATTAAAACACACACGCAGCGTGCTTTGTAGCTCTAGTACCCTTAGTATGCACGTAGACTCTAGTTATTATATTGCAGGTTCAGTGGCCCTTATCTGAAATGCTTATGATCAGAAGTGCTTCAGACTTTGGATTGTATTTGGATTTGGGGATATTTGCATATATAGATATAATGATATATCTTGGGGATGAGTCCCAAGTCTAAACAGAAAATTCATCTGTATTTCGTATGTAGCTATACACACAGCCTGAAAGTAATTTTATTCAGTATTTTTAGTAATTATGTGCAAGAAACAAGGTTTCAAGGACTGGAATTTTCCACTTGTGGCTTGCTCAAAAAGTTGCTTATTTACATGTCTGTCAAGGTTTGCTTAAGGAAACAGACCATGCCTTATGTCCCCAATGCCTAACACACACCTGGCACATCATATATATTTTTGAGTGAATGGATGTAGCAAGATACTACATTCACCAAGTAATAAAGAGACTCTTTTTAAAAAATGGTGCTGTGCGGCATAGTTATACATAAGAGTGGGGTTCATTTTGACATTTTCATAAATATGGATAACACAGTTTTCTCCATTTCAATCCCCAGTACTTCCTCTTCCTCCCCGCTGCGCCCTCCCCAGGCCCCTCCCTCTACTCTACTGGTCTTAATTGGGATGGAGAGAACAGGAGGAAGAGACAGGAGAGAGGCCACACAGGAAGAAGTTGATAATAATGGTTGACTATAGCAGGGGGGATATAAGCAGTCAAGAAATCATAGAGTTCATCCAGAAAGCTCTTCTCTGAGGATGTTCTAGCTGGGGGAGGGGCAGGGCTTACCCACAAAGACTGACAGGTTGGTGGGTCCACATGGTCTTCTGAAACCAGACCCATCTAAGGGCAGGCTCCCTGTGGACGCTTTCACACACAAGGTAGAGCTGCCAGAGGAACCACCCTCTTCCAGTTCTTAAGTATTCCAGTCGCAGCCTCCCAGCTGATTGTGGTTCTCTACAGATTCTGCCTTGGGAAGCCTTCCACCTGCTCCTCCAAGACCCAGACCTTCCTTTCGGTTCCCCCTGCCTGATCTGTGTGATGACTACCAAATACAACCTGGGTTCACTGCCTCGGCCACCTCCCAGCCACCATCCCATCCCTCGCCACCCTCTCTCTGGAGTATGGGCCTGGGCGATCCGCCCATTCAGGAAGAGCCTGACCATTTTCACTACTGCAGGGGTGACTGGAGAGACAAAACCCAAATCAATCAGTCCAGGAAGCAGGTAAGGGTGCTTTCTGGAGGGCAGAGGCATAAGAACTACCGCTAGCCTGCAAAGCAGGACTTGAGCACATGGACAGCCATCTAGGCCTGCCTACCCGCACACCTTCTCTCAGAAAGCCCACTCACCCGGAGACAAGGACAGTGTGCCCCATGCCTAACGCCTGCTGTCCCAAGGCATGGCTCACAGCAGTGGGGGTAATCTCATGGAACGGCAGGCCCTGAGCAAGCCTGGGCTTTTCTCTTTAGACTTCAGCTGCTCTTCATCAGCATCAATATTAGAACTTAACCATCTCAGCCCTTGTCTGAGTTCAGGACCACGGCGCCATCGTGAGGACTCACCTCGTCCTGACAGCTGAGGACCTCCAAGATGCTGTTGAGCAGTTCCACACAGAACTTCTTCTCCTGGGTCTGGTGCTGCATCTCCTCCTTTGGCTCCAGCAGCTCCTTCAGCTCCTTGGTGATGACAGGAAGCAGAATGTCCCGGCACTCTAGGAGGAAGGGCATCCACAGGTATGTGCTTTCCTCATCCGTAGGATCCTGTTCTTTCCTCATGTATGTGTGTGTGTTTATAAGTATACATATACATATACACACACACATATGTATGTATGTATATATGCACACACACATATAATTACATATTAGCTTTTCATTAAATTTTCATAATTATAATCATATATAAACTATATTATATTTATGTGTAATTGTACTTTTTCATTAAATAAATTATTCATAAATATATTCTTATTAAAAATTTAATATTGAAGTTAGGTTAAGATTTCTTTGGAATATCAGTCACAATTCTGGTTCCTCCTCTATCCCCAATTCCCTGGAGGCAATCAGTTATTTTATTCCATATATATATATGTTTATATGATATAAACGCTCTCATTTTTATTGCACTTTTCTACTGTGACTGTGAACCTTCAAGTTCTTTTCTTATGACCTTGCAGAGACACGAGGTCATTAGAAAACATATGGAGTCATCTTGTTTTGCTTTCTTTCTACACAAAAGGGGCCTTGGCTGCATGTTAGCACTCAGCACCCTGACTTGTCACTCACTTGCCAGTGTGTCCTGGAGCACTGTTGATGTTATCGCCTATCAGGGCTAGCTTACTTACTAAACCGTATTATGGCATCCCAAAGTGTGGATGTTTGCTATTGCCCAGCCCCCACTCGTGGGTCTTTTCACTGTTAGAAACCATACAAAATGTGAATGACCTTCCCCTTGCAGTCTCGTGAATGCTGCTTTCATTTTAAGTAAATTGAGACTTTTTCAGAGAAGGGTATCTCTCTTGACGTTGCTGTCTTGAGAAATTTTTCAAAGGTTCTGAAGCCCTACACAGTTTCATCGCTTTATTTCCTTTGAAAATAGAAAGGCTTAAGATGTCGCAAGCCATTCACACCCAGGTCTGCGTGAGCCGAGCTGTGAATCATACACACCATGATTTCCTTTAAAGTCAGTCCAACAAATAGACGTTTTGACCTTTTGAAGCACCGTATATCTAGAGGTTCACGGATGAGACATGGTTCCTGCCCACTGGGCACTTAAAATCCAACAAAAGTGATTAGCCATAAAATCAATGAGCAGTGGCAGAAATTAGAATAAGGTATAGGTGGAAAGAGCTAGATGCCATCTTTTGTTCTGTACACTCCCTGCCTTTCTCAGGACATACTGGCACCTGACCCCAAACACGGTGGCCCCTGCTGTCTGACACTTAAGGGAACATTTATAATACTAACTGCCAAAGTTACCAATATATCTCCAGTGCTTACAATGTGCTGGGCCACTAGACACCATTTCAAATGTCTTGCACGAATCACATTGGTTAGCCCTCCAGGTGACCCTAAGCGGTAGCCGATGGGGACACGAAGGGGCCAAGACATTGCAATTGGCAGTCTCACAATATGCCCTGAAGACATCCGAAGGCGAAATAGCTCTGGCTGGAGAGGTCAGGGAGATTACAGGCTCGAACAGAACCTGGTCCCTGCTCTGAGGGCCCCAATCTCAGCCTGAAATCAAGTCCTAATCTATTTGTTTAATGTCCATTCAGTCCACCAAAGTGTAAGCTCCATAGAGTTGGACTGAATTCAAGTGCCTAATACCAACCAGGATCACAGTGTCAAGCCGTGGTTGAACGAGCAGAAGAGATGGCTTTTGAGCTGGTTTTAACACTGCCAGAGGCAGGGCAGGGAATTAGAACAGTGGATGATTTATAGTACCACACCGAGAGGGCGTGGGACATTCTCTTGCAAGTAAAATAATGGGAGATAACATTGCAAAGGAAAGTTCTGAAAGGCAAAGGGAGATGTCAGTTCTATGGAAACAGATTTGTAGAAAGCAAAATATTTGATCCAGTTACACTTAAAATTATAGATGAAATCACAGGCCATGGGTTTAATGGCACTTTATATGTTTACCTATTCTAGTAAATTTAAGAATAATCAGACCTGAGAAGTTTGCACTTAAGAGGTCATTGGCCTGAGGGCTTTTGAGAGTACAAGACACTGAAATAGACAATACCCTTTGCTTAGAGAGATAAGGGGAAGGTTGGAGAATGTGTGCATCCCAATTACCATATGATTTAAGTTAAATCTATACTTAGCTCTTATCTTGTCATAAGGAAGTTGAGTTTCTGTCCAGATATATTTATTAAAAAGGTCAAGGGAACTTTTCCACAATGTTTGTTCAGAAGTTTGCTTTTAAATGTATCTTTAAGAGAATATTAAGGTATCGTTCCCTGTGTTCAGATACCTGTCCCAGGAAACCAGGGATAAGTCTGGAGTGGTAGGCTCTCTGCTAGAAGATGCACAACCTCACCAGCTTGGATACTTAACTGCCTGATCATGCCTCCACTCTTGCTCCCACAATTAAACCCAACAGAAGGTAAGAATTGTAAATTCTCTCATTACATTAGACAAGGGTTATAAAGTCTTCCTCTTCAAAAAGTTTATTTTGCAAGAAAATAAATAAGAGATTCTAACAAAGGAGGTTTACAACACAATAAAACCACTTGTTCTTCCACAGTCCCCTGAGCAAAAGGGAGCCACCAGAAAATGTCCTTGAAGAAGAGTCATGTCCCTGCAGTGCAAACAATGGCCGAAGGACAAACCCAGAGGCTGGTGAAGACACCCTCGTGATAACCCAGGTGGTGACACAGAGAAGAGAGTCTGGGACCCCCGCCCCAGGTCCTGCTTCTGACACAACACACTGATGTTCTGCTGAAGCTAACGATTTGATAAGATCTTGAAGGATGGTGGAGGAAACAGATCGAGAGGGGTCAGTTGTCTTGAGTTTACAACCTAAGGAGCTAGAAAGGCAGCTTAGTATGGAGCGTGCTCAGCATGCAAGAGATCCCAGGTTCAATCCCAGCACCAGAACAAACAAACAAAAAGTATTAAAAAAAGACAGCATCTTAAGAACAAAACAGCCTTTTGCTTCTCAACAAATTACTTAAAACTCTTCTAAAGTAACACTGTGAGCTCACTAGGGCCTTGAGGAAGGAGAGGCTGGAAGGCAGATAAAGGGCTAACTCATTTATGCGATTAGCTACCTCATTCACTCATTCAGTCAGCCTGACCTTCACTCAGTCTCTCCACGACCTTTATTGAGGGGTTGCTATGTATGAGGACTATTTCAGGGTGAAAGGGAAGATGGTAGGTTAATCACCTGTCACAGCAACCAAGCCAGCTGACATCAGAAGCAGATGGGTATAAGTGACAAAATAAACCTAGGGCCTTTATGTCTCTAGAGGGCAATGTGTTAGAAGTGGCCATAAAATAGAGCTGTGTAATAACAGAGGCCACGTGTTGTACCCTAGTTAGGTGATCTCAGTTAGATCCCATTACAAACACTTAATCCAAGAGGAAACGGCTGGTGATAGATTTTAGACATTAATGACCCCCCCCCCCCTCCGGGGAAGCCAGGGAACTTTAAATACTACTTTAAAAATGAGCTAAATTAGTAGATTCTCATGGAAAGCTCTCACATTGAGCTCCCTATCCCTAGAAATATCCAAGCAATAAGGTTGCTGCTTAAGGGCTGAGATGATGGAAAATAACTTATTAGGCAAAGGGTTGAATCAAGTTATGATTAAGCCCCATCCAAAATTCTAGTATTCCATAAAGTACAGGTTCCAAGCAAGTGGAAGGAGGAAGGGTATATTTATTAAATAGAAAGGCAGTGGAGCTGTTTGCATTTCTTTTAAGTCACTGAGGTTAGGGAGCTGTGGACTAGGCCCCAGCAGCAGAGGTAGTTCATCAGTCTGGAAGGTGTCGGCTTTACAAATTAGCAGAACCTGCATCCCTATAAGAGGGAAGCTCGTGGTGCTGAGAATCAGCAAGATTTTCATGGAGGAAGCCATTAATAACACGGCCTGTTTTTCAGAAAGTACTTTGTCTTCTCTTTAACCATGATTTCTCAGAAATGTCTGGCTCCTCTGTTTTCCAGATGAAATAATTTTTCTCATTTGTAATTGGAGCTGTGAAATTATATTAGTCTGTAAAGCTTCAGGAAGCAGCGTTTCTAAATTGTCCCTTGATTGTCAAGCAAACAAACATAAATGGTTTAAAAGATAAATATTGCAAAGCCTTAAATCAATCTTCGTAGGCAGAGGTAATGAGTTCCAGAGACCTGAGCACCCTCGCAGGATTCCTGCCTCGGGTGCCTGAGGACTGACGGAAGCTGGGAGATCTGCCACCAGGTGACAAGTCCAAATTGTAATTCAAACCAGCCACCGAGGAATCTGCAGAGCCTCTCGACTCTTTGTATTTTAATCAAAAGGAATTCTCTTTTTGCCCAGTGACTGCAAAAAGGAAATGCAGTGATTCTGGGCTCTGGTTTCTCTGTTCTTCAAGGAAGTTTTGTTTCCCTCCCTGAATTCATAGACCTCATCAAGTGTGATGTGTTGCTACAGTCACTTCAGGACTCAGGGACACTTCAACAAGGTGATGCCTTTCCTCACCTGCTCCTGCATCACATCAGACCCATAGAAAGAACAAAAGGCAGAGTCTTTGTCCTCTTTGGAAAACCACCCTGAGGTGCTTCAAGCCAAAAATAACATCTGTGACCGAAGTCACAATCCCAGCAACAGAGGGAAGCACGCCTAAGAACCTCGCCTGGACCCAAACATCTTCCCCAGGCATCTGTTCTTTCTCCTACACTCTCTCCTGGGTTCACACAGCGAACCTCACAAACTTGGGTACCATCTTGATTCTATCTTCTCTCCATAACCAGTATGCAGTCCATCATGGAGATGAAATATCCATCCTTCCTCCCAGCCACCTTCTCCCACATTCTGGGACTCCTTACTATCTATGCACACAGGAGTCCCCTGTGATCAGGAAAGCTTCCTACTGTCCTCAGGGCGGGTTGGATAACTCTTGGCAGCTGCAGGCCTCTGAGAGACTCCTTTACCTCTCCCCACCTTGTTCCCACCACTCCTCCGCCTCCCTCTCTGACCCAAGGGTGCTCTCCTCCTCCTTGCTGGCTTTTCCTCTCCAGTACTGGGGATCAAACCCAGGGATGGATGCTCTGCCACTGAGCTACATCTTCAGCCCTTTTTATTATTTTTTGTTTAGAGACAGAGTCTCCCTACATTGCCCAGACTAGTCTCAGAACTGCAATCCTCCAGCCTCAGCCTCCCAAGTAGCTGGGATTTCAGGATGCGTCACCACACCCGGCTCCACTTCTGGATTTCTGCATGTTCCTTTCTTTGCCCAGAATGCCCTTCGCCTGACTCCTTTTTGCCTTCTAGATCTTAGCTTGGATATCGTCTGCTCTAGGATGACTTTCCCAGCACACCAACTCTGACTTGGTCAGTTCTCCTCTGCGTTCCTGTAGCTCCCCGCCTACATTTCTATCTTGCCATTTATCACACTAGTCAGCTTTTTATAGCAGTGACCAAATATCTGACAAAACAACTTAGAGGAGGAAAGATGAATCTTGGCTCATGGTCTCAGAGGTCTCCATCCGTGGGCAGCTGACTCCTCTGCAGAAGCATGATGGCAGAAGGGCCTGGTGGAGGGAAGCTGCTCCGTTCAGGCAGCCAGGAAGCAGCAGGAGACGGGGTGGGAAGGTAAATGCCTCTGGTCACCCCCAGGGACCACCTCCCAGAACCCACCCCACGCTTCAGCCATTGCCTCAAAGCTCTACCTCTGACTCTTGCTATATCGAGAACCATGCTTCCAATATGAGCTTTTGGGGACACTTCAGATCCACACCACGACGGTGGTCATTGTCTATGGAATAGGAGAGCAGTGAGATTCCTGTTTATTGTCCAAGAAATGAAATTGAGACCCAAGGTAAGGGAAAAGAGCTGCTAATCACCCCACATTCAAAATCCAAATTCTCTCAGGAGCTGGGGCTCCCCATCACCCCTGCAGGCCCTTGAGAGGCTCAGGACCAGTCCCATGCCAGTTTGCATGTACTCATCCCAGAACTGGGAAAGGGTGGAGGGGAGCCTCAACAAACAGGCACCCTGCTCGCCCCTCCCCAAAGCTGAGCCCAAGCGAGGGGAACCAAAGATGTCACTCACGAAGTACGTGAGACAAGACTGGCACCTGATATCCCTTCCAGGGAAATGTCTGCTGTCTCTGATCTGGGTACGGCCTGGAGTGGACAGACTGTGGAACATTCAGGAGTGTGGTACCCTCTGCTTTTCCAGCGCCTGCCTTACTGTGGAGAAGGTTAACACAAGCAGTGGGTTTGTGTTGGGGGCTCAGTCACATCCCATGTGGGCACCTACATTTATAAGCAGCTGCCACTTGGAGTTTCATTCCACGCCCGGCCAGCCTCTCACTTCGTCACCAGCACGGGTTAATCGACTCTCCAATCCTGGTCGATTTTTCAGACTTTAAGGTGAGACTCATTCGGCTTTGGCCAAGTCCCTGTTGACTGGGAGGCAAACTGGGCTGAGCTCAAGCCCCCTGGGGACTTGACAGCTCATGGCTGTCAAGCTGCTCGGCCTCCCCCAGGCCTTTGGGCATGTGGGAAACCGTTTGATTGAGACCCAGCTTCTCCCGGGCAAGGCTGAGCGTGGCGTAAGCCCCGTTAGGCTCTGACCAGCTGCTTTCCCTCCACGGGTTCAGGAATGTTTCAGATGTCAGAGGCCACCTGGCTGGACCAGGGAGACACGGAGGAGGGCCTCTGCAGACGCTACTTTGCCCTGACAGTCAGCAAGCTGTCCTGACAGCCTCCCTCCCCCAGCCAGTGTGCCGCAAGGAAAACTAATTCCACCCACCGGGAAATCAATAGCTACCCACGAACTTCAAATTCCAGCTCAGGTTGCAAGACTTTTACAACTCTACTATCGTGTCCCCAAAGCACTTCTGTGGTTCCACATGATTCACTTTCTTTACCCCACTAAAAACACAATAATTACAACATCAAGCAAGATCCACAGCTCTCCTCTCCAGCCTGCCTCCACCTGGTGTACGGCTCCCATCATGAACCCTCAGGCTAAAAAAATAGAGCCCACTCTGAGACAGTAGGCTCAGTGGCTCTTGGAATCTCTCCAGGTATCTTAGAAGGGAGACGGAGTAGTTAGGCCGAGAATCCTTCAGAAGAAATGTACTTCCAGGACTTGATGCTAGCACCCATCTCAAGTCCAAACCAAGCTCTGGTTTCTACCATATCTCCTTTATGGTTAACACAATAGGTGACTTTTTTCACTAAACCTATAAGCAAATGCCCTATAATCACTTGGTATGTAGCAGGCATAAACCTAGTGAGCTCAGGAAGGGTAGATTGATACTAAATAGCTGGAATTTTTTTTAGAGGATGTGAATATGGTTATGTCCAAAAAGAAAATCCATGCTATTTATTAATATTATTGGAAATCTCTGATAGCCTCTGAATATTTTAATCTTAAATATATAAGCTTGATTGATTTTTATTCATGCACACACACCTGCACACATACTTAGTCAATGAATACTATGGCAGACGCTATTCTGGGGTTATTATATTCTAGCGGGTTGTTGTCAACAATTAAGAAGATAAAAGTTCTCTTCTCCAGGTTGAATTCTCTGAGATGAAGTTTGGGTAAAGGTGACTTAGGAAGTGTTCCTAAAATAAAAAAATAAAATCCTGGAAGGATAGTGGGGAAGGGAGGCTATGGAGGGATTTGGAGGATGCATAAGTTTCAGAGAAGGCAGCCTCCAGGCTTCACCCCACAGGGAGGAAGGACATGGAGCATCCAGACCAGGGGATGGGGCAGGGCCTGGGGTATTTCCTGAGCATGGACAAAACAGCTCCTGCAGGCTGAAGGCAGCCCTGGGAGGCAGGTGCTGTGGAGAGGAGAGGCCCCTGGGCAGAGCCCTGAGGCCCAGGCTACAATAAGGGACCTCAAGAACTGCCAGCAAGAAGCCAGGGAATAGGTAGAAGACAGCCTGCAGACTGACAAGCTCATTTGCCATCTGGGGGGCAGTCAAGGAAGGCCAATCTGAGATGCATACACTTGAGCCCGGGGAACAGCATGCAAAGATCTCAGGGAAGAGCATTCCAGGCAGAGGAAATGGTAGTCAAGGTCCCAGGGCACAGACATGCTTAACTTGTTGGGGAATCACATGGAGACAGTGTGGCTGGGCTACAGGAAAGGGAGAGAGTAATGTGGACAACAAACTTGGAAGAGTTGGCCAGCACCACGTCTCGAAAGACCCCGGGCCCAGGGTTTTGGTTGCTGGGTCTGTTTTTAATGGAGAGTGGGAGGTGTTCATAGAAAGGAAGGTGGGACAGGAGCAGGCTTTATGTAGCCGGGGTGGGGTGGGGGGCGAGAATCTAGTATATATTGGGTCCTCATTATCAGGAATTCTCTCTATGGTATAGTATATCATTATAACTACTTTATGGATGAGGGAACTGAAGTTCAGAGAGGTTTAGAAACTTGCCTAAAAATGAACAGCTAGTAAGTGGCAGAGCTCATTTAAACCCAGGAAATGTGATCCTAGAGCCCAAGTTCACAGCTAAGTCACCCTGGCTCCTTAGTGTAGGGGAGCAAAGGCAAAAGCTTGATTATTTTGCTGCAGTAGAGAAAGGCAGAAATGGAAACCCTGGGTTATGTTTTAGAAGCAGAATCAATGCGACTTGGCAGGGCATTCAGTATGCTATGTCCATGGGTAAGCACACGCATTTTGGAATATTTCAGTACAAGAGGAAAATATTTCTTTTAGGGCTTATCAAATGAGGCTCTAACCATGGAGAGCGTTTCCTTGTTTCAACTAGCAAGTAATGAAAGACTCCCATCAACGTTTCCCTGAAGGAAGCCATTAGGACAGACTGGCATGTTCTGACAGGTCCTTCGCCCTTCAGTGGCCCCAGCGCACTTCTCTGCGACTGCTGACCAGCCTGCTCACAGCTGGCTCACTCATTAAACCACAACCAGGCTCCACAGCAAGTGCTTTTAAGAAGATAAAGACGCAGATGGGGCCAGTGGAGCGGTGGTTCCCAGTCTGCTCTGCTCCCTAATGCTTAGAGGGGCCGCATTTGTGATGCAGCGCCGGAGGACTGGGCTTGGCCTGTTAGAAGACTGGGTCTCGCCCCGCCGTGGAAGGAGAAGCTAACCCAAAGCCCTGGGGCTGCACCGTGGTGCCTCTGTGCTGGCCACCTTGGTGATCCTCAAGGGGACTCCTGGGAAAGCAACGTGCTCCATTTCACGTGCACACAAGGGGAGAAGTGCATCAGATGGCTTCCTGATTGCCAGGAGCATGCCGCACATCCCTTGTCCCCATTTGCCCCAATCCAGTGACATGTGGCCCCCATTTGCTCCAATTCAGTGACATGTGGCGTTCACATCAATTTCTAAGCATTCAGGACACCGATCAGAACAGTCAGCCCCACCCGGACTCTCCAGGGCTGATCAACCGGACCCACAGCCTCTCTCTGACACTAGACTACAGGTGTCCCTAAGGCCCTGCCCCTTCTGGAGACTCACCCAGTTCCCTGCTCCCAAGGATTCCTCTTTCCTTAACAAGGGACACGTACAGAGGTGACTTTTTCTGAGTCAGTTTGAAGTTGTACGCTCAAACGGCACTTTCCCAGTAGTCACGATGACAGATATATTTTAATCAGGGACAGACACTGTTGGGAATGAGAGTGAGGGCAGAGTGGAATGCTGATCCTGGGGGTGTTCAGGGTGTACCAGCTCCTACTGGGCTCCAGGGGGTGTCCTGGAATTCCTCTGACCCTTTCCAAAACCTCCTGTACAGCCTGCATCATCCCCATCTCACAGATGAGCAAAGAGGAGCTCCGAACAGCTTGCCCAGGGTCACCTCGCCGGTGTGATGGCCGCAGAGAGCAGACTCCAACACACTCGGCTCACGAGTGCTAGGTGTCACTCCCAACCGCCGGATGCACAAACCAGAGGCAGCTCCTCTCGGCTGCCGTAGGTAGGCTCCACCACTCTGGAAGAGGGGTTTGTTTAGTGCTTCGCTGATGTGTGCTGTTGTTTCAGGAGGTTGGCTCTCCCATTCTAGAACTCAGCATCCATGAGCATTAGTCACCTTGGGTTTAATCGCTCACTGTTTTATTCAGCTACAGCGGTTGGGGCTCCTTCCTGCACGTGGCTAGCGAGCAGCTGTGGTGACCTGCCTGGTTTAGCACCTCTTCCTCAGTAGACCGTGAGAGCTTGGAGGAGGACCTCGCCCGTAGCGTCGTGCCCCCCACTGCTCCTAGCACCATGTCCCCTGTCACCCAGAGGATCGTTGTAAGCGTGAGACGAATGAAGGAGTTTTGCTGGTGTCAGGGGGACCCTGCTCTGCCTGCACCTGGCCACCCTGGGAATCCCAACACCACTAGTGCTGGGTTACTTCAATATTCTTTCTCTGGAATGAGGTGTGACTGCCAGAGTGGGGGACAGAGGACCCACATGCTCCATACCCTCCCCACCTAACTCATGGCCTTCCAGGCATTGACTTTATTGGGTCAGGAAGGAGGACAAAGGGACGTGGGGATCTGAGTTAGGGGTTGGGAGACCCGGTAGGAGCCCCAGGCTTATTACTGCAAAACTGTGTGACCTTGGAGAGGTCACTTCTCTTTCTCCAAAAATGGAGATTTGATTGACTCATTTATAAGATCAAAATAAAACATGGTACAAATCCAGCTGCATTTATGACGTGGAATGTATGCCAAAGAAGTCTAAGTCCGAGCAGAGTGTGTGAAACTCTGAGCTTCCTTCTGCTGCAGCTAACTGACATACTTCACAAACACCTGTTCAGATGTCCCAATGAAATGGACTCAACGCTATTATCTGCATTGTTTGAAGTGCATTTATTTTTGTCTGAAATTACCAAACTCAGAGAACTGAGTTCCAAGAGGTGGGTGTAAATTAAAATGATTGGGACATATGCCCTAGAATTTCACCTTCTCCTTTTGTGTGTGGACAGAGTAGGGAGGGCTTGGCATGCTCTCTGAATATCCTTTTACATCTGTTTGCAACTTAGGATAATAATGCCACTTACAGACAATACCCCAGCCACACGTGGACAATCCTCTATCACTGCTGTCACAAAACTCACAAATACCAAAAAGAACAAAAAGTGACAACAGTGTTTTGGATCAATACAAGCAGCCAGAATTCCATTTCTGGGAAATGCGCACATTAAAAGCCTCTTGTTTACATTTTAAGGCTAACAGAGGGGCCTTTCATTCGGAGAATTAAATGAGAAAATTCTCCTGGATTCAAGCATTAGCAAAATGGAATGGTTGTGTAATTGTTTCCAATCACCATCTGATCCTCTCCTTCCCTCACCTTCTCCTCTTCAGCTCCCAAGGAAGGGAGGCTGGGGCCCTCATTTGCCAGTCTACACGTTTAAAACCTAGTGTTGCTCAGTACAAAGCGAAAACTAAAAAGTGTATCCTTCAAACAAGCTGAAGAACTAGAAGCAAACTTCAAAGAGGAAGAGGAAAAAACCTACTGCCATTTTCCTTGCTATAAGCAAAAATGGAAATGGGGAGAATTTATCCGCTGGTCGGCTTTCTTTGGGCTAAGAAGGTGAAGAGCCAAGATGGCCCTGAGGGGCAGGAGCTGGCTTGTCCCTGCTTGCTATTACCACGGTGCAACAGAGTCAGCAAGAGCCTTCCCTGGAAGGCCCAAAGCCAAGAGTGATTTGAGAAATGGATCACACACTAAGGCCAGATATTTAGACGAGAGAATCAAAGAGACTCTGCTTGGACCCTAAACCAGTAGAACAAGACCAGGATAAAATGTGAGGTGGAAGGAAGTCGAGAGAATAAATGTCCCTCAGCAACCGTAATGAGCTTTCTGTACAAAGGAAGAACAATACACAGCCTTCACCCTGGGGGTAGTCCCAGGGTAATAAAGAAAAGAACCAGTCAATGAAGAAACCATGTAACAATCACAACTAAACGTACTGCAGTTTGCAATTATGTCCAGTCCCTGTGGATGAGTCTCAAATTGGATTTCTATGAAAGTGATATTAATATTTTATTGGTGGCATTACTTGTTCATCTATTTATTATTAGTTACATGTTCCTCTTTCTATGCTACGTTAGTCCAACAGGAATGAAAGCAGAACGTGACAGACATGGCCAAAGTTAACGTGCCCTTGGGTGATAAGGGAAGTCACCCAAATTCTAGGCTTGTTTGGGTCATTAAGGCAGAAGAGAACAAATTTCTGGCAGGAAACACAGCTTTTTCTGACACTAAATTCTTAAATGGAAAAATTTTTTCATATTCAGTTTTAATATTAAGGTTCTACATTGTTTAGTAATGATTAGATGCTTTTGACATCAAATTGCAGTTTTAGCTCTGAAAAGAGCTGGAGAAATGCAGATAGTTTCAACTTGTCTGACTGTGTTGTGTGCTCACATGAAAAATGGAAATAAAATATTATATATATATATGGAGGTGGCCTGTGAGCTGCCCCTCCAGAGCACCTCTGTTGATCTGCTGCTGAGAACAGCCATGCATCAAGATCCTACCAAATGTCAAGTGTCACATACAGCCCAGGGTGTGCAGGCCAGGAGTAGGTGATAAAGAGACAGAGGTGATCAGGTCAGGCACCCATGAACAGACCCAAGGGCTTCTCCCATGGGCTGAAAGTGGCAAATGAGACAAGATTTGAAAGCCAGCTTGAAGTGTCCCCAGAACAAGAGCAGGAAGTAGGACAGGATGAACAGAGTTTTGGAAGAGGTGAGTTTGAGTAGCTGTAGGATATCCCCATGGAGATGTCAGAGGGAGAGTCCAAAAACAACCGAGCACAAATGGGTTGGCACTACTTACCCATAGAGTGAACGTGGCTGCTTCTCACCAAGAAGAATTTATAGGGACAGCTGCAGGGCCACCAGCAGTGAGTGGCTTGTCGATTCTATTTGGTGGTGATCCTGAAGACCATGATGGGATGGGGAGGAGGAGGAAGAGGTGGAGGAAGAGGTAGAGGAGAAGGAAAGGAGAGGAGACGCAGGAGAAGACAAGCAAGAGGAGAAGGAGCAAGTCAAGGGAGAGGAGGAGGAGCAGCAGCCACTGGGCGGGACCTGGAGGCAGGTACGTGAACAGGGATGTCTGTCCAAGGGCTAAAAGGTGCTCAGAAATGCTTTCCTTGGACGTTTTGGATTGTCATAAGAAGAAGGTTTAGACAGAGTCCAAAGAGGTTAAGCATCCTGAACTACCAGCTGTGCACATGTCCCAGCTGGAAAGTAAGTGTCTGTCACTTCACCAAGGACTGCCAGCTGGGAAGGAGCTGGGGGCAGGATGCCCTGGGAGGGTCAGTTGATGTGTTGCAGATCACCTGCAAGCCCCTGGTGGCTGGAGGGAGGGAAGGGAGGGTCCTGCCTTGCTCACCTCCCTGTGACCCCATGAGTCCACCAAAGATGAGGCCCAGGAGGGACTCGCTGGCCCCTGAAGAAGAGGAACAGACAGAAGTCCCGGCCCTCAGGTCCGCTCCGTTCTCATTCCTCTGATGCACCTGATGAGACTTATAGTCAGCAGCTGGGTGGAGTTGCGGGGCAAGAGCGGGGATCTCAGCTACCAGGTGTGTGACCTTGGGCAAGTCCCTGAGCCCCTGTGTAAGGTGAAGCTGTAACACACCTCCCCCAGGGAGGTGGCGAGAGGAAAGAAGGTGTGTAGTAAAGCACCTGAGCAGCAGCATGCACAGCATCGATGGTAGGCACCATCGATGTTAATCCGCTGTTCTTTAACAGTTAAGATACACGTCTAACTCTCCAGGTAACGGAAGCATGCTGTATCCAGTGGTGGTTACCTGCATCTATACATCTGCAAAATGTTCACTGAACTGTATACTTAAGATCTGTACATTTTCCTATAAACTACATTTATATAAATCTATGCATTTAATTCTATTTAAAATATATGTATATGTATACAGCAGTATAGTAGTATGCAGTTATATTACTGTTGTACATGCATCCATGACTTTACCACTACAGACACATTAGAGTTATTGCAATATTTACATTTGTAAGTCCACTTATTAGCACATGGAACATACCATCATTTCTGCCGTTGAACCCCTGTACCTGGTGAGAAGTCAGGAAGTCAGGTAAGTTGCCCCAGGTGTTACCCCAGGACTGATGCCAGTCAGACTCCAGAGATTGTGCTCTTTTTTTAATTGTTATTTTTTTAGGAAAGGTAAAGTCACCTTTATTTTATTCTTTGTACCAGTAAATCACTTATGCAGATTTTGTTCCCATTTCAAAAACTGTGTCCTGTTAATATGTTTTCTAAATTTAGCCTCTTAGTTTTCTTATTCACTGTGAAAGACATTCATCAAAAGGCCTTCAAGTATTTTTACAATCAAAAAAATGTTGCCCCGGTAGAGGAGGAAAAAAGATTAGACCTTTTTTCCTTTTTAAAACCGTTAAGAAAAAAAAAAAAAAAATGCTAAAGAAGGGAGAAAGCAAAAACAGTGGAAAGAAGTAAAACGGTAACTTGATCAACTTGTCATCAAAGACTAGACAGAGAGTGGACTGTGACCACACCTGGGACAGTCCCATCTTCCCTACTCTGTTGTCCTCAGGATGCATTTCATCCTGACTGGAGGCTGTGCTCTTGAAGGTTGGGCTGAGGACGTACCCACCTCACTGGGCCTTGGTCCTCAGCACACAAATGGCCCTTGGAGCATCTCTTGCCACTGAGGGAAGAGCTGTCCCTAGTCTTTCCCATTCTTTCTCCCACCTTCCACCTTCTTCTTAGCTTAGCTCAACTCCACTGTCTCATTCACGGTTGACGCCAGGATTCCCACCCGGCAGAGGCTGGCAGGTGACAAAGCACCCAGCAGAGTCTGGCAGTGATCCAGGACCATAGGGCACATCCCCCCCCCCCTCCCCAGGTTCCTCCAGGGCAATGGTGCCTCTGGAGGCGCTCAGTTGTGCCCACTGGGAGCACACAGGCTGCTTTTGCCAAGACAGCACCAGACAAAGGACTCCTAATTTACGAGGTGCTGTAGAAATTAATTTTGAATGCCTCCTCCATTAGCAGTGTGTCTGAATTAACTTTAATATGCAAGTTATCATGTTAATCTTTGATACTAAAAAAGAATGTATCATCATTAACCTTCCTAGCCCTGAATTTAGCAATGCAGCCTTTTTATTAGTGGTAATAGAAGCAGCATTATTTCTTGGCATCTCCAAACTCTCACCTATAGGTATGCAGTTCCACCAGTCACTCTGTAAAACCTCTGCTGATTCAGAAGCCCGTTTTTCAAACATTTGACTCTAACTGCCCATAAGTCACCAGAAGTTGAATCCACCTTCGTGTTTTTTCTTTTTCTAGTTTCATCTAAATGAGAATAAACTTTCTGCTGAAGATGCAGTCTACAGAAAACTGTAACGGCCAGTGGAAGGAGGGCCCACGGAGAGAGGGGGCATGGAAAGGTCTTGTGGGATGTTGGTGAAGGGCAATAACTGCAGGCCAGCAGTTCCCGGGACTCCAGAGGTCTGGGGAGACCCCAACAGTAAAGTTACAGCCAGGAAAAAACAGCCTGCTTCAGGGCGCAGGAGAATAAATCAAGCAATACGGAGGTTCACAGACAATGAGGAACTGCCCAGAGCCACCCAGGACAGCTTTCTGTCCTGATATTCACTTGCTGTAGAGAAACCATAGGTGAAAGATTGTGACTGTTCTAGAACCCATTTTGATGAATAACTTGAATATTCATTCCCATTTCATTTATTGTAGACATGCTACTCTTTTAAACAGAATAAGAACTGGAAATTGTTTGATAAATTATGTTTGCTATCTTTTTCTTCCATGCATATCCTCTAGGTGAATAGCAAGATAATCAGAAGTTAGAGAACTTCTTCAAAGGGGATAAAAAAAGTGAGAATAAGGTCTAAACTATAAACTTAAAATAGAGCATCCATCCCTGGAAAATGGAACCAGTTTCTGTTCTCAGTAAATATAATAGCATGTGGTTAATAATTCAAAACATAAGCAAAAATATCTATATCCTGAAACTAAATTGGCTGCTAATCAACCTTTTTGGCCTCTAGGAAAGCTACCAATAATGAGATTGCCGACTGATCTGGGTTCACCTCTGGTATATGGGTTGTTTTAATGCTTCCCTCTCAGATCTAAGAATTGTTTCTCTGGCTACTACCTTTCTGATGTGAATGAGAAGCAGTGGGGACCAGCCACGTCTGTCCTCACAGGATGGGGAACATATAACAGGAAGAATCAAGAATAGTATTTTTTAAGCTTTAGTTAGCCATTACTTTTACCACTGGGAGACCCACCAAGGACATGTCATAATTCACAACCTGTGCTATGATTTTCTTAATAATTTCCATAATGTGCATTCATTTTAATCAGCTTCCATCCATAGTAGAAGGAAACTGCAATCTCGGTGGAAACCAGCACCCCTGCCATCAGCAGGAGGAGTAATGATCAACACAATGGAAACAAACCCTTCTAGTAAATTCTAAGAGGAGGGTGAGCTTGAGGTCCATACCCTCTTTGCTATCAAAGAAGACTGGTAGAGAAAGATTAGGAGCAAATTAGCTAACTTATAAGACCCCCGACTTATTAGGAAGACTGCAGGTTAGAAGAGAACGATCCACTCCCCTTCTGCGCTGTGACAGAAGATCACTGAGCATGTGGGTTGCAGAGAGACACTGAGAAACCTGACTGGAAATTGCTGGCTGCAGGTCCCAATTCTGCCACTAACTCCTGGTGTCACCCTGGGTAGGTCATGCTCCTTGGGACCACAGTGTCCTTGGATGTAAAATGAGGGGTGAGATTAGATGCTCTCTCCAAGGAACCACTCAACTCTGTCTGTGTTTTGTGAAATCTTTAATCATGTTCAGAAGTCTCTTGATCATCTGAAGTGTGTGGTTGCTCTTTGCATTTACCCTGTTATCTGAAAGTCTTGCCAGGAAGAAAGAGTGAAGCTTTGAAAAGGCCAGCTATTTTGGAGGGGGGAAAAAAAAAAAAAAAAAAGAACTTTTAAAGCCGCATTGCTGAGTAAAATCAATGAACTTGACTGCAATCCACACACAACGGAAGCCGGCTGCCCAGGACAGACGCCTGTGCTGCAGCTCTGCGCCTTGGGCGCCCGTGGGCAGGGCGCTGCTCCGGGGGCAGGGGAGGCCTCAGGGCCCACTGCCTCAACACCCACCTGGCTAGAGTGCAGTTCAAGCCCGTTGAGCAAAAGAGGGTACTGATTTCAAATGATGGGTTTTATCTCCCAATTTCTGAGAAAAAAACAAACAAACAAACAAACAAACAGATCAGTAGTTAACAATCATCTAAGTATCTGCGGCTGGCTTGTTTGCAAGCTCTGGCACAGCTAAGCAGGAGTCTCTCTCCATGAAAGAATGACAACTGCTTTAGAAGGCTTCTGTCGGAAAGGGTAAGAAGTAGCCCTGTTGCAGAACACCCTTTCACACATCATTTGTTTTCCTGTCTTGACATGTTGAAAAAGTCAATTTGAGCAACATTTTATTTTGAACACCCTTCACCTCTGAACTGACAATAAAAATGAACAGAGTAATTATGAATGAATAATTAAAATGGAAATAATAATCATACTAATTTGAAGCTATCATTTTGGCGCATTTATTACCACCGGGGACTGTGGTCAGCCTTTGTTTCATTTAATATCCACACGAACGCCTTTCATAACCCCATTTTACAGATTGAAAAAAGCAGAACCAAAGCAGAGGTGTGATTTTTTTCCCAAGTCTCTGATGGAGACAACTCAGAGATTATGAAACAAATGGATCAACCCCACAGGGCTTCTCTAGAACTCAACAAGCTAAGTAAAGGAGATCGCTCCAGAAATCTTTACTGCATCTGGGGCCAAAGTCAAGATCATGGAACGGCCAGAGGCTGCCCAACTCTGATGCAGGCTGGAGTGTCACAATCGGCAGCCTGTTGGTGCTTCTTTATGTTTCTCTTTAATAATTTTTTTGGGGAGGGCACTGGGTTTTGAACTCTGGGCATTTAACCACTAAGCCACATCCCCAGTCCTATTTTGTATTTTGAAACAGGGTCTCACTGAGTCACTTAGCACCTTACTTTTGCTGAGGCTGGCTTTGAACTTGCCATCCTCCTGTTATCAGCCTCCCAAGCCGCTGGGATTACAGGGGTGTGCCACCACGCCCAGCTTTTTAATCATTTTTTAGACACTGTAAACAATAAGAATGACTCGAATCCTCTAGCGCTCTACTCTGGAGCCCACTGCACCATGCTCTCCTCTAAGGAATATCTGTGTGACATTTGAATAGAGTGTTCCATGGCAATATGGGTCATCTCCTGAGGACAGCAGCAGATCTGGTCATCTTGGTCTTTTCCACATGGTTATTGAATGCAGAGGCTCCATACGCACACATTCAGCTGGAAACCCTGTTTTAAAAGTGACCTTTCTTCTTAAAAAGGTGATTACCTCTATACTGGGGGGACCTGGAGGTGTCAGAGACATGGGTATTCATAAGGGTCTAGAGGGAGAAGCAAAGGCTTAAAGGTCTGGTGTGGGGCTATGCACACCTGGGCACTGAGCCAGAAGAGGGGCTGGCACTCTCCTGAGCCAGAACGGCAGAGCGGAGCTGGAACACAGCTGACCACTGGGCCGGTGTGGCTGTGGAACAAGCCGAATTTCCCCAAGGCACTAAGTATTCCTCCTTTTCTGCTCCCCACAGTTCAGGCCCTCAGCGTAGAGATAAAGATCCAGAGGTCTGCAATCACACAGCAGCCATAAAGAGGATGTCCCCATGTCCCAGGGTCAACTGAGGTGGGAGACACTACAGTGGGCTGCGTGTCCTCCTCTAGGTTGGCCAGATGGAGAAAGGAACAGTTTGTCAGACTTGGGCCTGGGGCACAGAGCTTCGGGTCTCCAAGGAGCAAGAGCAGGAAATAGCTGTCTGTCCTACTTTCTGCCCCCCTGGCCATCTCTTGACATTTGTGGCTAATGCCTCCTGACAAACAAAGATAAGCTCCGGGAGTGATTGTCTCCTTGTCCCATGAACTACACTAGAGCCACTGTCTGCTTCCCCCTGGGTCCCATCCACCTACCAAGATTTGCCACCCATGCAGACCCCTAAGAGGTAACCGGGATCTGCTGGGCTCTGCACAAGCCTTGAACAGACAGCATTCATCTGAAAACCTGCCCCTGCAACCAGAGACCAGGCCTGTGACCCAGTAAGCCAACCCGAACAGCACAAAGCCTCCTGCTGCATAACAGGTCCCAGCACACCTGTGACACAGGCAGGTGAGCCCGAGGAAAAGCAGATTTTCAAGATGCACACAAGCATTTGCAAGGGGAGAAAGGCCCCCGAGTGTAGTGTGGTCCTGACTGCTGCCTCCTCTCTAGAAGGGCTGAGAGACTGGGCAGCCTCAGACTTCACTCTTATTTGCTATCCTGGCAACGCAGACCTGCTGACTCTCAGAGATGGTCATGATCTTAGAGAATCAACTCTCTGATCATACTCATGAGGAATGCAGCCCAGAGAGGTTAAGTGGTTCATCTAAGGTCATACAGTTTGTTAGACATTTTCCTGGAATAGAGCTTAAATTTTCCAACCCATAGTACAGTGTTTTCTCCAAAAGGCAATATTGTCCTCCTTCAACTAAGATGATTGCCTCTGTCCTTAAAACACTTATTGAGAACCTACTCAGTGCCAGTTATTGGAAATACAGAGAAAAAGCACACTCCGAAGTCATGAAGCCAGTGCTGTTTAAGTACAATGAAAATCTCAGAGAAGCTTGAAAAGGAGAGGCCCTTGAATCCAGAATATCTGGATGCTTACTGAATCTGTTTAGCTTATGATGAAATATGAACAGGGCAGAACCCCCACCCGGCCAGAAACTGCCAAGGTCAAGCAGAACTATATGTTTAACTCACCATAGGGAGAAAAATTGATAAACCTTTCAACCAATTTGGGGAACCCACAAAGATTTCAGTAGAAGAAAGTGTGTTGGAATGACTAACACATTAAACACATACATGCACACATTTTTATGGGGGTTAAAATGTGAAAATTTCATCCAAGCTGACCCTGCCCCTCCCAGGTCACTGGCCATTCACAGCTGGAGCAGGGGTGACTCAGGCCAACTGGACTCAAGCTGAGTGGGATAAGACACACTTGTGACACAGGACAGCAAGATCGCAGATTCTAAAGGATCAAGGTCAGAGCCTCCTGGTGGAAAGGCTGTGCTTCCCTCAAGTGAGATAAGAGTGTGTTTGAGGGAAAAGCGCCCACCGTGGATGGCCCAGGAAGAAAACTGGCTGGGCTCTCTGGGAGGGAGGGTGACACCAGATGCATTCCCACGGCTCAGCCTTTCTCCACAGAGCCCACAGTCACCACCAGTCTGCCCCACGTCCCGAGGGCCAGGAGGGCCTTCCCACGCCCTGGCGGCCCTAAGCAGATGCCGAAGAAGCAGGGCCAGGTGGAGCCCCTTCCTCAAGGGATGGGGCAACAGGTGTAAAGAGGGGCTGCATGGTGGATGGGGGACGGCAGGAGACAGAGAAAATGAGGGACAGAGGGGTTGCGCAGGGGTGAGCCCGAGCCCACCAGGACCTGACCCCACCCAGTCTTCTCGAGTCCCTCCAAAGGCAGCCCTAGGACATCAGCCCACCCCACCAAGGGTGCACACTGGTTCATGGCAGGGACAGGGCCACCCAAGAGCCAGCGACCGTGGAGACACCCTCCGAGCACTGGCACCACAGGCTCAGGCAGTGAAAAGGAGTCCCCACCACCTCCCAAAGGCACGGGCTGCATCCTCTGAGCCAGGGAGGGCGAGGGCCACACAGCCAGTGATAAGAATTGGTGCAGGGGCAAAAAAAAAAAAAACACAACTGAGCAGGGACAATGTCACCTTTCAGGGCCTTTTAAAATGGACTAAGGCGACAGGGGAAGCCAGACCACGCGCATGTTGTTCACTGAATTTATTTTTTAAATCTGTAACACATTTTCTAGAGGAGTTTTAGGTTTACAGCAAGCTGAGCAGGATGTGGGAGCCCCGTGGCCGTCGGGCTGCTCAGCCATCCCATGCCCCATGGAAGCCAGTGCCGTTTTTCACATCGTGCTAAGTGAGAGGAGCCAGGTGCAGAAAGACAGATGCCACTTATTTCTTTTGAATCAGAAATTTTCGTGTAAATTTTCGAGGATGGGTGGAGCGAGGGATGGAGACGGCGTGAGCGGGCCTCCTGGATGGGACCCAGGACAGGCCTGCAGGCTGGGCGTGCCAGGCGGGAGCCTCCCCAGCTTCGATCAAGCGCTGACTCGGACTCTCTCCACGGCTGTCGCCAGCACCCTTCCCAGACGTCTCACAGGCTGGTGGGCTGAATTCTTAGGCGCAAGGCGGTTCTGCAGCTCAAATTCCCTCCACCAGCCACGGAGAGCCGTGTCCGGCAGGCTCACTTTAAGCAGGGCTGAGGTCTCAGGAGGTGTCCCCAAACTCTGAGGGGCGTCTCCTTCTTATCTTCTGTGCTTGTAATTTTGGGAAGAGGGAGTAAAAGAGAGAGGAGCGCAAGGTGAGCAGCTGGCCAAGCTTCCTCGCCTGCCGGGCCTTCGCAGGCCCTGGACAAACACAAAGGCACTGCCAGTCACTGCGCTGCCTGCTGGGCACAGTGAGTCCAGCCTGGTCGTCGGGCGCTGAGGCTGACTCCCTGCTCCGAGTTTCACCTCCAGCTTGGAGAAGGCGGTACCAGCAGTGCCCAGGGCGAGGTGGCCACCAGGACTCGTGAGGAGAGCCACCCACAGGTCTGCTTCCTTGCCAGCAGGCTCTGCACGGATGCTCAGAGGAGCGGGGTCCCAGCCGAGGGCGACTCACTGTGACGGAAGGGAGGAAGCTGCTGCGGAGGTGACTCCATCCCGAGCCCTCTGGGCAGTTTGCTCAGGACCACAAGTCTCAGGGTGAAAGGGACCTGACACCACAGAGCCGAGAACACAGGTCTCCTGCCCGCCAGTTCCACACTGGCTTCCACCATCAGATGACTGCAGATAGCTGTTGACAGCAAGGTGACAGCGATGGTGACATGCCGTTGACGCGTGCTTACCAAGTCCTTTCACCCATGTCCTATTCACAATAAGCCCAGGAGGTACCCATTGCGTGCTGCTCCCTCTGACTGATGAAGAAAGGGCCACTTCTGCACCGGAAGTGTCCAGGTGTGGTAACAACTCAGGCTCCATCGGGCCTTCTCCACAGCTGTCCTAGGATGTGCCTACATCAGGAGGTCTCTCCCAGAATCCCTTCTCTTCTTCACCTGAAGCCAAAATTAGAGTGTCACGAGCCTCGGGGTAATTAGCTTTCCCCTTCGCTCTGGCGTCTGGTCCACTTGGGCAGTGTCCCCAGGCTGGACAGTCTCACACGCTGCGAATCCACTCCAGCTGCCCAGGGCTGCTGAGGGCTCTCCATGTGGCTGCAGCTAAGCACTTGGTGCCATAGACAACATTCACACCGGGACACAGCCTGCCATCAAGGCAGCAGAGCTGTGAGAATGTGTCCCTCCAAAACTGGATTGTGTCTCTCCAGCTCCTTGCGCAGGGACAACGTGGTCAGTTTTATGCCAATTCTGTCGCCTAAGGAGGAAGCAGGATCCCGGGTTGAAGTGTGTGTGTAAATGAAGGAGGAAGAAGGGGGACAGAAAACCCTGGGGACCACTGGAGAAGCCGGGGGAGCTTCATGCCCAGCAGTAAGGAAATAATGAGCAAAGAGGAGAAAGATTTGTCTATTGAAGTTATGAATCTCACTAAGTTTTTCTAGCACACAATGAAATGAAACCACATGTCCATAAATAAGAAAATATTGAAATTGGTTAGACCAGCTACACTATAGAGCTTAGTTTTAAAAATAGAATGAGAAAGCGCTCCCAATGATTCTCATCAGAAAAAGCAGATTGCAAACCTGCAAAAGAGTCTTCTAATTATTTAAAATATATGATACAAGAGATAAATAATAAACAATGGTTAGCAGTAAATCATGCCATAATAGGTACTTTAATGGGCACCAAATATTCGTCAGTGAACTCAGGGTTTTGATAAAACTAACTTCTGTGATAAATGCCGTTTTTCCTGACTGGCAGCATCCCCTGGAGCGTGCCTGCTGGAGCTGTGGTGTGGCCTGTGCCCCGTTAGCAAGGGAACATGTAGGCCAGAGCTGACCCTGCATTTTCCTGAGGTTGAGAAACAGGTGTCTGCTGCCTGATGGTCCAAGGTCCCCACAGACTGTTCAGAGAGAACCAATGTCGTGCTCACTGTCCATTTAAACCAGGTGACATTCTGCCTCTTCCATGAACTTGTCCCTAAAGTTCCAAAGGCACTGTTCTCACTGAATCCTGGTGACAGTCATACTTACAGAGTTGTACATACACATAATATAATTTATAAAATTGTATCATAAAATAAATTTGTGATAAATTTATCAAAATCTTGGATGTTTATTAAAGCCCTACAAACTCAGTAAGTTATTAATTTACACCAGAGGTTATTATCCTGGTTTATATGTAGATTATGCTTCATCTATATGTCATTTACAAAGTAGATCAGCAGGTTTCACATAAGAACTTGGGAACTTTTCAGAAACCAAAGGAAAGATCAGGTAGTGCTGAGCCACATACAGACACAGTAGTTCCTGACTCCCTGGTGCTCACCACTCCCTATGGCCTGTCTCCCTGAGCTTTCCTATTTCCTTAGGTAAAGAAACATTTCTCTGTATACTTATCTTTGTCAAAGACCAGGAAATGAATGACTGGCCAAATGTTCTGTGTTTAAGGGAAAAATGAAAGTGATCGCACTTCTCTGTGAAGTGAAGAAAGTTCCCACATGTTTAACAGGCTGTGGAATATCTGTGTCATCCACATGACCTGGAGACTGCATTAGGACGATGATTTGATAACTAGTACCCTGCCTGTCACTCCTTTCTACGGCCTTCCTGGCATGTGTGTGTGGCTGAACAGATTCACACCTTGATTCTTCCCTGGGGGCAGAAACCCCTGTTCCAGATGCCACATGGCCCAGAGGACAGGGAATCAGACAGACCCGGCTGGATTCTGACCCTGCCAGGTTCCTGGCCATGTGACTGTTGGCCAGTGTCTCAGTTTGTCTGGCCTTCAGTTTCCTCACCTGTAAAACAGGGAGAGGAAGGGCTATACTTCATCTGGACTTTGCAGTGATTAAATGAGACAGGTGTGAAAAACTTAGCACTTAGCCCGGCACAAAACAGCAGTCACATCAGTGGTGGCCAAAAAATTCTGCATGACTGCCTTACTTTCATATTTTCATATTTCTCATACCGTGCTGCTACAGTTTGAGCTTTCCAATAAATATTGCCTCGACTGAATGAATCAGCAGCTGGTGTTCAATTCAACAGTATTGTAGTTTTACAGAGGCTTCCTTCTATTGTAGAAAGACTTTGGGGGAAAAAAAAATCAGCAAAATCAAACAAACAGATCAACATAAAAATCTCATTCTAAGACCTGCCTCACCAGAATTCAAAAAAGCCATGCTCATAATTTCACAGTGAAAACAATACAAAAAATGGAGTAAGCATATAACCTTATAAGGATTTACAGTCTAAATGTAAAATCCCTAATTTATACGTGCTGCTGCTAATACAAAGAATGGTGTGGGACATTGATTGAAAGAGGCACAAACAGCCCTGTGTCTATAGAAGAGGTGGCTCAGACGGCTGTTAAAGAAGTGGGCTGGATTAAATTACCCAATTAAATTACCCTTTATAATGTCATTAAAAACAATAATTCTAGATATTTTTGGAAGTTCAAGAAGGATTTTTTCCTCTGATTTTATGCCAATATGTATTTTTTTAAGTTCAGGGGGAAAAAAGAACACGTTAATAAATCTCTTGGATTTGTTCTGCAGCCTGTTAAATCTCCGTCTTCTCTGATTCTGGATCTGAAGATTTCATTCTCAGAACACTGTGATCAGTCGCAAGAAGAGGGAAGAGACACGAGGCTGGGCCTCTGATCTCCAGACTGGCGCCCGGACAGCGTGGAGCTGAATGTGGCCATGGGGCACAGCAGTACAGATGGCACAGTGGCCTCCCCATTTGAAGGCCTTTGCAGCTCTAAATGCCCTGGCGAGCAGAAGCTGAAGTCCTTGAGTCTCAGTGGCACTTTCCTGAAGGAACGGAGTTGGCGCCAGCACTTAAATGCCTTGAACTGATCCAGGGTGGAGCCTGGCAGTGATACTAACTGGTCATGGTACCTATTCCCTTTATTCCAACAATCCTCTATAAAATGGCCCCATTTCTTGCCACTAAGTGGTGAAAAATATTCAGAAATAGTATCACTTTGGATATTTTTGATGGTAGACTTCTGTTGGCAGAGGAGCTGTGGGGAAGCGTGTTTACCCTCCTCACTTGCAGCGTTCTGTGGAGGACAGTGGCTCGCTCAGGTCACACAGTCTGCACCCATGACGCGACGTGCCTGCGTGTGTGGCTGGAGCTGGCACTGAAGTGCAGTCTGTGGACACCAGGGCTGCCGCCGAGGCCTATGGGACTTGGTGCCACTGCTGTGCTGGCTGTCCTGCACCCGCTCGGTGCTCCTCCTCAACACGGGAGGACGCTGAAAGAAGCTGCCCCGGGGTTCCAGCAAGGTCTCGTCATAAGAATTATTTTTTTCATGATGAGCAAGCCTGACCCCAGAGAGGGCCACCTATTCTGTCTGAGCATGTAGTTCCCAGGACGCTCACATCACACTGGAGTCCAATTTGGAGATGGTTTGGAGGAAAGGCCAGCCTTTTCCCTGACCTTGCTGACCCCTGGTCCTCAGCCCGGCATGGCACCAAAGACTCGCACACCATGGATCAGGGACTAAACTGGGCTATGCCCTCAGCCTCCTGGAAGAGGGATGTTCCGGAAATGCAGAAGGACGGCTGCATGGACAGAAGGAGGAACTGCCCAAGGGACAAAGCTGGGGACACGATGGCCAAAGGAAAGACACTGGCAAAACCAGAGGCCCACCTCGTTCCAGGTCAGAAGCATGAACTCTGGGGATGGATCAAGAATTTGTGTATCATAAATAAAATTGTAAAACTCAGCAAACATATAAGTGAATATACTTTTGACTTCGGGATTGGGAAAGAGTTCTTAAACAAGATGCAGAAAGACTTGGCCATTAAAATGATCAATAAATTTAATATTATCCAAAGAATTTCTATTCATAAAAACTCACCTTAAAATGAAAGCCAAGCTGTAACGGGAAGATATTTGCAATACATGAAATCAGCAAAATATGAGTATGAAAAATATGTAAAATATTCTACAACTCAGGAAGAGAAATACAAATAACCCAAGAGGAAAACGGGCAAACTAGGTGGATAAATGTGCCACAGACGTGTCAGCATGCACAGATGTGCTTCAGAAGTGATATACATATAGACACGCCACATGCACCACATGCACATACAGATGTGCTACAGAAGTGACACACACACAGGCATGCCACGTGTGTCACGTGCACAGACAGATGTACTGTAGAAGGGACACACACAGAGACATGCCACGTGTGTCACATGCACAGATGTGTTGCATAAGGGACACACACAGATGTGCCACGCGCATCACATGCACAGTCAGATGTGCTGCAGAAGGGACACACACAGATGTGCCACATGTGTCACATGCACACATGTGTTGCAGAAGTGACACACACAAACTTGCCATGTGCATCACATGCACAGACAGATATGCTGAAGGGACACACACATAGACGTCCCACGTGCATTACATGCACAGACAGATATGCTGAAGGGACACACACAGACATGCCACATGCATCATATGCAGACAGATGTGCTACGGAAGTGACGGGTATGTGTAGACGTGCCACAGGCATGACATGCTTGTACAGATGTGCTACAGAAGTGACATTCACACATAAAATGGTACAGATGTGACGCACTAGGATAGACATGCCACAGAAGGGACATACTTGTGGCAAAGAAGCGTGAGAAAGTGGTCTCGGCATCACTGATGGTGAAGGATATGTCCGAGAGTGACGACACGTTTTAAACCCATCTTACCGGCAAGAACTAAGCCGCGGGTGACGCCAGAGTTGGAGAGAATGTGCACCCGCAGGACGTCCCCTGGATTGCCCGTGGGAACGCAGAATTGGCACAGCCGCCTTCAGGAAATAGTTTGTCACCATTTCCTCAAGCCAAGTATTCAGATCCCCTTTGCCAAGC
This sequence comes from Sciurus vulgaris, assembly GCF_902686455.1. Classification (NCBI taxonomy): domain Eukaryota; kingdom Metazoa; phylum Chordata; class Mammalia; order Rodentia; family Sciuridae; genus Sciurus; species Sciurus vulgaris. The sequence goes on from NC_136466.1 coordinate 10,961,385, forward strand.
AAAGCTGAGCAATTACATCCCCGGAAGAAACTCCTGAGCATTTGTAAGAGACAAGTATGAGAATGTTCTTATCAGCAACATTTACAACAGAAAAGAATGAACCAAATGCCTAAAATTGGAAGCACAGAGGAACAAACTAGGATCTGTTCAAACAATGGAATGTTCCACCGGCATCCACACAACAAATGTCAGCAACCTGTGAAACAAATCCCAGGAGAATAATAAACGAAAACATTCCCCCAAATACCAATAGCTCAAACCCCTTTTTATAAAGTCAGAATAGCTAAAAGCCCTGGGCTTACATAAGGGAGAGACACCACAAAATCACAGGAACAGAGAGCATCAGAATGATGGAAAAAGGATTCCAGAACATGGTTACACAGAGGTGACTGGTGACATGGTAGTTTCTGCTTTGGGTGGTGAGTGCACGGGTGCTGAATGTATTAATAAAAACAGTGAATAAAACCGTATGCAATATAATCAGCCTGTGCACACCACCGATGAGGTGCGCTGGGAGCCAAGGCTGTGGGGCACTCTAGTCTGTCACAACGGTCCTGTCTTTCCTTTTCCTAAGGACACTGGTCATTTGATAATGGTGTGTTTTACTGTCAAGGTCCACAGACCAGTGTTTGAGAGCGGTGTCGACTCCTAAGCATACTGAGCACAAAGGGAAATCAGGCATATCCTGGCTCCAGGGAGCTGGCCCGTCAGCCCGAGGCGGGCGTGAACAGAAGGCTGCTAGGAAAGGCAGGTCCAGTGCAGGCCACCCGCTCCGTGTACTGAGGAAGCCCTTCTCTCTACCCCCACTGTCCTCCTTCCCCCTGCCTGGCTCTGGAGCTGGGCTTGGGCCTGGAAAGGGGTCAGGGCCACCTGCCTCTGCATCCTGGGGGAGGGCTGCACCATGCCTGTCCCTCCCCATTCTGGAGCTGGAATCTCCGGAGTAGGCTCCAGGATTCCAAGGTTTGAACCCACTCTGCAGCTGCATCAAGGCTCGGAGGCGAAACACCTTGCTCTGTCCCCTTTGTGATCCTGGGAACCATTTTAAACATATTTAACTCTCTACTTTCATGCTGTCCCCCAATACCATTCTATTTTTATGGCCCCAGGGAAGGATGGCAGAAGGAGGCTTCCTCGGAAAGAAAACAGGATGGAGGGGGTGGGCCAGACCCAAAGCCACAAGACAGGAGTGTCCCCAAATCCTCTCTTAGGATTTGAAGGAGAAGGCAAAAGCAGCACCTTCCTTCCCTTGGCTATTTGAAAACCTAGGACACAGTCCCAGATGCCATTTGTGAAAGAGGGAGGGAACGCTTTTGACTCAAATACTTGTGCCACCTCGAACTCAAAGACATCACTCAAGGACATTTTTAAGTTGCCACAGTACAAAGTGAAACGAGCACTCAAGAAGAAAGGCTGGGAAGTCAAAGCTTCCTTGGCTTTGGGCAAGGAGTGTGGGGCAGAATCTGCGACTTGCAACGCCTCTCCCCCACCTTCCCAGGGCCTGACCCACAGCAGGGACGGAGTTAAGTGTTGAATGAGACTGAGCAGAAATGCCTGGACCGCCAGGGGGACTGCGGAGATGGGACTCCAGTCTGTCCCCAGGGATGAGCAGGAGATCCCTGTAGGAGGGAATTCAGGAAGTGGGAAGTGTGTAAAGTGAGGGGAGAGGAGAGTGGCCACCACGAGGCTAGCGCATGGCCTGGGGGTGGAGGCTCCATTCTCCTGCAGCCTTCCCTGCAGAATAGCCTGTGGCCAAGCCTGGTCAGCAGCCCACCTCAGCAGCCTGTTGACACCTGCCTACCCAGGCAAACTGCTGGGAGAAGCCAAAAGCGAGGCCTCTTCCTGCTCCCAGACAGGGCCCCTGCCACACCTGTCAGACAGCTGCCGGGCACTGTGGGAGGGGTGGGCAGTGGGGAATGGGAGAAAACCAGGCCCCTCGGGAAGAACCGTGACTCGGGTTCCAAGTGTGGACGAGGATCATTTCCAACAAGGAATGCCTTTCTACTCCTAGTAAGAATAAAGCCCGGGGTAGTGGGGAAAGATGGATTTTGTTATTCAAACCACTCATACTCAGAATCTAGCTCTAACACTTGCTACCAGAGGCAGGAAGAGTCAGCACACTTCCTGTTTGCCCCTTGCAGCTGGGCTGGAGACGGGTGACATGGTCTTGCCAAGGGACCGTGGTGGAATCAACACGCTTCCAGGCCCAGGTAGTTTAATGCCTCTCTCTGCCTTCTCCCCTCCCCGGCTACAGGGAGGCCATGGGGACCAGCTGGCAGAACTTTAAGGAAGGACAAAATGCATGTGACCTTCACCAGACTTTGCATAAGAGCAAAAACCTTTATGCTATTAAGCCCACTGAGAATCTGCTGTTAAAACCCACTGATTTGTCACCGCAGTGTCATTATGATAATAACATAACACATTTTATAGCCATTGGTCTCATTGGGATACAAATTATTAAACTTCCTAGACCTCAGTTTCCCCAATTATGAGATAGGGGTTGGGGCTGGGGTTGTGGCTCAGTGGTAGAGCACTTGCCTGGCATGTGCAAGGCCCTGGGTTTGACAGTCAGCACCATGTATAAATAAATAAAATTTTAAAAGATCCATTGATAACTAAAAAAAAAATTTTAAAAATTAAAAAGATAGGGATGGTTGTTAGTCTGTAACGTATATTTATACTCTATACAGTATCTGATACAAAGTTGCCACTTAATAAACACGTCTCTCCTTTTACGATGCTGTTGATGTCATTATTTTGCTGTGGTTGCTACTGTTACAGAAGCCATTCCATAGGCAGCTATTACATCTCAGGCATCCTACTGGTTGTTGTAAGTTAATCACATTTGTGTAGCTAAAGAAACTGATGCTTAGAGAGGTTACTTGTGTAAAGGAACACATCTAATAAGTGACCGAGCCAGGATCAGAAAGAAGGATGTTCTGAATCAAAAGTCCTTTAATCTCATGGCGATATTTCTGTTCATATTTCAGACACAGAACCCGAGGTTCAGTGACATTGTAAAAGCTCACCAAGCAAAGCCATCGTGCTAGAGTCAGGGGACTTTTCTTTCTTCCCAGCCTGATGCTGCAATGATACTAGAAGAGATGAACTTCTTAGGGTGCTGGGTACCATCAGCACCCCTCCCCCACAGCCGCCTGGCCACAGTGAGCTGACTTGAGGCACAGCTGCTGCAGATACTGTGGGCCATGGTCACTGAGTGGGCGAGAGGAGGCAGCTGCAGCTCGTGAAGGACCCTTCGGGAGCGTGCACTGCCCACACAGCCTCTCAGCAACAGCCCCAGTGGGGAGTCCTGGTGGCTGGGAATCAACATGGGAAGCATTTCCAGATCCTCATCAGCTGGCTCCCTGCGAGAGTGCTGTCCCCCTCTCCCTCTGTTCGGAGGTTGGGGAAAGAAGTGAGCAGCGTGGATCCTAAGCAGTTTATACTGAACCAGATGGCGCATCTGATTAGCATCAGACGAAACAGACAACATTACTTAGAGATGAGGTTCTCGTGGGGACAAATCCATTCCAACAGCGCGGAAGGCTTGCTTTCCTCGCAGGCTCCCCTCTGAGCCTGCTCAGGGCATATCTAGTCCTCCCTGTGCCACTCAGAGCCACTGGGCATGTCTGAGCTTGTGTTGGAGAGGACAGCAGATTAGTCCCTGTAGATTGTCAGTTCTCTCCCGCTGAACTCTGAGGTCATTCACATAAGGAAGCCGCCCCGTGTGGGGCCACAACCACTGGCCACTCCCACTCCCTTACGCAACATGCTAACAAGCCACATCACATCATCAGATCTGCATAGCAGCCCACCAACCCAGCCTGTGGCTATGCCTGTGTTACAGGTGAGGACATGGAGATGCTCTAGGATTGGGTAGCTGACACAAGGTCACAGGGCAAGGAACAGTGGACACCAGTGGAGGCTGATGCTGCCATGCTTTAAAAGCATCCCAAGGGCCAAACCACCAGAGAGGATGATTGTGAAGCGCCCAGGACCACACAAGTATGGTAAGGCCAAAGCAATGTAAACAGTGAAGTGTTCCCTACTGAACACTGCCCTTTGCAAAAATGTCCCAGGGACGTGGAACAAGAATGGGAGGAACTTATAGACCCAGGCCCTTTCCTTCATTAAGTCCTGTGTTTTCCAGACCCTGAGGAAAAACATGTGGCTTCCAGGGCCACAGGAATCTGGGTTTAGTGTTAAGTGCGACTATGGAACAGAAAGAGGTCAGAATAGGGTCTGGAGACTGCAGGCGGGAAAATGAGCACCACACTGACAGTGACAGTCACCACTTTCTATGGGACATTGTGCTGAAACTGGAGTTGCACTAAGTGCTTTTGATGCCTCATGTCTCACTAGCCCACAGAACAACCTTCTAAGGCAGACACTATTATTATTATTCCCACTTTACAGATAGCTTATTGAGGATCAGAGAGGTTAAAAAATTATCCATGGTCACACAACTGATAAGGGGCCGATCCAGGAATTAAACTCAGGTCTAGTGTGACTCAAGCGCCAGTACCCTTAACCAGTAAACCCTGGCCCCCTCTGCCCAGGATCCTCCCTAAGAAAGATCAACAAGGTAGCCTGCCCAAATCTCAGAGAGTGCTTAGAAGCCTCCTGGCCTCTCTGCTTGCTGTCAATACAAATGTTCAAGGTTGTGTGTCCCAGCTAATGCCTCCGACAAGACTCTGGGAACTGACACATCTGGCACTTAAATGAGAGTCGCTCAGAGCAGATCTGACCCCGAGGCACAGGGTGCTTCACAGGAGAATAACAGGAGGCATTCATGACAACTCCAACTTGGCCAGAGGGACCAAGCTCACCTTGGTGAAGGGTATGAGGGTAGACACTGGCCCAAGAGCAGTGCACACCAGCAGGTGTCCGTGAACTCTGCCTGTCCATCTGGAACTGAGCCCTTCAGAAAGGGGAGGAGCTGAAGCTTCCCTCTGGGGCGTTTTGCTAAAGGGTTCACTTAGCAAATAAAGAGGAGGACAGCTGAGCCCCAGAGCTGCTGCCTGACAGCGCCCGCTGGGGAAGGGTAGGCTCCTCTTGAAAGCAGGGCCCCAAGGGTACTTTGTTTGCCTACTCCCAGTCTCTGGATCTATTTGAAGGTAAGAATTTTACATTCCTTTTGTCAGTGTGAACAACACTAGGGCTGGCCTGCTGTCGGTTAATATTAATCAGAGGGTTTTTACCGAATCCAAAGCTTGGCCGCACAGCAGGACGGGTATGCAGCAGCTGGCCAGCCTGCCCTGTGACTCTGCTGACCCCAGGACAGGGGCCCCCGGGAAAGGAATTACTCGTACTTCCACAAGGCTGGAATTGACACACGTGCCCAGTCTGGGACCGTGCTAGCTGTCCATCTGGCCACTGTGCTAAGCGGGGCCCCGACAGTAATGGCAGCTTGGAACAATGAAGGAGAGCCAACTAGGCAGCTCCCTGCTGCCTGTGCCATGCCATATGTAGTTGGAGGTGTCCTTGTCACGTCCCTAGGACTGGACTCGATTTGTCTCAATGGTGAGACCACCCAAATCCCAGCAGGGGCTGCCAGAGCAGGAAAAGACAGGCATGTTTCAAATGAGAGTAGCTCAGAGCAGATCTGACCCTTTGGGGTGAGGGCAAGTTCCTTGGGAGGTGGAAGTCAGAACCTCACAAACACAAGTGTCACTTCAAAAAGCTGCAGGGATGGAGGAAGGGTCAGCAAACCACCCTGCACAAACCAGCCATATCCACGTTTGGTTAAAACGCTCTCACGCATCTGCCTAAATGGTCAGGAGGTCAGACACAAGAATGTGAAAACCATAAGAATACCTGCCTTCTCCGTGTCTCTCTCCTACCCCAGCTCTGAGGACAGGGTCCAGACAGCAATTTTGCTAACCAGGCATTAGGAAGGAAAAACACACACACACACACACACACATCTTTACAGTGAAGTGGTCTCTGAATATTTCTATGATTACCAGGCAATTTGCATAGATATTCAGGCTTCATTCCCTGAATAAATTCCAGTTGGGCCATGAAGGATTCTCTGAATTCTAGGACCTCAGTTTCTTACCGTTTGTGTCTCATTTTATTATTGACATCAGTGTGGATAGAGGAATTTAAAATTGGAAAGGGTTGGTCCAGAAAACAGTGCTGACCCTCAAAGTCATGTTTTCACCCTTCTGGAGAGGCGAGGTTCTGAACAGGAAAGGCAAAGAGGGGCAAAGAATACTCTCTGTCCTGCATGATCCAGGAACAGACTGCTGCTGGAAAGGAGACAGAGGGAGAAAGTAACTTCTGAGCCCCCCACCCCTGGTCACCTCTGGAGGAGCTTCCAACATCTAGTTCACCAGCCTCAGAAAGAAGAACCCCTAGTCTCTTGAAAGTGGGATGCTTGTCAGAGGACTTGGGGGTTACCAGTTTAGGGGGATGGCAACTTTGTACAAATTCTGTCATTTCCTGATCTCCAAAAAATGCCATCAAGTGAAACAGGCAAAGTTCAGAAGACTTATCTGATATGCTACCTTTGAGTAATAATAATAAAAAGCCAAGGGAGAACACATAGCATATCTACTTGATTGTACATCCAAGGAAGGATTTTATTGTATATGAAAGGAAGGATCTGGAAGCAAACACAGAGGCTGGGAAGACTGGCCTCCTCTGGAGAAGGCACTGGAGTGGCCACGCACGGGTCCAAAGGGATACTTTCCAGGCCACACCCTTTCATACCTTTGCATTTTGATCCAAATAAATGTATCACATATTCAAGAATAATTTACATTTTTATAAAAGCTAAAAAAAACCCTACTAATTTCTACTCAATCATAATCTCTGAGATGGGCCTCAGAAATCCATATTTTAATAATCTTTCCAGTTTATTCTTACATCCTTGAAATTTTGAGAACTTCTCTGAAGATTGGATCTATTAAAAGGAACTTCGCCTACCTCCCTTCAAGTTAAAGACAGCAATAATAAACCATGCAGGGAAAAAAAATCTTCTGGCACCACGATGACCTAAGGCATATACGTGTCTCCAAACTTACGGCCCTGTTACACTTTCTCCAGAAAAATAAACGGTGCAGCCTAAGAACCCCCCAAATCAGTTTGACTTCTGACAGCCAGTTTCCATTTTGCACCCTCATGCGGACCCAGGGAGTAGTTAGGAAAGAGATGTTTTAGAGCCCAGATGGTCGCCCTGGTGCCAGGTTCCAAAAGAGGACTCGTTCAGCCTGACGCCTTGCACTCACCTTGCTTTTTAAAGAGATTGCTCTGGACGATCTCGTTCATGGACTGGACTTTCTGCTTCTGCAGTTTCACAGGGGGGATGCAGGTGTAAAACTCATAGAGGAGCTGGCTGGAAATGAGAGTCAGCGAGAGCAAATTAGACCCAGTCTCCTGCCCCCGGCACTTATAGAACATCTGGGACTCTCAGACCCCCGATTCTGGCAGAGCCCAGGTGCACAGCAAGCCTTCAGCGAAGACAAGACAGCTGTGGTTGGTACTAAGTGTTTAGAGCATTCAAAGAGATGCAAAAAATCTGAAAACAACACCAACAACCCTGGGTCCTTACTGTGAACCAGGCATGCACTTTCCATTGACATGCGTGGCCCCTTGAACTTTGGAACTCTATGGGTGGATAGAAAGTGTATCTCAATGTTATAAGTGAGAAAAATAAGGTTTAGAAAGGTCAACTAACTTTCCCAAGGTTAGGTAGTGAGGGAGACAAAGCAACAAGAATTGAAAACCAGGTTCTGACTTCATTAGCATATCACTTTATTTACAAATATTTTATGCTTTGTAATGCATTATGATATGTCTTAGGACCAAAAAAAAAAACAAAAAAGGTCCTTAATTTCAAGAACATCTGTGAAAAATTGGTGGGTTGCAGAGAGTTCAGGGCATCAAATAGGAGATAGCTCTTTCCAGATAAAGATAAAAATATCTCAAAACAGAAGAATAGCTTTCCAGAATAAACTCATTGTATTCACTCTTTTTTTCAATTATTTATTAAACATCTACTTAGTTTGTGACAGGCAACTTGCAGAGAAATGAGTTTCATGAGGACAGCCTCGGTCCCCGTTGGCACAGAGCTCCAATGGAGACCCACCCACAATGCAGACACAGACAAAACAACCTATGGTCCATGCTATAAAGGAAATAAATAGGAAGCTATGTCAGAGAACAAGGGGCCAGGGGTCAGGGATGAATTTAATTGATTTACAATATTCAGAGGTAGCTTTTCTGAGAAGATAACATTGAGCCCAAACCCTGAAAGACAAGAGCAAGCCAGCAAAGATCTTACATGAACAGAAAAGGACATCTGCGAAAAAAGTAGAGATCCCTGATAGTGAGTGAGCCTTGGAGTGTGGTTCTAAAGCTGCACCAAGGACAGTTTCTCAGTCTCAATCCACGGGTGGTAGTGATGCAAACATGAGCCTTGGAGACAGGAAGGAAGAGTGCAGGGAACTCTGTGTACCACCTTCAAATCAGAAAGTGTTTAAATATGAAAAAGTTTTTAAAAATCTCCTATTATGTTATCTAGGAACTCAAGCGAAAAAGGATGAGAGGGTCTATCCGACCCAAAGACCCCTATTCTAACAGTGTAATCGTGCTAAAATTGTGTGCTCATCCACAGATGAATGAAGTCAAAGACAGAAAGCAGAAGGCAGCCCAATTCCGTGTCTCTCCTGTGTCCTTAGGGAGTCCTCCACTTGCCACCATAGGGCTTAGGAGGCAAAGACAGAACCTGAGCCACCTTCAAGCCCAGGTTGAATAGAAACATTTTCCCCAAACAAACATTGATTACGCTATATGTTTACCTTCTGTGTCTTCAAAGAGGGGTGCTTATAATTTTCATTGACGTCTGACACAACAAAACCAAAAGGTAAAATTCCCACCCTGGAGTCCCTGGGTTAGGGTCCTGCCACGTGCTCACCCTGTCCCTGAACGGAGAAGAGCGCCCGTCTGGAACTCCCCACAAGAGCCCTCCTTTCCCTTTGAGTCCCTGGCTGACAGCAGAGCCGGGGGAAGTACATCATATGCTCTCACCTGAGTAACTTTGCATCGAAGACCGTTTCCACATCGTGGAGGACAGATGGGATGTATTTCAAAGCCGCCACCTGGGTGGAACATGAAATAAACATGAGTGATGCCCACATCCAGCAACTCCAGGCTGGTGAGGAGGACGCTTTGCTACACAACACAGATCAGAGTTGAGAGACTCTGCATCTTGGACCCTGCATAAGATGCGAGACTGTGGGTGGATTGAAACCCAGGCATGCTCTTCTCTGCATATAAAAGAGGGATCATGGCTTCTGGGATGGCGGTATGTATCTTAGAGCAGAACTATCACAGACTTGGAAGTGATGCAGATCTGTGGTCAAACTGTTTACACACTGTCCTCACCATGTGGCTTTGGACAAAACACATAACCTCTCTGATTGTCAGCTTCCAAATCTGTAAAAGAGGGAAAGTGATATTTATTTTGCAGGATTGTAAAGAATAAAAAAGGATGTGCATGAGGCATCCAGCTTGAGCCCTATGCATATTTTGGGTACCCCCAAAATGGTTATTTCTATTATTCTTAGAAGATGGTGTGCGTGAATTGTTTTGCTGGTGGCAAGAATGGCTTAGACCAAGTTATTTTTATTTTCTCTCCATGGTCTGTTTAATGAGCAAAAAAATAGTGGGCATGTATATGATACTGGGCACGCTTTGTTCCCCTAGCTCCGGTAAGAAAGCTGTGACTTTGCTGGGTTGTTTCTTTCCTTTAACAAATGCATCCAGACATGTGAGCCACCCCCACCCCCAGCACAGCATCACCATTTGCCAGGCAACCAGACAGACTCCAAGTTCAGCAGAGGGACTTCCAGGTCACATGAATGGAAAATAATGTCTAAAAATCTAATGGAAGTAGGCATTTTTAAATTTTTTTCTATGCCGTAGGTCTTCTATTATCAGTATATATCATCCTTTGGCAATCAGACCCAAATAAAAATAGTGAAAATTACTTTTTAAAGAAAATCTTACTCCTAGCCATACTCAAATAAGCGTCTTATTTAAATAATGATGATGACTCTTCTCTGAGAATTTACAATGGGGCAGACGCTGTGCTGAACACTGTGAATATATTAGCTTCTTAATTACAACCCTGCAAGGGAAATATTATTTCCATAGATAAGAAACTTCAATCGCATTAAGATTCAGTAACTAACCCAAGGTCAAAAAGTTGTCAAGTGTCAGCCGGGATTCAAATTCAGGCAGGCTGCTCTGAGATCCACTCCTTGGAACCCTGAAGCTGCATGACCCTCTTCCTCAAAGGCCAGCTCTTTCTACACCTTCATCCTTTTTTCTTTGTTGATTATGATTCATAATATCAGTACCATAGGTTTGATGAACAAAAAGTAAATTACACAAAATAAGGTTTCAGCGTGAAAATTGTTCCCAAAACCCCAGATCTTCAACTCACCCCCAATCTGTCCTTCTCAGAAGGGACCACTGTTAACAGGTCCTTCCAGATTGTGATCATGCGTGAGTACGTGTGTGTGTGTGTGTGTCTGTGCACGGATGCATGCATGCAAATATTCAGCTCTTCAACTAGATTGCTGCAGTCAGTCACACACCCCTGGGTCCTTAGCCTGCCATATCTGGTGTGTGCTCTCTTGTTTCTAGCCAGCACTTGCAGGGCTGAGTGGTAGGCTACACCTCCTTCAACCCTTTCCCTGCTGATGGGCTCCATGCTATTTTCAGTTTTTCTTAATTATAAAACATGTGGTGAGATGACATTTAATACACGGTTATCCATGTATCGGTGAGAATCCCTGCAGGCTGGATTGCTCAAAAGGAACCAGTTCCTCAAAACATATATGTGTGAACTGCAGTCGATCTCATCAAGTCACCTTGAAAGAAGCAGTAGCTGATTTCTTTTTACTGACCTTTGCCCCACAACCTTGCTAACATTGAATATATAATCTTTTTAATTTTTGTCAATCTGATGAACAGTTTGTAGCTCTTTGGTTGGTAGTGCAGCTGGGCATCTTTTCCGTACTTATTGAATATGTGTAGTTGTTAAGTTGCTTGTTCATATCCTTTTTTCATTCTTCTTTTGGAGGACTCTTCTCTTACTGGTTTGCAGAATTCTCCAGGCATCATTAATATTAATTCTTAGGCAGTAACACTTTTGCAAGAATTTTCTCCTGCTTTTCTATTGTTTGTTGCTTATCTTTTAGCTTTATCATATCTTTCCTTGCACAGATTTTAATTTGCATGTTGTCAAATTTGTCAGACTTTTTCTTTATAGTTATTGGATTTTGTGTCTAGAGATCTATTCCTTATGCCTTCAAATCTAGATGACAAGAGAAGTCAGGCCAGTGTTTCTTAAACAGTATTCTATTGGCTACTCTGGTCCTGTAAGATGGGCTTAGGTATTCTTTAGGGAAAAGGGGGTTGCAATCAAATAATTTTGGGAAATATTGACTTAAATCAAGATAAAACAGTGAGTTTTTAAAATAAACTGCATAACTTTTCAGGAATTTAATATACTGGGATGCATTATGACATTTCTTCAGGCTGTTGTTATACATATATTCTAACCAACCTACTTGGTCAAGGTCATCAGGAAACACAAAGCTGATGTAACAAAATCCGCTGCCTTCAGGACTACTCCTGAAGGAAAACATGACATGGAATGTGCCTGGGCCAATTGAAGTGATGAGGTATCTGGAGCCCACATTCTTTCTAAGAATGAGTTATCCAATCGTTCCAAAGCTGTGTTGGTGAAATCAAACCCAGCTGCGGGATGCATATCTCCCAACCTCTGAAGTCTACAGAGACCTCTGTGATCTGAGAAGTGTCGCTGGCTCTTTGCGGTTCCAAAATCCGTGGATATTTGTCACCGCCTGCAGCAACAACTTGCACGGGTCTTATGGGTGGTGGAGTGGAAACTGAGCTACTTCTATCTTTCTCTTTAGTGCACTGCTTTCTTGCTTGTTCATAGAGGATAGAGGAAATGAGGTTTACTTGCTTTGAGAGGAGAGAGAGAGAGAGAGACCCCGCTTATCAGAGAGAAAGAGACTTTGCTTAAGAGAGAAACTTTGAGAGAAAGACAGGCTTTGCTTAGAGCTTAGAGGAAGAGACTTGCTACACCTTAAAGTCCTGCATCCTGTGAACTAAGGGTACGTCCACCCAAGGTGCCCTAGTGATGCGTCTCAGTTCTCCGCTCTGCGATCTGCCTTCCGCCGCTGCCCCTACTCGCTGCTGTGCCGCTTTTCCCTACTAGCTGCTGTCGCGCGTTTCCTAGCTGCTTTTCCCTGCGTGTGTCTTCTTCTACTGCTTTTCTGCTAATGGCTGCTGTCCGTCCCTACTAGCTGCTGTGTTCTTTCTTCTGGCTGCTGCCGCGTGTTTTTCCCTCTGGCTGCTGCCGCGCATGTCTTTCTTCTGCTTTTCTGCTAATGGCTGCTGTGTGTCCCTACTAGCTGCTTCCGCGCGTGTCTTCTGCTGCTGTTTTTCTGCTAATGGCTGCTGTGTCTCTGTCTCGCTCCGCCTACGCTTATATCACCTCCAGGAGGTGGAGAGCAGGGCCACGCCTCTTACACAAAGATTAGGCGAGTCGCTCCGAGCAGGCAATTAGTGCTCAGAACACATGCGCATCATTGTGTGCGTGGACGATAAAATCACCTGAGTGTGCTTATGTCAATTAACCTCCTCGCTGCCGATGTGATCAACACGGCACAGCCCCCAACAGAGAAGGACTGGTCCAGGCCTTTCTAACAAACCATTTCTTCATCTGTTCTTAGCCCACAGGATCTGGGTGTGGAGTCAGCTCCCACCATGTGCACATAGTTCCTTTTCCCCACCCCTGGCTCTGCACTGTAATGTAGGGTAACAAGAATGATACAGAACAGAGTGCTGTGTACCTAACATAATGCCTGGCCCTCACCAGGTCCCCAAGGCAAGTGCACACATCCCTAAATGTCACATCTCCCTAGTCCTTGCTCTTGGTCCATGGTGCCTCGACAAAGGACAATGTGACTTATCATAATTGAGACAAAGTGAAGGAACAAAGGAACAAACCCCTGAGCAAGCTGGGGGAGTCCAGACTTCAGTGTCTGCAGCAGGTTGCTGGAGTTCAAGAGCTGCCTTTCATTCTGGGGCTGTGGAGTGACATCACAGTGTCACAGTCCCCAAGGGCCCACTCTTGCACCTACACACAGCAGTTGTTAGTGAGGTGAGCTGGGCAGGGAGAAGGGCTAATTCCCAAGGAGCCCGTCTTCCCGGCTTCCTGCTCAAGGCTGGTAATAAAGTTGAACAACTGAGTAGCTGCCACCAGAGACTCAGGGTGTTATCAACACAACAGGAGAAGAGTTAATGTTCATCTGGCCCAGGAGGCCCCACAGAGAAATGGCAGGCCTGTGGCTTTCTCTTCAGGTGGGGACGACCTATCTCTGACTCAGGAAATTTGCCAAGACTGTTGTCACAGCCAGCACTGGCCACAGGGCTCTGGCCATAATCTTCCCCTGACACACCTGGGCAGGTGACAGCAGGTACTACCACCCAGCACTCTCAGAGGGGACAGCTCAGTTTATGGCTCACTGGAGACCTCTATCTGCTGTATGTTCCTGAGGCCTGGGAACTAGGAAAGGTCAGTTTTCAAGATCTGTCGGCCTCCTGGGAACTGCTCAGCTTCAGTGTTGAACGACTGTTACAGTCATTATTATTACTGCTATGCATAGAACAATACTGTATGATTATTTTCATTCCATAATATACATTCCTATAGTGTATATAATATTTAAAGCAAATCCATGCATATATACATAAATGTAATACATATGTGCATATACAGATAACATAGGGACTATTACTGGAAACATTATATGTGCCCAACACTTTACATGCATGATCTATCTCATTTAATGCTATAACTTCCACAACTAGATATTGCCATTCCATTTCACCAAAGAGGAAACACTGGCACAGAGAGGTCAAATCACTTGCCAGCAGCTATGCAGCCAGTAAGCAGCATGGACGTGCCCCCCCAAAACAGCCCCACTGGCTCTTAACCCTGCATGCTCTGCTCTGCAGCTAGCCATGGTGTTTTGAGAAAGGTGTTTCTTCTGGGCAAGTGGGAGGTTTCAATTGGAGAAAGAAGGCTGATTTGGGAAAAGAAGAGAATGAAGAGCACCTCTTTTTGAAAAGAAAATACAGTTTCCTGACATCCCTTAAGCCAAGGACTCTCCTCACCACATATATAGGAGGTTGCAAAAATGGCCACAGGGAAACATTTTCTAGCTCAGAAATTAGGCAGTCATACAGGACCAAGTAAATTGTCTAGATGAATCACCAACTCTGGAAACTTCTATCAAAGGCTAGCTCTAGTCCTTAAGAAGACAGCAAGACCCAAACCCAGTGACAGGGGTTTAACTGGCCCAGAAAGAAGTCAAGGGAGCTGTTGTACTTGGGATCTGGAACAGCCCCGCAGGTCCCTGTGTTGAAGGCTTGGACTCCAGCTGGGGGCACTGGTGGGGTCCTAGAGACTTTAGGAGGTAGCCTAGTTACAGAGGAGGTTGTGAGGCATGACTTGAAGGGTTTGTTTTGTTCCTGGTGTCTCTCCCTCCCTCTTCCCCTGCCCCTGTCCATCATGAAGTAAGCAGCTTTTCTCCACCACACCCTGCTGCCATGATGTTCTGCCTCACACTGGCCCAGAAACAATGGAGCCAGCTGACCATGGACTGAGACCTCTGAAACTGTGGGCTCAAACATTTCTTACAGGTTGTTGTTCTCTGGTGTTTTGTCCCAGCAATGGAACTCACTGCTGCCCAGGTGGACGTTACCCAGAACTGAGCACCCTGGGCTGCTAGCAACAGCCTCTGTTTACAAATAGCAAAACCCAAACCAGCGAACTCCCCAAACCTGAGTGCAAATGGCCCCATCTGTTCAATGTTTTCAGATTCTCAGTGTCTCAGTGCCTCTCTCTCTCTCTCCCTCCCTTTCTGCCACACACGCATAGCAAGCAAATATGACCATGGTGGGTGCCAGTGGACAGCCTTCTTGCCCAAAAGAACATGTCTTACAATGGTACAAAGCCATAGGAGAAGGCTGGACATCTTTGTCATTCAAGAGCCACGGGCATTCAAAACAGTTCCCACCACTCTGATGGTCAATACTCTGACTTTAGTGAAAGGGAGAGGGCCAAGGCCCATGGGAATGGGGCCCATGATGACACAGGTGTTCCCCAGAACAGGAACAAAGAGGGCCTTTCCTCAGAGAGGCTGTTTCTCCAAGGAAACAACTTTTGCCTCAGAAATTTCACCCACCACCTACATTCCTGGGACCTAAATCCAGGCTGTGCAAGACCAGAGTTTTGTTCCTAATCGCCACCAAATAGTGTAGTTTCATTAAACAATATGGAGTTTCCTTTTCTTTCAGGAAGTGAGAAGGGAAGAGGGCCAGCAGGTTCTGAACACAGGTTTCTCCATGTTTTCTGTAGCCACATTGTGTTGGCACCTGGGACCCAGCAGGAGGAAGCAGAATTCAGTATTCAAAACATCCATCTGAAGAGGCGGACCGTTTGACCCAAGTCCAGGGGAAGGCCACTTCACCTTATGGCCTTAGAAAAGCTAAGTTTCTGTGTTCCAGTTTCCTGGTGAGGAAAAGGGAGAGAAGAGTGACTTGACCTTGGGGCTGATGAGAAGATTGCAGGAGAAGCATGAGCTCTCAGGGTCAGTACATTGTCCCTCATTGGGACAAAAAGTCACCCTACCTGCCACCTGTCATCATTCCCAAATGTTGCCTCCAAGTGTGGGCAAGTTTAGAAGAGGGCAGAATTGAAGGATGACTGAAAGGTTGGGAGGAGAAGCCCCAGGAGCTACATTTGCCTATGCCTGGGCTTCAACACACATCCTGGGGACCGCTTCTCAAAAATGGGCCATTAAAGGTGGTATAGACACACAATGGAATATCACTCAGCCATAAAATAGAATGACTTTGCATTTTGCCAGTAAACAGATGGATCTGGAGACTACAATGCTACGTGAAAGAAGCCAATCCCAAAAGACTGAGGTTGAATGTTCCTCTGATATGTGGATGCTAACACACAGCAAGGGCGAGGAGAAAGGAAGAACAGAAGCTCAGTGGATAGGACAAAGGGGAAGGGAGTGGATAGGACAGAGGGGAAGGGAGGGAGAAAGGAACGGGAATGACTCAGACACAGCTCTCCTGTGTTCACCCAAGAACGCGTCACGGGCATGTTTGTTTTCAACTGCAAGAATGGATCCTCATTGGAATAAGTTATGCTCTGTGTATATTTAATATGTCAAAATGCACTCCGCTGGCATGTATATCTAAAAAACAAAAACAGCAACAAAGAACAGGCCACTTTTCTCCCTTAGTCCGAACATTTGGACACTTACATCAATTTCCAGAGAAAAGGAGGTCAGGCGGGGTGGTCTGAGTCGGGGTGCCTTCGGGACTGCAGCCCGACCTCTGCCCGTCTTTGCCCTTGCTTAGCTTTCCCCCTCCTCCGGCCTTTTGCCCAAAGACTCGGCCTTTACTACAACCACACGATTCCTCCGTGGTGACTAAGAAAACAGACTGCTAACTCGCACGGCCTCGATTCCCATCCAAGACCTGCCATGTTTCAGCTGCGGTTAAGTCACTCAACCACTAAGCCTCCTCGCCTCATCTGAAAAGCAGAGATAAGAGACTTTGCTTTATAAGGTGCTTGTTATAAAAATCAAATGAGCTAACAATCTATGTAAAGCCTTTAGCTCAGTAGCTTGACATGTCACAAACGATAAAACACAAAACAGAACAAAACCCAACAAAAACGGTCCACGCTGTTGCTCATCCTCTCATTCATTCAGCTGACAGATAATCGAGCACTAACTGTGTGCCAACCGCTGCTCTGGCCCCAGGGGTTCCAACGGACAGGGCCCCTGCCCTCTCCAATACTCTGGCAGCTCTGTCAGCCTGAGTGGCACATAAGTGGCCAAGAGGGCATGCCATCCAGACCATCACTCCTGTCACCGCACTGGTACGGTCACACTGGGGCACTGAGAAACGGCAAGCTGGCATGTGCCAGCACCCAGCCCCTCTGCTCACGGCTGAACTGTGCCCTGTTCACAAGGGTCTCCTGGTGGCCCTCTCAGCCTGCCATCAGTTTTGTCAATGATGCTCATGGGGCTGGCACACACAGGGACAGGAGTTTGGGACCTGGTCAAAGACACATGGATGTCCCTAGCCATTCCTGTGGTATAGAGAAGGACAATGAGTTATTTAGTCTTGTGAGTCTCTTAGGGATGTGGAGGACCGATTTCCTGCAGATCTCTGGCAGAATTCAAGCCATGAAGAGCCTGGCTAAGGTGGTCCTCAGTGGGTAGAAGGCCTTTCTGCCCTTTCTGAACCCCTGGCTTTAAACTTAAACCAGTGGTTTTAAGTGAGCTGCTTCCATGCCAACTCAGAACAATAAGGAAGACCACAGAAAGCCCTTCCCAAAAGCTGGATGAACCTTGAAACTGGGAAATAACTTTCTTAAGTCCCAGAACTCACAACTGTCAAAGCACAGAGTTGAGCTAGAGCTGCTCTACTCGGAGCTAATGCAGACATGGCGAAGGGTGTTCTCCAAAGCTGCTGCCCTGCTGGAAATACTCGGTTGGCACCAGGAACGTGGAACCTGGGCATTCCTACTCTATGCTCACACCCAATGCCTATGGCAGACAGGACTAGCACATCACGGTACGTCGCCCACTGTCCCCACAAAGGCTCAGAATCCACCCTCCAGGCACTTGATGCTGTGTCTCCAGGTGAAAATTCACCATCATTTTTTCATGTGAGTCTATTCTCCTCGAAATGTGTATTTGGCTTTATTTATTCTTTAAATGAATAACTGAATGTACTAACACTATTTGGCTTCATGTGACAAGGTTAAGAACACAAATAGCTTCCATTCTAGTAAAATATCTCCCAAGCCTTCTCTTCTCTGAAGAAGTAGGAGGGATAGGGATACATTACTGAAAATAATTTAAACTAAATTATGTACCAACCCTATCCTCCAAGCTGTACCTACATCACTTTTTAATCCCCTCATTGTCCTCTAAATTTGACTTTGGACTTCCCATCTTACAGTAAACAAAATCCCAGAAAATAGAAATGACTTTCCAAGGTTACCAGCCCACTTGTGGAGGCTACTCCCCATCCCACAGGAGCTGACTCCTGAAGCAAGCATCCACGTCTGCAGAAGATTCCTCCTGGGGTTTCTGCTGACATCACGTGGTCCTGACCTCTCTCCACCTTCAGCCCATTCCTCACACCCCAAAACAGCATTACAGTATCCTCCGAATTTGAATTTGCTCTCCAAATTTGAATATGACTTTAAATCCCTCTTTGATGACTTTTCAACAACCATGTAAATAGGTGGAAAGCATCATTGGCTTTATGTAAATCCCTGAAGCTAAATTTGGCCCTTAGAGCAAGTTTAAAAGAGATAAAATGCCTTTCCACAGCTCTTGGGTAGAATCCATAAGAGAAAACCAGCATAATGTGGCCCAGATCGTGGAGAAAGTGGGGCTCCTGACACAGTTGCCCAGACAATGAGGATCCGGGTAAGCAGACTTGTGCCCAAACTGGAACAATCACATTAGTCCTCTGCGTTGCTAGAATCCATAATTTGCTCCTTTGCAGAGTGTTCCTGGATCCTCACCCAGGAAGGTCTCACAGGCGAGGGGACAGAGACCCTGGGAAGTTACATGACCTGCATAAGGCCATTCTGCCAACAGAGAAGCCTGTTCCTGTCACCCGGCTCCTCACAGGGCGCTGCCCACCCGCTGCCCATGCTTCCTTGCCCCCTTTCTTCTTCCTCCTCCTTTCTCTCTCCATCCATCTTTCCCTTTTCCAGGATATGCGAGGTTCATGGTGGGGAAAGGGATGCTGAGCCCCAAGAGCAGCTCCCTCATCTCGGTGGGCTCTCCTCTTTGGGCCTCGCTCCTTCCTCCCGCTATGTTGGCTGCCATTTCTGCTGCTTTTCGCTGCACCTGCCTTGCAGCCTGACTCAACCCTCAGCTCTGTCAATATCCTAGTGCCCTGTGGCGCCTCCCCAGATGCCCAGCTGCCTCCAGTGATGCATGGTGTAGAAGGAATGGACAGGTGTGGACTCCTGCTACACTGCTACTGCTGCCCCTGCCCCTGCCCCTGTTGTCTCCTTAATCAAAGGATGGTGAGGGCTTTAGGGATAGGAGGAAGATGTTTCTAAAAGCCAGAGAGGGAAAGGAAAGTGGAAGTGTAAGATTACAGCCCCTAGTAATCACAGGGCGGCGTCCAGGTCCACAGTAGGTACAAAACGATCAGCAGAAAGTATTGGCTGCAGCATGGTCCTCGGAGCCAGGCAGGAAAAGATCTATATCCGGGCCTGCCACTCCCCAGCCGTGGAGACCTGCAGAAGCTTTATCAATGGGCTGGGCTTCAGCCTCCATCTACAGAAAGGACACCTACCACTGTCCCTGGGTGTGCATCCATTCACCTGACAGCTGTTTATTCAGCATTGACTATGTAGTAGGACTGTTCTAGATGCTAAGGTTGGGCGATAAGCAAGAGAGAGCCCACCTCCCTCACACACACACGTTCCTGCTATTCGTTGAACCAAAATAAGCCCTTAGCAAAGCAATTCCCAAACTTTGCTTCACATTAGAACACCTTGGGGAGCTTTTGAAAGTCCCCATGCCCTGGTTGCACTCCATACCAATTATACTAGCAAGGCTGCTGGTGGTAACCAGGCATCGGTATTTATTAAACATCCCCAGGTGATTCTAATGTGCAAAGTTTGACGCCCTTGGCATCCGCAGCACAGGCCCTCCGCAGACTCTGTCTCTTTTCCTCGCCACTCTGGCTGAACACTTGTCTCTCTTCAATTCTAGATAGAGGCTGTGGGCAATCCCCCACATAATGGATATTTAAATTAGCAACTAAAAGGATAATGTGGATTTTTAAAACCAGCAGCAGCAGCAATCTGCATTAGCTCATTGATTTAGATAAATGTGTCTGGGTTCCTTCAGTAGGGAGGCATTGGGCAGCCCTCCACGCCCTCCACAATGCTCGGGAGCGGATTCTTGGAAGTCCCCCTGCAACAGCCTCTGCATTCTGATTCTGCTGCTCAACTGCTTCCCAAACACAGGGTGAACCTCCAAGGTTTCCCAGAGACACACCATCTGCAGACGAGCAACATGAACTACCACATTCAAGATCCTGTTTCTCCGAAGAACCTCTTGTCTGTAAAGCGGACTCTTCAGTCCTGAAGGGGACCTGAGTTCACGGTGTTGACAATGAAGTTGGAGCTCCGACTTAATAGCAGACTGTTACCTTCCTGTTTTGACCACTGGGGCAGATCAAGTTCGACTCATTCCGTCCTGATAACACCAGCTTGGGAGCGATTTTAAAAGGAGGCCCTGCCACAGTTATGGGAAACAGAGTGCAGATGCTTCCTCCTGCCCTGAGGAGCCGCAGCCCAGCCTGCAGTCAACACCAGGCTGCATAGTTAAGCAGAAGTGGTCATTTTCCGGGCATGTGGTAATTTACTGGACAGCCAAGGGAAAAGACAGGGATTTCTCTTTTTCGTTTTCGGAGTGTGAACCGACCTGCAGAAGGATGGTGGTTTTGTGCTGACTTTTCATCAGGTTGTTGATGGATTCAAAGAGCCGTCTCATGGATTCTTCAAACTCCATCTGTTCTTTGCCTTCGTAAAGTCTGAAAGGAGACACAGGCAGGTCAATTCTCAAGCCAACAGGCCACACGTTTGAAAGGGTGTGCCAGTTACAACCTGCATTTAAAAGAAAGGGGGTCAGGAGATGAGGACATCAAGGGAAAGGAGGTGTTCTGTGCTGCTGTGTGCATGATCCACTCCAGAGGACCTGCAACCGGCAGGGCACAGGAGCCGCCAAGGAAGGAGTGCTATCTGAGCTAAGAGGACATGGATAATGTCACCCTTCTGCAAGAACCAGAGCTTGTGGTCATTGGATTTTCAAGTACCCTGGAAACATCACAGGGAAATATTTTCAAATCCACGGCCCCTCCCACAGTCTGTTCAGGGGCCTCCTGTCCTCCTGTTTCAGGAGGACGCTTAGTAGCCTCTTTCCCCTCTCATGACAAAGATCCAACATAATTATCATAAAAAAAAACAGAAATGCATAATTTAGAAACTGAGACTCTTCATTAGTCCAAGTAAAGAGGTCAGCCATGTCAACATTTTGATGTGCATCCTTCCAGAAATTTCCAGAGCCTCCTAACATACACATGGATGCTACCTGGAAGCCATCCTCTCCTAGAAAATCAGGTCCCTGAGTCCCAGTGCCTGTCCCCTGCCTCAGGAGTGGTGCTCAGCCACAGGCTTCTACAAGCACGCTTTATCCCCGGCCGTGAGATACCCGCAGCCTAATCTGCGGCATCCAGTGTGAAATGCACAGAAGAGGACTCCTGTCACCGGCTCAGATAAAGAGTCTCTCCTGTCACAGCCGACATGTCAAAAACTCGCCGGCGCCTGGGCTTCTGTAAAGGTGCTTTGCTCAGATAAAGCACTGACACACTTAACAGGTGTGTTTGCTCCTTCAGACTCAGGGCGGGCCCCACAGGCCACCTCCTGCACTCTCTGCGTGTTGTCCCACCGCCCCGCTTCCCTGTCCCCCCTCTGGGCTCTAATTGCGTCTCCTGTTTATCACCTTCGGCAGGGATCACTCTCCGTGGGTCTCCACGACCTCTCACCAGCAACTTCCCTCTTTCTCTCTTTCTTCCCTAACTAGCCATCTTGAAAATCCTCCTGGAGTAGGAAGCTAAGGGGAAGCCAGCGCTGGGTGTCACATGGGTTACAGGGAGCTGGCAATGGCCGCTGACCTCCTAGGAATCTTGGTCAAGGTCACAGAGGGGCCTGTGCCTCAGGCGCTGCCTTTTCTTCTCTAAGGCTCGCCCTTCTCTCTCCTTGGTCCTGGTTCTCACCACTCATCCCTGAACCTTCTGTCCCGCCGCCACAGATACCTGCTGTCCAGTGTGGACTGGAGGGAAGGTTGGCTCTGGGTGAAAATCGCCGCTGCCTGCAGGAACGGGGCACCTTGCTAATAACCGCGAATGACACGGAGCTCGACTGTGTCCCGCACCTGGGATTCCATGAGGCCGCCCGCTCCTCTCACCCCTGCCACTGGGCAGAGGGCAGGGCTTCGCAGCCTGACCTGGCCCCCAGCCAGTGCCACAGCCAGAACGCAAGCGCGGGTGTCCTGCTCTGGAACCCAGCACTTCACATCCGCTGCCTCTGTTTCCCATGCCTCGGTTTCCCACCTGCCGTGTCGGGTGCCACAGGACAGGCAGAGAACTGCAGGGTGGCTGGCTGAGCCCAGAGCTTGGCCCCAGGGAGCACGAGCTGCTGTCCTGCTGCCAACTGTGGGAGGAGTGTCCCTGCTGTCATCCCCGCTCCACGGGTAAGAACACAGGCAACTCTCACAAGCCCAACTCCTGCTCTGGTTTGGATGGAATTCATCCCCCAAGGATTCACATGAACTCTCCCTGTGCTCCAGCCATGATGTCATCAGCCATGAGGTCCTCACCAGAGCCAAGTCAATGCTAGTACCATGGTCCTGACCCTTCAGAATTGTGAGCTCAATACATCTATTTTCTTTATAAAGTTTCCTGGTCTCAGGTATTTCATTATAGTAACAGAAAACAGAATGATGCATCATCTCAGTGGAAAAATGGGACCAGAGTACCATTCTATCCTTGATCAGGCACAGAGGAGGACAGGATCTTAATTCAACATGGTGGTGGTTGTAATCCCCATGACAGAGTGTTGTTTGTCTTTGTACCAATGGCCAATTTCTCTAGCCAATGGATAGTCCATACCTCCAGCATTTTGCTTTGAAATCTGTTACTTTTTCCCCTACTGCAGCTATCTGAACACATTTAATAGACTATATCACAATGGATGTCACTGGTCTTAGTATTGAGCCTGCCCACTGCTGCCCCACCAGTATTGAACACCCAGACTTGGCTGTCTGGATATCAAGATGCCAATGGGCTCTTTGGTCAGGCATCCTCCTTGGTATATTGATGAGTGTGGTGGAGGCCATTCTGACCAGGTCATGTTCATGGGAACCACCTGTCCCACCAACAGGGATGGTTGTTAACAACACTGTTCTGCTGAATGACAGCTTTATCCACCCCATTAGCGAATGGTAGTTCTATTTCTTTATGGAACTTGTCATCTTTCACCAGAAACATAATAATGAACTTTGTAGGGAGTCATCTCAATGGCAGATCTCCAGGGTAAATGTTCAGGGACTGGTCTGGTTCCCAATCAATATCTGATGACCACTTTTTGGCTTTTATGAGCTGCACAGATTCCTTACAATAAACTCCACTCTGCTTAGACTAGTGCTGGTCTTGTCAAAACTTCACAGAGTGGAACAAATTTTTTCCTGCAGCTCCCTGGGATGGGGTTTGAACCCAAGAGTTCTTGAGAAGTCTATTGAGTACTTAGTCCACACTCTCATCGGACAGATGAAGAGTCAGAGGGCCAGAGTGGGGAAGTGACTTGGCATTGCCATCTTGAAAATATTTGAGGTAGGAAGGAAGAGAGGACCTCAGACTCTATAAAAGAGCAGGTCAAGGCTCTCCACTTGACTTCAAACTAAACCGAATTTAGTGTACACCCTCAAGAGAGATGGGATTAGCTCTACGTCGCAGACTATACCTGTGGGATAGCTTGGCCCAGAACCCTGCATTCTTCTGTGCTTCTATTAGATCCTTAGGGCTCCAACCTCACCATGGATGTTTGAATGGCTATTAGAGGTGGTGGAGACGGTAGGAGGGGGACCTGGCTACATGTTTCAGGTCACAGGGGGCATGCCAGGGAAGGGGACTACTTGTCCCTGGCTTCTTTTTCTCTGCTTCCTGCTGTGCTTCTTTCCTCCACTATGCCCTTTCGCCATGAGGCTCTGTTTCACCTGATCCCACAGCAATGGAGCCAGCTAATCATGGACACAGACCTCAGATACCATGAGCCAAAATAAATCTTTCCTTTTTTAAGTTGTTCATTTGGGTATTTTGGTCACAGCACTGAAAAGTGAACCAACACAATTGCTGAGCCTAGAAGTGGTCATTGTGGCAAACTCTCTGATCTGAGTGTAAATAGAGGGGAGCTTTCGAGCAACAAGGAGCTAAGGGAGGAAACCCACTGGGGCTTGAGATTACATGGAAGAAGCAGCCCGCTGGGTGTGGGCCAGGGGGCATTACAGGGCCTCCCTGAGACGCCTGCAGAGACAAATACGGCCTCATCCACCCACAGCGCTTCACACTGGCCTTGATGTCGAGGGCAGAGATGCTGCTTCCGGGTCCTGTTTTAGCGCTTGGTCTCTGTTACAGCTTCAGGAGAGGAACATTTTTTCTGGCCTAGAACATTTAGAAAGATACTCCAACAAGCCAGCTGATTCTGCCCGGGAGCCGATCACTGAAGGGCCCTAAGGCCCTGGAACAAGGAAAACTGGAGCAAGCTGCGAGGTGCCATTCTGGGGCGCGCCAGCCAACCACGGCCGGCCCCCAGGGCTTGGATAAATACAGCAGGCTGGCCGCCTGTGATTCATTAAGGGGACACTGCACAGCTGAGCACTCTCCATGCACAAGGAGCCCCGGAGGGCGAGCACAGCCTCTCTACCACCTCCTCACGTGTGCGTGGAGCCTCGGCCCAAGCCTGCCATGCCAACCTGAGGCCCAGGGGGCAGAATCCAACCAATGCTACCGCGGGCTGTGAGGCAGGTTGGCAGGGTCACGTGAGGAGCCAGAGGCGAGGGTGCCAGCTGCCTCGGCCCCATTCTGTTTTCCGAATCCCAGACACTGCCGGCTCTTCTAAGCCACCCTCACAGGCATCCGTCCCTGACTGCCGTCCTGCCTCTCGGAGACAAAAGGGGTGGACTCTCTGGGTCCCAAATCCTGCTCTGCCACATACTGTGGGCACACCTTGGCTGAGACACACGAGCTCCTTAAGAGTCGGTTTTCCCATTTAGTAAGATGATGCCTTCCCTATACAGTTTTTCTAAAAATCAAATACAGGTGGAGTGCCCCTAATTCAAAAGTGGGACCAGAGATGTTTTAGCTTGGGATTTTTTTCTGGATTTGGCGATTTTTTTCATATAATGAGGTATCTTGGTGATGGGACTGGAGTCCAAATAGGAAATTCATTTATGGCTCATATATACACCATACAAATAGGCCGAAGGTCATTCTATCTGACATTTTTGATAATTTTGTTCAGAAGACAAAGTGTCATGTGTGGAATTTTCCACATGTGGAGCCAGGCTGTCACTCAAAATGTTTCCGACACTGGCCCCGTAAATGCACGTTAAGCGATTGGCACAAGGTCTAGCACGCGCAGACCGCAGTCAACACATGCGGGCCCTGGTTACATCACCTCCAGTTTCTCTCCTGGATACATCCCAGTTTTGCTTCCTGAGTCATAGACAGCCACCAGGAGAGAGATGGGCATCTTCACAAAGACCACCACTTAGCAGGAATATAGCCAGAGCTGGAGACAGACACGGGAAGGGAAGCCGAGGGGCCGGCCCCCGGGTTGATCATTTATGACTGCATGGGGCAGAACAGCGGGCACCACGGCCAAGCACTGCCTGAGTTCTAAGTGCTAGTTCTCCATCCACGGACTGGCTCTTTCCACGGGGACTAGCACTTCTACTTTGCATACGTAAAAGAGAAAACAAAGTTTAAAGAGGCAGTCTGAAGAGCAGTGAAGCCCTGAAGCCAGGCCTCTGCGGACATCGACCACAGCACTGTCACCTGCATGGTGGCACCACTCTGACTCATGCCCACCCCTCCCGTGCTACCCCACTACAGCCTGTCCTCCCTGCCTTTGTTCTCCCTCCACAGCAGCCCCAGAGGTGCACTGCAGCCTCAGCCCTCCACCCAGCACCCTGGGTCTCCCTCGCCAGGTCACATCTTTGCCTAAATGTGCTCTTGGTGAGATGCACACTTGACTCAGTTCACAGGAGCCTGGGAACTAGCCCAAATTAATTGAAAGCTTTTTAAAATGAAAAATCTGCTTTAAATGATTCCATGATCTTTTCTAGAACAGAGCAAAGTACTCAGTTACCCAGCAGTCCACTTTGTTACCTTGCAGACAAGTTGAGATTCCTTCATGCCCCAAAGTATGACACCAAGTATTCAATGGAAGCACTCACAGAAGGGAGGCCACCTACCCAGTGAAGTCCCTCAGGTGACTGGCACACAGTGCAAGCAAACTTCAGTGCAGACTATGATAGAGGCCAAGCCGTCCCTGTCATAAAACCTCATCTTCAGCATCAACTTTGTCCTGGTTTAGATGTGTCCCCCAGAAGCTCATGTGTGAGACAATGCAAGAAGGTTTAGGACAAATGGCTGGGATACGAAAGCCTTAACCAGATCAGTGATTAATCTCCTATAGGGACTGACTGGTGACTGTCGGCAGGCAGGGTGTGGCTGGAGGAGGTGGGCACTGGGGATGTGCCTTCATTGACCAGAGCTCTCTCTCTGTTTCCTGGTGTGATGTCTTGAGCCGCGTCCTCTGCCACACACACACCCTTCCACCATGATGTTCTGCCTCACCTTGAGCCCCAAGAAAAGGAGCTTTCTGTCTATGGACTTAGACCTCTGAAACCATGAGCCCCCAAATAAACTTTTCCTCCTCTAATTGTTCTCATTGGGTCTTTTGGTCACAACAGCGAAAAAGCTAGAACAAACCTCCTGACCCCTTTCTCCATCAGAGTATGAACTCCAAGCCCATAGAGAATGAGGCCATGTCTGTCATAATGTCCCTAGGTCAGACAGCAGGTCTGGCACACTGAAAGTGATTTATAAACACACGCGTCAACACATGAAAAACCACTGAATAAGTGACTCCCAGCAGCCTCCATGTGGCTCCACAGAAAAGTCCTAGGAATCCAGAACTCATTGTAGTTGGTTCAGGTTAAGGACATCCATAGATCTCAAGGATGATATCAGTAATTATCTTTGACTATGCAACCTTTATTATTATTATTACCTTTTCCACTGAGACAACTGCTACCAACAGTTGCTATTTATTAAGCATCTACTATTCTGAGTGCTGCGTCCATATTTATTTCTTTGACCCGCACTGCAACCCCATCAAGTCGGTCTTATTACCATGAATGAATAAGGAAATGCAGGCACAGTTAGACTGTGTAATTTGTCCAAGGTCACTTGACTCATGGATGGCAGAACCAGAGTTCAGACCATAAGGGTCCCTGCCTCCCACTTTCTCCTTTTAACCACTAAGCAGCATCCCCTCCAGGGGACAGGGCTAAGTGGCAGCCAGCCAGGAGCTGGAGCAGGTTGGGGGTGGGCAGCATCAGGTGCCCTGGAGGGGGGAGGGGGACAGGGGAAGCTGGCTGTAAATTTTCCCTACTCACACTCTAAATCCAAGGTGACTGGGCTGGTGTTCCCCCCCAAGAGCCAAGCATTTGCTTTATTAGAGAAGGTATAAATTACTGACTTCCAAAAGAACCATTGAGCTGTTCCTAGTTTGATTTTACCCTGGGAAAATCAAAATACTTCCAGACCAGAGCCAAGAAGTCAAGTGCACTTTATCTCTCTCCCATTGCTCCTCTCTCTCTCCCTCTCTCCCTCTCTCCCTCTCTCTCCCTCTCTCTCCCTCTCTCTCTCTCTCTCTCTCTCTCTCTCTCTGGCCCCACCCAGCACTGAGCATAATCTGTGGCTGAACAAGTGGCCAAGTCTGTCTGAAAGTCATTCTTGCGCTTACTGATCCTGCTTATAGAAAGAAACCCTGCAGTGCAGTCGGCAGGCACATCTCCGTCATCACAATAGGGCTGGAAAGGACTTATGAAGAAGAGCCTTGTCTGATCTTCCTCTTCCCTGTATGGTCACTGTCCCCGTCCCCACTCTTTCCACACCACCAAGGTTTATGAACCTGGAATGAATAAGAAATTGCAGATGGAGACATGAAACTGGTGCAATGAGGTTGTGGTTAACTTTTGCTCAACAAGGGCCAGAGAAGGTTTCTTTGAAAGGGTAATGAAGTTGAAATGTGAAGAGTTATTTTGTCAGAAGACAGAGTGACGCTCTCTCAGGAAGGGAGCAAGTAAGGAGGCTTAGGATGACTGTAAGTTGCCAGAGTCCACTGTCAAGCCATCCCTGTGGCCAGAGAGCCTCCGTGGGGGTTGGTAGTTCATTGAATAGCCCCAGTGGCCAGCAGGCAGGGCTCAGACAGGAGCCTGTCCTTCTATCAAGGACAAAAGTGTTTTTAATGAGTTGTTACTTTTCTAGAGGGCGACATTTAAGGAAGGACCAGCCCTTAGGGCAAACTGCAAAGAAGTTTCACTAGACAGTCCTTCTTCCTGCTGTAAATAACCCCAGGGAAGAAGGATTTGTGGCTGAGAGGAAAGAAGACAAACTCTGCATGTGGGGAATCCTGCTTTGAAAAGTGTCTAAAATAAACGCATAAAAATTAACATAATCATGGAAGAAAAACTGCCTCAGGTGGATGCCTAAACTGCTTGAATTTAAAAAAAAAAAAAGAAGGAAGTTAGCAATATGGAAGAAATGGAAGAAAATCCATCTAAAACATCTGCTTTACTTTTAAATTATGGTGACCCTGGGTAATAAATTCACCGTAAGTAGGTAATAAGACGTAGGCAAAACCTCGGAGAGAACTCTCTGTCATGAATCGAGTGTGACGCCCGCCTGGTGCCATCCTTCATTCCACAGAGAGCAGCAGACTTTCTGTCATTTGGCTAGAGGACCCAAGTTGCATAATTCTGTGCTAAGTAAATTTCTCCATTAGCATGAAAAATGGTATTTCGGGCTTTCTTTCTCTGATATAATTAGAAATTGAATGTTCCCAAAACAATGTTCCTAAGGATAGAAACATACGCACACTCTTCCATGCTTTAGTTTAGAGAAAAACAAATTGTATCGACCACTTAAGAGGGAAGCAAATATCCATCCGTGTCCTTCTAGATCTTTCTCTATGGACCAATCGGTCTAAAAGTTTGGGTGTCAAAAGAAATTGGATTTTCATTGCATCTCTTGCATTTCATCCTCTAGTTTTTTAATAACTCAGGAGGTTTCCATGATAAATGATAGCAAAAAATGAAGTTGCAGAATGACTACACATACACACAAATAGTAAAATCTGGCAATCTATATATTAAGTGGATAATAGAAAAATCCCTTAGAAAAGGGATATGTGTGAGAGTTCCATTAGACAATTTTATAGTCTATGCTGACTTTTAAACAAGTGAATGTTACATTTAATTTTTAAAAGCAAGGTCTGCCCTTGGGGGTGAGCGCTCCTCTCCCTCCGGCCCGTGCTAGGGAAATCCTCCCCAAAGCCTGTCCTGTGTCCTCTCATTCCCACTGGGGAGCCAGCGCTGGAAAGGGACCTAACACAAGGTCATGTCCTGGGAGGCAGTTTCCCCCTCCAGCAGGAGCAGAGATGCTGATGTCTCACCTCCCTCCTGGTTTCCAGTATAGACTGCAGCTAGAGAGACAGTTGCCTGAGAAATGTCAAGTTTTTATTACTCTCAACTGTGGTCAGGCCAAGAGCACCTGAACTTTGTTCTTAGAGTCCAGGCTTTCTGCGAAGGATAATTAACCCCACGCTGCCTGCTCTGTTCCTGAGAGCCCTGACATTTAGAAATGTGTAAATAGAATTTTTAACATTTTCTTTACTAATGATGCCAGGTTTAAAAAACACCTGTGCCATAACACTCTTCGTTTTGAAATCTGGAAATACCCGAGGAGGCACTGAATTCAAATGCCCTGGAGGCCTCTGTCAAGAAAGCTGGAGGGAAAAGGGCCAGACCAGCCACCGGCAGAGGGCAGTGTAGCAGAAGATCATAGTCCAGACCAGAGTTCTAGACCAGAGCCAGCAAAGTCAAAACTGTAACCTTTAGTAGGTCATTCAGCTCTAATCGCTAGTTCTCCCATCTCCACTTAACCACTTAACATTGAGATAAACCTTCAGGATGCTGTGCGAGTGTGTATGTATGTGTGTGTGTGGCCGTATCCACAGGTGTATACGTGTGTGCATGGTATGTGCACATGGTACTAGGGATCTAACCCGGGGCCTCGTGTGTGCGAGGCTGGGGCTCTACCGCTAAGCCACACTGCAACCCAAATTCTCCAGGATTCTCCACTGTCAAAGAGCCAAGAAGGGACCCAGCCGCTAAGACCAAGCCTGCTTACCCTCCAGAATTTCCAAGCATAGCATGTGGGCCCAGAGGTGCCCAATTCAGAGCCTGGAGTAAGAAGGAATGGATCTTGAGGAGTCCACATGTCATTCAGTTATAGAGCCCATTAATTTTATCTCTCAAAGCCACTTTCTCCTCCCCTGTTCAGGACCCCCACCACCGTCCACGTCTCCATCACCTGTCGCCTGTAGGGCTCTGAACCAATCTCCCCTCCCTCGTGGCCCTGTCAATCCATTTCCCAAGCAGAAACACAAGCATGAACATCACATTTTCCGTTTAAAATCCTGTAATGGCTCCCCATTGCCCTGAGGACCATGACCATGTGCCATGGCCCGACGTTCAAGGTTCTTCAAGGTCTGCCCCTTCCCACCCTCTAGGTGATCTCCAGCCACTCTGTCCCTGGGACGCTGCATTCCAGCCATCCAGCCTTTCTGCAGTTCAGCTGGGTCAGGGAGCTCTCTGTGGCTTTATTTTCACCTACTACCCTGCCTCCTCACCTGCCAACGCCTACTCATGGTTCACTGCTTAGATGGCATTTTCTCAGAAAAGCCCCTTGGCTCCATAGGACCTGATCTAGTTACCAGCTCTTGGGCACCTCCCTCCTCTGGTGCTATGTGCACCCACAGGATCATCTGCTTAATGACTCTCTTCCTAACCACACTAACCAGTCCAGGAAGACTAGGCCTGAGCTTATGCAATTTATTGCTATATTTATAGCGCCTAGCACAGTCGGCCACTCTAAATGTGCGTTGGATAAACATTTGATTGCTAATGCTAGCCAAACCCCCACCACTAGGCAAATATGTCAATTCATTTTGAAATAGAAACTTGAATTATCGACTCAAGTGCTTAAAAAGAGGAACCATGTCTTAAAGGGCAGTTTGCATAGGATAGGTACGGAGTGTTATTGCTGAATATAACGAAGAATAAATGCTGTCAGTTGTAAGAGTGATTCTTTAAAAATGGAGAAACATCGGTATATGACAAGCTGCTTACCATCTTTAGGTTTGCAGGCCCTGAGACTATCTCTGAGCTAGTCACATGACACATTCTACCTGCCCTGCAGATGCCTTCCCAAGTGGATGAGGACTGGAGGTGGCAAAAGTCCAGGCTCAGAAAAGCTGAGCCTGCCCTGTAGGCAGCAGACACATGCCACAGGACAAGCAGGACCAGGTCCTTGAACACCTTTGTGTTGACATCTAGGATTTAGAAGAGGCCACATTCTAACTTTGCTGCATTGGGGGAAGTACTAGGTTTCATATTAAATCACATCAGAGGAGGAAACACTGGAAAAGAAGAGCAATTCTGACTCAAGCAGGTGAGCTTTACAATCTAGGACTGCAGTTCAGTCATCAGACCCTGCTGACCCAGCTGTGCATAGCTGGCCTGAAACCAAATGAGGTGAGCAATCGAGTTACCTCAGCCATAAGGGAGGAGGGAAAGAAAAGCCAAACAATAATGGACTCTAAATTCCAGGACAAGGTAGCTTCAACTTGGATAAGTAGTTGTTCATAGGGCTTCCTTAAGATTATTTATTCAAATAACAAAAATCTGTTGCACATGGACTATGTACCAATCACTGTGCTA
This sequence comes from Sciurus vulgaris, assembly GCF_902686455.1. Lineage (NCBI taxonomy): Eukaryota > Metazoa > Chordata > Mammalia > Rodentia > Sciuridae > Sciurus > Sciurus vulgaris. The sequence goes on from NC_136466.1 coordinate 10,993,202, forward strand.
TCAAGGAATTTATAAAGAGAAGTAAAAATAGAACACCCAAACATGTAAAACAGCAACTGTGACATGGACAAAATTTGTAGGCAATGAAAACATAAAACAGATTTGATCTAGGCTGAAATTAAAAGGGTAGGTTCCCTGAAGTAGTGATGCTTGAGGTGACACAGGAAAGGTGAGTACGAGAAAATTTGATAAAAGGAAGAGGGAAGGGTGGTCCAGGCCACAGGAAGCGCAGGTGCATGGCCCAGTAGCATCAGGGAACTGAGTGACTCAGAGGGACCGAATGAAGGCCATGGGATGGGGGTGGGGGCAGGGGCATCAGGTAAAGAGAGACTGGAGAGGCTGCCTGGGCCAGACCAGTGACCAGCCTGGGCCATGTTAGGCTTCTTCCTCATCCGCAGAATAATGAGTGGGAAGGCTGTAAGGGTACTGCAGTAGCCCGTGTACCGCAGTAGCCCGTGTACCAAGGTTTCACTCTGCAGTTTCAGCTCCCTTGCTGGTCCACTGAAATATTTATGCTGGTCTTGATCCTTGAGAGACACACAGTAACATAACACTTTGTCATCAGCAATTGTCATTGCTTTCCTATGGTACCTAATTTATAAATTAAACTTTATCACAGGTATGTATATGTGCATAGGGGGAAAACAATCTATACAAGGGTCCATACTATATTTAGTTTCAGGCATCCACTGGGGTCTTGGAAAGTGTCCCTCCATAGAGCAGGGACACTATAAACCCTGATCTGATCTCAACTGTGAAAAGAGCCCTCTGACTGCAGGACAGGATACAGTTTGAAGACCTCCATTTTTAACAGCATGGTAGATAAGACCCCCGGAAAATCTCTCAATAGAAACAACTCCAAAGATGGATTTAAAAATTAATCACTGAATTGTTGAGATTGAAAGGAATTCCACATGGGACATAAAACAGCAAGTCGGATTGTGGTACTGCTGAACAATAAAACCAACTTTATCACAAAGGTATCTGCAAAGCCTAGCATTCTGAGACTTCCATCTTGATGTCTACTGAAGGATCAAAGGAGTGAGGCAGACCCTTGGCTTGCTTCCTGGAGACCCTAGCATTAAGCTGACTTCTGGGGTTGTCACCGTTTCTTTGTAAGGGACGCTGAAGAATCTGAAAAGTAGATTATTACACAATAAGGACCGCCAAGGAATCTGCCAGTCCTTAGTGCTGGGTGGGAATGTGAACACATCTACACTGGGAATGCTTAGGCACAAGCCAATCTTTTCCTGCACTTTGTTTTGTGGTTTTTGTGTGTTCTTTGCCGCATCCACAAGCAGAGACACTAACTTAAAGAGCTCTCTGCTTGATTCTACCTTCAAGTGAAAGATAGAAACTGATTTTCTTCGGAGGTAAATAAATGTTTAATTCAAAACACACACACACATACACATGCACACACAAACACACATATACCATCTGATAAAGAAAAATTAGCTTTAAAAAAACATGGGTTGGGTATGTGGCTGAGTGGTAGAGCACTAACCTAGCATGAGGTCCTGGGTTGGACTCCCAGCACTGAAATAATAAAAAAACAAGAACAAGAAAAGCAAAGGAAGCAAAGTTCTACAACAGATACATTTGCAGATAAATGAGTAGAATTGGAGAATATCATGCTAAGTGAAATAAGCCCAGCCCAAGAAACTAAAGACTGAAATGTTTCCTCTGATAAGTGGATGATGATACTTAATGGGGGTGGGGGGTGAGAGAAGAATGGAGAAACTTTAGATTACATAGAGGGAAAAGAGAGGGAGTAAGGAAAGGAGTATGAAAGATGGTGGAATGAGACAGACATCATTACATGTATAATTAAATGAATGGTATGAATCTATATCATGCACAACCACAGAAACAAAAAGTTGTACCCCATTTGTGTACAATGAATCTCAATGCAGTCTGTAAAAATAAAAAATTAATTAAAAAAACAGATACAGCAGATTCAAATTAAAAAATGCTCCCATTACAATTATACACCAAAGAACATAAGATCAACATAATTAACATACTTCAAAATACAAAACTGATACTTGAAAATATGATCAAGAAACAAAAAATTATAAAAATGACAAAGTAGTTTTAAAAAGGAACTAAATGAATTTCTGAAAATTTATAATATCAAAATAAAAAGCTTATTTTAAATTAAAATCATTTAAACAGCATATTAGACATAGCTAAAGAGAGAAATGGATGAAATGGAAAATAGATTCAAAGAAATTAGCCAGAATGAACCTCCCCAAAATCACAAAGATAACTAAGATGAAATGTTTGAAACCTAGAGAATATAATGAAGCCTTACATGCATTAGTTGATATTTCAGACAGATAATAGGATATAAGCAGAAAATAAAAATATTTTAAAAGAGTGGAAATTTATTTGGAATTGGTATTAAGCACACAAAACTCCAAATCTAGGAAAACTAACATCTACCAGAGATACCATCCCTAAATACATCATGGGGGAACCATGAAACCTTAAAGACAAAGAAATGATGCTTCCAGACCAGAAGAAATAGAACACTTGGAAAGAAACACCGTTGGGATTGACAGCTAGGCCCAGCAACAGACAGCAGTGATCAGTGAGCCAACAAACAAACCAATGAGAAGCAGACTTATGATTCTGTATCTATGAAAATATCCCTTCCTAGTTTAGGATAAAATCAGAGTAACTGAGAGACTTTGGCAACAGAATTTACTAAACTTAATTCTAAAATATTTACTTTAGGAAGAAGGAAAACAAAATGAAAGGTCTAAGGTAACAAGAGGAGAGGTGAAGCTTGAATTTTTTTATTGTGGTTATAAACCATATAACAGCAAATTAACCATCTTAACTATTTTTAAGTGTACTACACAGTAGCATTGAGGAACTTTTGTTTGCAAAGATATGTAAACAAATATTATTTAAAACAGTATCTAATTTGTGGAGTTTTTTTTTTTTTTTTTTTAAGTTAAACTAAAATACTTCATATTATTGGCACAGTATTTAAGAGGCAAGTGACAGAGTCTTCCAAAGATCCTTTTATTGTTCAGGGGGAATGTAAAAAATATTAAATTTAAATTTTATTACATTAAATATGTATATGAAACAGACATTATTACCACATTACATATATGACTGCATGAATGATATGATCCTAAAATATGTACAATCAGAAAAATGAGAAATGATACTCCATTTATGTATGATTTATGTATCAAAATGAATAAATGCATAATACTTGTCATGTATAACAAGTTAGAACAAATAAAATAATAAAAAATGTGGGTTCCTTGTCGCTCCCTAACTCCGGTTTCAAGCAGAGGATATCTGTTTCTCGGTGAGGCAGTTTTTGCTGCTTATCAATCCCCTGGCGTTTACCCCATTTCTCTGCTGTGATGACCTGCAGTCTGCCAGCATATTGATGCCTGACCGCCAGTGGAGCACCAGCTGCCTGCTGTTGCCTGGAAGTTCACTGTTACAGTACCTGCAGGTTTGATTACACACGGCTACCGCCATTTTGAGACAACAGCCAGGCCCCCTAGGACCACTGGCCAGACTGACTGAGCCTCGTCTCCAGGATCCCTCAGCCCAACCAATCACTCCCTACCTCTGGGGCCTTCACATCAACTGACTGCTCCCTGCTGCCAGGACCCTCAGACCAACTGACTGCGCCCTATCACTGGGACCCCAGACTGACTGATTGCACCCGGCCTCCAGGATCCCACAGCCACACCAAACACACCATGCCTCCAGGACCACTGCTGGACCAACTGCATCCCGTCTACAGGACATCCAGCTGACCATGTCCACCGCTGAGCTGCAGCTCTTCATTTGCCAACACATTTGGAAGCCAGAACAGCCATCTTGGATAATCCTGGAAGCCTTAGCTCTGATCTTTGGGGGGGCAAATCCCATCCTGAGACGCCTGCTGGAGGCTTGAAGCTCATTGTCAGGTACCTCTCATGCATCAGGCTACTGAATACTAGGAGGTTTCATTAGTATATGACTGTTATACAGTAGATTTTCTTTTTTCTCCTTTTTAAAAAATTTGTTTTTATTTCTCTACTTTTCTTCCTCTCTTTTCCTTTTGTTTACCTGTTCCCTCAGAGTCTCTTTCTCCCTTTTTTGCATGCTAACATCTGATTTCTTTTGATTACACTCTCACCCTTTATATTTTCTAGAACTTCTGTATATTCTTTTCTTATCCCATTAACAGCCACATTCTACATCCCTCTGCATCCTCCTTGTCCTCCATTAGAAACTGCAGACCTTATTGCAAACCGAAGATAATATTTGAACTCATTTTGTATACTATGACAACTTTGTTATTGTCCCCATAGGGGCTATTTGGTCTAGAATTGCATAGTGTCTGATTTGGGCACTGCTAATATTGATCTCCCCTTAAAGAAAGGGTTTTGGGAACCTATAGGGCCACTATAAGCCTATAGGGGGAAATCTGCAATACCCCAGATCTGCACTGCTAATGGGGAAGATACATGAACAACATGAAAAAACAAGGGAAGAAACAAATCTAGATTCTATATTAATAGAATCCAATGACAGTATGTTAGAAGAAATGTCAGAAAAGGACTTCAGATTATACATGATTGTAAGATGATTCACGAAGCAAATGATGAGATAAGAGAGCAAATGCAGGCAATGAATGATAATACCAATAAGCTGAAAGAGCACCCACAGGAAGCAAAAGATCATTTCAACAAAGAGATAGAGATTCTCAAATAAAAACCAAATGGAAATCCTTGAAATGAAGGAGACAATAAACCAAATAAAAAACTCAATGGAAAGCATCACCAAAAGACTAGACCACTTGGAAGACAGAACTTCAGACAATGAAAACAAAATATTTAATCTTGAAAATAAAGTTTCCCAAACAGAGAAGATGGTAAGAAATCATGAACAGAATCTCCAAGAACTATGGGACATCATGAAAAGACCAAATTTAAGAATTATTGGGATTGAGGAAGGCACAGAGACACAAACCAAAGGAATGAACAACCTATTCAATGAAATAATATCAGAAAATTTCCCAAACCTGAAGAATGAAATGGAAAATCAAATACAAGAGGCTTACAGTACACAAAATGCACAGAATCACAACAGATCTACACCAACGCACATTATAATGAAATGCCTAACATTCAAAATAAAGATAGAATTTTGAAGGCTGCGAAAGAAAAGCATCAGATTACATATAGGGGGAGACCAATACGGACAGCAGCCGACTTCTCAACCCAGACTCTAAAAGCCAGAAGGGCCTGGACCAACATATTTCAAGCTCTGAAAGAACATGGTTGCCAACCAAAAATCCTATACCCAGCAAAACTAACCTTCAGATTTGAAGATGAAATAAAATCCTTCCATGATAAACAAAGGTTAAAAGAATTTACAAATAGAAAGCCTGCACTACAGAATGTTCTCAACAAATTATTCCATGAGGAGGAAATAAAAAACAACAATGTAGGTCAGCAAAGGGAGGAACTACCTTAGAGAAAAACCACTCAAAGGAGAAACCAAGCTAACTTAAAAACCAAAAATAAGCCAAATGACTGGGAATACAAATCATATCTCAATAATAACCCTAATGTTAATGGCCTAAACTCCTCAATCAAAAGACATACACTGGCAGAATGGATTAAAAAGAAAGACCCAACAATATGCTGCCTGCAAGAGACTCATCTCATACAAAAAGACATCCACAGACTAAAGGTGAAAGGATGGGAAAAAAACCTACCATGCACATGGACTCAGTAAAAAAGTGGGGGTTTCCATCCTTATATCAGATAAAGTGGACTTCAAGCCAAAGTTAGTCAGAAGGGATAAAGAAGGACATTTCATACTTCTTAAGGGAACTATAAATCAGGAAGACATAATGATAGTAAATATTTATGCCCCAAACTATGGTGCGTCCCTGTACATCAATTTCAGGAATCACATAGACCACAACACAATAATTATGGGTGACTTTAATGCACTGCTGTCACCACAAGATAGATCTTCCAAACAAAATCCAACCAAAGAAACCATAGAACTCAATAACACAATCAATAACCTAGACTTAATAGACATGTATAGAATATTCCATCCATCAACGAGCGGATTCACTTTCTTCTCAGCAGCACATGGAACCTTCTCGAAAACAGACCATATGTTATACCACAAAGCAGCCCTTAGGAAATGCAAAATAATAGAGATACTGCCTTGTGTTCTATCAGATCATAATGGACTGAGAGTAGAAATCAATGACAAATTAAAAAAGAGAAATGACTCCAACACCTGGAGACTAAATAATATACTATTAAATGAAACATGGATAACAAAAAACATCAGGAAGGAGATTAAAAAATTCTTAGAGGTCAATGAGAACAATGATACAACATATCAAAATCTCTGGGACACTATGAAAGCGGTATTAAGAGGAAAATCCATTGCATGGAGAGCATTCCAGAAAATAAATGAAAAGTCAACAACTAAATGATCTAACATTACAGCTCAAAGCCCTAGAAAAAGAAGAACAGAATAACAGCAAAAGTAGTAGAAGACAGGAAATAATTAAAATCAGAGCTGAAATCAATGAAATTGAAACAAAAGAAACTATTAAAAAAATTGACAAAACAAAAAGTTGGTTCTTTGAGAAAGTAAACAAAATAGACAAACCCTTAGCCACACTAACAAAGAGAAGGAGAGAGAAAACTCAAATTACTAAAACATATGATGCAAAAGGAAATATCATGACAGACACCACTGAGATACAGAACATAATGAGAAGCTACTTGAAAAATCTGTATTCCAACAAAATAGAAACTACCGAACACATTGACAAATTTCTAGAGACATATGCTCCTCCCAAACTGAACCAGGAGGACATACACAATTTAAACAGATCAATATCAAGCAATGAAATAGAAGAAGCCATTAAAAATCTACCATTCAAGAAAAGCCCAGGACCAGACGGATTCTCAGCCGAGTTCTACAAGACCTTCAAAGAAGAACTCATTCCAGTACTTCTCAAAGTATTCCAGGAAATAGAAAGGAGGGTACCCTACCAAACTCATTCTATGAAGCTAATATCACCCTCATACCCAAACCAGGAAAAGACACATCAAGGGAAGAAAATTTTAGACCAATATCCTTGATGAATATAGATGCAAAGATCCTTAACAAAATATTGGCAAACCGTATCCAAAAACATATTAAGAAAATTGTGCACTATGATCAAGTGGGGTTCATCCCTGGAATGCAAGGATGGTTCAACATTCATAAATCAATAAACGTAATCCATCATGTCAATAGATTTAAAGATAAGAATCATATGGTTATTTCAATTGACGCAGAAAAAGTGTTCGACAAAATACAACACCACTTCATGCTCAAAACACTAGAAAAAATAGGGATAGTAGGAACATACCTGAACATTGTAAAGGCTATTTATGCTAAGCCCATGGCCAACATCATTCTTAATGGAGAAAAACTGAAACCATTCCCTTTAAAAATGGGAACAAGACAGGGATGTCCTCTTTCACCACTTCTATTCAACATTGTCCTCGAATCTCTAGCCAGAGCAATTAGGTAAACCAAAGAAATTAAAGGGATATGAATAGGAAAAAAGGAACTCAAGCTGTCACTATTTGTGGATGACATGATTCTATATTTAGAGGATCCAAAAACCTCCTCCAGAAAACTTCTAAACCTCATCAATGAATTCAGCAAAATAGCAGCCTATAAAATCAACACACATAAATCTAAAGCATTTTTATATGCAAGTGACGAAACAGCTGAAAGGGAAATGAGGAAAACAACCCCATTTGCAATAGCCTCAAAAAAAATAAAATACTTGGGCATCCATCTAACCAAAGAGGTAAAAGATCTCTACAATGAAAACTACGAAACATTGAAGAAAGAAATGAAGGAAGACCTTAGAAGATGGAAAGATCTCCCATGTTCTTGGATAGGCAGAATTAATATTGTCAAAATGGCCATACTACCAAAAGTGCTATACAGATTCAATGCAATTCCAATTAAAATCCCAATGACATACCTTACAGAAATAGAGCAAGCAATCATGAAATTCATCTGGAAGAATAAGAAACCCAGAATAACTAAAGCAATCCTTAGCAGGAAGAATGAAACAGGGGGTATCACAATACCAGAACTTCAACTATACTACAAAGCAATAGTAACAAAAACAGCATGGTATTGGCACCAAAATAGACAGGTAGATCAATGGTACAGAATAGAGGACACGGACACAATCCCAAATAAATACAATTTTCTAATACTAGAAAAAGGTGCCAAAAATATGCAAAGGAGAAAAGATAGCCTCTTCAACAAATGGTGCTGGGAAAACTGGAAATCCATATGCAACAGAATGAAACTAAACCCCTATCTGGGCGCAGCACAAAAATCAACTCACAATGGATCAAGGACCTTGAAATCAGACCAGAGACCCTGCATCTTATAGAAGAAAAAGTAGGTCCAAATCTTCACCTTGTTGGCTTAGGATCAGACTTCCTTAACAGGACTCCCATAGCACAAGAAATAAAAGCAAGAATCAATAACTGGGATAGAGTCAAACTAAATAGCTTTCTCTCAGCAAAGGAAACTATCAGCAATGCAAAATGAGAGCCTATGGAGTGGGAGAATATCTTTGCCACTTATACTTCAGATAGAGCACTAATTTCCAGAATATATAAAGAACTCAAAAAACTCTACACCAAGAATACAAATAACCCAATCAACAAATGGGCTAAGGATATGAACAGACACTTCACAGAAGAAGATCTACAAGCAATCAACAAACATATGAAAAAATGTTCACCATCTTTAGTAATAAGAGAAATGCAAATCAAAACTACACTAAGATTCCATCTCACCCCAATTAGAATGGCGATTATCAAGAATACAAGCAACAATAGGTGTTGGAGAGGATGTGGGGAAAAAGGTACACTCATACATTGCTGGTGGGGCTGCAGCCACTCTGGAAAGCAGTGTGGAGATTCCTTAGAAAACTTGGAATGGACCTACCATTTGACCCAGTTATCCCACTCCTTGGCCTAAACCCAAAGGACTTAAAATCAGCATACTACAGGGATACAGCCACATCAATGTTCATAGTTGCTCAATTCACAATAGCCAGACTGTGGAACCAACCTAGATGTCCTTTGATTGATGAATGGATAAAGAAACTGTGGTATATATACAATGGAATATTACTCAGCTATAAAGAATAATAAAATTAATAAAAAAAAAGAGAAATGCAAATCAAAACTACCCTAAGATTCCATCTCACCCCAATTAGAATGGCGATTATCAAGAATACAAGTAACCATAGGTGTTGTCGAGGATGTGGGGAAAAAGGTACACTCATACATTGCTGGTGGGGCTGCAAATTAGTGCAGCCACTCTGGAAAGCAGTGTGGAGATTCCTTAGAAAACTTGGAATGGACCTACCATTTGATCCAGCTATCCCACTCCTCGTCCTATACCCAAAGGACTACATACTATAGGGATACAGCCACATCAATGTTCATAGCTGCTCAATTCACAATAGCCAGACTGTGGAACCAACCTAGATGCCCTTTGACTGATGAATGGATAAAGAAGCTGTGGTATATATATACAATGGAATATTACTGAGCTATAAAGAATAATAAAATTATGGCATTTGCAGGCAAATGGATGAAATTGGAGAATATCATGCTAAGTGAGATAAGCCAATCTCAAAAATCCAAAAGATGAATGATCTCACTGATAAGTGGATGATGACACATAATGGGGGGTGGGATGGGGGCAAGAATGGAGGAAGGAGGGACTTTATAGAGGGAAAAGAGAGATGGGAAGGGTGGGGGGGAAGGAAAAAAATAACGGAATGAATCAAACCTCATTACTCTATGTAAATGTATGAATATGCAAATGGTACGCCTTTACTCCATGTACAAACTGAAACAACATGTATCCCATATGTTTACAATAAAAATAAATTTAAAAAATGTGCATATTTACAAAATGAAACTATACTAAATAAACCATAAAAAATATGTATGACAAAATATCTAGGTAGCCACTGATTGAATTAAATATAAATTGTAACTTTCAAACTAGTAAAGAAAAAAAGCAAAGGAGAAAATTAAAAACCATCCAAAAGAAGTAGGGGTTGGGGGCAAAAATTCAGAGAGGAGGAATAGCCAGGTAGAAGAAATAAACTCAGAACATTGATTATCACAATGAAATCTACCATCTCCTCATAATGAACATCAGCATCAGGTTACTAAGGGACTTCCTTGGACTGATAGGAAGCATCTACAATAAAAATCAAGTGTACAATGTGTTTTGCCATTTTTTTTCTTTTTTTGTACCAGGGATTGAACCCAAGGATGCTTGACCAGTGAGCTATACCCCCAGGCCTTTTTATTTTTTATTTTGAGGCAGGTTGCTGAGGCTAGCCTTAAACTTGTGATCCTCCTGCCTCAGCCTCCCAAGTCTCTGGGATTACAGGTGTGTGCCACTGTGCCTGCCTTATTTTGGCATTTCTATTCAACACTGATTTAGAATCCTAGCCAGTGCAGTAGGTAGGAGAGAGAAAGAATTCAGATTGGAAAGGGAGATACAGAACTTTCCATATTTATGGATGCTAAGCTCATCCGTTTAGGAACTCCAAGCATCTTTGTGGAGAATGGGCCGGGAGAGGAATAAGAACTGATGCAGCAAGACCACTGGAGAAAGCTGACACCGCTGTGGTCCAGATCTGAGAGCATCGGAGAGGAGGGGTTTGGTGGGTGACTTTGTGGGACATTCTGTAGGGGAGAGGGTTGGACCATATGGGGAATACTGAAAACAGGGTGTCAAGGACCAGTCCCTCTTTCTGCCTCACCCTGCAGTGCAGTGTGGTCCCTGAGAGGGCCGTGGTGAGTTTGGTTCTGATATACTGCCTTCAAGATACTGAAGACAGAGAAGGAGCTGATGGACACCCGGGCCTGGAACCTGGTGACAAAACCTGCTGGCTCTGTTCCCCACCCACAAGTGACAACTGGGGAAGCGATTTGGAGTGAGTTGAGTGACAGGAGAAGGCCAGGCTGAGACTGAGGCCCTCCGAAGAGGGCAGAGCAGGGGATCTGGGAAGAATGGAGCCTGAGAAGAGGGCTGGGCATTGCGGAAGCCAAGACAGGAACGGGTTTCAGGGGGCACGGGGGACAGCAGTGTGAAATGCTGCAGCTCCTGCTGTTCAGGGTGCTCCTAACTGCAGGCATGATAATATTACTCACGTGAGGCTTATCACAAAGTCTAAGCACGAGCAACCTCTGCATGGTTTTCACCCCTCTAGTACTCAAGACATGAAGATTCACACCCCCCAAGAATGCTCATTGAATAGGAAATCAGAAAATAATAATTAATACATTTAGTCCAGAAAATTGGATCTTAGAAGACCATTCTTTGGAGGAGATGTATACCCACGCTCACAACGCAGTCCGCACGGTGCATGCTAATGATCACATCTAATGGCTCTGACAGCATCTGCCACTGTGGGTAATACGGATCCTTAGATCCATATGTAAGCGGATAATTGAAAATAATAATCATAAACATTTTAAGAAAAAAATGTCCAAAACCATGATCAAAATCTAGGAGACCAAAGCATTGACTTTTTTTAAGTAGTAAATGTGACTGTTAAACAAGTATGTCCAGTACAGCAAGAGATGCAAGAAGAGCTTCCGGGATCTCCCGTGATTCAAGGAGGCACAGGCTGCGCCTATCCCGACCAACTGAAGAACGCAGACTGTGTCGTGTATCTCACGCTGGGGAGCCTCAGAGGCTCAGGGGTTTTGAGACTCATGTGGTACATGACACAACCTCTTTCTCCTCCTCTCGCATTTGCCCACTCTCTGCTAGTATTCCGATTTTCTAAAAGAACTGCCTACTTGTTCTTCATGGAGAATTCTTGCTCCCTCTTTTCTTCCCTGAAGCTCCTCCTTCCCTCCCTCCCTTGGCTGCATCCTCTACCTTCAGTCTAAATGGTGCTTCCTCGGGACACTCACAATAATACCCACAGGCAATCCCCACTTGGGACAAGGACGCTAAGGTGCAGAATTTAAGTTACTTGCCCAGGTTCAGAGACACAGGGATCCAAACCCAGGTATTCTGCTCCAGAGCCCCCTCTCTGCCATTGTGCTGACCACCCATCTCAACTACTGTGGGCCCTCCAAACCCACCAGTTCTGCATCTGCAGACTCAACAATCTCCAAGAGAAAAAAAATACATACATACATATATATATTTTAAAAGAAATTGGATCAGACTTGAACAAGTATGGACTTTTTCTGGTCATTGTGCCCTAAGCAATAAAGTGAAACACCTATGTAGATAGCATTTAGGTTGTATTAGATATAAGGTGACTTCAAGCTCACAGGGTGTGTCTAGATTATGCTCAGTTATGCCACTTTGTGTAGGGACTCAAGCATCTGTGGGTTTGGGTACTGGCAGGGGGTCCTGGAAGCGGTCCCCCTCTAGGACAGCTGAATTTGCTTATTTCCCTCACTGGTGTTTATCACGGAGTGCCACGGCGTGCTTTACTTGTTTATTTCTTTTCTGTCTGTCCCAGCACAAGGCAGGGACTACGCCACTCTTACACTACAGTATCCCATCCTGAGTTTGGCCAAATAGCAAGACGCAAGAATGACTGCTGACGAAGAATGAGCGAGTGAGTGGGGTAGTGCGTCTGCAGCCGCCATCAGGAGAGCCGATGTGGAGATGAGGACAAGTTTAGAGAGTTGAGGGACAGTTGCCAGATGTGCCTTTGCACCTCTTAACTAAGCTCTTCTCCATTTTTTTCCCACCCAAAAGACACGACACGGGGCAAGCCAGCGACTGAGCAGTCTCTTATTTCCTTCTCTCACTAAGGAAACAAATTCTCCTTCAGGGCGACACCAGCCGGAACTTGGAAGTGGATCTCAGAGTGCGTGTAGCCATCCTCATCCTGTCGTTCAACCCTACATCTGCAGCTTGGTGACTCTCACTCTCTGACCCAGCATCTGCCTGCTTCATTACAAGGGATATGCAAGCACATTTCCTAAATCTACCTACTTATTGGGTAGATGACTCTCACACCCAAGTCATTTTCTAAGGAGCTGTGATCCTCAGCATTGGATAGGAAAAATCCATTTTGCACTCAGGCCAGGATTTGGCCAGCAAGCCAGCTCCCAGCCTTCTAACGAGGAGCTAAGGAGAAAGGGAAGAGATCCCAGTTCCCGCCTGTAAGAACAAGTCCCTATGTCCTGTCTTCTTCCTTAACTGTCCACAGCACAGAGTCTTGTTCTGGGAAATTAAACCATGTAAGGATAACTGTAGCAGGCAGGACCTGTGTCTCACACTCTGCTCTGAGCAGGGAATGAAAGTTTGCCCAGCATGAGAAGGACAGGTAAGCAGGGCAGCCTGGGATTGCACACAGGAAAGGACAAGCCAGACGCAGGCAATTCACACATGCTCCAGGGAAGACCAGCTGCACTTCAGTGCCTGGCCCTTCTGCACACTCCAACGGCCTTCATGCTGGGGATGAGAAAGACGCTGCTATGGCCTGGAAGTGGTTTGAGAGTGTCCCCAAAAGGCCATGTGTGGCGTGTTGGGAGGTGCTGTACAACCTTTAGGAGATGGGCCTCATGGGAGGGGTAGGTCATTGAGGACACCACCTAGGATGGCAGGAAGATGGTTCTCCTGGGACTCCTGGGGTGGCTCTCATGAGAGGTTGCTACATAAGAACAAGGTCGGCCACTCGGGCTTCCTTCCTGGTGATGTGATTGCTCTCCTGCCATTGTGCTGCCATCCACCAGGAGGCCTTTGCCAGAGCCGAGCCCATGTGGGTGCCATCCATGGGCGTTCCAGATTGTGAGATAAGTAAGCCTCTTATTTAATAAGGGCATCCAGCCTCAGGTATTTTAGTACAGTAACAGAAAACAGACTAATGCAGATGCTAAACTCTAGGAAAGAGTTGGCTATTCACTAGTGATCTCCTCATTACAAAATGTCATGCCTCAATCAGCGCTCAGCCCTGACTTCCCACAGCCAACATTGCCAACGTCCCTTTGGAATGCTTCCTCGGCTGCTCTGGATGCCAGTCAGCCCTACTCCTGTCCTGAGTCCCTGACCTGCCTGCACTGGGACTCTTCCCCCGCCATCCCTTCAATGGGCTGATCCCCTGGACTTCACCCTGAGTTTCACAGCATTGCTCAGCTTGAAAGACAGCTTCAAAGACCCTTTGGATCAATGCTACGAAAACTCAATTTCCATTCTTCACTCTCCTGAACTCCAAATCTGAACGTCACTGCATGTTGTACATTTCTATTAGGCTCTGCCAATAAACATCTCAAACTTTTCATGCTGCAAACCAGATAAACCAAGAAAACCTGCTTCTCCTTTATACTCACCAGGCTGCTCTGCAATACTAGGTCAGAGGGGCCAGAAAGCGCAGCAGCAGATGGGCTCAGTGGGCCTGCCTCCCTTCCGTTCACAACCACGGTCAGTTAGTCCTGGCAATCCCACCATCTATAAACCCTTCTGAGATATTGTCAGGTGGGGTGTGGTCTTCATCCTTGCTTCCTCCCGTATCACTCCTTAAGTTCTTGGACTCTCTGAAGTGAGAAGAGATTTGGGATACTAATGAGATGACTGGCAGACTGTATGGGGGCTGGGCACTGGAAAGACCAGGTAGGATTCCAGGGTTGGGATTTTGAGCCCCACCTGCAACCTCCAGGGTGGTGAGAGCCGTGGAAGATTGAACCACTCACCCACAGTCAATGGTGTAATCGATGATGTCTAGGAAAGAAGTGTCCATAAACCCTGAAGGACAGGGTCAGAGAGCCTCTGGATGACTGAACACAGAGGCTCCCGGAGGGTGGCCTCAGGACAGGGCAGGGAGCTCTGCCTATTGCACATGCCTCACCCTGTCCATCTCTTCATCTGGTGTCCCTGGTACCCTTTGTGAAATCCTAGGTGACTGGCAGACACCAGGACATCCCCAGGGCCACTTCACAAGCCATTTGAACCCGAGGACCCTGATTTACACCTGCTCAGTCAGAAGCACTGCTAAAACAACCCAGGGCTTGTGTGACTGTTGTCTGAGGTTGGGGACAATCTTTGGGACTGAGCTCTCAGCCTGTGGGATCTGATTCTATATCCAGGTAGGCAGTGTTGGAGCCAAATCAAATCCAAGGACACCCGAAGGGCTTGCGTGGTGTGGGGGACCCACACATGTTGGGTGGCCACCGCCTACAGTGTTGACGGTCGTGGTGTGAGGGCAGAGGAAAGCAGTTTACTTTTCTCACACCTCCCCCTCTTCTTCCCCTTCCCCAGCCCCACTGTGACCACCTCCGCTCACGTCCTCCTGCCTGGATGACTGCAGCAGCCCTGCTACTGAGCCCCACTGAGGCCACCTTCTCCTCCCTCCTCCCTGCCTTTCCCTGTGCACTGACTCCTACTCATCGCTCCACAGCAAGAACCTGATCATGCCAATTCCCTGCCTTAGAACTCAGGGCCTCCCCCTGCCAAGAGCAGCGGTTTCCAGACCGCTCCTGCGAGAAATGAAACTCAATCAATACTCGCAACAGATATTATTTACCTATAAATTATATCCATGCGCTATTACCAGCGCTTATAAAGTTTAATTCATCCACCTGGGATTTAATAAATTGTGATATTTGTACCTGATCTCAGTGAATTCATTTGCACACCCCCTTGGGCACCCACCGAATGTGCTCAGGAGGAGAGCTGCATCCAGGCCTGAATCCCCTGCGGGCAGGAGGCCAAGCTCCCTGCTGTGCACGAGCTTGACCGTCCAGCTTCGTCCAGACACATCATGCCCCTCCTGCAGCGTGGCCACCCTGCAGCCTCTCCTACCAGCCACTAGTGTCAGTCAGCTGTCCGCCACCGTAACCAACTCCTGAGATAGCCAACTTATTTTTAAAAAGGGTTTATTTTGGTCCATGACTGGTTGGTCCCATTGATTTTGGGTAAAGATACACATCATGGCAGTCTCAAAACTGCTCACCTCATGGCCAAGGAACAAAAGAAAGGAAGGAAAGGCAATAGGGTCCCACAGTCCCCTCTGAGGGTGTGTCCTCAATGACCTAAAGACCTCACAGTAGGCACCACCTCTTCAAAGTGCCACACGTGGGCTGGGGTTGTGGCTCAGTGGTAGAGAGCTTGCCTAGCGTGCATGAGGCACTGGGCTCGATTCTCAGCACTAAGTATAAATAAAGGTCCATCAACAACTAAAAATAATTAAAAAAAAAAAAAAAAAAAAAAAAAAACAGGTTCCACACCTCCCACAGTGGCAGAGGCTGGGTACCAAGCTGTTAGCAATGGACCTGTGGGGGACACTTCTCCAAACCATTGTTCCACTCCTCTTTATGAACATGCTGTTCATATGTGGGCTCAGCAGGGTACAAAGCACTTAGGGTGTCAGATCCCTTGTGCCAGGCCTAACTCTGCCACCTGGAGTCCTGTTGGGCACTTTCCTAGGCTTCCATTTCCTCTCCTGTAGACTAGACATATAACACCTGTCCTGTGCAAGATTGCTGTGTGTGTGAAGTGAGGTGGAGTGAAGAGTGATCAGAGGCCACAAGAGGAGGAGGGGCCTAACAGCATCTAGGGAAGTGGACAGAATTCCCTATTCCGCTAGGTGTGATGTACTTGGAACATGGGATTCTCTTTTCCCCCAATGGCTGCCTTCTTAAATACCTTTCAATGTTTGAAATATCACCTCCTTTGAGAAGAATTACTGGTTGTAATAGTTAATTTGAATTGTCAACTTGATTGGATTAAGAGATGCCAATGATTAAGAGGCTTCTGGGTGTGTCCATAGGGTGTGTTTGGAAATGATTGGCATGTGGGATAGTGAACTGAAGTGGAGCCCCTCCCTAGGCATGGGCAGCAACATCCAATAGGAGGGTGGGTTGGATGGAATAAAAGTTGGAAGAACAAGGAAGCAGCAGCAAATGCAAGCTCAGCTCTTCTTGAACAGGTTCTTAATTGCTGCTGCGATTGCTTGAGAATATCAGACTCTCAGCCCTTCACTCATCCAAAGTGGACTCTGCCAGTGATTCTCCAGGGAGTTTCCAGAAGCCTTCAGTCTCAGACTAGGGTAGCACCGTTGATGCCTCTTCTTCTGAGACTTCAGCCTTACACTGCACCTACAGACGGCCGTTGCAGACTACTCAGCTTCTGGTCATGTAAGCCAATCTAATAAATCCCCCTTTATAATCATACTTCCTGTTGATCTGTTCCTCTAGAGAACCCTGACTAATACACTGACCCTCCCCAGGTGGATTTTGTCATTCAAATCTGCACGCCCCCAAGAGCCCCTTGCAAGCATCTGTTGCTGGATCCTGCTCATTGATGGATCCAGCTTGATGGCTGGAGGCCTGTCACTCTTGTCCACCATATTGCCACTACTTAAGGTACCTGACTTACTAATCTCATAGTCTCCACCACTGAACAATGTGCAAAACACATAATAGGTGCTCAGTAAATGTTTGCCAATATTTCGACTGGCAAAGGGGAAAGAGAACAACTTAACGGTTCATGCCTATTCACAATTTCATGTTAAGATAACAGCAACTTACTTAACAGCTGACAAAGTGCTTTCACATATGTTCGTGAGAAGCAGGCTGTTAGCTCTCCTCAGCAGTGCAGCAGTTCAGAAAATAGATAATAAATTACAGAGAAGTCACGGTTTGACAATAGCCCTTTGCTGACGGTTTTGTCTTCCATTTTGATGTGATGCCAAGTTAATGTTATCATAAAATAATTCCATTAACTGCAATTGTGCAGTTTACAGAGCCATTACTGTCATCAAAAAGTGAAATTATATACAAACCCGAAAACAGAGGCTTACACAGGAATAAATGGCATTAACATGCAAATAAATTATATGCAGGAGAAACCGGAATAGCAATGTGACAGGCATTTGAGCCCAGGCTTGGCATAAACAGATGATTGTATTTTAATATTTATTCATATATGAACCAGGAAAACAAATCACACTGGCAACTACCTTGGACTTAAATTCATACTTGTTTCAAAAGGCAACAACTCCTCTACTCCCTCTGGCACGCCTGAGCTTCATTCGGACAATCTTGCTGCCTGACCTATGCAGGACCTGGAGGTGAGCGAGTGTCTACTATGCACATAGGAAGGAACAGCTGGGGAAGGGGTGAGTGGAGCTGGGGGAAGTGGGGGTGGGCAGAACAAAGCTAGAAGCGAGGCGGAAAGGCAGAGAGCCAGTGTCTGGTTTCACATCCATGATGCTACAGGCAGCAACTCGAGGCCAGGGGAGGGGAGCCAGAGCCGGTGTTCCCTGGAGCTGTGAACCGTGCCCCGGAAAGCCTGCAGGAATGGAGTGGCAGCACGGGTGCAGGCCAAGGGCACTGGGCACCCCACAACAGCCCTAGACCCCCAGGGAGTAGTGGGGGGAGGAGGACCTTTCAGAGTCCCCAGCAGAAGGCAGAGAGCGTTTCTCTTTCCAAGGAGGCTGCGCAGACCTGCACCTCCCCGCTGGCGGCTTTCTTTCTGTGTTCACTCCTGTGCCCGGGCATGGAGTCGGGATTCCTGCAGAGCTTCCTCGTAGTCCTGGGCATATCATCCTAAGCTCTCCTGCTGCAAGTCCCATCTTCTCTACTGAATTCCTGCTGTGCTTAGATGTGGGACCGAGCAACCTAGCACCTAACCCCACACAGTGTCAGGCCCACGAAGCTGGCCTTCTGGGCTGAGCTGCCTTCTCTCAGGACAGCCCTCCTCTTGGCCAACCAGACTTCCCACTGCGTGGCCCAGCAGAGTTCCCGTCCTCAATCTGCTCCATCAGGCCAGGTGGAATACCACGCCTCGCTCTGCTAATTCTTTGCTGAATGATCCCTGAGACTGAATCTAAATCTCAGTTTTCTTACTGGGAAATGGTGTCCGATTCCATATTGAATAAGTGCCCACTATGTTCCACGGGCTGTTTGCCGTGCTCACGCAAAGAACAGCGGAAGGTGTGGGTCCTCCTCCGGCTGACCTTCCAGCGGGGAGGGAGCAGAGAACAAAGCATAGCGAGTCAGTAGAATGTGACACAGAGTAATTCTACAGGAAGGAAAATGACCAAAGGCAGAGTGAGAAGGGGTGCATCGGGTGGGCCGAGGGTGGGCACTGTCCTTTTTGACAGCACAGTGAAAGGGCAACGACATGGCAGAGGAGGGAGTTGGTGGGCAGACACTGGAGAAGGTAGCAAAAGCTCAAGTCCCAGCAAATCGTCACGCAGTGAGGCTGCACAGAGCAAATGAGGCTTAGCAGGAGATGATGACGGAAGAGGAGGCCCTGTTGGATTTTTGTGAAGATTATTGTCCCTGACGTGTGAATTGTGCTCCGCAGGTAAGAATCACCACAACGGGTGGCCCTTGCTCTGTGACAGGCACTGTGTACGAGCCTTATGCCCTGGACCCACTCAGGCTCCCCTGCAACTAGATGTGTCGTAGGGACTCATGTGATGCCTGGGTCACCTAAGATGAAACTGAGCTTCAGGCAGAGGAAGAATTTCCCAGGGTCGTAAACATGAGTCAGTGGTGGTGGTAGGATTCCAGCTCAGCCAGCCCTGAGACTGTGCCTTAACCACTGAGCTCCCAGACCCTTCCGTGAAGTGGGTGAGGAGCGGGGAGATGAAGGAGGTGGAAGGCAGATGGCCAGGATGGGGACCGCACAGAGCAGGATAAACAGCAAGAGCTGAGGAAGAGGGACAGTGAGGAGAGCAGAAGGCAGGATGCAGAGGAAAGAGGCTGAGCCAGCAGCACAGCAAACAGGCAGGGGGCTGCTGAGGCCCAGCACCCGACCACACTCCCAGGGGAAAGGAGAGCAACAGTGTGAGGGCCCCCCAGGGGCTCACGGCAGAGCAAGGTGGATTTACAGGGCAGCAGAGTCCCCACGTTTCAGTCCTTAAAAAAGCCCAGATAACAGGCCAAAGCTATCCAACCTCCCAAAACCAACAGCAAGAAGTACTTTGGATAGGTGAACAGGAGTCAGTTGAGCAAGGATCAAGATTCTGGAGCTTTCTCTTAGTAATTTAAACCTGAGTTTTTGAAATCGGCCTCCTTGCTGTCTCCTAGGCAGAAACATGACATCAGCAAACATGTGTCACACATATGGAGCAAGTGTCAGACGCCACATGGAGTGCTCTGCACATAATCTCAGTTCATCAGCAACACACCATGAGCTGCATATCCCCACTTACAGATGAGGAAACCGAGGCTCAGAGAGGCTGGGTCACTTACCTAACCAGGCACTTTCAGGGACAGAAACATCCCTCAATCCAAGGTCGGTGCAGCACAGTGCGCTAGTGACCATCATGCAACACTGCCCCCTCTACTCCAGCCCGTGGCAGGCCTGGGCTTTGTAAGGAGCAAGGAAGTGGGGGAGACTCCTGCTGCAGCTCCAGGCTCTGCCCGTCACTCTGCAGAATGCTGGCCAGATGGAAAGAGCTGCTCAGCGTCCACCACAGAGCAGGGAGCACAGGCCACTCCAGCCGCCTGTCATCTCAGAACCTCAGAAGCCTTGGGATCAGCACAGCTGGTGGAGCTTCAGGATTAAAGACCCAGCGATGGGCTTTGTAAAGAGTTCAACGGCTGGAAGAGAATCACTTCAGTTCTTTCAAATGTTTCTCACTAGCCTCTGCACCTCCCAGGGGATCATTCTGCAGAAGCCTTGGTGGACAGTGGCCACAGGCATAGCCACCCAGGTTCTGCTAGACAGACTCCCCACAATTTAGGAATTTCCCATATTTTCACCACAGCCTCCCTGTGGTAGAAACTAGAACCTGTTCTGCCCACTTCCTTTACAGTTATGAGCAGGCTGTGCTCAGGCAGACACCTGGCCCAGACGCTGGAGCTCATGAAACTAGAAGGGGGAACAAGAAACTCACTTTTTTTTTCCCTTTGGTGTGTGTGGGGGTGCTATAGAGTAAAGTGAATCCTCTCCCACTGCAAAATAAATAAAATAAAAATTCCACTTTATCTCTACCACTTCTCTTCCTCCCATGGCCCCCGGTTTCTGCCCACTGACACAGCAGAATCTTTCCTCTTGCAAACGTTCATGCACAATATACATGCAAAGACAAATGGCAGGGAACAAATAATGGGAGCCACATTCACTGCAATTATGCACGTGGGGGAAAAAAAGGAATAACAGGAAACAGAAACACAATAGCAGATGCAATAAGCCTAAAAGCACTAATTATGTTCTTATTTCCTACCAGCTGGCTTAGGAATCTCAGCGCACTGAGCCTTCTATTTTCAAGTTTTCCAAATACATTTTCCCCAATATGGGGAAATACCCCAATCACTTCCACAGCCCTGAGGCCCCACTGGAGAACAGACTTTTACTAAAAGGATTCTACAATGAACAAGACACAAAATCGGCCTTCTCCTAGCATGAGGTTGTAGGGTCTCTTTGCAGGTCAGCCTACATTTTTGTTCATGAGAAAGGATTCCAAGATGAGGCCTGTGTTGTCTTAGAGACATCTTTGGACCAAATGTCAGTGATGTTTCATATGCTGGGGATTCAGCAAGAAATAAAGTTCGCCCTGCTCCTCAGGAAGCCAAATGCTATTGAGCACTGAATTTATACTCAAGAGTTAGGATTTCTGCAAGATGACATTCCTTGAGGCAGAGAAAAGAAAGCAAATGAACAAGAGTACTTTGTTCCAGTAGATAGGAAAGAAAGAAGACAGGGAAAGGATTAGAAGGAAGGAAAGGAAGAGAGAAGGAAGGCACAGAGGAAGGAAGGAAGGAAGGAAGGAAGGAAGGAAGGAAGGAAGGAAGGAAGGAAGGAAGGAAGGAAGGAAGGAAGGAAGGAAGGAAGGAAGGAAGGAAGGAAGGAAGGAAGGAAGGAAGGAAGGAAGGAAGGAAGGAAGGAAGGAAGGAAGGAGAAAGAGAAACAATAAAATACATAAGACAAATGGAGGAACTGGAGAAGAAGATAACGATGAATGAAAGGTTAAGTTTTTATAGATCAAACATGCTCACTGGAAGACAGATACCCTGTCTTAATCTGTAACTACAAAGTCTGAATCCTTGAACTTCAAGAAACTTAATTCTTAGAAAGCCTGGACTCTACTGGTCTACAAATAATTATCAAGTATCCCCTGAATGTGGAAGAACACCCCTGAGATTTGACTGATAAGCCGGAGAAATTGAAATGTACACTCTGCTGTCAGAATAAGTGATGGAGGATCTGCAGTGTCTTTCTTCTGCTTACCTGAAATTTCAAAGAGTGTTTAAGGAAGATTCAAAATGATTACCCATTTCAGGTGCTTTCCTGAGTGTGAAGCTTTAGTGCTCCATCCATTGCCATGATCCAAATGAGGGTTACAGACACTCCTGAGGGAAGCTGTCTCTCCAACTCAGGAAGTCTGTGTCACAAGGGGCTGACCTGATCCTGGCACATGTGACCACAACTACATGAGATGCCTGTCCTTTCCGTTAGCCACCTGATTAAGATCTTAACACATAACCTGAGGCACTTGTTGCCAAAGAATTTTTCTGGAATAGCAAGGGACCTAGGGTTGCTTCAGCTAGTGGAATTCTAGAAGCTACACATTGGAAAACTTGCCTCAGAAGGCAAGCAACAAAAGGAAAGCAGTCAAGATCAAGAGCTAGAGATGATCCCAGTGGCACTGAGTATCTGCCTGTAGCCATGCCTAAGGTCAACCCTCCCTCTGGATTTTTCAAAAATGCAAATTTAAATAAGGTCCTATTTATCTCTAAGTGCCAATGAGCATTCTTCATATGCACTGATCAAAATACAGACAATACATTCCTTGTACATTTTTTATTTCCCATCACACAATTCAATAACACACATAACCAATCTTATACCTAACTTTGCCTTAGAACTAAGATGTGCATGAATTTTTCTTCATAGATCACAGTTGAATACCTCAATCTCCAAAGCCCTTCAAAAAGACAGCTGATCTCCGTGAAGCTCACCTTCAAAGTCTCCAAAGGTGCTCTGACACATCGGCACCCTTGCTGGCTATGGCGATCTCAAGGGCAGACAGATCAGCTGCCAATACCAGGTCATCTGCCACACACAGCCACTAGAGTCACATAAATGTCAACCTCCCTGAGTGAGTCCTGTTCTTTCCACTTACAGCTCCTCTAGTACTGAATAGAGAGATTTCTGGAAAGTTTCCTTAAAATTATCTTAAATCAAGTGAAGAACATCAAATAAAACAGAAGAGCCCAAACCACATTGGTCTACGAAACCCACTGCAACAGTTTACAATCCTTCTCTTCCCAAATGAATCTAGAACTCTCAGAACTCTCTGGGCTGGATTGGGATTTTTAAGTTTTTTTTTTTTTTTTCTTTTTTTATTGAAAGATGGTCATAATTTTTAAAGAGCTTCTCCTACAGTGTGAACACTGTTGGCTCCCATAGGGATTTCAGAGTTAATCAATCACTCTTACATAACAGGTACTCACTGGGAAAACAATGTCCTCGACCGAACAATGAACTTGAACACATATTCCAAAGCTTTCAGAGTTCTCAGGATCGGCTCACATTGCTCCCCTCGGCTGGAGGTGTCCAAGTAAGTCTTCAGCACCGTCATCAGTTTCCTGAACAAGGGATAATATTTTCAAAATACATCTCTTTCTAGTCCACAGCATGGTAATTAGTTTGCTCAGAAAATTATAAGGCATTCAATCAAAGGTTAAAGGTGGAGTGTAGCCAAGTTCACTACTCATTTGCAAGCATAAAAATAACTGCTGAAAATATATATTCATTACAGGGAATGAATAAGTTATTTCCTGCCCATAAAAATTCAGCAAAGGAAAAAAATAGAAAAAAAAAATGTCTTAAGTGGGAAAACGAGGCCTACTCAGGCAGCAGTGGGGTAGCAGTACTAATGTCTTCTTCAGCTTTTCTCTCTTCAAAAAATGTTCCTGTCACTACCGTGAAACTCCCTTGCTCAGAAAATGTCTGTTTTTCCATCACCGGGAGGGCAGACTCTATTTGAGTTGACCTGCCTGCCATGGCTTCTTCCTAAACTGCTGCTACGTCACACTCCAGAATCACTCCCATCTCTGCCTCAGTCCCCTCCCCCAGCAATCCTGAGCCAAAGGGCTCCTGAGTTGCCTCCTCTCTGACCCTGAGCTCTGCTTTTTTCCACAAAGAACTGTCAGTAAAGGAGAGCTAACTAGCTCAGTGACTGCATGAACACTTCACCCCCATCTCTAAATTTTGCGTGTTTTAGGATACCCAAGGTGAACTCACACAGACTAGTGTCAAAAGGAAATTGCTCAAGTTCCTTGTGCCCCATGAATCCTGGCAGGGCAAGCAGCAGGTGCGCATGAAATTCCTGCAGGCACAGGGACTTACTTGTAAGCCAGGGTAGCACTGAAGTGCTGCTGAATGTAGGCCTCCAGAACGGTGTTGAAATGCTGGAATTTCCGGTCTGCAATGAGTCCTATTATGTAGATCTGAGGAAGATGTCAGGAGTTATTTGAGGCGGGGGTGGGGGCAAACTCAAAGCAGGAATCAGTATTTACCTTGTACGATGCACTCCTTAATCAAAATGTTTGCTCACTAATAAACAGCTAATTCTTTTTTTTAAAGATGAATTGACATTTAAAAATTTTTTTTTAGTTTTTACAGACTGCATTTGGAGTCATTGTACACAAATGAGGTACATCATTTTGTTTCTATGGTTGTGCACAATGTAGATTCACACCATTCATGTAATCATACATGTACATAGGATGATGATGTCTGTCTCATTCCACCATTTTTCATACCCCTTTCCTCTCATTTCCCTCTATGTAATCTAAAGTTCCTCCATTCTTCTCTCACCCCCACCATGTCCCCCATTATATATCATCATTCACTTATCAGGGGAAACATTTGGTCTTTGGTTTTTTGGGATTGGCTTATTTCAATCTTTATTTTATTCATTTATTTTTATGTGGTACTAAAGATAGAACCCAGTGCTTCACATGTGCTAGACAAGCGCTCTACCACTGAGCTACAACCCCAGATCCTAGTTACTATTTTTCATCAGTATTGTCTCTCCAAAGAGTGCTCACGAAATGTGCTTCAGGCTGTTATGAGACAAAGGCATTTCACAGTCAGATAGGTTAGAGGAACCTCACATCATCATCATTAGATGTCTTCTTTATTGCAGGACTTGGCAGAGTCCTGGAGATATATAAAATGTGCCATGCAGCACTTAGCACTTCTCTGAGTTATGTGGAAGGAGCCTTTAGTCAGGGAGTGTCTGTCCTGCAAAGTAGCATTCTAGGGGACCTTTGCGAAAAGCATTTGATTAAGCCACCTTCATCTCCAAGTAGCATCTTTTAAATTGCAAATGTCTGAGACATGGGTCAACACATGGACCCTTTACTGACCGCCAAACCCCAATGAAATATTGCTCATGTTTATTTGGATGTGTCACTGAGGAAACATGAGCTGTGACAGGGAGACAAGAGGGAGCATGCTGGAAGACAGAAGAAAGATCTGGGTGGCGTTCCACCGCCAGAGGTTCTGGGTTGGTGGGAGCAGGGTGGCGACTCTGGTGAGTCAGGGGACACCGGGAAAAGGAGGGAAAGGAGGGTGAGGAAGTGTCGGGCGCTCCACAGCCTGGCCAGGGAGCAGCTTCACACTCCTGGGAAGCGGAGGTGACAAGTCACAGCAACTGGCCTGGTGTACTCATCACCAATGCAGGGCTGACTCACTGAGAACTCCCCTCCCCACCATGCCCCTGGCTTTCAGACCAACAGGAAACCAGTGAAGGGAAGCAGCAGCTCATTCAGGAGTCTGGCTGCCAAAGGTCACCATGGCTCCGAGGAACCCGGGGAAAGGGCCGCGGATGCTGTGGGTTCTCTCTGCTCTCACAGTGGGACACGTGAAAGCCTGTCCTGCTCTCTTACCAGGGCATCGAAGACAAGGATGTCATACTCATTACTCTGAGAATGCTCCATCATGATGTTGAAGAGGGCGTCTAGTGTGTCCTGGAGAAACTGGGTGAAAGAACAAAGGTCACGTTCAGAGAGCGGGCAGACGGCCTGGGACCCCACCCCACCTGTCTACCCAAGAGAACAAGTGCACAGCCACCCAGGCCATGTTTGCGAGGCCGTACGGGCGCCAGGACTTGGAGCAGCCTGGCTGTCCATCGACGGCAGCAACATCGCACTGCAGAACACTACACAGTACTTCCACATGCGACGGTCAGGATGTGAGTAACACAAGCCAGACGCAAAAATGAAGGCTCTTCATCACTTCAGCGACATAAAATTCAAGAGGAGGTAAAACCCACCCATGCCCACAGCATCCAGCCTGGCCATGGCCCCAATGCGGGTTCATGATGGCAGAGGGGGCAACAGGGTCTGCAGCAACACTGTGAGGGCTCTGCCCCTCCCCTGGGGGCTGCGGGGTGCCAGGTGTGAACGAAAGCTCGCCCAGCTGCACCGATAAGTGCTCTGCGCCTACTGTATTATGTGTATAGTTTGCTTCAATAACAAACATTTTTAAAAAAAAAAAGAATCAAAAGAAAGGATGAAGAGGCACCCTCCCCATCCCGCCCAGGTGACTTCTCCAAGCTGCCAGCAGCCACAGCCTTCTTCAGGGACGTCTGATCGTCCGTGCTGAACTAGGTGGGCAGGTGGGTCAATAGCATCCACTGAAACATCGATCTGGAAGTTCTACCACAGTTTCTCCAGGGTTGGGCAATTAAATAAAACTTGATTTCCTTCCTTCCTGAGGGACAAGTCAATATTCCCTATAATCCCTTAAATCTGGAGCTACCACATAAAGACATCACACCTCAGGGTTTCGAGCTGAACTAAACTCCTGGTGGAAACAGAATGCCCAGGACCATGGGAAACACTTGTCCCAATTCATAGGGCTGGACAGGAGGGCTGTGTTAGCTAGACCTGCCCATTAGACACTGTCCACTCGCTTCCACCGTGCAGACACCTGGCATCGCCCTGTTTCCTGCACGCTTCACTTACAGTGCAACCCTGACCTCTTCCTCTTCTCATCTTCAAGGCATTGGTGCTCTCCAAGGCAACAAATGACAAATAACTTTTTATTTCTAACAATGTTCACATAGTACTGAGATCACACTACTAAACATATAACAAAATAATTAACATAACTATTTAGTGAGTTTCATGAGTTTCATGTTCTTTAGTTCGTTTAGTGTGTATCAACATGCAAGAGACTGTGCTGAGTCATTTTTAAATAATGTCACTCTGAATGCACATGATGACCTTGAGAAGCATGTCATATTCATAGTATTATTTCATGAAGTCGGCAAACGGGAGAGCTGGGCTCGACATCCTGGTTCATCTATTCCAGAGACTAAGTACAACCAGAGTTTCCTGACATTCAACATTCAGAGCCCCACGAATTCCAAATAAAGACGCATCATGTTGAGCTGGGAGGGTGTGTCTCATCGTCAGAGGAAAAGCCATCCCCTCCTCCTCCCCTGGAGTAGCCCTTGACTTAAATTTCTGTCAGTGGTGGATGAACACAGGAAGTGAAGCCCCACTGACCTTCACCACCTCCTCTCCATCCACGATCTTCAACTTTTCTAAATTCTCTTGCAGCAGTTGAGGCTTCATGCGCCACTTCAGCAAACCCAGCAAGCCCACTGAAACAGACAAGGAGGATCACTGCTACTGATCAAACCACCCACACCACCACCTGCCTGGGCCTGTCCCTCCGTGCACACATGTGCACACACACGCACACATACAGAACCCCCAGTGCGCTCCATTACCATTCTGGGTGAGCTTTGTGGAGCACACCAGGGTGGAAATGGAGAACACATCCCGAGAGCTGATGGACAGCCCCCCAACACTGCTGGAGCTCCGGTTCAGGGTGGCCCCCTTGTTTTCCGAATGGTGTCGATAAGAAGGAAGAGTCAGGTAAGCGCTGGCATCCTCCATCTTCTTGCTGTCCCCCTGAAAATGACACTTTGGTTACTGTCCCAAGCCAAGACTACTCATATAATCTACACAGAGCTTGAAGTGGCCAAATTACATGCCGTGAGCTGGGGAAGATTGGAGGAACCAGGAGAATCACCAGAGAAGCAGTGAACACCAGGTGACAAGGCAGGCCTGTATCTCCCAACATGTGCGAATCCTGTTACCTTCATGCAGAAGGGACCGATCAACCAGCTGAAGCCTCTGTGAGCATCTTCAGAGCAGAAAAGGGGATTGAAGATTCCCAGATAGCAGTTTTAATCCATCCTAAATTTTTTTTGAGATCATTTAAAAAAAAAAAAAAGGAAGTCCCAGGATAACAGGGAATCCAGCCTGAACTGGAAGTTAATGGCAAAGGCACTATGTCAGAAAACCCTGGGGTCTGGAGCTTGCTCTGTCATTCACAAGACTCTTTCAACTCCAACTCATTCCTTGACTTCTCTGTGCCCATTTTTCTCTGAGTAAACTGAGGACAATCATATTCCCTACTTTCTAGAAATTTCCAGCAAACGAAATGGGATGACACAGAGTAAAAGAAACACAGGTGCCTCTTCATGCTGAGGTGAATGACCAGAGGAAGTGCTCAGGAGACCACCCTTACCGGCCCTTCCTCTCCCCCAGAGCTATTCCAAGAGCTTGACATGCCGGGGTTCACTTCATTCAAGTGGATTAAGCAGACTTTGTTACCATTCTCTGTTCACAGTTGAGGAAATGGAGGTTTAATGCAGTTAAGTAAAAAGAAAACTGACTACAACTGGGCCTCTGCCCCCAGGGGTTCCCAGTCTGTTGGAGAAGAACGGCTTTCAATCCAAGAACTGCTTCCAGGTGCGAGGAGTGAGAGAACCCAGGCTGCGCAGACGAGAGGGGGTCTTCTGGAAAAGTCAGCGATTCAGAGGAAAGGGCCAGGTGAGGAGCGGGGAGGCCGTGTTGGCCACAGGCGACGGTGATGGCAGCCCCAGGTGGAGGGCCAAGGCAAAGGTCTGCCTGTGACTCAGCCACGAGCTTTGCCTCCAGCAAGCAGCTTCCCGAGGCCTCCTGCTGGCTCAAGTGGGGGAACCGAGGCCAGTTCCTCCCACTTCCTGAAAACAGTGCAGGTCTCGTGCTGAGAAAGCAGGACAGTGCACGTCTGTATGCCCACCACTGTTTAGGTGGCCCTGTCGTGTCCGACATCTGACTGACTCGTGGTCATTATTGCTGTCACTATGGTTGATGTGGTTTGTCCCCAAGATTCACATGTTGGAGGCCCAGTTCTCAGGGTGGAAATGTTGAGGGGATGTAAATGGAGCTTGTGTGAATACTCAGGGGCCAAGGTCACTGGGACCCTCTTAGAGGCTGCCTATCCCAGAAATCATTTGATCTATTTCTAGACACTGCTTTTGATCACACCTATGAATTCAAAGTGAAGATTTATAGACCATGCTGGGGAAGGAGGAGGCCAAAATGAATTTTCTCAAAATTAGCTGCCTCAATTGATCAAATCCCGGAACTTGTATTTATGTGATTTTTGTTCTATTTTGTTTAGCTCAAGATGACTTGTTTTTAAGAATAGAGGTATAAGAGATGGTTATTTTCACTTTGTATTATGCTATTCCATTCTTCAAAAGAAATAAACATTGAAATATTATAAAAAAACAACAACAACAAAAAAAAAGAGGTGGAGCCTATGGGAGGTCCTTGGGTCACCAGGGCACTGTCTTCAGAGGATGAAGGTAGTTCTCAGGGGATGCTGCTTAGTTCTAGAGAAAGGGTGATTTCAGCCACGCCTGGTCTTTCTGGCTTCCATGTGGCATGTGATCTCTTCCTCACACATGTTCTGCCACATAACAACCAGGAGGGCCTCACCAGAGCCAACGGGTATCAGCGTTATGTTCTTCAACTTCTGAAACTGTGAGCTAAATAAACCTCTTTTCTTTATAGAGTAGCCTTCTTCAGTTATTTTGTTAATAGTAACACCAAACAGACTAATCCCCTGCTTAAAAAAAGGAAACTGAGACTCAGGAAGACATGGGAGATGATTCCAGATTTATATAGCAGCATGATCAGGACCCAGATTCTAACATTTCTCCATTAGCTGCAGTGCCGCATCTCTCACATGTTCCCTTAGGTCTTCTGCAAGCCCCACAGAGGTCCATGCACAGTCAAGAGCCCATTTCTTTACGTACAATAACGTTCTCCATTTATGGAACTCTCTTGTGCACGCAGCTTGCAAGCACCATCTCCTATATTCCTCAGGATTCATGGGAGGTTCACCGGTAAGGACACAGAGGCCCAGATAAGTTGTTTGTACTAGGCCACACAACCGGTAGGCCTGGGCTGTATGATCTGGGGTTCCTGCTGTCAATCACCAGCCCATCCTGCCATCACCCCTTTGCTTCCTGCACCCCTTTCCCTGCCATTAGTTCTGACTCACTGTACCTTGAGGACAACCAAGTCATGGCATCCATCTTGCAGAGTGGTCCCATCATCTTTCATCAGCTTCACATAGGACATGGCAAAGTTCTTTTCTCCTTTATCCTTAGCTGGAAACGGCATTGTGAGGTCAGGAAAGAAAATGACAGGTGGACCGCCCGCTGTCCTGATGATCTCTCAGAGGGCCACAGGGACGCCATTTGTTTGGGTACTCACATTCCAGGGATGACCGATGTCGAAACATGAATCGCAGGTGGATCCTTTGCATGTCTTCGATAGGGACGGCCACCTCAGGAGGCAGAAACCAGAGCTCAGGGGACAATGCGTTAAATACCCCATCCCACCCACAGGCAGCCTGACCGCTTGACTCAGAGCCCGGCGCGCTGCTTTGCCACCCATCCATCAAGCCTGATGAACTGTAAATAAATTACATAAGAACTAGCTATGAAGAGAAAATAAAGTACCAAATGTAATCCATTTGGCAAATTGCATTCCCAGCCAATGAAAAGAGGTCTGTAAATTATAGTGAGGAAAAATGAATCTCCCCAAATTGATATAAAAGTCACATAACTTTAGCACAGGATTTGATGCACTGCAGAGTGCACAATGCACATTTCCTTACACACTCCAAGAGCGCTGGCAATTGCAGCAGGGCTTAGTAAATTAACAATGATCATTAAGGGGTTTGCTTGAGGACTCTAATTGATGCAAATTAACAAAAGTCCTTTAATCCAATAATATTTGGAAAAATCCTAGGGCTCATCCCCTCTTTGGTTGGACACATGTCTGATGTTTTTGCTTCCAAAGATACAAAGGTAGGACAATCATCCACATCACCCAGCACCACTGTCTGGTGAGGGTCTGCTGGCACCACTGACAGGTGCTTCAGCTGGCCCTGCACTCCCCACTTCCCAGAGCCCCGCAGTTTCCTGCAGGGTGCAATTCAGGCCAACGCACAGAAGCTGAGCTACCTGCAAGAACAACACTGATTTTTTTTTTAAAGGGATAAGTCTGCACTGTACAGATGACTATTAAAACCAAAAAAAAAAAAAAAAAAGCCCAGAACCAAAAAGTATACATTGCAGCAATTTCTCTTCCAGAAAAGAAAATCTGAGCCAGAGGAGGTTCACAGTTCTGTTTGTGTTTCACACCCAGCAAGAGAACTGAGGGCCTCCTGGGTCTAACTCATGCTCTCGCTGCATGCGGAATGGTTCCTAGAAGCTGAAGCTTCAAGGCCCCGGCCACACTGATGAAGGTAGCATCCCGGGACCCAGAGAACTCATGGTCCACATGGGTGACCTATAACCACGGCATGGCAAGAACAGCAAGGAGATGTACCTAGGGTACAGGAGAGGGAGCACACAGAACGGAGGGCCTACCCAGTCCACAACTTTCTGACCCCAAGGTTGGGCAGGTCATTGTTTTGGCAAGAGCGAATATAAGAAGACCCACAGGAAAATAGGAATAGATGTGACATGGCCAGACCCACTGGGATTTGCATAGCTATCACCAGAGGAGGTCAGGGGTCTCTCTTGAGTATTCAAAGCTGGAATCAAGTATCACTGTTCAATGAATTAATTCCTAATTCATATTCCAGTGGAGAATATTCTTTTCTGTGCAGCATGGTGATGTGGTCATTTGTGTCCACAGACACTTCTACCAAAGGGGCACTTCTTTTAGGTATCCCATGGCCCGTTATAGCCTCACATCTTTGAAAGTTCTGGCATTCCTCCTCACTGAGCAGAACAGGACAGCCTGATGGGCTGGGCACTGTCCAAGAAAGGGTTAGTGGACAATTCCACATGGTTTAGGTACTGGGCCAAAAGCGGGTGATCAGGAAAACCAGGGCACTTGTTCACTGGACACTTCTACTGCCTCACATGCCACCAGACACCTGCTAGGTACTGTTCAGATCCTCTGGAGGTGCCTCAGAGGACCCCATCCCCCTGGTGGCGACTTGTGCTGCACCCCAGGTCTCAAGGCAGCTCTGTCCCTTTGTGTCCTTCCAGTAAGTAGACTCAAAATTGGGCCCAGAATTGAGCAGGATGTTTCATGAAGAAAATCGAGATCTATTACTACGTGCTCTTCACCATCACACGGGTCTGTCCAGCCTCCCACCCACGTAGAGCAGAACAGGGAGTCTTTGAAGCGTGACCAGCAGAGTGCTAGTCCAGGTGGGAGGTGGCGGAGGCCTGGAAGAGGCACTCTCCACTGCAGCTCTGCAGAGCATGTTTCCGTCCAAAAGGTTCTGAGAACCCGAACCAGGACGTCCGTGACAGCCCTATGTTCTGTCCCACTTCTCAGTATTTCTCATATTTATTTGACCAAGGAGTTTATTTTAATGAAACACCACAGAGTACTGGGGGGGCCTTATGCGAGAAGGACCTGGAGGAGGACCACATCAGGCATCGGCAATTCCCACATCCTCCGGCGCCTCCACTCCCTCCCACCCAGAGCAGGCGCCAAGCTGTCCTGCAGAGGGGAGCGGGAACATGGGCAAGGGGCCAGGGTTTCAAGAGCAGCTCAAAGGAGCTTCAGATCTCTTCTGGTTTCCACACCAGGAAAACTGGCACGTATCTGCAGGAGAGCTGAGGGTGAGTTGCGCTTGCAGTATTTATCAAACGCGCACTCCTCCAAGACTCTCTGAGCGCTGCGTGGACTAAATCACTCCATCCTCACGCTCATCCTGTTGCTCCCATTTTACAGATGAGGAAACCAGAGTAGGCGGCATGAATGACTTGCTCAAGGTCAAACAGCTGGGGAATTAATAGGAGAGCAGGAACATGAACCCTGGGCCCTCTGAGAGTCTTGTCCGGCTGGCTGGAGTGCTCTCATGACGAGAAGCGAGGATGCTAATGGCTCCAGTTCACTTCCTGTTCCTTCAGCAGCACTGAAGAGCTCAGACCAGAGCCAGACTGCCTGGGTTCCAGCCCTGACATGCCTGGCAGTGACACTCACTGGTTCTGGGCCACAGTCTCCTCACTTGTAGAGTGAGGAAAATGTAAAGCAGACCTCACTGCACTGTGGTAAGCAGGAAGTGAACTTTTTAACTAAAACACTTAACACAGTGCCTGGTTCACTGTAAGACCTAGATACCTGTTCACCGCGGCCACCATTATAATTACCTTGACTGTTTCCATCCAGCGTGGCTGCTTGACTTGGTAGTACACGACAGAGCGATACTCATTCATGGGCTTGTCCCCAGCTCCCACACAAATTGCATTCTGACCCAAGAAAAACAGAGAGAGAGAAAACACTATAGAATTGCCATTTCCTGTATTTGGCAACATTGGTTCCAAGGCCAAAGCCAATCGTAGGGCCTGGGATAACTCTGCCTTCCTTGACCCTTCTCCAGGTCCCTATCATGACCCTTCTGCATTACAGATTTATACATGAGCATCCCCGGCCCAGGAGAGACAGCTGCTTAACTACAGAAATTCTATTACTTTCATTCTGGAAACCACTGGAGCGTGCCAGGCGCTGACGTGGCAGCCTTATTGTAAATGGTAACCAGGCTTGGAGTCGCTGCTAGTCTTATTAATCCTATTTGTTTCCTAAATGTGAATGGGCACAAGGTTTACAAACAGGCTCAGATCAGCCAAGCAGAAACCCCTTCTGATGGATTTCTAATGCTGACGCACCAAAGTGGGTGGGCGTTGCTGGGCAGGCGGGGAGAGAGTGGCACAAGCTTCAGAGAGACACCCAGGTGCCCACCATGAAGAATGAGTCTGGGGTGCAGAGACTGGGGAGGGTGATTCCATTCTGCCTGCAGTGGCAGATCATCTTCTGCATGCTGGGCCCATGCTAAGCTCTGGAGGAACCAGTGTGAGCCAGGAACTGAACCAGCTGTGAGCTCACAGTTTGGTGGAGAGAATGTCAGATAGATGAACTCCCCAGTCATGACTAGTGTCATGTGGTGACAGATATGTCTGTGGGCACACAGGAGCACACTAAGGGGATGACAGTTAAGTAACTTTGTTACAGGTAGGCCTTCTGTGGGCACCCTGGAGAACCAAGCTACACTGGGAAGGACAATCCATCACTCTCAAAGTTCTCTGTGTCCAAGGCATAGGAAAAGAATGAGCTGAGTTTCAGAACTTCTTGAGTCAATGAGCTGAAACATGCTTCCAAAGATTTGCTCACCACTTGGTGTCTAGCATCATGCTAAGTCCTTACTTAATGCAAACCCATTGCATGGATAGGTAAACTGAGACCCTTAGAGTTTGATCCACTTGACCAAAAAAAATGGCAGGTCCTCTAGCTCCTTATCCAGTGTTCCTTCTATAACAGCCTACACTCCTTCCACCTACAAATATTCATATCTGGTGATATTTATGGGCTTATAGTCTCCATAGCTTCAGTGAATCCCACATAGCTTATAAAATCTGAAAACACACATATATCTCAGGTGAAAATAAAACTGCTCTATGGCAGGCAACTGAATGTCACAAAACTATCCTGATGATAAAATTTTTTTTTATTTCCTAAGGCAAAAAAAAAAAAAAAAAAAAAAAAATTCTCAGCCTTATACAGAGAAAAGCCAAAGATAATGGCCTCTCCCTTGGCACTTTGGAGCTCAAACTGGGGGCTGGTGTGGAGAGAGCCTGGCATTCAGGACGAAGCCTCACTCTGGGAGGGATGCAGATTCATATAAATCTTAAGGAAGACTTAGGTCATAGTCCACACTGCCCACCCCCTGCCCCTGAATCTGGGCGAGAGCCCTCGTTGGTGCGGGAACTCCAGGCAGTGGAAAATCTGAAGCAGAATCCTGAAGCCCAGAGACTGTGATGCTGATGTGACCTTGGAAGAGTCACCACAGAGGAGGGAACCGAGACTCCTCCTCACTCTGCAGGAATCACAAGGGACAGATGCACCAGGGCTGTGAACACACTGTGACCAGGGATGGGCCACATCATGGGCGATGTCGACTAGTACTTGTAGGTGGGAATCAGGTCTGCAGCACATGACGCCTTTCTAATAATAATGAGTGGCTTTAGCAAATACCCACGATGTGGATCACCTCATCCGATATTCACAAAGGAAGGTGTCATGGCTGGTTCCATTTTGGGGTAGATTCTCAGGTTCTGAGAGGTCATGGAACTGACTCAGGGTTGTTTTGCTAATCCAGGCTGTATTGGGCTTTGCACCTGGTGGCCTGGCCCCAGAGGTGATGATCTTGAGCACCAGGTCAAACTGTCCCTAGTCCCTACCTCCAACACCTTAAGCTGGATGGCCTCAGAAAAACAGAGACTTCTGGGCCCAGGAGCAGCTGGGCTTCTGGGCTCCTCCAGAAACCTGCTTCAGGTTGGTTTGCCTCTCTGGCTCCCTCAGTTTCCTCCTGGCCCTGCCTGGCACTGGCTCACCTTCTCTCAATGTTACCCTCCTTCCTGTTACCCGTGTTGACTTAGAGCAGGCCGCATACATCGACTGTTGGTTTCGTTTAACCTGCAACCTCATGAGAAGAGACTATAGTTCTTTATAGTGAAAACACATGTCTAAGCTCTCACAGCTAGAAGAGGAGGCGGGGATTTGAA
Source organism: Sciurus vulgaris (assembly GCF_902686455.1). Lineage (NCBI taxonomy): Eukaryota > Metazoa > Chordata > Mammalia > Rodentia > Sciuridae > Sciurus > Sciurus vulgaris. The sequence continues at coordinate 11,029,155 of NC_136466.1, forward strand.
CCTTGTCTGTCTTGGCCCAGAGCTCAGTTCATGAGCTTCTCTGCTATGGCCCCAGCTGAGCAAGGACCTGGGAACCCAAAGTGAGTCAAGGGCAGCCTAAGCCATTCCGCCAGCTGGCCCTAATCTGCCAAAGACAGCGTGCACCTGGAGCAAGAGAAGAAATCAATACTCCCCTTCAGGGCCTGTTCCCACAGGAACCTACCAAATAAAGCAGGAGCATTTGAGTGTGCTGTGTGACACTTAATTAGACAGTAATATTTATTTCTGCAAACAGGGAAAGAAAAGCCTCCCACGGGCTTACTTAGCAATTTTCAATAGTCAGTCAACTGCACTCGCCCATAACTTCCCCAACAGGTGAAAACACAGATTATCTCCGTGCCCCACGGTTACCTTTGCATTTCAGCCCCCGGAAGACCTGCTTGTGTATTCATCTCTGATAAGTGCATCTAAGCAGCCTGGGTGTGACTTGAAAGAGTCGCCAGGGTGGAGGTAAAAATGGTTTGGACATGAGATAAGAAGCCCGTCTGCCTGCCAGTGGGTCCCTCTAATTTGTCCTCCGGCGTCATGCAAGGCCAGGGTATCCATGTTTTAAAAATGAGGCTGAGGTTAAAAAGTTCTCCAGATAGCTGGATAAAAATAACTTCAAAGCTACTGTCTATACATTCCTGAAATGCAATTTTTCCTTTCAATAAAAACCCTCTGCTTTTCCTTTATGTTCCTTTGAGCCAAGCGTTTCTCACTTATTCTGTTTTTCAGAAAAGTTTCAGCATCTGGCAATAAGAGGACGAGAGATAAACGCTGGGATTTTGCTCAAGTAGATATTAATTAATGAGGAACAAAAAGGCACCGGCAGGGATTTCTTTACAATTAAAAAATAAGTCTGAACCTTCACAGAGTTGGTAGAAGAGTTATCAGCCCCACTTTTCAAATGAGAAGCAACTGGGAGGATTTTTTTAAACATGTACAGGCATTCTAGTGATGTGTTGAAGAGGGCCTGCCACCTGCTAACTTCATGACCTTGGATGACTTGTTGTACTTGAGGAAGGTTTCGGTTCCATCTGTCCAAGGCAGGATAATGATGGAAAGGCATCACAGTATTGCAGAGCCTGGTAGACAGCAATTCCCCCAGGGACACCAGGTATTCTGAGGGAGAGGGTGACACACCAGGCCCTGAGCTCAGGCCTCAAGGCGAGGTCCGATGGCTATTGATCCTCACGCCCCTCTCTGATCAGCACCCCACTCACCTGTGCTGTGGGATCCCCTGCAGTGGCCTAGGAGGAGCATTTTTCTGCACTGAAACTCCTGCTGAGAATTGATCTTACTTTCCGCTAAGTATTCCAAAAGGAGGAATTGAGAAGCAAAACCCTCCCACACGCTGGACGCAACTGCTGACAGCCTTAAAGGAAGTATAAGTAAATAAATGTAAACGCACACGACAAATATTGTCCGGGACACATGCTGGGTAGACACAGCCATGTGCTTTGCATCCTTGAGTAGGCTCTGCGAGCTCTCTGGAGACCAATTTGTGAATAAGGCTTTCCACCCGAGAATTTCTGGCTGAGCGCTGGGAAGTTGGATTAAGTGTCAGGAATGTCTGCTCTGAGGACATCTGAGCCTCATACTAGCCCAGCCCAAGGCTCTGTATTGATCCTCTTTCTTACTATGGATTTTGCCTGAATAAACCAGCTCAGGTTGCAGCAAGAACAACGTTTTAGCTGCAAAAGGCTAACCTATAAGCAGAGGCCAAGCGGAAAAAAAGAAAAAGAAGTAGGGGTCACGAAGGATAAGAAATAGACAGCGAAAAACTGCCTAGGCACCAAGGAGTGACAACGCAAGGTCTCACTGAGACACCGAGCTAGCCAGCCTCAGAAGGTGTGGCCCACATCACTCAGTGCCATCCCCAGGCACCCGGCACTGAGGAGCCCAGTCTGGGAGAGGAGAAGCAAATCCTGATCAGACCCAGGCCCGCCCCTGACCCGTCACCCAGAGCTGGCTGAGCCCTTACGGGCAGCGTCTTTCCGTCCTGTGTGCACACACACATGATCACTTCCACATTCCTCTGCGTGGTCTTGTTGTACTTGTCGAAGTCACCTTGTAAGAGAGTGATGTAGATGTCGTTCCTGACGTCCCCTGAGGCAAAAGGAGAGGAGAGTCAGAGAGGCTCCTGAGAGAGGCTAGGGGAGAATCGCCATGAAAGACGTGAAAATCAGAATTGCTTGGGGAAAGCGTTTTACCTGCCAGGGAGGCTGGAGAAGTGGGGAACGTGGGGATGAAGGAACGCTAGGAAATCCATTGAAAAAAGGGAGAGGATCGCCAAAAAGGGGCCATGTTTTTCTCTACCTGAAAAATCACTTAATTTCCATCCTCTAGTGACACCTTCTGGGAAGGCAAAGCAAAGCTCCAACTGAGTGGACCTAAGAAACCAAGGAAGAGGCACATCCAGAGAGCCTTTACAAAAGCAGACCAGAGTGGCTTTCCTGTACCCTAGGCCGTGGACACGCAGGATCTTCAGGAAGGAGGGGCAATCAGAACAAAACGTTCTACAGGGAGTGCACGAGGAGCTGAGCTCTCACACAGCGCAGTTGCCAATAAATCACATCCAGGCCCAGGGGACCACCACCCAACTGGGGAAGAAGGCGAATCAGCAAGGGTGTGGTGGAAGAAGACCGAGACTCAGGCTCAAGACAAAAAGCGATGTTTTAAAAGAGCATTATTACAAAATCTCACTTTTTTAAATTATAGGCACATTTGGGAAAAAATTAATAGTAGTGGTTACATCTAAAGACAAAGACGTGAGGGAGCTTTTAACATTTCACTCTATACCTTTACCGACCACTTGAATATTTTATGATGAGCATGGATTCCTTTGGCAATAAAAAGGTTTAAAAATTTAAGAGAATGACAATATTCCCCCCAGAAAGAGTGTTCTACATGTAGTGAAATAGAAGTGATGTCCATGATAAATTATTGAGTGATAAAGCAAGTTGCAGAACACCATAAAAAGCGTATTAAGTAGGGGTACATCGTGTATATAAAGTGAGATCCCACTTGCAGGAGAAAAAGGCATGTATGTGTATATTTAAGTGATCGTGTTCATTTTGTGGGAGCGTCAAAGTTTCTAGAAATACAGAAGTTGTTTTCAGTGGTTTACCTTCAGGGAGAGAAAAAGAAAAAGAGTAAAAATGGAAAGAGTAGACGCTTTAAAAAGGAAATGGACTAGAGAGCTGGGCTCCAGGGGAAGTTCAGGGGAGCAGGTCCCACCTGGCATGATGATCTCTGGGAAGCCCAGCTTCCTGGCCACCACAGTGGTCCTGTCCACCAGATGTGGGTAATCCTTGCGGATCTGAATGATGTCACCCACCAGCATCTTCATGGTTACCCAGAGACCTAGAAGGGAAGAGTCAGCGTCTCAAGGCGTTCTCTGTCTGCCCTCCCCCCCCCCCAGTCCTTTCTGGAAAACCACTGGAAGCAGATGTACAACCGCAGATGCAGTGACCCAGCCTGGGGCTCTGGGCCTACCTCTCAGGACTCTGGTAAGGTGAGGAAAAACAAGGTCAGCACAAAGTGCCTGACACACTGGACCAACCAGTTCCTCTCCCTGGCTGGGCACTAGGACATGCCTCTTGCCTGCTTCAGGGGATGTTCCCCTCCCTACAGACCCAGCACTCCCAGCGGCCCATCTGGAAGGAAGGCCGAGCTCCCCAGGGTCAGTGTTTTGCTCTGTCTCCTTAGGAACTGGGCTTCTGGGGTGTGGGGAGGCTTAGCTGCTCAGCATCTTGGCGTTTACCTTGCCCTCCGCTGTCTCCTTTGGAGGCCGTGACCTTGCCCAGCAGGCTGTGAAGGAAGTCGTTTTCGGCTGTGACCCTGAGGAGGAAGAGAGCACACGGCACCCTCAGGGCATCTGCAACCTGTGTCCAAGGTGCCCAGGGAGCTGCCCAGCCCTCCCTCTGCCCTGGCTGGAAAGCCAGCCTGGGGAGGTCACCCATGGTGCACATGAGCCATCAGGAAGCACGGGGCTCCTTTCAAACACTCTGGAATTTGGGAATTTCAATGCTTTAAGTAGAGGTCACTTTTCTTCCTAGGAAGACTCATGAAAAGGAAGGATTCCCAAGCCCTCAACCCAAACGCCTGCTCCCCAGGAGGCTAAGGCTTCAGTAGTCCCACAAAGTCCCAATCACACTCCTTCGCCAGAGCCACTGGCCTTGTTACGTGGACAGCCCGGGTGATTAAGTCCTGACAATCCTCTCCTGCTCTCAGTCTCCTCTTAGGGCACAGAAAGGACATCTGCCTTCCTCACTGCCTTCCCCTCAAGTCAAGCATGTGTCACCCCTGAGAAACAGGTTATAGGACTTCCCGTTAGAGGTTCCCAGAATGTAGGTTCGTCACAGCTCCAGGGGCCTGCTATGCTTAGAATGAATGCATGAATCTATTTTTGATTATCTGTTTAATTGCCCACCTATAGGACAAGCCCCACGAAGACAGGGCCATGTCGACCTGGCCCACCACTCCATCCCCATGCCCAGCAGAGTGCCAGCTCTCTGCCAGGTTCGAGGAAGGGTGTGTCGAGTAACAGCAGGTGGGTTTGGGGTGCCTTGGCATTGAGCACTCTGCCCCCCCAAGAAAGGCCCAGCCTGCCTGCCCTTTTGCTAACGAGAGGTCCACCCTGCACTGCAGTGGCCCTCCAGGAGGAAGGGTGTGGTGTAAGGATCTCAGAAGGCACGGGCGTTCTCTTACGGGTGGAAGGGGATGAAGTGCTGCTTTTCTTCATCACTCTCTGATTTCCCCTTGATGATGTCCGTAATGTCCATAACTAGAAAGAGAAGAACATGCACTGAGAGTTAAACTCCCCCCTTCATCCCAAGAAGTGACTGCAGTGGGACATCTGGGGTCAGGAAAGCCTAAAGGGGCGAGCAGACCAGCAAGGCACAGTGCATGGACAGCAAACTCTGGGCACGCAGGACCTGGGTAGAGGCCTCTGGACAAAGCAGGTTGAGAGGCCAGCAGGCCAGGTAAGCATCCAGGAACCCCAAGTTTAGCAGAGGCCACTGGAACAGTCAGAGCCACGGTTATGGGGTTGAGCAATTATCTTTCATTTGACACACACATTTAATAGCTACTGTGCCTACCAAACCCAAGTGCAGACATTTCCTGCAGGATTTGAGCATCCAGTGAAATATGCACCTGCTTCACAAACATTTTCATCACACAGAAACCTGCCTGCAGAATCCTTGGACCCCGCAATTCCAGAGGCATCCTGGGCCTCTGAAACTTAACACATGAAGGTCATAACCCTAAGGTACAGGACTCTAGCAGGAAGTAAACAAATGGGGCCTGGGAGCAGGACCGAGAAAAGTGAGTCAGACAGAGCCCAACCCTAGTCACAGACTGGCCAGGGAGCCACTGAAAGTGCCTGGTAATCCATCAACCACTGACTGTAGCTGCTAGGAAGGTCAGTCTAGCAGCCGGGCAGGGCAGTGCTTCATCCTGACTGGCACCCCTTCCCTTTGATTCTAGACCCTGCTGGCCCATTCTCTACTGTGTGCAGTAGGCAGGTGGGGCAATCCCCCTCTGGCTGCAGGTTGATCATATGACTTGACCTGGCTGATCAAAAAACCCTGCCCCTTGCCCAGAGTAAATGCTTCCTTAATGAGAGTATGACCTATGTCTAAGCTTCTGGGGCTTCTGCTGAAAGTAATGGGCAAGAGGAACTTCTTTCACTGTTTGCTTAGCTGGTGGGTTGCAGGCTTGAACAGTTGACTAATAACTACCAACTGATTGGATAGCAGTCTTCATAGTAAAAGAGAATAAGGACAAGGAGCCAAGACAAAGAGAACTATAAATTCATTAGCATTCCTGGATCCAGCTATATATGAGGCAACCTATCCCTATACCTTTCCAGTATACCTGTAAATAAAGGGTTCTTTTTTTTATTATTCTTCCTTATACCCATTTAGATCAGATTTCTACATCACATGACATGAAAAGGACAGGCAGAGGACCAAGCCCAGGACAAAGGCACACACTGAAGTGGGCTGGGGACCCTCCTTGCCTTTGCAGGAACATGGCACTGCGAGTAGTGTCCGCCTACAGAACCAGAGCACTGTAAAGCAGGAGGGGCTTCTGTGGAGCCTCCAGGTCCAAGACCCTCATTTTACATACAGTGAAACTAAGGTCCTGGGGAAAACCCTTGCCCCACCACCTGGCTGGCTAACTGGTGTCAACGCCAGCTAAAAAACCAGTTAGCTCAATATCCCATTCCCCTCCTCCGCTACACAAGCAGGGCCAGGAATGAGCTGGAGGGCCGGTGGCTTTGTGAGTGCAGGTCGGGGCCTCCCGAGTGAGTTCAGAGAGGGTACACAGGGATTATTAATGGTATGCGATTAAAAATTTATATTTCAATAAAAAGAATAAAACTGGCATATCAAATTGCCATGTCCCAGGTGTTTAAACTGTCTTTTAAGAAAAATATATTTTAGTTTGAATACAGTGGGTTAATTAAAAGGAAATATATTATGTAAATAATATTGCCAGTAATAGCCAAATAGTGGGACAGGAATATTGGTGCCCTGAACCCCCAGGGAGAGCTGCCTTGAAGAGGCTACGGCAGCCTGTGCAGGACACGGGGTCCCACCCACTCACCATGTCCCTCTGGAATTCAGACTTGTGGTGGGTGACTCATTCTGTGTAACTGCATTTCCTGTCCTGGATATGTTTTCAAAGGCTTTGCTCCTTGTAATTAGATCTTGCCTGTATCATGCTTCCTTTTCCACAGCACCGGGACGCCAAGGCGACTGCTCTCACAGCACCTGACCCCCAACACTCCACTCCAGACCCACGGATCCATTACTCATGCACTCGCTGTGAAGCCGGGCTTAGTCACCAAAAGCATCGTTCTTAAGAACTGCCCGGCAAATGTCGTGTAGTGGGTGGGGTGCAGCAGGGGAAGGACGCAAAGAAATAGTCTCTAAAATCCAGCCCTATAAGACGGGCATGCCAGTGAGAGTCAATGGCGCAGAGTGTCGTTACCTGCCACTCCGAAGGGCCTCCTCAGTCCCTGCGTGCACTTCTTTGCGTTAGTGTCCTTGAGATCCATCTTCCCGATGCGAACTATTTGGCAAATCAAGTAAATCTTATCCCTGTTGAGGTCTTTGTTCCCGAGGTCCTAGAGGGAAGGGAAAGGAGAACTACGCATGTCAACCACTGACTGGAGCCAAGAAGACAAGAAAACCTACTGTGTGTGACATTTGGTGTACCTGGGCCAACCCCACCAACCGTCCTGGTAGAGGTCGAAAACAAGACCATCGCCCACTGCACACAAGTTGGCGAGGCTCAGAAAGGAGGCCGAGGGACAGGACTCTAGTGTGCGAATCAACTCTCCCACCACAAACTGGTGGAAGGAGAGAAAGGCAGAGGAGTGACAGCAGTTGTGTAGGCAGGATTCCCCACAGCAAGGTGACCCCTGCAGAAGTGGCATTTGCTACCAAGGACTCCATCAGTCTCATCCTTGGCCAGCATCTCTGGGAGGGAAGGCAAAAGAAAGGGGTAATAAAAGCAGAGCCACCATTGACTGGACACCTCAGGTTCACACGCAAGTCGGGCTGTGGTGTCACTGAACAACCAACCCCCTGTCTCAGAGCCTGCAGCACAGTCCAGTCACATGGCCAGAGCTCTGCTCATGTCCTCACTCGGGGCCCTGGCTGACGGGGCTATCCTGGCACAGGTGCTTCTAATGTTCGCATAGTAGGGAAAGGGTCATGACTTGCATCTAGAATGTTCCCCAAAGACTCATGTGTTAAAGGCTTGGTTCTCAATGCAGCAATGCTCAGAGGTGGGACTTGCGAGAACTGACATCATCAATGGACTGATCCGCTAACACACTCACAATCTGAGTGGACTACTGCGAGGCGGGGGAACCGGTAGGAGGCGAGGCCTCATTGAAGGAGTGGGTCCTTGGGGTGTGCTCTCAGGGACTGACTCTCTCTCTCTCTCTATCTGCTTCTCAGCTGCCAGAAGGTGAGGAGCTTTGCTCTGCCATGCCCTTCTACCATGATATTCTGCCTCATCACAGAAACAACTGAGCCATTCAGCTGACCATGAACTGAAACCTCTGAAACCATGAGCCAAACAAACCTTTACTCCTCTAAGTTCATTTCCTCGCCTATTTTGTCACAGCAATGAAAAACCAATACAGTAGCAAATCACTCACTGGTTATTAAAATTTCCACTCAGAGGAAATGCACATCACTTCTGCTCACATTTCATTGGCCAAAGCAAGGTATGTGGCCACACCTGCCTTCAAGGAGACAGGGAACTGAACTCAGCTGTGTGTTTTGAAGGAGGAAGCTGGACTGATGAGCTCCACTAATGTGCTCTGCATTGTGACAAGTGTCCGCTGTGTCATAATCTTATTTGGTCCCTAAGAGGTCTCTGGAGTACATACGATTTTGCATCCAATTTCATAGATGGGGACACTGAGACACGAAGAAAAATAGGGCTTCCCGAAGGTCATGACCTTAGTCCTTGAAGACACTGGGCTTTGAGCTCAGTCACGGCTTCTCCAGAGACCCGACACACCGAGTACCACATAGCTCCCTCACCAGCACAGAGGCACGCCAGAGGGACCCCCTGAGCATCTGCATCCAACTGCCCCACTGAAATCTGAAGGCTTCGGTTTTCTTTGGGATCCCTGCCAGCTAGGATCCACTCGGGAAGGAACAAGGCCCACTGCTGGCCTCAGAGCAGAGGACACTCAGCCCTCACCAGGGAACAAGTTTCTTCCACGTTGAGTTAATTCTCGTGTGGGCATGTGCACTGGGGACGAGACCTCTGCTTCCATCCAAGCCAGAGCCCAGGAAGAGCAGCTTTCCAGCCTCTCGTGTGGCTGGTGTGAGAGGCAGAGTCTCTGGGAATGATGTAAGACCTGGATGTGGACCACATTTTCTTTTGTGGGGCTGTGATAGTTACATTTTATGTGCCAACCTGGCAAAGCCATGGTGTGCAGCTAGACTGGCCAAACACTGGTCTAGATGTTGCTGTGAAGGTTTCCCAGAGGAGGACGGATTCTGCCTGAAGACTGCAGTATAGAAATAGTGCTGGGTTTTCTGATCTACGACCCTGGTCTACAGAGTTCCCACAGCAAGCCCATTGGTTCCATTTCTCAAGAGAACCCCAACTCCTGCAAGGGCTGTCCTTCACCAGCTCGAGGGTGGACACCTGCTTCTCCTTCTGCAAGGTCACCCTGCCCAGCAAAGAGGGAGGGAAGGTGGAAGACGAGCAGAATGGGATGAGAGTTCCCTCATTGGTTTGCACCCGCCTGGCCCTGTGACATCTGGGTTAAAGATTCTAATTATGTCACATCTGAATGACTGAAGGGCCTCTTCTCTGGTCTGCCTGACTCCTTCCTCCCAGCAGTCCTGAGATCTAACTTAGAAACCACATTTATTCTTCCACTCCTCTTGTCCCATCGTTAACAACTCGCTATTTCCTACCCTATTAGTGGTGCTAATCTTTCCTAGTTGACATGAAAGGTCCTAGACATAATATATCCAGCTGTCCTCACCAACTGGTCCTCACCATTTTCTGAAAATCAGACTCTATTTTTGTCTCAAAGATTTCTTTATTGCTCCGCATATACACGAGGCTCACTTTCAACCCCGGGTCTTTCTTTCTTCCTGACCCACCCCTCCTACCTCTACCTCAAACGCGTGCCTCTCATTTCTCTGCACATCCACAGCCTTTCCATCCTTAAAAACCCAAACCTGCTTCCTTCCTAATGTCATCCATCCTTAATTACTTCTCTCCTCCCCTGGGATGATTCATATTTCTGCAGAATCTAGGTTGGTCTTTCAGAGCCATTCCTCAACCACCAAGGTCCTGGAATCTGAAGGGGTCCAGATTTTGTGGACTGAATTGTGTCCCTTTCCCAGCCCAACACCAAAATCCATATGTTGATATCCTGTCCTCCAGTACCTCCAAATATGAAGTTTGGAGACAGGTCTTGAAAGAGGTAACTAAGTTAAAATGAGGTCATGAGGGTGGGTCCCAATCAAACATGAAAGGTGTCCTTAGAAGAGATCAGGACACAGACACACAGAGGAGGAGCATGGGAAGACACAGGGGGAGGAGACATCCATCAGGCGAGGCCAGAGACCAGAGAAAAGCCAACCCCACAGACATCTCGACCTCAGACATCAGCCTCCAGAACTACAAGGAAATGAATCTCTGTTCCTTGAGCCAAGCAATCCATGGTACTTTGTTGCGGCATCCCTAGCTGACCAATACCTGAGATGAAACTTTAAGGTCCCTAGAGACGCCCCACCTGCCCTAGTCTCTGTAAAGATTGTGTCTTGCTCAAAGGAAGATGCAGATTTCTAAGAACGGCTTCATCAGAGACCCCCAGGCCCTGGAGAGTCTTAGCTACAGCAGAGTGCTTGAACACAGATCCTTCTCTGGAGGGTGTGCACGTGAGCAATCCTCACTGAGAACTGGCCTCCAATCTGCAGTGTCTCTCAATCACTTCTACTTGGAAGAACTTTGGTTGAACCCATCAAGTGAAGTTCTCAAGTTCAGCTCCAATGTTTGGGGGAGGCGGGATAATGGAACCTCAGTGCCACCTGGTGTAGTGGTGTTAGCATTCCTTCTACTGTTCACTCTTGTTTCCTGTGTGTCAGCAGCAACCCCAGATGAGCTGAGTCTCAGGGAAGGAGCCCTGCAGTACATACTGCTTTCCTCTTGCCCAGCCTAAGAGGGGGAAGAATTGCCCAGCCTATTTCTGGGCAGAGGGGATGTCAACTGTCAGCCAGATCCTCATGCCAGCTCTGTGAGCCTGCTGAACTGAAAACCTGCCCCCAAAGAGAAGACTAGAAAGAACTAACATCCAGAGAGGAGAGACAGAGGCCAGCCAGGGCAGGGGCTGCCAGTCCTTAGCTCCTGTTTAACTTGAGCACCGCGGTGACACCCAGTTGAAAGGATAAAACACAGTCACGTCACTCACTTCTGATTATCCGTGTTGCCTGCAGTGCTTTCTGCCACTGTTCCTGCTTCATTATTCACTGATTTATTATCTAACACCCCCACATTGCACCATGGCACGAGGGACCCCACCCACTTATTTGCTGCCATATCTCAGCACCCAGCACAGAGCTCACACACAGCAGGTGCTCGTGGGATCGCTCCTGAGTCAGTGCAAGCTGTGAGATCTCCATGATCTTCCTCCCCAAATGGGCACTCCCATCATCTCAACGGAGGGAACCAGCAGCCCGTGGAACCAGAGTCCTCGAGTTCCCTGGTTCTGAGAAGCAGAGCCCTAGCCCAGGTAGAACTCCACAGAGACAACCCGCATTGTCATTAATGCCATGTGACACAGGTCACCAATGCCCTTCCTTCCTGTGGACACCAAGGATGCCTTCTCTGCAAACAGAAGCACTGATTGATTCCCCATCCTCCTCCCTCATGAAGCATCTGTCTCATGGTTTAATCAGGAAGCCCTGTGGGGCACTCCTATCTATCAAGAAAACAAATAGGCTCCTCCTTCTAACTGATAATAAACCGGACCGAGGCACATTTGTATATGCCAGGAAAACTCTGTCTAACCAATTAGGACCTATGATCCTATCCCATGCCTCTGGCCTATTTTTCAGGAAATAACAAACAAAATAAATCAGCTACACCACAATCTATCTCGAGGTGACGAAAGACATTGCACTTAATGGGCTGTAACTGGAAAATCATGGTAGAGCACAGTAGGTTAATCTAGCATGTCGGTCACTCCTGGACCCAGCTCATCCATTTGGTCAATGCCCAAACCCCTCCCGGGCTCCACCTGTGCCACTTCTTGTGCTAATGCAGACAACACAGTGAAAAATCTCATGGGTGGTCTTGTCCCCAAAGGAAATGATATCCTCAGGGTCCTGAGGTCACACTCTAAACATGGCCTGTGAAGAAGGGAAGAGAGAGTGGTCTCTGCTGGAAATTATAACCTTTATTTACCTCCTTTCTTCCATCGCTTCCCCTGCTCAGAGCTAAAAAGCCCAGTTCACGCTCAGAAATAAATCATCCAAATGACAAATTTTAACATTTCTACAGGTAAGCCTTCCCAGTGGGGACCAGTGTTCAGAAGGACACTCCTAAGACCCCGCCAGACCTTCAGTCGTCCAGGATTAATTATGTTCATGATGTCCAATTTGCCAAGGCAGCCAGTGTTGTAGAAAAGTGCGGTGTTTTCAGATACATTTTAGAAGGTTTCCAGAAAAGTCTGAACCAAAAGAGGGAACGCGAGTTAGCTATGAATTAACTAGAGAGTCAGGATGGTGGCTGTACCACCCGCACCAAGGTGTCGCTACTCAGAGAGGTGTGTGCTCTTCTCTGTGTGTGCAGGAGGGAGAAGGAGACAGGGCGGGAGGAAGAGAAAGAAGGTGAAGGAGAAGACCTGCCTTGCCCAACGCTTCCTCAGGCGCAAGATGCCTCTGCCAGCTCTGACTCTCTCCATCAAGCCAGGAACACAGCCCTGCACTGAGGCCACACCCCCTCTGGACCAAATGGACCAGCCTCACTTCCAAGATCAGATCCTCCTGAGGTAGACATGGTGACAAGAAGAAGGGAACACTCACCGTGAAGACCACCTTCAGGTTGTTGAGCATCTCGATCTCCTTGGGGAAGCCCCTGCTGCCCCACCGCACCAAATAGTTCTCACTGTGGGAAGATGAGCGGTAGCCTGTTACTGCAGGGACTCCTCAGTCATCAGTCAGAACCCTTCACTGAGCACCTACTATGTGCCTGCACCAGGCTGGCAGCTGGCGAGGTGCTAGTGTTTGAGATGGACATGGTCCTGGCCTCTGAGAGATGACGGCTGTGTTGGCAGACGGACTTAGAGGAGCAAGGAAAGAATGATGGACATACATGTAGCCACACCCTCTTCCCCTCCCCCATCCCCCAAGCACTTTCTGGCACAAGTGCTTAATATGAAAAGCAGCTGAAAGGTTACTGAGAAAAGGATGGAAAAGAAAACTATTTCAGAGTGCTTTTTTGGGACCTTATGAATATATTTGCTCTTTCCAGTCTCCCACTCCCCCTTTTCTGGAGGGGTACCATGGATTGAAGTCCGGGGCACTCAACCACTGAGCCACATCTCCAATCCTATTCTGTATTTTATTTAGAGACAGGGTCTCACTGGGTTGCTTAGCACCTTGCTTTTGCTGAGGCTGACTTTGAACTTGCGATCCTCCTGTCTCAGCCTCTCAAGCCTCTGGGATTACAGGTGTGCGCCACCACGCCTGGCTTCCAGTCTCCCTCCTTCTTGATGCTGAGTGAAGATTTGAATCATTTTTAATTATCCTTCGAGTGCAGGAGTGTTTCCTTGAATGGAATGTCACTCTGTGATGCTGATACAGGAGCTTAACCACTATCCAAGATACTCTGAAACAACTATTTAAATGCAGTTGTCATGCTATTTATGTGAAATTTTGCTTGATACAGCTAAGAAACAGATTCGAGGGTTAAATGGTAAGAGAAAAGTTAGAAGCCAGACCATGTAGGCCTTGTAGGCCATGAAAGGATTCATGCTGGACCCTAAGAAGAGTGGAGCCCCTGAGGATTTTCCTGAGGGGGCAGGGACTGAGCAAGTGCCGTTACCATCTCTCCTCCTCTAGTCATCAGGCCCCCAGAGTGACCACAGTGCCAGTGCAGCCCTGCCAAGGAGCCAGGAAGTCTGCACTGGTCTAACTTAGAACAGGAAGGGCACAGTTTGCTGAGTCGAGTCACTAGGTTTTCCAGGCCACCCAGAACCATATAGTTTGTACCAAATAAATGCCCATTATTTTGAACTAGAAAAAGTAAATAACACTTCAAACCCAAGTTATCCCCTGAGGCGTGATAAGTGGCGTCAGCAAAGCTGAAGGGATCGCCTCCCTTCTCAGAGCTTCACGCCCGCTCACATCTTGCTTTTCTCTCTACTCATCCTTGGAAGATTAGTGAAGGCAGTTTGAGCAAAGTTCACGAAGAAAATGGAACCAATAGAAAAAATGAGCAGAGTCCAGAATTAGCCAATGGTTAAAAAGTCAAATTACAAGTACATTTTCATCCTTTTCTGAACCCCCTCAGTAATCTAAAAAAATTCTGTGGAACTCACAACAAACTAGGGGGAATCTGTCCAAAAAAAAAAAGTGAACCTATATATATCATTCCTTTCCTACTGTTTATTTAGGGACTGTTCTTATTGAAATGCATAGGCATTTTCCAGTACCTTCCATCACATGTAGCCAACCCCTTAGTGACCCAACCTGCTACATCCAAACAGCAGGAGCCAGCAATTTTCTTCTAGGAGAAATGCAATCATAAATAAGAAAAGCAATTTAGAGGTCTGAGTTGACTCCATCCATCCTTGCCTGGGACACCTGGGTAATAAAACCTGAATGCTCAAGCCTTCAGGACAGGTGGGACAGCCTTCAATAATGCCCTTCTCAGAGAAAGAGGAGGCCCAATTCAATTCCCTCTTGGGCTCTTTTGGACATAAGATTACCAGGGCCTGATGCCAGAACTCCTATTTCTTTGCCCTACAAAACTTTACTTTCAATTTCCCAAACCAGATTTCTGCAGGAATCCTCTGGGAATCTGACCATGATTCAACACAACATGAAAAGATCAGTCCCAGAAAAATTCTCTCCAGTCCACATCTGGGCCATGCTAAGGAGGCCACAATTCTGTTGTCTGCAGCAGGCAACCCTGGCTAGAGCAGGCAGGAGTAGAGATTTGTTTCCTCAGAGAATGAGCAGCTCTGCAGAGTCAGATTGATGGAAGTGTTTCCAAATCCCCCTATCCCTCTCTTAAAGCAGTCCTCTTCCTGTCTTTCTCTGATTTCTCCTCTTTTAGTTTTATTGGTCTTCAACCTCCAGGTCCTCCTGTTCACCTCGCACCTCCCCACTCCCAAAGGCTGCTCCATGTCTCTGGCACTCTCTGAGGCATCTCTCACGCATGCCCCATCAAGCACATCATCCAGGGTGGTACATCAGGGAACAGAGCTGCCATCTTCCTGATCCATCACTTCCCTCCACAAAGCTGGCTCAGGCCATCCATCACTGAGATGGGTCAGTGGACCAGACACCCTCATCAATGTGGCAGTAAGGAGTCCTCATGCTTTCTGACAGATAGGGAAGATCCCAACAATGTTTTCAGGATCTTTCTCATGGAGCCTTGGAAGTGGCTGTCAAGGAACCACAAGGGGCCTATGACATACAGGTCACTTTAAAGTGGGTTCTAAGGAAACAGAAAAACTTGTTCTTAGTGTTGTATGCACTGAAGCCAAACCAGGTATACTGGGCTGACTGTAATTTGAGGATCTTGAGTGTGCCACGCAGCATAGCTTTCTACTCCAATGGTGCTGAAAGTCTGGTGAAAACCAGTTTTGATTTTTGATGCAAACTCATTTCTTGGTGACAGGCAATGGTTTGTCTTTGAAATCAGATGGACCTGAGTATAAATCTCAGCTC
The DNA here is from genome assembly GCF_902686455.1 of Sciurus vulgaris. Taxonomy (NCBI): domain Eukaryota; kingdom Metazoa; phylum Chordata; class Mammalia; order Rodentia; family Sciuridae; genus Sciurus; species Sciurus vulgaris. The sequence continues at coordinate 11,044,637 of NC_136466.1, forward strand.
TGCCATTTATGAGTATGTGTGACTCTAGGCAAGTTGCTTCACTTCCTTGGTCTTCCTTTTCTCACCCAAATGGCAGGGATTAATGAGGATCAAATGCAATCATTTGTAGAACTTAGCACAGTCTTCTTAGATGGACCGCCCCTCCACGTTTCACCAATGTCTTCAGGAGAGCCACGATTGATTAAAGCACTACCATTTACAATGTGCTGTGTGTTATTCCATCCAATCATCCTGACGCCCAAGCTAGGAAGATATCCATGAAGGCAGAGAGACAATGCTTCAGCTCCATTTTAATGTGTCAACCAGTGACCACTGGCCCCAAGCCCCAGGGCAGGGGACAGGCAGTGGTCCCCTGGGAGGAAGGTTGTCTGAGATGTCACAGGAGATGCCTGATAGGCAGGGCTACAGATGCTCCAAAGTCTCCTCCTGGGAATTTCCAGAGGTGTTTTCCCTTCCTTGAGTTAAGGCCCCCAGAAGTTCCCTCACTTCCTCCATTCCCAAGAGCTTTTTAATGCAAGTAGCAATAGTAATAGCCACTGCTCTTGGAGCACATGTTCCAGGCCCATGCTCCACATGTTTCTCACGAAAACCTGAAAGAAATGACCCTGTAAAATTCGAAACTCATGCTTAAGAATGATCAATAGCCAAGAAAAATGAAAACACAGAGGTGAGGATGTGCACATAGACAGACTTTAAGGAGGATGTGGACATTCCATCATTCGCTTCTCAAATTCCATAAAACTAGGTATTGTTCTATCCAATGTGACCAGTGAATCTTGTGATTTCTGGTTGTTTTCTAGTCATCAAAACCTACTGACAAAACCCTATAACCATGATTCCACTGTAGAAAAAGCCTGGTGGCAAGTCACACTTGCAAAGAATCATCTCCACATTCTCAGGCTGCTTTTCCTCCATCTGGGAATCGGTTCCACAAGTGATGGTGAAAGAGAAGATGCTCGGCGCTCTGTGACTTCAACCCCCACATACACAGAGGTCAGGCAATAAGAAAAGATGCTCGGCGCTCTGTCAACCTCAACCCCCACATACACAGAGGTCAGGCAATGCTGAGCACACCCACCTTATGACCATTTGCTTGTTGGGGTCATAGAGAGACATAAAGAGTTCAGCATCTTCCCCAATTCTGCACACAAAGTTCCTCACGAAGACATAGAGGCTGTGGGTGGGGGATGAGGAGATCCTGGAGTACATTCCATAATCAGGCTGGTCTTTTGACTAGGCCATGGAAGGAAGAAGAGAGAAAGATGGGACATATTAGCCCAGCACCATTAAAGACAATGGAAATAGTCCCAGATATTAGAAGTCACTCAGGTTTAAGCTTAAATATTTCAGCACTATACCCACTCTACTCTCAAGTTTCTGCAATCTGAAAGAAGTCACTTTGACTCTGTTGACCTTGATCTTCCTATCCTTAGAAACACCACCACAGACCCCACATTCTTCATGAAATTATTTCTTCATGAAGGAAAAAAATGCTTAAATGATCTTTATTAGAACTATAAACTTCTGCTGTTTAAAAAGTACATTTAAAAAGAAAAGATTAGGCACATACTAGAAGAAATCTGGAAAACATATCTCATAAAGAATCTGTATCTAGAATATACAAATAAGTTGACAATTGATTAATGAGAAAAACACCCATTTTAAATAGGTAAAACATTTGAACAGTCACTTCATGAAAGAAGAATCAAATGGAAAAAGCTGGCAAACACATTTAGAGATGCTTGACCTCAGGGGCCAGCAGGGAAATGAGAATTAAAACCATGATGAGTTATTACACATTAACTAATATGGCGGCTATGGTTAAAGACTGACAATGTTGCATGTTGGAAGGACTGGAACGCTGATATGCTGCTGGGTTGGGGGTGCCAAGCTGTATAGTCATTTTGGGAAATAGGATATAGTGTCTTGAAAAGTTGCACACACACTTATCACATGAACCATCAATTCCACTGCAGAGTATTACCCAAAAGGAATGAAAACACGTTCATGCAAAGATTTGTTTACAAATGTTCTTAGCAGCATTAGTTAATAAAGCCCTAAAGTGGAAACTATCCATGTATCTATGTGCCCAAATCAATTGGTCAATTTTGTATATATACACACACATACATATATCATCAAATGTATACCATTAACAACTGGCCAGTGGTATATCAACTGGCAATGAAAAGGACCAACCCATTAATATGCACAACAGCCTGAGCCTCCAAAACATCGTGCTGAGTTAGAGGAAGTCTAACACAGGACACTAATGCCAAACCTTCCTGTTCACACGCAACCCCAGAAAAGGCTGAACAAGGGGAATGTGGAAGGACAACAAAGAAACATGGAGGGCGATGGAACCGTTCTGTGTTGATTGTGCGGAATTGATTCAACATTATATATTACTAAGATCCTTTAGAGTTTAAAATGAGTAAATTTCACTATGTGCAAATTATACCTTTAAAAACCTAAAAGTAAACTTGCTTTCAAATAATACACAGCAGCCAAAGTATTCTTTTTTAAATGTAAATTATATTAATTAACTCCTCCTTGAAGTGTCCTGTTGGCTTGTCATTATACTAGGATCAAGACTAAGTGACTCCTAATATCAGGGACTATGTTTCTTTCTTCTTTTCCACAACTCCTCAGTTCCTTGGAGAGCTAGATCCTGCCACCCACTCTCCAAATTACTGCCCCACCCACTGGGCTTTCTATTCCTCAAACATGCAGAACTCAGTCTTGCCTCAAGGCCTTTGCACTTGCTGTTCCCTCTGCCCTGACCACAGGCCTTCCCAGGCAGTGCCTGCCTATCCCTCAGGCTCCTGCTCAGAGTTCACTCCAAACAGAGGCCTTTCCTGGCCAGGTCTTCTAAAGTAGCTTCTCATTCACTCTAAATCACAAAACCCCAGTTGATTGCCTTTTAGAAATGTATCACCATCTGGAATTAATTTTTCATTTATTTATTTACTCTTTAACTATCTTTCTGGTCTTCATCTCTGGAATCCAAAAGCTCCAAGAGACCAGGAAACTTGCCTGGCATTTAACTACCTTTGGGATGCATGCTGAATGAATTACAGATCTGAGTACAAAAACACAATAAAGTGTGTGTGATTACTGATCATTTCAGGTCACAGGACAGATGGCCCCTTGAATAACACACAGTCTGGTTAATTAGCCTATTATTTTAAGTTTATGATGTGTTAAATGCCTGCCTCACTGGCCAAAGCCCGTTTAGCAAAGCTCACCATTTCCTCCTTGATGCGCTCTGTGATTTTATCAGTAGCTTCTTCATGCGCGTGGAACAGGCTGATGACACTGGTGTTATCAGGGTCCAGGATGTTTCCATCCTCGTCTCTGACGATCAGATCGAGCTCGAGGATTCTGAAAAGCAAAACCTGGAGGTGAACAGAGATCGGGGAGGCCTGCGGGTGAGAAGTTTTTAGTGGGAAGTTCGACCAGTCTGAGGACCCCATGGTCACAGAGACATGTGTCACACAGACAGACGGCCTCAGACACAGCCAGGGAGGTAAGTCAGTGGAGAGCCGCCTCCCAGGAAAGCACTGTGGCTGGACGCACCACACAGCCCTGGTCTCAAACATGGCATCTCCTGTGACGTTACATGGAGAGGAACATGCAGAGTGCAGCAAGGTGTCTCGCGGTCCAGTGTGCATCAGCCAAGCATTAAGATCTGGTGTGTGTGTGTGTGTGTGTGTGTGTGTGTGTGTGTGTGTGTGTGTGTGTGTGTGTCAGAGGAGGAATGGCTGAACTGTGATCCAGGGTGGAAGACCAAGGGCTTAAAAGGATTATGCAATTTTGATATATTTAATGACATAAATATATCAGTGAAAAAAAGCACAGAAGGATGCACTGTGTTTTGTGTGGAAAAAAAATCAAACAAAACAAAAAGCAAACAAAAAAACAGGCTGGATGTGTCACATGGGTATATGTACAAAAGTAACAGGGAAAAGGAGAAGATCCGGGCCAAAAAGGAGCACACTACCAATAGGGGTCACCTGTGAGGAAGAGGGGCATCTGAGCGGGGAAGGCAGCAGGGACAAAGGAGGCAGGTGCGTATCTCCACGCACTTTCTGTTTTCACACACACAGACACACGCACACGTGCACGCGTTCTCAAATATTATTCAGTAAAAATTTGAAAATAGCCACGGGGGGATGCAATCTCAGAAATATCGATCGTTAGCCATGGCTGCTGTTCAGCCGCCAGACTCCCAAGCCACAAGCTTGTTAGGTATTGATTGGTTTCAGCAGCGTCTCTCAGCCTGATTGGCATCAACAATCCTAACAGCAAATACAAGGCAGTTAGGATAAGTTCCATATGTTAAGTAATACACATGTGACAATGCTTTTCATCCTCCTAGCAATGCTGTGATACTCAGATTGGGGACAGGGGGGCTAATTTGCTGAAGATCACAGAGCTAGTAAATACTAGCATGCTCTGCTCTCCTAACCTCCCTAGACAAGAGGAACCTGGGCACCATCATGGGTTGGGTTGGGAGGGCAGGTGGGTTACAGAGGCCTTAACTTGAAGCTGCTCGTGCACTTGGCGCTCAGTGACAGAACCCTGGCTGTCCTCAGATGGGTGAGGGAGATGGATCACTCAGGTGCTGGAAAGGTCAACAGAGGTCCTCCTTGGGCACTCTACCTGGTACCAGAATCCAGAAGGGCAGCAAGGACAAATGAAGGAGCCCAGGTCTTCATCTCTTATTTGAGAATCAAATTGAGAGGCACATCTCTCGCCTCATCAAAATGCAAGTGGAAGGGAGCCAAGGATCGCCCACTTGTCCACACTCGTTAGGAAATTAATTCCCAACGAGATGTGACTCAGAATGCTGCTGGACCACGCTCCCTCCCAGCACGCTCAGGGGGGACAAACACATGCAGCTAATGCTGAGCAGAGGTGCCTGTGACCTCGGAAAAGAGGGAGCAGAGTCGATACATAATTTAATGTCCAGATCTCTCTGGCTCTCTCTTCAAAATTTATCAAAGTGGATTCAGTTCTAAAATGCATGAATAAAACATCCTCCCAGGTCCAGCTATCTTGGGATTTGAAGTCATTTGAGGATTCCTCACTCCTTGGATACCAAAGAGCTTGTCCATTACCAGCCTCCCCTGGAACTTGGGAAGCTTTAACGGTCGTGGCAAGATTGACAGGATTGCCAGGGCCGAGGTCAGGAGAGGCTGTCCGTCCATAACTGCCACTATCCTGAGCTCACAGCTGGTGGTTTGGGGAGGGAGCAATTTGACGTGTTCTCTTCAGGAAGTAGCCCCGTGGCTCTTTTCTGTTCTAGAAAGTGATCAAATGAATCCAAGATGAGGGTGGGAAAGAAGTTCCCACTTGAAGCCTTTTGAAAAAGAAAAACGGTAAAGAAAACAGGAATGTTTCCTGCTTTGGCTCCTATTGCACTTGGAGCGAGTCCAAATCTCCACACTTGGCCCTCGGGTTCTCAAGTGTCCAGCCCTGTTTGCCTTCCTCTCCACCCTCCTGTTTGCCTCTTGTCTCCCCCACCATCTCTCTGGCCACCCTGGACCAGTCTCTGACTTTCAGCCACGTTCCTGCCCTCTGGATGCTGCCTCTCCTTCCCTGACCGCAGAGCTGCACACTTGAACTCGGCAGCTGGACTCCCTCGTTCAAATTCCACTGCCTCTTGGGCCAAAGCACCCAATCATTCTGTGAGCTTCTTTCTCTTTATCTGAGAAATAGGGAGAATGCTAATGACGGCCTCATAAAGTCACTGTGCTGTGGAACTGAGTTCAGACACGGAAAGTACCTAAAAGAGCACCTGGCGTGTGAAGAACACTCAGCAAGTTATCACCAGCACTTCCTCCTTGCTCTTCTGATAGTTGTCCTTAAAAACAGGCCATATTCTGTATACCTCTGTGCCCTCAGGCCCTCCCAGGTGCACCAGAAGTGTGGTGTCTGAATGAAGGAATGCAGAAGGAAGGAACAGGTCCCCACACTCCTTCAAGACTCCGTTCGCCCTGCTTCGGGGCTCCTCCTGGTGCCCTGCAGCGCTGCCCAGACCCTGGGCTTCCTGGCTTTCACATGCCATATGGCACCCTGAGTCCCCCAGACGCCAGGCCAAAGCTAAAGTGCCCACTTGTATCTCCCTTGCAGCTGAAGTAGACAGGGACGGGAAGCAGAAGCAAGGGGCGCCTCAGTGGGGCCCCCAAACTCTGCGACAGGGCATCTCTCACTTCCCCAGAGGAAGCTGACTGGAACTGAAAGCTCGGGGCTGGGCAGGGAGGTGGCGCGGAGGAGGGCCTGGGTTAGGGCAGCCCCTCCGCTCCTCCCTCTCACCACCCTCTTCCACCCATTTGGGTGTTGCTCCTTACACACCTACGGTGGCAGACCCTGACCCAGGCACAGGCCATGGTGACAAACTAGACAGCTGAGGTCTCAGAGGAGCTCCCCCAGTAGCACAAGAGGCAGCACAGGAGGGAGGTGACAGCTGCTTCAGGCCCTGGGGGCTGGGAGCCCCTGGCTCAGCTGCACCTGAGTGCAGGACCTAGAGGGCTTCCCGTGAGCACCGCCATGCCCTTCCTCCCTGGTCCTGCTTGTCAGGAGTCCTGATTGAGGAAGTAGCATCTGAAGGTCACAGATGTGACCCCAACTCCTGGCTGCCACTCTAAAGAGCCATCACACCACTGGCAGCAGCTGCTGCAGGGCGAACCCTTCCCGTCACTTGGGGACATCGAGCCTTATAAGCAGATCTGCACACACTTTCCAGATACTGATAGGGAACCCGTGCAGGGACCGTGTCCTGGTGTGGGAAACAGCTCTATGTTAGACTCACTGACTCTCTTCATTGGCTTCTCTTCCTAGGGCACTTGGCAGGGCAAGAAAGCCAGGCTGTGGAAAATCCCCTGTCATTCCCCTCAGTCCAGAGTGCCAGGCTCTTGGCCTCTCTGCAGCCTCCTGACATGCCACGCACTCCCCTTCTTAGCCTACCACCCCTTAGGGGCCCTCTCCTCCAGGAAGCCTCCCTTAACTTCCATCTCCAGGTCAAAGTAAGAGCACCCTTGCTTCCTAAGTCCTCAAACTTGGCACAGTTCACATCAACTCATGACTTACTCCTAAGTGGCTAGAGATCTCTTAGTGGGTAGGGACTTTAGTTTCTGCAGCCCCAACACCTGCTGGGAAACCAGCCCGACTACATGTGTTCCGCGCATGCTTGCTGTTTGAATGAATGAACACACGAGAGGAGGCTGGGGGGCAATCCGGACACAGGAGGAGAAGGCCCTTCTTCTCAAATGCTGTCCACCTCGCAGAGTGGTGAGGCCCGGTGACTCTGGCCACTGTCTGAATTCTGGTTCTGCCATTTACTAGCTGTGGGACTCTGCACAAGTTCCACTTCCTCACCCCAAACCTTGGGATAATCAAACCACACACCCCCAAGAGTCTTTGGAAGAATTAAATGAGACAGTCACATGTAAAATAGGTAGCACAAAATCCTGTGCAAAATAAACTCAGATCGGGGTGACAATAATGCCACAGCTATTATTAGCAGTGATCACCCTGCCTCAAAGGATTACTTTGTTTTCTCTATTCTGCTTTCTCTGTAACTTCATTCAAAGGCCCACCAATTCCTGCTTGCCTTCCCCTTTCTGGAAATACTTCTGTCGCTGTGCCTGTGAGTTAGTTGGTGGCATGTGGCTTGGATAATTTAGGATGGGAGAAGAGGCTTCAAGTCTCACACTGGGATTTAAAGGAGAGTTTTGTAAATGCAGGGATAAAATGACAACGAAGCTGAAAGGATCAGCGTGACTGCGCTCCCCAATCCCTCAGAACCAGGTTAAACGAGTGTCCTAAATCTCTCCTCCCGCTAATAAGCACTGCATAAGCAAGGAGGCTCTGCCTGCTTGTCCCTGGGTCCCCGGGCGGGGGGGGGGATAACAAAGGCACACAGGCAGGGCCCTTGGTAACTGCCTTCTCCCAAATAGAAAGTGGCAAACACACATCTAAAAATGAAACCAAGCTTCTTGGGAGGGAAAGAGAAGAAGAAGGTCTTGGGGAAGACAGCGTTTCAGAGGTGCAAGGTTACTTGTTGCCGTAGTCGATCTTGGACGTGACTTTCTGCTTCAGCTCCTTCAGCTCGTCCTTGGGCAATGTCCCCGAGAGGAGCTGGGATCTCCACTCCATCAGGTCATACATCATGGACTGCACCTGCAGGAAGCGCTCCTTCTTGCTGGTCTAGGAGAAGAAACAAGGGAACAATCGATAATGACCTGGGCTGAAGGCTCTGGGTCAGCAGGGCCAAGGCAGGCAGCTGTTCAAGGCCCGGCTCAGACTGCTGCACCCCAGCCAGCACTCGGGGGTTGGATGGTGTGCTCAGCCATGGATGTAATTCCTCCCCGGGCCTGTGGGCTCTCAACAGCAGAAGTCACAATCCCAATCACTTCCTACTTAAAGGAAAGGTGACTTCTGACTCATTGACGCAGGTGCATGTTGAACAGAAACGCTGAGGAGATCTGCCACGAGGGAGGTCCCAGAGCTTAGGTCCTTCCGCGTGTTTCGACGGCAGCACTCCCCAAAGCGTGGCCTGTGCGCAGCGTGCATGACGCGCTGGGTGGTGCAAAATACGGCCCCAGGCGACACCAGCCCATCCGTGACTCTCCTCACTCTCCCTCCGTCCTTCTGCTTAAGGGGGTAAGAAGGTGCAGATCCACGGTGAGGGCTCCAAGACCCTGTGCAGCTTGTGATTTCTTTTTTAAGGGGGCGGGGCTGGCACCTGGTGGGCACAGCAGCAGCATCTAGCAGCACTGGATGTATTTGAGTGATGTTCGTCCAATTGTGCCAGACCCTTTGGGTTTTCTACTAGAGAAAGAGCAGGTGGCATAATAAAATCCACACACATTTGGTCTTTGTCCCTGGTTCCTGGTGCTGTGCTCCAAAAACCCTTGAAGGATGCAGAGTGATGGGAACATCTTGTTATTGCAAAAGGCTACCTGAGTTCATTCAAAGGAGACAACTTTTTGTGGCCCCCTAGATAGCATCAAGATACACAGTGGATCAGGGGGTTGTACTTTCAGCCCTCCTCCTCTCCCTCCCTGTGACCCCACATTTGGCTGGGGTGGTTGGGGATGGAGTTCAATCACCAGGGGCCAATGATCTGATCAATCCTGCCGATGTACTGCAACTTTGGCTCACACTCTTGAGCAATAAAGTTCCAGGAGCTTCCCAGAAGGTGTGAAGGTGGTACACCCAGAGAGGACGTGGGAGCCCTGTGACCCAGGTACCTTGCCCTACATATCTCTTCCATTGGCACTTCCTGCATTATGTCTTTTATTATGAAACTGCCTCAAGTGCGCAGCACTTTCCTGAGATTTGGGAGATGTTCTAAGGAATGTGGAGCCCAGGTGGGGCAGGGAAGGCACCCAGGCAGGGAAAAGTAGCAGGAATCCTGAGTTTGTAGCCAAGTATGACAGAAATGTGGCAGCTTTGGGGCTGGCATCTAAAGTGAGGGCAAACTCATGGGCCTTTAAACCCATGGAGTCTCTGCCAACTCCAGGTGGGCAGCACCCACTGCCTAGTATTGCAGGCCCCCAGCTGGGGTTGGGATGGTACAGCACGCAATTAAATTCTTTATGCAAATTTTCTAAGTCATCTAATTATCCAAGTCAGTTATCTAAATTATCTACCTAAAGGGATCCAATCTAGGTAGGAAGTAAATATGACACAGTGGCTTGCAGAGATGGCAAATGCCATGGAGGTGGTCCTGAAATAACAGGTTAAAGGATTTCTGTCCTGGAGCAAAAGGCGTGATGGACGTGCCATTCAAATATTTCTTAGCAGAACGTGTTGAGCCTCCATGGTACACGGGCATGGATGTTTTCAAAGAGGAAGTGGCGAGGAACAGGAAATCACTTTAGCTGCAAGCACACTCTCCACCCCTGATATGACTAGCATATGATCAGTGTCCCTCAGAGGTTTCATGAATGAAATCTAATCCCCATTGTAAAGTCCCAAGAGGTAGAACCTTCAACTGACTGTAGTGCTGAGAGGTGGGGCCTTTGGGAAGTGATTAGAGAAGGTCTTAGGATGGAGTCCCCATGACTGAAGCCTGGTGGCTTTAAAAGAAGAGGGAGAGAGATCAGACAGAAACCTACACACGCACATATCTCTTGTCATGTGATACTCTGTGCCCACCTGGGACCCTGGCAGCAAGAAGGTTGCCACAAAGGGCAGACACCAAGAGCCATGATAGACCTACTCCCTTTAAAAAGTATCCTGCCTCTGGTATTTCATGATGGTTCTGCAAAATGGATTATACACACTACACTGTCCTGACAACTTTTGAGGAGTCTGTAGTATTGGTGTGCCAGCCAATCACTACATTATAAAATGTCCACATGGGTGTCAGCATTAAAGACCATAACGGGTAGCCTAGAAATGGCCACACACACCAGCAGGTGTGCCCAGTGCAGCAAGGAACATGCAGCAGCCTGAGCTGACGTTTTCACTCAGCTTGATGGCCTGCTCAACTAATTGCTTTCATTAGGAGCTGTGGAGCATCAAAGGAGGATTTTAAATTAGATTTGCTTCAAAACAGGGAAAACACAGGCATGATGTACTCTTTGTTTTTTCAGGGTCGAAGCTTCTTCATAGATCTTTGGACAATAGCCAACAGTTAATTAATATGTGAGTGCACTGTTTCCCAGTGACTGCTAGGAGAAAACCAAATCAGATGCTCTGAGTTGATTAAACACGTGGATCACTAAGCCCCCTCAGAAGTAGCTATATCTTTTACGGATATCAAGATGATTTATATGCAAACCCAAATTCAACAACTTTTGCACGAGGTTAAAATGTGAGGGACTGCGTATCTCATTGGTGGAGCACTCACCAACACACCGGAGGCCCTGGGTCCCATCCCTAGCACCACAAAACAAAAACCATGAGGATCACACCAGGACCATTTAGCAAGGCTCTGTCACTAGCTAGCTGTGGGGCCTGCGGCTTTGAGAAAGCTGCTTAACCCTTCAGGGCCGTGTTGTCCTCATACATGGGAATGTGTGCTCTCCATGTCACAAAACCTCCTTGGCCAGCCCGCTCAAGGCTAAATGCTAAGCCTAAAATAAAACAAAGGTCACAGGAAGCTCCCGTCCCAGGCACATAGAGTCTCACCACATAGAGCTGTCTCCAGATGCTCCCCCATTCCCAAAGTGTCGTTGTCACTTCTTGTGCCAGAGGAATTTCTGCGGGAATGATGTTCTCAGTATTTCTATTTAGGGTGGGAGAGAGAATGGCATGAAATTGGGACCCAGGTGTTAATAAGATGTGGGCAGATGTGCATTTAGCTACAGCTGCTGACAGCCTTCCTGACATCAGATGCAACAGCCACACCAATTACATTATGCAAATATAAGGGACTTCCTTTTAATGTGCCCCTTCAGCAGGGTGGGCTCTGTGCTCTCATTATTCAGGATTAGTCCATTTCCATAAGGTTCTGAGGCAGCTGCCAGTGAGAGGTAGATCCCCCAGGCTGACTAATCCCCTTTGGAGTCAGAGCTGAACTCCAATCAGTTTGGATTAGCTGTCCCATGGAGCCAGGGAAAGAAGCACAGACAGAGGCACCAAAAGAGCTGAGCTGTGTGCCCCGTACATCTGCCAAGTCAGTCGCAAAGGCAACAGGACAGCGACAACCACGGCCAAGGTCAAGTGAGGCAAAGAGCAGCAGGTACCTTCTTTTCTCGACAGTTACTTCCTTGATGTGGATGAAGGACTTAGGGAAGATGCCCTATTGGAGACAAAATAAAATGAAATCAAAGGACATATCCCCCACGACTCACCAAGGTCTTCATGGCTTTTGCCAAAAGCCAGTGACTGACCTTTAAAACCATCAAACTTTAAAGGAATCTTCTCAGCATCAGAGCAGGGGTGGATTCTAGATCCATAAGTGTAGGTCTAGTTGTTTTAAGATTCCAAAATACCACTAGGTCCCAAAGGATGCTCCAACCCCATCATGGCCGCTCATGCCCTCAGCGGGACAGGAAGGCAGCCTTTCTGAAAAAGCCATCGAAGTCATGCCTTCAGTGAGACAAAGTGCTCTGTTTCTTCCCGACTGGCCCAATTTCAGGAAAGCGGTGTCAGGAACAGCTGGCCTCGAGCTAACATCCCGTGGGCCAGTTGGATCTGAGACCTCTTCACGGTTTTGCTTCCTTGTTCTTTGGGAGAGAAGAGTAGGACGGTGCTTCACAGCATAGCACGTCAGAAAGAAGGAAGAAGCCTCTATTGTGTTCTTGCTGCATAGTCTCAGTTAACAAGAGACACTTAACATTTGCTCAGAAAGTCCTCAGTGAATCCAAGCAGGATGCACCCTGGGGACACCTGGTCACTGTGCTAGACTCCAGGAGAGAAAACAAACAGGCAAGGCAGGTACCCACTCTTGATGCGAGGATGGAGTCAGGTGAGGCAGGAGTAAGAGAAGTCCTCAAACAGTAGACCCAGCCTGCCCTTTCTACATCAGGCAGAGAAGGAGAAAAAAGAATGTCCCAGACTCTAAAGGACGGCAGTAGAAATCAGACGTCAAATAAAAATGGCACCACCCCATAGGGACTCCGGGGGGCAGAAATCAGAGGTAAGTAGCATCAGAGAAGGCTGCAGGGAGAGGCTGTGCTAGGGACCAGGAGAGGTGGCTGCAGCAGAGCAGGTGCCAAGGTACAGGGGCCAGAGGGAGGTCAGAGAGCACAGGGCACAGCAAGGAAGGACAGAGCTCAACTTGCTGAGGAGCAATGCTGGGAGAGAGCTGCCCAGGTGGTGGGTGGCAGTTGAAGACATGCAGGACTGTCCCAAACAGAAACGAAGTGACCTTACCTGTAACATTTTATGCTTTACGAGGTATCCCCTATACCAGTCTGCAAAGAGAAAACAAAGAAACAGGTCTCTCATTACTCTCCCCAGTTTGTGGCTGGCATTTTTGTTTTGTTTTGGTTTGGTTTGGTTTGCTTTGTTTATCACTACAAATTGCTTGAGGCATTTGTTACAGATTCAAGTCTGGAAGCCCTTATCTTTGAAATCTGTCAGATTGGTTGCCAACAACTCAAAGCAATATCTAAAGATGCAGGGGGAGAAAGATACAGGGATTTTACTTAAAGATGTAAATACTTTCCTTTTGACAAATCAGGAGCCCCAGTGATGCTGGTCAGTATCCTCAGCCCCCTGGCCACCATGGGCAGGTGGTGAGGGGTAACAGGGCCCATCAGAGAGAGCAGATGCCACCCACCCCCAGCCTCTGCTCCTTCCCTCATCTGTTACCTGCCAGCCTGTGCATGTTTTCAACTCCTGCTGTAGGGGCATAGGAAGTCTCAGGGACTTTGGCAAACATCCCCAAATAATATCAACAATGCTAACCGCAGCAAATGGTATCTAAAATGTGATTTTGCTCAAGTCAGTCATTAGAAAACAGCTAAGTTCAGGATTGGTAAAGAGACAGGATTGTAAAGGATTTTTCCCTTTGTAGGAATATCAACTGCAATTCAATCAGCAGAAATCCAAATGGCATGCAGTCCTCCCACAAAACAGGCAGACTGATGGCTGTAGTGAGTCTGCTGGGCTCACAGGTGACTGGGCACAGCTGGGCAGTGGTGTTGGGCATCTTAGTCAGTGAAAGGCACCTGCCAGGTGACCCATCAGCAGACCCTCACTGCTGGGCTGACAGACCGTTGCCAGAAAATGTTCTCAACAGACCCAGGCGAAGCCCCCAGAGAGACCCCTCCTGAGCCAGCTTTAGGCAGGGGCCTAAAGGAAGGTCTGAAGCAAAAGAGGCTCATCGTGGCTTTTCTTTTGAGTGATAGAAAGTGAGAGGAAAGAGGGAAAAAGAAAATGACAGAGAGAGGGAAAACAGGAAGGAAGGCAGGAGGCCAGAGAGGAAGAACATAAGGTCTAGAATGAACTTTCCACCCTAGACTCACCCTAGACACTTCGTATAAGCCTTCAACATAACAACCACATGCTATAGTCCCATTTTACAGGTAAGCAGCCTACCTGAGGCACAGAGAAGTTAAACAACTTGCACAGGGTCACACAGCTAGGGACTGAGAGTGTCAGGACTTTAACATAAGCTGCCATGTCACTGTGGCTCTCATCTCAGTGGGGAGGGAGTTTGGTGAGCATCCAATGTTCCCATCATCTTAACATCCAAAGCCCCCTGGGACCCCACCAAGCTGCTTTCCAGCTGGTTGCTTCAGTGATGGAAACTCCTCTTCACGAAGCACCACATTCTATTTTCAGTTGACGCTACTTGTCAATTACTGTTGAAAATAATTAGCAACTGCAGTTATCCTAAGTGCTTGCTATGTGCTAGCAGTTCTGGTAAAGGTTTTTGTTTTGTTTTTTCAAGTTATAAATTCATCTTCACAACAATCCTATTGAAGTGCTATTGTCATTTCAGTTTTGCAAATGAAAATAGAGAGACACAGAGATTAAGCAACTTGCCAATGGTCACACAGCTTGAAATTTAAACTCAAGGATTTGATTCCAGAGGTGACATTCTCCTGTATTCACTGCACAGCCGCCTCCTTTGGTGGCAATTCTGCCCCTACCACCGGCTAGATACAGATGCATCTTTGAAACACTATTACTTGCTACCCTTCACTGATGGCTTGAAGCCGGCTAAGTGTCGTACATGCATCATGTCAATTAATCCACATGACAACTCCGTGAGCTAAGAACATCATTCCCATTCTATAGATGACGTTGAAGTCCAAGTCAGTTGATGTAGCAGGTCAAGATCATGTGACCAGCGCCCAAGTTCAAGTCTCTGTGAATTCAAAGCCAGCCCTTGAAACTGTTCAGGCACATTGATGGAGGCAGAGCACAAATCCAAATGAAGTTACCTTAGTGGCACTAACCTGAACTGACTTGAAGGCCAAGGCCACCAAGGCCACCAGAAAGCAGGAATACCTCAGGGAAGTGCCAGTCCATACCCAAAGCTCATGCCCACATCTGTCTCTGTGGCAGGGGCTCCGTTCAGGGTCCCTTGACTTCCCAGGTACAAAGACTTTGCCTGCTGTGACCCTGGAGACCCGAGTACAAGTGCACCTTAAGGGTTTCCAGGCTCTCGACAGCTGAGAGTGGTCAGCCACTCCTGACCACGGAATCCACTGGCTCTTCCCCCGGCATCCACGTTCTGGTTCCCAGACTCACGTTCGACCAGCACCAATGGTGCCCCTGCTGCTACATGGCACTGGCATGATTCTGGTGCTTCCAGAAACAGATCCCCAGTGATCTTTAAAGGGAAGTGCTGACCACCGTCTCCACATGTTCTCCTGACTTTCCCTGACATCCCCATCCTGCTGGGTCATTAACTTCTGACCTTGGCACCAATCCCCTGACCTGGTCACCAATCAGCTGTGTCCCCAGACCTGACAGGGCCGATAACAGTGACACACAGGAAAAAAAAAAAAAAACCCAAAGAGAAGACACCCTGCTCATAAGTGTCAGACAGCATCGATCAGATCCCGTGACTGGCCAGAACGTAACACTCCTTCTGGTCAGTAACAACGAGGGATATTTTGACGAACCCTTTCCTTGAGACTACCACTTTCATTTTTTAACATAAGACTTACAAAGTGCATTGCTGTGGTCTGAATGTTTGTATCACTCCCAAATTCAGATGAAGTCCCAACCTCCAACTTGACTATTGTGGGAGGTGGGGTTTGGGGAGGCAGTTCATGAGGATGGGGCCTCCCAAATGGGATTAGTGTCCTGCTTACAGAAGAGCTCACTCTCTCCCTCTCTGCTCTCGCTATCCGAGGCACAAGAAGGTAGCCGTGGGCAAATCAGGAAGCAAGCTCTCACCAGACTCCAGACCTGCTGGTGCTAATCTCCCAGCTCCAGAATAGTGAGAGATATCTGTTATTTAAGTCACCCAGTCTCTGGTATGCTATTACTGCAGCCTAAAGGGACTGAGACACATGTCCTGGAGGAACACAAAGAAAAGGAAATTTTTTAAGAATACTTTTGGACATTAATAAATTACTTTTTGTACATTAATAAATTATCAGCTATTCAAACTTTCCTCCCTATCTGCATCCCAAATTCTAATATGAAAAATACCTAAATTCTCAAGTAATCTAGCAGTCAGGGGAGGGAGAAGATTCAAAATAGCTCAGAACATCAAAGAAGAATCCAAAACCTCAAGATCCAGTTCTCCCTCTGCCAATCCAGGTCTGTCACTGGAGCTGTACGGTTCTGGACAATAAAATGAGAAAGAAAACACCTCCCCTCACAGGATTGTTGCAAAAACTATTTTTTTAAATGTGGATGTGAAAGTCTACACATCTAGTAGAGACACAAAAACCTGGACAGAGCCCAGCACGGTGGTAGAATTCCAGCAACTTGGGAGGCTGAGTCAGGAGGGTTTCAAGTTTGAGGCCAGCCTCAGCAACTCAGGGAGACCATCTCAAAACAAAAATATAAACATAGATAAAAGGTTGGGAATGTGATTCACTAGTAGAGCACCCCTGAGTTCCATCCCCAGTACAGAAAAAAATGGAATAGGGGAGAGGTCAAGGGGGATTTCAATTGCATGTGAGAATTTTATTTTAATGAATGTCTAAAGCAGGAATGGCAAAATATTAGTATTTATCTGAACCATGGGTCCTGAGAGTATCTTAATTTTCCTCTATGTTGAAATATATAATATTAGGATCAGATGAAAGTTAGTTAGTCCCTATCAGTAGTTAGGAGTGTGAGCTGTGACTAAAAATATTTGGCAAAGCAAAAATAAATAAATAAATTTTAAAAAATTTTTAAAAATTAAATAACTCATGGAGTGGGAAAAAAATATTGACAAACCTATATCTGATAAGGGGTTAATATCCAGAATTTATAAAGGACTCACACGACTCAATAGTAGAAAAGCAAATAATCTGATTGAAAAATAAGCAAAGGATCTGAACAGGCATTTCTCCAGAGAATACCTAAAAACAGCCAACAGATATTTGAAAAGTTACTCATCATCATTAATCACCACTGAAATGCAAACCAAAACCACAAAGCATGCCTACTGTTGTCAAAGGGTGAGGGATACCCCACGTTGGGAGGATGTGGGAAAGGGAGCCCCAGGGCACCGTTGGTGGGGACAGGGTGGTGCTGCTCTTATGAAAAGCAGTATGGTGGTTCCTAAAGAAATCAAAATTGGAACTGCCATGCCACCAATCAGTCTCACCTCTGGGCAGATTCACAAAGGAGAGGGAAGCACCACCCCTGAAGATGGCCGCCCGCCTGAGTCCATTGAGTGCTGTTCACAATAGCGAAGTTATGAATCAACCCCTGTGTCCACCAGCGGGTGGATGGGAAGACCCTGAGGCACACGTGTGCAATGGAGTGTTGCCCAGCCTTGAAGGAGATCTTGCCATTTGCCTCGACATAAACGAGGCTGGGTGACATTATTCTAAGTAAAACCAGCCAGGCAACCAAAAAAAAAAAAAAAAAAAAAAAAAAAAAAAAAAAAAAAAAAAAACACACACACACACACACGTATATATTATCTCACTTCTGGGGAGAAATTTTACAAAGAGTCAGATATGCAGAGATAGAGAATAAAACATTGGTTACCAGGGGCAGCAGGAGTGGGGGCGGAGAGGAAACCTGGCGATGTAGGTCAGAGCTTACACAGTAGCAGATAAGTAGGACAAATGAGTCCCGAATCTAATGTACAACTTGAGGACAACACGTAATAATATTGCACTGTTTTTAGATTCCTACTAAATGATTAAATTCTAGCTACTCATGCCTCCAAAACAGCAATAACAAAAATAATGGGTAACGGTGATGGTAGACGGGTTAATTTGTCTCACCGGAGGGACCCTTCCACTGTTTACATCTAGCCCATAGCATCACGTGGAATACCTTAAATAGTCACAATAAAATTTATTGGAAAAAAAAAAAAAAAACGGAGTAAGCTCTGGAAGCAATGGAGATCTGCAATGCACAGTCTGCATGACAAGCGACTGCATTTCTCTGGATCTCATTTCTCTCATCTCTAAGATGGAAATAATAATGGTACCTGTCTCATCAGGCTCAAATTAAGCAAAAATATAGAGTTTTCCCAGTGCCTGACATGAGGTAAGAATCCAAAAAGTTAGTAGATACCAGCCCCTCTTCTTTAAAAAATTAAAAGAATAATTAAAATCCAGAATATAGTGGCATATTTTCTGTTCCCAGACCCTATATATTTGGAGAAAATTGCTCTTTTATTGAAGTCATTTCAACCTTCTACTATACCAACAAAGCAAAGGAGACGTAATGGAAGTTTGCTGCCAGTTAGCCTCAGCCTCCTTCAGAGAGGAGGACAGCTCACTGGGTACTCCCAGCCATGGAGCAGCGTCACACAAGAGATGGAGTCCTTTCCACACCAACCTGCCTCTACCGCAGAGCCAAGAAAGAACCATCTCCTGCAAAGTGGCCTTTAAAAATACCCCTTGTCAGGAGCTCATAATGCCCCCCACTTGTCCTAAGAACAAAGACCCTGCGTGGGTCCAGATCTCCCTTGACGTAGTTGTTATGCTGAAGCGGCTTGACGGCTCTGCGTGCACCAGCCAGCAGGCAGTGCATTAAAAGCTCAGGGTGTGGAGGAGCTCTTCACAGCCAGAGCCCCGATGCGGTCACATCATGTGCCGACTTGACGGAGCTCCAAACCCTTTCAGGTGAGAAACCTCAGAATGGGAGGCAGCGAGGTCCCGATTCCAGAAATGAGCAGCAACCACAACTCTGTGTCACTTTACAGAAGTGGCAGGTCCTCAGTCCACGTCCTCCCTCCCCTCTCTCCTGGTTTTATATTATTCCTTTGTGAACCCCAAAGCTCCTTGGAAGCCATTGTCTAGAAATTTCATTTCCTTCACCACTAAGATCGACCCCCATGGCCCTGACACCTGTGGGTATCAGTAGGTAGAATGTGACGTTTCTGGAGTCGGGTAGCAACTAATCAAGCATGGAGCACACATCCCTCCTGAAGGACTTACACAGAGGAACCCAAGCAAGCTGTGCTACCCCAGAGAATATTGCCCACCATGGCCTGCCTGTGTGATCAGAAGACAAGATAGACAGGGGTCTTTGGAGGTGGGAGGTGTTGTTTTAGGAGGTGTGATATAACTCCTGCACCCCAAAACCACGTCTGGGCATAGCATGCATGCGACCCAGCAGCTTCCTACGAAAACATCAGAAGCACCTGGCATCTCATTCCCCAGCTGCTTTGCTATTTTTACAGAAGCCGGATGTCCACTGCTGGGCTTGACTGAGTAGATCAGTTGACAGATCAATTAATAAGAGGACACCCTATCCCTCTTGTCCTCACCAGGCCTTGTTTAAACGGAGGCAAGGGAAGAAGGAAGTGAGCATCCCACTGGATATGAGATTGAAGTCTTTAGATGTCATTAAATATGGGAAAAGGTGCCAACCAAGTAGGACTGAAAGACGTGATTGGGAAAAAATAAGCATTTTTTTTCACGTTGGTACCTCCCAAAAGGAATTCCTACTGCTCAGTAAACACTAGCATGAGCTTCCCACTTCCACGGTCAGGACATGGAACAGCTGTCATCCCCGGGGTAGAAGAGGCAGCCTGAGAGATGCAATATGAACAAACAAATAAGCATTTGGATGTCTAAAGTCCAAGAGAAGGTGCTATTCTGAATTGCAAGTGTTTATATCATTACCATATATTATCTTTTTATAAATAGAATTTATTCATGTTTAAGGTTCAGGTCAAATTTTTGTTTTCCCTATTCATCCATCCAAGCAAATTTAGTACATGGCTGTATTAGTCAACTTTTCACTACTACAGCAAAATATTTGAGATAGGCTACTTTATAAAGAAAAGAGGTTTATTTTGGTTCATGATTCTGTAGCTCCAAAGTTCAAACAGAATGATGTCGGCTCTGGTGAAGGTGGCCCTTGGTCACATCACATTATGGCAGGGGCATATGTGTATTTTTATGTCTACATGGTCTCTCTCCCTTTCTTCATAAAGCCACCAGGATTCAGTCATGAGGCCTCCACCATAACAACTTTATAATCCCTTTCCAAAGACCCCACCTCTAAATACCACGATCAGGTTGTTCCCACTCTCTTAATATCATTAACCTAAGACTTTGCGGATTGAACTCCCACACTGATTGGAAAGAGTCACATATTCAAACCACAGATTAGGCAAGAAAGGCTAGACCCACTTGTTCCAGGCAATCTATCAATCATTTTCCAGATTACCTGGGACATTTTTAAATATGTGTCTTCCAGCCTTGAAGTAGTGCTACCGAATCAATCAAAAAACAACACTTTCTCTGGGCCTGCCACAGGGCTAGACAGCTTCTTCACTCTCTTATTTAACCCTGAGAACAAGCCCAGGACCCAGGTGATCCCAGCCCATCTGACAGATGAGAAAACTGATGCTCCTGAGCCAGGATTCACAGCGAATGGGAAGTAGAGCGGAGAATGCCCTCTGATTCAAACACTCAGGCATCTCCTCTTCGGGGGAAAGAATAGGGTGTGGCGATTTCAAAAGTTTTTAAAAATATAAAGAATAAAATAGCAATCGCTTACATTCCAACCACCCAGAATTAAGCATTGCTAATGTCTGGGGATATTTGTTTGCCATTTTCAAGACTCCGTTTTTTTGCCTAAAATTTATATGTGCTATTACACATAATTTAAACAAAGCAAGAAAGAATAAACATAACACTTAAGAATCAACCTGAATTGTACTACACGGAGGATTCCACTCTTCATCCATATTAGTGTGCAGAGAGAGAGATAAAACACATAGTATGTAGATAAAAACCTCAAATTAAATCTTATATTTAACAGAAAAAGAAGATATCAAGGGGAATTGAAGGAAGTGTACTTCAATTAAATGCTTTTTCATCACCGAAATGATTTCCTAAAAACTTCTCTAAAATGAAAATAGTTAAAGCAACGTTGGAATAGCTACTTTTTTGGAATATTACTTGTTTTGCTTCTAATTACTGTGGATCAAATGTGTTGTGAACGTGGTGTCACAGAGTTATCTATTCTCTCTCTTCTCCTCCAAATTCTCAACTTCATAGGTTATTATTTACATTCTTCAGGTTCCTGGCAACAATATTCTTTTTGGTAGCCATAAATATCATGACTTTTAAGGACAGTTTCTGTCAGTTGACCCAATCCTCATCACCAGTTCCTTCTATTGCAGCTTTTCAATCTTGTATTCTCCTTTCTTGGTTTCTCTCTCCCTTGGCTAGTCTTTGTTTCTCAAGTAGTTTTCTGCAAAAGGGTTTCATGATCACACGCAGGTTCTCCCAACTACGCCATTTCAACTGTTTTGTCTTGCTTTGTTGACCAACACTCAGATTTTACATGTTAACACTATTTTTGAAGGGAGTTTTTTTTTTTTTCTTTTTTCCAATCAGATCATAAGCAGAGTCTCCATCTGCAGAGCAGACAGCACAAGCCCACCCTTTGACCCTTCCACAGCTGTGTCCTTTAGCCACCCAGGGCCCCAGGGAAACCTGCTTCCCACAAACACCAGCTTGAAAACTATACAGGCGTAAATGAGCGTGTGCATGAGAAGTCCTGATAACCTCAGACCAGTTCTTCAGAGAGCTGGAATCATTCCAGTTTACTTTTAAATGTCGTATTTTCAAAGTAATCACAAATTAGCCACTTAACAAATTAATACATCACCTGCAAGGTGTGCTTGTTAGGGGAGATGTTAAAATAAAATTAAAATCCAATCAAAATTGGAAAACCTGGACTAAAAAAAGGACAAGGACATCCCAAAGACGACAAGGTGACCCAAGTCAGCAATGTGGCCTTCCTGGAGGTTGGACCTCAGGCCTCTGGGGAGGCTCTGACTTAAGCCACACAGTGGGTGTTCATCCCCTTGAGCCCCTGGGCCAGGGAAAGGGATGAAACTTCAAATGTGAGATGCAAAGTAATGATCAAGACTTTTCACTGGTTTTGTAAGTGCCGGGCGAGGAGAGTGTTGGTCCACGCACCAGAAAATAGCCATTCCTCGCCCCCTGCCTCCTCACCTGCAGATGGAGGTCTCCTGCCTGTCCCTCAGCATCAGCCCCCACAGCATGCCAGAGACACTGAGCGAGCGCTTGTGCCTGGGTTTATTTTCACTCTTTGCCTTTGGTAGACACCTACATTCACCCAGCTGAGCAAGTTTAATACATCATCAAGGAGCTCTGGCTTCACCTGTTCCAGGCAACTGCTCAGCTTCCTCACCTGGATCATGTTGTAAGGGTACACACCGGCCTGTCTTGATGGAGCGCCACATAATGGGGAAGGATGGAGTTAGCCAACCCTGAAACCCTTCTGCGAGCCAAGCAGTGTGTGCATGTGTGCACTGAGTGCGTTGTTCACGTCCCTAAGCACCTCTGCACCATCTGCAGAGAGCTGGGGGCTCTGGTGCTGCAGCCTCATGTCAACCCACGGGACAAGTAGTATCACCTCCAGGGCTGCAAGCAACTGAGCTGGGTCTGGTTTGTGGAGTGGAATGAAGATGGGTGTTCCAGTAGGAACCTCCTGTCCCTCGGCCCCCGGCCTCCCACGAGAGGCCTACCCCGCAGTATACCTCCTGCCACCCCTCTCCCACTCCAGGGCCTCGTCCCATGGATCCACTGGGGGAAGGAACACTTCCACCTCCCTGGAGGTTCAGACCACTCCTCTTCCCCTCCTCCCTCACTCTGCCCAGCACAGGAAGCACATGCTCAGCACCCTCTGTGCAGTAGACACCATGGCAGGCCTGGCAGGGGAGAACCGCAGCCGTTCAGCTGGACTGGTCACAGGGGAGAGCCTGCCTGGCCACGGGTGACACATTGGCAAGCTCATTTGCTTCCTTTACCCAGGACAGGCTCACAAGACGAGTCGATCAGTGACACAGGTGACGAGCTGGGTTTCAACTGCCTGACTCATGAATCCACAGCCATCAGCCTTGTGCAAACTGTAAGAAGCACCCCTACTGCCACCATCACCACGGGTGACAAAGAGACACTTGGTTCCACCAAGGGGTGGTGCCTTTGTGGGAAGAAAGAGGTGCCATGTCATCCAGCACGGGGTGTGGTGAGAGGCGTGGACCCTGCTCCCTGGCTGGGCACATCTGTGCAGTGCAGGAATCACACAGCTATGA
The DNA here is from genome assembly GCF_902686455.1 of Sciurus vulgaris. Lineage (NCBI taxonomy): Eukaryota > Metazoa > Chordata > Mammalia > Rodentia > Sciuridae > Sciurus > Sciurus vulgaris. The sequence continues at coordinate 11,067,771 of NC_136466.1, forward strand.
ACAGCAGACCTGCTGGGACCAGGGGTATATTTATGGCTCCCTTCCAAATCCTAATAATGCTGATTTTCCTTCACAATAACATTACAACTGATAAAGAAGTACATTTAGAAGGAGCCCCAGGCCCAAATGATCCCGTGGTTATGGCAAACAGGAAGCGTAATACCAAGCCACCCAGTTAGGACTTCATTATGGAACAAAAATTCCTTAAATAATACAGCATTTTTGTTCAGAAAACTCTAATTACAGTTATCCCTCAGTATCCTGCAGGGTGGACTTAAGGGCCTCCTGCCGATGCCCAAACCCATGGCTGCTCAAGTCCCATATAAAATTGCATAGTATTTGCAGACAACCTAGGCTTATTCTCCTGCCTGCTTTAAGTCACCTTTCGATGACTTCTAACGCTGAGTCCAAGGCAAATGCTCCGGAAGATGCTGCATGATGTACGGAACAGCAAGGAATGGCTGTACGTGTCCAGGACGGATGCAGATTTTGCCAGTATTTCTTCCATCTGCAGTTGGTGGCACCTCATGTAGAGGCCACTGTGCTAACACTCACAGATCACAGGGGCAGCTCTGGAGCTTGGCGGAGGTGCCTGGTGTGCACTCGGGCTCCACAGCCCAGGCCAGCACCTGCGGGAGCAGGAAGCTGGGCGGGACTCACCTCCACAGGTCTCTTGTATTCGCACCACATCGCCGATCTGCAGGGACAGCTGGGGGGCTCCGTTGCCTTGGAAGTTGTAGATGGCTGTGAAACAGAAGAGGGAGGCAGTCAGGTGAGGCCGGTGGTACCTGGACTCTGCTCCCTCCTGCCCTCCCTGCCCTGAGGTTCTCCTGCCCCCACTACTCCCTGAACCTGCCCCCGCTGAGTGACAGGAGGGGCTGGTGCTCTGACTCTGGATTGGCCTCTGGCTGCACCCCGGGCAGCACTCCTGTGTCTGGTTCCAACCTCACAGCCACCCTGCTACCCTGACAAGGGAAACACAGATGGCCAGGTTAAGCAATTTGGACAAGGCCGTTGGGCCAGGGAGTGCCAGGAAGACAAGCATCCAACTTCCAGCCACTGAGATGGTCTGCTTTCTGCTCCCAATTGTTCCATTCCAGTGACACACCAAGCGCCAGTCTCCCCACTACCCCGAGGCTGAAACCTTCACTAAGTAAGCAGGATCTGTTTCGTCCCCAACCCCGGCGACCTTGGCTGCTCAGCCTTCATCAAAGCCAACCCTTCAGGCAGGAGGCTGTCTCCTCGCCTCTCCAGGCCACTCTGGGCCTTTCCTAATGGCTGGTGTTACCGAGATGAGCACTTTTAATATTCAGGTATGTGGTCTGCATTCCCATTTTCACTAGGAGTGGGTTCTGCACCATTGGAGCCTCCAAGGAGGATGTGCAGCCCAAGGACACGCATGCCACTGCAGTGCCCGAGTCCCCCGGCGTCACGTGCACCCAGCCTGTACCCAGTCTGCACCCGCTGCAGCTGCAACCTTGAAGAAGGGAGCCCACATCTCTGCTATGGGCTCCAGAGCCAGAGGCAGCAGAGTGGACTTCGCCTCCAGGGACCGTAGGTACCCGTTTTGACCTGCCCCTGGGCTCCCTGCAGGACTGACCCCTAGAGCTCGCCTGTGTTTCTCTATCTCAGAACTCGCCAGGGTAGAGAAGCACCCACGCAGAGGACACGGGTCAAACACACTGAAAGGCCAAAGAGGTACCTCCTCCCACTCGGGGCAGAGAATAGAAGAAACAAGAGAACCACAACTGGCCGAAAATCCTGGGAGGAGTGGAACGCTCTGGAGATAAGGGCTGGGAAGGACATCTAGGGGATCTGGAAGGCCATAGGAGGCTTGGGCACACGCTGAGAAAAGAGAGAGGAAGCGAAACTCAACTCGCTGACCTTCAAGCACCACACAAGAAGAAGTGGGGTTTGCAGAGGGAGAGGCCATCCAGCAAACCCCAGAAGCACGGCCAGCCACATGCAGGACAGCCTGAGCCTGCCCTTGGTCCAGCCCAGGCCAGCTTCCAGCTTGGACACCACAAGTCACTGTGACAAAAGTTCTTATGGGAAAGACAGAGACGTGCAGTGTACGTAGAGCCTGTTGCACAGCGATTCTCCGTCAGCAGCAGCCGGAGGGACAGGAGAGGGGGACTGGGCTCTGCAGCCATAGGAGGCCTAAGAAGTGCACCTGTGGGGACTGATGAATGGCCTGAGGCTTTGGGAGCACACTAGGTGATTGCTGGACCCACACGTGGCCACACAGCCCCCTGCCTGGGCTGCTGTGTCCAGGGAGAGGCCTGAGCCAGAGGCCCCTTCTGCACAGCTTCCCAGGAGCAAGGAATGTCCCCCAGTGTGAACTCCAGTCCACAACCTGGGCCCTCGACCCTGCAGCTGCCCACGCCCAGGTAGCAGCCAACAAATGCCCCAAACCTATCTCAGCATGGTCTCCCTTTCAGGGGCAACCTGGTTCCCCATTTTTAAAAGAGGTTTTGTTATGCATCTCTGACCCACTCCACCAGGTGGGGAGGTGGCCAATGGGCTGAGAAAACTGCACCTTCAACAGGCTGTTGTTCTTCCCAAAGAGGAACTAAACGGAGCCCAGCCTCACTCATGTGCTAGTGAGTTATAATCCTAACGAGAATTACAGTCTGTCAAAACTTTACACCACCAGACGTGGTTTGAAGTTCTCCACATGCATTTGCTCATTAAATCCTTGCAGCACTCTTTCCAAATTTCCAATGAGGAAACTTAGGCCCAAAGAAGTTAGTTAAGTAACCCAAGGTCACACAGCACTGGAATTGGGGTACAGGCCTGTGCTGTTTACTAATATTTTACTCTGCAATTTTGTCTTCCTGTGGTGTCTCCCTTTAACTTTGAGGACAAGAACAGTGGTTTGAGTGACAAAGTGACCAAGGTCCAAATGGACAGTGTGAACTCTACATGCTGTGGGAAGCGTCCCTGGACTATGTACGGATTATTTTGCTTCGACACCACTTCTAGCATCCAGCTCTGCTTTCATCCCTCCCTCCCCACTCATCTCCTTCCCCCTCTCTTCCTTCCTTCCTCCCCACTAACAGACGCCTGGGTAAACCACATCAAAGAGAGCAGAGTGGTGTGGAAGGAACCCCAGCTCTGCCATGCACTGCTGTGTGATCTTGGGCAAGTGACTACCCCTCTCTGGTTCTCACTTTCTTACAAGGAGGGTGTTGACAGTAACTACCTCACAGTGTTATTAAGGTATTTCAGTGGCGGCAAGCACAGGGTGTTCACCCCCAGGGTCCCACATCCCTCCCCTCCCCTTGTGGGCCTCCTCAGTGATGGAAAGTCTATATCCTGAGACACCATAAAGCCTGTGAGTTATGAGCCAGGGTCTCTGGAGTTAGACAGATGTGGCTCATTAGGCCAGATCTGTCCACTATGGGACCACAGTGTGCAGTTGTTCAGGCTGTGTCCTGCACAAGGCCACCCACCAGGACAGCTATGGAGGCCAGCACCCCACCTGGATCTGCTGGCCAATGCCTACGCCCTGCCTGAGTGCTGGGTCCACCAGAGGAGAGAGGAGCGGTGTCCTGCAATCCACATGAAAGCCCGGTGGTGTCCAAGGGACAGCCTGCTTGGAATGGGTGACTTCTCCTCCCTGGGCCTTCAAGTGTCCGGTTGTCCTGTCCCTTAGGTGTGAGCAGCTTTGGTTCAGGCCCCTGGAGTGGGGCTGGGAGGCCTTGCTCGGGGGCCTCAGACATCCCTAGCTGAGCCCTGAAGGCCTGGCTCCTGCACTCCACCCCAGGGCTGCTGGCCTTCACCCTGGGCCAAGCTGCAGCTCACTTGCTTTTGGTAACTGTGAAACCTCCTTGCTCCCTCTAAGAGGGTGCTAATTTGTATACAGTGGCTTGACTCTTGTTAGTACCCATCATGATTCCTGATACTCCAGTGATGCCACGCTGCCCATGGATCAAAGCTGTAGACACAGGCCCCATTTTGGAAAACCTAGGGGCGCATTTGAGAGGGCTGGAATCTGTTTCCCTAGATTGCCGTCCTAATTAGCCTCCAAATAAATGTAATTATCTTTGTTCTTGATTAGGTCGATTCTCTTCTCCGTCAACACAGGGTTCCTACCAGGCTTGCCTGGGATTTAATGCACACAAAAGCCTTGAGCCCATGTCTGGCCACAGTAAGTGCTCAATAAATGGCAGTCACTTTCCTTGTGAGTGGCATCTTAAGCCCTCCTGAGCATTCACTTGGAACAACACTAATTCCTTCCCCGCTTTATGTCACCCTTAAAACTACTTCCCTGCAGCTTCCAGCCAACGGGCGCTGTCAGTCAATGTTGAATAAAATCAGTCCTTTGTTTGGAGCAAATCTTGAGAGAAGCCCTCGGGGGCTCTGAGGCTGATCTTTGCATAAACACGACCTTCACTATCAGCCTGATTGCAGGCCCTCTGGAGCACAGGCTGGGGTCGCCTGGACACACTCTAGTCTGCAGGTGTCCTCCCCGGTGCACTCCATTCCCTGTTCCACCAGCCCTAAGGGTCTGCCTGGGGACTTGGCCAGGAGCTGGCAGAGCCGGGAGGTAACTGAGGTTTGCAGCAGCAGAAAACCACATGCCACTCGGGCTTCCCCCAGAGTGCCAGCAAAGGAAGGGCGTTGCATACTGTGATTTGTTCCCTGACTGTCCCTACGTGCTCCTCAGGGATCCCTCACACTCTGCCCATCCATGTCAGGTTCCAACGGATGGACTTAAGATGTCCTGGACAGATCTCGAAACTGAGTATTCACCGTGAGGTCTGCATCCATTCCAGGACTCACGAGTGTGAAAATGGAAGCTACTGACTACCATTAATTTATAAATGTGTATCTGCCTTCGCATAAGGGCCTCTGTTCTCAAGGCTTCATTTGGAGAAAAGCAGACATTGCTGACAAAGGAAGTGGCTTTGCTCATGAATACCCAATTCTGCTAACTTTTCTAAGTGACTAACAGGAAACGGAGCCAGAACACCACTCTTATGCTAGAGTGTGATTGCTTATCTCTGGTCCTCTCTTCTGATCAGAGTGAGAGCAGGTCGCCCTGTTCCCTGCTCACTGAGGACAAAGCCACTCTCGACTCTTGGGTGAGGGATGGAAAAGGCGAGAAAACGTCACATGCATGTTAGGAAATAAGCACAACGTCTCCCTTTCCTTGTAAGTGAGGCCACTGAGCTGCAGGGAGGTACTCTTCTGTAAGACATGCACATAGGTAGGTGGATAGGTAGGTAGATACACAAAGAGGGAAATGGAAAGTCTAACCACTGCTTTCCAAGAAAATGCTAAACATTAAGTGCCTATTGTGTACAAAGCACATATGCCATGATGTCTTGAGATATGGATGGGAACATCTACCGGGTGCTAGCTCCTGTTGGAGCTAGCTCCTGTGGGCACTGGAGTCATGCCGACAGGTAAGCCGACAAAAGCTTTATCATTTACTTGTATCCACACATTTATCTTCATGATAATGCTCCAAAGTATTCCCCTCCATGTAACACACAAAAATCTCCAAGAGGGGATCTGGAGCTTGCCAGTGGCCACACAGCCAGGGTGGAGAGTGGATTCAGACTCAAACAGACTCCAAAGTCCTTGCTTCCCTGACCAGCCCATTGCTGATGTCACCCTTTTTCATTTGTTTTTCTCAGTACTGGGGACTGAACCCAGAGGCACTCTGTCTCTGAGCTACATCCCAGTCCTTCCTCTTTTTTATTTTGAGACAGGGTATCGCTGACCTTGAACTTGCCATCCTCCTGCCTCAGCCTTCTAAGTAGCTGGGATTACAGGCGTGAGCCACTGTGCAGGGTGATGTCACACTTGTCTATATATCCATGACTTGTTGAAGCCCTGTGTTCCCCCTTGGCCTCAGGGAGGGTGCAGACTGAGTCCATCTTCAGTACTGAGCCCCTGGTGCCAAGACTGTAGACCCACTGTAGAAGCATGATCATAAATACTTGTTGGACTGAGGGATGTGATTGAACTTGAAGGACAGGTATGTCCCTTCTTTTGGCTCTACTGCTTGAATTTCTTGGATTGCTTCAAGAGATGCTGACCCAACGTGGCTGCTAATTTGTATTGCAGCCGTCAAGCTGTGACCCTTTGGGATGCGCTGGGACCTCATGTGGAGCCCTGCCATTTGCTGACATGTTTGAAAAAGAGAGCTTCAACCAACACCAGGTGTTAATAGAGTTTGGACAAGTAGCTGTGTAAGGGGAACAGAAACAATAACAGAAAGAAAATGTAATTGCCTGGAGCTCACTTCTTCAGACCCAGCGGGATCTGAAGAGTCTCAACTCCAGGGGAAACAGCCAGCGCAGGTGACCTGCGGGTCCAAGTGCACTGTGCGCATTGAAAAGCCCAGGCAGTGTGAAACGGGGGGTGGGCGGCTCCACACCAGAGCCACATCCTGATGCTCATCACGGAGGGCCACGGTGGAGACCCAGCAGCAACCCTGAGCTCAAACCCAGGCATAAGCTAGCCAACCAGGAGGCAGCAAAGCCTCAGCCTGCGCGATGGTGATGGAGGAGGGTCAGGGGGACAAGGGACGGGGACCACAATGAGGAATGACAAGAGCCAGCCTCTGAGAACATGGTCTGCACACCACACACCTTTGCAAGGCCTTTAGACGCAGCACTCTAGTAAATCTCGGCACGATTCTATGGTGGGTACAGCTGCTGCCGTCTCCATTTTACAGAAAAGGAAACTGAGGCAGCATAAGATGCAGAGAGAGCCGGGCTGGCAGAGGGAAGAAGGAGCAGATCAGATTCCTCTGCAGGCACCGGTGAGAGCACAGCCTCACTGTGGCACCTCCTGTCCCTAGTGGAGAGGTACTTGGCACCTGCGCGCAGCTAGCAGCTGTGGGTCCCTTCTCAGGTGGTGACAGCCATCTTCTGGGCTGAATATTGTTGTGCTGTCTTTAGTGAGCCAAAGTGACATCCCAGCCAACAAGAGGAGAGTCAGGATTCCAGTGAGTCATAACAAAGGGTTGTTCTGGGTCCTGGAGAAAATGTGCCTTTGTCTCCACTTGGTATGAGAAGAGGGCAGAGGGGCTCCCAGCGCCTGGTGGGTAGAGGCCATGGGTGCTGTTCAACCCCTGCTGTGGTTCCGCAGTGCCTGAGTGTGTCTCCGGAGGAGGGGTGCTGCAGGCTCTGTGCCCAGGGTGGGGTATTAAGAGTGCTGGAAAGAGCTGGAGTCGACTGGGAGGTGGCTGGGTCACTGGGGACACTATCCTTGGAAAGGATTAATGCAGTTTGTTCCTGGGAGAGTGGGTGTTATAAACACAGTGCGCTGGCCCCTGCCTGGTCTCTGGCTTCCAGTCTTCTCTCTCCCCGCTGTGGCACCATGCTCCACGAGGCCCTCGCAGAAGCTGAAGTCACCCCATCTTAGATCTTAGACTTTCAGCCTCCGAAACTACATGCTAAAAAACAAAACAAAACACAAAAAACCTCCCCCTTTCTCTACAAGTATCCAGCTTCAGGTCTTTTGTTATAGCAACAGAGAGCAGAGTAACATTCCATCCCACACTGCACAGGACAGCCCCATATCAAAGAATCCTCTGACCCCAAACATCAGTCCTGCTCTAAAGCCTCTTGCTGGGATTCCACGCTCCTTTCCAGTACTTCTGGAGGCACAGGCATGCACACATACACTCACACACTTACATTCTTACACACTCCCGCATTCACATGTGCACCACAGAGTTGGAAGAGGGGCTTTGGAATGAAATCCAGCAAATCAGCTGCCTACCCCGAATGCAGAGTCTCCAGCAGTCTGGTGACTCCCGCGCCTTAGGAAAGTGGGGAGAGAAGAGGGGACTGGGGATCTCCTGCAGCTTCCATGAAATTGAGCGGAAGACACAAAACAAGCATGCAGGGAGCAGGAGCTGTCTTGATAATGACGTGCCAAGCTGCCAGCCCTGCAGCCTGGGTTCTGGGAGGAAAGGAGGTCTACGAAGGAAGTGAGACTGGAGGGCGGAAGGGGCAGCAGAAGGGCGAGGGGAAGGGCTGGAGCAACCCGGAGGCGGGAGGGCTGACAGAGCAGAGAGCGGAAGGGAGCTCGGCTGGGTGTGAGGGACTCTAGATGGAGGCCCTGGGGTGTCACCTGCAGGGGTCCAGCGTCTGGAGAAGAGCACTCTGTTTATGGCTGTTGTGTGCCCATAGGACCCAGCAACCCGGCAGGGAAGAAGATAAAGCAGCAAGATGAAGACAAGGTGGGGCCACGCAGTCCACCTGAACCTCATGAGGCACCCAAACTGAATGAGCTCCAGCCCCTTCCCCTGCGCACGCGTCCATCGCCACTCATCCATCCAGCCAGTCAAGCACTGCTGACGCAACCCCAGTCGGTGTGGACTCCGTGCGGAAGGAGACACGGTCTTGCAGCCCTAGGGCTCACATCTACCGAGGATCCCAACCCTGCCACCAAAGACTGCAATGAGGTGCGACGGGTGACGACAGGGATCACCTAACATCACAAGAGGAGTACCTGCCCCAGCCTGGGAAAGGGGGACCCGAGTGCTAGCGATACTCTCCGCCGCCTCCTGCGGGAGCGGTCACCCCTGGAGCCTGGCTTCTTAAAGGCAGGCACTCTAGACCCAAAACCAATTCAGGACCATCACAGAGCAGAAGAATCATTGCATGTAACTGACTGAGTGGGTTCTAAGACTTGTTTTCTGATTTCTTGGCAGCTCCTGGCTTCAGGAATTCATACCCTGGGCAGAATGTCACAGCTACCAAACTGACATATCTCATCTCACGTTACAAGACAGTGAGCCCACTCGACCAGGCCTGCAGCTGGCTGCATGAATGCGGCTTAGTGAAATCATAATGCAGAACTCACATGTGCACACAGAAGACGGGTTGATAGCTTCCATTGGCCCCTCCAGGGGACTGACTGTGAGGACGATAATTAGTTTCTCTGACCTGCCACATCCCTGCCATTGCGTTGGAGCTGGATGGATGCACAGTTCATCCCCAGCAGAGCTCTGACCTCACACAATGAGTCACCCAGAGCAGGAGACAGCATGTATTCACAGAGCAGAAAGGACCAGGGGCTATGGTTGGAATGGGACCCCCAAATTCATGTGTTAGAAACTTACTCCTCAATTTCTTATGTTGATGGTATTTGGAAGTGGGACCTCTGAGAAATAATCAGGATTAGATAAGGCCCCGGGGCGGGTCCTGTGGTGGTATTAGGGCCTGCTCTCTCTCCCGGTGCTGCATCCGCCATGTTACCATGCAGCAGGAGGGCCCCACCAGAAGCAGAGCGGGTGCTGGCGCCCTGCTCTTGGGCTTTCCAGTCTGCAGAACCACAAAAGCTAAATAAACCTCTATTCTTTGTAAATTTCTTACTGGGTGGCATTTAGTTATGACATCAGAAAATAGACCATGACCAAAGGTGAAGAGAGACAACTTCAATAAAATACTAGGGGTGAGGCATGATTTTAAAGTGCTGCAACAGGCTGCATCCCCGTCAGACTGTCAGAGGCCTCTACACCTCGGGTTCCTCTTCTCAGATGAGATCGAAGTCCCCACCTCCCAGGGCCGTTGAGGGTCAAGCCATGCACCATGGTGCAAAATGGTGAGGCAGTGCTGCTGTCTGGGAACATCAGTGACAACTCACAGTAAGGGTTGAACTAGAGAGACCCTCTGTGTGATTCCCGTCCTTCCAGCTGCCCCTATCAAAACCGTTGGGTCACCTTTGCCCCTGATACCCACATCCTGTCCACAAGGGACACACCCCGAATGGAAGCCCATCCCGCGCCTCCCCCGCCCCTTCCCAGCGTGGGGCCTGCCATCTCTGATCTGGGTTATTACAGCAGCTGCCTAATTGCTCTCCCTGCCTCCATGCTAATTCCCTTCATTATTCACCAGGAAACTGCAAGAACAGTCCTCCTAAAACCTAAGGCAGGACACTCTACAATTCTGCCCCAAACCAGTGAGAGCCCTACAGCACCTACCAGGCCCTGCTCCACGTGACCTCCCCTCACGGAACCCATTCCTCCTATTGTGCCCCTTGGTCCCCTAATGCAGCCACTCTGGCCTCCCACACAGCCCACAGACCCTCCTTAGGATCTTCACATAAGCTGTTGCTTCTACCTAGGGCCAGTCCTCCTGACACTCCCGGTGAGGCAAGGACAACATCCCACTTCCCAGGCAAACGCTCAGGCTCAGCTGGCATGGGGACGCCTCTCTGCTGCAGCCAAACATGCCAGGCAGCATGTATCTAGGCCTGGCACTGCCACCACTTAACCCGACCCCACAACACCTGCTGAGCATCTGCTCTGTTCAGCCCCGGTGCTGTGTCCTGGGGATTCCATGCAAGTCACACTGTCCACCTGTCACACTGTCCACTGTGTCTTCTTCCACCAGCCTGGTCCAGGCTTTGTCCCAAGGGACAGTGTGCTATCAGGGGAACACTGAGCACTCAGAAGAATGACTGGGGAGCGGTCTGGGAAAGGGTCCCTGTTATCAGTCATGTGCCCCCCACCCCCACTTTATGTCCCTGAGACTCTCGACCAGTGCAGAAGCTGCTAGTGCCCTGGATGGGTCAGGGGACAAGGCTGACTTTCTCCAAGGAAAACAAAAAGCAGAGTAAGACTTCCGCGGCTCACTAACTCAGCCTGACAGCCTTTTAATTCCCACCAATTATGGGAAGTGAGAAGCTTGGAGAAAGTGCCTATAAAGGGAACATTTGTGCTGTCTCTGCCCAGATTCCTCTGGAGGTGGGTGGCGGTAAGCACCGGCATCCCTGTTTGCTCGACACATGCTGCAGAACACAGATTGTGGCACCCGTGTGTAATTGGCTGTGAAAGTAAAGGCCTGTAAGCTTTAAAAACAACAAAGGTCCAGAAGTTAGCAGAGCGTGATGGTGACTACATTTCCTGTCTTGAAACACAGCGGCCGCATGAGGATGCTGATCTCAGGAGGAAGCAGAGCTTAGAAAACACAATTTGTCATTGGAACTCACTGAAACCCTGACATTAAAGTTGGACACCTTCCTCAGCTTCTGTGACCTGGGCTTTAGGATGAGCTCCTCGCGTGGGTCCTCCCAAACAGCCCCAAGTTGCTGAAGCATCAGAAAGTAGGAGGCCCAGGCACCCAAGAGTTCTAGCGCGAAGGAATTAGATTTCCAATCCGTGTGTTTTGCTACACGGCACTAATCTTGGGGAACCAGTCCAAAGATACAGTCCTGGTGGCAAAGATAGGTGGATTAAGAGTCTCCAAGCCTTCCTTTAGCACTGTTTCCTCAGGGTTCCTCTGAGGCCTCTGGGGTCCCCCATTTAAGACTGCTCCCTACAATGTTCTCATTCATGGAAAGTATTCCTTTCTCTCAACTTGTAATTATGTTTATTGATGGGCCCACAAAGTTCTTTTGTCTTCCTGACTAGTATAGGCTCCAAAAGGGCAGGGCCCACGTTAGCCTGAGTCTAGTATTCTCCGTGACTAGCAGAGCGCCTGGCACCTAGGAAATGCCCCAAGAATACACGGAATAAATGAGGATGGAATGAATGAAGGATGGAGTGATTAGTGTGTGGAAGACGCCCTCCATCCCTCCCTCCCTGCTCCTCTGTTGCCTTAGGCACAGAGCAAACACAGTCCCTCTGGCGTGGAGTTATGCCCTGGGTATTTGCCAGCATGTGGAACGTGACACAGTGGAGGGACTGACACAAGGCAAACACCAGGCAAGGACAGAAGCAGAAAGTGAGGTGATGTACAAGCCAAGACTCACCAGGATACCACCAGGAGGTAGGCGAGAACCGAAGAACAGACTCCTCCTCCCAGCCCTCCAAGGAACCCACCAGACCTCACAGAGCCTCAACTGGAAACAAGTTACATAGAGAACAAGTTTCTGATCCGCCGGGGATCAGAATGTGCCACCCCAAATAGGCCGTGTTAGCATAATGGCTGTTTTGTGCTAGCGGCAAATGAGAATCAACAGTGCAAAAAGCAGCATCCTGGGTCTTCCTGTAAAAGTGGAGACTCTTAAGAAATCAGGAAATGGGGACAGTCATAATGCCCTTTCCCAGGACAGTTCAATGGCCATGAATACGTCAGAAAGTTGGCTGCAAGACGGTCCTGCCCCATGACCCTCATTTCCCATTTGTTTCCCTGGCATATATGCCTTCCACAGTTTGCTGCCCTTGTAAGTCTAGAAACCTTTTTCCTTTGTCCTATCACTTCCCTAAAATGTCACTGTTCCTTTGCTTAGATGGAATCATAAGCCGAGTCCAAACCAGCTCGTGGCACCTCGGGGAGCCTCATCTCTGGCCGCACCCCGGTGTGAGTGGGACGTGCTTGCTAACGTGTTGCTCCTGACCCTTGTGTCCAGCTGGCTTTTATTAGTCTAGTTCACGGGGCTCCAGCCACAGAACCTAAGGTGGATGGAGGAAAGAGGATTTCCTTCTCACTGCGAACATAGCCGAGGACCCACACAAGCTCACCTGGCAGGCCCACTCTGGGGCAAGCAAACCTGGTTTTGTGTCCTGCCCATCTATCTCAAGACCCCTGCTCTCCTTCATAGTCCCCAGATGCCATGCCTGAGACCACAGGTGATCTGCTATGGGCTTACATCTCCCTAAATGCATACGTTGAAGTCCCAATCCCAAGTACCTTATGTGTAACCATATTCACAAATAAGTGCTTTAAACAACTGAATAAATTAAAACGTAGCCTTTAGGATGGGGTCTTCATCCAACGAGACTTTCTCCAATAAGAAATCAGTAGACAAGAAGCCCACGTGAAGAGACGGCAAGACCACCACCTGCAAGCCACGAAGAGGCCACAGGAGAAACCGACCTCCCTGGCTCTTGACCTTGGACTTCAGGCCTCTAGAACTCTGAGAATGTGACATTCTGTTTTGGCTGTCCTAGAAGACAGCCACTTCATCTTCAATATCCTTCTTCCCCTCCTCTTTGGGAATGAAACTCCTACAGACTTGCAGATGTGCTTGGTCATGTGATTAAGTTTTAGCCGACAGGGTTGAAGAGAAATGCCAAGTGTATCTTCAGTAAGTGTCCTTAAAGGGGAAAACCAGACCTTCCTTGTTCTTTTCATCTTTCTTGCTGATTGGAAAGTGGATCTGAGGGCTAGGACTTCTGCAGCCAATGTGGTTCAAGAGGCAGAAGCCACATGGCAAGAAAGCAATGCAAGGGGTAGAATCAGCTGCCCACCACCTCTTCACAGATATTCTAGGCTTCCCATGTGAGAGAAAAATGACCTTGTAGCTCAGCCAATGCACTCTTTCAGCGGTTTCTTTCACCCACAGTCATACAGCTCTAACTGATACTGTTACTTTCTCTTTCTACCTCCTCCTCTTCTGCCCTCCCTCTGTCCTTTGAGGACAAAGCTCTCATCACTGACCAGAGTCTCAGGCAGGGAGGATTAAGATAGTGAAGACCAAAAGGCATTTTTTCGGTGATGTGGGGGACTGGGAATTGAACCCAGGGGCTCTCTACCACTGAGGCACATCCCCCTTTTTATTTTTTATTCTGAAACAGGGCCCCGCTGAGCCTGTCCTCAAACTTGTGATCCTCCTGCCTCAGCCTCCTGGGTCACTGGGACTGCAGGCCTGTGCCACAAGGTCAATACTAATTATGGGTGGACTCTGCTAGTCACCTGCCCAGGCAGTCAGTAGACAGGTGAAAATGTCTGCTCTTCCCTTTTAGTTGGTGTCCAGTCCTTGTCCCTGTCCCAATTAGCTGTGGTAACTTCTTACCAGTGACGCTCTTGCTTACACCCCAGTGCTCACAGGAAGTCCAGCCTCAGCTTGGCTCTCATAGCCCTCGCAGTCTGGCCGTATCTGCCTCTGCCACATCCTCTCCAAACACCCGCGGAAGCCAGGTTAGACCACTTCTTGCTTGACCCGCATCTTGTGTGCATTACAGCTTTCTGCTTTGTCCATCCTGTTCCCTCCGAGGTGCCCTCCTGACATCACCCGAGGGCCTGGGGTCTGAAGGTCATGGCATTTAAAGGTCAGCTCGTCCTTCCCAGTTGTGTGAACTTGGGACCCAGCTTCTTCATGCATAACAATGCTGCATCAGAACGGGTTTTGCAAGCCTTAACATGTGACATTCTTACAAGGAATGACGTCCTGAAGTCGGCGCTGGTACATCACTGACTCACCTGGTTTGGTCACTTACTCTCCGGGGGCTGGACACACTCCTCAGTGCTCTAGGCTGTACCTTGTTCCATCCTCACGACAGCCTCATGGGACCTGAATTATTACCATCACCCCCGATTCACAGAGCAACAGGCCTCCCATCGGATCTCAGTTCTGACATCACAGCCCAAGCTTGTGAGCCCCCCGAAACTCTGAAGGCAGGACTGAGCCTTCCTTACTCTGAAAGCACCCTGCCCCGTCAAGTCTATCACACTCGCACCCAAGGTCTCCTTGAGGGCTCTCTGGACCCCATGTCAAGGCTGCAGCAAGAAGAAGCCCTGGCCAAGGAGTGACCTCATGATGCCCCTGGCTGCCCTCCAGACAGGAAGATAACAGAGAAGCACCCTCCTGTAAAGCCCCTGTGGAGCAGGCATGGGGCCGCTCACACCAGCAGCCCCAGTCCATGAGACCACAGGAGGGAAGGTGAAATGCCACCCGTTCCCAAGCGATGGCAGAGAGAGGTGGCCCAAGCTCCCGCCACACAGAGAGAGCTCTAGCTCTTTATCTTCTTCCAAACCCCTGCTAGCACAGAATCTCAAGTGGCCTTCATAAGAGAAAGCTTTGAAATAGGAAAGTATCAGGGCCTTGACCTGAAGGGACAAGCTAGAACAGAGATGGAGATGCAGAGAGCAAGGGGTCAGACCCAGAATCTGGCCTCCTTCCTCTCAGGCCGCTTGCTGGTTTTCTCACTGATGACCTGTCCCCATATCATCACAGCCCGAGCCTCCCTGTCCTCCCCTTCTATTCCCCCAGGGCCTCAGGGTCAGTGTTCACAGCCGTGCCATTGATGCTGATGTTCACCTGCCCAGAGAAGAGGTAGCTTTGATGTGCAGCACCCGCCAGGTGCTTCCTGACCCCCTGTTTTCATAAGCAGGCATGGAGGACATCAGCCCTACCACCAGGTCCAGAAGTGTCAGGGGTCGAGGCCTGACAGTCCTTATTCTCCCAGGTCACACTGGTGGGACAGCTTCTCTCAGGGAGGGTGAGACCCCTACTCCATCATGGCGCCCTGTCCCATTCTGTGACATCATGTCTTCCACTGGGCCCAAAGGGGACACAGTCTAAAATAATGACTGATGACATTTAGGAGGTACTCTGTACAGTCTTCGCCCTGGGCGCGTGAGGCAGATACCCCTGGGAAGCAGGTGCCCTATGGATGAGGAAGCTGAGCCCAGGAGAGGGTAAGGAGAGGCTTAGGTCTTGGGTCACAGGGCTGGGGAAGGCTGGAAACTGGAACCAGGAACAGGCCAGCTGGCACCATAACCAGGACTTATGCCATAGCAGCAGGTGTTCTGCAGCCCCAGAGGCCCTGGAGGGACACAGTTTTGCCATGCTCAGTCTCCCACATGAACTGCCCTAATTACCCAGGATGACCAATACTGCCCCTGGCCTTTGGCCCTGGCTCTCTTCTCTTCTGTCCACCCAGACTCCCTCCACACTGGCTTATAAAGTTGCCCAAGGCCCTGCCTGCCCAGAAGCCCTCCGTGGCCTGCCGGGGGAACCCCAACTCCTCAGCCTGGCCTGTGTGGACTCGTCATTCCCTTCACTGGGCTCTGCTGGAAGTCGGTGTGCTTTCTTTCTCCTGGACCAGCCTCACGGATCCCTCCTAGACCACAGTGATCCCTCCATCCACATGGCCTGCCTCAGTTAACAGTCTCTGTGGCTCCCAGTGTAGATTATTAGCCTGATACCCCAGTTGGCAAGGCCAGAGAAGCTCTGCAGTTAAAAAGGTCCTTGACTGAATCTAGTTCAAATTTCCCACTTTACAGACAGAGACCCCTGGAGGCTGAGGATCCTAAGCATTCTCTGCTCGGGAACTATTTACCTATGCCCCGCAGTGCCTAGTCCCCAGTATGTGAATGGCATATTTGAGCTCTCAGAGAGTTTCTCAAACAGTGGCCTGGGGAACCCCTGCCTCTCCCTGCCCTGGGTTGGGCTGTCCAGCGCCTCACCCGCTGAAGCTTCAAACGCGCCGCAGTGTCGCTGCTGGCTGTGAAGCAATCTCCAAGGCACTTTTTAAATTCACGCTCAAGCGTGTGAGGATTGCATCACCCGTGCCACTTAGGAGTCGCGCTACCTGCTGCCTCCCTTCCCCCAGCGCCACTTCCGCCCGGGCTCGAGGGTGAGGCCTCGGGGAGCTTAGACAGTTGAAATCCGTGGGGCTGCCGTCCGGGTTATCTCCAGGTCCCCTGGAAGGAGCCTCCCTCCTCAGAGGCCCCGGGCTGAGTGAAGGCTCCGCTCTCCAGCCCCACTCCCCAAAAGTGCACTACCCTCTGGAAGCTCTGCCAAATCAGGGGTCATCTGACCCAGGAGGAACAGGCCCAGGAAAGGGCAGAGGGGTGGCGCTTTGGAGCGGGAGTGGCGGGGCATGCTGGCCGGGCCACAGCAGACCCGGGGAGACCGCGGGGCTCCCTGCGCCCAGCAAGTCTGCAGAGGGAGAGGGCTGAGGGAGCAAGCGGCCCGCTGACACGCCTCTGAAGCTCACGAGCTCTGAGCAGAAAGGGCACCCCGGGCAGCAGGGTCCTGGGTACCCCCATGCCCACGTTTCCTTGGTCCGGGCTGCCCCTTCTCGCCAGTGGCCTCCCCTTCCAGCAGACGAAGGGAGCCCCTGCGCCCTGGGACGTCCAGTGGCGCCCTTGCCCTCACCCAGCCTGCCGCGTCCCATAGCATCTTCTCACGCGTGGCTCTCCAGCCCCCTGCCCTTGTCCCCCACCCCCGCTGCTACTCAGCGTGCCCACCTACCCACGCCCTGCCGCTCCTTGTCAGTTTTCCGCCAGGGGGTCATGGCTGGGCCAGGGGCCTGCGGGCCTTGAATCCTTCGCGGGGAAGCCAGCAGGGGTGGCTAGGCCCTCTGCCGGGCCCCACTTCCTTCCTCCTTTCAAACTCTCAGGGCCCGCCCTCGCTCCCTCCTCCCACTGTCCTTGGGCAGGGGCACCCTAGGCAAGGCTAGAAGGCACCCCCAATTTATCTCTTCCGCAGGGCAGTGGGCAGAGTCCAGGCGGGCACCTGGGGCCATGGCGACCACCTGGGTTGAGAGGGCCCTGATTTCTGAATCAAGTGACTGAACAGACCCTTAGCATGAACTTTGCTGTCAGAACTGGGTTCACATCCAAACCAGAACAAATTACTTCGTTGATCTAAGGTTCAGTTTTCTCATCTGTAAAATGGGACAGCAGTACCTCCTTCATATGATCATTGTGAGGATTAGAAAAGACAGTGCAGACAGCGGGTGACTCAGAGTGATGTGTCTACCTGGAGGGCAGTCCTGTGTAGTTTTTATCCTTTTGTTGCCAGGGCCCCCCAGAAAATCCCATTAAGCTCAGGAATTGCCTCTGAAAGTTCACAGCAGTAATTCCCCAACAGTGCAGCAGGTGAAGGGGCCCAGCAAGGCCCAGAGCAGCCCCAGAGTCAGGCTGGGGGAGACCTTCCCCACAGCCCAGCTCTTGGAGTCACAGTTGGGGGAGCAAATTTAGTCAGCCTGAATTTTTTTTCTTTCTTCTTGATTCTTACTACTCTTTTCTGTCCTGGAGTCATTAGGGGAGATCAGACGATATCACGGTCCTGTCCAAAAAGATGAATTTTGCTTTATTTAAAGTGATTAACTTTTCAGTTTTTGCAACAAAACTTAGGGAGTGCCTTTACGAAGAGCAGCTGTAGTAGTCAGGGTCCAACCAGAACCAGTGTGCTAAGGATATCAATCAAGAGATTTATACAAGGAATTGGCTGAAGCGATTGTGGAGCTGGCTAGGCAAGTCTGAAATCTGGAGAATTCAGGTTTCAAAGCCCTTTTTCTCCAGGGCATAACTACCAATATCCCTGGTTTTGCCCTTTGACTGGCAAAAACTAAAAAATATTGCCTATCTGGGCCTGCAGGACAGGCTGGAAACTCTCAGACAGGAGCAGAAGCTGCTGCCACAGATGAATTTCTTCTTTTCCGAGGAAACAGTCCTCTTAAAGTCTGTCAACTGATTGAATTAGGCCAACCTAGATTATTGAGGATAATAATGACCTTTATTTAAGGTCAAGTGATGGTAGATTTTAATAACATCTACAGAATACTTTGCAGCAAGCATCACCTTAGTTAGTGTTTGACTGAATGACTGGAGACTACTGCCTGCCAGGTTGACTCAGAACTAACCATCCAAAGGGCACTGCAAATCACTGCTACACAGCAGGTTGACAGACATTTTCTGCAGAGGCCCAGATCCTAAATAGTTTAATCTTTGTAGGTCAAGGGGCTGAATTAAGGATATGTAAACACATAATGAGAAAAGTTTCTATGACTTTTTTATTGATAAGATTCAAAATATACTAGTAATTGAATTTTTTCTTTTGAAAAACAAGTCTAGTTAAGGAAGTCAGATTCTAGGTCTACACGGTGAAGATTTGGGCCTGCTCTTTCTTCTAGTAGCCTCAGGGTCTCTGTTCTAGTGCCTAAGTCTTTGATCTACTTTGAGTTGATTTCCATGCAGGGTGATAGATAAAAGTTTAACTTCATCTTGTTATATGTGGCTTTCCATTTTTCCCAGTGAATGTTTTTGGCACCTTTGTCTAGTATGAGATAGTTGCATTTATGTAAGTTTGTCTCTGTGTCTTCTATTCTGTACCATTGGTCTACCTGCCTATTTTGATGCCAATACCATGCTGTTTTTATTACTATAGCTCTGTGGTATTGTGATGCCTCCCTCTTCACTTTCCTTGCTAAGGATTGCTTTGGCTATTCTGGGCCTCTTATTTTTCCAAATGAATTTCAGGATCGCTTTTTCTAAAAGTTCTATGAAGAATGTTATTGGGATTTTAATATGAATTGCATTAAATTTGTACAATGCTTTTGGTAGTATGGCCATTATGACAGTATTAATTCTGCCTATCCAGGAGCATGGGAGGTCTTTCCATCTTCTAAGGTCTTCTTCGATTACTTTCATTTGTGTTCTGTAGTGACACTGCCACATCAATGTTTATAGAAACTTCGCTCACAATAGCTAAACCATGAAACAAACCTTGATGCCCTTCAACAGCTGAACAGATAAAAAAAAATGTGAGATATATATATATATGATGGACTACTACTTGGATTTAAAGAAGAATGAAATTATGGCATTCCCTGTTAAATGAATGGAGTTGGAGAATATCATACTAAGTGAAATGAACCAAACCCAAAAAAACCAAAGGCCAGGTGTTTTCTCTGATATGCGGATGCTAATTCACAATAAGGGGGGTGGGGCTAGGGAAGAATAGAATTACTTTATATTAGGCAGAGGGGAGTGAAGGGAGGGGAAGGGGTATGGAGTTAGGAAGGATCGTAGAGTGAAACAGACATTATTACCTCCTGTACATAGATGTACACAGATGACTGCAAGACTGATGTGATCCTACAATATGTACAATCAGAAAAATGAGAAATTATACTCCACTTATGTATGGTTTATCAAAATGTATAAATGTATTCTACTGTCATGTACAACTAATTAGAACAAATTTTAAAAATTGAAAAAAATACAAGTCTAATGATAAGAATAGATTTGGGTGTGGGAGAAAATAACTTTACTTCATTGGAGTTGGCAGCCAGTGTTCTGTAGTATTAAAATTGATTGAAAATGTTCATCTGCTAATGCTGGTCTCTAATAACATAATATGTTCATTTTAGAATATCTTCTCACACAGGTAGTATGGAGTAAAGTCTTTTGATTTCTTTTCAAACATTTAAATAAGCAGAAAGAATTCTTAGCTCATGGGCCACACAAAAAAATCTGGCCAACCCTAATGTGCCAGCCCTGCAATATGCAATTACCTTGTCTTCTTAAACTGGGTCCAGGTGATCTGGAATACCAGTGAGTTTCACCTGAGACTTCTGATATAGTCAGCTTCACAGGGACAGTGCAGTGAAGTGGCCGGCAGGGAACAAGAGCTGGTGGGGAGGCCACAAGGCAGTAAGGTGAGACCTGAGGAATACGGAGGGTTTTTTCACCAAAGACTGGTAACATAACCCAAAATAACCATCTGTTCCTTAAATAATGTTAAGCAAACTATCCAACATATTAAAATAATTGAAAACTTGCTTGAATTAGAAGGAGATGAAGTTTTGTAAGTTATTTTAACTGGAAGTTAGTTAACCTCTTAATGGGGCAGATTTTAATATAGAAATCTTTAAACTTCATACCAACTAGGGGATGGCTTTTATGTTTCTGAGATACTTTTTTATTACAATCATAGAATATTATAGTTCTATGCACCATGAAAAAAAAAATTTGGCAAGAGAGCTAAATTAAAAAGTCCAGCAAAAGCCACGTAAAATGTAGAATTGTGGTCTCATGGTTTTATTAAACACCAACTGCCAGAAACCTGGTTATTAGGTAGTGTGCTCCTGAGGAATAGAATGTCACGTGCGCTCTGAGGGATGGTTGTGGAGTGGACAGCGCTGACCAAGACTTCCTTCCAGTCCAGTCCATGAATTGGCCCCTCCTTTCCCCACATCGTGGTCCCTATGTTCAAAGCCATTCGGTCAGCACTGCCACAACCTGCCCTCTTTGGATGTTTCCATCCTCTGCAAAGGTGGAACCCCCAGACTCTGCTCCAGAAGTGGTGCTGGCATCCCCAGCCCCAGCCCTTCCCTAGCTGTGTGGCTGCGGCAGAGCTTCCCCTTTCTAAACCCCGTTCATCGAGCACTCTCTCCGCCAGCCCTGATTAGACACTTTGCACGCGTTGTCTGGGTTCCTCCTCACAGTAGCCCCGTGAGAGAGTTCCACTGTTACCCCTGCATTTAGCTAACAGGAAAACTGAGGCCAGAGGACGAGAGCCCTCATTATAGCTCTCAAGCCCTGCGCCTGCCTGTGCGTGGCACCGCCGTGCTCCGCTTCACTCAGAGACTTCACCTACCTCCATCTCCCTCTCACTCCAAGCGAAGATTCCAAGACTTGTCTCCTCTACCCCGCCCACCTTGTGAAGATGCCCCCTACTTTGAAACTTGGATTTGAACTCCCAACCTCCAGGCTTGCTTTTCTCTGATCGCTTCTCCAGGCCGTGTCTACCACTCTTTCCCCAAGCAACTGTGGTCTCCTCAAGCTGCCAGAATGAACTAGAAAAGATAGATGGAGCAGATTCACGACAACAGAGAATTTCCTACCTTTGCAAAATCGGGACATTCCACAGAAAGATTCACACAAAGTTTCAAGTGCAGGCCAGAGCAATGGCTTTGGACCCACGTTCGGGTCAGCTGCAGAAACCTGTTCCCAGGGCACAGCAGAAGGGGAGGCCGTGGATACCCATCTTTCTCAGAATTGAACATTCAAGTCTGAGCTTTAGCTGGAATTCACTAGCATGGCTGTGAAAATTATAAAATATGTACCAGGCACAGTAGTGCACATCCGTAATCCCAGCCACTTGGAGATTGAGGCAGGAGGCTCCCAAGTGTTAGGCCAGCCTGGATGACTTAGCAAAATAAAAAAATGACTGGGGAGATAGGTCAGTGTAGAATACACACACACACACGTAAATTCACATATTCATATGTGAAATATGTCTATAGAGTTGAAAGAGCCAGTGTCCCAACCTTCCGTAGGACATTTCCACCCTGGGAGGCCCTTCCTGGGCACCCCTGGTCTCACTGCAGTGCTGCCAACCCATTCCTTCTAATTCATAGGAGTGGCCCCTTCCGTCCCTGTGTGGCCCCTAGTTTCAGATAGAGTGCCCCTGGAACAGGGTGGGGAGAGGTCTCCTGGAAGTGGCGCGGGTACCTCAGTATTGAATGTTAGGGTCCCTGGCCCCCCTGCCTGGTGTCCCTCAGGGGCTGCCTTTGGGACCTGCAGCCCCCACACTGCCTTTTGCTTGTGATTGTTGTGGCAAGCTGCTTCTGTGAGTGAGTTTGGGTGTTCTAAGTTGATTACAACTTGTCGTCACCTAACTTTGACTTTCCAGAACAGATTCTAAGTCCCTAACAGGGCCATAACAGGGCCAGAAAAGGCTCTACCCTGAGGACCTGAGGACCCCCCCCCCCCCCACTCCCCAGAGGAACGACACCAAGGATAAACAGATAACCATTCAAATAATCCTGCCTGAAGGTAACTGTCAAATACCTGGGAGTGAACGTGAGGAGGGGTCGAGGGGGGTGGGATCAAAAAGCTCCAGCCTCTCTAAGGCTTCCTTTATCCCCTTAAATTTCAGCCTCAGACTCACTGGTGATTAACCCGCCAGGGGGCTGCCAGTGGAACCCTCGACAACTGAAAGACAGGTGCATCCCCCACGGCCATCAGCACACCTTGAAGTCCCAACCTGCCGCGTGAGCCCCTCACGTGAGACCCAGCTTCCTCCACAGCTTCACTCCCGCCTCCTCTGCCCCTTTTCATGCCCCCGCCTTCCTTTGCCACCCTGAGGCAGGCGGCCCTCTGTGAAGCCTGACAGTGCCGCAATCTCATCTCTGTGCTCTAGAGTCCTTCCTCCTGTAAGCTCCCTGCTCTGGGAGGACTTCCCTAGGCCTCCCTCCAGGTAGACAGCCCTCTGGGTCCCCACAGCAACCAGGCTCCTGAGCTCTGCCTCCCTGTTCTGTCTGGTGGCTCTTTCTGCACAGCTGCCTAAGCTCGTATTGTGGGCATGGTGACATCAGCCTTGCTCCTGACCCTGTCTCATCGGCACTGCCTGATTTCTCATCTAGAGACACGTATATTGGACAGAGGCCTGGCAGAGCCATCTGAAGGCCAAATCTGGAGCATGACCTATTTGTTTAATGGGCACATTTAGTTCTCATGGTGTTCAATTGAAAAAAAAAAAAATTGCCAAGAGTTAACAATCAGGGGATTTCACCTGAACGCCTAGATTCCTGATCCTTAAATCAGTGCAGACTGCTTTACCACGAGGCAGAATGGGGCGGGTGGGGGTGGGCGCGAAAGGCCATTCGCCAAGCTTAGCAGGAGCATGCTCCCTAGGGGTCACAGTCCCTCTTCTCCAGATTGAGGCAAGTCTCCACTGCCAGTTACCATTAGGTCACAATTGCTTTCTTAAGAGAAAGACAAAAATGAAATCTGCTTGAGCTTGCGTACCACCTGAAGAGGGAACACAAGAGATGAGAGAGTGTCTGCCTCAGGAAACCCGGGAGAGGGGTTGTCTGCACCCAGATGGGAAAAGCAGTCCTAGCTATCCGGCTATGGAAGCGCTTTCTTAGGGAAGCCATGGTAGAAACAAACCCAGT
This sequence comes from Sciurus vulgaris, assembly GCF_902686455.1. NCBI lineage: Eukaryota > Metazoa > Chordata > Mammalia > Rodentia > Sciuridae > Sciurus > Sciurus vulgaris. Next base: position 11,091,109 of record NC_136466.1, read on the forward strand.
TCGCCTCATCGTTTAAGTTGCTTGAAGATTCCCTATTTGAGGCCACTGAGCTGTGACCCCTGGTGGTGCTTTGGAAACGAGGGAGACCACCATTTTCTGGTCTGATCCTCCTAAACCTCCAGCAATGCAGGCACATCTGTCTCTTCCCCAGGAAGTCCAATGCACATCTGCACTCCATGCTGTAATTGTTGACTTACTGGACTTCCACCTGTCCCTAGAGACTGAGGGCTCCTTTGCTTCACAGTTATTGAGAGCCCATCCTGTGAAGAGCCATTTAGGTCCTGAGGATATAACTTGGGGAACAGCAAGATTCCTGCTTCTGTGGATCTTATCGATTAGCAGGGAGGCCAGAAAATCAACAAGTACACAATAAAGTTTAGTAAGAAAAACAACAAAGAAATGATAGGACGTCTTGGGGGAGCAGGGAAGGGGAGAGCAGGGGAGGCCTGAGGAAGTAGTATTTAACAAGCTCCAGGAGATGTGACCACAAATGTGCAGGCCCTCATGGGAAATGAGTGGGTGCATTCAAAAACCAGCAAAGAACCAGGTCTGTGGGAATGTCAGCACGGTGTGGTCGGAGGTCAGGCTGGGAGGTTTGCAGGAACCACGGGGCAGGCCCTTGAGGCCCCGCTGGGGCGCTGGAATTCACTCTAAGTGGCCTGGGACATGGGAAAGAGGTGAGAAGCTCCTGTGCCACAGCATGCAGTCGGGGACAGATCTTGGAACATCGACATCAGAGAAGGCCACAATGGTGGTGGTGGACAAAGACAAAAACAAGGCCCCCTGTAATCACAGGCGGACAGGCACAACACCAACAGGAACAAACACAGAAATGACCCACATCCCCCTGTCATGGCAGATACAAGAGGCTGCTGGGCTTTTCTTTCAATCAAGTTCTTTAGCCTCCGTATGCTCTTCCATCCTTCTAGATGAGATTCACTAAGATACCTGATCATAGAGCTACCCCTCCTTTCCTACAAATTATCCCGAATCACCTAACACAAGACCAAACCTACAGTAAAGTTCCTTCTAACACACCCTTGCTGAACAGCCTAGGGTTCCCCAGAGGTACAGTCACCAGCAAGAAATCCAACTTTTTCCATCAGCTTGTTGCTAGTGGTCTTTAGATGGAAGTCACTGACAGCCATCAAAGGATTTTAAACAAGGGGCAATATATATACACATACGTTTAATTGCAGTCATTTCCCCTTTGGGTCTGTTGTAAGACCTCAGTGGATGCCTGAAACCAAACCCTACAGACGCTGCTATTTTCTGTATGTTCTGCAACATTGCCACACTGCAGAGTTTCAGAGTTAATTTGTCCTTCTGGGTTTTACACTCTGGTACCTCATTTGCATCACTACTGTTGCACTTTGGGGCCATTAATGATACCGCCATTTACTGGTGACGAGTTCTGCTCCTTCTAATGTTGAAGATTGAACACTAGAGAAGCAGCCAAGGCAAGCATATTAAGCAGGTTTTATTTAAAGGTAATACAGATTTCTCCCAACAGGAAGAAGGGGGCCATGGCTGATGTTCTAAAGTCCCAAGAAGTGAGCGCACCCTCCATCTTTTATAGGTTAAGGTCTCTTTTGTTCTCCAGTTCTCTCCCCCTTATCTCTCCTTCCTGCCTACGTGACTAGGCCTGGTTTTGCATAAAGTGAGAAGCCATGGGCAGGGGGAGGGCCAAGGTGATTCAGGCAGGTAAGGGCCCAGGGGGCATTAATTAGCAGTTCCTTGCTTGCAGTCCTTGATAAAGGCAGGTAAATTTGGTAATCAATGGGCCCCGGAGATCCTTGACATTCCATTCTTCCAGGGGCAGTCTCCAACTTCCAGAGGCAGATGGCTTCATGGCTTCATTTCCTCGATTTGACCCGATCCCCTATTTCTACGCTAACTGCCTGTCTCCAATTCTGGCTTCATTAAGTCAAATAAGGGTTACCTGAACACATGCCCTGTGATATCACAACACTGGATTTGATAACCAAGATGGCTCAGTGACAGACAGGAAGGTCGTGTATGCACTACAAATATGCTGGACAAAGGGATGATTTATGTCCCAAGAAGGACAGAGTAAGATGGTATGAAATTTCATCACACTACTCAGAACAGCATGCAATTTGAAAGTTATGAATTGGTTTTTTTTCTAGAATCTTCCATTTAATGTTTTGGATCATGGGTAACTGACACTGCAGAAAGTAAAATGGTGGATAAGAAGGGTTTACTGTATTCTGATTGGAAAATAAACTGCGGGGCACCATCCATGGCCTGCAAATAAAACCAGGCTTGGTTGAGCTATTAGGGAAATCTGGCTCTCAGGAACTGACAGTTATGAGAAATTGTTCCAGATTGCCTGGAGTATGTGGTTTCTGTGCAGTGGTTTACTGCCAGAATTTGCAGGTCCTGCTGGGATGACCTGCTAGAGCAAATGGCTTAACTCCACCCCATCCTGTTTCTCATGGAAGAAACACTGGCCCCCCCTTTGATCTATACGGCTATACATAAAGAAAACATGGGCTCCTCCATTTCGTTAGAGCCAGTCCCTTATGGATGGCTCAATTGGTCATGCCCTTGATTCAAAAGGTAATTGTCTCCTGCCTTTCTTTATGATAAATTTCTTAGAGATTATTTCACAGCCAGCCCATCCCTCCAACAGGAACCCTTTTCCTCACCCATGTGGGATGTGCAGCAAGAATAAACTATAGTTCAAGAATAGAAGCAGAAAGACTAGATAGAGGTTGTTTCAGTATGTAGGGAAAGAGTGGATTAGACCAAAGTGAGAGGAGCCAAGCATCAATGTGTAATAGAATTGTCCACGACATGGAGATATATAGAGAGAGACATGTTTCAAGTTAAAACCAGAGACTCAAGTCAGCTAAAACAAGAGAGGATATTTTTTTCACAAGAAGTCCTAGTTGGTATTGCAGTTCTTTGAAATTGTCGGGGACACAGGCCTTTCTTGCTATTCTACCATCCCTCAGATGTTATCCCTGGATGTATGATTCAGACTGGCTCACTACCACGTTCCCATTCCAGTCAGCAGGGAGAGAGACAAAGAATACCACCTAGCGTAGCACTCACCATGTGTGCTCACGTTTCATTGACCAAGGCAAAGTCCCATATCCATATCCACCCAAGGAAGATTGGAAAACACAGCCCTTATTATGTGTGGCCATACGTCCAGTCAAATATGACCATTACTCTGGAGTAACAGAAAAGCTATTGAGAGAGTGGGCAGGGAAGGACAAAGCCTGGTTGGAGTTGGTTAGGAGAGAATGTAAGGAAATAGAAGCAGTGAGCACAGGCAATGCTTCTTAAAAGTTTAACTGGAGAGGAAAGCTGATAAATAGGGAAACAGTTGGAGGAGCCCACAGTGTGAAGAAACAGAGAGATGCTGAACCACGGACATATGCCTTTCGACTCATCGAATCACGTTGTTTTATTGTGTGCATGGACCAATGCGTAGCAATGAATCCCACCATTATGTATATTTACAATGCACCAAAAAATTTTAAAACCCTCCAACTGTGAGGAATACAATTGGCTTATGGTCCCAACTCAAAGATCCTTTTTGCCCTCTTTCACATCTAGGGTACATATCCCAAGGGCAGTTCACAGGAGATGATGGAGGGCACCAGAGATGCCAAGGTGGGTCTGTCGCTGCAGGACACAGGACTCTTCTGACTGGCAACTTTGGTTAGAGTTGTCCCCTGGGCATTGCCAAAACACTTAGAATTCCAAGGCATCCTTCCCTCCCTCCTTCTCTCCTTCCTTCCTTCCTCCCTTCATTGCTCCTTCCTACCCTTCTTCTCTTCCTCCCTTCCTCCCTTCCTCCCTCATCCCTCCCTTCCTCCCTCTGTTCCTCCTTCCCCTATCTTCTCTCCATCCCTCCCTTCCTCTCTCCCTTCTTCTCTCCTCTTCCTTCTCTCTCCCTCCAGTCCTCCCTCCCTCCATTCTCCCTCTGTTCCTCCCTCCATTCCACCCAACCTTCTTCCCTTGCATACTCCCTCCTCCCTGGATCACATCCTACCTCCATCCTTCCCTACCTTCCTCCCTCTCATCCTCCCTCCCTTTCCTGCCCCTCCCTCCCTTCCTCCCTTCCATCCTCCCTCCTCCCTCCCTGGCATCCTCCCTTCACCCTTCTTCACCCCCACCCTCCCTTCCCTAACCCTTCCTCCCTTCCTCCCTTCCTTCATCCTGCATCCTCCCTCATCCCTTCCTCCCTTCTCCCTCTCTCAATCCTCCCTTCCACCCTCTCCTCCTACCTACTTTCTCTCTCCCTCCCTTCCTCCCTCAAATATTCCCTCCTCCCTCCTTCACATCCTCCCTTCTTCCCTCACATTCTCACCCCCTCCTCCCTCCCTCCTTTCCTCTCTTCCTCCCTCGCATCATCCATACATCGCTTCCTCCAGCTCTCCCTCAGGCCACCTCTCCATCCCTCCTCCGTCCTCCCTCCTTGACGTCCTCTCTTCTACCTTCCTCCCACGCCTCCTCCAGCCCTGGTGTCCTCCGTTCCCCCTTCGCATCCTCGCTCCCTCTCATGTCACCCCTCCCTTCTCTCCTGCCTTCCCCCCTTCCTCCCCGCACTCCTTCCTTTCTCCTCCCTCACTTCCTCCTGCCTTCTCTCCCTCCCTCCCTCTCTTCCTTCCACCTGTCCTCCCTCCCTTCCTCCCATCCTTGCCTGTTCCCTTCCCACTTCCATCCTCCCTCTTACACCTCCCTCCCTTACTCCCAACCTTCCAACCCACCTCCCTGACAGTCTCCCTCCAACCTCCTATGCACCCTCCATCTTCCCTCCCTCCCTTCCCACCTCCTCCTCCCATATGTCCTCCCTCCTCCCTCGATGCAACCATCCCACCTGCCTGATATCCTCCCTCATTCCTGGCATGCACCCTCTATCCTTCGCTCCCTCCCTTCTTACCTCCTCCTCCCATATGTCCTCTCTCACCCTCCCATGCACCCTCCATCCTTCCCTGCCTCCCTTCCCAGCTCCTCCCGTATGTCCTCCCTCCACGCTCGAGCTCCCATGCACCCTCAATACTTTCCTCCCTCCCTTCCCACCTCCTCCTCCCATGCGCCCCTCCTCCACTTCCACATCCACCCTCCACCATTCCCTCCCTCCTACTCCCTGCCCCCTACCTGCACCCCAGCCTCCACCTTCCACCTACACTCCCTCCATATACCTCCTCTCCATTGCCTTCTCCCACTACCCTTACATAAACCCTCCACCCTCCCCTCACTTCTCTCCCACCTCCTCCAACCATGCATCCTCCCTCACCCCTGCATGCACACTCCAACATCCCCTGCCACCTCCCCACATCCAGCTCCCATGCGACCCACCTCCACATCCATCCTTGCTCCCTCCATCCCAGGCTGCAACCTCAACCCTCACCTCACTCCCATCCCAACCTCCTCCCATCCGTCCTCCCTCCACCCTCCCATGCACCCTCCACCCTCACCTCGCTTCCCTCCTCTCCTCCCACATGACCCATCCACCCCTGCATGCACCCTCCACCCTCCCCTCCACCCCTTCCCGCCTGTCCTCCCACACATCCCCCTACAACCCTGCAAGCAACCTTCAACCTCCACTCACTCCCTCCCTCCCATCCTCCCGTGAGTCCTCCCTCAACCCCACATGCACCCTACAACCTCCCCTCCCTCCCTTCCCACACCGCCTAACACATGTCCCCTCCACCCACATGCACACTACACTCTCCCTCCCTCCCTTCCCACCCCTCCTCCCATGAGTCCCCCTCCACCCTAGAATGCACCATCGACTCAACCCTCCCTCCCTTCCCACCTCACCTCCCATGAGTCCTCCCTCTAACCTGCATGCACCCTCAACCCTCCCCTCCATGCCTTACCCCCTCTCCTCCCACACATCCCCCTCCACTCCACATGGACCCACCACCCTCCCCTCCCTCCCTTCGCACCACTCCTTCCATGAGTCCTCCCTCTAACCTGCATGCACCCACCACCCTCCTCCCCTCCCCTTCGCACCACTCCTTCCATGAGTCCTCCCTCCACCCCTGCATGCACCCACCACCCTCCCCTCCCTCC